>NC_090444.1:13864200-15114200 GCF_031143425.1 Pleurodeles waltl | reverse complement strand
TCCTAAATTTCAAAATTGTGAATGGTTTTCTCCCTTTCTCTTAGCCAATAGCTTTAAATTAATCCCACTAGAGGTTTGGAAAGAAAAAACTACCATTTCTCAGATAGGATTAATAAATTCGGCAGCCTCATAATTATGATCATCTTCTTAGATTTTTCCAAAAAGCAATTCCACTTGTAAAACATTCAGAATATGTTGAATTCCACTTGAAAACTGGATGGTTGAAAATGTTGCCTATCCTATAGGAATTAAGTACATTCTTGAAGCCCTCTCTAGCCATTGCCTCGTCCCTCTCTTTTTGCTCCTGACAGCGTCATCTCGGCTAATAAAATGTAGCTCCCAGTGGGGGATTCTTCTCAAAACGAGCTTTAACCACTAAGTGCAGCAGCAATAAAAATACATCTGCTCTAGGGCCCTGGCAGTCACCCAGTGAAACCTGTCTGCTGACATTTCTGTTGCATTCAAAGGATACAGCAATTCTTCCTTATTAAAATTCATCACCAAGCCTTTACTCTCAGTGAGTCATGAAATAAAACTAAAATGACTTTTGTTCATCCCCAGGTTAAAAAAAAAAAAACACCTTAAAATCAGAAGACCCGGCAAACTTTTGAATATTCTCTCACTTTGCCTTCCCCATTGTGTAGTTGGGAAAATAAGTGACACTCCAACTCCAGAGGCTTTTTGACTAAACTCCGCATGTCATCCATGTTATGTGCGCTTTGGTACTGTAGGTGCTCTCATACTGTGGTAACCTTGGCGCTGCATCAGAGGTAGTTGTTAGGGCGCTGATCCTTTTAGAACTATCAGCAGTCTTTGATATAGTCAAACGTAGCATCCGGATTCGACATCCTTCCGATTTTCACATTCAGAATGGAGTCCTAGAGTGTATTTTGTCATTTTTGTGAGAGAAGTCCCAATCTGTGCAAGTTGGTGATCTTACCTCTAAGGATAAACCTGTTCTTTGGGGTGTCTCACAAGTGTTGGCCCTCTCCCACCTTCTCTGTAATTCATATCTTTCTCCTTCTAGTTATGCATTGCATGAATGATTCAGACACTCTTGTTCTAGTTTACATTAAGGTGGAGGCTTCAGGTCTTAGTTTGTGTTTCAAGTGGGTGAGGCAGTTTCTCGTAGCTCAGTCCTTCAAATATCCTAGATATTGCTTACGTTATTCAATGCAAGTCTGAATCCTATCTGCTGGCTCCCGCGATTGACACTTCTCCAGTGTTTAAAAAGAAGATAGGAAACCTCGATATCCTGGCATATCCAGACTGATGCTCAGGCCACAGTTTGGTAGTGTATCCACCACCTGGGATTCAAGAAGCATGTTGTACGGCTAGGTTTCTGATGGAAAAGAGGAGTGTTCACATGCTTGTCCACTTGCAGCCTGATGAACATTGCTAGACATATTTAGGTCTGCCCACCTTTAGCATATTCAAATGCTGCAGTCAGATTGATTTTTAGGCTGGTATGATTTGACTTTGTATTAACCAAATTCGGATATATAAAGATATTTAAAGGCATGCTACCATCTCAGCTATCCTGTTTGACTTGCATAAAGGTTTATGGTGCCACGTTTATTTGAGAGGTTTCATTTTAATAGCCTCAAGAGGTTCCTCAGAGGGAGCATGGATGCGCTTTATAGAATCAAATACATATATTTGGTAGTCAGTGTGTTTACGTACAGATGCATAGTGCGTTTATGTGCTCTGCATGACGTCGTTGCAGCATGCATTCTTTTGTGTAGATACTTGCTCTGGTGTGTGTGTACATGAAGAATACTGAACACTGTATAGAAAGTACGCTAAGTTGTATATAACCGTAATAAATGCCTTTGGAATATTTCATCAGCACGTGGCTTGCATTTTTAATTAAAAAGAAGGTACCGATATCAATAATAGAAGTCCATGGTGGCATGCCTTTCCTCATACATTTGTGAGACAAAGAGCAGAAAGAACGATAGTCCACAGTTATTTGACAGAATATAGACCTCTGTGTAGGCTGGCAAAAACATGAGTAATACTTACAATAATGCATCCACTAATTAATAAGCTTCCTCTGTGGCCCGCCTATGGCTTGTCGTACTGCTAATGCCTGTGAGTGTTAGATGAGGCAAGGAGCAGTGTGGTTGCTTACTCAGAGTGAGATTATTGTAACAAGAAATCTCAAAAGTGGTCCTTTTTGTTCTGTTTTCAGATGAGTCCGTTGCCAGGTCTGAACAACTACTTGACACAAAAGAAGAGAACGATGTACGCTTCTTACATTGGCATGATTTACCGGCAGAAGATTGTAAGACCCACCCCGTCACAGGTAAGACAACTGGCAGCATATAGAAGTGCAGTTCTTTATCTCTCTGGTAGCACTTGTTTACAAATATTTACATCATTTTTGTTAAGATGAAATTTGGCATGACCAATACAGATCCGACCTTGAGTCACAAGAATGAGTCGTATGTATGATGGAATATCAGATGCACTAAGAACAATATCTGTATCTGTTCACCTGTAAACAATGACTTAAATTCACAGCTTATGCTTAGCTCCGCAACCCATAACTCATAAAATATCCTTGCAAACTGTAACTGCCATTGCTCATGACCAACCCCTCTAGGATGTGCAGAGTGTGGCCAACCCACACTACACGTTGCCTTTGACTCTGCATATCTGGGTTGACTGCAGGGACTCCCTAGAGCCAATCCTTTGGGTGAACTTGAAGGGAGCTTCTAAGCATCCAAAAGGATGACAGCCGAGCGACGGCCCTGAAAGTTGACAACCATTAACTCATTGAGTTGATCGAAGGCTAACATCAATTGCATATAATCTGCGTGCAAGACAGTATTAAAGCCCCACGGCTCTTCCATTCTACCCAGAGGTGCCATGCAAACATTGTATAGCGTTGGGTGCAGAGCTGCACCCTGGGGTGTAGGGAGGTAGGTAGACCACTTGTTCTTGGTTTGACAGACCTATTTTGAGCCAGAGCCACGCTGATATGGAGAAAATTGTAAATCAATTACAGAAAATATGGTTTTGGACCATTCAAACTTCTGATCTAGTAAAAAGCATTTTTTGCCTTGCAAATGGTGCATAAATATGTGTAGTTCATCCAGTTTTATTCTGTCTTGGTTTCAGGATTATAATTCTCGCACTAATGGTGATCGATAGCACACCAAGAAAGGCAAGGAGCTTTTACTACTTGTGTGTACCAATTATTAGAAGCCAACAGGGGGTTTGGCTGGATGTTCTTAGAGGAGCTAGGCAAACAGCTGAATATCATAGAAAGTTACGATACTATTCACCAATAGGCTGGAAAAGATTGAGCTGGTCTTTGAAGCATCTGTGCGAGGAATAACATTGAATAATGCTTTGCCTGAGACCACTTTGTAGTTTCTACATTGGATCACAGAGATTGTAATGGTCAATACATAGAAAGAAGTAAGAATTTTAGGACTGTTACTTTGAGGCGTTTGAACAGACAATGTCTAAAGAGTGACCAAGTATATGGGTGGAAAAAAAGAGACCAGCTTTCAACTCACTCCAGGCTAGCGATCGAGAAATGTTGCTGTTAGATGGGAATCTGATCAGAATGAATCTTTGACTCACCTCTTCCGCTGGTGTGTGAGCGAGCAAAACAAATGGTTAGGTATCCACAGATGAGGAACTATAAATTGAACACAAGATCAGAAACAACTAGTTGAGTTCTTAAATATTACAATCAATTTTTTTTTAGTGCCTTATTAAAACTGGAAACTGTTATACAAGAGTTTTTCACGAAGAAGTAGTAGCCGACGGGTGCGATCCCATTGCAAACCTCTGTAGTAAAATCTATGAACCAAGTTTCAGTTATTGCCAGCATGTGGGTTTCAGACGTAACGCTCGCTCTTTTATGGTTGAAGCATTCGTAACCACAGACCGGGCATTTACCACTCGGCCGTAGAATAAAGAGCTGGGTCTGTCCGAAATGGGAAAGATAACGCGGCACAGTGCAGCTGGTTTCTCAGTATCGGGACTCAACTCTTTTGTCACAAACCATCAGGCGTATTTGGTAAAGAGTAGAACTTGATCAGGGAAGTGCAACCCAGCAGTTAAATACTGAGTGACCTACCCTGTCCAGGAATTGGAGGACAGTGTGTTGGGTGAGGTGTGGAACAGATGGGCTTGTCTTTGACCCAGCGTCAGCACAGCTGATGCTGGACAGGGTGCGGGTCCCATTATATACCTTCCGTCACACCAAGTTCTAGTGGCTAGCCCAGCTCCTAAAGTGGCATCCGCCTCGTGGCACAGACTTGAAACTGGTGGAAAGCACTGGCTGAGTAGAAGATCGGAACCAGCCACTGTTGTCGTACAGGACGGCACCTTATTCGTTAAAAGGGAAGTCTCCTTTTAAACTAATGCATGGCCTTTGTGTCACTGTTGTACCCTTTCTGGATTATGAAATTTGTGGAACAAAATAAAGGGACGAATATTGTTGTGTGAAGCTGAATTTGTTAGTGATTTGAAATCCGTTTCGACCAAGCATCCTGGGAAATAATGTTCCGAGTTGACCAAGCCTTGTTTGACAGGTTGGACATGCGTAAAACATCCACTGATGGTGAGGGAGGGGTTGTCCTAATGTAGCGAACCTGGATCTGTAAAGGAAGTCTGGGACAATACTCTTCTGTGTTCGGGAATCAGTGGTGCGATATATCCAGCCTTGCTGAAGTCAGCAAGTAATGAAAAAGTTTGCTTACAGTTCTGGATATCAAAGTAACACTTTCATTTCGGTGGGTTATGTTGTTGTATTACCAGAGTTAAGAGACTACCTATTGAAAATATATGTCAGAATCTTGTTGGCCTTTACTAAAGGATTGTATGCAGTGCTTGTGTGGTCAGTGTATTGGCAATGTTGTATATCTTATATATTTAGTTAAAACATTTATTTTCTTGTTTTGCTCTATGAGGGGAGGTGTGTGGTTCTGTTGTGTGGGTAGCACTGCAGCAGACACCCCCACCTGCCTTCCTGTTCACCACCTCCACTGCACTGCCATTCACCACCCCCAGTGCTAAAGGCAATAGGTGGGCCATTGCTGAGAACTATTGGCTTTGCCAATACTTGTGGTGTTTTGCCAGCTTCAGCACCTGCAACAGGCAGGTCTGGCGGCTTGGTCTGCTGAGTCCTGAAAAGGATGAAAAAAAACATATTTCGCTTATTGAAGCCACAGACTAATTCATAAGGTCCACGGACAGCAGCCTGATAAATACCGTATGCAAATTTCTGTTTGATTAACCAGCCTCCCAAACCAATGCCACCTGGATCCTGAACGAGATGGGAGTGTTTGTGAATTGCAGCTCCTGCTCTTCTAAACTAATCTATACCTTCATTGTCCTGTGCGTTAAAGTAATGCAAGTCCTGCTGATTAAAACAAAGATTCAAACGAAGAACAGGATTGCAGGTTGGAGTTCTTCTCCAATCGGCCCACAGAGAAATGTTTGTGTTAGCCTTTCTCTGCTTTGACCTATATGAGCCTGTTTCTTTTTTGTAGGCAGTCGAGGAAGAAGTTCTGAGCTCATAGAAGTAATCAAGTCCGAGGATGAGACCTCTCCTACTAAAGACAACACGATCCAGGGTGACATCATGAGTAAGTAAAGGCTACAAGTGAAATGTGTTCAGTCTGGTGCATCCGAAGTGGATAACTTCCCAATAGAGGAATGTTTAGGAGATGGCAAAGTGGGGTAGGTAGAAGGTACAGACTGCACAATTGATTGCAATGACACTGGGGGACACAACCATGGAGCTGAATTTGGTGAAACTGAGGAGTAAAGTTAATAAATAAGAGGTGGGGGGGGCTGCCTGACAATTTCTGTTTCCTACACTCCCCGTGCAGGCGTTGGTGATGTAGCCATCCTTGATGTTCGCTCTATTGCACGTTCATTTTGTTGGTGCCTATTGCAGAGTTCCCGTAAGTCGTGGGTGTTTTGGAGTTTGCCTGTATTGTCTTGAAGGAGTATTTGCCCTGTGAAGCTGGGGATGGTGTTGGCAGCAGTCATATGGAGGAAGAGCTTAGAGAGTTAGTTGCTCTTCAGGCCGGGCGGCGATATTCTTGTTGTTACGGGGGCCTTTGAGTTGGGCTGCGATGTAGCTTCAGAATTAGTAAATGTGTTATTAACCCAGACACCTATAGATACAATGAGAGTGTGTGAGCTCATTCACATTCATTAGCACTTAACCTAGAGGCTGCTTAGCGATGAGAGTGCGTGAGCTCATTCACATTCATTAGGACTCGCCTACAGACTGCTTAACGAACGGAGTGTATGAGCTTGTTCACATTCATTAGCACTCGCCTGCAGACTGCTTAACGATGAGGGTGCGTGAGCTCATTCTCATTCATTAGCACTCGCCTGCAGACTGCTTAACGATGAGTGTGTTAGCTCGTTCGCCTTCATTAACACTCACCTACAGACTGCTTAGCGATGAGAGTGCGTGAGCTCGTTCATTCATTAGGACTCACCTACAGACTGCTTAGTGATGAGAGAGCGTGAGCTCGTTCATTCATTAGCACTCGCCTGCAGACCCCTTAGCTATGAGAGTGCGTGAGCTCGTTCACATTCATTAGCACTCGCCTGCTGACTGCTTAGCGATGAGAGTGCGTGAGCTCGTTCATTCATTAGGACTCACCTACAGACTGCTTAGTGATGAGAGAGCGTGAGCTCGTTCATTCATTAGGACTCACCTACAGACTGCTTAGCGATGAGAGTGCGTGAGCTCGTTCATTCATTAGGACTCACCTACAGACTGCTTAGTGATGAGAGAGCGTGAGCTCGTTCATTCATTAGCACTCGCCTGCAGACCCCTCAGCTATGAGAGTGCGTGAGCTCGTTCACATTCATTAAGCAGTCCGTAGGCGAGTGTTAGTGATGAGAGTGCATGAGCTCGTTCACATTCATTAACACTCACCTACAGACTGCTTAGCGATGGGAGTGTGTGAGCTCGTTCATTCATTAGGGCTCGCCTACAGACTGCTTAGTGATGAGAGAGCGTGAGCTCGTTCACATTCATTAGCACTCGCCTGCTGACTGCTTAGCGATGAGTTCATTAGGACGTGCCTATAGACTGCTTAGCGATGAGAGTGAGTGAGCTCATTCACATTTATTAGGACTTGTCTGCAGACTGCCTAGTGATGAGAGTGCGTGAGCTCGTTCACATTTATTAACACTCGCCTACGGACTGCTTAGTGATGAGTGTGTGAGCTCGTTCACATTCTTTAGGACTCGCCTGCAGACTGCTTTTAACTCTCTCTTGTTGGATGCCAGTTGTGTGCAGCACCAATTCCTAGCCTGGGCTTTGGGTCTGCCCATTGTTTATCACTGGTTGGCTTTCTTGCTAGTCCAATGTTCGTGCTTGTTAATGGTGTTCCTGTCTCTCTTTGTGTTGATCTCTCCCTTTCCCTTTCTCAAAGCTAGGCTGACTTGCATCCTCCCACTGCTCACTACAGGGAACCACTTTGTTTCTTTCAGGACTGCATGGGAGTAAATGTGTTTCCTGACCCTCTCTTCCATGTGCTGCTGTCCCTCGCATGCCTTTCCCTGATGCTCCACATGTTGCCTCCTTACCCAGCTTCAGCTGCACAGCAGCAGGTATACATTTGCTGGGGTTTGACTAAAGAGTAGACTTTGTTGGTTGGTTTTGTTTTATCTCATGCATTCAGCATGTTGCATAAGAGCTTAAGCACTGGCTCACAAAAGCAGCATTTATTGCTCTGGAGAAGGAACGGGCTGCTGCAGATCTGGTGCTCAGTATGGTGCAGATCACCAAAAAGCCAGAACATTTGTTGAATTGTGTGGAAAGTAAATTAGGTCTGGCAAGTTGTTACTTTTAAGTTCTTATTCATGGCCTCGGACAGATGTTACGTTCTTGTAAGTACCTGCAAGAAGTGCTCTGTTGTTTTTCAGGTGGCTCATGTGAAACATGCATTATAAAATCTGTCTAGAGTTTCTGGCATTACAGTTATTTGGAAAATAAAACATGTCGTTTATAAACATTAAAAATATTGAATTCAAAGTTCAGTTTCAGAATATCTTAAGGTATTGTATTGAAACATTTATAGAGTGCTTACCCAACCGTATCTGGGGGATTGAAGTGCTTGCCTACATGCTTCGTCTGCTACACGCTTAGTATGCTGCACTGTGTAGGGCATTTGGTTGGAAGTATGTTGTCTTTGTTTTGATCCTGTGTCAGAAGGGTTTCCATGTGTGTGAGGACCACCGAGGTGTGGAGATCGTGTTATGGGACGCAGCGCTGAGCAGTGTGATGGATGAAGAAGTGTGAGAGAGATTCTCACAGTTTATGGTTTACAGTACCCTGGCATGTCTGAGCAGCTCTGCAGGTCCCTTACTGGTATTTCAGATGTCCATAGTCCACTTTGCTGGTTCCTGTCCTGGGATGCTCATTCTGAGATATTTTGTTTAAAGTTTATGGCCCTGAGCAGGTATAAAGGGAGCAGTGGTGGAGTGATGTCCCGGGATGGACTTTGTCAATATTATAAATATTATCCCAAATCTGATTATCATTATGAGATGCCAAGAAGTGGGCGTAGTATGTTGCTAGTCGAGACCTCAATGTTGGACTGAATTACAGTCCTCTGCTGGCCAGCGGCGTGAGAAGGGTCTCTTCAATTATTCCGTGCCTGCTCAGTTGGTGGTGGGTATTGTGTGGACTGGTACAGTAGTGGGTGATCTATATGACTGTTAGCAGTTTTGTCTTATGTGAGTGTTATTCCGTAAAAGGGAATTATTTAGCCGCCAGTTAGAGCTACAGCAGACTGGCAGCTCCGTGTTATGGTGTCGGTTTCAGTGTGGGTTATGTATTGTATGGTATCGCTCTTACTGCCCCCGATGAGGCACTGTTGTGATCTCACCCTGGGCAGCACGCAGCTCCAGCTCCCAGGGTTAATGCTTTCGGTAGTTATTGCTAGTTGTTGTTGTTAGTCTGGTGCTCTAGAGGGATCATTACCTTTACTCCGGCTTCTGTAGGATAGATTCTATTAGTAGGCGTGATCTTTAGTGGGATGGGGGCTATGGGAATTCCAAGCAGTACGTGGCGGTATTCGTAGATGGGCTGCAGGAGATTAGGTGTTGTTAGGGTCCGGGGTATGGAAATAGAGCTTGTGATCTTTGGACTAAGGTGCGGGCTATGTGCAGAGACACGAGTGAGGATAAACGCAAACACTGTGTGCTTCAGAGTATGGTCTGCCAAGAGGCCAGAGGCAGGCAGCGGATGGAAAGGGAGGAGAAGAAACACAAGCGTTGCGTTAGTTTTACACCGCTCACTTTTCATGCAGTCTTTTTGTGGAGGTTTTTTGAGACTGCATACAAACCTGTAGGTGTGTGTTTGCTTTCTCTCCAATATTCAGATTTTTTTTTTTTTAATTCTATTTTTAACAGTGCTTTATAAATGCAAGAGATTGACATCCTCATAATAAAGGCGAGACGTTTTGGCTTTGCCAGTGCTTGTTTCTTCTGTTGGGTTACTTTGGTCTGAGAAAATGCAGCTTCTTACTTACTTCATGTTGAAACTTTAGATCTGAGTCACTAGCTTTGTGCGTAACTTGTCACGTAAAGCTCAGAAAACTGGACTCAGAACATTATGATTTTTTTATAGAAACAAGCAGATAATTTGTAAGGACTGTGTCAGAGATTCATAGCCTCAATATGGAAATGTAGCTCAAAATGATGGATGGCCAGATCAC
Organism: Pleurodeles waltl; assembly: GCF_031143425.1. Classification (NCBI taxonomy): domain Eukaryota; kingdom Metazoa; phylum Chordata; class Amphibia; order Caudata; family Salamandridae; genus Pleurodeles; species Pleurodeles waltl. The sequence goes on along the minus strand of NC_090444.1, from coordinate 15,104,481 downwards.
TTGATAAAATTGGACAAGGACTTTTTTATTTCATTTAATTGTATAAAGTCCTGTGACAATGGGTTAAGCATTTCTGGAAAGAAAATAAACTATGAAATAACTTTATTACATTCTTCTGTGATTTGTAAAATCGTAGGAGCTTTAGGGTCTAGCATAAGATGCCACAACGAAGGAAACCTCACCCATTTGGAATAAATTGTGTAGGTTTGGAGAAAATATTTTTATAAACTTCAAACATGATTGGGGTAGAAGTTATTTCCATGACAAAACTTGTTGTGCTAGACGCAGAATGGAAGCTAGAGAAGGTTGAATTAAGTATGTTGTGGTGTGTGTGGCTGCAGATATTCCTTTTTTTGCTTGCTTCTGTCATCTAGTGTTGGGTGGACATTTGCAAAGTTGTTTTTCTTCAGTTTTTTCAAGTCACAAGATCTGTTGTTTTTTGTTATATATTTTGTTATGTTATTTTATGCAATATTATGCTTTGCATTTTTCTAGAGAGTAGTATCACTTGGACAAGTTTCCAGGTGCAGAGCATGTGTGGGTCTGGCCAAAACCAGGACCTTGTGGCTGTACTAGAAAGGCTGTGTCTTCAGCTGCTCACAGAATTCAAGCATGAGGAGGAGGCTTTTGTGTGCAGTGGCAGGTGGTCCACACTTTAGGAGCAACGAAGGAGAGGGCTTGTGTAAAGAAATGGCTCCCTGTTGCAGTTACCCCCCACTTTTTGCCTGATACTGATGCTGACTTGACTGAGAAGAGTGCTGGGACCCTGCTAACCAGGCCCCAGCACCAGTGTTCCTTCACCTAAAATGTACCATTGTATCCACAATTGGCACACCCTGGCATTCAGATAAGTCCCTTGTAACTGGTACTTCTAGTACCAAGGGCCCTGATGCCAAGGAAGGTCTCTAAGGGCTGCAGCATGTCTTATGCCACCCTAGAGACCCCTCACTCAGCACAGACACACTGCTTACAAGCCTGTGTGTGCGAGTGAGAACAAAATGAGTAAGTCGACATGGCACTCCCCTCAGGGTGCCATGCCAGCCTCTCACTGCCTATGCAGTATAGGTAAGACACCCCTCTAGCAGGCCTTACAGCCCTAAGGCAGGGTGCACTATACCATAGGTGAGGGTACCAGTGCATGAGCATGGTACCCCTACAGTGTCTAAACAAAACCTTAGACATTGTAAGTGCAGGGTAGCCATAAGAGTATATGGTCTGGGAGTCTGTCAAACACGAACTCCACAGCACCATAATGGCTACACTGAAAACTGGGAAGTTTGGTATCAAACTTCTCAGCACAATAAATGCACACTGATGCCAGTGTACATTTTATTGTAAAATACACCACAGAGGGCACCTTAGAGGTGCCCCCTGAAACTTAACCGACTATCTGTGTAGGCTGACTAGTTTTAGCAGCCTGCCACAAACCGAGACATGTTGCTGGCCCCATGGGGAGAGTGCCTTTGTCACTCTGAGGCCAGTAACAAAGCCTGCACTGGGTGGAGATGCTAACACCTCTCCCAGGCAGGAATTGTCACACCTGGCGGTGAGCCTCAAAGGCTCACCTCCTTTGTGCCAACCCAGCAGGACACTCCAGCTAGTGGAGTTGCCCGCCCCCTCCGGCCAGGCCCCACTTTTGGCGGCAAGGCCGGAGAAAATAATGAGAAAAACAAGGAGGAGTCACTGGCCAGTCAGGACAGCCCCTAAGGTGTCCTGAGCTGAGGTGACTCTGACTTTTAGAAATCCTCCATCTTGCAGATGGAGGATTCCCCCAATAGGGTTAGGATTGTGACCCCCTCCCCTTGGGAGGAGGCACAAAGAGGGTGTACCCACCCTCAGGGCTAGTAGCCATTGGCTACTAACCCCCCAGACCTAAACACGCCCTTAAATTTAGTATTTAAGGGCTACCCTGAACCCTAGAAAATCAGATTCCTGCAACTACAAGAAGAAGGACTGCCCAGCTGAAAACCCCTGCAGCGGAAGACCAGAAGACGACAACTGCCTTGGCTCCAGAAACTCACCGGCCTGTCTCCTGCCTTCCAAAGATCCTGCTCCAGCGACGCCTTCCAAAGGGACCAGCGACCTCGACATCCCCTGAGGACTGCCCCTGCTTCGAAAAGACAAGAAACTCCCGAGGACAGCGGACCTGCTCCAAGAAAAGCTGCAACTTTGTTTCCAGCAACTTTAAAGAACCCTGCAAGCTCCCCGCAAGAAGCGTGAGACTTGCAACACTGCACCCGGCGACCCCGACTCGGCTGGTGGCGATCCAACACCTCAGGAGGGACCCCAGGACTACTCTGATACTGTGAGTACCAAAACCTGTCCCCCCTGAGCCCCCACAGCGCCGCCTGCAGAGGGAATCCCGAGGCTTCCCCTGACCGCGACTCTTTGAACCTAAAGTCCCGACGCCTGGGAGAGACCCTGCACCCGCAGCCCCCAGGACCTGAAGGACCGGACTTTCACTGGAGAAGTGACCCCCAGGAGTCCCTCTCCCTTGCCCAAGTGGAGGTTTCCCCGAGGAATCCCCCCCTTGCCTGCCTGCAGCGCTGAAGAGATCCCGAGATCTCTCATAGACTAACATTGCGAACCCGACGCTTGTTTCTACACTGCACCCGGCCGCCCCCGCGCCGCTGAGGGTGAAATTTCTGTGTGGACTTGTGTCCCCCCCGGTGCCCTACAAAACCCCCCTGGTCTGCCCTCCGAAGACGCGGGTACTTACCTGCAAGCAGACCGGAACCGGGGCACCCCCTTCTCTCCATTCTAGCCTATGTGTTTTGGGCACCACTTTGAACTCTGCACCTGACCGGCCCTGAGCTGCTGGTGTGGTGACTTTGGGGTTGCTCTGAACCCCCAACGGTGGGCTACCTTGGACCAAGAACTGAACCCTGTAAGTGTCTTACTTACCTGGTAAAACTAACCAAAACTTACCTCCCCTAGGAACTGTGAAAATTGCACTAAGTGTCCACTTTTAAAACAGCTATTTGTCAATAACTTGGAAAGTATACATGCAATTTTTATGATTTAAAGTTCCTAAAGTACTTACCTGCAATACCTTTCAAATGAGCTATTACATGTAGAATTTGAACCTGTGGTTCTTAAAATAAACTAAGAAAATATATTTTTCTATAACAAAACCTATTGGCTGGATTTGTCTCTGAGTGTGTGTACCTCATTTATTGTCTATGTGTATGTACAACAAATGCTTAACACTACTCCTTGGATAAGCCTACTGCTCGACCACACTACCACAAAATAGAGCATTAGTATTATCTATTTTTACCACTATTTTACCTCTAAGGGGAACCCTTGGACTCTGTGCATGCTATTCCTTACTTTGAAATAGCACATACAGAGCCAACTTCCTACATTGGTGGATCAGCGGTGGGGTACAAGACTTTGCATTTGCTGGACTACTCAGCCAATACCTGATCACACGACAAATTCCAAAATTGTCATTAGAAATTGATTTTTGCAATTTGAAAAGTTTTCTAAATTCTTAAAAGACCTGCTAGGGCCTTGTGTTAGATCCTGTTTAGCATTTCTTTTAGAGTTTAAAAGTTTGTAAAAGTTTGAATTAGATTCTAGAACCAGTTGTAGATTCTTAAAAAGTATTCCAACTTTTAGAAGCAAAATGTCTAGCACAGATGTGACTGTGGTGGAACTCGACACCACACCTTACCTCCATCTTAAGATGAGGGAGCTAAGGTCACTCTGTAAAATAAAGAAAATAACAATGGGCCCCAAACCTACCAAAATACAGCTCCAGGAGCTTTTGGCAGAGTTTGAAAAGGCCAACCCCTCTGAGGGTGGCAACTCAGAGGAAGAGGATAGTGACTTGGAGGAAAATTCCCCCCTACCAGTCCTATCTAGGGAGAACAGGGTCCCTCAAACCCTGACTCCAAAAATAATAGTCAGAGATGCTGGTTCCCTCACAGGAGAGACCAACACCTCTGAAATCACTGAGGATATCTCCAGTGAAGATGACCCTCTGTTAGCCAGGATGGTCAAAAGATTGGCTTTGGAAAAGCAGCTCCTAGCCATAGAAAGGGAAAGAAAAGAGATGGGCCTAGGTCCCATCGATGGTGGCAGCAACTTAAATAGGGTCAGAGATTCTCCTGACATCCTAAAGATCCCCAAAGGGATTGTAACAAAATATGAAGATGGTGATGACATCACCAAATGGTTCACAGCTTTTGAGAGGGCTTGTGTAACCAGAAAAGTAAACAGATCTCACTGGGCTGCTCTCCTTTGGGAAATGTTCACTGGAAAGTGTAGGGATAGACTCCTCACACTCTCTGGAAAAGATGCAGAATCTTATGACCTCATGAAGGGTACCCTGATTGAGGGCTTTGGATTCTCCACTGAGGAGTATAGAATTAGATTCAGGGGGGCTCAAAAATCCTCGAGCCAGACCTGGGTTGATTTTGTAGACTACTCAGTAAAAACACTAGATGGTTGGTTAACTGGAAATGAAGTGTGTGACTATGTTGGGCTTTATAATTTGTTTATGAAAGAACACATTTTAAGTAACTGCTTCAATGAAAAGTTGCATCAGTATCTGGTAGACCTAGGTCCAATTTCTCCCCAAGAATTGGGAAAGAAGGCAGACCACTGGGTCAAGACTAGGGTAACCAAAACTTCCACTGGGGGTGACCAAAAGAAAGGGGTTACAAAACCTCCCCAGGAGAAAGTGGGTGACACTAGAAACAAAGAAAAAGAGTCCTCTGTAGGCCCCCAAAAACCAGAACAGGTGGGTGGGCCCCAAGACACAACCCAAAACAAAGGTGGGTACCAGGGTAAGAACTGGGATGCCACTAAGGCATGGTGCCACAACTGTAAACAGTCTGGGCACCACACCAAGGACACTTCTTGTCCCAAAAACAAACCCCAGAACAAAATTCCAGGGGTAACCAGTGTAGCCATGGGAGATGACTCCTCAGATGAGGAGGTCTTCATAGCCTTCAACTGGAAACAGGGCCCAACAGGTGAGTTGGAGATTCCAGAGGGAAGTAGACACTTCCACCACCTACTGGTGAATGGAATCCCAACCACTGCCCTGAGAGACACTTGTGCCAGTCACACTATTGTGCATGACAGGCTGGTGCTCTCAAACCAGTACATCCCAGGTGAGACTGCCAGGGTAAGAGTTAGCCTAGACAGGGTCACTAAGAGGCCTGTGGCTTTAGTACCCATAGAAGTGGGTGGCACTCTTAGCTGGAGAAGGGTAGTAGTCAGTACAGACCTCCCCCTTGATTGTCTCCTTGGAAATGACTACCCAGAGGTTAGTCAGAGCCCAAGAGAGGAACTGGTCCAGTGCCAGTCCTCTCCCAAGGATTCTGGAAGTCCTGCCTCTGCAGTAAATGCAAGCAGGCCCCAGAAGAAGAAGAAAAGAAAACAGAGTAGGAAGGGTGGACAACCTTTAGCCAAGGTTACAGCAAGCCAAGGAGATTCTGCTCCAGTAGGGGAGAACTCCAAAAATGGCCCTGATAAAGTCCAACCTGACCCACAAGAAGTCCTGGCTAGTCAGGCAACTGTTAAACCTGAGTGGGTGGCTCCTCAGCTAACAGAAGAAAGAGTGGAAGAAGGGTGTTTACTACAAGATGTGGTAACCCCCCACTCTAATACAGCAGACAGGCAACCTGAACCCAAAGAGGCCTGTAACTTAGCCCCTTCCCTTTTAGGTGAAGAGCTAAAGGTGTGGTTCTGGGCACTGACAGCTGTCAGTGGCCTCTGCTGGGTGTTAGCCTTTATGGCTGCACTATCCTTAGCATGGTGGTCTGACCCCATGCCAAATAGCAAGTTAGGCCCCCTGACCCTATTGGTCATGGTGGGGTTACTCCAGCTCTGGGTAACCTCTCTGGGTAAGCTAGGGGTAACCCTGGCCAAGATAAGGTTAGCAGAGGTGGATACCTCTAAGACCAAAATAGAAAGAATGGGTGGAGACATTGAAGAGGCAGACAAGAGGCAATTCAGACTAGGTCCTATCACTGTGGAAGTAGGTCAGTTCCCCAAAGGGAATGACCTGAACAGAAGGATGTAAGGCAGAGTAGGCCCTGCAACTAACCAGCCTATTTCTCCTACTCTTCCTCGCCTGACAGACTAGGAAGACTCTCCCAGCTTGGGCTGAGTCTCCTGGCCTGTGGGCTGGGGGGGGCTTGTGTAAAGAAATGGCTCCCTGTTGCAGTTACCCCCCACTTTTTGCCTGATACTGATGCTGACTTGACTGAGAAGAGTGCTGGGACCCTGCTAACCAGGCCCCAGCACCAGTGTTCCTTCACCTAAAATGTACCATTGTATCCACAATTGGCACACCCTGGCATTCAGATAAGTCCCTTGTAACTGGTACTTCTAGTACCAAGGGCCCTGATGCCAAGGAAGGTCTCTAAGGGCTGCAGCATGTCTTATGCCACCCTAGAGACCCCTCACTCAGCACAGACACACTGCTTACAAGCCTGTGTGTGCGAGTGAGAACAAAATGAGTAAGTCGACATGGCACTCCCCTCAGGGTGCCATGCCAGCCTCTCACTGCCTATGCAGTATAGGTAAGACACCCCTCTAGCAGGCCTTACAGCCCTAAGGCAGGGTGCACTATACCATAGGTGAGGGTACCAGTGCATGAGCATGGTACCCCTACAGTGTCTAAACAAAACCTTAGACATTGTAAGTGCAGGGTAGCCATAAGAGTATATGGTCTGGGAGTCTGTCAAACACGAACTCCACAGCACCATAATGGCTACACTGAAAACTGGGAAGTTTGGTATCAAACTTCTCAGCACAATAAATGCACACTGATGCCAGTGTACATTTTATTGTAAAATACACCACAGAGGGCACCTTAGAGGTGCCCCCTGAAACTTAACCGACTATCTGTGTAGGCTGACTAGTTTTAGCAGCCTGCCACAAACCGAGACATGTTGCTGGCCCCATGGGGAGAGTGCCTTTGTCACTCTGAGGCCAGTAACAAAGCCTGCACTGGGTGGAGATGCTAACACCTCTCCCAGGCAGGAATTGTCACACCTGGCGGTGAGCCTCAAAGGCTCACCTCCTTTGTGCCAACCCAGCAGGACACTCCAGCTAGTGGAGTTGCCCGCCCCCTCCGGCCAGGCCCCACTTTTGGCGGCAAGGCCGGAGAAAATAATGAGAAAAACAAGGAGGAGTCACTGGCCAGTCAGGACAGCCCCTAAGGTGTCCTGAGCTGAGGTGACTCTGACTTTTAGAAATCCTCCATCTTGCAGATGGAGGATTCCCCCAATAGGGTTAGGATTGTGACCCCCTCCCCTTGGGAGGAGGCACAAAGAGGGTGTACCCACCCTCAGGGCTAGTAGCCATTGGCTACTAACCCCCCAGACCTAAACACGCCCTTAAATTTAGTATTTAAGGGCTACCCTGAACCCTAGAAAATCAGATTCCTGCAACTACAAGAAGAAGGACTGCCCAGCTGAAAACCCCTGCAGCGGAAGACCAGAAGACGACAACTGCCTTGGCTCCAGAAACTCACCGGCCTGTCTCCTGCCTTCCAAAGATCCTGCTCCAGCGACGCCTTCCAAAGGGACCAGCGACCTCGACATCCCCTGAGGACTGCCCCTGCTTCGAAAAGACAAGAAACTCCCGAGGACAGCGGACCTGCTCCAAGAAAAGCTGCAACTTTGTTTCCAGCAACTTTAAAGAACCCTGCAAGCTCCCCGCAAGAAGCGTGAGACTTGCAACACTGCACCCGGCGACCCCGACTCGGCTGGTGGCGATCCAACACCTCAGGAGGGACCCCAGGACTACTCTGATACTGTGAGTACCAAAACCTGTCCCCCCTGAGCCCCCACAGCGCCGCCTGCAGAGGGAATCCCGAGGCTTCCCCTGACCGCGACTCTTTGAACCTAAAGTCCCGACGCCTGGGAGAGACCCTGCACCCGCAGCCCCCAGGACCTGAAGGACCGGACTTTCACTGGAGAAGTGACCCCCAGGAGTCCCTCTCCCTTGCCCAAGTGGAGGTTTCCCCGAGGAATCCCCCCCTTGCCTGCCTGCAGCGCTGAAGAGATCCCGAGATCTCTCATAGACTAACATTGCGAACCCGACGCTTGTTTCTACACTGCACCCGGCCGCCCCCGCGCCGCTGAGGGTGAAATTTCTGTGTGGACTTGTGTCCCCCCCGGTGCCCTACAAAACCCCCCTGGTCTGCCCTCCGAAGACGCGGGTACTTACCTGCAAGCAGACCGGAACCGGGGCACCCCCTTCTCTCCATTCTAGCCTATGTGTTTTGGGCACCACTTTGAACTCTGCACCTGACCGGCCCTGAGCTGCTGGTGTGGTGACTTTGGGGTTGCTCTGAACCCCCAACGGTGGGCTACCTTGGACCAAGAACTGAACCCTGTAAGTGTCTTACTTACCTGGTAAAACTAACCAAAACTTACCTCCCCTAGGAACTGTGAAAATTGCACTAAGTGTCCACTTTTAAAACAGCTATTTGTCAATAACTTGGAAAGTATACATGCAATTTTTATGATTTAAAGTTCCTAAAGTACTTACCTGCAATACCTTTCAAATGAGCTATTACATGTAGAATTTGAACCTGTGGTTCTTAAAATAAACTAAGAAAAGATATTTTTCTATAACAAAACCTATTGGCTGGATTTGTCTCTGAGTGTGTGTACCTCATTTATTGTCTATGTGTATGTACAACAAATGCTTAACACTACTCCTTGGATAAGCCTACTGCTCGACCACACTACCACAAAATAGAGCATTAGTATTATCTATTTTTACCACTATTTTACCTCTAAGGGGAACCCTTGGACTCTGTGCATGCTATTCCTTACTTTGAAATAGCACATACAGAGCCAACTTCCTACAGCTTGACTGCTGGATCTAGTGTTCCGTTGTGTGGGATGTGTGTAGGTAGGAGTGCGGGAAAGCAGAGGTGTACGGAAGGTTGGTGAATGCAGTTGCGCTTGTTGAGGTTTGCTGAGCATTGAAAGTGTGGGTGAGGAGCTTGAATTGTGCTTGTGTGTGTATGGGGAGCCAGTGGAGCTCCTTCAGGTGTAATTTGATGTTGTGTCTGACCTCAGACTCCAACCTTAGCTCACAATACGCCAGGACAAAGGCTCCACCTCAGATTGTGTTTTTTGCACCATCTGTTCTGAACGTTTGTCTGGACAGACAATGAACAGTGTCTGTCTTCAGTGCCAGCCACTGGGATCTTCCATTCCAGCAATGACACGTATTGCTGGACTGCGACCGAGGGAACTCACCCGGGAGCAGTTTTGATGCTGCTCCTTCAAGAACTCTGGTTTTATTTGGAAAGGAGGGGGAGATAATGGGGTGGTGTTATGGAGAAAACGCTCTTCCAATATTGCTGTAAATGCAGCACAAACATTTGCCAGACTATGCTTGGGGGGGACCATAAGTTGCACGTCGGATGGGGGTGATCCTTAGGAGAATTACTTGGGAGTCTTTATTATGATCCTCACACACAGGGATGCAGATGATCCTTGCAGAACTACTTGGGAGCCCTAACTGTGATCCTGTCACACCTGGTAATGGACATGATCCTTGGGAGATTTACTTGGGAACCCTTACTATGATCCTCACACACCTGGGAATGACCCATGGGAGAATTACTTCAGAGCCCCTTGTATGATCCTCACACACCTGGGGATGATCCATGGAATAATTACTTGGGAGCCCTTACTGTGATCCTGTCACACCTGGGGATGATCCTTGGGAAAATCACTTGGGAGCCCTTACTATGATCATCACCCACTGGGGGATGTAAGGATCCTTGCAGAATTACTTGGGAGCCCTTACTGTGATCCTGTCACACCTGGTAATGGAGATGATCCTTGGGAGATTCACTTGGGAACCCTTTCTATGATCCTCACACACCGGGGGATGATCCATGGGAGAATTACTTCAGAGCCCTTTGTATGATCCTCACACACCTGGGGATGATCCATGGAAGAATTACTTGGGAGCACTTACTGTGATTCTGTCAAGCCTGGGGATGATCCTTGGGAGAATCACTTGGGAACCCTAACTATGATCCTGTCACACCTGGGGATGATCCTTGGGCTAATCACTTGGGAACCTTACTGTGATCCTCACACACCTGGGGATGATCCATTGGAGAATTACTTTGGAGCCCTTACTATGATCCTCACACGGGGATGCAGAGGAACCTTGCAGGATTACATGGTAGCCCTTATTATGATCTTGCCACACCTAGGCTTGGAGATGAACCTTTAGGGAATTACCTGAGAGCTCTTAAATCAACCAGTCACAGCTGGCGATGAGAATTGATTGGGAGCCCTTACTGGGATCCTGTCACACCTGGGGATGATCCTTGGGAGAATTATCGGGTTGATATCCAGGACGGCTCACACTTACATCACTTCTGCCCCTTAATGCTCCACTGCCTGCCATGCAGTTATACAGAGGGCACCACAGCACCACAACATGAAACCTCATATAATACAAAAAGGGAATTACTTCTTAGTAGACACCCTATGAAGGACCAAATGTTTTGGTCAGTGCGTCCCTGTGCTCCGCAGCATGCTGAAGACTGTTGCAGACACTTGTTAGAACCCGGTCAGTGCTATGGCTGTGACCCCCGGGTTGAAAAGAAACACAAACTGCCACCAGCTTACCCAGTTTACATTAGGGCCAAGATGCCATCCGAGTCACTAGCGGTCCACACTGCTAGAAAAAAAAAGCCTCAACTCAGGAGACTGGGGATGATCCTTTCCCGGATAAAGAAAGTAGGAAGATCGATTCAGGGACAAGCGTGTGGCTGAGTAGGCGACCTTACAATGGATGGGCACCAGATTGATCAGATTGCTCTTCAGATACCACCGTCATCACTTGGAGGAGATGAAGGAAAGACAGACATCTCGCTGAAACCTATCGCAAGAGGGTTCAGGAGCTGGTGACAGAGGGAATATCTTCTTCCATTGCCAAGATCATATGTGTGTTAGACCTTGCCGAAACCGACTTAAGGGATTGGAAACCCACCCCCCTGCTACGGTGACATGCCTGGCTCCGAGTGCCCGGCTTTGGCACAGGGGTGCAGCAGCACCTCCTCACTGTGACCCTTAATGAGGCTGTCTAGCCAATGGGTGCTCTGCAGATCTCCACACGCAGGCTTGCCTCCAGAAAGCAGCAGGGAGGAGAAGAAGGATATAAAACACCTACACCCCTCAGAGACAAGTATTTCTTCAGCAAAAGCCCCTACTTCCACATACCCATACACCCAGCTCACCACTTCTATCTGCGCTTTGTGGTAAGTTGACAACGCTACCAGCCCAAAGTTTTGCTCTTCGAGGTCGCTAGAGCCCTTAGGGCATTTACAAAATATGTAGACCTAGTGGCTTGCGTAGACTGTCCATTCATGCTTCCCTTACCTAAATGACTGGCTGGTAAATAGCAGCAAACAAGAATGGCACACAGACAGTGATGGCCTTGTTGCCCAGATTAGGCTTCACCTTCAACAACAGAAAATCCTGTCTCGAGCCCCAGGGCTGCCATTTACTAGGGCCTGTCACAGGTAAGACTAGCCCAACCAAAGAGGGTGAATGCTTTCCAATACCACCTTCTTCTTCAGACAGGACTCCTGCCATGGTGAGGATGGTAATCAGACTATTGGGGATGACCGCTTCATGCATTGCAATAGCTCCACGCTCCAGACTGACTATGCTCCCCTTGTAGAAGTGTCCAGCAAGGCTACGGTCACAAGCAGAGGGTCACTGGCCGAAGACTCTGCACACCCTCCTGTAGTGGGACAATAAATACTTTCAAGTTACCATTGCCATGGATTGTTCACTCCTGTGGTGGGGGGCACACCTCTAGCACATGACTGTACAGAGTACCCAACAGCAGAGTTTGAGTACCAGTTACCCGAACCCATGGCCATCTCCTAGTTCTCTGAGCTTTTTACAGGCTGATTTGTAGCAAAACAGTCTCATAAGGCCTGACGACGTGATAGCAGTGTCATCCAGAAGTGGGGGGGTGGTGGGTGTGCACTCACTTGACCAGTGGTCTGGACGAGCCCTGAACATCTGGCATTGGGCCCCTCGGCACTGCATTTCTGTCCCAGTGAAGCATCTGCCAGGTGTGGACGACGACTTAGTGGACTTTCCAAGCAACACACATTCACAAGACCACAAATGGGAGATGAATCCTCAAAACCTTCATAAATAATTTTGCCAGTGGAGCACGCCCACAAAGGCCATGGGAAAAGCACTATGGGTGAACTGCTCAGGTATATTTCTCCACTTTCTCTGATCCTGTACGCGGTGAGTAAAATGAGACGAGCATCAATGACTCATCACACATTTTAAAATAAAAAAACAAGGGACTCCTGAAATAAAAGATGGGGGTTGCGGGACAGGGGAAAAGGCCAAACCCACCTACCCTTACCGCCTGGGTTACTTTTCTTCATAAGGTAAACACTGGGTAATCGACAACCAATTAGAGAACACAGAACAAAAGAGGAAACATTCACTACAAATCTCATTAATGGATTCTATTGCATTTCCATAGTATGTTTATGCTGCACAAAAAACTTACAAATATAGATTACATCACTGTCCAAAAATACCGCTTTGAAAATATGAATGCATACTTAAGTAATTTACAAAATAAAGAACCCCAAAAAATATTATAAAGAGACTAAAAATCAGCCATTCATCCACTCTCGTACACAAACACACTCGCACACACCTTTAAAATAACTCAAGGCAGAAAGGTGTCTAAAAGACAAAGTGCAATCCTTAGTACTGCAAAAACTACTTGTGTGACGTCTCATTCTTTGCCATGATAATAAATCTTGCGCTTTTTCTAACGTCTCTTACCCACTTCATTGAGCTGTCGACCTGCATCCAGTGCACAATGGTCAGGCAGCTGTTCACATACATGAGCACATCACTGGAAAACGGATGGATGCACCCCAGAGGAACCAATGTGGGGAGGCATCCTCGGTACTCCCTGCTTCTGGAGATGCCTGCACATCCATTTGAAAAACTACAACTGAGGGGGGGGGGGTTTTCTCACTAAGCATCAGACCTACCACACCCGCTTGTTATGCAGCCAAGTCTCAAATATCTGTCCACTAATGCATTGGTAAACAAATAGACCCTCTTAAGGTCTCTGTGCAGGAGCTCGTCTGTTACTTGTTGTACTTGCAAAAGGCAGGATTGGCATACATGTCTACCCACTAGCTGAGGTAGCCTAGGAAGCATATGCCCCTCTTTAAGATGCCTGTTATCAAGGCCTTCGTGGAGTGCCTTAAGAGCCATTTCTCCAAGGGTGCCTCGAGTGCCTGCTTGGAATAAACCTAAACGGAGCTCTCATCAAACTTGTGCATCCTCCTTTAGAACCGCTACACTCCTGTGGCATGCAATTTGTGTCATGGAAGGTGGCTTTTCTACTCGCCATTACATCTGTAAAAGAGTCTGTGAGTTGCAAACCTTTGCAATAGAGGAACCATTCTTTCAGGTTCATAGAAATAGAGTGGTCTTTAGGAAAAAACCCAAATTCCTCTCCAAGGTGGTTTCCCCTTTTCACGTCAGACTATTGAGTTGACCATCTTTTTTTCTCCACACAATTTCTGTGGTGGAAGAGCATTACACATGTTAGTTTTCAAGAGGGCGATCCTGTATCCATCAGTGAGACCAAACAACTGTCGGAGGCCTTTGCAAAGCCTCGCATGGATAACTGTTTTCTGGTGGATATTTCTACCTGCAGATTCCTTGCCTTAGAAGGTCCCATTTCCACACCTCTTCTAAAGGGTGTTGGTTCCACATGAGCACCAGAAGCAGCGTTGTTGTGACACCACAAGAGCTATAAATGCCCAGCCGGTGTGCTGATGTCTGTTCCCTTTTTTGCACACAATTTGTTGTGGACCCAGAGCTCACTCTTTGACAGTCCTGTTAGGAGTTCTGCAAAGACGGTCTTTTATCAAAATCTATGGTGCATAGCAGAATGTCATACTACAAATGGTCAGGATTCAAACCATGCAGTCACTCTGCAGGACAGTTGTTGGTCACTGACCCTCTCGACAGCTGCCTCTGGTGTTTTGACTCTGATAAAGACTCCAGGTCTTTGTGATTCACCAGAGTATTGACCAGAAAGATTGTTATCGCACGTAAGTAACCTTCTCTAGCATTGATGGATTGTTAAATGTATACAAGCATGCTAGGCCAGGGCTAAGCATACACTACATGTATCACACATGGCACATTTCACTCATAGCACATTTCACTCTTTAGAAGGGAGATGCTCTGCCTTTTTTTGTCTAACATTCCTTTAGCAGACATTTGTGAGGTTGCTACATGGTCAGCATCACACATGGTCACCAACCACTACTGTGTCGGTGTTCAAGCCCACCAGCAGGCTTTAGTTGACCAGACAGTGCTGAGAATGTTGTGTCATATATCTGTATTACGTGACCACTAGCAACTGTTTAGGAAATAAACTTCTTTACAGCTTACGCAGCACATGTGTAGCTACAGTAAATCCTGCTACAAATGGAAAATGTTACTTACCCTGAAACCATCTGTTTGTAGCAATTAGTGCTGTAGATTCACATGTGCCCACCCTCCTCTCAGGAAGCTGGCAATTATCACAGATGTCTTCACCACTGTTCTATTCTACGGTGCAAAGTATATATTATTCTGTCTTCCACACTGCACTTCACTGACACTACTCGAAGCTGAGCTGCAAATAATCAGTGGTGGAGTCTTTGTGGGCTAAGGGTGGAGTCACAACTGATCTTGAACTTCGAAAAATAACTTCAAATAAAAACCACTTGCAAACGTCTACCCCCAACACCAGATGGTGGACGTGTGAAGAGCATGTGAATCTACAGCACTTCACAGTACGAACAGAAGGTTACCAGGCAAGTAACATTTTCCTTCTTGCTTTATGCCACAACAGTGACGTTGTTTGCCCTAAGATCATAGACCTGAATGTGATCAACAGCAGCTACAATATTTCTGTAGGGTTTTGTGCTTCAATCGTAGCATTTCCCTAATTTCGGTTATTCTGGCTTGAAAGAATTATCAAGGTTGCAGTGAATGATTATGCCATGATTAAGTGATTCGACAATTTCTGATGATGTATCACTGATGAAACAACTGAAAATAATACAGCTGTCAGATCCTAAAATGCATGTGTGTGAGTGTAGGGGGGTTATTTAAAAATGCCTGGACGATCAGTACTGTGTAATTAGGCCCCCTTTTTGGAGTCTATATTCTTCTTGCCATGAGTCTTGTCCTCCTCATACTGCAGTGGGACTGCTCCTGTGCTCCTTGACATAGCCCACTTGGGTTATTTGTTTCTGCCTTGCGCAGTAGTGCTGCTTAAGAACAGAACAGAATTTTCTGTTTCATAACTGATCTCTTGCTTCTGTTGGTGTCGATTAAAAAGTTATGTTTGGAGACAGTGTTCTACAAAAGGAATTAGGAAGAGCTGAGATGCAGTCTGACAAAGTCAGTAAAGACCTTTCTTTATGCAGAGCTGTCTTTAAAAGAGCATGGGTCTTTGCTGTAGAAAATAAACTAATATTCCCGGACGCATTCTGCACTGATGGGGGCCCAGCTTTATAGAATTTGTGGCTTGATGCATATGATATCAGTAACATGAAGTCCCTAAGCAGTGTTTTAGTTTGGTCCAGAGATCCCAAGGGCTGTTGTCAGTCTCCATAAAGTCTCGGTTTCAGTTCCTCTACTATGAATTCTGTTCAGTGAATCTAGACACCTGTCTCAATGTTACCAACCCTGCAGTGCGCCTGTTACCTTGTCCTAGTGTCTCAGCGACCATTGATGGAAGAGGGGCCTGGCCAGAGTTTTTAAGTTCAGGCGGCTTATTTTTTTGCCCAGGATTAAATAAATATCTCCAAACAAACTGGCATGACCAATCCAGAGACACAAACTTTGAGGTTGGGGATGGGAAACGGGCCCAAAGTGAGTATTCCCCTGTGCCCGGATAACATTGCCACACTGGACTTGACGAGCTCTGATAGAGAGTGACAAACCCATCAGCCCTGCATAGCCCAAGTGTCTCATCATGCTCAAAATGTTTTGGTGAAGCAGAGGAGCGCGTACACTGAAGACATCTGTTTGCGACTGCTACCAGACTCTTCTGCCCTCGCCGCCACACCTTGAGCTATCTCTGCTGTACAGGTGAGCGCATACACTGAAGACATCTGTTTGCGACCGCTACCAGACTCTTTTGTCCTCACCTGAAAGCCTTGAGCTATCTCTGCTTTACAGATGAGCGAGTACAGTGAAGACACTTGTTTGTGATGACTAGCACACTCTTCTGTCTTCACCGCCACCCTTTGAGCTATCTCTGCTCTACAGGTGACCCCGTAGATTGATGACCCTGGTTTATGACCACTATCAGACTCTTCTGTCCTCACCGCCACCCCATGAGCTATCTCTGCTGTACAGGTGAGCGCATACACTGAAGACATCTGTTTGCGACCGCTACCAGACTCTTCTGTCTTCACCGCAAGGCCTTGAGCTATCTCTGCTCTACAGATGAGAGCGTACACTGAAGACATCTGTTTGCGACCACTACCAGACTCTTTTGTCCTCCCCTGAAAGCCTTGAGCTATCTCTGCTCTACAGATGAGCGCATACAGTGAAGACATCTGTTTGTGACCACTACCAGACTCTTTTGTCCTCACCTGAAAACCTTGAGCTATCTCTGCTCTACAGATGAGCGAGTACAGTGAAGACACTTGTTTGCGACCGCTACCAGACTCTTCTGTCCTCACCGCCACCCCTTGAGCTATCTCTGCTCTACAGGTGACCCCGTAGATTGATGACCCTGGTTTATGACCATTAACAGACTCTTCTGCCCTCGCTGCCACACTTGAGCTATCTCTGCTCTACAGATGAGCGAGTACAGTGAAGACACTTGTTTGCGATGACTAGCAGACTCTTCTGTCTTCACCGCCACCCCATGAGCTATCTCTGCTCTACAGGTAAGCACGTATTTTGAAGGCATCTGTTTGTGACCACTACTGCACTTTTCTATCCTCACTTCCACCCCTTGAGCTATCTGTGTTCTACAGATGAGCACCTACACTAAAGGCACATGTTTGTGACCACTGCTAGACTCTTCTGCCCTCACTGCCACCCCTTGAGCTGTCTCTGCTGTACAGGTAAGTGCATACACTGAAGACATCTGTTTGCGACAACCACTAGACTCTTCTATCCTCACCTGCCACCCCATGAGCTATCTTTGCTCTACAGGTGACCCCGTAGATTGATGACACCGGTTTATGACCACTATCAGACTCTTCTGCCCTCGCCGCCACACCTTGAGCTATCTGTGTTCTACAGGTGAGCACCTACACTAAAGGCACATGTTTCTGACCACTACCAGACTCTTCTGCCCTCACCGCCACCCCTTGAGCTATCTTTGCTCCACATGTGAACCGGTAGACTGAAGACACCTGTTTCTGACCACTATCAGCTCTGCTGTTTCTGTACTTCTGGATATGAGCGGCTTGCATACATGGCAATGACCATTCAGAAATGGGCTCCTG
Source organism: Pleurodeles waltl (assembly GCF_031143425.1). Lineage (NCBI taxonomy): Eukaryota > Metazoa > Chordata > Amphibia > Caudata > Salamandridae > Pleurodeles > Pleurodeles waltl. The sequence continues at coordinate 15,086,936 of NC_090444.1, read as the reverse complement.
TTCACTGAATGTTTCTCTTGTAGTCTGATATGTTAATTGATAGTCGTGTGGAGAGTAGTAGATAGCAGTGGGCAAACCATATTGCCATTAGGGCAGACACCCCTACCCTTTGTGCCTGAGCCAATGCACTGTGAGTACTGGGATAACGTATGCTTCGTGTGTACTGCGCCTCCATAAACTGTGATATTCCCACTCCTACATTCTGAACATTTAAGTGAGAAATGTTCCTTCTTCTGTTGCAGATTGTGATGTTGCACCGTGTCGTGGCATCACTCTGCCACACCCTGAACATTTGAACGAGTTCTGTCCTCCACCACTGTGACATTGATCCCTCCTTGAACATGCGTGAGGGCTGCCACACATGCCTTCTGTTGTGAACCATGTTTCTCCTCCATGCTGTACTCCTACTATGCCCTGAGCATTTGCTGAAATGGTTTCCCACCGCTCCCTCAATGACATACGTCTGCATTCTGCACTAATGTGTGCGTGGGTCTCTGCAGTCTTCCCCTGTGTGAACTATACTGTTGCACTTTTACGGTGCATACTTAGTATTTAGGTGTGGTGCCATTCACCCCCACTGTCTGCAGTATTGCCTCTTCTGCCCCTCAATGATCATTGAAAGTTGCACCCTCTGTGAACTGTGAGGTGTCTCCCCAAAAAGTGTAGTCAAAGCTCCAGTAGTATATCAGGCAAAAAAGGCCCTGAAACTGGTAAAAATGTCATATTTGCCCTGTTCAAGCTGATTCTGAAATGGTATGCCTCATTTCCAAATAAACAACTTGGACTAGGAGCTGTGCACCTTATCTGGTAAATACCTCACCTGGGGTTATGGTATTTACCATGTGCGGTAAGTACCTCACCCTTTTCTGACATACTTTAACTTGAGGCTGAAATATTGCTGGCTGTTCATGATGGTTCAAATACTGGACTGTGCCTAGAGGGAACATAGTCTGAAGGGGAGGTAGAGTTTCTAAAGTATTCTTAGATTATACCAAACAAGGGAGAATGTAAAAAGAGTGGAAGAATGCACAAACATCTTGGGGTGTAGACAGAGTGACCAACTCCACTGCTCACATATCGTGGGGCATAGACAGAGAGTGACCAACTCCACTTCTCACATATCTCGGGGCATAGACCGAAAGTGACCAGCTCTACTCCTCACATATCTTGGGGCATAGACAGAGAGTGACCAACTCCACTTCTCACATATCTTGGGGCATAGACCGAAAGTGACCAGCTCCACTCCTCACATATCTTGCAGCATAGACCGAGAGTGACCAACTCCACTGCTCACATATCGTGGGGCATAGACAGAGAGTGACCAACTCCACTTCTCACATATCTCGGGGCATAGACCGAAAGTGACCAGCTCTACTCCTCACATATCTTGGGGCATAGACAGAGAGTGACCAACTCCACTTCTCACATATCTTGGGGCATAGACTGAAAGTGACCAGCTCCACTCCTCACATATCTTGCGGCATAGACCGAAAGTGACCAACTCCACTTCTCACATATCTTGGGGCATAGACCGAGAGTGACCAACTCCACTTCTCACATATCTTGGGGCATAGACCGAAAGTGACCAGCTCTACTCCTCACATATCTTGGGGAATAGACAGAGTGACCAACTCCACTTCTCACGTATCTTGGGGCATAGACCGAGAGTGACCAACTCCACTTCTCACATATCTTGGGGCATAGACCGAAAGTGACCAGCTCTACTCCTCACATATCTTGGGGCATAGACAGAGAGTGACCAACTCCACTGCTCACATATCTCGGAGCTTAGACCGAGAGTGACCAGTTCTACTGCTCACATATCTCGGGGCATAGACAGAGTGACCAACTCCACTGCTCACATATCATCTCAAGGGCACATGAAACAGCTGTGTTGTTTGCCAGGATTTAACAGTTTCAAGAAACTTGTGAATATAATAGTTTGAATTTTAGATTGAACATGAGTCACCAAAACAAGCAACAGAGTTCAGAGGAATGTTGAATAACAGCCCTATTTTAGAGCCCTTTCCCACAGCCCCTTCTCTTTCTCTTTTATCCCAACAGAAATACAGTCTTTCAAAGAGCGATCAGTGCCAAAGACCTTGGAAAAGGCTGTATGGGTAGTTTTGTCTACGCCAAGAATAGCAGCCTCTTCAAGCCACAATACTTCTTGAACAAGCACAATCACCTGCCAGGCAAACACATCTGACCTGCTCTGTTTTGATATCAGTGTCGTTCCTCCTCAGTTGAGTGGAGGGCCCTTTCCTAGATGTAGAGAGGTGCAGTCCCGGCGATATACATGTGAGGCACCAAATCTTTACATTTATTCTTGCCCTGATTGGGAGCCACTGTGTTGATCTAAGTCAGGATGAATTTGTATAGTCTTAACAAAAAATTGTGAATTAAGGCCCAGTATAAAGATTCTCTGCAGTAAATCCTGAGCTTATCAATAGCCTCCGTCACTGTTGATACAACACCCAGGACGCCATCACTCTCTTCTTGTTAACGTTTTCGTAGCACAGATGGGTTGATGTCTGCTGCATATGGGCATGGAAGCAGCCTGTTGGAGGCAGAGTGCAAGTGGCACTGCATCAAGCACTTTGTTTGTGGCACTATAAAGTTTGAAACTACCTCAGCCTTCAAAAGAAGAGTTGCGGAAACCCCTGGGACCTGCAGAGCCCTAGTGTGATGAGGTTCCTAGTATAGGCCTACGGGAGTTGTGTTAAGCACCCATGCACCTTACAGTCTCGCTTGCAGGGCAGCAGGTGAAACCCAACTTGATATTACGTCAGTAGTTCACTACAGTAAATATAGAATTTGTATAACCCTACACATCCATCCATCCCTCATATTGAGCATTATATTATCGCATCTGCTGTTAGTCGACGCGTACGTGCAGTACTGAAGTGGTCCGGGTGCTGGGCCAGTACCATCACTTGTCAATCCCACATGTTCTTGTGCTGTGTTGTGGATGTAGATTATTTTGCTATGTCATGTAGGGGTGATCCAAGTAGTACAACTGAGCAAGACTCTTAGAGCTAGAGTTACTTTAACAAGTATCTGTCTCCCATACAGTCTCTACTATCAAGAGAACCTCCTTACTTGTAAAGCTCTGATTGAGATTAAATGCATAATTTGTTCTGCTTTGCTAACACGATGATGGTAGCTGTGAAGTTGCAAACAAAATCTTTTTCTCACTTTTCTTTTACTCTTTCTCTGCTACCCCTTTTCTGAATTACTAGGATCTTTTTCAGCGGGTTCCTCTGACCATCTCGCCTTTCAGTTCTACTTATATAATGTTCCTATTTTTGTTTCTGTAATGCCATGTGAATGATCGTTCCAATCTCTCCTTTGTTCAACAGCTGATGAGCCCATTGAGGAGAGCAGAAGGCTCAGTCGTCACAGAGATGGTGTTATAATTCAAGGTCAGAGGGTTATGTCTGGGGAGCCCAGAGAAAAGCTTTCACCTATCGTGCAAGATCACAGAAAAGGCCAGAGGTACAAGGGGTCGATGCGACACATGACTGTCCGTGCTGCGCAAAAGCTTTATCCATGGGGTGGGAACGTACAACAGCCCACAGTAGCAAACAGATGGCATGAAAGAGCAAAAGGACGCCTGGCACATGGGGGAGGCAGCAGCTTTAACGAAAATCACATCAGGCACTCGAGAGTCCAGAATAATAGGAAACTTGAGACTCGTGTCTTCCACGGGGAGAGTGCCTGGTCAACAGAACATTCCACTGTCAATCACAGAAACCATACTGTTGAGGAAGCTGACTTATGCATGGAAGATAGTGAGAGACCCAATACTGCTTCCACTCCACGGCCTGATAAAGCCTTCACTGGTGGAACCTCAGGGAAGCGAGCAGAGCCTCTGACCAGCAGCAGCGACCATAATTGTGCTCTTGAAATACCCCTCCAGGTGCACCGGGGGGAGTTTACAGAACACGAGAATGACCGTATTAGCCCGTTTTCTGCATCTCGCCTACACCAGCAAATCCTTGCACACACAGCAACATATAGAGCTACTGAACATGGAAATGGCAGCTTCAGTAATGGTGTATTCGTCAGACAACACAGACTTATCGACCAAAGAGGAATCCCATACAGATGTAGTGAACACCTGGGCAACCGCCTTAATCCGTGCTCTGCCCCTGGAATCCACCAGCAGGTACGCACCATGGAGATTCCATACACATGCACTATTCGTGAAAAAAGCCTAAGTCTGACCTCTGCTTTTGCACCTAACCATAGAAAACAAAATGGTGGAAGGCTCTTTAAGTGCACTGAATGTGAGAAAAGCTTTCTTCATAAGGCCGCACTCATGAACCATCGGCGAAAGCACAAGGGAGGACAAATGCATCATTGCGGTGTGTGTGGGAAAGGTTTCCCTCACAGCATTACGCTTGCTATACATCAGAGGATCCACACTGGTGAGCGACCTTATAAATGTACTATGTGCGAAAAAAGCTTCAGTCAACGGTCACATGTTGTGCGACATCAGAAGATTCACACTGGCGAGAGGCCGTACCGATGCATGGAGTGTGGGAAGGGCTTCAGCCAGAGGTCTGACCTGGTCATTCATCACAGGATCCACACCGGGGAGAAGCCGTATGCCTGCAGCGTATGCGGCCGAAGGTTCAGTGTGCGCTCAAATCTCATTAAGCACCAGAGAGCTCACACCGAGAGACCAGTGCACACCGTCTGCATATGATTCTCTCTATCCCAGGACTATGTGGCGGTCTACCTCCTAGTGCCTTCAGTCTGACTCCGACCAGCTCCGAGTTGGGCAAGGGAGAGCTTCTGCTTGTTACTCTGTGTCAGTGGCTAGGCAATAACCACCACCTACCTATACGTCCTTTCAATGAATGAATTAACGTTTCTGTTTGGTTCAGTCTTTCTAAATTCAGGATGTTATTGAAGAGACCACTGTTGAAAATGTAACACTTTGAATAGTATCTGTTACACAATCTTTATTCCTTTTAGTTCGGTGAGTCACTTGGAAGTACGTTACCTCTTGGCACAATGAGCAAGAAACAAATTATATTTTGAAGGAATTACAGGTTATGGGGTTGAACCCGAAGCCTGTCCAGGGCATTAAAATTTGGATTTCTGTTATTTGTATTGTCTTCTATAGCTCTGTTCACTTTTCTTCTGATATTGTTAATGGAATTTCATATTTTGTACTTTTTTTCTTTCCTTTTATGTCTGTTTTTTCCATAGGAAGCAGTTCATGGTATTGTTTTTTGTAATAATGCTTTTTGTGCCCATTGACCGTTTTTGTCACTCTCTCGTTGAGTGGTGTTGGTTGTTCCTGTGATGTTGTTGCAGCGTATGCGACTTGTAATGCAGAGTCTTGAGAGCGACCCACTTTGAGTACTTCATGAGTATGACACATACGTGCAGCAGCATGCACTCCTACAGTTCCAAGGCAGCTCTCCTGGAGGAGAAGCGATAGCGTACACATAGAAACTGCGTGAGAGTGCACATTCTCAATCCAAGGCTTGTTCGGAACAGACCACTCCTGTAAGAAGACATAATGATGAGATTCCCTCGCGCAGCCCGCTGGTGGTTGTACCTCTTCTCTTAGTACAGCAGCACTGGTTTGGTACTCAAGCACCAATTTGGTGGAGAGAATAGAACGGCATTGAAAACAAGCATTGGCAAAGTCAAAAGGTCTGGTGTAGGCTGCCATCATTTTGGCAATTCTTGTTTTGTTTTTTCATGGTTTTTACAAAACTTTATTGTTTGTGAAAATGCCAGTCCCAGAATCTTAAGAAAAAAAAGTTTTTTATTTTTATTTTTTTAAATGCAGACATAGCCATAAGACTCCATGGGATTGAATGGGCGTGTGCGTGGATGTGCTCCTTGGAAAGGGGCCGCATCCTATAACTCTTAGTAAAGTCAGCCAGAGGCTGCAGCGGGAGCTTCGTCGCCCCTTGGTGCACACTCGAGAGATGGGGGAGGATGTGAGTGGCACAACTACAGGTTCATGAAGCCTGGCTGCAAACCACTGTAGGTGACAAGTTATACACACACAAACATGCACAGTGTTAGGAAACATGAAAGGGTCATGGCAAACGCAGACCTAAACAAGCATTGGCTGCTAGCCTCTTGTCTTTGAAAAAGAGGGCTTGAAAGAAAAAAGGCAGCAAAAGAGAAGAATGACATAAACCTAGGAAGCAAGTACTCGCATCCACCGCACCACAACCGGTGGCAGATCCTTCTCCCACCTCGCCGCCAAAACCTGGAGCTCCCTTCCCGTCAACCTATGTCTGACCCAGGACCTCCTGACCTTCAGGAAATGTCTTAAGACCTGGCTATTCGAGCAGTAGCAAGCCCCTCCCTCTCCACCCCCCTAGCACCTTGAGACCCTACTGGGTGAGTAGAGCACTTAACAAGTGATTGATTGATTGATTGATTGATTGATTGAGCAAGAAAGAAGGAAAGAAAGAAAGAGAAAGGAAGAAATAAAGAAAAATAAGAAGAAACGGAAGAAATAGAAAAGGAAAGAGCCCAAGAACGAAAGAAAGAACGAAAGCAAGAATATGAAAGAAAGAAATAGAGAATGCAATAAAGAAAGGAGGCAAGAAAGTAACAAAGAAAAAAGGGACTTCAGAAAGAAAGGTTGCACCCCAGATTGCAAAGGCTTAGAATGAACCCACAGAGGGATCTCAGCAGCTGGCGAAGGTTCTGCTGACGCACTCTGATACGACTGGTTCCACCGTAATGAGCTGTCCGTTGGTCATGAAGGCATACATCGCAGTGTGCGTATCATTGAAATACACATATGATTAAGATTAATAGTGTGTTTGGAAAAAGTTTATAGATTTGCTTTCTATACAGGATGTTGGGTGGGGGGAGTGAGGGGGATGGCCGCTTGCCCTCTGGCCGCCCCTTCCCCCCGTCTTGCACATCCAAAGGCCTTGGAGAGCGTGGCGTTGGCTGCCTGTGGCGGTGATTGGCTGCAGGGGCTGGGGGGGGGAGGTTGACTTTTGTTATGGTAATGCCATATTAGTTCACATTAAAAATTCTCGAAATTCACTGCAAAAACCAAAAGTTAAAGTAAGACTGTAGTTGGGTGAAATGTTCAGTAACAGCGTGGCGTTTTAAACTCTATAAAAAGCATAGAAATTCACCAGGTATAGTTCTCCAGTAACTACAACTTGTACTTTAAAGTAACTATAAATCTTGCCCTCACCATCCAATATAGCCTTAGAACCTGCCGTAGCAGGCTCTACCGGCTATTAAAGGCCCGCTCCCCGCGTTAAATGCCTGAGCCGAAGGAGAGGGCATTTAACAAGGGAGAGGGACTTTAATAGCCGGTAGAGCCTGCTATGGCGGGTTTAAAGGCTATTAGAACATTCTGCCACTCAGGGCAGAATGTTCTATTAAATAAAACAAATTCCTCACGGAGCCCGAGGGGATTAAAATCCCCTCGGGCTCCGTGAGGCTTTGTTCACAGCTGTTGCTGTGAACAAAGGGAACATTGGAATGTTGTCGTTGCGGGCTTTTACCGGCCAGTAAAAGCCCGCAGCACTCCATTGTTTTCAATGGAGCCCCCAGCATTCCAATGTTCTAATACTAATTACCACTCATATTACTGATGAAGAAATTGCATTATCCATGGCGTGTTGCACCACTTCCGGCAGGGTGGTGGGGTGGATGAAACCACTTCCTGGGGTGGTTTGTCACACTGAAAATGTTTTCAGATCTGTCGGACGCCAGATGGTGAGGTCCTAACATAAAGAGTGTGCTAGAGGAGGCGTTGATGGCAAAAAGAATATTCCAGAATCTAAGTAACTTGTCTTTCAGCCCTGCACTTAAGATAAGTCGAGTCTCCCGTCCAGTTGGTTCAGTCCAAGCAGCCTCTCAGGCTCTCAAGTAAAGGCCCAGCACTGGTGAGGTTGGGGTCCTGGCCTCGTCCGAGCACATCACAGAGGAAGAAAAAGGAGCCCGTGAACAGTACTCCATAGTCTGTCCGCTGTCCGGAAAGTTTGGAGTCCTTTGGCCTGTCTCCTGTGCCATGATCTGCCCTTTTATTATTTTCTCACCATGCTAACTGTCAGAGGAAATCACTCCCGGCAGATATGTGCCAGTATCTCTGTTGGAAGAGCCCCTTGTTGTAATGCAACGCAGAATTTGCTAGGTAACATCTTGATTGTATTAAAGTCGCAGAGTTGAGTTCTGTTATGCTTCTAATCTTACTGGTACTTGCAAGCAGAAAGTTACAAGATCAGACCACTACGTTTCTCAGCATGCTGGCAAGGTGAGCAACCAGGAAATGACCAGAGTAACCCCACAATTCGTATTCAGTCTGTTAAAGTAATAACTGAGTAAATGGGAGGTGCTTGCAGGGTGCCTTATAATGGGGAGGGAGGTAATATCAGTAGTCCCATTGTCCTCAGCTCAACTTCAGGCCCTCCAGCGACCGTCTTCTAGCCTATGTGAGAGGTTTCCAAGGACTGGGGAGAGAGAGGCTGGTAAGAAAGCCTACATTTTTCAGTAACACTTTGAGCAGGGAGGGAAACACAATCATCTTCAAGTTCAAACTTGTAAAGCGACTGACAAGAGATAAACTTTGCAGTATTGTACTATGATGATGCCTTTTCTTTAACTCTAGCTACAAAAAACTAAATTTTGACTGAGAATGGACGCTCTTGTTGTCTTTGTTTTTAAAGCATATTGACAGGGATGAAAGGCACGAGTTATGACGTTTCTGATGGAAACTTCTAACCGCAGATTCCTTACCTTGTGAATACCCCCATGCGCCAGATGGGACATGGAGAATTTCTTTAGTCGTTTCCCTCGCACACGGGTAGGTGGTGTCGTGCTGCTCCAAGCCAACTCCGCCCCATCCCAGAAATGACACCAGCATCACGTACAACTACCACCCCTGCTCGCTCCTTTCCATTTCTTTCTTTACGCAACTTCCAATGTAGATCCTGAGCTTGATCCCTCATTTTTCTGTCAACAGACAGGATTCTTTTCAAACTTTTACGGTGTGCAAGGGATTATGTCCCCTCTAAAACTACAGGATTTCAATCCTGCAGGAACTGTTACAACTAGACATCTGTGACAGTGTCCGCCAGGTACCTCATTGATGCCTGAGTTCTTCACGCAATTTCAGCTTGTGTGAGGACTGCACCAGGATGAATCTGAAAGCTATCCAGGACCACCCAGTTAAGCTCCACATCCCCACACATCATTGCAAGGGCCTTATTGCTAGCTCACCTTAGCACAAGTTATATCCGCCCCGGATCCAGTCAACTGGATGGTGGTGCATTTGCAGGACTCGTATTTTTACATCCCCTTCTTGCAATCCCATCGATGCTACCTGCGGTTCAAGGTAGGCCAGGTACATTTTCAGGACTCTGTGCTCCCCTTAGGCCTCACTCGTGCCAGAAACACTGGTGGTGGTTGCTACACATCTTTGGAGGTTGGGAATACCATTGTTCCCATACCTCTGAGACTGTCTGCTGAAGGCAGGTTTGTCACATTTGTTTGTAGACCACCTCCAGGCGATGGTGAATCTCCTAACATCCTTGTGGTTCTCGATCAACATCCCAAAGTCAAACATGACTCTTTCCCTGAGACTCCCTTTCATTGAAACAGCTCTGCATATTGTGGTGTTTGAAGGTTTTCCACTGGGTCCACAAATCCAAGACAAGACCACGATACTGATGTTTCAGCCTCTTTCCTGGGCTCAGTTAGAACAGCGCTGAGGCTTCTTGCTTGTGCAACACGTCAGATGGCACATGTGGCTCTGCAGTGAGGTCTCAGTGGGTGCACCCCCAAGGAAACCTTTCGGATTCCATTGGGGATTTAAAGGAGATGCAAGAGATCTGCAGTGGCAGATGCTCGACCATAGTTGGACCAGTGGCAGACCCTTCTTCCTACTCTACCCAGCGTTAATAGTTGTGACACATGCATCATTGCTGGGTTGGAAATGCCATCTAGGAGAGGTGGAGGGAGAGGACATTGGTCTGCAGCGGAGACCTGTCTCCACAGCAGTTTGCTTGACTTGCAGGAGATTCGCTTGACAATAAAGGCTTTGCTCGCATCCTTCATGGGGGACAAGTATGGGTCCTCATGGACAACAACAATGCAATATGGTAATTCAGCAAACAGGGCAGAATGGGTTCCTGTGTCCTGTGTCAGTAGGCTGTGGTTCTCTGGAACTGGCTGAACCACAACGGCATCTCCTTGTTAGTCACAAGGGTGGGTGAACTCAGCTGGTGTTGTCTAGCAGATCACGATTGGCAAACATGCTCAGAGATTTTGCAGGCATCTTCCAGCAATGTGGAAAATCCTGGATCCATCTTTTGGCCAATGCTGAAAAAGTACAGTGTCCAGACATTTGCACGTTCCAAAGGGACATTCACTCAGAGATACTCTCTACATAAAATGATACATTCGACTCATGTAAGAGTTGACAGCCTCTATATCTTCTGCCTAAAGTTATGAAGAAGATCATGAACAAATGGGTCCAAGCCATCCTAGTGGCCCCGGATTGGGTCAGGAGAGTGTGCTACCCAGAGCTTCTAGTTGTGATCATTTGTCTCCAGTCCCACTGCATGTTTTAGGTGGATCTTCTGTCACACTAGCAAGGTAGAGTCCTGCATCCGGACTACACAACCTTCACATCCTATGCGGAGATTTAGCATCAAATTTGACTTCCTTCGACCTCCCTCTTAAGGTAGTGGATGTCATCTTGGTGGCCAGGCTCCATCCACCAAAACCATCCATGCTGGGTGCTAGGAGAAGTTTATCACTTGGTGTACTTCTTGACTTATACAATCCATGCATATGACTTTGTCAGACGTACTGCTTTTTATGATATCCCTAGATCAGCACGAACTTTCTGTGGCTGCGTTTAAAGGTTGTCAGCCTTGCCAACCTCTCTATTTAGCAGACCAACCATTATTGTTCAAATCACCTGGCGTGATGTTTATTTGAAAGGATTAATCCACGTATTTCCTCCTAAACATATGGATTGTGATGCGTTAGTACTCACATCCTTGGTGTGTACTTTTTCAAACCAATGAACAGCTGTCCTGCATTTTTTTTTTTTTTAAGATCTCTTTTATTGCTTTATAATTGCATGAAAACGCATACAGAACAAAATAACTTCCCATCTTTTTGTGACCCCCCCCTTCCCTTCCCTCGTCCCTTTTGCACTTTCCATCAATTATATAAAGGTGTTTGTTCGGTTCACAAATGAATTACTTATTTGGTCTCTTGTACAATCTTCAACAGGAATATCTTAGTCAGCTATACATGATCTGGTTCTGATGAATTTGCCTCTGCATCAGAGTTAGAAGTGTCGGGTGTTCTATAATTGTCCAGTATCGTGTTCCAATGCTGAGCATTGTCTCTAGTTCCTAGGCCCCTGAGTGTTTCCCTTAGTAGTACTGTCCCTTCAATTTCCGCCCACTTAATTCATGCATTTCTCCAACGATTTATCTGTGGGCCCTTCGGGTCTTTCCAGTGTGAGGTTATTTCTCTCCTTGCTAGTATCAGGGCCAGGTCTATGAATCGGTTTGTAATTTTATGCTTGTTAGGGTGAGGGAAATCTCCCAAAACCACCACCATGGCTGATCGGGGTAATGTTCTGCCCGTGCAAGTGGAGAGTGCCTCAAATATCCCCGTCCAATATTCCCCGATTAGTGGGCAACTCCAGAGCATGTGCAACAACTCTGCTGTTAGTTCTGCACATCGAGGGCAGCTGGCATTTTCTACACCATAAATCTTTGATATCATATAGGGGGTTAGGTAAGCCCTGTGAAAGACATATAAGTTTATTAATTTAAACCTGGCATTTCTGGAAGCTGTATATATGTGTGAGGTTATTCTGGTCCACTGTGCGTCATCTATTGTAACCTCTAGTTCTCCCTGCCATTTGGTCCTAATTTTATTTAAGGGAAGACATATGCTAGTTAGTAGAGATGTATATATCCTCGATATCAACCTCCCTTGGTCTCCTATAGTGCATATTTGGTCACAGGTAGTATGTCTGGGGGGTTCTTCTAGTCCTGTGCCCCATTGTCTACGAAGAGTTCTGGCAATTGCGTTAAAGGTTAGGAACAGCCCTGGTGGTAGCTGGAACCTTTCCTGCAGTTCCGCATATGAGCACAGTTTCCCATTATTATATATAGCCCCTATGGTGTCAATCTGAAATGCCATGAATTGGGTGATACCCCTTATCACGTGATTTCCTGAGACGGCTCCCATACCGATCAGGGGGGCCTCTGGTGAGTACGGTGTTCTGGTGTGTGTTCGTTTTAGGTATTGTTCCCAGCAGTGACGTGATGCCTCCCATTCTATCGGAAGTGGTTTATTCTGTTTCTTGGGGTTTAGTAGAATGCCCAGAATTCTATCTCAGGAGCAGTGGAGAGGGGCTCTCAGTGCTGCCCCCACTGGGGGTGCTCTGATGAATCGCGCCAGCCATTGGAGTTGGCTCGCCCAATAGTATAATTCAAAGTCAGGAACAGCCAAACTACCCTCTGCTGTTGTTCTCTGGAGGGTGCGCAATGCTATCCTTTGTATGTTGGTTCCCCATATAAATCCCGTAATCAAGGACGAGATTGTTTTAAATACCACCCTCGGTATAATGAGTGGGATGGTTGTGAAGTAATATCACACTCTAGGTAATACTATCATCTTAATCAGTGCAACTCTCCCAGTGACCGCTAGTGGAAGTGTCTGCCAGAATACCATGCTGTTTTTGATACTCCTAATCGTGCTCTGTATGTTCCCTTCTAGTAGATCCACAGCAGAGTGATAGATATTAACCCCTAAATATTTGAATGTGGATGGGGACCACGGGAGACCCCGATTGTCCATTGGTTTTGCGATACCCCTAGTAGCTGGAAAAATGGACGACTTCCCCCAGTTTATCCGGAGTCCAGATGCGGCTCCAAAGTTGTCTAACATTGTCATTGCTCCTGGTAGATCAGTCTCTGCGTTCCGGAGAAAGAGTAACATGTCATCCGCATATAGAGCAATATGATGTGTCCAGGCATTGATTGTAATGCCTTCGTAGAACCTCTGGGACCTAGCTGATTGGGCGAGAGGTTCAACTGCCAAATCAAAAAGCAAAGGTGATAGCGGGCAGCCCTGTCTTGTGCCCCTACCTATGGCAAAGGAAGGGGATATTGTACGGCCAGTGCGTACTCTCGCTGTGGGGTTTGTATAAAGAAGCCTCGTCCATTTGACAAACCCTTCCCCTAGTCCTAGCTGCAGCATCACTCGTTCTAGGTAGTCCCATCGTAGGCTATCAAAAGCCTTCTCGACATCTATCGAGATGATTACTGCTCTAGTTGCGTCAGAGGACAGGGCATGAAGAAGTGAAATCAATTGATGGATATTTTGGGCAGTGCTTCGCTGTGGGATAAATCCCGATTGGTCCTGATGGATCAATGAGGACATGTATGGTAAAAGTCTGTTAGCTAGCACCCTGCTTAGTATTTTATAATCTAAGTTCAACATTGATAGTGGGCGGTATGATCGAACTTCCGTGGGGGATTTGGTGGGTTTCAGACGGGGAATCATTATGGCTTCTGTAGTGGTAGGAGGCAAGCTGTTGTTATTCCAAGCCTCTGCATATAATATGCTGAGCTGGGAGGTTAATAAATCCTGATATGTAAGGTAGAACTCCAAGGGAAGACCATCTGCTCCGGGTACCTTGCCCCTTGCCATACTGTGGATTGCAGTCTTTATTTCTGTAAGTGATATGGGAGTCGCCAGGGCTATTCTATCTTCCCCTCTCAGTGCCGGGGGGTTGAGGCTCCCCAGATCTTGTAATTGAGCGTCGCTGAGTACTTCGGTGGGAGGGGCATATAGCTCTGAGTAATATTTAAGAAAGGTGGCATTGATCTCCTTCTGTCCATATACTTTAATACCCAGGGTGGTCTCTAACTCCACCACTATCGTTTGATGTTGGGGTGGTTTGGACAACCAGGCCAGTAGGGCACCTGCTCTGTCGCCCTCTGTATGTTGCTTCTGCAAGAATTGCTTGTAATCGAAACGAGTGTTAGTTTCTGTTATTTTAGCCCTTGTCTCTTCTAGTTCTGTTGAAAGGTCAGGTTGTGTTGAGTGCTTACGTTCGAGATCCCTAAGGGAGTTCTCGAGATTGCCTAGTTCTATCTCTAATACCTTCCGTACTCCCACAGTTGTGCTAATACAATATCCCCTGATCACTGTTTTAAAGGATTCCCATTTGACAGATCTGGACGAAGCAGTTCCAGCATTGTTCTCAAAGAATTCTGTGATCTGCGTGCCCAGTTGAGCTCTAAAAGCCTCGTCTTTAAGTGACTCTGCTCTCAGATGCCAAGTGGGAATCAAAGGTCTCTCGCCGCACCAGGCCAAAGAAATCAAGGGATTATGATCTGAGATGGTGCGGCCAAGATACTTAGCCTTCACCACCACAGATTGCACCTCTGGAGACGCCAAAAAGGTGTCCAGTCGTACATGCAGGTTGTGAACTGCTGAATAGAAAGAGTATTCTCTATTGGGGGGATTAAACTGTGAACCTTGTACCTCTTGGACATGTTATTTAGGCCCCTGACATTCCATGTGATTATCTTGTATTCTGTGGTCATAATTTAAGGAGGGATGTAGAGGCGGCCTACTGACGCCGCTCTATTACTACCACTGGACAAACCTATTGAGTTTCGTAATCTAAGGTGTGAACCGTTTGGGCTGCGAGATAGATGTGCCTGATAAACCCTGAAAACAACACAATTAAGATCAAACCCCCTTTGTAACTCCCTCTCTCCAGGACCGGTGCCTACAACTCTCCCCGTCCAAACCATTACAACTATTGTAATCTTAATTATCAACCTATTGGAAGGAGGCGTGCCAGAGACCAAGAGGCAGCGCCCCGGACCCTTCCCCAGGCCCGATCATGTGTAATGTGCTGGTTAAGAAATGACATCCAGGTTCCTATCGCTCTATATTCACGGTTGGGACCCAGCAATGTCCCTAAACAGAGTGAGGTTCCCCCACAATCGTCCGCTCACTTGCCAACTTGTTCTTTCAACGAGGTCAAATAATCTCGTCCGCTGTTCTTGGGGTGATCAAAGGCAAGCCGATGAGAGTGTCCTGGGAGGATATTGAGGAGTGTTCGCAGCTTGAATCAACGTCTGATGCAGCATCCTGGGTCCGGCATGTATGGAAGTCTCCCCCGCTTAACGCTGCTGCTGTTTCCACCGCATCACGCATCTCCTGTTGTGACTGATGTTTCGATGGAGCCGCTTCTGTAGTCTTCTTCCGGGATCTACTACGTTTCTTCCCGGGGTTTTCGAAATGTTCGGTCGCGGGTTGCTCTGCAGTGGATGTTCAGCGATTCGAGCCATTCCATCGCCAGTTGAGGCGTGAGAAAAAAATGGGTCCTATTATCGTGTTCCACTCTGAGTTTTGCCGGAAAGAGCATGGCATATTTTATACCATGCTCACGCACGGTACGTTTTACTGCGATGTAGGATGCCCTTTGTGCCTGTGTTTCTCTCGTAAAGTCTGGGAATATCATGACCTTTTGGCCATCCAATTGAATCTCTCCTTGCTGGCGGGATTGTGACAGTACGTAGTCTCTATCTTTGTGGTGGAGTAATCTAGCGATTATTGGCCGTGGCCTGACTCTCGGTGGAGGTGGTCCACCAGGGACCCTGTGGGCTCGTTCCACCGCAAAAAATGGTGAAAAGCCCTCTGATGCTATTGTGTCTCTAAGCCACTGTTCCAGGAATATTTCTTTATTAGCTGCGGTGGTCTCCGCCCCCTCCGGAACCCCCACCAGTCTAATGTTGTTCCGTCGGGCTTGGTTTTCGGCATCTTCCGCCCTTGCCTCCAATGTTTTCAGCCGGATAGTTATGTCTTTAATTTCTGAGGATGAGTCTTTGTGTGCCGCTAATACCCCTGTCAGCGTAGTCTCGTGCAAACCCACTGTTTCCTTTAATTTACGGTGGTCGTCTCGTAAAAGGGAAAGGTCTGCGGGGAGGTTATCGATTTTACACTCAAGCGCTTCTCTGGAATCTTTAATGGCCAGCAGCACAGTGTCCAGAGTAGTTTCTTGTTGTTCGTGCCCCGCTTGTGATTCTCTGGCGGGCATTGGGGGTGGATTTTCAGTGAGCGAGGAGTCCCCCGCTGGTGATTTGTCTTGTTTTTTGGGTTTTACCATTGTAATAGGTCTCAGGTTGGCGAAGGCCATTCGTATTAGTGGAAGGTGGTATCGTCCGTCAGCATCGTCCAGCCCGTATGTCGCCTGTCTCAGTCCCGGTGCTCTCACGTGACGAGTGCTATTAGAAGTTCACCGTTTTGAGCTATTTGACCATGAGGGAGTTCTCACATAAATATGCCCGCGTTGGTCGTCGGAAATTGCATACTGTTCTGATAACAGGGGGAAGTTCTGTGCCGGTGTTCTCGAGATCCCTTTCCAGCACGAGACCGCGGTCTCCGATTCCTCTCAATGTACCAGTATTAGTTCCTGTCTCGGGAGGTGGCCTCTGCGTTTTCCTTGGCCTTTCGGCAGCTGGTATTCCTACTCACCGGAGCCGTCTCTCTCTCATTCGAAGTTCCCGGGACTTCGCTCCTTATCTGCTCCTCTCCACTCCCTCCGAATTCGCTGATGTTCCGCTTCGTATTGTTGCTCTCGCCGTTGGTGGTAAAGGTGTTTGAGCCCCTTGCGTCCCTCAATGGATGGTGTGGAGGGCCTCACCTCCACGGGACCTTCTTATCCTCTCAGCCAAGGGCCGCGGTTGCAACGGGTACACAGCACTGTTGTGACCGCCATTTTGGGTCACGGCAGCTGCGACGTTGTCGGAGCGTTTTCCGGGTAAACTCTGCCCCAAGGTGGGACGCCGCGGTCCCTACTCGTGCTGTATATTCTCCAATCGCTTCTCTTCAGTTTTTAAGACCTCTGGTCGTTATTATGGCAGGATTTAAGCTTCGGACCTGGATTGTGGCCCGAGGGCGCCGCACTGCGCTGCTTTCACTGATGTTCCGTTTCGTACTGTTGCGCTCGCCGTTGGTGGCGAAGGTGTCTGATCCCCTTGCGCCCTTCAATGGATGGTGCGGGGGTCCTCGCCTCCACAGGACCTTCGTATCCTCTCAGCCGAGGGCCACGGTTGCAGCGGGTTCACTGCTCTGTCGCGGCCGCCATTTTGGGTCGCGGCAGCCGCAAAGTTGTCGGGGGGAGTTTTCCAGATAAACTCTGCCCCAAGGTGGGACGCCGCGGTCCCTACTCGTGCTGTATATTCTCCGATCGCTTTTCTTCAATTTTTAAGACCTCCGGTCGTTATTATGGCAGGATTTAAGCTTCGGGCCTGGATTGTGGCCCGAGGGCGCCGCATTACGCCGCATTTGCTGATGTTCCGCTTCATATTGTTGCTCTCGCCGTTGGTGGCGAAGGTGTCTGAGCCCCTTGCGCCCTTCAATGGATGGTGTGGGGGTCCTCACCTCTACGGGACCTTTGTATCCTCTCAGCCGAGAGCCGCGGTTGCAACGGGTTCACTGCTCTGTCACGGCCGCCATTTTGGGTCGCGGCAGCCGCGAAGTTGTCGGGGGGAGTTTTCCGGGTAAACTCTGTCCCAAAGTGGGTCGCCGCGGTCTCTACTCGTGCTATATATTCTTCGATCACTTCTCTTCAATTTTTAAGACCTCCGGTCGTTATTATGGCAGGATTTAAGCTTCGGGCCTGGATTGTGGTCCAAGAGCGCCGCACTACGCGTGCAGCTCCATTGGTCCCAGGCTACGCCCCCCTAGCTGTCCTGCAGTTTTGACATTTAAAACAGTCTGTCATAGCAATAATGTCCGATGTTGAAAGCACTGTCTGTTTAGCAACCATATACCACCTTTTTTTCCAGAAAGAGTAGTGCTTCAGAATAAGGTGGCTTTCTTGGCCAAGGCTGAGGTCCCAGGTGAGGACACCAAAAGAGTGACTATCAATTGTGTGTCATAAATGTGCCCTAATGCACTGTATGATATTTCAAGATAGGAGGCAAAGTTGTATGTTGCCAAACGGTCCCGATCACCAGGTCTTTCCAGTGACCACTCCACTTCCCGCTTAAAGTCCTCTGATAAGTTAAAGCCCAAGTATAAACAAAGGAAAATGGGACTTGACCCCATTCCTGCCACTCTGACACCAAAGGGGAGCGCAATCACAACAAGATTATAACCGCATTCCAACGAGGTTATTGGCCATGGAGCTGATTAGTTAGTTGGCCGAGACATGCCTTTACTTTCCTGGGCCGTTGTTGATCCTATAGTGGCTAGAAGCCTTCAGAGAGGCCATGATACAAATGTTCAATGTGCTTCCTGCTCCCTCTGGTGACCTTAGGTCCCACAGAACCATAGGGGCCTCCATTTGGGTTCTTCCCTGGTGCTGTTGTCCCTTCGTATCCAGTTAACATGGCCTCTGTCAATGCGGGTACAGATGTCGATTCCGGCCACGAGATCAATGATGGTTTGCACCACCTGTGGATGATCCATTGCGTAAACCCATGTCTGCTGCCAAACAGATTGCTTGAGCTGAAAGAATGTTGTGTTATGAAATGACAAAAGCGTAACTTCTTGTCATGCACCCCAATTCTAGTCCTGTGTCATCTATCACGCCGCAGCTATCGGCAGAGACTCGGTTCTCCTTTCTCTTCCGCGTCTGATGCTGTCAGGCAGGGTGGACCCCAGCATATTGGTGATGATGGTGAGGAGGGTGACTTGCTCCCCTCCTCAGTACACTGATGATGCATTATTTTCTTAATTTACAAAACACGAGTGAGCTTGATACCTCCTCTTAAGACAGGGCTTGACTTGACACATTGGCCGCCAATGGAAGAAAGCCCCTCACTGGCAGTAGACGTTCAGAGGCCAGCCAAGAAATTAGAACTAGAGCTTCCCTCCACTGAGCTTAAAACTAATGTTTAGATGGAAATTCTGCATTCTGGGGCTGTAGTAGCTACACCCTTGCTCCCATTTCATTAAGCCTTCACAGATACTTTGATTGCTTCTGAACCATGTTCTTCCTCACCTGTTAGCTGCTAGTTGGCCAGATGTCAATAGACTGGTGTATGATGATCCAGATTTTTCACTGAGCACCCTACTAGGTAAACCCTTGATCATCTCCAACCAATCCCCCGGACACAGAATCCAGAAAGCTTGATGCCTTTGGCAAATGTATGTTTTTATTTGCCAGCTTGGCGCTGTGATCTGTAAATGCAGGATGTCTGCTTGAGCCAACACACACACACCCTTTAGGACATGGCCAGGGATATATTGCTGCCAGTCCTAGAGGATATTTGGGTTTCTCTGGCTCAGACGATACATGATGCCAGGATGAGGTCAAGAATGTTATCCGCGCCAGTTTGGATCCCACGGACTGCATTGGCAGTCAGTACCAGTGTTGTTGCTCATAGACAGGCCTGGATGAGTTCCACTGTGTTCTCTGGCAATTTACAGCCCTTTGAGGGTTCTAGCCTCTTTCGAGAGAAGACCGACACCGCCTTTGAGTGCTTTAAAGACAGCAGAGCTACAGTGCGTTTTTTGGGGTGTTGAGCACCTCAGAAGGAACCTCCACGCCAGTTCCATAAATGTAGGTGCTATTTTAGGGGTATGGCATGTAGACCGAGCCCTTCCAGCTGGTGATGCAGCGGACAGTCCAGTCCTTCCAGGGGTGTGGATGTGGACATGGCAGGCAGTGCGTGGGCCAGTAGGGGCACCAGTTGTCTAACTCCTCTTTCCTTTCTGTAACGGCCATTAAGGTTAACTTTGCCATCAGCATGCCCAACCTGTTTGGATAAGGAACCATCACTTTCTCCTAGATTTTTGATAGATCAGATCTGACAGATGCTTCTTGCAAACTGTTCGTACAGGCTACGCAACATCCCTCTCACACCGACATGAATTTCAGCAGGGCATTTATCCTTCTGCTAGAAGAGGTATGCTGGTTGGTCTCAAAGATGGCATAGAGAGGTCACCAAACCCAGAGAAAATCTGGGTATCCCAGCTATTTCCGCATCCTGAAAAAACGATGGGAGCCTCAGGCCTATCTTGGCCCTCTGTCCCTTGAATGACTTCCTGCAAAAGGAAAATTCTAAATGCTCACCTTGGCTCAGATCCTATCTGCTGTGCACCTGGGAGACTTGATGGTGTCCTTGGACTTGCTGCCTGCATTTTTCCATATTCATTCATGCAGTGCTACAAGTGTTACCTTCAGCCTCACAAGCGCCCTTCGGGTGCTCATGAAAGTGAATGGCAGTGTTCTCTGCCCACCCTGTATTCCCTTACCTAGACGGCTGGCTGCTGAAGGTGGGCTCAGTGCACTCAGTCGTGGACCACCTCAGAAGGGCAGCTGAGCTCCTGCAATCATTGGGTTTTACTGATAAGCGAGCTTAAGTCCCACCTGGTTCCATCACAGAGGTTTCCATTCATGGGACAGTTCAGGGCCTGGAGATGAAGGCTTTTCCTCTGCAACAGCATGCCCAGGACTTGCAGGCTGTGCTCCTGATGCTTCACACTTGATCCTGGGTCTGTGTGGCCCTGAGGCATCTCGGCCTCTTTGCCTTGTGCATCCTCCTTGTTGACTGCGCCAGGTGGAACATGCAGGCCCTGCAGTGGAACCTGAAATCCCACTGGTCCCTGCATCAAAACCACCTCTGACACATCCAGATCTCACCCGGGGATGGCTCAGGAGTTGCAGTGGTGGCTGACTGATCATTTGTCCTGTGGCATGCTGCCCTTCTTCCCGTGTCCATACCGGCCAGGGGTGGCGGATGCATCACTACTCGGTTGGGGTGCCCTGTGCTGATCAGAGGACTGGCTCGACGTCACCCCCTTGCTGGAGCTACGCGCCACTCTCTGGCCCAGAAGCCTTTACTTCCATCCATCAAGAGGGGTCTAGTGCAGGTTCTCCCTCCCTACTCCACTGCCACGTGTTACTACAAGTAGCAGGGTGGAGTGGGGTCCTGTGTCCTGCACTAGGAGGTTGGCATCTCTGCAGATGGCACCAGGGCAAACCAATCCGCCCAACTCTAAGTCAGGCCCGCTATGTGGCTGTGGCAGGGTTGGAGCCTGCGCTGAGCACGCAGGAGTACTGCGGGGTGTACTAAAGTGGGGAATGTGTGGTTAGAGTACCACCAGTATGAGTTACCAGGGGGCAGTAACTCGTTCATCATTCCGAAGCTGGGGGGACTAGAAGCCAGAAGGACCCGTGGCCACTCCGTGGAGGCAGGACGAGGTTCAGAGGCAGTGATTCCTTGTGGGGTTGGGCACAGAGACGGGAAAGATGCAAGTGGCTTATTCTGCAGCAAGCACTGCTGGGTGGGCTTAGAGCAGGTGGGCCGTGCCCAGGTGTGTGGGCTTAGAGCAGATGGGCCGTGCCGAGGTGTGTGCGCTTAGAGCAGATGGGCCGTGCCGAGGTGTGTGCGCTTAGAGCAGATGGGCCGTGCCCAGGTGTGTGCGCTTAGAGCAGATGGGCCGTGCCGAGGTGTGTGCGCTTAGAGCAGATGGGCCGTGCCAAGGTGTGTGCGCTTAGAGCAGGGCCGTGCCCAGGTGTGTGCGCTTAGAGCAGGTGGGCCGTGCCCAGGTGTGTGCGCTTAGAGCAGATGGGCCGTGCCGAGGTGTGTGGGCTTAGAGCAGATGGGCCGTGCCCAGGTGTGTGCGCTTAGAGCAGATGGGCCGTGCCGAGGTGTGTGGGCTTAGAGCAGATGGGCCGTGCCGAGGTGTGTGGGCTTAGAGCAGATGGGCCGTGCCCAGGTGTGTGCGCTTAGAGCAGATGGGCCGTGCCGAGGTGTGTGGGCTTAGAGCAGATGGGCCGTGCCCAGGTGTGTGCGCTTAGAGCAGATGGGCCGTGCCCAGGTGTGTGCGCTTAGAGCAGATGGGCCGTGCCCAGGTGTGTGGGCGCGGCAGGAGCCTGCGGTGGCAGTGAGGACGGCGTGGGACACAGGCGGCCCAGGTGGGGTCATGACTGGCCTGGAGGTGGGAGCAGGAGTCCCCAGGGTGGACCACTCCCCTGCGGTGATGGGGTGGGGGACGGGGCCTGAACCCACCCTGTGCAGGTGGGAGGCAGCCTGGTGGTCCCCCCAGCCCCTCCGGGGGTTCAAACCTCGTGTGTTGTAGGGCTGTGGTAGGGGGCCTGTGGTGACCCTTGGGAAGAGTTACCAGGGTTCTTTGAAACTCAGCTTCACCCCAGGGTTAGCACACAAGGCTCAAGGCTCAAGGCGCTGGGAGACTGTAATGAATGGAAACCGTGCCTCGTCATCCAGTGACTCAGCGTGCAGTGCGTGAAGGAAGGACTGCTCACCAGCCAGGAACTGGAAGGCACTGCAGGCGCTGCCCTCCGGATCCACAGAGGAGGAAGCGGCGGGACAAGCGAGGCACCAGCTGGAGAGGGCCTGGGGCAGGACCGGCGCTGTCTGCAGCTGACTGGGGAGGGGGTGTGTGACAGGCTCTGGCACTGCATCACACCGCACCACTGCATGCTGAGGGAGAGGACCTGGGAGAGCCTGGGCAGCACCCGGCGCTGCCTGCAGGTGAGGGGGGTGCGACAGACTATGGCACTGCATCTCACTGCAACACTGCATGCACACAGGGGAGACTGCACACTGAGGGAGAGGGCCTGCGAGAGCCCAGAGCAGGACCTCTCCTGTCTGCAGGTGACGGGAAGGGTGTGATAAACTGACACTGCATCACACTGCAACACTGCATGCTCACAGGGAGGCTGCATACTGAGGGAGAGGGCCTGAGAGAGGCCAGAGCAGGACCGGCACTGCCTGCAGGTGACGGGGAGTGTGACAAACTGTGGCACTGCATCACACTGCATGCACACAGGGGAGGCTATATACTCGGAGGGTCTGTGAGAGCCCAGAGCAGGACTGGCGCTGCCTGCAGGTGAGGGGGGATGACAAACTGTGGCACTGCAACACTGCATGCACACAGGGAGGCTGTATACTCAGAGAGAGGGTCTGTGAGAGCCCAGAGCAGGGCCGGCGCTGCCTGCTGGTGAGGGGGGTGTGTGTGTGACAAACAGTGGCACTGCATCACACTGCAACACTGCATGCACACAGGGGAGACTGCACACTGAGGGAGAGGGCCTGCGAGAGCCCAGAGCAGGACCTCTCCTGTCTGCAGGTGACGGGAAGGGTGTGATAAACTGACACTGCATCACACTGCAACGCTGCATGCTCACAGGGAGGCTGCATACTGAGGGAGAGGGCCTGCGAGAGCCCAGAGCAGGACCTCTCCTGTCTGCAGGTGACGGGAAGGGTGTGATAAACTGACACTGCATCACACTGCAACACTGCAACACTGCATGCACACAGGGAGGCTATATACTCAGAGAGAGGGTCTGTGAGAGCCCAGAGCAGGACCCGGCGCTGCCTGCAGGTGATGGGGGGGGGGGGGGGAGGGGGAGGTTGAGACAAACAGTGGCATTGCATCACACTGCACCACTGCATGCCCACAGGGGAGGCTGTATACTGAGGGAGAGGGCATGGGAAAGCCCAGGGCAGGACCCGGCGCTGTCTGCATGATTGGGGGGGGGGGGGTGGGGGGGGCGGCGGCAAACTGTGGCACTGCATCTCACTGCAACACTGCATGCACACAGGGGATCGTATACTGAGGGAGAGGGCATGGGAAAGCCCAGGGCAGGATCGGCGCTGTCTGCAGGTGACTGAACAGGGGGCGTGACAAGCTCTGGCACTGCATCACACTTCACCACTGCATGCCCACAGGGGAGGCTGCATACTGAGGGGTAGATCTCAGAGCAGAGTCTGTGCTGTCTGCAGGTCAGGGGAGTGTGACAATCTGTGCCACTGCATCACACTGTAACCCTGCATGCACAGAGGGGAGGCTATATACTGAGGGAGAGGGCATGGGAAAACCCAGGGCAGGACCGGCGCTGTCTGTAGGTGACTGAGGGGGGGAGGGGTGGCAAGCTCTATCACTGCATCACACTGCATCACTGCATGCCCACATGGGAGGCGGCATACTGAGGGGGAGAGCTCAGAGTAGTCTGTACTGTCTGCAGGTCAGGGGAGTGTGACAAGCTGTGGCACTGCATCTCACTGCAACACTACATGCACACAGAGGAGGCTACATACTGAGGGAGGGGGCCTGTGAGAACCCAGACCAGGACCGGCGCTGCTTGCAGGTGACGGGAGGGGTGTGACAAACTGTGGCACTGCATCACACTGCACCACTGCATGCCTATAGGGGAGGCTTCATCCTGAGGGGGAGAGCTCAGAGCACAGTCTGTACTTTCTGCAGGTCAGGGGAGTGTGACAAGCTGTGGCACTGCATCTCACTGCATGCACACAGGGGAGGCTGCATACTGAGGGAGAGGGCCTGAGAGAGCGCAGAGCAAGACCGGCGCTGCCTGCAAGTGACGGGGAGTGTGACAAACTGTGGCACTGCATCACGCTGCAACACTGCATGCACACAGGGGAGGCTATATATTCAGAGAGAGGGTCTGTGAGAGCCCAGAGCAGGACCGGCGCTGCCTGACGAGAGGGGGGGGGGGGGGTCGGTTGTGACAAACAGTGCCACTGCATCTCACTGCAACACTGCATGCACACAGGGGAGGCTATATATTCAGAGAGAGGGTCTGTGAGAGCCCAGAGCAGGACCGGCGCTGCCTGCAGGTGAGGGGTTGTGTAACAAGCTGTGGCACTGCATCACACTGCACCACTGCATGCACACAGGGGAGGCTGCATACTGAGGGAAGGGGCTTGTGAGAACCCAGAGCAGGACCGGCGCTGCCTGCAGATGAGGGGTTGTGTAACAAGCTGTGGCACTGCATCACACTGCACCACTGCATTCCCATAGGGGAGGCTGCATCCTGAGGGGGAGAGCTCAGAGCACAGTCTGTACTGTCTGCAGGTCAGGGGAGTGTGACAAGCTGTGGCACTGCATTACACTGCACCACAGCATGCACATAGCGAAGGCTGCATACTGAGGGAGAGGGCCTGTGCCTGCAGGTGAAGCGTAGCTTCCCTGTCCTGCACAAGTGAGGACTCCTCTTAACTGTGAAACTGCAGTTACGCTGGAGTGATATCTAAATTATGCGGAAAGAAAAGGGCAATTATGAGGTTTAACACGGAACATTTTGTGATAGTGTTAATTCATTGCTTTGGCATTGTATATGTTAAGTAATGTCTGACAAATGTTGCACATCAGTAGTACAATTTTAAGCAATGAGCTTCAGAAGCGCGACCGGTCATCGTTTGCGGAGGTGTCTGTCACTGCAGTATCAAGTGTTACCACATTTGTAAAAACCGCTGATCCATCTGAGTTGTTAAAATCTGCAAATTGTGCAGCAGGAAACGTTTTATGTGGCAAATGCCGCAAATCTTTAATCATGTAAAAACACAGCGGCTGAACTTTGCATAATTCCAGTGGCCCCGTGTATAAGGGGGGCTGTACACTGAGGTAGAGGGTCTGGGGCATCTCACAGGAGGACCAGCTCTGCATGCAGGCGAGGGGGGGGGGCTGCCCTGCCAGGCACAGACAATGTGCTGCTGTGGTATTGCAGTACAGCATGCACACAGGGGAGGCTGCATACCGAGGAAGAGGGCCTGACAGAGCCCAGAGCAGGACCGGCGCTGCCTGCAGGTGAGGGGGGGGGGGTGACAAACAGTGGCATTGCATCACACTGCACCACTGCATGCACACAGGGGAGGACCAGCTCTGCATGCAGGTGAGGGGGGCTGCCCTGTCAGGCCCAGACAATGTGCTGCTGTGGTATTGCAGTACAGCATGCACACAGGGGAGGCTGCATACCGAGGGAGGGGGCCTGACAGAGCCCAGAGCAGGACCGGCGCTGCCTGCAAGTGAGGGGGGGTGACAAACAGTGGCACTGCATCTCACTGCATGCACACAGGGGAGGACCAGCTCTGCATGCAGGCGGGGGGGGGGGGGGGGGGGGGGCTGCCCTGTCAGGCACAGACAATGTGCAGCTGTGGCATTGCAGTACTGCATGCACACAGGGGAGGACCAGCTCTGCATGCAGGCGAGGGGGAGCACAGACAATGTGCAGCTGTGGCATTGCAGTACAGCATGCACATGGGGGAGGCAGGGGAACTGCAGAAGGTCTGGGTGGGCCCAGTGCAGGACATGTGCTGCCTGCAGGTGAGGGGGGGGGAGAGTTCCTTTCCAGCACAAGTGAGGGACTCTTGCGGCTTCTGCCCACCACCCACCCTCAACCTCATTGCAGCACAAATTAAAAACAAAGCTGTTCAAAACATGAACCTTTGGTGTTAAAAAGGAGAGAAAGGGGAATCCATCAAGTGGCTGAATCACATACAGTGAAATCATAGAAACTGAGATCAGTCCTGGCTTCCCCAGTTCACCACATGGTGGTATCACGCGCAGACATTTTATTTCACTGAACTTTCTTTTTAGGTTGAGCGTGCAAGCGCTTTGACCTGCTGTAAGTATTGTGAACTTTTAATCACACCCACCTCACACCCATCACTTTCACTCGTTTGTGGGCTTGTCTTTAAAAAATCCCTTGATGTCATTGGTAATTGCCTTATGTTTGTCCCACCTTGGGGCGGTTTTGGTACCGCCTTGTGGACTGACCCTGTTACATGGATAATTGCACAACTGTCGATATACCTCAGCGTGGGTGAACTATTTTTTTCTTTTGTCTCTGCCCTTCATGCTCCATGGCAACCATGGCCCTCACAGCACAAACAGCCCCAACAGCGCAATCTCCATCAGCTGTATCGGAGCGCTGGTCACATTGTTCACGCTGTTACCTAATCAGAGTCATTTCTTTTGGCTCTCCCCTTCACGCTCCATAGCTTTCCCAAAGACACTTACAATTGCTAACTGCTTCACTAAAAAACACAGAAATCTGCAGCATGACTACCGTGGCACAGCGCAAGAGACAATACTACAATATTCATTGCACTCAGGGAAAGTCACCCCATAATGCTTTGCGAGTATTCTTTTTCAAAACGTTGTGGTGGTTCTAGGACAATGGGACCACCACCAAAACATTCAGCATGACACACACTTTCTGTTTAGGTCATCTCTGGTTCCCCACACTAAATTAGTGGGGACTCCAAAATAATAACCCCTCCCACCATTCAATCCCTTTTTAAGCTCTCTTATGTCTGCAACTTCTGTTTTACAGCTTGGAGTAGTTTGTGTTCTAAGGGCTTTAATATTGCAGTAGGCCTGCTAGCCTCATGTAGTTATGACCTCTAGGGGCTAATTATATGGTTAAATAACCATGTTTCTTACAAATGATATTTTTATTGTGGTGCCCTCTAGGGGCTGTTCTGAGCATTACAGTCAACATACTACAATATTTGTTGCACTTGATTGTCCCATGATGCTTTGCAGGTCACTCTTTTACAAAACATTTTTGCTCATAACTCAGCCTGTGGTGGCCCTAGGACAATGGGGCCACCTTCAAAAGGTTCACCACGACCTAGTCTTTCTGTCTAGGTCATCTCTGGGTCACACTAGTTTAGTGGGGATCCCAAAATATTAACCCCTCCCTCCATTCAGTGTCTTTTTACTCTCTCTCATGGCTGTTTTATAGCTGAGAGTAGTTTGTGTTTTAAGGGTCTTCTTTGTAATATCATTGCAGTAGGCCTGCTAGCCCTGAAAATGTGTAATGCACTATGTTTTCTAGGGGCTAAATATGTGATTACACAGTCATTTTGTTTTCATGTGGTTATTTCCTCTAGGGGCTAACTATATGGTAACGTGACCATGTTTCTTACAAATGCTATTTTCATTGTGGTGTTCTCTAGGGGCTGCTCTGAGCATTACAGTCTAATGCCAAAAGTGTATTTCCGATAAAGCTTTTTATTGCATTTATATGATGATTGTATATGTTTTATTAATCTCTCCTTATTGCAATTATGGCCATGATTCAGGCCAACTTAACATCCTTATACACTCGTGATATGTTTGGCTGACCCTTTATTTCTCTTGTCACTCCTCCGTGGCTGTCTTGTTTTGGGAATTGTGTTAGCCAGCCAGCAACAGTGGTGGAAGTGGTATTCTAGTGGAATTAGCATGGCATATTTAAATTAGGATGCTAAATGGCAACATTTGAATTTTTGGCTGCTGATAGAGGAAGAAGGTAAATGGAAGTGCTCTAGTTATATGCAGGGCCCCTGGAATTATGTGGCAGAAAATGACCAAATTATGTGGCAAGAAGAGTCCAGTTATGAACTTACATCACCAGTAGCTCTAACTTACCATCCTTAACTATGCCAATGTCTCCTTGGCGATGTGCGGTGGGATGTTGGCATAGTTTCACAGGATTATGCTGTGGGGTTGGTAACAGGGCCTGCTCCCAATCCTCCCACGAGTGTCCACCCCCCTCACGTACGGGTTTGGCTGCAGGGCCTGGACTGTGGCCAGACCTTGCATTCAAATCCCTAGTAAGTATCCAGCCCCCCCACTGCATACGCCCCACTTCCTCTACAAGACCAACCGACCACAGCCCCCCCCCCCCTTTTAAAAACCTTTTTTTTTCAAAATGTTTTTTTGGCTTTATTTCAGGACACAGAGACTGAGTCACAGTGTCCTGTAATGGTGGCCGCAACATTCCTCTTCTTGTTATGGCCAGCCAGTCATAGCATGAGCTCCAACAGGACTCGCAGGAGCAAGGCAGTTGATGGGAAAAAAAGTAACCTTGGCTAATCAGATCACCTTATTTTTTGGAAGTTTGATGTCCAAGGGACTCCTGCGAGAGTCCCACAAACCCATCTGTCCAGATATCTATAAAATTTGAATCTTAATTTCTCAAAAACTAATGGATTTAAACCAAATCACAAAAATCACACTTTCTGGGCAAAGGTGTAACTCTCTGCCACATTTGGTGTTATTCTGTCATTTTGGCTTTATTGGTCTAAAATTCCTCTATGGGAATTTGCATGGAATAGTTGAATTTTCAAACACCCCTTTTTTCTCACCCTGAAACTATCAAGGAAGTTGCTGATATGTACTAAATGTTTTTGGAAAAGTTTGTGAAGATTCATCAAACAGGCCAAACATTATTAGCAAACCAAGATATCCATTTTTAATGGCAACTGGGTCCTATCTATACATATAGAAACACAGCTTTTCTCCATAGCTGCGTCTTTCAACAACACCATACAGCATGCAATTCTATGCAGAAAAAGAGCAGCACAACCAGGTGCAGTCTTTTAAGGCTCATATCCTTTTATTTTCTTTATATTTCCAAAAACTGCAAGTGAGCCAACCCCCTATAATCACCAAACTGTGCTCGGCAGGGTTGGCCACAGGGTCTGGCCTGTGGCTAGGCCCTACAGCCAACCCCCTTTAACTGCACCACCCGCACCATCATTGAGAGATTGAGAGAGGCAGAGCAATTTAGAGAAAGAGATTGACAGAGAGGAATCGAGAGAGAGAAGGAGAGAAAGAGTACGATTTTTTAGGCTTTGATGAATTGCATAATTAGATTGAAATATTTTAGGACAAACTGAAAAAAATGTATTTGTCAATTGAAAAGAGTAAGGTCACCTTTCAATATGTACCTTTAGTCATTCAAAGTTGAAAAGAAATTAAAGTAGGGAAAGGATCACTGGAACACCCAGACTAGAACTCCTATATTTCAATGTGAGGGTCCGAGACCTTAACCACTAGGCCACAGGTGACTCCTTCCATTGCAGTGTCCAGGTAAAACTAGGACATTCAACCCACAGTTTTGGAAGAGAAAAAGACGTAAATGTTCCATCACCAGGAATGTTTAACAGTCACAACACTAATAAATAAGCAGACACACTACCATGAGATGGCAAGTTTAGAACCTTCAACCTACTGAGGGACAGGCCAAGAGCTTTTTTTGCGCACAGCCTCTGTTCGGCTGTGCTGCAAAACAAAACTATAACATTAAAATCAACCATCATGCTAATGTGACTCTTTGAAGTTATTGTATGAAGAGACCACTGCAGTACCAATCCCTTTTTCCCCTCTTCCATCCTATTATGGGATGGAAGACGGCAGAGAGAGAAAAGTAACAGGACCATAGGGGGAGCCTTAAGTGCGGGCCCCCTGGCATTAAGTCAAAAACATTGCTTCAGGAACGTGGCAGCCCCCGTGGTACGGGCGGGCCCACTGGGCATATTTTTAGTGCCCTGGGGAAGTGGCGGTCTTCAGGGCTGCGGGGAAGAGGGAGTGTGAGCAGGCCCCCGCATTGACTTTATAACATTTGCACCAGGGAGGTGGTGGTCCCCGGGCTCCTATACTCCGTTGGAGGGGTGCTCCGTGTTCCCTCTCCTTTTTTTTTGTTTTTGTCCCTAGTGGCCCCGGGACCTTGTCTCCCTGGGGCAAACTAAAGGAAGAGCATGGGAGACCACGTTTTTTAAAACAAATCTCAGAAAAACTTGCAGATCCATCTGTAGATTTTTCAGAGATTTAAAAAAAATGCTTTTTAGCCCTGGCGGGGTCCCTGAGGGACGGACGCCTGCACCAAGGCTTAGGGGCTCAGGGTGTCCCTACCCTGGCCCCTTTTCTGTTTTTTAAATCTTTTTTTCGTGGGACTCGACTGAAGCAGAGTCACAAAATGGCTGCCAACACTTCCTTGTTGAAGTGTTGGCAGCCAATCAAATATCAGCACAGGACAGTTGGATCCGCAGAGCATCCACGTCCGTAGATTTCAATATTTCTTGCCCTTTAATATTTCCTAAACTACTGAACGGATTTACACCAATTTACAAAAAACAATCCACAGACCAAGATCTGGCTTTCTGCCAAATTTGGTGTGATTCCGTTCAGCGGTTCAGGCTGTAGCCCTGTCTAAGGAATGCAAAGAAAAAGGGTAACACGTTTTTGGGACCTCCCACTTTTTCTCTGCCCCGGCTTGATGAATCACCCTAAAACTTTCCAACCAGAACTAGGGCAAGTAGTACACTTGTTTTGGAAAATTTTGTGAAGATTCTTCAAACGGCACACCATTATTAGCAAAACAAAAAACGCTTTATTTATGGTGAAGGTTAGTCCTAACTACAACTACCTAGTGGCGACCGCCAGTAATAAATATTACCTCCTGGCAATCGCCACTAGGTAGTTATAGTCAGGACCTAGTTTCTTTATAAAAAGTATTTTTTTACTGCCAGTAGGTAATAAATATTACCTACTGGCAGTCGCCACTAGGTAGTTATAGTTAGGACCTAGTTTCTCTATAAAAAGCATTTTTTTTTACTTGCCTATATCTTTGGCGCCGCTTGACAAATCTTCACAAATCTTTCCTCAAAAATTTGACAGTCACGTCAGCTCCTCTCTGGAAAGTTTTGGGGTGATCCGTTCTTGGAGGGAGAGGGCTGAGAAAAAGGGGGGGGGGGAGTCCCAAAACACGTTTCCCCCATTCATTTTTCCATAGAGATATTTGAACGGCGATAGCTCTGAAACTACTGGGCGGAATTACAGCATATTTGGCAGGTAGGTAGGTCCTGGTCCAGAAAGCGTCCAATTTGTATATTAAGGGACGTGAAGGATTTGCGACCCCTCCTGACCTCGTGCAGAGATCTTATTGGCTCCCAACACTTCAGCAAGGAAGCCATTGAAGTGTTGGCAGCCATCTTGGGACTCGGCTGATGGAGAATGGGTCGGAGACTACCCCCGTTCACCTGGACCCGGGCTGTCGGATTAGAGTAGAGTAGCCTCACCAGGCCCCGGAATTTCGGTCCGAGTCCGTTTCTTTGTAGAACGTGATCAAGGTAGGACCAATCTACTGTATCAAAGGCTTTTTCAAAATCAAGCAGAAGCAAAGCCAAGGGGGTGTGAGACAGAATCTTGTAGTGCGCCAACGCTAGGTGTAACCGCCTAATGCAGTGCCTAGTGCTACGGGTAGGCATGAAACCCCACTGGTCGGGGTGTACCAATGTGGGCATTACTTCCTTTAGTCTGGAGGCGAGGATTGAGGCCAGCACTTTGATCTCGGTATTCAGAAGTGAGATGGGCCGATATGCCGAGCAATGTTGCGACGGGGGTTGGGTCTTGGGGATCACCACAATTGTGGCTTGGTCGATCCCAAGGGGGAAGCGGCCCTCCCGCTCAGCCTCCTCGTACATACTGAGTAGGTGAGGACCCAGAATATCACTGCATTTACCGTATAATTCTGCCGGGAATCCATCCGGCCCTGGGGTCTTGCCCGCTGCCAGGCTGGTAATTGCGCTGGCGATTTCCTCAAGGCTAATGGCCTCGTCCAACCTGCTCCTGGTCGCTTGGGAAACTCTGGAGAGAGTTACATCATTTAGAAGGGGGGATTCCCTTTCAATAGTGGGTCGGGGGTGCTCTGCGTATAGGTCGTTATACGTCGCCATGTTGGAGTACCTTATGAGTGTCTCACTCCCATTAGGGGGGGGGTTCATGTTGCGGCCTCCCACTTCCCCCATATCTTATTATATTTGTTCGGGCATCCTCTAGCCTCATATACAAGTTTTTCACGCTGCGCACACCAATCCACCCCTCGCCTCCATTTAGTCAATGCCGGTGCGCCTTTGGCTTTCCAGTCTGCCATTATATCCCTTTTGGCCACTAGGCATGCCACCCTGAGGAAGATTCGATCCGTCCTTCTCATTCCAGTATCTCCCATGATCCCCAGCAGGAGAGGCAGCGGCGCCATCTCTATATCTTCCTGTAAGACCCGGGAGATCTCCCGTGTGACCGCCCTCCAGTAGGTTGCTATAACCGGGCATGCCCATACCATATGGAAGAAATCCGTTTCCGGATTCATACATCGGGGGCAATCGGCAGTGGATCAAAGACCCGCTCTGTGTAATTTGGTGGGTGTAAGGTAAACTGTGTGGAGGTAATAGGTCTGTATTAATCGGAAACGAGTCGCCATTGTTAAGGTTCGCGGGCCATCAGTGCCTCGTTCCAGTCTACCTCTTCCATAGGGCCCACCCATCCCTCCCACCTCTGGCGAAGCCCCTCCAGGGAACAAGCTGTGTTGGCAGTCAAGGTACGATATATCTGGGAAACACCTCCCTTGCCCAGGTTCCCCATCAGTGCCGTTGCTTCCATAGGGCTATATTCGGGTACGGTATCCCCTGCCTGGATGTGTATAAGGAGGGCGTGACGGAGCTGGAGATATTTATGGAATTGCGTCTTGTTTAATGAGAAGAGTTTCTGGAGGTTCTCAAAGGATCGTGTGTGTGACCCATCCCAAACGTCGCCCAATGTGGAAATACCTATGTTGTCCCATTTCTGAAATCCCTCCAGGCCCGCCACCTCCCTTAAGTGCTTCCCGTGCCATAGCGGGGTCTGCTGGGTGAGGCGCCCCCACCATCTCGACACCTTCTGGGCCGCCCGCCATCCCAGCAGTATCACCTTAGTCACATCTGGGACATCCCGGGAGATTGGGCCTTCGTACAGGGCATCAAGGATCCGTGGGTAGCTTAGCGTCTGGAGTTCCAGTCGGAACGCTGGGTCTGTCCATCCACTCCCCATCCAATCATTAATTCCGAGCAGGTGCATCGCAAGATGGTAGTAATGGATGTTGGACATTCCCAACCCCCCATCGTAGACATCTCTCTGGCAGGTTTTGAGCGCCAGTCGGGGACGGGTGCCATTCAATATGAATTGGCGCGTTGACGAGTCCATCTCTCCAAACCATCTCATGGGGATAGGATGCGGGAAATTCTGTAATAGGTAGAGGAGTCTGGGGAGGATCATCATCTTATAGAGTGCAATTCTTCCAAGCAGGTTAAGGGGGAGGGACCTCCAACGCTGGAGGTCCTTTTTGATTCTTCTAGTTAATGGCGTGATGTTGAGTTCCCACGTTAATTCAGGGAGTAGTGAAACGTGTATTCCCAAGTATTTAAAACTGTTTCTCCGTACTGGGATGTTTTGTTGCCAGGCTACGCAATCCCTGGAGTGGTGGAGGGGGACCAATAAAGATTTACTGGGATTTAGAGTCAGACCTGAGGCCTCCGAGAAGAGGCCCAGAATTTGTAGAATGCGAGGGCCACTCTTGGCCGGATTAGAAATGTACAATAGGACATCATCCGCGTATAATGCCACACGGTCCTCTGGGCAAGCAGGCCAAGCCCAACCCTCAATCAGAGGGTCCTCCCGCAGCAGCTTCGCCAGGGGCTCTTATTATTAGCGCAAAGAGTAGAGGGGATAGCGGGCACCCTTGTCGGGTGCCACGGCCAATGGAGAATGGGTCGGAGACCACCCCGTTCACCTGGACCCGGGCTGTCGGATTAGAGTAGAGTAGCCTCACCAGGCCCCGGAATTTCGGTCCGAGTCCGTTTCTTTGTAGAACGTGATCAAGGTAGGACCAATCTACTGTATCAAAGGCTTTTTCAAAATCAAGCAGAAGCAAAGCCAAGGGGGTGTGAGACAGAATCTTGTAGCTCGCCAACGCTAGGTGTAACCGCCTAATGCAGTGCCTAGTGCTACGGGTAGGCATGAAACCCCACTGGTCGGGGTGTACCAATGTGGGCATTACTTCCTTTAGTCTGGAGGCGAGGATTGAGGCCAGCACTTTGATCTCGGTATTCAGAAGTGAGATGGGCCGATATGCCGAGCAATGTTGCGACGGGGGTTGGGTCTTGGGGATCACCACAATTGTGGCTTGGTCGATCCCAGGGGGGAAGCGGCCCTCCCGCTCAGCCTCCTCGTACATACTGAGTAGGTGAGGACCCAGAATATCACTGCATTTACCGTATAATTCTGCCGGGAATCCATCCGGCCCTGGGGTCTTGCCCGCTGCCAGGCTGGTAATTGCGCTGGCGATTTCCTCAAGGCTAATGGCCTCGTCCAACCTGCTCCTGGTCGCTTGGGAAACTCTGGAGAGAGTTACATCATTTAGAAGGGGGGATTCCCTTTCAATAGTGGGTCGGGGTGCTCTGCGTATAGGCGTGCGTAGTAGGAGGCAAAGCTTTGTGCTATTTCGATGGGTGTTTTGGAAGGAAAACCGGATTCCTCCATGATTTCAGGTATGATTCTATTAGCTAGAGGGCGGGTGGCCAGCCAGTGTAGAAGCTTCCCGTTCTTGTCCCCCCAACCATGCACTCGGGCGGTTGAGGCCCTCCATATATGTTTAGCTGAATCTAGCACTAAGTGCTTAATTTCGTCTCTAACAATAGTGAGCTGCCTCAGATTAGAGGCTGATGCTGAGGTCGTTTGCTGGCGCTCCAGGTTTAGTGCCCTGGCCTCCAACTCGGACATTCGTGAGTTTCGAGCACGTTCAAGAGAGCGAAGGAGATACTTGGCATGTCCTCTGAGAGTGACTTTACAAGCGGCCCATAATGTACCTGGGGATCGAACCGATCCCAGGTTCAGTTCGAAATACTGAACAAGATGGTCCCTAACCTCAAGAGTGTAGTCGTTGTCTTGTAGGTACCATGCGTTCAGGCGCCACATCGGGCGTCTGGCGGGGTCTGCCCCACCCAGCCGGACTCGCACCGGTGCGTGATCCGAAACCCCCTGAGGCAGTATCTCCGCCTCTGTGACACTGGTGATGTCTAGAGCGGGCATAAATACAAGGTCAATTCTGGAGTGCGTCAGATGTGCGGCCGATGTGTGTGTGTATTGACGTTTCCTAGGATGCCAAGCTCTCCACACCTCAAATAGGCCAAGGCTCTCGGCCCAGCCACTAAGACTCGAAGCCCGATTGGACCTACTAGCAGTAACATCACCGGATACATCCAGTCTGGGGTCGAGAACGGCGTTGAAGTCCCCTCCCACTAGGGTGGTTCCCTGGGGGAGTCCCGCTACCACCTGGCGGAGAGTGAGTAAGAAGGTATCAAGTCCCGTTGGGGGGCATAAGCACATACAAGGTTTAGTGGTGATCCATGGAGTAACCCCGTGACTACTACAAATCTGCCCTGTGGGTCGGACTGCATGGCTGTAATCACCATAGGTAGTGAGCGATGGAGTAGAATGGCCACCCCTCTAGAGCCCCTGGAGAAGCCCGCGTGGTAAACCCTGTCATATCCTCCTCGCGCAAACATGGGGCACTTAGATCCGAGGAGATGGGTTTCTTGTAGTAGGGCTACTGAGGGGGAATATCTGATGAGAGTATTGAATACTGCGGATCTCTTGATCTTGTCTAACAGGCCATTAACATTCCAGGAGATGATTTGTGTCAGTGAGGACCAGGCGTGAGTTGCGTGGGTATTGTAAACTGTCGGGTGTCTGCCAGTGGACATAGGGACGACCGTTTGGAACATAACAATGAAACATTAAGGCAACAAAGAAAACTTATCAACACGTTGCTATCTAACCCCATCTCAAACTTCTCACCCCCCAACCACCCCCTCCCCATACTCCCACCCAGGAAGCATCTGTCGCCCAAATACCCAACCAGAACAGAACAGCCAGAAGGACTGTCGTTGGAGTGGAGTGGTGGACCCCTCCCTTCAGTCGGATCATATGCAATCAATAGTAAGAAGTCAGGCCATACGTGGCAAACAGCACGGAGGCACCAAGCCGCTGGTGGGGTCTCCCCAAGGGCCCGCAAGAGCGAACCGGGCGGTCCCGGCCACTCCTCGCGCACCCCGATGGGAGCCCCGAGTCTCATATCAGCTGAGCATCGGGGACTGACTCAGGCGGCCGCCGTCTGTGGCCCGCGCCGGGTCCCGCACCTCTGGGGACTCGACGGAGGCCCCTTCCACTTGGGAACCAGGGTCTCCAGTCGTCTCTCTGTCCACAAGAATGTCTGGGTCTTTTCGCCTCCCCTTTCGAGATCTGGTACGCTTCCGGCTCCTCCGGGGTCCCCCCCAGGGGGGGGTTCCGTCACGGGAGGGCTCCCTCGCCTGACTCAGGGGTTCCCTTCGGGCTCCGACGCCCTCCTCAGTCAGCCAGTCCCACGCCTCTTCCGGGGATTCAAAGAAAGCACCTTTCCGGCCATAAGGACTTTGAGCCGTGCAGGGAAGAGGAGCATGTATGAGAGTTGCATTGCTCTAAGTTTTTGTTTGACATGTTCATATGACCGGCGACGGATGTGGACTTCACGGGTGTAGTCTGGAAATATTAAGATCTTATGATTCTCCCATTGAAGATCTTCAGAACGTCTAGCTTCCTTAAGGATATTTTCTCGATCTTTGAAATTGAGGAAGCGTGAAATCATCGGGCACTTTGGGCCGCTCGGCAGGGGGCGTGGAGCAAGGGCCCTGTGGGCGCGTTCAACTGCGAACCAGGGTGAAAGAGTCTGGTCTGGCATCCAGGTTTTGATCCAATGCTCCCAAAATTCTGACGCTTTGTCTTCCTCTACGCCCTCTGGGAATCCGATAAAGCGCAGGTTGTTGCGTTGTGATCGGTTTTCTGCATCTTCCGCACAGCGGTGTAACTCGCCGGCTCGAGTCTGCAGCTGGGCCACTTTGGTTCTAAGATCGGCTAATTCGTCCTCAGTCTGGGAGATCCGGCCTTCCAATTCGGTGATTCGGCTCACTGCGTTTCTGAGGTCTTGCCTAATGAGGCCCATGTCCTCTTGCACTTCTCCAATTCTGGTCTCCACGGCTGACTGCGGTGATTGGATTGCTTGGAGGATAGCACTCACTCTGTCCAGTGCCGGGCCCCCACTAGCTGCCTCTCCGTCCCTCCTTGGGCCCGCCGGCGTCTTGAACTGATCGATCTTTTGCTGGGAGGCCGGAGGTTGTTTGTTCGCTCTGTCCTTCCCCATCTCGTCCCAGGGAGTTGGGGTCGGCTTATGTTGTCTCCTGAGGTAAATCTGTCTAAGTTCCAATGTCTGAAGCGCTCTCGCACTACCGGGGACCCAAGGGGGGCATCCCAGTGGAGGACCACCAGCGGGGCTCCAACACTATGGGTGGGTTTATACTGGCTCAGTTCCTTACTTGGAGCCTGACATCTGAGAGGAGGCCCTGGGAGATCACCCGGCTCTGCGTAGGACTCCGTCCGGCGCCACCAGGTCAGGATCGCCAGGGGGGCAAAACATCTCTCTCCCCCGGGACCCAGCGCCCCCGAGAGGTCCACACTCACCCCGATCAGGCCACCGATCTCCTCAGCTGCTTCGTAATGTGATGGGAGCCCGGGGAGGTCCCTCTCCGCCAGTCTGGATTATGGTTGGTTCCCTGCCTGGGGCCCAGTCGCGGCGGCAACCAGTGGTTGGCCCCTCCGGCCAGGGAGCCCAGGGCAGCCCAAGCCAGCAGGCCCTCCTTTCATCTATGGATTCTTTTAGTGGTTTTCCTTTTAGCTCCTCTTTTCCTCTCCTCTCCCTGGGGGGGGCCTTTTTCCCCTTCAGGTGTGCCGCTCTGCTCGTCTCCCGCCGCGCCGTGGCCCGCGCCGGAGCCACAGCGCAGATCACGGCAGCCCGGGTTGCCCTCTCGGGGGCCCCCGCGCCTCCAGCGCCCGGTGTGTTTCTTGCGGGCCGCCCGCCCCGATCTGGGCGCTGGGACCCAGCGGTCGCAGGTGCGCGCGAGTCAGTCTGAGAAGTCCTCTCCCCAACGCGGCCCGCCTCTCCCTTTCAGCCCAGCCGCCACGGCCCTCTGCATCAGGCGCCGCCGAGCAGGGGCGCAGAGGCGGCCCGTGCCACCAGGGGTCCCCCCTCACCGGGTCATGCCAAGCCGCTCCCCCAGTCCACGGGGTCCGCGCTCCGGAGCGCAGGCGCTGGCTCCTCCCGAGCTGCTCACGGCACCCCCGCCCAGAGGCGGCCGCACCAGAGGCCAGCGGCTCAGCTCCAGCCCGGTCGGGGCACTTTAATCTCGGCCGCCATGTTGGATTTCGGCTGATCGGGTCGTGACAAGCGCCCATGGCTTAATCCTCGCCGCCACTCATTTCAAAAGGATCCTCAGCGATCAGGGAGCCTGTGGGGGCAGTTAGGGCGACGCCACCAGTTAGTAGACAGTAGTTTCTTTGGGCGGATGACGGAGGGGTCCAGAGCACTCTCAGAGTGCGACCGCCATCTTGACTCCCGAGGGGTAGTTTTTAGTGGTGGGGTGGACAAAGGGCTTCGGGTGGGGCTATATTTTTTTAGGGACAGGGGTGTTTGGTATTATTGTTTAAGGGTTGTGTATATGGTGGGGTGTCGCACAGGGTTGGGGTAGTTTTTTGGGGTGGAGGTGGATAAAGAGCTTGGGCAGGGTGGGTT
Source organism: Pleurodeles waltl (assembly GCF_031143425.1). NCBI lineage: Eukaryota > Metazoa > Chordata > Amphibia > Caudata > Salamandridae > Pleurodeles > Pleurodeles waltl. Next base: position 15,047,899 of record NC_090444.1, on the reverse strand, counting down.
GGGCTATTTTTTTTTTAGGGTTGGGGTGGGGATGTTTGTTTTTTGCTTTTTTAGGGTGTTGTGGATGTTGTTTTTAGGGGTGGGTGGGGTGGGAGGGTCGGGACAATTTTGTTTTTTTGGGTGGGTGTCAAGGTAGTTTTGTTGTTAGGGCTGGTAGGGAGGTTGGTTGTTTATAGGGTGAGCGGGGGTGTCAGGGAAGGTTTTAGGACTGGGGTGTCGAGGTAGTTCAGTTTTTAGAGTTGGGGTAGGGGGGTCAGGGTAGTTTTGTTTTTAGGGGTGGGGAGCGGGGTTCAGACTAGTTTTTTTTTTTTTTTTTGAGCTAGTTTAAGTATTAGGGGTGGGGTACTTTTGGGCATTAGGGCAGGTAGGGGGTGGCATGATAGAACCACGCTTGCTGTTTCCACACATGCCTTTACTAGGCATGCTGTTACAACAAAAAGTCGCTGTGAAGGCATGCCTGGTAACAATGTGGTCGTTGTTCCGACCGCTTTGTTAAGACATGCGTGGTTCCTGCGTGCGATGTTCCATCATATATTCAGTGGTGGGCAGCTCCCACCCCTATGTTTTGTTTCTTTAATTTCCTGGCGTCTAGTGGGCTGTCTACCCCCCTTGGGAGCCTGATCAGGAGTAATTACCTCTATCTGCTCCCAAGAGGACAGAAAGACTGTGTCTCTATTTATTTGGGGTGGGGGATGGCCATGTCCATGGTGAGCATCCCCCACCCCAAATACTAGCAAACAAAAATAATCACTGGTGTCTAGGGGGCTTTCTGCCCTTCTGCCCCACCCCTCCATTGGCAGATCTGGGGTAATAACCCCTATCTGCTTCCCAGGTGGGGGCAGAAAGACTGTGCTCATTTTTTGGGATTGGTGGGGGTATTGCCATGGCCATTCTGGGCAGCCCCCTCCACAAACATTAACAAACAAAAAATCCCTACTGTCTAGTGGGCTTTCTGCCAACCCCCAGCCGCCCAGCCCCCCCTCAGGGGAGGGGCGGGTCAGGAGTAATAACCCCCTGTGACCCCCAGGGTGGGCAAAAATAATTTTCATTTGGGTGTAAGTTGGATGGGGTAATGGAATGCCCAATTTGGGCAGCTCCTGCCTACATATTAAAAAAAAAAGATCCTGGGTTCCCACTGAGTTTTCTGACCCCTGGGGGCAGATCTGGGGCTATTGCTGCCATCTGCCCTCGGGGGGAGCACAAAGACTGAATTTGCCCAATAAAGTTGAGGGGAGCCAAAGCCTTTGCACAAAGGGCCGCTCCCCCTCTCCCTGGTGTCTAGTGGGTGGATCCCTGCTTGGGGATCAACCTCCTGCGGTAATCCCTAAGTGGAGGTCCACCAGGTGGGGGTAGCTTTGGAACTGGGAGATTCTCCACTTTCCAATGATACCTCTCCTGTCTGCCTAGGTGCTGGGGGGTAAGATAGTGCTGCCCCCCCCCCCCCCCCCCCCCCCGAGCACCAAGGCAGGGAAAGAGAAATGGGCAGATTGCCTCATTCACTTTAGTTCTCAGTGGAATTACGTCAGCCCGCGGCACGCACTGATCATCATTTTACTGAAAAGCCCAACACAGCTCTGGGTGCTGGGAAGCTCTTCCCAAGCTCCAGAAGATGTTTTTGTTAAAAAGCACATCCCTCTGGTGCCTGCAGGAGGGGGATTTCCTGTGCCGTAGGACACACAAGAGCACTGTGGCGTCGGACAGCTCCAGTGCACCGGAGTGGTGGTTATAAACAACTTCCACATTAGGCTGCGCACTGTGTAGCGCCTAATGCTTGCGCCAGCTCTCATGGCTGCTACCAAAGCGCGACTCTGGAAAGCTAAGTGGAGGATAACTCAAAAAGGGGCAGAAAAAGAGGCTAGTAGGAGTTTAGGGGTCTCACGGTTCGTAGTCTGTTTGTTTCCACCCTTTTATGGATGCTCAGAAGTCTGCTTTGAGGCGCAGTGTTCCACAGCTGTGCGCCTTGAAGCTGAATCCAGGGCCAGCAGAGCAGCGATTCCCAGTCGGTTTGTGTTTGGGCTGTTTTTGAAAGAATGGTGCAGGGTCCTGGTGCACACTGAGAGGTGCCTGTCACTGCCTACTGCACCCAGCAGAGAGCCCGACAGGGGTGACGCAGAGAGGGCTTTAAAGATCTGTGAAGTGGCGCTATGTAGGTGGGGGAGGGGAGAGCTCTTCGTGAGCTGCTTCAGTGAGCACTCTGCAGACAGGGATCTTAACCTGCTTCAGGTGCAGGGCCGATTTAGCTGTCCATCCTACCCGCGTGGGCAAACAACATCGGTCGTTTTGGGAATGGGAAGAACTAATATTTACAGTGATAACTAATGCTAGCATTGGGGAGTGAGGCGCTATTTAAAAAGCAAACTAATATCAAACCCAGAAAGAAAGCAGGGATCACAGTTTTAACACCCAACTGGGACGAGACTAATTACGCTCAAGAAGTGTCCAGTATCATAGGGTTAACACAGACCCCTGCCACAGCATTAACACCAGCCGTAGACTCCCACCACAGCATTAACGCCAGCCATACAATGCTACCACAGCACTAACTGTAGGAGGCTGGACTGGCTTGTAGTGAGTACCAAGGGGTACTTACACCTTGCACCAGGCCCAGGTATCCCTTATTAGCGTAGAGGGGTGTCTAGCAGCTTAGGCTGATAGAAAAGGTAGCTTAGCAGAGCAGCTTAGGCTGAACTAGGAGACGAGTGAAGCTCCTACAGTACCACTAGTGTCACATGCACAATATCATAAGAGAACACAATACACAGATATACTAAAAATAAAGGTACTTTATTTTTATGACAATATGCCAAGTATCTCAGTGAGTACCCTCAGTATGAGGATAGCAAATATACACAAGATATATGTACACAATACCAAAATATGCAGTAATAGCAATAGAAAAGAGTGCAAACAATGTATAGTCACAATAGAATGCAATGGGGGCACATAGGGATAGGGGCAACACAAACCATATACTCTAGAAGTGGAATGCGAACCACGAATGGACCCCAAACCTATGTGACCTTGTAGAGGGTCGCTGGGACTGTAAGAAAACAGTGAGGGTTAGAAAAATAGCCCACCCCAAGGCCCTGAAAAGTGGGTGCAAAGTGCACCTAAGTTCCCCAAAGAGCACAGAAGTCGTGATAGGGGAATTCTGCAGGAAAGACCAACACCAGCAAAGCAACAATGATGGATTTCCAGACGAGTGTACCTGTGGAACAAGGGGACCAAGTCCAAAAGTCACGATCAAGTCGGGAGTGGGCAGATGCCCAGGAAATGCCAGCTGTGGGTGCAAAGAAGCTGCCACCGGATGGTAGAAGCTGTGGATTCTGCAAGAATGATAAGGGCTAGAAACTTCCCCTTTGGAGGACGGATGTCCCACGTCGTGAAGAGTCGTGCAGGGGTGTTTTTGTGCAGAAAGACCGCCAACAAGCCTTGCTAGCTGCAAAGGTCGCGGTTAGGGTTTTTGGATGCTGCTGTGGCCCAGGAGGGACCAGGATGTCGCCAATTGCGTGAGGAGACAGAGGGGCGTCCAGAAAGACAATGAGCCCACTCAGAAGCAAGCAGCACCCGCAGAAGTGCTGGAACAGGCACTACGAAGTGGAGTGAACCGGAGCTCACCCGAAGTCACAAATGAGAGTCCCACGCCACCAGAGGACAACTCAGGAGGTTGTGCACTGCAGGTTAGAGTGCCGGGGACCCAGGCGTGGCTGTGCACAAAGGAAATCCTGGAAGAGTGCACAGGAGCCGGAGTAGCTGCAAAACACGCGGTTGCCAGCAATGCAGTCTAGCGTGGGGAGGCAAGGAGTTACCTCCACCAAACTTAGACTGAAGAGTCACTGGACTGTGGGAGTCACTTGGACAGAGTTGCTGAGTTCAAGGGACCTCGCTCGTCGTGCTGAGAGGAGACCCAGAGGACCGGTGATGCAGTTCTTTGGTGCCTGCGGTTGCAGGGGGAAGATTCCGTCGACCCACAGGAGATTTCTTCGGAGCTTCTAGTGCAGAGAGGAGGCAGACTACCCCCACAGCATGCACCACCAGGAAAACAGTCGAGAAGGCGGCAGGATCAGCGTTACAAGGTCGCAGTAGTCGTCTTTGCTACTTTGTTGCAGTTTTGCAGGCTTCCAGCGCGGTCAGCAGTCGATTCCTTGGCAGAAGGTGAAGAGAGAGATGCAGAGGAACTCTGATGAGCTCTTGCATTCGTTATCTAAGGAATTCCCCAAAGCAGAGACCCTAAATAGCCAGAAAAGGAGGTTTGGCTACTTAGGAGAGAGGATAGGCTAGCAACACCTGAAGGAGCCTATCAGAAGGAGTCTCTGACGTCACCTGCTGGCACTGGCCACTCAGAGCAGTCCAGTGTGCCAGCAGCACCTCTGTTTCCAAGATGGCAGAGGTCTGGAGCACACTGGAGGAGCTCTGGGCACCTCCCAGGGGAGGTGCAGGTCAGGGGAGTGGTCACTCCCCTTTCCTTTGTCCAGTTTCGCGCCAGAGCAGGGCTGAGGGATCCCTGAACCGGTGCAGACTGGCTTATGCAGAGATGGGCACCATCTGTGCCCATCAAAGCATTTCCAGAGGCTGGGGAAGGCTACTCCTCCCCAGCCCTGACACCTTTTTCCAAAGGGAGAGGGTGTAACACCCTCTCTCTGAGGAAGTCCTTTGTTCTGCCTTCCAGGAGGGCAGAAACCTGTCTGAGGGGTTGGCAGCAGCAGCAGCTGCAGTGAAACCCCGGGAAAGGTAGTTTGGCAGTACCCGGGTCTGGGCTAGAGACTCGGGGGATCATGGAATTGTCTCCCCAATGCCAGAATGGCATTGGGGTGACAATTCCATGATCCTAGACATGTTACATGGTCATGTTCGGAGTTACCATTGTGACGCTATACATATGTCGTGACATATGTATAGTGCACGCGTGTAATGGTGTCCCCGCACTCACAAAGTCCGGGGAATTTGCCCTGAACAATGTGGGAGCACCTTGGCTAGTGCCAGGGTGCCCACACACTAAGTAACTTAGCACCCAACCTTTACCAGGTAAAGGTTAGACATATAGGTGACTTATAAGTTACTTAAGTGCAGTGGTAAATGGCTGTGAAATAACGTGGACATTATTTCACTCAGGCTGCACTGGCAGGCCTGTGTAAGAATTGTCAGATCTCCCTATGGGTGGCACAAGAAACGCTGCAGCCCATAGGGATCTACTGAAACCCCAATATCCTGGGTACCTCAGTACCATATACTAGGGAAATATAAGGGTGTTCCAGTATGCCAATGTAAATTGGTGAAATTGGTCACTAGCCTGTTAGTGAGAATTTGGAAAGAAATGAGAGAGCATGACCACTGAGGTTCTGAATAGCAGAGCCTCAGTGAGACAGTTAGTCATAACACAGGTAACACATACAGGGCACACTTATGAGCACTGGGGCCCTGGCTGGCAGGGTCCCAGTGATACATACAACTAAAACAACATATACACAGTGAAATATGGGGGTAACATGCCAGGCAAGATGGTACTTTCCTACATAACCCCCCCAAACGAAGGACAATAAGACTAGCCATGACCTGATGAGTCTTCATTGTCTAAGTGGAAATATCTGTAGAGTCCATCTGCATTGGAGTGGGTACTCCCAGGTCTATTTTCCACTGTATAGTCCATTCCCTGTAGGGATATGGACCACCTCAACAATTTAGGGTTTTCACCTTTCATTTGTTTTAGCCAAAGTAGAGGTTTGTGGTCTGTCTGAACAATGAAGTGAGTGCCAAACAGGTATGGCCTCAACTTCTTCAGTGCCCAGACCACAGCAAAGGCCTCCCTCTCTATGGCAGACCAACGCTTTTCTCTAGAGGTCAACCTCCTGCTGATAAAAGCAACAGGTTGATCCTGGCCCTCAGAATTAAGTTGTGATAAGACTGCCCCTACCCCTAATTCAGATGCATCAGTTTGGACAATGAATTTTTTGGAGTAACAGGGGCTTTTCATGACAGGTGCAGAGCACATGGCCTGCTTCAGCTCCTCAAAAACTTTCTGACAGTTTGCTGTCCATAATACCTTCTTAGGCATTTTTTTAGACGTGAGGTCATTAAGAGGGGCTGCAATGGAGCCATAGTTCTTTATGAACCTCCTGTAGTACCCAGTGAGGCCCAAAAAGGCTGTCACCTGAGTCTGAGTTGTAGGGGGAACCCAATCTATAATAGTTTGGATTTTCCCCTGAAGTGGTGCAATCTGTTCTCCACCTACCAGGTGTCCCAGATAAACCACTTTCCCCTGCCCTATCTGGCACTTTGAAGCCTTGATAGTGAGGCCTGCCTTTTGCAGAGCCTCCAAAACTTTCCATAGGTGGACCAGGTGATCATCCCAGCTGGAGCTAAAGACAGCTATATCATCTAGATATGCTGCACTAAAAGCTTCCAGCCCTTGCAGGACTGTGTTCCCCAACCTTTGAAAAGTGGCAGGTGCATTTTCCAATCCAAAAGGCATTACTGTGAATTGGTAATGGCCTCCAATGGTTGAAAATGCAGTTTTTGCTTTTGCATCCTCTGATAACTTGATCTGCTAATACCCTGCAGTCAAATCAAAGGTGCTTAGATACTTGGCAGATGCCAGTGTATCTATTAGCTCATCTGCCCTGGGTATAGGGTGAGCATCAGTTTTAGTTACCTGGTTGAGACCTCTGTAGTCAACACAAAATCTAATTTCCCTTTTACCATCTTTGGAATGAGGTTTTGGTACAAGTACCACAGGAGAGGCCCATGGACTTTCAGAGTGCTCAACCACTCCCAGTTCAAGCATTTTCTGCACTTCTTGCTTTATGCAGTCTCTGATATGGTCAGGCTGCCTATAGATCTTACTTTTGACAGGCAAGCTGTCTCCAGTATCTATAGTGTGCTCACACCAAGAAGTGGTGCCTGGCACAGTAGAGAAGAGCTCAGAAAACTGACCCAGGAGATTTATGCAGTGGTCTTTCTGCTCAGCAGTAAGACAATCTGCCAGTACTACACCTTCCACTAGAGCATCTTGTTCTGTGGAAGAGAAGAGATCAGGGAGAGGGTCACTCTCTTCTTCCTGTCCCTCATCTGTTGCCATGAGCAGGGTGAGATCAGCCCTGTCATAGTAGGGTTTCAGGCGATTGACATGGAGCACCCTAAGGGGACTCCTGGCAGTGCCTAAGTCAACTAAGTAGGTGACTTCACCCTTTTTCTCAACAATAATGTGGGGTCCACTCCATTTGTCTTGGAGTGCTCTTGGGGCCACAGGCTCCAAGACCCACACTTTCTGCCCTGGTTGGTACTGAACCAAAACAGCCTTCTGGTCATGCCATTGCTTTTGGAGCTCTTGGCTGGCCTGAAGGTTTTTACTGGCCTTTTTCATGTACTCAGCCATCCTAGATCTTAGGCCAAGTACATAGTCCACTATGTCTTGCTTTGGAGCTTTTAAAGGTTGTTCCCAATCCTCCTTCACAAGTGTTAGAGGACCTCTTACAGGGTGTCCAAATAGGAGTTCAAAGGGGCTGAAGCCCACTCCTTTCTGGGGTACCTCCCTGTAAGCAAAAAGGAGGCAAGGTAACAGGACATCCCATCTCCTGCGGAGTTTGTCAGGGAGTCCCATTATCATTCCTTTGAGAGTTTTATTAAACCTCTCAACCAGTCCATTTGTTTGTGGATGATAGGGTGTGGTGAACGTGTATGTAACACCACATTCCTTCCACATGGCCTTCAAGTAAGCAGACATGAAATTGCTTCCCCTGTCTGATACCTCCTCTTTTGGGAAGCCCACCCTGGAAAAGATTCCCAGGAGGGCCTTTGCCACTGCAGGAGCTGTAGTGGTCCTTAGAGGAATTGCTTCAGGATATCTGGTGGCATGGTCCACTACCACCAAGATAAACCTATTGCCTGAAGCAGTAGGAGGGTCAAGGGGGGCAACTATGTCAACCCCTACCCTTTCAAAGGGAACCCCAACCACAGGCAGTGGAATAAGGGGTGCCTTTGGGGTGCCACCTGTCTTGCCACTGGCTTGACAGGTTTCACAGGACTTACAAAATTCCTTTGTGTCCTCTGACATTCTAGGCCAATGAAACAAGGGGACAAGCCTGTCCCAAGTTTTCATTTGCCCCAAATGTCCAGCTAAGGGAATGTCGTGGGCTAGAGTTAGGAGGAACGTTCTGTATTCCTGAGGAATCACCAATCTCCTGGCAGCTCCAGGTTTTGGATCCCTTGCTTCAGTATACAAAAGGTTGTCCTCCCAGTAAACTCTGTGAGAGTCACTGACATCCCCATTTGCTTGTTTGACAGCTTGCTGCCTTAGACCCTCTAGTGTGGGACAGGTATGCTGTGCCACACTCAGCTCTTCCCTGGCAGGCCCCCCTTCACCCAAAAGCTCAGCAGTGTCTGCTTCCAGCTCCTCTGGTGTAGGTTCTGCACAGGGTGGAAATTTTTCTTCCTCAGAAGTTGAATCCACTGTAGAGGGAGGGATAGTAGGTAGTGTTTTACCTTTACTAACCCTAGCTTTAGGGAGCACTTGGTCCATTCTTCCAGGATCCAAGTCACCCTGTCCTTTTTGCTTTTTGGCCTGAGCCCTGGTTAAAGCAAAAATATGCCCTGGAATGCCCAGCATTGCTGCCTGAGCCTCCAACTCCACTTCTGCCCAAGCTGATGTCTCAAAATCGTTCCCTAGTAGACAGTCTACAGGTAAATCTGAGGCAACCACAACTTTCTTTGGCCCAGTAACCCCCCCCAGTTGAGATTCACAACAGCCATGGGGTGGCTAAGAGTGTTGTTATGAGCATTGGTTACTTGGTACTGGTGACCAAGTAGGTGTTGTTCAGGGTGGACCAGTTTCTCTATTACCATTCTAACCCTGACACCTGTGTCCCTGTAGGCCTGAACCTCAACACCATTTATTAGGGGTAGTTGCTTGTACTTATCCATATTAAGGGGACAAGCAACCAAGGTGGCTAAATCAATAGCCGCCTCAGAGACTAACACAGCCTCTGTGGTCTCCCTAACAAGACCAACTCCAACTAAATTACCAAAAGTGAGCCCAGCTACTCCCTTGGATTGGCTATTAGTAGGTTTGCTCCCACCACCACTGCTATTACTAGGGGCACTAGGTGTAGCAGCAGGGGTTGTAGTGGTAGGAGGCTTGGTGCTTTTCTTTGGGCAACTGGGATCAGTTGTCCAATGGCCTTTTATTTTACATAAATAGCACCATAGTTTCTTTTCTTTGTTTTGATTTGAAGAGGATTTGGGCCCACCACCCCCACCAGAGTGTTTTTGTGGGCCTGATGAAGACTCATTTTTAGATTTGTCCCCACCCTTGTCAGAAGACTTACCATCCTTCTTCTTGCCATCCTTGTCACCCCCTGTATGAACTTTTCTGTTCACCCTTGTTCTGACCCATTTGTCTGCCTTCTTTCCCAATTCTTGGGGAGAGGTCAGATCAGAGTCTACCAGGTACTGGTGTAACAAATCAGACAAACAATTATTAAGAATATGCTCTCTCAGGATTAAGTTATACAGGCTTTCATAGTCAGAAACGTTACTGCCATGTAACCACCCCTCCAAGGCCTTCACTGAATGGTCAACAAAGTCTACCCAGTCTTGTGAAGACTCCTTTTTGGTTTCTCTGAACTTCATCCTGTACTGTTCAGTGGTTAAGCCATAACCATCTAGGAGTGCATTCTTAAGAACTGTAAAATTATTGGCATCACTTTCCTTAACAGTAAGGAGCCTATCCCTACCCTTTCCACTGAAAGATAGCCATAGGATAGCAGCCCACTGCCTTTGAGGGACCTCCTGTACAACACAGGCCCTCTCAAGTGCAGCAAACCACTTGTTAATGTCATCCCCCTCCTTGTAAGGGGGAACTATCGTATGCAGATTCCTAGAATCATGCTCTTTTGCAGGATGACTATTTGGAATACTGCTGCTGCCACCATGGGGTCCTAACCCCAACCTCTGTATTTCTCTTTCTAAATCAAAGGACTGCCTATCTAAATCTAGCTGTTGCTTCTTGAGCTTCAGCCTGGATTCTTCAACTCTCAATCTATTGAGCTCCCTTTCTAACACTCTGTCATCAGGGTGGGTGGGTGGGGCATGCCTTGAAACAGAAGTATGGTGAGAATGAACAGAGGGAGACCTTTCGCTAACAGATGGCACTCTAACATTCCGGCCTACAGAAGTAACACTCCTACTGTGATGAGAAGTAACACTCTTACTGTGATGTGAATTCACATCAGTACCAGCTATGCTAGGTGGCCTGCTAAGGGTCAGGTTGGGAAGGTTCCCTTCCAAATCTTTCACTGGGGGTGCCCCAGAATCAGAATGGGAACCATCAGCTAATTTCTCACCAGAAGTGCCAACTATGGTCTTATCTTGTTCAATGAGCATATTAACTAACAGTTGTCTTGAGGGATTCTTCCCTACCCCTAAACCTCTATCTATGCAGAGACTCCTTGCTTCCTTCCAGCTAAGGTTGTCATAAGCTATGCTGGACAGATCAAGAGTTTGGCCTGTACCAGACATGATAGAAAGTGTTTAAGGGACAGAAAAAGTGAGAAAAATGTTTTCAGAACTTTTTAAAGGACAGAAAAAAACATTTAAAACTTTTTTGAGAACTTTTTGAAAGGTTAGAGGTACTTTTCAGTACTTAGCAAGAAGAGTAAGAGAAGAAAAGCAAAACTTTTTGGTTAGGTGTACATACACTGAACTTGTTTTGTATATTTTTCTCTTTTGAAAAGTACAATATGACAAAGTGGTAAGTAGTTGCAAAGTACTTATCCCACCGCTGCACAACCAATGTAGGAGGCTGGACTGGCTTGTAGTGAGTACCAAGGGGTACTTACACCTTACACTAGGCCCAGGTATCCATTATTAGTGTAGAGGGGTGTCTAGCAGCTTAGGCTGATAGAAAAGGTTGCTTAGCAGAGCAGCTTAGGCTGAACTAGGAGACGAGTGAAGCTCCTACAGTACCACTAGTGTCACATGCACAATATCATAAGAGAACACAATACACAGATATACTAAAAATAAAGGTACTTTATTTTTATGACAATATGCCAAAGTATCTCAGTGAGTACCCTCAGTATGAGGATAGCAAATATACACAAGATATATGTACACAATGCCAAAATATGCAGTAATAGCAATAGAAAACAGTGCAAACAAAGTATAGTCACAATAGAATGCAATGGGGGCACATAGGGATAGGGGCAACAGAAACCATATACTCTAGAAGTGGAATGCGAACCACGAATGGACCCCAAACCTATGTGACCTTGTAGAGGGTCGCTGGGACTGTAAGAAAACAGTGAGGGTTAGAAATATAGCCCACCCCAAGACCCTGAAAAGTGGGTGCAAAGTGCACCTAAGTTCCCCAAAGAGCACAGAAGTCTTGATAGGGGAATTCTGCAGGAAAGACCAACACCAGCAATGCAACAACAATGGATTTCCAGATAATTTGTACCTGTGGAACAAGGGGACCAAGTCCAAAAGTCACGATCAAGTCGGGAGTGGGCAGATGCCCAGGAAATGCCAGCTGTGGGTGCAAAGAAGCTGCCACCGGATGGTAGAAGCTGTGGATTCTGTAAGAACGACAAGGGCTAGAAACTTCCCCTTTGGAGGATGGATGTCCCACGTCGTGAAGAGTCGTGCAGGGGTGTTTTCGTGCAGAAAGACCGCCAACAAGCCTTGCTAGCTGCAAAGGTCGCGGTTAGGGTTTTTGGATGCTGCTGTGGCCCAGGAGGGACCAGGATGTCGCCAATTGCGCGAGGAGACAGAGGGGGCGTCCAGAAAGACAAAGAGCCCACTCAGAAGCAAGCAGCACCCGTAGACGTGCCGGAACAGGCACTACGAAGTGGAGTGAACTGGAGCTCACCCGAAGTCACAAATGAAAGTCCCATGCCGCCGGAGGACAACTCAGGAGGTTGTGCACTGCAGGTTAGAGTGCCGGGGACTCAGGCTTGGCTGTGCACAAAGAAAATCCTGGAAGAGTGCACAGGATCCGGAGTAGCTGCAAAACATGCGGTTCCCAGCAATGCAGTCTAGAGTGGGGAGGCAGGGAGTTACCTCCACCAAACTTGGACTGAAGGGTCACTGGACTGTGGGAGTCACTTGGACAGAGTTGCTGAGTTCAAGGGACCTCGCTCGTCGTGCTGAGAGGAGACCCAGAGGACCGGTGATGCAGTTCTTTGGTGCCTGCGGTTGCAGGGGGAAGATTCCGTCGACCCACGGGAGATTTCTTCAGAGCTTCTAGTGCAGAGAGGAGGCAGACTACCCCCACAGCATGCACCACCAGGAAAACAGTCGAGAAGGCGGCAGGATCAGCGTTACAAGGTCGCAGTAGTCATCTTTGCTACTTTGTTGCAGTTTTGCAGGCTTCCAGCGCGGTCAGCAGTTGATTCCTTGGCAGAAGGTGAAGAGAGAGATGCAGAGGAACTTTGATGAGCTCTTGCATTCGTTATCTAAGGAATTCCCCAAAGCAGAGACCCTAAATAGCCAGAAAAGGAGGTTTGGCAACTTAGGAGAGAGGATAGGCTAGCAACACCTGAGCCTATCAGAAGGAGTCTCTGACGTCACCTGCTGGCACTGGCCACTCAGAGCAGTCCAGTGTGCCAGCAGCACCTCTGTTTCCAAGATGGCAGAGGTCTGGAGCACACTGGAGGAGCTCTGGGCACCTCCCAGGGGAGGTGCAGGTCAGGGGAGTGGTCACTCCCCTTTCCTTTGTCCAGTTTCGCGCCAGAGCAGGGCTGAGGGATCCCTGAACCGGTGCAGACTGGCTTATGCAGAGATGGGCACCATCTGTGCCCATCAAAGCATTTCCAGAGGCTGGGGGAGGCTACTCCTCCCCAGCCCTGACACCTTTTTCCAAAGGGAGAGGGTGTAGCACCCTCTCTCTGAGGAAGTCCTTTGTTCTGCCTTCCTGGACCATGCCTGGCTGGACCCCAGGAGGGCAGAAACCTGTCTGAGGGGTTGGCAGCAGCAGCAGCTGCAGTGAAACCCCGGGAAAGGTAGTTTGGCAGTACCCCGGTCTGGGCTAGAGACTCGGGGGATCATGGAATTGTCTCCCCAATGCCAGAATGGCATTGGGGTGACAATTCCATGATCCTAGACATGTTACATGGCCATGTTCGGAGTTACTATTGTGACGCTATACATATGTCGTGACATATGTATAGTGCACGCGTGTAATGGTGTCCACGCACTCACAAAGTCCGGGGAATTTGCCCTGAACAATGTGGGAGCACCTTGGCTAGTGCCAGGGTGCCCACACACTAAGTAACTTAGCACCCAACCTTTACCAGGTAAAGGTTAGACATATAGGTGACTTATAAGTTACTTAAGTGCAGTGGTAAATGGCTGTGAAATAACGTGGACGTTATTTCACTCAGGCTGCACTGGCAGGCCTGTGTAAGAATTGTCAGATCTCCCTATGGGTGGCACAAGAAATGCTGCAGCCCATAAGGATCTCCTGGAACCCCAATACCCTGGGTACCTCAGTACCATATACTAGGGAATTATAAGGGTGTTCCAGTATGCCAATGTAAATTGGTGAAATTGGTCACTAGCCTGTTAGTGACAATTTGGAAAGAAATGAGAGAGCATAACCACTGAGGTTCTGAATAGCAGAGCCTCAGTGAGACAGTTAGTCATAACACAGGTAACACATACAGGGCACACTTATGAGCACTGGGGCCCTGGCTGGCAGGGTCCCAGTGACACATACAACTAAAACAACATATATACAGTGAAATATGGGGGTAACATGCCAGGCAAGATGGTACTTTCCTACACTAACACCAGCCGTAGACCCCTACCACAGCATTAACACCAGACACAGACTGCTACCACACCATTAACACCAGCCATACACTGCTACCACAGCACTGACGCCAGCCGTAGACTCCTACCACAGCATTAACACCAGCCATGGACCCCTACCACAGCATTAACACCAGACATAGACTGCTACCACAGCATTAACACCAGACGAAGGCCCTTACCACAGCATTAGCACCAGCTGTAGACCCCTACCACAGCATTAACAGAAGCACAGGACCAGCGTGAGACCCCTACCAGTGCATTAACATCAGCTGTAGGCCACTATCACAACATTAACACCAGACGTACATCGCTACCACAGCACTAACACCAGCCATAGACCCCTACCACGGCATTACACCAGACATAGCTGGCTAACATTGCATTAACACTGGCCATAGACCGCTGCCACAGCATTAACACCAGCTGGAGACCCCTACCACAGCTTTAGCGCCAGCTATAGACCCCTACCACAGCATTAACCGCAGCGTGAGACCAGCGTGAGACCCCTACCACTGGATTAACATCAACTGGAGGCCACTACCACAGCATTAACACCAGCCGCAGACCCCTACCAAAGCATAAACACCAACTGGAGAACGCTACCACAGCATTAACACCAGCTCTAGACAGCTACCACAGCATTAACACCAGACGGAGACCCCTACCACAGCATTAACACCAGCCGTAGACTCCTACCACAACATCTGAATACTGCAACCACAGCATTAACGCAAACCAGATGCCGTCAAGTTAGTAACAACTCCCGGATAGCGACTGCTGCCATAACATTCAGTCAATACTTATAAAGTGCTGCTTATCATCGATGAGGGTTTCCAGGCACTGGGTTACTGGGCTTAGTCAAACAGCTCGATCTTGATTCTCTTCCTGAAGTTCATCAGAGAGGGTACTGTTGGGAGGTGGAGAGGGAGGGCATTCCATGACTTGGTGACAAGGTGGGAGAAGGAGCGGCCTCTGCTGAGGCTCGGGCGGATGTGTGGTGTCTTGACCAGGTCCCGGGAGGCCATGCGGAGGTTTCTGGATGGTTGGTGGAAGTTCAGGCTGTGGTTCATGTGTGTTGGTCCTTGGCCGTGGAGGGCTTTGTAAGCATGCGCCTGTAATTTGAATTAGCATCTTTTGTGGACTGGGAGCCAGTGGAGGTTCCTCAGGTGCTAGGTGGGTCCATTTGGGCAGGTTGAGGGTTAGTCTGCCTGCTGAGTTCTGTCTCGTCTGGAGCCTTCTCATAAGGTTAGTGGTGGTCCCTGTGTACAGTGCGTTGCCTTAGACTAGGCAGCTGGTGATAACATTAACACCAACCAGGTACCATGTGTCCAGAACCAGGCTGGGAAACGTGGTGCAAGCCCTGTGCAGGCTAGAGGAAGACACTTCATCTGCACAGATGAGCTGGGTCTGCTAACTGCCACCCCTAGGGACTCCAGAGATTGGTAGTTAGTCTTGAGACCTAAAGTCATGAAAACATCCGGTTAACCTGTATTATGCAATCTTGAGACCTAAACTCATACTAACATCAGGTTCACCGGTCAAAAGCGGAAGTTATGGGGCTCATTACAACTAAAACAGGCGATGTTTGGCAGATTAAATCCAGCAGGTTATTGTTCGGTTCACTATACAGTTGTCATCACCTAAGCAATGTCCAAATAGCTGTTAATGGGTTACCATAAACATATAGAGTCAGGGTGCTAGAAGGTGCACCATGGCTATTCGTGTTATTCTAGATTTGTAGAGTGCACTATCACCCCAGGAGGGTATTCTGGCACTGAGCAGGTGTGAGTCTAGGCACACCTAGGGCCTATTGGGACTACTCGAAAAGTCAGGTCTTCAACTTCTTACAGAATTCAAGAAGTGAGGAGGAGGTTCTTATGTGTAGTGACAGGTTGTGCCATACTTTAGGAGGCATGGAGGAGAAGGCTTGACTGCTGAATCTGGTTTTCCATATGTGAGAGATATGTGCAAATGGATGTCTGGGTGAGTGGATGTGTCTGAAAGGTTTATGAAAGCAGATGCGATATGTTGTGATTTTCTGGGCCAGTGTTATGTAGTGCCTTTAAAGTGTGTGTGAGAAGTTTAATTGTGCTAATTTGTGAATAGGGAGCCAGTGGAGCTCCTTCCGGTATGTTGTGAAGTTCTAAATAGTTTACAGCCTTTTGGTGACTTTTTGGTTGATCCTGGCATAGAGGGTGTTCCAATAGTCCAGCTTGCTTATGATGAGAATGTACTTGAGAGTTTTCCGAGTGCTGATTGGGAGCCATTTGAAAATCTTCCTCAGCGTCTTCGGTGTATGGAAGCATGAGGCAATGACAGTATTGACTTGGGTGGTTATGTTGAGTTTGCTGTTGATGATGGTTCCAAGGTTCTTAGCATTTCTAGTGCCAGTTCTGTTGCCCACCACGTGGCGTTTCCAAACATCACAGTTTCAGTCTTGTCAGTGATTAGCCTTAGACAGATGGTCTTCATCCAGTGGGCGATTTTAGTCATGCAGGCGTTGAACTTGATCGGGGTACTGGGAGTCTTGTTTGTGAGAGAGCAAATGACTTGCATGTCCATTGCGTAGTAGAGGATGTTGCTATCATGAGGAACGACAATGCTAGCAAGAGGGGTCAGGTATGCGTTGAAGAGGCTCGGCTCAAGGAGGATTGTTGCATAATTCTGCAAATGATGTTCTGGGCATCCGAGGTGTGTTGCCAGGCTGACTAACTGGCTTCTTCCAGTCAGGAAGGAGCAGATCTATCAGAGTGTGAATCCTCTGATTCTGATGTCATGTAGGGATTGGATGAGGATGGAGTGGGAGACTGTCAGATGCTTAGGAGAAGTCCAGGAGGATGAGGGCCGCCCTATTGTAAGGTTTCATAAGCAGAGTAGGAGTTCGTAATATATACAGATTGTTAATCCTCATCCCACTGGAACAAGGCCAAGCCTCTGTTCCTCTGATGACAGATCAGTTGTTTGGGCCCACTGAGATAAAATATCTTCAGCTGATATGAGAGATATCAGTCTGAATGGTCAGAATCTACAAGGGGTTCAACATCCATCTAATGACTTTACCAGTTCTTTGAGGTGGATGCAATAAGGCATGTCTATGACTCAGCTTACACTGTGGTAAAAGGGTGAGTCAGAAAGATACTTTATGTTACAGACGTATTACAAAATACCATGTAACAAGCCTACACGTCCTGAGTAGGCATGCAGCTTGAGCAGGAGTGGGTTTACTGGTTTGCACTGTCAGGTGAGTGCAATGCTTGCTTATCTACATGCTCTAACATTTTAACATCAAATGCCAGGGTGGCTGTGCATGTGTGCACAAACTCTCTTGAATGGACTTATTGTTATCCCTGTTTCTTTCCTTGCTGTATCAGTCACTTTCTGTGAGGCCAGTTAGTAGGAAGGCATTACAGACCTGTTTTTGTGCCGGGGGCACACACCCCACCCATCTGCATTCATTTATCAAGTACACACCTGCATACTTACATTTATCACCCACAGACCAGTTGTTCAGTAGAACAGATAAATGCCACACCTACAGATGTCTTGCTGATGGGGTATCCTGGAGAGGCACTTTAGAGCAGTGGTGTAACTCCGATCTCTGCAGCGTCTATGGCCCTTTTAGTCTAATGCCTATGGATGGCAGTGAGATGTGGGCTTGTCAGGGGTGTTCATAACTTTTTGTAGGGGGGGGGCATCATTTTGTGTTACTGCTGTAGGGGAGTGAGTTTGGGCCAGACTCACTACCCCTGGCAGAGTCACAGCTGGTGCACTATTCATGTCTCTGAAAGAAAATGTCCCAGGTACTAAAATGATTCCTCAGCCGTTAACAACAGCCAGTTTGGATGAACGGATCTGTAGAAAGGTAACTCGAGCTACTAACAAGGGTCTAGTGTTCTACGCCAAAATAATGAGGCATGAATGAGGCACGCAAGCAACCCACCGGAAGGTTGGGGAGCGACACAGGCCTTTTAGTGGTTGTTGAGCCGAGACATGTCATGAAGGGTAGAACTGTCATTTTAAGGGCAGACAAGATTAAGAAGGTTAAAAGAAATAGGATTTGTCTGTGTGAAAGAGGCCAGTTATTGAATTTGAGGAAGATGTGCATAGTGGCTAATACACCTGTTGAATGGTGTCCCAGGCTGCAGTGGACAGAGCATTAAAACTGTTGGTTCATTCACAACAAATGAGGAATCCTGAAGAACATGAAATCCAGTCTGACAAGAAGGGTCACTCTCCACAAGGGTTCAGAGGCTTGTTTGGATTTTGTTCTTTTCTTAGAGTTTGTGTTTTTGTGTGTAACTTTGCAGTAATGTGGTCTGGTGGCTGCTTGTTAAGATTGGTGCCTTAGCAAGAGTATCCAGGGACCTTATGCAAGCAAGTAAACTGCCCCCTTGTGTGGTGGTAAAAAGCCAGTAATTGTGGTATGGCGGCCCCTCCCAGCTCTGGGCCCCGGTGCCAGTACACTACTGATAGCTACGCCCTTGGTTCAGACTCCAGGCAGGGATGTAGTTGAAGGAGCGGGGAGCTGCCTATGGTTGGCGCTTTGAGTAAGAGGTGACAGATGAAGGCTGCCGAGGTGTGAGTGCATTTGATGGTTTATTTAAGTAACCTTTGGTGCTTTAATGAAGACTGACTTTGGCCCGGGTAAAACTTCTGTTATGGTGGAGTCGGCTTGCGTAATTTTGGCATTTCGTGTTACATAAAATACCCAAATTCATTGTGTTACTCCAGGTCGTGTGAGTTTCTGCCCTTTAGGGGGCAAAACCTACCACTAGAGCACATGTGCATCAGGTACAAATGAGTGCCATTTTATGAGTGAAAACTATGTCCTTGTGTTCAAAATAGACAGGAGGATGCATTTCACACAAAGAAAAATAGTGCTGAATGGTAGTTTGTGGTTCATGTAATTTAATGTACTTTTCCAGACATTTTGCATAATGACACAAAGGGAAATGACATGAAATTCGCACACCCCTACTATCAATGTTTGATGAACTTTTGACGAGTGTGCTTCACGCAGCACCAACAGGTAATAAATGTCCCAGTTTGTCACCTCCTGCATAGGCTTCGAACTTTCTAGGTGAAAGAACATCCCAAGTGTTGGAACCACCTCTAGGACTGGGATGGCTTATCTTTGATGTCCTTGGGCTGGCTTACCTAGCAATGCAAAAACTGAGCACCTGATTCTCACAGTAGAGAGATGGGCAGCCCCAAGGAGGAGGGATGGGATTAGAGATTCTCAGAGTAACTCTTCAGAAATCTAGGGGCTTCTTTATGAACCTCTTGAGCTGCCGTTGCATCACTTATTTTGACACTCTGGTGGCGCAAGCCTCTCAGCCATATCTATGAGGCCACGTAAAGCCTCACTTTGAGTGGCTTTGAATGGCCTCACAGACATGGACTGAAGCAAGGCAGCGCAAGCCGCTACATTTCCTTACTCTGCGTGGGTTTTCCCATGCAACACCCATAGATTTTGTCGCCGCCCTCAATTTACTTAATCACGTAAATCTGAGCAGTGCCAAAACTTTACACCTCCCTAGAGCAGATTTAACATGGAGAAATATTTTATTTTTTTCTTGTTTTTTGTCACTTTCCATGTCTGCTTCATTCCGCAGCAAACATAGAATGAGTTAGATGCCTTTGTGGATTGTTTTTGTGCAGGTAGTTGCCCTTTACTGCATGAAAATAATCCTGCCTGCAATGTAGTCACCCTTGCACCATGGTGGAAGGGTGCCTGTGTTGGCGGTAGGCAACAAATTGTGGACCGGTGCAGGGGCAAAGGACAGGAATACACCGTTTTGCAAAAATACAGTGCATTCTTGCCCTTTCACATTGGCGTAGGGCAGCTGCGCAAGAAGACTTGCTGCGCTATCCTCACCACAAACCCATATATATGAGTCCTAGTTTGTAGCCAGTGCTTTATCCTGCAGCACACACAAAGCTATGTGAAGAAATCTGCTACATTATCAGAAGCATACTGACACACATGGGGAACACATAGTACTTCGGGTGATTTAGTTTCTGTCTATTGCTCTGGCCCTACGGTCTGTCCTTGAGTTCTGCCAGTTGTGCCTTTATAGCACCATGTGCAGAGCCCAAGCATCAAGGAGCTAGATGCCTCAGCCGGAGCACTTAGGACTCAGCTGGATGTAGGGGAACCCCCACTATACCAGCCTGGTAGTAGTCCCTTCACCAGCACTTCAGGTGCCTCTGAGGCCACAAAGATCCATCACAGTCTGGGTGTGAGGGTTCACAGTAGCAGCAGCGTGGGTCAGTGGGCCAAACAAAACCCCCTATGCAAGTGAGATGAGAGCCCCCCTCCCAATGTGTGGCATGGAAAGAGGGAAGCTCTGCAAGCCGACGAGGCTGGAGTCAACTGGGGGTTGCAGTTGTCCTGGGCCCCTCATCCTAGGAGCCCTGGGCTACAACACTGTTAGAAGTGAAGAGGATCACAGGTGAGTCTGTCCAGAGGTGTAGCTACAGAGCAGGAACTGCAGTGCAAGGTTTCAGTATTTTCAGCGCGTTGCATCTCTGGGAACAGTACGGACTTGTGGGCTTCTGGGGTGTGGCCACAGCAGCAGCAGAGATCCCTTTCTGGGGGCATAAGGACCTGGGGTTCTGGGGTTATGCCACTGCAGCAGGGGTCCCTCTCTGTGGTTATGTAGCCTGATCTGCACCATCCATGCTGCTGAGCTCTCCCTGGCAAGGGTCTAGGGCCAAGACACATCCAGGTCCAGTTCAGAGCAGCCAAGGACACACGCTGAGTGAGAAGGGATTCACCCCAGGTCCTTGCAGAGCCTGTTTCCTACTGGCCTTCAGAGGCTGGTCTTTGACCCTGATCAGTCCATCCTCTGTTCATCTGCTCTTCAAGTCATCTAGGCTTCCCTCAGACCCCTGGTCATCCCCTCCAGCTCGCTCCTACCAGCTGTAAGGGCAGGCTGCTCTTCTCAGGGCCAATCCTCTGCACTTCCTGCAGGGCTCCTCAGACTCCAGGAGGTGCTCCCCACCTGGCTGGGGGGCTGGTGTCAGAGGCACCAGTTCTGGAGCACACATTTCTCTAACACCCTTTAGTTCTGGAACACCCCCTGCGGGTTCACTCCCACTCTTACACTGGGTTACCAGAGAGAGATTGTGTAATCTACAGGCACAGCTCTGTGAGTGGTTTCAAGAAGCTCTCATTATTTGCTTATTCCTTTCAAACAATCTGTGTCTTCTAGTGTGAGAAGGATGTAAGTGTGGGGCTGGCAGTCTCTGGGCTGGTCAGAGGAATCAAAAACACGGCCTCAAAAGAGGGTAGAAGCCCGTCTCCCTGATAGGGGACCACAAGTGAAAGACATGGGTCAAGACAAGTTTTGCACTTCAGAGGGAACCTCTCTCCTGTCCTTCAACACCCTACAATCTGGCTTATCACAAAAGCTTCAGGAATACCTTGAAAGTTCCCAGCATTGCCAGGCTACTTCCACCCGACAGGAAATCCAAAATTAATTCTGCTGGGTCCTCAGTCAACCATGTCACAACCCTTGCCACTGTGTACACACACACACACAGCATCCTCTCACACTGGATGCAATGAAGGATGCCGCCCCAGCAGACTGGCAGAACACTTTGGTGGGGTGGAGGGTGCAGCAGACAACTCTTCCTCTGCAGGTTACAGATCAAATGGCACGTCCTGCCTTATTAACACATTGTTGCCACCCTGCCAGTCTACTACAGCTCAGTGAGCTATCTGTAGTGATTAAGGAGGTATATATATTGTGCCCAACTCAACCACAGAACTCCATTTTGGATCAGAGCCCATAAGACACTGGGCCATTAGTATACTTGCCTTTCTGTTTTGAGGTAAAGTAGAGTCAAAAGTGTTTGAGAGGCACTCTTTAGGTAACAAAAGGCAGGGATGACGACTCTCTCGGTTACACAGGGTATGTTCCCATCCCAACAGAAGGTGAGCCCCTGCATGTGCATTTGAGGTGTTTTTGAATGTCTATCTTTCTTCTGAAGGATGAAACGTGGCCATCTTTGAGGCTCTCCTGAACATCTGCCTATCTCTGTTTCTCTCTCTCCTGCAGGATGGATGGCGACCATGGCACAGATTCACGATCTGCAGATCTCTCCACAGTTCTCATCACAAACCAACACGTCACCAACCTGCAGTTGGGATACAATGCCCTTGGCGACTCCAGAGTCATGTTGTTGTGGGAAACTCCCAAACATTCAGACTGCAAACTACAGAAACTGGGGTGAGTACTTGACACTGTTGTGCGGTCCCTATTATAGCAGTAAGACTATGTGTGTAGGGCGGCAGCACCACGGAATGTGGGAGATTGAGTACACTCCACACCACTGTGGAGACTGTCAGCCTAACTCCTGGCTATCATCCTGAGCCTCACACAGCCCTAAAAAGGAGGAGGTGATTTATGGGAAACTAGACCTGACACTCTGACTTCTCAGGGAAGTCTTGGTGAACAGATCACACCCCTTACACTCAGTTACTCAGAGACTCACATATGCCAAGGCAGAACACAAGATGCAAACTGGATTTCACTGCATTTATTGAACAATTGCATCGCAGTATAAGGAGCACGAGCTGCGATAATAAGGTAGATGAACCATAGTACGGTAATCATCATTACAATCAGTGTAAGGAGGATAAACAACCTAATCATGTTGTATGATTCTAGAGAGTCTAGAGATTCCTACGTACACCCTATGTCTAGGTCTGAGAGCAAAGCGGTGATAACCCTTCTGCCTTTCCTGATCTAAGGGAGTAACCCCAACCCCATAGCTGACTAGGATAGCAAGGGTCTGCCCGTTTTCTGGATGGCAATCCTCTCGGAAAGTTGAAGAGTCAGCGCTAGGATCAGCAGAGCTGTCTGTGAAATGGTGTGTGTCCCAGGACAGCCATGATTGGAATGCCAGCTTCCCCACTTAGGCCTATGTGTTGTTTATTTAATAACCCATACAGAGTTCTAAGAACAGGCCTGAAGTGCTGATGTGTCTAGTAAATGGGGACTGACTCCTGAAGTGGCAATGCAAGTTAGTATATCATGTCCCATAACATGACAGCCTTGAGCAAAGCACAGACGCATTGTGTGCAAAGGGCTGATAAATACTACTATGTCTTCTTGGAAAGAAGCAGCGATTAAAGTATAAAAACAAGGAGCTAAAAGCCGGCTGTGCTAAAAAATATGAAATGAATAAAACATGTCTAAGTGAAAAGGCAGCGGCAACTGGTCTAATGCTAAAATAAGGGTGCCCAACCTAGGTGCTAAAGGCAACCCACAACACATTCAATGATGGTGGAAATACTTCTTACAAACATTTATCACAGGACTCCTTCTGCAGCTTAATGCATTCACCTGAACCTCTAGCTAAAAGAGCCCTTCAAGTAGTTCAGGTATCTGCACTGAGTGCTGTGGCGAGGCCTGTGCGCACTTTGATGTACATTATATCACAAAATGCTATCTTAAAGGGGATTAAAACAGCATGGCACATACAGGAAGCCTAAGAGAGTCAAAGAGATCTCTTAGAACAGGTATATGAAGTGCATTAACAATCCTTATTAGTTGCAAACATAATACATTTTTGCCCTTCCTATGTCAGTCTGCCACCACTTCTCTCATATACTGCCTGTGTCCCCCTACAAAACACTGAAAAAGTACTTTTAATCTTCGTAATTCTAGAGTGCTCATGGCTGAGGGAGCCCTTTATCCTGCCTGAACCTTCCTCTCTTTTTTTAAGAACATTCTTATTCCTTACCTCCTCTCACCCCCATCACTCCCTGAAGGTCGCAAATGCTAAGAAGGGTCACCGCTACAGACAGCTGGCAGTCCTATTTTTTTGTTTACAATAAACTTAGAGCGGGCTTTGGGTCAACCATTTGATCTTGGCTGGGTGGTTTGGTTGTATATCTTAGTTGTCTGCTCTTTGTTGGATAGTTTTGTTTTATATCTTAGTTGTCTGATCGTGACTGGATGGGTTTATTGTATATATCAGTTGTCTGCTCTTCATTGGATGGGTTTGTTGTATATATCAGTTGTCTGCTCTTGATTGAATGGGTTTGTTGTATATATCAGTTGTCTGCTCTTGATTGGATGGGTATGTTCTATATATCAGTTGTCTGCTCTTGATTGGATGGGTTTGTTGTATATCTTAGTTGTCTGCTCTTGATTGGATGGGTTTGTTGTATATCTTAGTTAATTGCTCTTGATTGGATGGTTTTGTTGTATATATTAGTTGTCTGCTCGTGATTGGATGGGTTTGTTGTATATATCAGTTGTCTGCTCTTGATTGGATGGGTTTGTTGTATATATCAGTTGTCTGCTCATGATTGGATGGGTTTGTTGTATATCTTAGTTGTCTGCTCTTGATTGGATGGGTTTGTTGTATATATCAGTTGTCTGCTCTTGACTGGATGGGTTTGTTGTATATCGTAGTTGTCTGCTCTTTGTTGGATGGTTTTGTTGTATATATTAGTTGTCTGCTCTTGATTGGATGGGTTTGTTATTTATATATATATGTTGTCTGCTCTTGATTGGATGGGTTTGTTGTATATCTTAGTTGTCTGCTCTTGATTGGATGGGTTTGTTGTATATAGCAGTTGTCTGCTTTTGATTGGATGGGTTTGTTGTATATCTTAGTTGGCTGCTCTTGATTGGATGGGTTTGTGGATATCTTAGTTGTCAGCTCTTGATTGGATGGGTTTGTTGTATATCTTAGTTGTCTGTTCTTGAATGGATGGTTTTGCTGCCTGTTTTGTATTTGTCACACCCAGGAAAATTGTAGTCTTGCAGTGTTTTGATTGGATGAGTTGCATCCTTTAACTGCTTACGTGAGAGAATCCTTTAGGGTTTTGCCTGCCTCATGTTTTTCAGAAAAAATCATAATACAAATGCATGTTTAAATATAGACTTATTGGGGGCCTTTTGGCCAAAGATCCATTATATTTCTCTTCTGCCTTCACAACTCACAATAAAAGGCAATGCATCAGCCCACTACTATCATTTCATTCTGTTACCTTTAATGACTACATTTTACAAGTATACAACCTGCTAAAAGGTGGCTGCCAACAATGAAAGATTGAATGCACTCGTACTTACCCGTGACACACAGCACCCCATATCTTCAAAGGTGTCATCAAAATCCTCTGTAACATTCAAAACATTTAGTAAAAACTACAGTAATGACTTCTCATTAGCTGATGTGGCATATTTATCGAAGTTGTAGTACAAAACACACACATCATTACAGAAGCAAAAATGTATGTGCAAATGTATAGTCTGAAGCCTCTCCTTCTCAACTTTGTAAAGGACTTTTCAAGCGCTGCATCTGACTCAAGAGGGACACCTACTTTCAACCTGAATGGTATATATGGCTCAATTTAGCTTTTACTTGTTCACATGAGAGTTAGTCTGATTACTCAGTCCAGGGATATTGGACAACTGATACTTTAATACGGGGGCCTGGTAGAAGTTTACATCGAAACATCTTGGTGCACATTCTTACTCCTGAGATACCGCTATATATTTCGGGAATGTCTCCGAGTATAGAGTCTAAATCTAATTCTAGTCATGACGCAACAGCACAATCAGTTTTAATGCATCGTCCATTAGTTAAGGTCTTAGCGCCTAACTTAACTATAACATCACTTAAACCTTTCGTTTTTTTAGGTGAATACATGTGTATGCTTACAAAATGTTACTAGTTTAAAATTAGGGAGCTGTTATACGACTGAGAAGATGGGTAGGTTGACTAACTAGGTTTGAGAAAGGGATGCTGTATTTATGCAGATGTATCTCTCTTTAACTGTTTTTAGCCCCTCAAATATTAACAACCCACACCTCCCCTCACATTTTTAGCTGTCTTGTTTCATGCCTGCATTAACATCTCAATGCTTATTTTTTTGCCTGCTTCCCAGGAGGGATATAAATTCAACAGCTCGTATTCCAAAAAAAAGGTGTTTAGGAGTGCATCACTTTTATCTTGAATACCAAAAGTTAGCGCTCTAGTTGTTCATCAAAACTCCGTGGTGAAGTTGTAGTTGCTCACCAGGCAGCTAACTGAGAACATGTTTCAGTCTGCATGTCAGAATGCTTTACTGAAATGGATAGGGAAGATATTGTAAAACTCATAGAAAATGTGTCCTCATTTTAGCTTTCTAGAGCAGCGGTTCCCTGGGATGACAGAAAGGTGCTACTTCAACTGGGGCCTGACAGAAACATGTGCGTGTTTTTATTTGTGCAGCAGTTGTAAAAGCACTTCAAAGTTCCTTGTACAACCAGTAGCTTTTGGGTGAAAACTCTGGTGATTAATGTACCTGCTGGAGAGAGATGGGTGTTTTGTCTAGTGGCACTTTTAACTTATCTAAGGTAGTGCAAATGTTTAATATGCCTGATGCAGAGAACATGTATCATGCAAAGAAAATTATTTTAAATGGATAGCACAGTGAGTTACTGCTTTTGTCACAGAGATTCTTTTGTTCCTGTGCAGTTAAGTTAGAATCGTAATATAGCACAGTGAGCTATGAACTGCCATCAAAGAGCTGCATGCAAACTGGATGGCACAAATTAGAAAGTTTGTTTTTTGTTCCACCTTTCATTATCCTTATGCTGCTAAAATAAGTTTGCTTGCGTAGAAATACATTATTATTATTAAAGTCAATGCTAACCACTGTGTAATGTTCTGAATCCTGAGTTTGTGCTTCTACAGAACAAGCACTCTTAGAAAATACTTATCAGTGAGGATGACGTGAGTCCTACACCTTCTAGTCCCCTGTAAAGTGCTACAACACCCTACACTGGTATGCAAGGCGCTATAAAATAAATGAATTACATGTGATAGAGAAGTTATGGAAACATGAGAGGTCCTTATGGTTTTACGTCCTCCCCACCCGACATGTTTATGTGAAAAAGCTTTCTCGTGTCTTACCTACCTAAAAAATTGAAACAGAAATCGCTTGGGAAATGTAGACTCTGATTTGAGGATTCAGCTTTCCTAAATAAAACCAAATATTGAAAAGTTAGTCGCCAAGATGCATTAAATTGTTTTGATTTTTACATAAATTTTCAATATAAAATAATGATATCATTAGTAATTCAAGTATTTGTTTGGTGTGTATTTGTTTGTGTATTTTTTTGTGAATTACTGTGTAGTAGTCAATGTTGAATGGTTGAGCTGCCTAATGCAGACATTTGAGTTATATTGTGATGCAATGACATTCCATTGGGCTATGGAATGTGCAAGGAAATTGGGGTGACGGTTGGGGCAACCGCAGTGTGAGAGAAACGGAAATTAAGCTGTGGCGTGGCACCTGTGGTAATTTTAACAAAAAACCTGCATCCTGCAGGAGCTGCCATGGCTCCCGCAAGCAGGGAGCTGCCTTAAAATAGTAGCTCACTGCTTACGAGAGGAAAGTTTTCATCTGTTTCCCTGCACGTATAGGTGCGTGAAGGGAAACAAATGAAAACTCCACTTTCTGCAAGCATGAGCTGTTTGACAGCTCACACTTGCAGAAAGTGGCATGTTTGCTCTGACTTGGTGGGAGCTATCAAAGCTCTCGCCAAGTGAGAGCAAGCAGCTATGTCCTGAGGATGGGTATCCCGGGGCATAGCAGGGGCCAGCCCTGGCGGGTTGCGGTCCCCAGGGCCATCATTGGCTCCTGGAGGGGCTGCACAGCCCCCTCCAACGTGAAGTAGCCCCAGGGAGATGGTGGTCCCTGGGGTTGCAGGGTAGCCCCCCTCACTCATTAAGACTAAAGCCCCAGGAAGGTGGCGGTCCCTGCGGCCGTGAGGAGGGCTGCGCATCCCCGTAATTATCATTAAAGCCCCAGGAAGGTGGCTGTCCGTGGGGCTGTGGGGGGGGGGCTGTGCCACCGCCCGCCCTCATTAAGATTAAAGCCCCAGGAAGGTGGCAGTCCCCAGGGCATAAAAATGCCCTAGAAGGATGGCCTCTCCTTTATTTCAACATGCCCTCGGGACCTGGCTTTACTTAAACAAGCACATGTTTTTTTTTTCTTTATTTTTGCTGGATCCGCCAAGGCTTAAAAAAATATGCTTTTTTGAAGTGGTGGGTGGAGGTTCCTCTGGGACCCCAGCACCAGAGCTTCAGGGGTTATTATTCATGAATCTTGTGCACCTCTATATATTTATATTTATTTTTCTTTTATTATCTTAAAACGTTCTGAACAGATTTACACCGAATACCAAAAATCACTCTTTCTGGAGCAAACCTACCCTTGTGCCAAACTTGGTGTAATTCCGTCCAGCGGATCGGGCTGTAGTAGTGTCTAAATTCTCTTTAGGAATTATAATGGGAAACACACTTTTTTTGCCCCCCCCTCCTTTTCTTGGTCCCTGTTTGAGGGATCACCCCGAAACTTCTGTGGAAGCGAAATCAGCTCAGCTCTGCTCAGAAACCAAAGACCAGCCTGCTCTTGAGTTAAGATAAAGTAACTTATTACGTGCACACGGAGACTGAACAGCCTGGAAGATCAAGCACGAACAGTCTGAAGAAGGAAGTAATACATGATCTTTTATGGTATTAAACCGCAAAGAAGTTCTTACATTGACGTATGCTTATTTCTTCAACATTGCTGGAGGTGTTACTGTTAATTCTTCATAACGCACCATATATAGTAAAATAAAGCATAGACAAGGAAATTACAGAATATGTCCTATGTGTCTAATATTGCATAAATACAATTTTCTACTGATCTGAGAACGCCACCTACACAGGATGGTACATTTCTAAAGAAATATTGCTGCAGCTAGCATGTGATGATATTTCATGGAGGCTTTTATAATAGCAATCCCTGCAACATAATGCATTCCGAGCAACAGTAAAATATCAGTAACCATAGTTGATACAGGTCATTAGTTGTTCAACAGAAACAGGCCTAGTTGTCATTGGGTATCACAGGGCCCAACAGGCCCAAAATGGGTCCCAGGGAAATGCGATTCCACACTTCCCATGTACAACAATATTCTCGGGAACACTCTTTCTGGAAACTTTTGTGAAGATTTGTCAAACAACTCCAAAGATATAGGCAAGTCAAAAAACGCTTTTTCAATGGAAACACGGTCCTAACTATAACTACCTACTGGCGACTGCCAGTAGGTAATATATACACATATACACATACATATATCAATGAAGCAATCTTTAAGCATTATGTACAGGCTGCCTTGGGAAACATATTTCTCTTTGCTAGTATTGCATTTTACACATACCCACACTGTACACTTCCCACACTGTAGTATCGTAAACATCCTACGATATGAGCATTATCTGCTCACAGTTTATTTTTGCTTGTATATAGTTGGTTTGATAAAGTGTCATATCCATTTTTCGCAACCAAAATGGGTCCATTCAGAGAATTATTAAGAAATGGCAAGAAATTTGAGTGGGGTGATCGCCACCAGACGCTTCCAAAGCTATTAAACAAGCAATAGTGTCTGCTCCCACGCTAAAACCATTTAAGGAGTATGAACAATGCATCATCGCTGTAGACGCTACCTCTGATGGTTTAGTAGATGTACTTTTGAAATGTGGACGACATTCTGAATGGAATGTAGCATTTGCGTCAAGAACATTATGTGATAGAGAATGTCGCTATGCAGTTATTACAAAAGACGGGCTAGCTCAAGCTTGGGCTCTAAGCCAGTTTAATCACTATAAGCCTGATTTAGATAGTGGTGGACAGGTTACTCCGTCACAGCAGTGACAGATATCCTGTCCGCAGAAATATTATAGGATTAGATTTGGACGGATGGAAATCTGTCACCGTTGTGACATAGTAACCCGTCCACCAATATCTAAATCAGGCCCCATGTTTGGGGGTGTAAGTTTACGGCATGTACTGATCACAAACCCTTAATGAGTATTTTATCTTCAGGGCCTGGGTAAGAGCATCCGTTCACATTGCCCACATGTGCCCTGTGCTCCAAGAGTATCATTTTTAAGTCACATATATTATCGGGAAGAATAATTGTGCTTACCTCTATGTCCTCCACGTAACAAGCGTTCTAAGCTAAATAAGATTGGTGTAGTTTCTGCAGTACATGAAGTAGTTGATCAGTCATCCTGCAGCATTTCAGAAAATGGTTTGCCATGGATGACTAAAGTGAGAAGACCTCAATATAGTACTTTGCTGAAGGTTGTGCACCTATGACAACTAAGGTCCTGCTGCTATGTTGCTCATAAACCTAATCTTGTTGATGTGTTATTCAGAGGTGATAAGGGCAAAACTTAAAAGTGGGCATTATAGCTATCACTATTTAGACATAGTGGGCATGTCTAAATTAAAATGTCTGATGAGAACAAATCTTTGGTTGCCCAAAATGACCATTGAGCCAGTGTGTGGGTCAAGCAATGTGATGTATGTGCTATAAGTGACAAAACGTGTCCTACTTCATTCCTTCTTATGGACCTTCTTCAAAAGCCTAAGAGTTCATGGTAAAGGTTAGCCCAGGACATTTGTGGGAGCAGTCAACATTTTCACCAATGCTTAGAAGCTGGCCTGGCCTTTTGAAATTTTTTTAAGACTTAGCTCTTCAGATTGTGATGTGGTTACTTTTACTCTCCGGTTGTTTTGATCCTCGTGACGAGACACTCCTAGAAATAGCTGTTGGCGTTACAAAACGTATAATTCAAGTTTGATTTGGTCCTAATTTAATTTATCATTCCAAGTGGGATGAGGTCAAATTTATGGAAAATCCTACTACCAAATCTATTATTAACTTCTTATCTGAAGCATTTAGCAAGGAGTGAGTTTCTGAACATGTAGTCACAGAGAATGGTGTGCAATGCTTTTTGAAAAGATGAAAACTTTCCTCGAAACATACCATATCAGTGTTATCATTTCTGCACTGTATGACCCACAATCGTATAGGCAGGTTGAGTGATCCAACTGCTACTTGAGTATGGGTTATTGGCATATACAATAAGTCCCCATGCAACCACTGGCACAAGCCCATTTGTTCTTCTTAGAGGCACACATCCCATATAACAAGCATGGCCATGGTGGTTGACAAAGAAATATCCAAAGGATCACCTTTGAAAAGAACAAAATATGGTGTGACTTAATACGAAACAAATCAGGTTAAGTCAAAGAAGTGCTATGACTCACAGCACAAAGTTAAAATTAGTGACATCAAAAAAGGTGATATGGTGAGAAAACAATTACCTGGCTTCATTGGTAAAGACAAG
Source organism: Pleurodeles waltl (assembly GCF_031143425.1). Taxonomy (NCBI): domain Eukaryota; kingdom Metazoa; phylum Chordata; class Amphibia; order Caudata; family Salamandridae; genus Pleurodeles; species Pleurodeles waltl. The sequence continues at coordinate 15,016,888 of NC_090444.1, read as the reverse complement.
TCTACAGTTTCACTGCTTATTAAAGTGGCTAAATTGAAGAAAGATAGTGCAGTCACACAAGATGGAAAAAAGGGATGCAGTTTATTTGTCTCGCCTCAGAGGAGTGCTTCAGACTTTGCTTGCCAGGCTGATGAAAGTCTATGTTCCAGTGGGCCACGTTCCCTGTCTACTCTTTCCAGCCCAAGAGCCACTGATATGAGTTCCTAACCACAGTGACAGGTTTTTTTCCCTTTCACAGAGCCATATAACCTTCTTTCCTACCCTCACAAGTTCCTCTCTCAGTCTCCAATCACACACTTTCCACTTTGTCATACCCACATACTCTCACTTTGTACCTTATGAGGCGCTGATGCATTGACTACCCCTTCCTTAGCATGATGCATGATGAGGAGAAGCATGCTGAGATATCTGTGTGGTGCAGATGGTTCTCTTGTGATAGTCATAGTGTTCACTGTTTAAGCTGTACAAACCATTTTGGAAACACAAACAATTTCTTCAAGATTTTGATTCACTTTTCATTGCTATTTGCCATCTCTATTGGATGATATTCTGAAAGATACCTGTGTACTATTGCCTCTTTCAGGTTAATCCAATGTGATCTCGTAGGCTTGGGCTTTGGAGAGCTCACCTCTGTCGTGGGTAAATCTCAGACTCTTACAGAGCTGGACATCAGTGGTAATGATCTGGGAGTTTCAGGAGTCACGCAGTTGTGGGAAGAACTGAAGCATCCATCCTGCACAATAAAGAGCTTAGAGTAAGTACTGCAGATGTGAAATGAACTCAACAAGTGTGTATCTTGTTCTTGTCTTTCCCTCTCCTGTCATGGAAGGAGCCCATCCTTGAGAATATAGTGGTAATCGATATATCGAGCACAATATTTTTGTCATCTGACATATTCCGTGCAACATAGTGACCCGCTACCCTGAACGCTAGAAGATCACAATTATAAATCAGCCCCAGTAACTGCTCCACTACAAAGAAAATAAGTTGCTTCACTACTCTTATCCCAGTGCTCTGCCCTGCTGGATCCCTAGTACTGAGACACTCCTCCAGATATGTCACCGCCTTTGGAAAGACCTCTACTTCGAGGCGGCCATTGCCTTGATCTGCTATGACCCCCACCTGCTTGGGCTTGTTGAAGTAACTTCCGTCCCAGCAGTTTGGACCCTTAGCCACAAGAGAGCTCCATTGATCTCACGTAGCTACTACATTATCCCTGTTATAGGAAACAGTAGTACAGTGTAGAGGGAAGGGAGCTGCATACGTACAGTCACTGACCTCAGTCGATTATTACTGTCCAGACGCTTTCATATGTTCACCAGTACCGGTGCACGGTGCAGTGCTGTCCACATATGGGTTATGGATGGCTGTACGGTGGGCGGCAGTGATTCTCTTTGTAGAGCAGCTTAAACTGCAATTCCTGAGGGATTCCAGTACAGATGCTGGGGAGGCAACACCCTCCAGGCAAGGGGATGAGGTACTTCACTACATGCACAGAGGAATGACAAATGGTTACACCAAAAGGAATGAGTCCTGAGGGAGAATGTCTGAAGTATCCCATTGGCTGGACTTGAATGCTCCATTCTGGGTAGGACTGCTGCTTCCCCTGGTAGAGGGATTGTCAGACCACAATAGAAAGAGAGAGGAGGTATTCCTTAACAGAGGGAGTAACTTGTATAAACTGAGAGAGTGGTGAATGGCTTGTCAAAAAAAAGAAATGGCATATCTCAACCTACATCTTCATCAGGAGACAGCATGAAGTTGCTCATTATTTTGCCATTCTCATTTGCTAAAACAAGTACAACATTCTGAAGTAAAGTGGTGATTTACCACTGAGTTCCTTGATGTCTGATTTTCTTTGTCCACTTCTAGCCTGAGTGACTGCTGTCTCACAGAGCTTCACTGGAGGGGCCTCTCCTCTGCTCTCAGCTCCAGCCTTTCTCTCACAGAGCTCAACCTGAACGGCAATGTCCTGTTGAAGTCTGGGGTAAGGGAGCTGTGTGAAGGGCTGAAACACTCCGGCTGCAGACTCCAAAACCTACAGTAAGTAATCACAAAATATGATCTAATTATATCTGAAATTGTAGAGAGCATCTTTAATCAAATGTCAGATATCTGTCAATTACATTTGTGACTTGTTTTCTATTGCAAATCTCCTTTCATGGAAAAAATTGACAGTTATCTGGAATGTAAACAATTACCACTGGATCAAAACTTGGGTCAGGCACGGTGATCTTTGGTATTGGGCCAGTAAATGTCTCTTTTTCACTCTAGTCAATCCAACTACACATTACAGTCATTTTATTTCTGATGGGTGTGTCTCTTAGGTGGCCATCTTTGTTAAGGGCACAAGCACCTTCTTACTACTGGGTATTGAGAGACCCCTTTTATGCTCTATGAACATTGTGTTTTTGGATTCAAAATATTGAGGATGGAATATTGAGTTGTCAAAATATCTTAACCAGAATATTGATGAGCAAAATATTGACAAGTAAGTTTGTATTGATTTTCTGCACCTAACTCCACATCTATGTACCTTGATGACAAATGTATGTAGGTACGTAGATGTAGAGTTGAGAATAGTAAATCCATGCCATCCTCTGTGCACTTACCTCCTCGATATTTTGGTTTCAATCATTGGGTGATGATATTATAACCAGTTGATGTTCCACCATGGATAATCCGTAATACAATGCCTTTAGGTATTAATGACCTTTGTCAAATGGGCCCCTAAATTCTGGAACTTCAGAGGTGAGATGGGTCCCCCAGAAATAGCGATCACTACGATTTGTGGATAATCCATGAGATCACATGGACCTTGTTTGAAGCAGGTGTTGTGGCTGTGGTACAAGAAACATTTTTGTAATAGAGCATCTAAATTACCGAAAAGTATCAGGTGTCACCAGAGAGACCTGAATCCCAGCCAGCAGTCTCTTAATTTCTAAAGGTATAGTAGACTTGTTATTAATTGAAATGTTTTTTTTTTTGTCCACAGCGCATATATATCAACTGAGTGAGGATCGGGCATAACTATTAATCGTGCAGCAGGTGCAAAGGCACCAGGTCCTAGAGGTGTTGTGGGCCCATTGCACCCAAATAGTGGTGGTATTTTACCACCCAACTGTTAGACCTGGCATCCTTCGCATGGTCTCCCCTGTCTTTTTTGCCTGTTTCCTATGTTTTGACTGTGTGTTGGACTTTGTTTTTGCTGGTTTTGGTACTCAGGGCACTTTACCATCACTGCTGCCAGTGCTAAAGTGCAAGTGCTCTCTGGATAAATTGTATGTGTCATTGGCTTTGCCATGATTGGCATATTTGATTTACCAGTAAGTCCCTAGTAAAATGCACTAGAGGTGCCAGGGCCTGTAAATCAAATGCTACCAGTAGGCCGGCAGCACTGATTGTGCCACCCACATGAGTAGCCCTGTAAACATGACTCAGACCTGCTACTGCAGTGTCTGTGTGCGCAGTTTTAACCTTTACTTTTTATACATGTAAGGCACCCCTAAGGTAGGCCTTAGGTAGCCTAGGTAGCCCATTGGGCAGGGTGCAGTGCATGTTAAAGGTAGGACATGGGCCGGTGTGTATATACATGTCATAACAGTGAAATACTGCCAAATTCATTTTTAACTGTTGCAAGGCCTATCTCTCTCATAGGTTAACATGGGGGATGCCTTTAAATAACTTGTAAGTGCAGTTTCTCTTTGGGAGCAGATCGAGATTGGAGTTTGATGTCTCTGAACTCACAATATAAAAATACAACTTTTGGTAAAGTTGGTTTTTAGAGTGTCAGTTCGTAAGTGCCACTTTTAGAGAGGGGGCATTTTCTTGCTTAGACCATTCTGTGACTTTGCCTGCTTGAGTATTCCCTGTCTGGGTCAGACTGACAGTTGGGCTGTTTGTGAATCTCCACTAGACAGTGACACAAAGGGAGCTGGGGTGTAGTCTGAATATCCTGATGGGTCATCTGGGCTAGAGTAGAGGGAGGAGCTGACACTTACACCTGAATGGGCTGTGCCTGCCCTCACACAATTCAGTCTCCAACCCCCTGGTGTGTGTCTGGAAGGATCTTGTCAACAACAGAGACTTTCCTTTGAAGTTTGCCAACTTCAAAGGCAGAAAGAGGTATATGTAGTGGACCCCAAACCCTAGATTTATAGATCACTTCTTGACTCAAAAGGAACCTCTGTCAAGGAGAACAGCTGGAGGAGGAGTACTGCCCTTTTGCCTGTGACTGTGCTTTGCTGGGTTGGCCTGCAGTTGCTGCTTCTGCCTGAAAGAGGACAAAGACTGGACTTTGTGGTAAATTTCTGCTTGTGAAGTGTCTCCAAGGGCTTGAACTGAGCTTGCCTCCTGTGTTGAAGTCTCAGAGCTATCAAAGACGTCCTCTGTCAGCACCTGGACTCTCTGCTGCGACTCCTACCCTGACAGGTGGTGCCCTATCCAGTCCATGGACCCTAGAAAGGTGAAGCTGTTGGAACAAAGACTGAAATCCACTCACAGGTGGGCAAAGTTTTGACACGCCACCTGCAATGCGGCTGTAAAAACCATGCACCACCTGCATCGCAGCTGAAAATCCGACGCACCACCTGCATCGCGGCTGGGAAATCAACGCTTCACCTTCATCGCGCCTGGAGAAATGACGCAACACTCACATGCAGCAGTTGAAAACAACGCAAACCCCACACAGCGCAGATTCTCGTCATTGTGCGGCCGGATTTCACACGCATCATCACTGGACGTCAAAATCAGGTGCCTGTCTGGAAATCGACGCATTGCTTTCTTGCGGGAGAGAAAAACGATGCATCGCCTACCTGACCAGAGAAGAAACTTCGCACGGTCTCACTTGCAAGTAAGGAATCAACGCATCACTGACTTTTCCAGCTCTTGCCTGTGCGGCTTTATTTTTGATGCAAACCAGGTACTTTGTGTAACATAAACACATCCATTATTTTCTATGGAGTACGACTCTTTTTAATTTAAAAATTCATGTGTTGGATTTTTGTTGTTTTGGCCTTGTTTGATTTAGATAAATATTAGCTATTTTCCTAAACTGGTGTGGTGTCCATTTTGTAGTGGTTTTACTGTATTACTGTGTGTGTGTTGCAACAAATACTTTACACTTTGCCTTTGAGATAAGCCTGACTGCTTGTGCCAAGCTACCAAGGGGGTGAACAGGGGTTATTCAAAGTGTGTATCTCCATTAACGTGACTAGAGTGAGGATCCCTGCTTGGGCAGAGTGCAGACAGACAGAGCCAAACAGAGACACCATTTCTAACACCAACCAATAGTGATAGCCCATTTTGCACCGGGGACCATGGCACCCTTGCTACGCCACTGGTGAGGTCTCGTACTGTTGGGGCTATAATGTCAAGTTGTCTCGGTACACGTGGGATGGTGGGGTCATTTAAAACACAACACCTTTAAGTGGCCTATGATTTACAGTTGGTTCAGAAAGACATTGACAAATGATGAAAACTTCAAGCACACTTAACCCATCTCTCTGGCCTGTCTGAGAATAATGGAGCCTTTGACAAGAAATGCTGCACTTAGCGGTGGTCTTGCACTACAAAGGGCATTAACATCTGTTGGTGGATGCATAGAGGAGATTATGGTTTAGTTGGATCAGGGATGTTGAAGAACAATAGTTCATTACCTCTCTATTACCTCCTCATCACCCTCCTCTTCCCTTTCCTTACTATTGAGATTTAGGTGCCCAATTTAGATATTGGTGGGTGGGTTACTCCTTCACAGTGATGACAGATATCCCTTCCGCCGAAATCTAAACCCAATTATTTCCTATGAGATTTCGATTTTGGTGGATGGAATATCAGTCACCTTTGTGACGGAATAACTCATCCGCCAATATCTAAATAAGGCCCTTAGTCCTACTCACTCTGTCATTATCCTTCAGCAGCAGTTTTCTATTCCTTTAGATCCTGGTATACCCCCCCAAGTAACCCAAGTCCCATTTCTTCTTCCAGTGTCTCCTTGATTGCTATTTCCATTACTCAAACAGGGTGGGAAATTACTTTGGCACCCTCCTTATCCTAATGTTTTCTATTGGTTTGATTTATGGTTGCTATCATTTCATATGCAGGGGCCTCACTGTCTTATTCTCTGGTTTTCTGTTTTTCTTTATAGTGCTGTAGAGGCTTGTTATTAATTTTTGAGTAGTTCTTTAAAAGCATGCCACATCTTGGATCCCACGATCATGGGGTTAGCCTCTAAAGAGAGCCGTGTGAGCAGTGTCCGTGATCTGACACGAAGCATCTTGTCTAGAGGGGTAGATCAGGACGCGCACCCATTGTGTGGCAGAGCGCACCAGTAGTGCAGGGACTGCCATTCAATGCTTGATGTAGGGCAGCGAGTCCTTCCAGGTGAGGTGGTGCAGATCCCATTAAGTTTGAATTTCTATGTCGTGGAGTGCTGGGCTCCATTGAGCATCAGCACAAGGTTTAGAGGATGCTTAGAGATGGTTGCTTGGGGCCTCCACTACTGCAGTCTCTTGAGGACAGCAGTTCTTTTGCTTGAAATCTGTTATAAAGGGGTGGTGGTTAGTGTGGTGCCTGGATCCCTTTTTGTAAGACACAGAGTATGTTTTACTTTACTTTCTGCGGTGCTCCCTGTGATGCTGGGACTGTCTTTTTTAAAAATATATAAAAAACCTATAGGGAAATAAAAGCATTTCTGGGTCATCTTTACCAAGGACCAGTGCTTTTTTCTTAAAGGGATGAGGAGGGATTCAGCTTCCCTAGTGATCCCTCTACTCCTATAAGAAAATATATTCATAAGGAGAACCCGAAACACGTGATTTCATACTAATACTAACTTACTGCCCATTATGTTGCCTGGCATGTGGGGCAGCAGTGAAGGACCTTCACTTCTCTGTGTCTTCAGCACGTTTCTGTACAGCGTCCCAGCTCTGGTTCACGGCCTTTATTTCCATCTCCACAGTTCGCCACCAGGTAAACTGTTCTTTTGCTGCCTTTCTTCCTTCTGCCTATTGGGGTCCAGTGGAGAGATGCTCTTGTGATGGAGCCTTGTGCTTTTCTGATAAATGATAGTGTCCATGCTCTCTTGCTTGCATCTGCTGAGCAGTTCCTTGTTGGAGATGATTCGTGGCAAGAAATGAGCAAGGTTCTTCTCAGGTTACTGCTGTGGCATGCAGGTTGGTGATGTTGCTCTTTACTATCCACACGTTTTCTGATCTATAGAAGAGTGTGGACAGAATGCAGCTCTAGTAACGCCTCAGCTTGGTGTTGGTGCTATACTGAGATGTCCTACCCACATTGTTCAGCATCCTGAAGGCACTCCTGTCCTTGTTCAGTCTGCTCCTGATGTCACTGCCTGCCCCTTCATCATGTCTGATAGTTCTACCTCAGTAGGTGAACCCTTCGGTCATGGCTTCGTCCTCTCCATCCACCTTGATTGATGAAGGGTTTAGGCTGTTGAGTGGCATGACTTCTGATTGCTTTGTGTTGATCTTCGGGCCCACTTGCTGTGCATAGATGTTGAGGTGAAGCATCTTTTCCCTCTTATGCTGGTGTGTATGAGAGAGCAAGGCTAGCCCATCTGCATAGTCAAAGTCTTCCGATGCCTCTGGCTGGTCTTCAGTTGCGTGTCGCATCACCCAGTCCATGACTAGGCAATGCTGACAACATGCATCCCTGCCACACACCGGTCTTGACTGCAAAGCTTTAGTAACTATATCCAATCTTGCAGGTAGACGTATCATTGAAGCACTTGATGAGACGTATCCCTTTTGGGCTGCCGTAGGCTCTCAATCTACACCAAAGTTTGTTGCAGCTGTTGCAACTCTTCCCACCCACCTGCGCCAGACCAAGTACCTCCTTACCATCAGGTGACGTCTCAAGACCTGGCTTTTCTAGCAATAGCAGCATCCCCCCTCCTCAGCGCCTTGAGACCCTCGCAGGTGAGTAGTGCACTTTACAAATTCCTTGATTGATTAATTGATTGCGGTGGATACCGTCAAATGCTTTCTCAAAATCAGTGAAGTTCTCGTATAGTTGTCTCTGCCACTCCGTGCTCTGCTCTATTATCATCCATAGAGTACAGATCTGAAGAACACACACTCTGCTCTTGCAGAACCTAGCCTGGTCTTTTCTTAATCCCTTGTCCACAGCATCAGAAATGTGCTGTATAATGATTTTCGCCAGGATTTTACTTGGGATTGACAAAAGGGTGAATACGCACCAGTTGTTACAGTTGGTTAATGCTCCCTTCTTTGGGATTTTGGTGATGATGTCATTGTTCCAGCCATCTGGTACTTTCTTTCCCTTCCAAATCTCTGTAAGCAGTGGCTGGATGATCTTGGCTGGTGTTTCAGGATCTGCCTTGAATATTTCTGCATTCAGGTTGTCTTGGGCAGGAGCTTTCCATTCTTGAGAGATCGGAAGGACGTCACTGTTTCATGTTTCTGTGGTGGTGTTCACATCCAAGTCTGTCTCTGCTTCTTGGATGTTCGCCTTGCTTGTTGGTACTAGTTTGTTCAAGGCTTCTTTGAAGGGCTCGGCCCAACAAGCTTCCTGTTTTCTTTCTGTTGTGCACAGTCTTCTTTCCTTTCCATGACAGCAGTATTTTATGTTGTACGAGATTTACTACTGTCTGTCTTCGTGATCTTTAAGACCTTGACCTGGCCTTCTCTGATGGAGGTCTCCTCTCCTTGGCTGGTAAGGTTATCAAGGTACACCTGCTTGTCTGCTCTTGTTTTTCTTTTGGCTGCTATGTTTGCTTCTATGTACCGTTGCTGGTACTTCTCCTGCAGACTCTCAGATTTGGCCTCCTTGAGTTTCTTTTTTTTTTTAGCTGTCCTCCTGTTTTCAATAGCTTGCCATGTGTCTTGTCTGATCCATTCTTTTCTTTTCCTTGTCTTGGTCCCCAACATGTTTGACTTCTCTTCACACATATTCACATATATTGAAGAGATCTGTTTCCATTCCTTGTTGACTGTGTCTGCAGCTGACTCAGATTGACATTCTATGTTTTCTAGGAGTTGGAACCTGTTTTTGATTCGTAAGACAAATGCCTCCATGGTCTTGGGGTCTGTAAATTTGTGACATTGAAGTGCTGTCATTCTAATGTTCTGCTTTCTGTTTTTCTGAGCTTCAGCTTCACAAGAGCGGTCACTAGATGGCGATCACCACAGAGGTCAGCTCCCCTCCTGATACCTTGCGTCTCCAAGTGCCAATTATCATCTGGTGATCAACCTTGTTTCTCTCTCTTCCTTCGGGTGAGAACCAAGTTAGTTTATGAATATCATCTTAGGGAAAGAGGTTTCCTCCTATCTTCAGATCATTTATGGCAAAAAATTCCAACGGTTTGAGATGTATTGGCTTTGTAAAAGTTTTTAGACTTATTGCACAGAAGCATGGGATGTTGTACAATATGACTTAAAGTAAAGAAAAAAACATGCTATGACGTGGTCAGCATTGACTACGTCAAAGTGCTTTTTTGTTACTTTCAGCCAACTTGCACAGCAGCCCACACTGCTATGCAACATGTCTGAAAAACATTGACAAAGCCAAATTCACTTGTATGCGAGAGCTAGTTGGCTTTAGTAATTTTTTTGTGGCAAATGGGAAGGTTAATGGGCAGGACATTGAAAGTAGGGTGGTAGGGGTACAAAGACGACAGACAGAGGGAGGAGGGTGGAAGGTGGCACCAAGCAAAATGACATGCACTGCCTCAGATGAAACCTAAAAAAATACTATTCTTTTGCTGACTGTTCCACTCCAAAGGATCAAAGTAATTCTGGACCCTTATGTCCTGAATAGCATTATTTGGGATTTAGTTGACAAACAAAAAGATTTTAAGGAGAGACTCACCACCCCCATGAGCACAAATAAGAATTAACAAAAGAAAGAAAACAAAAGAGGTTGTGGAGGCCACACAGGCCCTGATTAGGAGTCAGGTGGAGTGGAATTACTGTGAGCGAGCTGGTGTTGCTGCACCTGATTTACCCTGGTGTTGGGACTCCAGCCCTGATTTTTATATCCTGTAATTTTGACTGGAACAAATTACCACAAGGCTTTCTCTGCAGCAGCAGCCACGCCTATTTCCTGTTTTTTTTCTGACATGGGCAACATACAATGCTCCCCAGTCCCAGATTGTATCTCACTCTTCCCACTGCTGTTCCCTACACCCTGCGTTCTCCCCATCCCACCCAGAGGCTAGAACATACATTTACCCCCTGCTCAGAGCAGCTGTCAAATGTATGCATTAAGCACACAATAATGGGATCTCCGTCTGGCTTTAAGGCAGGTAAATCTGAACTCAAAGGTAGTTCCCTTCCATGGTGTTTAACTTGTAATTGCACAGTGCTGGTGTGGATTTACCACAGGGTAATGGTGAATTTGCATGTATATTTACCACCAGGCCAGTACTGTGTTACCTATAATGGATACCACAGAGTTTGCTCGTTGATTAAGAAGTGTTCCAGGACATGTGTGGAAAGTGCTGCGTGGCTTCAGATATACATGTTCTATCATCGTGTCTGTTCTATTTCTGTGGAAACATTCCAAAAAGGCAAGCTTTTAAATTTTATTCTAAAGCCACTGCACCAGCAATTTTAGCAGTTTTGTCTTGCAAACACTGGGGTAGGGGACTAGCGGGACAGTGTCTAGAATGCCTGACTCGGCTCTGTTTGAGCTCATCAGTGCCTATGGGGCAAGGGCTGAGCCAGAGTGAGACATAAGAGTGGAGCTTTGCAGGGCTCAGTCACCTCTAAAAGTGTACATGGCTCTCTGTGCACCGCCACTGCCTGCTCTGGGGTGGGAGACCCTGGTGCACAGCTTGCTGTGCTTGTAACAGAGTCCCTGCATGCGTCTAGTGTTCGGTGATACCACCGTAGTTCCCTGACTCTAGTCTCACCTCACATCTGCACTCTCCAGGCAGATGCCTCAAATAGTTGTTCTGTGGGGTTGGGGCATGGTGGGTTGCCCATGCAGACAAAAAAGCATTGCTCGATGGGCCACTGACAAAGCCAGTTGTCAGATATTTTTTTCCACAAGCCTGGGGCTCCCTTCATCACATATGCAGGTAAGGCAGCCCCAGATGGCTGCAGAAGATCTTCAGGGCTGCTCATTGGTACATAAAGCACAACCACATGTATATCTGGGCAGAGTCCGGCATTGCCTAGGCACAGAGAGGGCTGACAGTAGGAAGTAATGTAACACAAGATCGGGGACCCCTGCAAAATGTGGTTAAGGCCCCTGTGTCCTCTTTCATGTAGCTGATAACCAAAAAATGCAATACTTTGAAATACTGCTCAAAGGTATCTCTTCCGCCATACCACATCTCTATTTAAGAGACACACATCTGCCTTTAAGTAGGGCAATGGCTGCCAGTGGATGGGGCTTGGGGCACACGCCTCTGTTGCCTCTCTGTGGAGACAGGATGCTCATACACTCACTCACAGACTTGCACATCACACACACAGTTGATAATGCCTTGTCCCTATATCTTCACATATTCAAAAACACTGAATGTAATATCTAATTTATATAGCGCTAGAAAACTCTAAAAGAGAGACTAAGTACTAGCATCAATCCAGACCAGATGTTTTAGCAGAATAGGAATGTTTGAAAGCTTTCCAGAAGACAGAGAGACCGAGAATGCATCTAATCTCCTCTGGTGTGGAGGAGGTCACCTTCATTTGCACCTTCACACGTTCTGACAGGGACCTAGTGCATGGTTTTCTTCACCCATGTCTATACTCTTCTCCTAAAGGATTCTACATTGCACCGTCACTGCTACATGCTGTGCAGATCTGGCCTCCGCCTTCAGCATTAATCAGAGTCTCACAGAACTAAACCTGGGTGAGAATGAGCTGACAGACTCTGGCATGAAGCTGCTTTGTGGAGGGCTGGTACACCCGAGCTGCAAGCTGAAGAAACTAAAGTAAGTAGACGTTACTTCTGTATTGAGCATTTTAATGTACATTGACCACAATAATAACTATGCATGTTTTATAATGTGTTTAATTCCTCTCGCTATTTATTGATAAAACAGCAGATGTTACTTTTAACGTGATCACTGGTAGCGATTTGTTTGTGGAGACTCATCAGTGCATTTTAGTGAGGCCAGGGGTATGATGTGGGCCCTCTCTCTATGCACTCTCTTGTGTTTGGGGTTTTCATTCTTGACCTATTACTGTAAAGATGTTGCAGGCACAATCACCTCTTCAAGGGATCTTGAAGAGGTGGCCCTGGACATCACTCTTCAACTCTGGGGAGGTTGTTGTATTTGAATAGTAGTACATGTTTAGGTTTATATAGAATAAGTTCAGTGTCAGCACATTAGATATTTCATGACTCAGATCTTTAGCACTTCTTGAAGTTGTTCCACTTAAAGTTAGTTGTTCTTCAACCATTTACAGAGCACATCCATTTACTTACAAAATTAACATATAAATCTTAAATAGTGCTGTACAAGGCCCATGGTTTTTTAAAGTTCATTCATATGTTCAAAAATGTCTTATTGACCAAACTCTGAATCTAGTGGCCAGAATGTTACACTTCAGAGTGTCTCTGGAAACTGCTGGATGTGAATGCCATCGGACTGGCATGCAGACAAAATCGGAAAGCTCCATGTGGTTTTTAGAATGATGTTAAATGTTTAGATCATGCCTGCTGCACTAATTGATTATACAGGCATGAAATACCTAAAGAGGTGATGCATACACCATTTTCAAGGGCATACTGCATATTGATTAAATTAGCTAGAGAGCAGTCTACATCTTTACATCTTTAAATCTCTCAAATCTACACACATTCTTATTCCAGTTCCAGGTTTTCTTGCAATCACCATAGTAGCCAACCATTTAAAGTTTTCCCTAAATTATCTCCCCATTTTATGCAAACTAGTAACCTCTAGTTAAAAAGTGTCTTGCATATATATAGTACACTCCTAACTTATGTACTTCACATCAACATTTCACTTCTACAAAACAAGTCCTTTACCTTTTACTATAACACTTGCACCAGGCAAGCCGGTGTTAACAGCATACAACAAATCTAATGATTAACCTTCCTCTCAAAATACAATTTCTCTTTTGATAATCCTCACATTTCTAACCTGACTCTCAAAAATGAGCATCTGGTACAATATTGAATTCTGACACTTAAGTTACACATTCCTGAGTGTTCCTTCCCACCATGTTTCAGGGTCCAAACCTATTGGCACCTTTATAAATATATTCCATCAATTGTAAGGATATTTATGCATTGATGATGTTTTTCCCTTGTTCCTTTACCTCTAAGCTGCTGTGGCCCACAATATACTTCATGTTTCCTTTCACCAATATTCTGAACCACCTCCTTTCTCCTCCTTTTCCCATACCTTTGGACTTTCATGCACAACATTCCTTCCCAGAATTACTCCATCTGTTATGAATAAATGAAAATAATTTGTTACAGATTTTGTAATTTTTTTTTCAAGATTAGATTTTTCGCAGACTGCTATTTCTTCTGCTGCAGGGGGTACCTGATATATGTTATTAACCTAAGAAAATGTATTTTATTGGAATCTCTCTAATTAGTATCATATCAGAAAACACGGTCTGAAAAAAGTCTCTCTCTACTCAAGTTTCCTTTCCTCTGCAACCCCCTCCTTGCCTAGTCCTGCCATGTTTACCTGACACGTATCCTTTTACTTCTCCCAGTCACTTGTGGGGTTCCCCAGGAAGTGTAAGAAAACCTGGAGGGGGAGAGAATAGTGCTTAATTTGAGCTGGTGATTGCTAGTGGGGCCCATCTGCACTTATATTTGGCCACTAGGACTTATTTTTCCTCATCAAACTTTGACCCAGAACAAGAGAGAGAAAAACACTAAAGGGTGACAGAAGGAGGAAGCAAAAGACAGGAAAAAAGTGACAAAGGGAGAAAACAGGAATGAAAAAATAACGTGAAGGTGTGAGCTTGAAGGGCAGGGAGTGTCTGGTGAGAGATTAGATGCTTGAGGGGGAACAAGACTATGCAGCCTTTGTGCAGTTTCTGAGTAAAAGTTTGGGCCCTAGTGGTTATTAGTTTACAGATTAAGCACTGGATGAGAAAGGTTGAATGACGTCCTTATAGTAGCATAGCCAGGGTGTCATGGGCCTAGTGCAATGATGAGAAACAGGCCCCTGGCTGCTATTTGAATGATGAAATACAGCAATAGTCAGGGTTCAGTAGGGCCCCCAGGTCTCTGAGCCCCGGTACCATTGCCCCTGCTGCTCCAACGGAAACTACACCCCTGTGTCCTTGGTGTGTCACAGTATGCTGTATTCAGTTCACTCCCTTATGCCTAACAGGCGAAAACCTATGTTTCTTTGAATGTGCACCCTGCACTGCAGAGCCTGGTTCCTGGACACCCCACCCAAAAAAACAACTTGTGACACAAGGCATTTTGAAAATAAGTGCAGTGACTGGTATGTATACAGAGTGCCAGCATACATCTTCCCTCCCTCTTAAAAACAAGGGCGTAAAAGAGGTGGAAGAAATGCCCCTTCAGCCCCTGCGGCACAGGGGGACCCCCGAGGCTTAGAGGGCCACCCAGACCTTCAAAGGGGGTCACTCCACCTTACAATCTATCTGCACTGTGAAGTCAACAAAAAGGGTGGCCTAAACCACAAGGATTTTATGCCCAAACCAAGGTCTCTTTTATTGGGAAAGAGCCACTGCACCGCAGCAAAACTGTGATTGGTGGAAGAGGTCACATGACCAGGAAGCAGGCCATACAGCCAACGATTGTGGGAATAAAAAGGACACTTGTACCAACCTTGAAGCAGTTCTTCAAGCACTCCCAAGTAATGTATGCCCAAACGTAAGCTTTCTTTGCAAGGAGAAGCCTCTTATAAGCATAGTCACCCTCTCTTTATATACGCACAATGGGCTCCATTCATAAACAAAGTTGAAAACATCTGGGCACAGAATTCTGCCTTCCCTTGGATGTGACTTTTCAGCTTTCTGGGATTCACAAAGGTTTCCAAGTATACTCATGGGAAGGTCATGTGAATTTTCCATTGAGGTCTTATTCCATCTTTATGGGGATCTCCATAGCAGACAGCTCTGCAGAGGGGAAAAAGAATGATGTGTATAAATCCATTTTTTAAATGTTTTTTTCTTCTTTGTGGAAAAATATTTTTCCCTAAGGAGAAAGCTCTTCTTTTACACGTTCAGCAAATCTGTGGGTGATCCATTCCCCTTCTCACCCTAGAATTGGAGTTACACCTGCCCTGTGCTGGAGTACAATTAGGACACACTCCAGGGTAGACAAGGGCCAGAGAACATTTTGAGAATGCTTACGAAGGTCCATCTTTATGGGCATTTGTAAACTTCCAAGGCAACCTACACCTTGGAAGACCCACTTCCCATCTCTTGCATGGGCTTTACGAGTGAGAGTTCCCTGCAGCCACAATGGAGGTCTCTTCCTTCGTAAATGTGAATTCCTGGTAGACGTAAATAAGGTACCTTTTATGTTTACGACTACATCTAGCTTTGTGAATAGGATAAATGTTTACTGCCTTGAAGGAATTTCTCCAGGACTGTTCCCCATACTTTTGAATGTGAATCTAACCAGCTATTTATGTTTTAATAATTACCATTGACTATCAACATTCTTTCACTCTGAAAATAAAAATAAACTTTATCTTCCCTCTGAAGGTTGTACTGATAAAATAACAAGTTTAAACACTCACACTCTGTGTTGTCAGAATTTGTCTTAGAGTAAGAGAGAGAAAGGCAGCAGAGGGAGAAAGAAGGAAGATGAGAAACATATTCTCAGGAATGATAAAATAACCTACAAGAGGGACACAAGGAGGCAGGAGGCGAAGGGATGAGATGGAATCAAAAGTAGGCAGATATCATTTTCAGGAGCCCTGGCGTGTGGCAGTGATTAGAGTGCCCTTCTCTGTGACCATGGTTGTATTCATCCATTGTGCTGACTTCCTGACTAACAAACTTCTTCACAAACTTTGAGGATCCCAAATCTAAGCTGGAGGCCCAGACAAAAGAACAGTACCTCTAGGGAGCAGATCCTGATGTGGTGAAAACACACTAGGACAGGGCGCTGCCTTCCAACCACACTCAACAAGTCATCTAAACTAGAACTTCTGCCCTCAGTTTTCCAATCACTGGAGCAGCCAGTGTCTGTAGATGTTCCAGCTTTCTTCCTTGTCCATTTGAAAATTTGTTATAAAAGGTGATCATGTGTTTCAAACGTGTCAACAAAAAAGCATGCATCGATAATTAAGAAGATTAGGAGATGGTAAAAATGATTTGGCAATAGTTCTGGTCGACATTACTCTTTGAGAGCTGTGCATTGGCACAGGGAGAGTCTTGACCATGTAGGTTGGTTTCAGTAGGAAGTGAGGGTTGGTGAAAATAAACACTTGCTGTGATGTGTCTCTCTAACTTGTGCTTCACTGATCTGTCTGTTTCCTGCAGCCTGTGGAGATGCTCGCTTACAGGTGACTGCTGTGCAGACCTCTCCACCCTCCTTAAAGCAAATAGTTCTCTAACAGACTTGATCCTGGATGGGAACACTCTGGGGGACTCTGGAGTCAGACTGCTGTGTGAAGGACTGAAGCATCCAGGCTGCACCTTACAGAAGCTGGAGTGAGTGCCTTCTGTTTTATACCTCTTCCTATGTGCATCTGGTATGTCACGCCCCACGCCTTGCTTCCATTCCCCACCAGGTAGGGCCTTCGTGCAGAGTAATGTCTCTGCTGGTTCTGGAGTACACTGTGTTTGTATGTGAAAGGTAACGTGTTATGCTGGGTATTGTGTACTGAGCCTCGAACTGCGATGTGCCTGCTTGCGTGATGAGCGGCTTGTGTGATGAGCCTGCATGCCTGATGAGCCTGCTTGTGTGAGGAGCCTCCTTGTGTGATGAGCCTACTTGCGTGATGAGCCTGCATGTGGTGAGCCTGTTTGTGTGATGAGCCTACATGCATGATGAGCCTGCATGCATGATGAGCCTGCATGCATGATGAGACTGCTTGCCTGACGAGCCTGTTTGTGTGGTGAGCCTGTTTGTGTGATGAGCCTACATGCATGATGAGCCTGCATGCGTGATGAGCTTGCTTGCCTGATGAGCCTGCTTATGTGAGGAGCCTGCTTGCTCAGTGAGCCTGCTTGCATGATGAGCCTGCTTGTGTGGTGAGCCTGTTTGTATGATGAGCCTACATGCATGATGAACTTACTTGCCTGTTGAGCCTCCATGTATGAGGAGCCTACTTGTGTGATGAGCCTGCTTGCATGATAAGCCTTCATTTGTGATGAGCCTGCATGCGTAACGAGCCTGCTTGTGTGATGAACCTGCATGCGTGAGGTGCCTGCGTGCGTGATGAGCCTGCATGCGTAATGAGCCTGCTTGTGTGATGAACCTGCATGCGTGAGGTGCCTGCGTGTGTAATGAGCCAGCGTGTGTGATGAGCCTGATTGTGTGATGAGCCTGATTGTGTGATGAGCCTGCTTGTGTGATAAGCCTGCATGCATAATGAGCCTGCTTGCATGGTGAGCATGCATGTGTGGTGAGCCTAGATGTGTGGTAAGCCTGCTTGTGTGAGGAGCCTGCTAGTGTGTGTGGAGCCTCCTTGTGTCAGGAGCCTACATGCGTGAGGAGCCTGCATGCATGAGGTGCCTGCATGCATGATGAGCCTTCATGTGTGATGAGCCTGCTTACGGGGTGAGTCTGCATGTGTGATGAGCCTGCTTGTCTGGTCAATCTGCTTTTGTGCTGAGCCTTTTTGTGTGCTGAGCCTGCTTGTGTGATGAGCCTGCATGCATGAGGAGCCTGCTTGTGTGATGAGCCTGCATGAATGATGAGCCTGCATGCGTGGTGAGCCCCGTTGAGTGATGAGCCTGCTTGCCTCATAAGTTTGCTTGTGTGATGAGCCTGCATGCATGGTGAGCCTGCTTGTGTGAGGAGCCAGCATGTGTGCTGAGCCTGCTTGTATGATGATCCTGCTTGCATGATGAGCCTGCATGCGTGAGGTGCCCGAATGCTTGAGGTGCCTGTAGGTGTGATGAGCCTGCTTTTGTGATGAGCCTGCATGCTTGATGAGCCTGCTTGCGTGATGATCCTGCATGTGTGATGGGCCTGCTTGCATGCTGGGCCTGCTGGCGTGATGAATCTACATGCTTGATAAGCCTGCTTGTTTGATGAACCTGAATGCATGAGATGCAAGCATGCGTAATGAGCCTGCATGCAAGATGATCCTGCATGCGTCTTGTGCCTGCACGCTTGAAGTGCCTGCAGGGATGATGAGCCTGCATGCATGATGAGCCTGCTTGTGTGATGAGCCTGCATGCGTGAGGTGCCTGCACGCTTGAGGTACCTGCAGGCATGATGAGCCTGCTTGCGTGATGAGCCTGCATGCGTGATGAGCCTGCTTGCGTGATGAGTCTGCCTGCATGCGTGATGAGCCTGCATGTGTGATGAATCTGCTTTGTGATGAGCCTACTTGAGTGGTGAGCCTGCATGTGTGGTGAGCCTGCTTGCGTGATGAGCCTGCATGTGTGAGGAGCCTGCATGCGTGAGGAGCCTGAATGCGTGGTGATGAGTCTCAGTGTGTGATGAGCCAGCTTCCAGGGTGAGTCTGCATGTGTGATGAGCCTGGTTGCCTGGTGATCCAGCTTGTGTGATGAGCCTGTTTGAATGATGAACCTGCTTGCGTGTGAGCTTGCATGTGTGCTGAGCCTGCTTGTGTGTGATAAGCCTGCTTGCGAGGTGAGCCTGCTTGCGTGATGAGCCTGCTTGCGTGATGAGCCTGCATGTGTGATGAGCCTGCATGTGTTGTGATGAGCCTGCATGCGTTATGAGTTAGCTTGCATGATGAACCTGCTTGCGTAGTGAGCCTGCATGTGTGCTGAGCCTGCTCGTGTGTGATGAGCCTGCATGTGTGATGAGCCTGCATGAGTGGTGATGTTTCTGCATGCATGATGAGCTAGCTTGCTTGATGAACCTGCTTGCGTGGTTAGCCTGCATGTGTGCTGTGCCTGCTTGTGTGTGATGAGCCTGCTTTCGTGATGAGCCTGCATGTGTGATGAGCCTGCATGTGTAGTGATGTTTTTGCTTGCGTGATGAGCCTGCATGTGTGATGAGCCTGCTTGCGAGGTGGGCCTGCATGCGTGGTGAGCCTGCATGCGTGATGAGTCTGCATGTGTGGTGATGTTTCTGCATGTGTGATGAGCCTGCTTGCGTGAGGAGCCTGCATGCGTGATGATGAGTCTGCTTACTGGATGAGCCTGCTTGTGTGATGAACCTGCTTGCATGAGGAGCCTGCTTGCATGGTTCGCCTGCATGTGTGCTGAGCCTGTTTGTGTGAGGAGCCTGCATACTTGATGAGCCTGCATGCATGGTGATGAGACTGCTTGCCTGATGAGCCCGCTTGCGTGAGGAGCCTGCATACTTGATGAGCCCGCTTGCGGGGTGACACATGCAATGCGGATGTATCGGTAAGTGTTCCATAAGAACTGAACAGTCTGTAATACATTTAAACCCCTGCTGGAGCATATAACATCTGCCTGGTCACTGCTGGACCTAGAATAAAGACAAAAGTCCTTTACACACCCGTGTGGTGGGTCTGCTCCACCCCCTCCTGATTCTGTCAGCAAATGGTGCAGGGACTGCCATCCTTGGAGTGACCCTGTGGTCTCTGTTCTCCATGGTTAAAAACCACCCTCAGTGAGAGGCCTCTTCAGTGAGAGCTCTCTTCCTTGAGAGGCCTCTTCAGTGAAAGTCCTCTTCAGTGAGAGGAGTCATCAGTGACATCCTTCTTCAGTGAGAGCCCTCTTCAGTGAGGTCTCTTCAGTGAGAGACCACTTCAGTGAGAGACCACTTCAGTGAGAGGAGTCATCAGTGACAGCCATCTTCAGTGAGAGCCCTCTTCTGAGATCCCTCTTAAGTGAGAGACGTTTTCAGTGGGAGCCCTCTTCAATGAGAGCCCTCTTCAGTAAAAACCCTCTTCAGTGAGAGACCTGGGAGACCTCTTCAGTGAGAGCCCTCTTCAGTGAGAGCCTTCTTCAATGAGATGCCTCTTCAGTGAAAACCCTCTTCAGTGAGAGCCCTCTTCAGTGAGAGGAGTCATCAGTGAGAACTCTCTTCATCAAGAGCCCTCTTCTGAGAGTCCCCCTAAGTGAGAGTCCTCTTAAGTGAGGGGTGTTTTCAGTGGGAGCCATCTTCAGTGAGAGGTCTCTTCAGTGAGAGACCTCTTCAGTTGCAGCCCCCTTCAATGAGAGCCAACTTCTTAGGGCCCTTTTCTGAGTGTCCTCTTCAGTGAGAGCCTTCTTCAGTGGGAGTCCTCTTCTGAGTGTCCTTTTCTGAGTGTGCTCTTAAGTGAGAGTCCTCTTCTGTGGAAGTCCTCTTTAGTGAGAGCCCTGGTAGTCCTCTTCAATGAGAACCCTCTTCAGTTAGAGGCTCATCAGTGAGAGCCTTCTTCAGTGAGCAGAGTCATTAGTGAGAGCCCTCTTCAGCGAGAAGAGTCTTCAGTGAGAGGCTCTTCAGAGAGAGGCCTCTACGTCGAGATCCCTCTTTAGTGGGAGCCATGAGATACCCATTCAGTGAGAGCCATCTTCTGTGAGAGGTCTCTTCAGTGAGAGCCCTCTTCACTGAGAGGCCTCTTCAATGAGAACATTCTTCAGTGAGAGTCCCCTTCAGTGAGAGGCCTCTTCAGTAAGAGTGGTCATCAGTGAGACATTCTTCAGTGACAGCCCTCTTCAGTGAGAGCCCTGTTCAGACAGTGCCCCCTTCATTGATAGGCCTTTTCAGTAAGAGGCCTCGTCAGTGAGACGAGTGATCAGTGAAAGTCCTCTTTAGAGAGAGTCTCTTTAATAAGAGCACTCTTCAGTGAGAGCCATTTTCAGTGACAGCCCTAGTCAGTGAGAGCCTTCTTCATTGAGAACCCTCTAAAGTGAGAGGCCTCCTCGGTGAGAGGCCTTCTCCAATGATCCCTCTTCAGTGAGCCCTCTTCAGTGATATGCTTCTTCAGTGATCCCACCCTCTTCAGTGGGTGTCCCCTTTGGGAGTCCCCTTCAGTGAGCAGCTCCTTCAGTGAGAGCATTCTTCAGTGAAAGCCTTCTTCAATGATCCTTCTTCAGTGAGAGGCCTCTTCGTTGAGAGCCCTCTTCAGTGAAATCCTTCCTCAGTGAGAGGCCTTTTCAGTGAGAGCCCTCTTCAATGAGGGGCCTTTTCAGTGAGAACCCTCTTCAGTGAGTCCTCTTCAGTGCAAGGCCCCTTCTGAGAGCCCTCTTCCTTGAGGCCTCCTCAGTGAGCTCTCTTCAGTAAGAGCCCTCTCAAGTGACAGCCTTTTTCAGTGAGAGTCCTCTGCAGTGAGGGATATCATCAGTCAGCTCACTCCTTAGTGAGAGACTCTTCACTGAGAGCCCTCTTCAGTGAGTTCACTCTTCACTGAGAGCCCTTTTGAGTGAGAGGACTCTTCAGTGAGAGCCCTCTTTAATGAAAGGCCTCCTTAGTGAGAGGCCTCTTCAGTGATATCCCTTTTTAGTGAGAGCCCTCTTCAGTGAGAGCCCTCTTTAGCAAGAGGCTCTTCAGTGAGAGTCCTCTTCAGTGAGATCTCTCTTTAGTGAGAGCACTCTTCACTGAGAGCCCTCTTCAATGAGAGGACTCTCCAATGAGAGGCCTCATCAGCAAGAACCCTCTTCAGTGAGAACCCTCTTCAGTGAGAGGCCTCTTCTGTGAGAGCCCTCTTTAGTGAGAGCCCTCTTTAGTGAGAGGCCTCTTCAGTGATAGCCCTCTTCAGTGAGAGGAGTCATCAGTGAGAGCCCTCTTCAGTGAGAGACCTCTTAATTTACAGCCCTCTTCGGTGGGAGGCCTCTTCAATGAGAGGCCTCGTAGTGAGTGCCCTCTTCAGTTAGAGCCCTCTTTAGTGAGAGGCCTCTTCAGTGATAGCCCTCTACAGTGAGAGGAGTCATCAGTGAGAGCCCTCTTCAGTGAGAGACCTCTTCATTTACATTTACAGCCCACTTCGGTGAGAGGCCTCTTCAATGAGAGGCCTTTTCAGTGACAGCCCTCTTCAGTGAGAGCCCTCTTTAGTGAAGGAAGTCATCAGTGAGAGCTCTCTTCAGTGAGAGCCCTCTCCAGTTAGAGGCCTCTTCAGTGACAGTCTTCTTCAGTGAGAGGCCTTTTCAGTGAGAGTCCTCTTCAGAGAGAGCCCTTTTCAATGAGAGGAGCCATCAGTGAGAGCCAACTTTAGTGAGAGGCTCATCAGTGAGAGGCTTTATCAGTGAGAGGGCTCTTCAGTGAGAGGCCTCTTCAGTGGGAGGCCTCTTCAGTGGGAGCCCTCTGCAGTGACCCCTCTTCAGTGGGAGGACTATTCAGTGAGAGCCCTTTTCAGTGAGGCACCCCTTCAGTGAGAGCCCTCTTGAGTGAGAGCCCTCTTGAGTGAGAGGCCTCTTCAGTGTGAGCCCTTTTCAGTGAGAGGCCCCTTCAGTTAGAGCCCTCTGCAGTGAGACCCCTCTTCAGTGAGAGATCTCTTTAGTAAGAGATCTCTTTAGTGAGAGCCCTCTTCAGTGAGAGGTCTCTTCAGTGAGAGGCTTTATCAGTGAGAGGGCTCTTCAGTGAGAGCCCTCTTCAGTGAGAGCACGCTTCAGTGAGACTTGTCTTCAGTAAGAGCCCTCAACAGTTATAGCCCTCTTCCTTGAGAGCTCTCTTCAATGACAGCTCTCTTCAGGGAGAGGCCTCTTCAGTAAGAGCCCTCTTCAGTAACAAGCCTCTTTATTGAGAGGGCTGTTCAGGGAGGGCCCTCTTTAGTGTAAATCCTTTCCAGTGATATCCTCTTCAGTGAGAAGCCTCTTCAATGAGAGCCATTTACAGTGGGAGGCGTCTTCAGTGGGAGCCCTGTGAAGAAGGGACTCTTTTTGCATGGCTAGCCCCCACTTTTTGCCTGGACAATGACCTGGTTTCGAACTGTAAGTGCTCTGGGTCCCTGCCAAACAGGTTCCTGGAGCCAGATCTCTTTCCCAAAAACTGTTCTATATATTGCCACCTTTGTAATTCCCTAGTAAATGGCACCCCTGGTACCTAGAGCACGGGTTCTAAAGAGGACCCCCAGAGCTGCAGCACCAATTGTGCCACTCTGAGAGGTCCCACACCATCTTCATGCAGACTGCCAATGCAAGTGCATGACAAGGTCTATTTAAAAGTTGCAAACTCGACATGGCACCCACCAAGCGTGCCCTGTCCACTAACACTGCCTGCACTATAGGTAACCCACCCCTCTGGAAAGCCTTACAGCCCTAAGGCAGGGTGCACTATAATGCATGTGAGGGCATATGTTTGCATGATCATGCCCCTAATGTGTCTTTTCAAAACCTCAAGACATAGTTAGTGTACAGGGAAGCCATAGCAAATATATGTGCTGTACACTGGTCATTATGGGTTCCCCAGCTACATGATGGTCTCTCTGAATACTGGGTTGTTTAGTATCAAACAACTCAGAATAATAAATCCGCATTTATGTCAGCGGTGAATGTATTATACCATGTACACAGAGGGCACCTAGGGGTGACCCCTGCAAAAACCTAACAGCCCTGGCGTGATTGCTGACTGGTCTCAACCAGCCTGCCACCACCAGAAACAGATCTGGACTCCTGGGGTGAGGGCCGTTTGCTCTCAAGAGCCAGAACCCAAATCCTTTCAAGGGTGGAGGTGTTACACCTCCTTCCCCCAGGCAGGCACCTGGGCCCAGAGGTCAGCTTCAAAAGCTTTACCACCTCTGAAATCTGACTCTGCTGCTAGCAGCAGATGGCCTCTGAATGGAGCGGGAAAACCTGCAGGAAAGCGTAGCCAGAGTGGGAGGAGTGACCACCCCCAGCCTGCACCACCCCTGAGGTGTGGAATACGAGGTGACCACTCCATTTCATTTTCCCCATCTTGGATGGCAGGAACATAGCCTATGCGGATTAGGATGCAACCTCTCCTCACAGGAAGTGGTCCATAGTGAGTGTAGCCACCCTAAGGTACATGGCCCATCGGCCACTACTAGGACTCCCCTTAACGCCCACTAAATGCAGTATTTAGTGCCCATCCCTAGAACTGCGGATCACATTCAATGGACACAAGAAGACCAGCGACAAAGGAGACCCAAAGCTCGAGAACAGAAGTCCTGGTGCAAGAAGAAAAAGGCACCAAACTCTGCCTGTTGCACCCAGGACTCGACAATCACCACTGAGGGGTCAACTGCATATTGGACTGACCCTAAGAAACCCTAGAGGACCTCCAACCTTTTGAAATTCACCAAAGAATATCCCTCAGAGTGAAGGCATCACTCACTGCACCCGACAGGCAAGAAACCAGAGAAGTCCAGTTAACTGATCGGCCACTGACCAATGAACCGGACCTAGCAGCCTGACCAAATTCCACCAGATGGACCTGGAGACAAGCCCTGCCAGTGTGCCAAATTTGGTGGCACTGCGACCTCCAGTGGCTGAGACGTGCCATAGTCTGTGGTACTGGACCCCCAATGTTGAACACCCAGAAGAAAAGTCCACTCCAGACTCTCAGAGGATCAGAAGCAAGCTCCAGTCGAGGGACTTCAGGGCACCCAAGAACCACCCGCTAGAGTGCCTCCTCTGACCTGCAATCCACCCTCAAAGTGTCCTGCACTTGTCTCCAAGGACCCTATGGCACACAACCCTTGGCTGACCTATCTGCACTGCACCTGTCCTCTCTGTCCCCTGCATCAGGAAACCAGCTGTGCTCTGGGAGTTCCTAGCCTTTTGCGACCTCTAAACTCCAAGTGAACCCACTGGACTTACCTTTAAGTCCACCTGTGCAGTGTGTTTCGAAGTGGTCCCCTTCTCCGTTCTGCACCAGCTCCAAGACTTTCAGCAGCAGCTCCTGCTAGAGCCGGGACCGCCCGAACTTCAATAGCTGGCCCACAGGACATCTCAACGATCTCGACCTGAAAACAGAAGGTGACACTTGTGACAGCATTGCCTGTTTTTTTATGCATTTTAAAAGTTTTCCCCATTGATTCCTATGGTGCGTAATTACATACAAAAAGACTATTTTTGCTAAACTTTAAAAAAATTATAACTTAAAAAGTACTTACCCTGTTTTGATGATCTTGGTCTTATAAATTATATAGAAATCTGAAGTATTTTTGTAAATAAAAAGTAAAAGGCCCCTTCTGAGAGCCCTCTACAGTGAGAGCCCTCTTCAGGTAGCCTTCTTGAGGGATATGCTTCTTCAGTGATCCCACCCTCTTCAGTGAGAGTCCCCTTTGGGAATCCCCTGAGAGCCCTCTTGAGTGACAGCCCTCTTCAGTGACAACCCTCTTCAGTGAGATGCGTTTTCAATGAACTCCTAAATAAATAAATAGGAACTCTTAAAACCAGTAGAGTGTTTGGGATCTCCGGGCCCAAGCTAAGGGATACAAATAGGCCCTCATTTACTAAAGGTTTACACTCACGTGAAGCAGCACAGCACAAAGGAGAGCGCAATCTTACTATTAAAGGCCACTTACACCGCTCTACAATTCATCGCAACGTATGATCACCAGCTCATATCTTAGTTTATGAGGGTCAAAGTTTGCACTGATGTAAAAAACAGAGCATAATATTTTTCATTATTTTAAAATGTAATAGAGAGACCAGTTCTGCCCCAGTCAATATTACAGGAACGGTTCTGCAGCACAATCAATACTCTTATTCTATGTGTCATAGCAACTATAAGAAAGAAACTATCATCCAGTGGCCACCTCTTCTTACCAGAGCACTTTACTCTGTTCTGCCACTCATCTCATGACAACAGAAGAGAATGACTGGCCTTAAGATGGCGCCACCTTTGAGAATGTACCTCCTCTGTCTCACTGTGTATCCACAGCAAAGCCACTCATCTCATGACAACAGAAGAGAATGACCGGCCTTAAGATCGCGCCACCTTTGAAAATGTACCTCCTCTGTCTCACTGTGTATCCACAGCAAAGCCACTCATCTCATGACAACAGAAGAGAATGACCGGCCTTAAGATGGTGCCATCTTTGGAAATGTATCTCCTCCGTCTCATTGTGTATCCACAGCAAAGCCACTCATCTCATGACAACAGAAGAGAATGACCGGCCTTAAGATGGTGCCACCTTTGACAATGTATCTCCGCCGTCTCATTGTGTATCCACAGACATGAAGCAGAGCCACTCAGTCTCATGTTTGTCCTGGTGCAGATTCTGTTTGTTTAATTCATTGTTATACAAACAGCAAAAATTGTGTGAATGGATTTGTTTTTTTTTTTGCAACAGTTCGGCCTTTTCTATGAATTGGCTCCAGATATGGCCCCTTCAGGAAAGGTTATAATTTGCACACATCTGTTTACTTGTGTATTTTGAACAAATGTCAAACTTTTTTGATCTCTCACACAAATTCAGAAGAATTCTTAGAAAACTGTCAATTGTAATTTTCCAGGAAATCTCCCCTCCCTTGATAAATGTATAAATATGGGGGTTCCCTCTCCCCATTACCACCCTGCAGAGGCACTACTTGGCCCTGATTGGAGTAACATTATGAGTGCGCCCAAGGTGGAAGCCAAGCCCAAGAGGTATGTGAGTACCCACAGACATGTGAGTAATTCTGCAGTGAGGTCCTGCCTGGAGGGTCAACGAGCCCAGCCTTAGCTGTAAATGTGTGAATGAAGAACTTCTATCCTGCGGGTGTCATTTCCGTGCTTGCAGTTTCCATCTGAGTTTCCCCTTGGATAAGTGTAAGGATATGCCTCCTTGGCATGGTTACCCCCTGACATTTTGCTTTTGCTGATGCCAAGTTATGATTTGAAAGTGTGCTGGGATCCTGCTAACCAGGCCCCAGCACCAGTGTTCTTTCCCTAACCTGTACCTTTGTCTCCACAATTGGCACACCCTGGCATCCAGGTAAGTCCCTTGTAACTGGTACCCCTGGTACCAAGGGCCCTGATGTCAGGGAAGGACTCTAAGGGCTGCAGCATGTCTTATGCCACCCTGGGGACCCCTCACTCAGCACATGCACACTGCCTCACAGCTTGTGTGTGCTGGTGGGGAGAAAGTGACTAAGTCGACATGGCACTCCCCTCAGAGTGCCATGCCAACCTCACACTGCCTGTGTCATAGATAAGTCACCCCTATAGCAAGCCTTACAGCCCTAAGGCAGGGTGCACTATACCACAGGTGAGGGCATATGTGCATGAGCACTATGCCCCTACAGTGTCTAATCAAAACCTTAGACATTGTAAGTGCAGGGCAGCCATAAAGAGTATATGGTCTGGGAGTTTAAAATACACCCAGAGGGCATCTTAGAGATGCCCCCGGAATACCACTCTGACTCCTAGTGCTATGCTGACCAATTTCTGCCAGCCTGCCACAACCAGAGGAGTTGCTGGCCACATGGGGAGAGTGCCTTTGTCACTCTGTGGCCAGGAACAAAGCCTATACTGGGTGGAGATGCTTCTCACCTCCCCCTGCAGGAACTGTAACACTTGGCTCATGCCTTTTGTTACAGCACCCCAGGGCATCCCAGCTAGTGGAGATGCCTGCCTTTCCGGCCACTGCCCCCACTTTTGGCGGCAAGGCTGAAGGAGATAATGAGAAAAACAAGGAGGAGTCACCCACCAGTCAGGATGGCCCCTAAGGTGTCCTGAGCTGAGGTGACCCCTGCCTTTAGAAATCCTCCATCTTGAGATTGGAGGATTCCCCCAAAAGGATTAGGGATGTGCCCCCCTCCCCTCAGGGAGGAGGCACAAAGAGGGTGTAGCCACCCTCCAGGACAGTAGCCATTGGCTACTGCCCCCAGACCTAAACACACCCCTAAATTGAGTATTTTGGGGCACCCAAGAACCCAGGAAATCAGATTCCTGCAACCTGAAACAAAAAGAAGGACTGCTGACCTGAAAGCCCTGCAGAGACGATGGAGACGACAACTGCTTTGGCCCCAGCCCTACCGGCCTGTCTCCTGACTCGAAGAAAACTGCAACAGTGATGCATCCGACAGGGACCAGCGACCTCTGAAGCCTCAGAGGACTGCCCTGAACGAAAGGACCAAGAAACTCTTGTGAGCAGCGGCTCTGCTCAACGACAGAAACAACTTTTGCAACTTTCTTGCAACTTCTAAAGACTTCACTCTTCCCGCCGGAAGCGTGAGACTTCACCCTCTGCACCTGACGCCCCCGGCTCGCGCTCCAGAGAACCAACACCACAGGGAGGACTCCCAGGCGATTGTGACCTCGTGAGTAGCCCGAGACGACCCCCCTGAGCCCCAACAACGATGCATGCAGAGAGAATCCAGAGGCTCCCCCTGACCGCGACTGCCTGTAACAAGGAACTTGACGCCTGGACCAAGCACTGCACCCACAGCCCCCAGGACCAGAAGGAACCGAACCTCAGTGCAGGAGTGACCCTCAGGCAACCCTCTGCCTTGCCCAGTCAGTGGCTGACTCGAGTAGCCCCCCAGTGCCCTGCCTGCACTGCCAGGGTGACCCCTGGGTCCCTCCATTGAATCCTATACAAAACCCGACGCCTGCTTGGCACGCTGCACCCGGCCGTCCCTGTGCCGCTGAGGGTGTGTTTTGTGTGCCTACTTGTGTCCCCCAGTGCTCTACAAAACCCCCCCGGTCTGCCCCGAGGGCGCGGGTACTTACCTGCTGGCAGACTGGAACCAGAGCACCCCTGTTCTTCATAGGCGCCTATGTGTTTTGGGCACCCCTTTGACCTCTGCACCTGACTGGCCCTGAGCTGCTGGTGTGGTAACTTTGGGGGTTGCCTTGAATCCCCAACGGTGGGCTGCCTATGCCCAGGTACTTAGACTTGTAAGTGTCTTACTTACCTGACAAACTAACCATTACTTACCTCCCCCAGGAACTGTTGATTTTTGCAGTGTCCACTTTTAAAATAGCTTATTGCCATTTTTTACTAAAACTGTGTATGCTATTGCTGTAATTCAAAGTTCCTAACTTACCTGTGTGAAGTACCTTGCATTTTATGTATTTACTTCAAATCTTGAACTTGTGGTTCTAAAAATAAATTAAGAAAATATATTTTTTCTATATAAAACCTATTGGCCTGGAGTTAAGTCTTTGAGTGTGTGTTCCTCATTTATTGCCTGTGTGTGTACAACAAATGCTTAACACTACCCTCTGATAAGCCTACTGCTCAACCACACTACCACAAAATAGAGCATTAGAATTATCTACTTTTGCCACTATCTTACCTCTAAGGGGAACCCTTAGACTCTGTGCACACTATCTCTTACTTTGAGATAGTATATACAGAGCCAACTTCCTACAATAAGCTTGTATTTAAGGACCTGATTTCACATCAGGAGCAAATGTGTCTTTGAGATTTTTACTTGTGAGCCTTTGATAAGTTTAAAGGACATCCCCACAATCCTTGGTGTTGGAGCGGGGAGTGGGTTAAAGTTACACCCCCTCCAACCTCCTGCTTTGTCCTTTTTTACTGGATCCCCTGGTGGGGGGAATCAGACATGACCTTCCTTTGTCCGGGGGGAGGGGGGTGGGGTTGGGTTAAGTGACATGGGAACCATTCTCCAGCAGATGGGTACAAGAACATTTAAGTCAAAGGTGTCATGCCTTGCCCAGTAGAAGTTATGGGTTCATTGGGAAGTGTTCTCTCCTAATCATAGATCTCCACATTTTTGGCCTTTTCCGGTGGTAGCTTGCACAGAACATATTTCAAACCATTGGCCCCTTGTACTTGCAGAAGCCTTTCTTCAGTACAGGTATGAGGGCTTCTTGTTTGGGAGCTGCTGTGAAGAATTGAAGGCATTGGGGGTTTCTGCGTGATTTTGTTTCAGGGTATCATTACCCAACACACCTCTGCTCCAAGGCTTTTTTTCTTCGGTGGCGACTAGGGCTGTGGTGGGATTCATGAACGTAGAGGGCTGTGCCTCAGAGGGGACTTGATAGAGGCTGTGTGTCAGTGAGCTCTGTTTGCACAGAGGCTCACGGTACTTTTGAATATACCATGGGGTAGGAACTGCCAATGCTACCAGCCGGTTCCTGACTATGCCAAGAAAGCTGCACCATGTGCAGTATGTAGGGCTCCATGTTGCTTTTTACACCACATGACTACTTTTCAAGCCCAGGATCTCAGTATTGTGCCGTGATCATGCACAGTGTTCCAGTTGTGCAGTTACCTACGCCAGGGATGTTACCTAATTCAGTGACAGACTCGCCAATCTAGAGCTCAGGCTTTATTTCTGGCTTCCGGGGAATGAGGGGATGGTTTTTGGGGGATTCTCGATGAGAAATTGTAGCCCCTTTATTAGACGTTCACATTCTATGTCTGTCTGTCCTTGTCTCCTGCAGTCTGACCGGCTGTTCCCTGACCTCTTCATCCTGTGAAGATCTCGCCTCTGTTCTCAGTACCAACCAGTCCCTGACGGTGTTGACCCTGTCCGATAATGATCTGGGCGACACTGGAGTGGCACGGATATTGGAAGGACTGAAGCATCCAGCCTGTGTAATGCACACCTTAATGTAAGTATACCCTTGACTACACCTTAGCCTGTTGTAGGAAAGTCCCTCTTTTTGCCATGGTTACCCCCTTTTTCTGCCTGATGTCAGTGGGCTTGACTGTGCGCACTGGGATCCTGCTAATCAGGACCCCAGTAGTTATGCTCTCTCCTCTAAATGTGGTTGTTACATACTGGTAACCCAGTATTTCACCCACAATTGGTATACTGGTGCCCCCTTATAATTCTCTAGTATATGATACTTAGGTACCCAGGGGATTTAGATTCCAGGGGATCCCTATGGGCTGCACCATTTTTTTTGCCACCTATAGGGAGTCCATGCAAAGTGTTTGCAGGACTGCCATTGCAGCCTGCATGAAAAGGTGCATGCACCCTTTCACTGCCATTTGCACTGCACCAGATCACTTATAAGTCACCCCTTTAGCAGGCCCTTCAGCCCTGAGGGCAGGCTCCAAAGTACCTGTGTGTGAGGGCACCTCT
The DNA here is from genome assembly GCF_031143425.1 of Pleurodeles waltl. Taxonomy (NCBI): domain Eukaryota; kingdom Metazoa; phylum Chordata; class Amphibia; order Caudata; family Salamandridae; genus Pleurodeles; species Pleurodeles waltl. The sequence continues at coordinate 14,985,929 of NC_090444.1, read as the reverse complement.
GCACTAGCAGAGGTGCTCCCACGAACTCTAGGACCATTTTCACGGACTTCGTGAGTGCGGGGATGATATTTTACACGTGTACTGGACATAGGTCACTACCTATGTCCAGTTACATAATGCTAACTCCGAACATGGGCATGTTTGGTATCAAACATGTGGGAATCATACCCCAAGGGTTTTTGCATGCATTGGCTGTATGATCCCATGCAGTCTGGGGGCTTCTTAGAGGACCCCCAGTACTGCCATTTCAACCTACTGAGGTTTTCCAGGCAGCCCCAGCTGCTGCCAAATCACATACAGGTTTCTGCCCTCCTGTTGCTTGAGCAGCTCAAGCCCAGGAAGGCAGAACAAAGGATTTACTTTGGAAGAAGGGTGTTACACCCTCTCCTTTTGGAAATTGGTCTTACAGGCACATGTGGTGCCCTCCTTGCATAATCCAGTCTACACCGGTTCAGAGACCCCTAGTCCCTGCTCTGGCGCAAAACTGGACAAAGGAAAGGGGAGTGACCACTCCCCTGTCCATCACCACCCCAAGGGTGGTGCTCAGAGCTCCTCCAGAGGGTCCCTGGGTTTTGCCATCTTGGAATCAAGGCTGGCAGGGAACTCTGGGAGCCTCTGAGTGGCCAGTGTCAGCAGGTGACGTCAGAGCCCTCCCCTGATAGGTGCTTACCTGGTTAGCTGACTAATCCCCCTTTTAGGGCTATTTAGGGTCTCTCCTTTGGGTGGTTCTTCGCATTCGGATTGCAAGACTCCAGCAGGAATCCTATGCATCCTCCACTTCAACTTCTCTCCGAAGAAACTGCATCTGGACCCTCCAGGAACTCTACAAACTGCAACAAAGAAGCAAGACGCCTTCTGCAACATTGTACCTTCTGCTCTTTCCAGCAACTGTTTCCTGGTCGTGCATCCTCTGAAGACAGCCGGTCTTCAGACTGCTCCAGAAGAGCGAAGGAATCTCCCTTGGGGTGAAGGAGTCACTCCCCTTCTTCTGCAGGCACCTACTGCAACGACAACCGGCTGCGTGGATCCCCTCTTCTGCTGAGCTGTGTGTATCCTGCATCACGGGTGGTGAACTGAAGTGGTCCAGATGGTCCTGATGTCCTACTTTCCAACTTTGGTGGAGGTAAGAGCTCGACTCCCCACGCAAGACATAACTCAGTGCACCGCATATTTTGCAGTTGCCAAGGCTTGTTGGTATCCTGCCACGAAGTTCTTCATGCCCTGAGGTCTGGCCCTCAGCACTCTATCTTGCGATGCACAACTTCCTGAGTGGTTCTCCAGCAGCGTGGGAGCCTTTGTCATTGTGCTGTGTGAGCCTCTTTTGCACCTTCCTTGTCCCCATGTTGTGGGACTCCGGTGCACGCTGCCTAGTCTTCTGTAGGCTCTTTGAGTTGCTGAGCGCCCCATTCGGCACCCCCTCCTGGTAGAGTCCCGCTGGTCCTCGGCAGCGCCATTTTCTGCTAACCGCAAGCTTTGCGTGTGCCTAGGCTTGTTGTCAGAATCCAGCGACATAAACCAGACTGCAATCCTCCATCCGGCATGGGACATCACTTTCACCAACCAGGAACCTGACTCTGTCTTCTTTGGTGCAATACTGATTGTTCTTCTTCACCTGTGGTTCTTTTTTTGCACCTTCATCCGGGTTAGCAGGAGCTCCTGTTCTCCATGGACTCTTCTGTGGTTCTTGGACTTGGTCCCCTTCTTCCACAGGTCTTCAGGTCCAGGAATCCACTGTTGGCGTCTTGCAGTCTCTTCTGGTTCTTGCATAATCTTCTTTCATTTGTCTGTGTGTGTTCTGGGAAAGTTACTGTGTTATACTCATGCTTTCCTGGGCACTGGGGTGGGTTCCAGTACTTACCTTTGGAGTTTACTAGCACTCCCAGTGACCCTCTACACACTGCACTTGCCTAGGTGGGAAACCGACTTTAATATTCTACTTTCTTGGTATATAGTTTGTGTTCCTCCTAGGCCCATTTGTAACTATTGTGATTTTCACTAATTGCACTGTTTTCTAACTGTTTTTGCACCTATTTTTGCATACTAGTGTATATAATTTGTGTATTACTTACCTCCTAAGGGAGTATAGCCTCTATGGTATTTTTGGCATTTGTGTCACTGAAATAAAGTACCTTTATTTTTGTAACACTGAGTATTTTCTTTCATGTGTGTGAGTAATGAGTGACTACAGTGGTAATGCATGAGCTATGCATGTCTCCTAGATAAGCCTTGGATGCTTATCCACAGCTCCCTCTAGAGAGCCTGGCTTCTAGACACTGCCTACATTTCACTAATAAGGGATAACTGGACCTGGTATAAGGTGTAGGTACCTTAGGTACCCACTACAAACCAGGCCAGCCTCCTACATTGGTGGTGCAGCGGTGGGATAAGTACTTGCACTTGCCTTATCATTTTGTCACCTGGTGCTTTCCACAGGAAAGACTACTCTATACCTAGAGCTATACAATATACCTTGTATAGGGTTCTAGCTTCTTATCTTCCTTTCTGGGAGACTAAAGGTTAGGTAGGTTAGGTAACCCTACACCACCCTAACACACACACACCATGTCTACAGCTGGACCTAGCTCTGAGGTCATAGGCGCTCCCTATGAGGGCATGACCTTCAAGGAATTGAAGGGGCTTTGTTCAGACAGGAAGTTAGATGTGGGAAGAATCCCAATAAGAACTACCTTTTGAACCTCCTTCTTCAGGATGACCAGAAGCATGCTGGTAGCCAGGAGGAGGACGATTCTGCACCCAGTGAATTAGAGAATAATCTTCTAAATTCAGGGGAGGGTTCTTCCAAAGATCTGGTACCCAGTAGACCCACAGGTGTAGCTGGTAGTGGGAGGGGAAAGCCATATAGGTAGGGTTTCCTTTACACCCAGAAGACAAGTAGCTAGGGTCTCAAAGAATAGGGAAAGATCTACCTCTGCCCATTCCCATATCACCTCAGTGTCTGAGGGATCCCACTGCACAACTCCAGGCGATGACTCCATAGATAGGGAGCTCAGAAAACTAAGATTGGAGGAGGCCAGGCTGAGGCTTCAGCAGCAACAGCTAACCCTAGATAGGGAGGCCTTGGCAGTGGAAAGGGAAAGGCAGGGGTTGGGGTTAGCACCCCATGGTGACAGCAGCAGCAGTTCCAGGGATTATAGAGTCAGGGAGGACTCCATAGATTCCAGAAACCTCAACAAAATTGTCCCCTCATACAAGGTGGGGGATGATATCTACAAGTGGTTTGCTGCACTTGAGAGGGCCTGTAAAGTTCAGAGGGTCCCTCAAAGGCAGTGGGCTGCTATTCTTTGGTTGTCCTTCTCTGACAAGGGGAGGGATAGACTGCTCTTTGTCAGAGAAGAGGATGCAGACAACTACATCATTTTAAAAACAGCTCTTTTAGAAGGTTTTGGTCTCACCACTGAGTGTAGGAAAGTACCATCTTGCCTGGCATGTTACCCCCATATTTCACTGTATATATGTTGTTTTAGTTGTATGTGTCACTGGGACCCTGCCAGCCAGGGCCCCAGTGCTCATAAGTGTGCCCTGTATGTGTTACCTGTGTGATGACTAACTGTCTCACTGAGGCTCTGCTAACCAGAACCTCAGTGGTTATGCTCTCTCATTTTCTTTCCAAATTGTCACTAACAGGCTAGTGACCAATTTCACCAATTTACATTGGCATACTGGAACACCCTTATAATTCCCTACTATATGGTACTGAGGTACCCAGGGTATTGGGGCTCCAGGAGATCCCTATGGGCTGCAGCAATTATTTTGCCACCCATAGGGAGCTCTGACAATTCTTACACAGGCCTGCCCTTGCAGCCTGAGTGAAATAACGTCCACGTTATTTCACAGCCATTTACCACTGCACTTAAGTAACTTATAAGTCACCTATATGTCTAACCTTTACCTGGTAAAGGTTGGGTGCTAAGTTACTTAGTGTGTGGGCACCCTGGCACTAGCCAAGGTGCCCCCACATTGTTCAGGGCAAATTCCCCGGACTTTGTGAGTGCGGGGACACCATTACACGCGTGCACTATACATATGTCACGACATATGTATAGCGTCTCAATGGTAACTCCGAACATGGCCATGTAACATGTCTATGATCATGGAATTGTCACCCCAATGCCATCCTGGCATTGGGGAGACAGTTCCATGATCCCCTGAGTCTCTAGCACAGACCCGGGTACTGCCAAACTACCTTTCCCGGGGTTTCACTGCAGCTGCTGCTGCCAACCCCTCAGACAGGTTTCTGCCCTCCTGGGGTCCAGCCAGGCTTGGCCCAGGAAGGCAGAACAAAGGACTTCCTCGGAGAGAGGGTGTTACAACCTCTCCCTTTGGAAAAAGGTGTTAGGGCTGGGGAGGAGTAGCCTCCCCCAGCCTCTGGAAATGCTTTCATGGGCACAGATGGTGCCCATTTCTGCATAAGCTAGTCTACACCGGTTCAGGGATCCCCCAGCCCTGCTCTGGCGCGAAACTGGACAAAGGAAAGGGGAGTGACCACTCCCCTGACCTGCACCTCCCCTGGGAGGTGCCCAGAGCTCCTCCAGTGTGCTCCAGACCTCTGCCATCTTGGAAACAGAGGTGCTGCTGGCACTTCTGTGCTCTTTGGGGAACTTAGGTGCACTTTGCACCCACTTTTCAGGGTCTTGGGCTATTTTTCTAACCCTCACTGTTTTCTTACAGTCCCAGCGACCCTCTACAAGGTCACATAGGTTTGGGGTCCATTCGTGGTTCACATTCCACTTCTAGAGTATATGGTTTGTGTTGCCCCTATCCCTATGTGCCCCCATTGCATTCTATTGTGACTATACATTGTTTGCACTGTTTTCTATTGCTATGACTGCATATTTTGGTATTGTGTACATACATCTTGTGTATATTTGCTATCCTCATACTGAGGGTACTCACTGAGATACTTTGGCATATTGTCATAAAAATAAAGTACCTTTATTTTTAGTATATCTGTGTATTGTGTTTTCTTATGATATTGTGCATATGACACTAGTGGTACTGTAGGAGCTTCACTCGTCTCCTAGTTCAGCCTAAGCTGCTCTGCTAAGCTACCTTTCCTATCAGCCTAAGCTGCTAGACACCCCTCTACACTAATAAGGGATACCTGGGCCTGGTGCAAGGTGAAAGTACCCCTTGGTACCCACTACAAGCCAGTCCAGCCTCCTACACTGAGCAATATAGAATTAAGTTCAGGGAGACCAGAAAAGAGGCTTCATGGGATTGGGTTGACTTTGTGGACTGCTCTGTTAAAGCTTTAGAAGGCTGGTTACATGGCAGCAAAGTGTCAGACTATGAGAGATTGTACAATCTGTTGTTGAGAGAGCATATGTTAAATAACTGTGTCTGACTTGTTGAACCAGTCCTTTGTAGACTCAGATCTGACCCCTCCCCAAGAATTGGGAAGGAAGGCAGACAAATGGGTCAGAACAGGGGTGAGCAGAAAAGGTCATACAGGAGGTGACAAGGACAAGAAGAAGGATGGTAAGTCACATGACAAAGATAAAAAAAGAGTCTTCATTAGGCCCACAAAACACTTCTGGGGGTGGGTCTAAATCCTCTTCACACAACCATCAGAATAAAAAGCCTTGGTGCTATACTTGTAAAAAATAAAGGCCATAGGGCAGGAGACAGCTCTTGTCCTAAGAAGAGCACCAAACGTCCCACCACCACAACCCCCACTGCTTCAACTAGTACCCCTAGCAATAGCAGTGATGGTGGGAAAAATAACACTACAAATAGTCAATCCAAGAGTGTAGCAAGGCTCACTCTGGGAAGTCAAGTGGGGTTGATTTAGTTAGGGAAACCACTGAGGCTGTTTTAGTAACTAATGGTGTCATTGACCTTGCCACCCTTGTTGCTTGTCCCCTTAATATGGATAAGTACAAGCAACAACCCCTAATAAATGGTGTTCAGGTTGAGGCCCACAGGGACACAGGTGCCAGTGTCACAATGGTGACTGAAAAACTGGTGGCCACTGAGCAACACCTACTTGGTCATCAGTATCAAGTGACTGGCCCCCATAACAACACTGTAAACCACCCCATGGCTATTGTTGATCTCAACTGGGGGGCTGTTACGTGTCCTAAAAAAGTTTTGGTATCCACAAACCTACCTGTAGAGTGTCTACTAGGGAACAACTTGGGGACTTCAGCTTGGGCTGAAGTGGAGTTGGAGGCCCATGCAGCCATGCTGGGCATTCCTGGGCATATCTTTGCTTTGACGAGGGCAACTTGGATCCTGAAAATACGGACAAGAGCTTCCCAAAAGCAGGGGTAGAAAGGGTAAAAAGTTATCCACTATCCCTCCCTCCACTGACGATTCCCCCTTTGAGGATTAGTCAACTCCCTGGACAGAACCTACACCTGAAGTACTTCAAGCTCATACAGCTGAACTCTTAGGTGCAGGGGGGTCTGCCAGGGACGAGTTAAGTGTGGCACAGCAAACCTGCCCCACACTTGATGGTTTGAGATGGGAAACTGTCAAAGAAGAGGCAGGAGATATAAGTGGCACCCACAGGGTGTACTGGGAGAACACTCTTGTATTCTGAGGCAAGGGACCCAAAAGCTGGTGCCACCAGGAGACTGGTCATTCCCTTGCAATACAGAGAATTTTTGTTTTCCTTGGCACAAGATATTCCCCTTGCTGGACATCTGGGGCAAAGTAAGACCTGGGACAGATTGGTCCCTCACTTCCACTTGCCTCACATGTCTGAAGATACTAAGGAGTTTTGTCGCTTCTGTGCCACTTGTCAAGCCAGTGGCAAGACAGGTGGCACTCCAAAGGCCCCCTTAATCTCACTGCTAGTGGTTGGGGTACCCTTTGAAAGGGTTTGGGCTGACATTGTTGGCCCCCCTTGACCCTCCCACAGCTTCTGGAAACATATTCATTCTGGTGGTGGTGGACCATGCCACCAGGTATCCAGAAACCATAACTCTTAGGACCACTACAGAACCTACAGTGGCCAAAGCCCTACTGGGAATCTTTTCCAGGGTGGATTTCCCAAATGAGGTTGTATCAGACAGGGGTAGCAACTTCATGTATGCATACTTAAAAACAATGTGGAAAGAGTGTGGTGTAACTTATAAATTTACTCTACCTTACCATCCCCAAATAGGTTGGTTGAGCATTTTAACAAAACACTCAAAGGCATGATTATGGGACTCTGAAAAACTCAAGATGGGATGAAATGATCTGTTACCATGCCTCCTTTTTGCCTACAGGGTGGTACCCCAAAAAGGAGTGGGCTACAGCCCCTTTGAATTCCTCTTTGGTCACCTCGTTAGGGGTCCATTAGCTCTTGTGAAGGAGGGGTGGGAAGAACCCTTGAAGCCCCTTAAACAAGATATAGTGGATTATGTGTTTGGCCTAAGATCCAGAACGGCTGAGTAAATGAAAAAAGGCCACTACGAACCTTCAGGCAAGCCAAGAATTGTCAAAACAATGGCATGACCAGAAGACTGTTCTGACAGTGTAGCAACCAGGGCAGAAAGTGTGGGTCCTGGAGCCTGTGGCACCAACGACACTCCAAGATAAATGGAGTGGACCACACATTATAGTGGAAAAGAAGGGTGAAGTCATTTATTTAGTTGACCTTGGCACTCCTAAAAGCCCTACTATGAGAGGACTGACTTAACCCTGCTCATGGCCAAAATGAGGGTCAGGAGAAAGAGAGTGACCCTCTTCCTGATCTCTTCTCCAACGCTGCAACTGATGGCTCAGCGGAAGGAGTAGTCCTAACAGACTGCCTTACTGAATCTCAGAAGGAGAACTGCAGGAACATCCTAGGCAAGTTCTCTGAGCTGTTTTCCATGACACCTGGTCAGACTACATGGCGTGAACAAACCATAGACACAGGAGACAGGTTGCCTGCTAAAAGTAATATTTATAGGCAACCTGATCATGTTAGGGGTTGCATTAAGGCTGAGGTCCAGAAGATGCTTGACCTAGGAGTGATGGAGCACTCTGAGAGCTCCTGGGCTAGCCCAGTGGTGTTGGTACCAAAACCTCACTCCCAAAATGGTAAAAGAGAGATGGGGTTCTATGTAGATTACAGAGGGCTCAACACAGTCACTAAGACTGATGCTCATCCTATACCCAGGGCAGATGAGCTAATAGATACACTGACATCTGCCAAGTATCTAGGCACTTTTGACTTGACTGCAGGGTATTGGCAGATCAAATTGTCACAAGATGCAAAACCTAAAACTGCGTTCTCAACCATTGGAGGGCATTATCAGTTTACATTTATGCCCTGTGGTTTGATGAATGCACCTGCCACTTTTCAGAGGTTGGAGAATACAGTCCTCCGAAGTCTGGAAGCCTTTAGTGCAGCATATCTAGATGATATAGCTGTCTTTAGCTCCACCTGGGAGGATCACCAGGTCCACCTATGGAAAGTTTTAAAGGTTCTGCAAAATGCAGGCCTTACTATCAAGGCTTCAGAGTGCCAGATGGGGCAGGGGAAGGTGGTTTATCTGGAACATTTAGTAGGTGGAGAACAGATTCAGCCACTGCAGGGGAAGATCCAGACTATTTGAGACAGGACTCCCCCTACAACACAGACCCAGGTCAGAGGCTTTCTAGGTCTCACTGGGTATTACAGGAGGTTCATAAAGAACTATGGCTCCATTGTTGCCCCTCTTAATGACCTTACCTCAAAGAAGATGCCTATAAAGGTATTATGGCCAGCCAGCTGTCAAAAATCTTTTGAGGAGCTAAAACAGGCCATGTGCTTTGCTCCTGTCCTAAAAAGCCCAAACTACTCCAAGAAGTTCATAGTTCAGACTGATGCTTCAGAGGTATGGGTTGGGGCAGTTCTTTCACAACTTAATACAGAGGGCCAGGACCAACCAGTTGCTTTTATCAGAAGAAGGTTGACCCCCGGAGAAAAGCGTTGATCAGCTATCAAGAGGGAGCCCTTTGCTGTGGTCTTGGCCTTGAAGAAGTTGGTACTCACTTCATCGTTGATACAGACCACAAACCTCTCTTATGGCTTAAGCAGATGAAAGGAGAAAACCCCAAATTGTTGAGGTAGTCCATTTCCCTACAGGGTATGGGCTTTACAGTGGAACATAGACCTGGGAGTAACCACTCCAATGCAGATGGACTCTCAAGATATTTCCACTTAGACAATGAAGACTCATCTGGGCAAGGTTAGCCCTATTGTCCCTCATTTGGGGTGGAGGGGTTGTGTAGGAAAGTACCCTCTTTTTGTCAAGGTGACCCCCATTTTCTGCCTGATGTCAGCGTGCTTGGCTGTGTTCACAGGGATCCTGCTGACCAGGACCCCAGTGATTATGCTCTCTCTCCTCTAAATCTGGTTGTTGGATACTGGTAACCCAGTACTTCACCCACAATAGGCATACTGGTGCCCCCTTATAAGTCCCTAGTACACGGTACATAGGTACCCAGGGCATTTGGGTTCCAGGGGATCCCTCTGGGTTGCAGCATATCTTTTGCCACCAATAGGGAGCCCATGCAAAGGTGTTTGCAGAACTGCCATTGCAGCCTGCGTGAAATGGTGCACGCACCCTTTCACTGCCATTTACACTGCACCAGGTCACTTATAAGTCACCCCTATAGCAGGCCCTTCAGCCCTGAGGGAAGGGTGCAAAGCACCTATGTGTAAGGGCACCCCTGCACTAGCAGAGGTGCCCCCACGACCTCCAGGACCATTTTCCTGGACTTCATGAGTGAGGGATGTCATTTTACTTGTGCACTGCCATTTCAGCCTACTGATGTTTTCCAGGCAGCCCCAGGTGCTGCCCCCTCACATACAGGTTTCTGCCCTCCTGTTGCTTGAGCAGCTCAAGCCCAGGAAGGCAGAACAAAGGATTTCCTTTGGGAGAGGGGTGTAACACCCTCTCCCTTTGGAAATAGGTGTTACATGTTTGGGAGGGGTAGCCTCCCCAAGCCACTGGCAATGCTTTGAAGGGCACATTTGGTGCCCTCCTTGCATAATCCAGTCTAATCTGGTTCAGGGCCCCCCAGTACCTGCTCTGGCATGAAACTGGACAAAGGAAAGAGGGGTGACCACTCCCCTGTCCATCACCACCTGAGGGGTGGTGCTCAGAGCTCCTCCAGAGGGTCCCTGGGTTTTGCCATCTTGGAATCAAGGTTGGCAGGGAACTCTGGGAGCATCTGAGTGGCCAGTGCCAGCAGATGATGTCAGAGCCCTTCCCTGATAGGTGCTTACCTGGTTAGCTGACTAATCCCCCTTGTAGGGCTATTTAGGGTCTCTCCTTTGGGTGGTTCTTCAGATTCGGATTGCAAGACTCCAGCAGGAATCCTCTGCATCCTCCACTTCAACTTCTCACTGAAGAAACTGCATCTGGACCCTCCAGGAACTCTACAAACTGCAACAAAGAAGCAAGACACCTTCTGCATTATTGTATCTTCAGCTCCTGCCAGCAACTGCAACTGTTTCCCTGTTGTGCATCCTCTGACAACAGCCCGTCTTCAGCCTGCACTAGAAGTTCGAAGGAATCTTCCTTGGGGTGAAGGCGTCACTCCCCTGCTTTTGCAGGCACCTACTGCAACAACAACCAGCTGCGTGCATCCCCTCTCCTGCTGAGCTGCGTGGATCATGCATCATGGGTGGTGGACTGAAGTGGTGCTAATGGTCCTGATGTCCTACTGTTCAACTTTGATGGACGTAAGAGGTTGCCTGTCCACGCAAGAGAGTAGCCCCATGCCCCACGTGTTTTGTGGTTGCCAAAGCTTGTTGGCATCCTTCCATGAAGTTCTTCATGCATCTTGTAACTCTGGCCCCTAGCACTCTATCCTGTGATGCACAGCTTCCTGAGTGGTTCTCCGGCAGTGTGGGAGCCTTTGTCGTCATGCTAAGTGGGCCTCTTTTGTCCTCGTGCTGTGGGATCCTGTGTGCTGCCTGGTCTTCTGTGGGCTCTCTGAGTTTGGTGAGAGCCCCCTTCGACTTCCCCTCCTGGGTAGAGTCCACCTGGTCCTTCCCGGTCCCGGGCAGCGCCATTTCCCGATAACCGGGAGATTTGCGTCTGCCAAGGCTTGTTGGCAGACTCCAGTGACACAAACCAGACTGCAATCCCCCATCCGGCACGGGACATCACTTTTAACAACCAGGAACCTGACTCCATCTTCTTGGGTGCAATACCTACCGTTCTTCACTGTTGGTTCTTCTTTTGCACCTTCATCTGGGTTAGCAGGGGCTCAGGTTCTCCCTGGACTCTTCAGTGCTTCTTGGACTTGGTCCCCTTTGTCCACAGGTTTTCAGTTTCAGGAATCCACTGTTGGTGTCTTGCAGTCTCTTCTGGTTCTTGCATAATCTTCTTTCTCGTGTCTGTGTGTGTTCTGGGAAAGTTACTGTGTTTTACTCCTGCTTTCCTGGGCACTGGGTGGGTTCTAGTACTTACATTTAGGGTTTTCTAGCACTCCCAGCGGCCCTCTACACACTGTACTTGCCTAGGTTAGAAACCGACTTTCGCATTACTCTTTCTTAGTATATGGTTTGTGTTCCCCCAGGCCCATTTCTTACTATAGTGATTTTCACTAATTGCACTGTTTTTTTAACTGTTTTTACACCTGTTTTTGCATGCTAGTGTATATAATTTCTGTATTACCTCCTAAGGGAGTATAGTCTCTAGGGTATTTTTGGCATTTGTGTCACTAAAATATTATTTTTGTAACACTGAGTGTATTCTTTCATGTATGTAAGTGCTGTGTGACAGTGGTATTGCAGGAGTTTTGCATGTCTCCTGGATAAGCCTTGGCTGCTCATCTACAGCTACCTCTAGAGAGCCTGGCTTCTAGACACTGACTACATTTCACTAATAAGGGATAACTGGACCTGGTATAAGGTGTAAGTACCTTAGGTGCCCACCACACACCGGGCCAGCCTCCTACACCTGTGTCTTGGGATGTATCTATTGATCGGCGCCGCATGCACCTTCCCTTCCACCGCCAGACGTCTTGCGATGGTCACTGTCCACCTTCAGCCATTGGTCTCACCTTCTGTCACCTGCAGTCTTCATTCCTTCTGTGCTGGCCTCCAGCCTGGTGTTGTGTACAAGATCTGTCTGTTACCTACACTGTCCACCAACTTTGCTCAGTCTCCTTTGACATCAGCTATAAACTTTTTGATCTCTTAAATCATCAGAGTTCATGTCTTGCCGACGCCTCCTTCCACTCTTCACAGCTAGTTTCACTGCTGCAGTTTTAAATGCTGGTCTTGTCACCTCAAATTCAAACTATGGCCTCATGGTTCAAGGTTTGAGGGGGCTTTCAACCCACCTTATTACTCTCATCTCAACCCTTTAGTGTCCAACACTGGTCTCTGCTCTTTGTCCCTGATAATCTCACTCCTTTCACCCTTCAGGCCTGGTCTCCACAGTGATCTCTTCCCTTCAGCCTTCAGAGCTTGCATCATTTCCCTCTTCAAGCTGACTTCTCTCCTCACCCCTGAGTGAAGGCATCAGCCATTTATACCTCACTCTCGTCTCATGCTTTCAGTCCAGCAATCAGTTCTCATCCGCCAGACTTCATCACTTGTTTCACACCGTTCATGTGCAATGTTGAGCCTCCCATGTGTTCTCAGAGAAAATGTCACTGCTTGGCTAGCCTGTCTTCAGAGCTGGAGTCTCCCCTTCAGCACTAGTCCTCTTGCTTCTGCCCTCAGAATGACCTTGATCAGCACAACATACAGGATCACCGCCACTATGGTTTCCTTGCCCATGGTGGGAAATACAGAGTGCTCCATGCATTACTGACAGCATCTCAAGGATTATTGACGGAGGCTACCTGTATGATTTACAGCATCTCAAGGATTATTGACTGAGTCTCCATGCCATGGCTGACACCATCTCAAGGATTATTGACGGAGGCTCCCTGGCATGACTGACAGCATCTCAAGGATTATTGACGGAGGCTCCCTGGCATGACTGACAGTATCTCAAGGATTATTGACGGAGGCTCCCTGGCATGACTGACATCATTTCAAGGATTATTGACAGAGGCTTACTGGCATGGCTAACAGCATCTCAAGGATTATTGACGGAGGCTCCCTGGCATGATTGATAACATCTCAAGGATTATTGACGGAGGCTCCCCGGCATGACTGACGACATCTCAAGGATTATTGACAGAGGCTCCCTGGCATGACTGACAGCATCTCAAGGATTATTGACAGAGGCTCCCTGGCATGGCTGACAACATCTCAAGGAATATTAACGGAGGTTCCCTGGCATGACTGACAGCATCTCAAGCATTATTAATGAAGGCTCCCTGGCATGACTGACAGCATCTCAATGATTATTGACGGAGGCTCCCTGGCATGGCTGACAACAACTCAAGGATTATTGACAGAGGTTCTCTGGCATGACTGACAGCATCTCAAGGATTATTAACGAAGGCTCCCTGGCATGACTGACACATCTCAAGGATTATTGACAGAGGCTCCCTGGCATGATTTACAGCATCTCAAGGATTATTGACAAGGATTATTGACAGAGGCTCCCTGGCATGACTGACAACATCTCAAGGATTATTGACGGAGGTTCCCTGGCATGACTGACAGCATCTCAAGGATTATTAACAAAGGCTCCCTGGCATGACTGACTGCATCTCAAAGAATATTGACAGAGGCTCCCTGGCATGACTGACAACATCTCAAGGATTATTGACAGAGGCTCCCTGGCATGACTGACAACATCTCAAGGATTATTGACAGAGGCTCCCTGGCATGATTTACAGCATCTCAAGGATTATAGAAAAGGATTATTGACAGAGGCTCCCTGGCATGACTGACAACATCTTAAGGATTATTGACGGAGGTTCCCTGGCATGACTGACAGCATCTCAAGGATTATTAACAAAGGCTCCCTGGCATGACTGACTGCATCTCAAGGAATATTGACAGAGGCTCCCTGGCATGACTGGCAACATCTCAAGGATTATTGACGGAGGTTCCCTGGCATGACTGACAGCATCTCAAGAATTATTAACAAAGGCTCCATGGCATGACTGACAGCATCTCAAGGATTATTGACAGAGGCTCCCTGGTGACTGACGACATCTCAAGGATTATTGAGAGAGTCTCCATGGCATGATTGACAGCATCTGAAGGATTATTGACGGAGACTCCCTGGCATGACTGACAACATTTCAAGGATTATTGACGGAGGCTCCCTGGCATGGCTGACAGCATCTCAAGGATTATTGATGGAGGCTCCCTGGTGACTGACGACATCTCAAGGATTATTGACAGAGGCTCCCTGGCATGGCTGACAGCATCTCAAGGTTTATTGACAGAGGCTCCGTGGTTACTGATGACATCTCAAGGATTATTGACGGAGTCTCCATGGCATGATTGACAGCATCTCAAGGATTATTGACAGAGGCTCCCTGGCATGACTGACAGCACTTCAAGCATTATTGAAGGAGGCTCCCTGGCATGGCTGACAGCATCTCAAGGATTATTGACTGAGGCTCCCTAGTGACTGACGACAGCTCAAGTATTACTGACGGAGGTTCCCTGGCATGGCTGACAGCATCTCAAGGATTATTGACGGAGGCTCCCTGGCATGGCTGACAGTATCTCAAGGATTATTGACAGAGGCTCCCTGGCATGGCTGACAGCATCTCAAGGATTATTGACGGAGGCTCCCTGGTGACTGACGACATCTCAAGGATTATTGAGGGCGTCTCCATGGCATGACTGACAGCACTTGAAGGATTATTGACGGAGACTCCCTGGCATGACTGACAACATTTCAAGGATTATTGATGGAGGCTCCCTGGCATGGCTGACAGCATCTCAAGGATTATTGACGGAGGCTTCCTGGTGACTGATGACATCTCAAGGATTATTGACGGAGGCTCCCTGGCATGACTGATAGCATCTCAAGGATTATTAACAAAGGCTCCATGGCATGACTGACAGCATCTCAAGGATTATTGACGGAGGCTCCCTAGTGACTGACGACATCTCAAGGATTATTGAGGGAGTCTCCATGGCATGATTGACAGCATCTCAAGGATTATTGACGGAGGCTCCCTGGCATGACTGACAACAGTTCAAGGATTATTGACTGAGGCTCCCTGGCATAGCTGACAGCATCTCAAGGATTATTGATGGAGGCTCCCTGGTGACTGACGACATCTCAAGGATTATTGACAGAGGCTCCCTGACATGGCTCACAGCATCTAAAGGGTTATTGACAGAGGCTCCGTGGTTACTGATGACATCTCAAGGATTATTGACGGAGTCTCCATGGCATGATTGACAGCATCTCAAGGATTATTGACAGAGGCTCCCTGGCATGACTGACAGCACTTCAAGGATTATTGACGGAGGCTCCCTGGCATGGCTGACAGCATCTCAAGGATTATTGACGGAGGCTCCCTAGTGACTGACGACAGCTCAAGTATTACTGGCGGAGGTTCCCTGGCATGGTTGACAGCATCTCAAGGATTATTGACGGAGGCTCCCTGGCATGGCTGACAGTATCTCAAGGATTATTGACAGAGGCTCCCTGGCATGGCTGACAGCATCTCAAGGATTATTGAAGGAGGCTCCCTGGTGACTGACGACATCTCAAGGATTATTGAGGGAGTCTCCATGGCATGATTGACAGCACCTGAAGGATTATTGACGGAGACTCCCTGGCATGACTGACAACATTTCAAGGATTATTGACGGAGGCTCCCTGGCATGGCTGACAGCATCTCAAGGATTATTGACGGAGGCTCCCTGGTGACTGACGACATCTCAAGGATTATTGACGGAGGCTCCCTGGCATGACTGATAGCATCTCAAGGATTATTGATGGAGGCTCCCTGGCATGATTTACAGCATCTCAAGGATTATTGACGGAGGCTCCCCGGCATGACTGACGACATCTCAAGGATTATTGACGGAGTCTCCATTGCATGATTGACGGCATCTCAAGGATTATTGACGGAGGCTCCCTGGCATGACTGACAGCATTTCAAGGATTATTGACGGAGGCTCCCTGGCATGGCTGACAACATCTCAAGGATTATTGACAGAGGCTCCCTGGCATGATTTACAGCATCTCAAGGATTATTGACAAGGATTATTGACAGAGGATCCCTGGCATGACTGACAACATCTCAAGGATTATTGATGGAGGTTCCCTGGCATGACTGACAGCATGTTAAGGATTATTAACAAAGGCTCCCTGGCATGACTGACTGCATCTCAAGGAATATTGACAGAGGCTCCCTGGCATGACTGACAACATCTCAAGGATTATTGACAGAGGCTCCCTGGCATGACTAACAACATGTCAAGAATTATTGACAAGGATTATTGACAGAGGCTCCCTGGCATGACTGACAACATCTCAAGGATTATTGATGGAGGTTCCCTTGCATGACTGACATCATCTCAAGGATTATTAACAAAGGCTCCCTGGCATGACTGACTCCATCTAAAGGAATATTGACGGAGGCTCCCTGGCATGACTGACAACATCTCAAGGATTATTGACAAGGATCATTGACAGAAGCTCCCTGGTATGACTGGCAACATCTCAAGGATTATTGACGGAGGTTCCCTGGCATGACTGACAGCATCTCAAGGATTATTAACAAAGGCTCCCTGGCATGACTGACAGCATCTCAAGGATTATTGATGGAGGCTCCCTGGCATGATTTACAGCATCTCAAGGATTATTGACGGAGGCTCCCCGGCATGATTGACGACATCTCAAGGATTATTGACGGAGTCTCCATTGCATGATTGACGGCATCGCAAGGATTATTGACGGAGGCTCCCTGGCATGACTGACAGCATTTCAAGGATTATTGACGGAGGCTCCCTGGCATGGCTGACAACATCTCAAGGATTATTGACAGAGGCTCCCTGGCATGACTGATAGCATCTCAAGGATTATTGAGGGAGAATCCCTGGCATGACTGACAGCATCTCAAGGATTATTGACGGAGGCACCCTGGCATGACTGACAGCATTTCAAGGATTATTGACGGAGGCTCCCTGGCATGGCTGACAGCATCTCAAGGATTATTGACAGAGGATCCCTGGTGACTGACGACATCTCAAGGATTATTGACGGAGTCTCCATGGCATGATTGACAGCATCTCAAGGATTATTGACGGAGGCTCCCTGGCATGACTGACAGCATTTCAAGGATTATTGACGGAGGCTCCTTGGCATCACTGACAACATCTAAAGGATTATTGACGGAGACTTCATGGCATGATTGACAGCATCTCAAGGATTATTGACAGAGGCTCCCTGGCATGGCTGACAACATCTCAAGGATTATTGACGGAGGTTCCCTGGCATGATTTACAGCATTTTAAGGATTATTGACAAGGATTATTGACAGAGGCTCCCTGGCATGACTGACAACATCTCACGGATTATTGACGGAGTTTCCCTGGCATGACTGACGACATCTCAAGGATTATGGACGGAGTCTCCATGGCATGATTGACAGCATCTCAAGGATTATTGACGGAGGCTCTCCGGCATGACTGACGACATCTCAAGGATTATTGACGGAGTCTCCATGGCATTATTGACAGCATCTCAAGGATTATTGACGGAGGCTCCCTGGCATGACCGACAGCATTTCAAGGATTATTGACGAAGGCTCCCTGGCATGACTGACAGCATCTCAATATTATTGACGAAGGCTCCCTGGCATGACTGACAACAACTCAAGGATTATTGATAGAGGTTCCCTGGCATGACTGACAGCATCTCAAGGATTATTAACGAAGGCTCCCTGGCATGACTGAGAACATCTCAAGGATTATTGACAGAGGCTCCCTGGCATGATTTACAACATCTCAAGGATTATTGACAAGGATTATTGACAGAGGCTCCCTGGCATGACTGACAACATCTCAAGGATTATTGACGGAGGTTCCCTGGCATGACTGACAGCATCTCAAGGATTGTTAACAAAGGCTCCCTGGCATGACTGACTGCATCTCAAGGAATATTGACGGAGGTTCCCTGGCATGACTGACAGCATCTCAGGGATTATTAACAAAGGCTCCCTGGCACGACTGACAGCATCTCAAGGATTATTGAAGGAGGTTCCCTGGCATGACTGGCATGACTGACAACATCTCAAAGATTATTGACGGAGGCTCCCTGACATGACTGACTGCATCTCAAGGAATATTGACGGAGGCTCCCTGGCATGACTGACAGCATCTCAAGGATTATTGACGGAAGCTCCCTGGCATGACTGACTGCATCTCAAGGATTATTGACGGAGGCTCCCTGGCTACACTGGAGCTGCTTGACCTTGCCACCACCTTCGATGTGTTGGATACCACCAAGCTGCTTGATTGCCCTAACTCAGTAGCTTTTCTTTAATGGTTTGCATCCTTTCCTGCCCACCGCACCATAAATGCCCATCTCCATATTCTTTGCTCAGTGCCTGCTATAACTGTCTAATGTCCACTAAGACTGACTGCAGAGTCATGCTGGGATCCTCATCACCATAATTATTTTACAAAATATCTTGACTCATGCCTACTTATTCACTGATGGCGCCTAGAATTTCAATCTGGCATTGACAGCACAAAATATGTTGGATACCTCACCCCTTGAGTGTTGCTCGCTGCTCTCACATTTTCCATTTTAGCTATGGGCTCATCTCTTTGGGCTCCTGGTCTGTTGCCATCCTTTCGATATTAACTGCTGTCCTCATTCCTTTACTCTGCAGTTTATGTCTCATTTCTTTGCTCTTCACCACAGGTCTCTTCTCTTTGATCTACTTCCTTTGGTTTTTAACTGGGCCCAGTACCTTTAGTTTTCAATGCTGGTATCAACTTTTTGGACTTTACTACTGGTCTCATCCCTTGGTTCTTCAGTTCTTGTCATTTCGTTAGTGCTCATGTCTCATCTCTTCGATTTTCAGCGGGGCTCATAGCTATGGTTTTTAATGATGGTCTCAACTTTCTGCTCTTCACTACTAGTTTTGTCCCTGTGGTATTCAGTTCTGGTGTTACCTCTTTTGCTCTGCAGTGCTGCTCTCATCCTCTGGTCTTTAGTGTTGGTGCCATCCCTTTGGTAGTCAGTGCTGGTCTAATCCCTTTGGTCTTCAGCTTGACTCATACCTGTTCTCCTCCCTCTGCTCGCCAGTTACTGGTTCACCTCCTTGGTGTTCAGTTCATGTCTCGTCTTTTTTCTTCAGACAGTCCTATAACTTTGGTTTTTAATACTGGTCTTGTGTCACCCTTTTGGTGTTCGGAACCAGTCCCCTTCCTTTAGTCTTCAGTGCTGGCCTCACCCTTGTGGTCTTTACTGTTGGTTTAATCCATTTGCTCTCCAGCTCAGACTATACCTTTGGTTTTCACTGATGGTCTCAAGTCTTTGGTCATCAGAGCTTGTCTCACCCCTTTAGTCTTTAGTGCTGTTCTCCTCCCTTTGTTCTCCAGTGTTTGTCTCATCTCCATGATGTTAAGTTCATGTTTCATCTCTTTGTTCTTAGGACGGGCCTATAACTTTGGTTTTTAATGCTGGTGTTGTGTCATTCTTTTGTTGTTCAGAACTAGTCCCCTTTCTTTGGTGTTTAGTGCTGTTCTCATTCCTTTGCTCATCAGTGCTGGCCTCATTCTTTTGGTATTCAGTGCTGGTCTTTATTCATTGTGTCTTCTCTGCTACTGTCATTCTTTAAACCTTCACGACTGGAATAATTTAGTGTGTCTTCAATCGTGGTCTTCTGAATTCAGTATTGAAGGATGCCTTACGGACTTCTCTTTGTTGCACATGTCACTTGTTTGAGGTTTCAGCTTTATTTTCCTCTCCTCAGCCTCCCATTTTCAGCTTCTGATTATGGTCTGGCCTCCCCGGAAGAAGCTGCCATCAGATATTGTCTTCCTGGACACTAGATAAGCTCGCTTGTGGTTACTCCCTCTAGCTTCTAACTCTACCTGTTCACTCTCTCACTGCAGGTGTCTCTCTGTCTACAGCCTCCCCAGGTCCAGGTCAAAGGTCCCGGAGGAGGTGTGACTTAACACAATCTCTGTGCTTTGTCTGTCTAGCCACCCATGCACTGACCTCTCCTCTCCATGGCTTGAATCTGCTTCTCTCCCGACAGGATGGATGGATGTTCTCTCACATGCTCAGTCTGTGGTGATATCGCCTCTCTCCTCCGTACAAATACATCTCTCACAGAACTGGATCTGGGCGGAAATGAACTTGGCGACTCTGGAGTACAGCAGCTCTGTGAAGGACTGATGGAGGCAAGATGCAAAATACAGACTCTTGGGTAAGTGTCAGCTGAGATGACTCATACTTTTTGATGCACAGGAAGGTATGTTGTTGTAAAACATGTGTAGAAATCTCTTTTTGAGTTGGTTCACAGTTCACTCATCCTGGAATGGGGTTTTCATTACCTTCATTGGAAATCCCTACTCCAAGATGGCCGCTCTTTACCCTTGGAAATGCAAACAACCCACATCACCGGAGTGATAAAAGGGCGAGGGGTGTGTTACCAGAGCTCTGAAAGTCAGAGAGTTCCCTTGAGTCACTCCCTGTAAAATGTTCTCCTGCCATACCAGACCAGGGGCTCATCAATGCGGAGATGCATGCCCAGGGCCAAGAAATCAAATCAATAGGAAGGTGAACTTTATCCCTAAAAGCAATATGAATCACCTAAAACAAAACACTTACTGTGCAGATTTTCTAAAAGAAAGTTTAATACACTATAAATCTTTCTTATTAATGAAATCATGTGTTTTGCATTTTAAGCATCTTTTTGCACAAAAGTATTTCATTGAAGAATAACACCTGAAAATTACAACAGTGTATTTATGTAGTTTCTTACTGCAAACCTGTGTGTGTGTTTGTTGATTGTGCGGAATGTGCTGATTTTAGTGGAAAAAGCCTTCTTCCTTACAAGAGCTTCTGAATACACCAAATTCTCCCTGCTAGCTATTGCTGTTCCTGAAAACTGTGTGCCTACGTCATTACAATGCAAGCGCTCCCTAGGAGGTGCAATAGTAATCTCACAACCAATATTAGGATTGTGAGGGGGGGGCACCCGCTAGGCTGAGCCGAGGCGTGATTGACACTGTCTCAAAGCAGTGGCTGAAGGGAGCTGATCCACCAAGCCAATCGTTAAGAGGGACTGACCCAAAACCCACTATCTATTGCTAAGAGGAAGTTATAGCTGTGGAGCCAGACCTAAAAAGAGTTTCCTGACATCCAGTGAGCTCAGATTAGCATCTGGTTCTTGAGTTTCCAGGTACATCAAGCAATATTGGTACAGTGACTGCCTGGTGGCCCTGAATTCTGTAGAAGACTAACTCACACTGGTTGTGGGATGTGATCAAGTGCTGCTGAGATTATTGGTCAGTTAGATGTGCTTACATTCCGGTAAGGCGGTAACAGTCAATTACGTACTGGTATGTCCAGGATACTCCTTCAGTGCACTGGTCCTCACAGAATTTTTTTTCACTATCCCTTTTATCACAGATTTCTTTGACTGTCTTAGGAAGGCCTTCCCCCATTCTCTTTCATGGGAGTCAAACATTGTTCTCTCTAGATTAATAGGACCGACTTTTGAGCCCATACGCAAATCAGCAGCAGTCCATATCCAAGAACTTGAGCTGAACTGACTGTGCAGTCTGTGCTTATATGATTTTTTACTCAAAATCGAGTAAAGAGTCTTTGATTGATTAATAGACCAGGCAGTCTCTTGTGGAACTCAGTCTTGGATGACATCTTTGGGATGAACCTATGCTGGAGGGTGAAGTGTAGAACGGATATCCCGTCTGCGGGGCAGGCTCCCTGAGTGGCCTATTGGAGCGTTGAGAGTGGCAGTGCCCACACACCCTCTACATATCGAATCGCAAAGCAGGGATCTTCTTGTAGCCTTATCCATTCAGCAAACAGCTGGTGTCATTTCAAGATTCTTGGCACACTTGGCCAGAGAACTCCCATTTAGTCTGAAAAGTACATTCCAGAGCACATCAGCCATGTTGAGGGGGTTGAATGAAATTGACCAATACACATGCCAAAAAGAAGCACCTGAAAGTGGGTCCCTCGCTGGTGTATCCTTCTTTGCAGCATCTAATGATGCCAATGTGAATTCCCCCTAGCAGTCCACACTCTTGTAATGTGCTAGTTATCTAAGATTGTGTGTTGTGTTTCTGCTCAGCCTGACAGTGCCTTGGTCTGGGTGAGCTACGTGTGCAGCCACCTGAGTCAGTCTGTTTACCACTATTTTCCCGATTTGTTTGCATTTGTCTTTAACATGGATGGTGCACAATGCCTTCTGTAATCTTTAGTTGTACAAAAGGCATGGTGGAAGATGCTACCTTGCTGTCACAAATGATAAAAAAACAATAAGGAAGTTGTGTGACTACGATACTTCTTGTGAAGCTTCGATGGTGATCCCAACTCCTTCAGGGAAAATCCCATCTAGGCTGTAGTTATGGATCTACATGAATGTATTACACTGGGTGGGCTAAGGATGCAGCAGAGGTGTGCTGTGGGTCCTCAGACTCTAGGTGTAAGAGTCTCAGCACCGATCCTGCCCCGCCTATTGTGAGTGGTTCAGGCTCCATGGACATTAGAGTGTTGGATCTTCTCGGTGGACTGTAACACAGAGTCAACGCACCTTTGGTTAATACCTCCTTCCTTGGTAGCTGTTTCTCTCTTGCATAAATCACAGACATGCCTCCTTTCTCTGATGAATTTACACAATAGAACACTGCAGGACATTACCACAGTACGGGGCATATTTACAAGCCCCTAGCGCCACCGGACCAGCACTTTTTGTGACGCTCTGGTGGCGCTGTGCCCTGCGCCATATTTACACATATTTGGGGCTTAACGCCGCCTCGTTATTATGGGCCCCCCAATGCAGTTTTCTGCGGCAGAGGGGCGTGCAGTGGGTGTGGCTGTGGGCATTCCCCTGCAACATCCACTGTTTTTGGCACTGCCCAGATTTACAAGGAAATGTAAATTTGAGGCAGCATCAAAAACTAACGTCCCCCCAGGGGCAGTGTTAGCGTGGCGAGGAGGAATACTTTTATTTCTCCTTGTTACTGCTGTTTCCATGCGTGCTGCAGAATGCAGCACACATAGAACAAACAAATCACCATTATTGATTGTTTATATGAAGGAAGGGCGCACGATGGTGCAAGAGTGCCTGCTTTGGCACTCGCCTGTTACATATAGCACGAGCGCAGGGGGAAACGCAGGGGTGCACCGTGATATTGTAAATACGGCACATCCCTGCGTTTCTGAAGTGACGCAGTGCAGCTCTGCCACGTTTAGCGCAGCGCCGTGCTGCACCACTTTCTTGTAAATATGCCCCTAGGGGCAGTAGTCCACTAAAATCAGGCGACATCTCGAAAACATGTTTCATTATCAAGCACGAAGGCATAAAAATGCTAGACATGATTTACTGCTGAGTGGCTCTTAATCTGCAGCTGTAGAGGGAAGCGCCTAAGACCTGGCAAAACAAAACTCTGCTCGGGCTAGCTGCTGATGTCCCAAAGATGTTCGGTTATTATCTGGGGGATCATCTGGATGAAAAGCTTGACATTTACTCCACCACTAGCCTTTGCACCCCCTCTAACCATTGCCCTCCATATTTTCTTACTTACAAAGCAACTATTTGTTCATCTAAAACACTTAATTCATTTGTCTGGGTGCTGCAACTGGCCTCAACACACTCTTCTCATGTGACCGCCCCCTGTTGGTTGGCTTCTTTTTATTATTTTCATTTGCTCAGCCCTCCGTCTGTTGGCCTCTGTACATTAGCCTTATTTGCTTGGCACATATCTGTGGGCCTGTACACATTGTTCTCATTCAGTCAGCCCCTGTGTGTTGGCCTGTACACATTATTCTCATTTACTCAGCCCCTATGTGTTGGCCTGTATACATTATTCTCTTTTACTCGGCCCGTGTGTTGGCCTGTACACATTGTTCTCATTCAGTCAGCCCCTGTGTGTTGGCCTGTACACATTATTCTCGTTATACTCGGCCCCTATGTGTTGGCCTGTATACATTATTTTCATTTACTCAGCCCCTATGTGTTGGGCTGTATACATTATTCTCATTTACTCAGCCCCTATGTGTTGGCATGTATACATTATTCTCATTTACTCAGCCCCTATGTGTTGGCCTGTATACATTATTCTCATTTACTCAGCCCCTATGTGTTGGCCTGTATACATTTTTCTCATTTACTCAGCTCTTATGTGTAGAGCTGTAGAAAGAATTCTCATTTACTCGCCCCTATGTGTTGGCCTGTATACATTATTCTCATTTACTCAGCCCCTATGTGTTGGGCTGTATACATTATTCTCATTTACTCAGCCCCTATGTGTAGAGCTGTAGAAAGTATTCTCATTTACTCGCCCCTGTGTGTTGGCCTGTATACATTATTCTCATTTACTCAGCCCCTGTGTGTTGGCCTGTATACATTATTCTCATTTACTCAGCCCCTATGTGCTGGCCTGTATACATTATTCTCATTTACTCAGCCCCATGTGTTGGCCTGTATACATTATTCTCATTTACTCAGCCCCTATGTGTTGGCCTGTATACACTGTGCCACTGGATTCATGCTAGCCTGGCTAAAGAGACGTGATACCCTGAAACCGGTCCCAGGATGCTTGTTTCCGGTCCAGAGGGGACCTGACCTGGCAGTTCGGGCTGGACTGTCCCATGGGGAACAAGGTCGAGACTTATTTGCAGATGGCTGGGTCCAAACTGGGGTGGCATGGTGAGCAAAAGAATAATGGATTAAACCCATATCTGTGACCGGGGGTGAGTGTTTGAAAAGTTTCAACACTCCATCCATCATTTTATTTAGTGTTGTGATGTTGGCCTGTATACATTATTCTCATTTACTCAGCCCCTATGTGTTGCCCTGTATACATTATTCTCATTTACTCAGCCAATATGTGTTGGCCTGTATAAATTATTCTCATTTACTCAGCCCCAATGTGTTGGCCTGTATACATTATTCTCATTTACTCAGCCCCTGTGTGTTGGCCTGTATACATTATTCTCATTTACTCAGCCCCTATGTGTTCGCCTATATACATTATTCTCATTTACTCAGCCCCCATGTGTAGAGCTGTATAAATTATTCTCATGTACTCAGCCCTTATGTGTTGATCTGTATACATTATTCTCATTTACTCAGCCCCTTTGTGTTGGCCTGTATACATTATTCTAATTTACTCAGCCCCTATGCATTGGCCTATCTACATTATTCTCATTTACTCAGCCCCTATGTTTTGGCATGTATACATTATTCTCATTTACTCAGCCCCTATGTGTTGGCCTGTATACATTATTCTCATTTACTCAGCCCCTATGTGTTGGGCTGTATACATTTTTCTCATTTACTCAGCTCTTATGTGTTGGCCTTAATACATTATTTTCATTTACTCAGCCCCTGTGTGGTGGCCTATATACTTTATTCTCGTTTACTCAGCCCCTATGTGTTGGCCTGTATACACTATTCTCATTTACTCAGCCCGTACGTGTTGGCCTGTATACATTATTCTCATTTACTCAGCTCCTATGTGTTGGTCTGTATACATTACTCTCATTCACTCAGCCCCTATGTGTTGGCCTGTATACATTATTCTCTTTTACTCAGCCCCTATGTGTTGGCCTTTATACATTAGTCTCATTTACTCAGCCCCTATGTGTTGGGCTGTATACATTATTCTCATTTACTCAGCCCCTATGTGTAGAGCTGTAGAAAGTATTCTCATTTACTCGCCCCTGTGTGTTGGCCTGTATACATTATTCTCATTTACTCAGCCCCTATGTGCTGGCCTGTATACATTATTCTCATTTACTCAGCCCCATGTGTTGGCCTGTATACATTATTCTCATTTACTCAGCCCCTATGTGTTGGCCTGTATACACTGTGCCACTGGATTCATGCTAGCCTGGCTAAAGAGACGTGATACCCTGAAACCGGTCCCAGGATGCTTGTTTCCGGTCCAGAGGGGACCTGACCTGGCAGTTCGGGCTGGACTGTCCCATGGGGAACAAGGTCGAGACTTATTTGCAGATGGCTGGGTCCAAACTGGGGTGGCATGGTGAGCAAAAGAATAATGGATTAAACCCATATCTGTGACCGGGGGTGAGTGTTTGAAAAGTTTCAACACTCCATCCATCATTTTATTTAGTGTTGTGATGTTGCCCTGTATACATTATTCTCATTTACACAGCCCCTATGTGTTGCCCTGTATACATTATTCTCATTTACTCAGCCCCATGTGTTGCCCTGTATACATTATTCTAATTTACTCAGCCAATATGTGTTGGCCTGTATAAATTATTCTCATTTACTCAGCCCCTATGTGTTGGCCTGTATACATTATTCTCATTTACTCAGCCCCTGTGTGTTGGCCTGTATACATTATTCTCATTTACTCAGCCCCTATGTGTTCGCCTATATACATTATTCTCATTTACTCAGCCCCCATGTGTAGAGCTGTATAAATTATTCTCATGTACTCAGCCCTTATGTGTTGATCTGTATACATTATTCTCATTTACTCAGCCCCTTTGTGTTGGCCTGTATACATTATTCTAATTTACTCAGCCCCTATGCATTGGCCTATCTACATTATTCTCATTTACTCAGCCCCTATGTTTTGGCATGTATACATTATTCTCATTTACTCAGCCCCTATGTGTTGGCCTGTATACATTATTCTCATTTACTCAGCCCCTATGTGTTGGGCTGTATACATTTTTCTCATTTACTCAGCTCTTATGTGTTGGCCTTAATACATTATTTTAATTTACTCAGCCCCTGTGTGGTGGCCTATATACTTTATTCTCGTTTACTCAGCCCCTATGTGTTGGCCTGTTTACACTATTCTCATTTACTCAGCCCGTACGTGTTGGCCTGTATACATTATTCTCATTTACTCAGCTCCTATGTGTTGGTCTGTATACATTACTCTCATTCACTCAGCCCCTATGTGTTGGCCTGTATACATTATTCTCTTTTACTCAGCCCCTATGTGTTGGCCTTTATACATTATTCTCATTTACTCAGCCCCTGTGTGTTGGCCCTTGTACATCATTCTCATTTACTCAGCCCTTATGTGTAGAGCTGTATACATTATTCTCATCTACTCAGCCCTTATGTGTTGACCTGCATACATTATTCTCGTTATACTCGGCCCCTATGTGTTGGCCTATATACATTATTCTCATTTACTCAGCCCTTATGTGTTGGCCTGTATACATTATTCTCATTTACTCAGCCCCTATGTGTAGAGCTGTAGAAAGTATTCTCATTTACTTGCCCCTATGTGTTGGCCTGTATACATTATTCTCATTTACTCAGCCCCATGTGTTGGCCTGTATACATTATTCTCATTTACTCAGCCCCATGTGTTGGCCTGTATACATTATTCTCATTTACTCAGCCCCTATGTGTTGGCCTGTATACACTGTGCCACTGGATTCATGCTAGCCTGGCTAAAGAGACGTGATACCCTGAAACCGGTCCCAGGATGCTTGTTTCCGGTCCAGAGGGGACCTGACCTGGCAGTTCGGGCTGGACTGTCCCATGGGGGACAAGGTCAAGACTTATTTGCATATGGCTGGGTCCAAACTGGGGTGTCATGGTGAGCAAAAGAAAAATGGATGAAACCCATATCTGTGACCGGGGTTGAGTGTTTGAAAAGTTTCAACACTCCATCCATCATTTTATTTAGTGTTGTGATGTTGCCCTGTATACATTATTCTCATTTACTCAGCCAATATGTGTTGGCCTGTATAAATTATTCTCATTTACTCAGCCCCTATGTGTTGGCCTGTATACATTATTCTCATTTACTCAACCCCTGTGTGTTGGCCTGTATACATTATTCTCATTTACTCAGCCCCTGTGTGTTGGCCTGTATACATTATTCTCATTTACTCAGCCCCTATGTGTTCGCCTATATACATTATTCTCATTTACTCAGCCCCCATGTGTAGAGCTGTATAAATTATTCTCATGTACTCAGCCCTTATGTGTTGATCTGTATACATTATTCTCATTTACTCAGCCCCTTTGTGTTGGCCTGTATACATTATTCTAATTTACTCAGCCCCTATGCATTGGCCTATCTACATTATTCTCATTTACTCAGCCCCTATGTTTTGGCATGTATACATTATTCTCATTTACTCAGCCCCTATGTGTTGGCCTGTATACATTATTCTCATTTACTCAGCCCCTATGTGTTGGCCTGTATACATTTTTCTCATTTACTCAGCTCTTATGTGTTGGCCTTAATACATTATTTTCATTTACTCAGCCCCTGTGTTTTGGCCTATATATTTTATTCTCGTTTACTCAGCCCCTATGTGTTGGCCTGTATACACTATTCTCATTTACTCAGCCCGTATGTGTTGGCCTGTATACATTATTCTCATTTACTCAGCTCCTATGTGTTGGTCTGTATACATTACTCTCATTCACTCAGCCCCTATGTGTTGGCCTGTATACATTTTTCTCATTTACTCAGCTCTTATGTGTTGGCCTTAATACATTATTTTTATTTACTCAGCCCCTGTGTGGTGGCCTATATACTTTATTCTCGTTTACTCAGCCCCTATGTGTTGGCCTGTATACACTATTCTCATTTACTCAGCCCGTACGTGTTGGCCTGTATACATTATTCTCATTTACTCAGCTCCTATGTGTTGGTCTGTATACATTACTCTCATTCACTCAGCCCCTATGTGTTGGCCTGTATACATTATTCTCTTTTACTCAGCCCCTATGTGTTGGCCTTTATACATTATTCTCATTTACTCAGCCCATATGTGTTGGCCCTTGTACATCATTCTCATTTACTCAGCCCTTATGTGTAGAGCTGTATACATTATTCTCATCTACTCAGCCCTTATGTGTTGACCTGCATACATTATTCTCGTTATACTCGGCCCCTATGTGTTGGCCTATATACATTATTCTCATTTACTCAGCCCTTATGTGTTGGCCTGTATACATTATTCTCATTTACTCAGCCCTTATGTGTTGAGCTGTATACATTATTTTAATTTACTCAGCCCCTATGTGTTGGCCTGTATACATTATTCTCTTTTACTCAGCCCCTATGTGTTGGCCTATATACATTATTTTAATTTACTCAGTCCCTATGTGTTGGCCTATATACATCATTCTCGTTAACTCAGCCACTATGTGTTGGCCTGTATACATTATTCTCTTTTACTCGGCCCGTGTGTTGGCCTGTATACATTATTCTCATTTACTCAGCCCCTGTGTGTTGGCCTGTGTACATTTTTCTCACTTACTCAGCCCCTATGTGTTGACCTCTATGTAGTAATCTTACCACTACTAAATACTACTAGCACTGCTGGTCCTACTAGCAACTATTAGTTTTACAGTCAGTGACATCATCCATTAGTATTACTATTACTACAACTCCCCAGTACTACTTCAACTTTCTCTACTCAGTGCAGCCAATACTACCTTCTACTGCACCTGCCAATACTCTTACTACTACTGTGCCGTAGAGCCATCATCTGTTTGCCTAGTTGTGATGATGGAAATACTGAAACGATTATCCTTAGTCCCTTCACTCCTGTTTTATGAGTCGTACATGTGCGGATCAGTTCTAGTTGCTTTGTGTAATGTTCCACTATAGTCTTAGAGCCCACAGTAGCGGACTAAACAGCCCATTAAAGGGGGAGTTTAATGGTCATATAGCCAGTTACGAAGGACTATAAGGGTGTTAGAACATTCCGCCGCTCAAGGGCAGAATGTTCTAAGAAATAAAACAAAGGCCTCACAGATCTAAACTCCCTCCGGCTCTGTGAACAAACAAACATTGGAATGTTTCCGCTCTGGGCTTCTGGCCATTAGAAGCACGGAACACTCCATTGTTTTCAATGGAGCTCCCAGCATTCCAATGTTCTAATACATTGTTTTCAGTGGAGCTCCCAACATTCCAATGTTCTAATCCATTGTTTTCAATGGAGCTCCCAACATTACAATGTTTTAATTCTCTTTTTCTCTCTTTCTCCTCTAGGGTAAATAGCTGCTCCCTCACAAGCTCTGCTTGTCAACATCTGTCGTCGATTCTCAGGACACACCAGACCCTCTCCGAGCTGTGCCTTGTTGGAAATAATGTGGGGGACTCCGGAGTGAAACAGCTCTGTGAAGGGTTGAAATCCCCAAGTTGTGTACTGCAGAAACTACAGTAAGTAACTCATGTTACCTTCAGACACCCAAAGCCCACGGCTCTTGTACCCCATTCCACACTGCATGATTGTTGTGTGGTGCTCAGTACAGGCTGAAAAGTAATTAAGATTTACTGTGATTTAAAAAAAACTTTAATTTAAACCAAAAAGTGATGAAATCCAAAGGTACAAACTTCACAATCACACCCAAACCTACTGTACTAAGTCATTAGTTTACATGTTTGAAACAATTATTATCAGTGATTAGAATTGTGCTAGAACATTATGATGTACAGAGTAAGATTACAGTAAGATTACAGGACAGTACAGTCCTTTTGCTAATTGTTTGCCGTGTGGGTGCATGATAGTTGATGTGGGAACCTATCATGGTCTTGTGTAAATGGTTGTGTGTAAAGAACTATGATAGTGTTTGCAGGTTTGTGACAGTTGATATTAAGTTGTCTGTGTGTGTTATAGGTGATGTTTATAGTTATCAATATAGGTTTATTCCTGTACAGTTGTGGCTCTGTGACTTTGATAGCGCTTTGTTAATTTTGCTAAACCTTAAAAGAAAAAGTTAAAATCAGATGTGTTTGCAACTATCCTTTAATGTGCTTGTAATTGTGTTGAAGTATGTATACTGAAGTGCTTTTTTATTAGATTTGTGTTGGTGTATGCTGTTGGTTTTGAGTGTGTACTATGGTGATTGTTTTGATGTATGAATGTAGGAGTTTCCATGTAATGGTGATTGTGTGGTTTTGACTTGGACTGGTAGTGTGGTGTTGTCTTGATATGTGTTTGTTGTGTGCTTGTCTGAAAGGGTATGTGTGGTTCTACTCGGGTGTGGTTGTCATAAAATATAATGTCTCTTAGTCTTTTATTTTTTGAATTGGTGTCTAAAGCTTGGTGTATTTTTATGTGATGATGATCAGTCACGTGCAATGTCAGATGATTCTTCATGCTTTAATATGTGTGTACGCATGTAACATTGATTTAATGGACATGTTTACAATGGAGTGCTCTTGCTGACAAAGTTGACTTAGTACAATATGTTTGGAAATTGAATAGAAGTTTGTACGTTAGTTTTTTGATTTCATCACTTTTTGGTTTTCAAAATTAAATTAGGGTTCTTTTATATGGTAGCAGCCCTTACTCCCTTTCAGAATTAGTTTTTAGGGAATGTAGTCAGATTGGTTGGTTGTTTTTCATGACAGTTTCTGAACCTTTAAGTCTGGTTGTAGCTCACATGTCCTAAATGAATCAATTCTACATATTCTTATTTAATCTGGTGGGTAATTTGAGCTCTCAGTCTTGACGCATAATCAGCACTAACCAGAAACAGTTGTAATATTTTAACTGGGGATGCTTGGTGTGTCCTTATTTCTTCTTGTTTGTGTTTTTTAAATGATGGCTGTGCACTGTTTCTTCAGTGAGCATGTGTTCAGATACTGCTCCAAGGAGTGTAGATTGTTTGAGATAGCTCGGTGTAGTGGGCTGAGAGCTATGCTTGTGTGCAACACTTAGTGACAGATTGAGTACTGTTGGTGTCAGGGTAAAGTAGTTGGAGTACGTGGCGTGAGCAGTAATTCCAAAGATCTCACCTCCTTACGTGCCATAGCCCATTGCTGAAAGTGGCTGTTCACGACAGAGCGCAACCAAAAAATAGAGTGTGCTAAACTTAATGCCATCCGTATCACGGGGGCTCATTTTGGAGAGTGCTATATTTGTACACTGTACAATGGCAGCATTAAATATGACAATCCATCTCTGTTTTGCAGAGATGATTTCCATCTAATCACCATGGTAATCCTATCTTTGTGCGTAATGTCTAAAGTGCAGTGAGACGTGCCGCATAGTGACTTATGTGAGTCTCAGAAACAACGGTTCTAAAGGATGTATTCAGTGTGGAGTGTATCAGAAGATTCCACGTTCAACCCAAAGTCAATCATACAAAAGTAATGGATGTCTGAAAACATTATACAGAACAAATTGTAGAAAAAATATGTCAAGGGATGCACTAACGTTGGTCAATCAACTCACATTGTATTTAAGGTAAAATGTTACAAATATTTTGCTTGAATAATAGTGCAGCTGGTGCAGTTGTCTGTTATATATGAAAATATATGTACACTGACAACAGGTGCATCACCGGAAAACACAAGACTTCACAATGCTCACACTTCTGAAACGGTCCATATTGTGGTATTTCACTAGCACAGTTCTAAGCATCCCAATGTTATACTGTCGCGGTATCAACCCTAGGTGCATTTGGCAGCAGGTCCTAAAGTGGTCACAAATTGCACTCCATCTTTTAATGATTCGATTTCAATTTTCCAAACTGACCTATGTGCTAATAGGTTGAATCTCAAAATCACCATTTGCAAGGGGGCATAAACTAACTTACTTAATTAATATGCATGAGGAAGGTCACAAATTGCGACCCACTACAGATGGCTACAATCACAGGGATCAGCAGACCATCATATCTGTGATTGCTTTTAAATAAAGTAATCATTTGTGTGCTTTTACATGCAGCACATGGGTGTAAAAAAAAAGAAAAGTTTAAAATTAGGAGAATTTTTTTTTGTCAACATTCAAAAAGGGGAAGGGGTCACTTGAGG
Source organism: Pleurodeles waltl (assembly GCF_031143425.1). NCBI lineage: Eukaryota > Metazoa > Chordata > Amphibia > Caudata > Salamandridae > Pleurodeles > Pleurodeles waltl. The sequence continues at coordinate 14,953,111 of NC_090444.1, read as the reverse complement.
ACCCCTTATCGTTTGTGAATGGATTACTATTACCTTTGTGCAGTTGGTAATATATTAATGTTTTGTGACTGGATTCCAGTTGCAAAAGATTAATGCATTACATTCCGCATTGGTATTTGAGAGGAACACACTAAAACAGGCCCCTTCCAAATACCGATTTGGTATGTACTCGCATGCGCAAATTGAGATTTGGTAATGTTTTACCGAATTGCAATTTGTGTTTAGTACATACAAAAAGGCATTTTTGCAAATGCAAATCACTTGATTTTGCGAATCAGACCCTTTGCGGCCGCAGAAAGCCTTAATATATGTGGACCACAGCCACACACTGTAACCCATATACTAGAGAGAAAGGCATATGTAGATGATCAATCAATCCTGTCACTTCATCAGGTGTGAATCACCAAACCATAGATGTTTAACTAAAGAAACACCAAGTACACATAGCAGATGAGTCCATTCCGTAGGGTTGACTGCAGAATCTTCTGATGCACTCCCAGCTAAATAAATCCTACTGAACCAGTGCTTTGGAGCCTCATGAGTGACTCAGGTTCCATAAAGGCATGACAGTCTGCCTGGACTGATTATCTAGTCTCCTATAGCGACACATCTCCATTACAACCTACTCATGAAACCATCTAAGTTCACAAACGTAGAAAGAATGTTGTCTAACTTCTTAAATGTTTTAATAGAAAGTTTTCTATTTGATTTACTTTGAATCCAGCTGGCAGGCTAATCAATGTCCTGAAGAAACAAGAAAGATAAATAAAAGTTTGTAGTATGTGACTAAGAGAAGTAGAAATATGGAAAGATAGTCTATCAATCGCCTGTTTCAGACAATCTGCATTATGTCCTTGAAGTACACGTCATCATTCACCTCTGATTTGACCACCACAATCAATTTGCTTGTCCAATGCATCTCAACAAAGAGTGCAAATAACTCTTGCTCCTACATTGTCCTGGTGACAATTGAAGGATCTGCGAATGGATCTCATGCTACTCATTATGTTTCTAAAATTAACCAAGGGCCAGATGTAGGAAGCATTTTGCATGGTGCAAACTGCGAAAATCGCAGTTTGCGCCATGCAAAATGCTCATCGCGATGCTCATTCACATTTTGTGAGTCGGTACTGACTCTCAAAATGTGAATGCGACTCGCAACTAGGAAGGGGTGTCCCCTTCCTATTTGCGACTCGCACCGTGATGCTAAATTCCTTTGTGACCGCGGTCGCAAAGCAATTCGCAGTTACCACCAGTGTCACCTGGTGGTAACCCATTAGAAAAAAGGAAGGGGTCCCCATGGGACCCCTTCCCCTTTGTGAATGTTGCCAAAGATGTTTTTTCAGAGCAGGCAGTGGTCCAAAACGAAAGCAAATGGTTTTGTTATTTTTTTTGTATTGCAACTCGTTTTCCTTTAAGGATGACGGGCTGCAATACAAAAAAAAACTGCTTTATTTAAAAAGCAGTCACAGACATGGAGGTCTGCTGTCTCCAGCAGGCCACCGTCCCCGTGAGTGCAGGGACTCGCAATGGGGTCGCAAAATGCGACCCACCTCATGAATATTAATGAGGTGGGTCTTTGCGACCCCATAGCGACTCGCAGACGATGTCTGAGACACCGTTCTGCATCCGAATTTGTGATTTGGAAATTGCGAGTCGCACCGACTTGCAATTTCCGAATCGCAAATGCGGAAATTGCTACATCTGGCCCCAAGAGTTCACAAATCTGGTCTTCTTTCAGCAAATGTTCTGTTTCAGATTAATCCTTGGCATCCCTACCCTTGCTGTGGTCTTGTCTTTGCCCTACTTTCAGGTCCATCCAGATTTCTTTTGGAAGGGTCTCTCAAAATGTGATGTTGTCAAACGTCATAACTTTGTGGTCATTCCCAAATTATAGCATCAACGAAGACCACCACATTTCAGAACATCACCACATTGACAGTAAATCATCCCTTCTGCAAATCTACCTTCTATCTCATTCAGGTGCTCCAAGGAATTCCAGGCCCGCTAGTCAGCTCCACCTCAAGCCTTGCGAACATCTGGGGTGCGTTGAAAGGGACACAACGTTACAAGCCCATCAAGCACCTCAGGCGTCATCTCTCAGAACTTTTCTGTACTTCAGCTCTTGGATATTTTTTTTCACCTGACATAGTTTCCAGCCTCAAGAGGTCACATTTTCTCATCATCTTCTCTTTTCTGGATAATGTTTTGTTTGTTTTGTAGGTTTTCATTATAGTGTATTTTCCACAGCCCATCACAGTTTTTTTGTTCAGCTGTTAGTCTGTCTGCTGAACCAAAGATCTCTAGCTATTACCGCGGAGGTTGTTCCTTTTCCTTCCTCACAGCCGGACAATGGAATGTTCTCCCTCCATTGCTTCACTCTCAGTCTTAATACCTTACTCTTTGTAAACTGTAAACATCTTGGTTATTCCTGGTTTCTCTGTAGGTCCTTTGCCCACTTGCTGGTCAGGCTTAGTGCAAGGATACCCCCACTTTTCAAATCTTCAATTCATTTAGTTGGTGCCTTCAACACCAATGCTCCACCCATCACATAGTTGCTTATGTACACCAGGGGACCTTACCACAGGTAACCCCTCCCTGACGCTCTGGGAGCCGGCCTCCGGTGGTCACGTGTGCACCCCATGCCACCACTGCTGGTTTCAGTGGCCGTAGCTCATCACAACTCTGTGTTACTGATAAGTCCTTCTAACTTTATCATTGAGCCACCAAATATTTGTTCTGTTCAAAGCCTTGGAGTAGATGCTGACCTGAGTCCAGTGTTCTCTCTTATATGTGTTTCCCTAACTCTTCCAGGCCGCAGCACTGCTCGCTCTTTGGTTTGTGCTGTACAAAGGCTTAGAGTAGATGCCGCACTGGGGCCAGCGGTGTCCTCTCTAACCTGTATCTCTTCCAGGCCACAGCACTGCTCCCCCACTGGTTTGTGCTGTATGAAGCCTTAGAGTAGATGCTGACCTGGGGCCGGTGTCCTCTCTAATATGTGTGTCCTCGATGTCTTCCAGGCCGCAGCACTGCTCCCTCTTCGGTTTGTGCTGTACAAAGCCATAGAGTAGATGCTGCACTAGGGCCAGCGGTGTCCTCTCTTACCTGCATCTCTTCCAGGCCACAGCACTGCTCCCTCACTGGTTTTTGCTGTATGAAGCCTAACAGTAGATGATGACCTGGGGCCGGTGACGTCTTCCAGGCCACAGCACTGCTCTCTCACTGGTTTGTGCTGTATGAAGCCTAACAGTAGATGATGACCTTGGGCCGGTGACGTCTTCTCTTATATGTGTCTCCCTCATCTCTTCCAGGCCACAGTACTGCTCCCCCACTGGTTTGTGCTGTATGAAGCCTTAGAGTAGATGCTGACCTGGGGCCGGTGTCCTCTCTAATATGTGTGTCCTCGATGTCTTCCAGGCCGCAGCACTGCTCCCTCTTCGGTTTGTGCTGTACAAAGCCATAGAGTAGATGCTGCACTAGGGCCAGCGGTGTCCTCTCTTACCTGCATCTCTTCCAGGCCACAGCACTGCTCCCTCACTGGTTTGTGCTGTATGAAGCCTAACAGTAGATGATGACCTGGGTCCGGTGACGTCTTCTCTTATATGTGCCTCCCTCATCTCTTCCAGGCCACAGCACTGCTCCCTCACTGGTTTGTGCTGTATGAAGCCTAACAGTAGATGATGACCTTGGGCCGGTGACGTCTTCCAGGCCACAGCACTTCTCTCTCACTGGTTTGTGCTGTATGAAGCCTAACAGTAGATGATGACCTTGGGCCGGTGACGTCTTCTCTTATATGTGTCTCCCTCATCTCTTCCAGGCCACAGCACTGCTCCCCCACTGGTTTGTGCTGTATGAAGCCTTAGAGTAGATGCTGACCTGGGGCCGGTGTCCTCTCTAATATGTGTGTCCTCGATGTCTTCCAAGCCGCAGCACTGCTCCCTCTTCTGTTTGTGCTGTACAAAGCCGTAGAGTAGATGCTGCACTAGGGCCAGCGGTGTCCTCTCTTACCTGCATCTCTTCCAGGCCACAACACTGCTCCCTCACTGGTTTGTGCTGTATGAAGCCTAACAGTAGATGATGACCTTGGGCCGGTGACGTCTTCCAGGCCACAGCACTGCTCTCTCACTGGTTTGTGCTGTATGAAGCCTAACAGTAGATGATGACCTTGGGCCGGTGACGTCTTCACTTATATGTGTCTCCCTCATCTCTTCCAGGCCACAGCACTGCTCCCTCACATGTTTGTGCGGTGCAAAGCTCTAGAATAGATGCTGACCTGGGGCCTCCTTAATATGTGTGTCCTTCATCTCTTCTAGGCCACAGCACTGCTCTCTCCCCAGTTTGTGCTGTACGAAGCCTTATAGTAGACGCTGCCCTCATCTCTTCCAGGCCACAGCACCTGGGGCCAGTGTCCTCTCTAATATGTGTGTCCTTGGTGTCTTCCGGGCCGCAGCACTGCTCCCTCTTCGGTTTGTGCTGTACAAAGCCTTAGAGTAGATGCTGACCTGGGGCTGGTGACGTCTTCTCTTATATGTGTGTCCCTCATCTCTTCCAGGCTGCAGCACTGCTCCCTCACCGGTTTGTGCTGTGAAGATCTCGCCTCCGTTCTGATGACAAGTGCGTCGCTTGAAGAGCTGGATATGTCTCATAACCACCTTGGTGACTCTGGAGTGAAACTATTGTCCGCTGGCTTGAAGCATCACAGCTGCAAGTTGTTGAAATTACGGTAACTATGACTTGTACTCATGGGGGCTCAGGTAAGGCAGTCCCCTAGAGAAATGTTTCAGTTTTCAGCACTACCAGCAAATTTAAAGTCAAGGAAACAACAACAACAAAAATTCCAAACCAATTTAGAAAAATAGAGAAATAATTATGAACACATTAAATTGATCAAAGTAGCCAAAGGGAATCAATGCTGTGATTATTTTTTACGTTTTAGGGCCTTGAGTGGCTGGTATACTTTGAAAGTGGTCGGGCGTGTGAAGTGTCCCACCACTTCCCAAAAAAACTAAATAAAACCCCCTTTCCCTCCAAAACCCCACAGTAAAACACCCCTCCCTCCAAAAGCCCAGTATACAATGCCCCCTCCCTCCAAAAGCCCAAATAAACACATGATTACTAACTACAAAATATAACATAACCACTACACTTACATGCATTACATATTTCTAATAAATAAAATACAATTATATTTATCCACTGGCTGTGCATCCTCCTTGGTATTCATCTGCAGTCTGATTTACGAAGAGCTCCCTTATCCAATCCTGATGCTGCTCTCATGCTCTTAACCAGCATGAGAGAAGCACCTGGATTGGATGGAGCTGGGTGCCCCTTCTGGCCCTGCAGGCTTGTGCTTGGTCTCCACCCAGCTGTCCGAGACAGCTGGTGGACAGCTGGGTAGAGAGCTTCAAAGCGCGCATGTCACTTTGGCCAGTGCAAGACAGCCAGCCAAAGTGACATGCGCACTTTGGAGCATCCAGTCAGCCCTGCTTCAGTGCTCGATGCTTCTAATCGACAGGAGGGGATACTCCCCACATGTCTCTGGGCTTGGGGTAGTCTGGCTGCTGCAGTGCTAACTGCACCGGCAAAAATAAAGTGAAAATGAAATCTTTTCATTGCCATTTTATTTCTTCCTGCGCTGTTTAGGGCATTGCTTTTATTGTTATTTAATTCATAGCAGTGTTAATGTGAATGATTTAAAGGATTAAAGTGCATGTTCGACCATCAAATATATTATTGCACAGTCAATTTACATAAAGTTAAAAAAGATAGATGAACATCAGTTTCTGCTACCTCACGCATGTGCATTCCAACCAGTCCTTTTTGTGATTACTTACACTTTATCACTGAAATATCATGGTACAGTGGCAAAGTCCTTATAATCTTTCACAAAGGGCAAAACACTATTGGCCCAATTCAAAAAGGTAAACTTAGACTTTTGGTCTAAACTTAGACCAAAAGTCTTAGTTTGTGACTTTCGGTATTCAAGTAGTATCTTTACGTCTACTCTCCAAGTGTATCTCTGTCCCGAGGGCGGACGTAAAGATACTGCTCGAAAATGCCCTTTCGAATACCGAAAGACATAAACTTAGACTTTTGTTCTAAATTTAGACCAAACTTCTAAGTTTACCTTTGTGAATCGGGCCCTATGTGTTTAGTATTATTAATTGCTGGTAGAAGCTAGATTTTGAAGAAAGGGTGTCCAAAGATTTTACAACAATGTATTTTACCCATAATCATGAATTACGATGTTTAGAATACTTTTATAGAAAGAAACCTCTTTAATGTTATCAAGGTGTCTATCACAGATGTCCTCCTCTGGTGAATAACAGTGATTCTAACCCTAACAAAATGTGTCTTTGGACCTTTGTCATCCGTACTGCATTGCCAGGAGCCTTGTCCTTCTCAGCATCACATATGCTACACAGTTTTAGTTTAGAAAACAGTTGTGTCCCTTTTTGCATAGTATGCATGTGGCTAATACCTGCTTTCAGTTGTTGTAAAGTAGGAAATGCAAAACTAGTACATTGCGAGAATTCGCTATTTGCAAGTGGTAATAGATATAAGAATCTCTTTGCAGATTGGAAGTAGGAAATCACTTTTATGAGTTGCAAAAATTGTGATTTGTTGTGCAAAAATAAGAAAAGGACCTTTGGAATTCCATAATATATACCAATATCCACATTTAGCTATCACAAACTGTGATTAATTAGATTGTTGTTTGACTCGGGGGTGAACCCTGGTCAAGTAACAGCCACAATCCTTTGCAGGCTGAACCACAAAAACTCACTAAATTAACCTGCGCTTGACCCTTTGGGCACTAAAAGCAGTCAGGCTTAACTTAGAGGCAGTTTATAAAGTACTTATGCAGCACACAAACAATAGTAAAGTGAAACACAACACAAAAAATCCCAAAGCAATTTACAATACATAGATTACATTTCAATAAATTATTTTACATCGAGAATCCATTCAATAGATCCAGAGTTATGAATTTTACATTTTTTTAGTTTAAACTAGCATCTAAAAGGTCCAAAGCGCCAACCACATAATCTAGTCCTGTGATACCGAGACAAAGTTGAAAAATATGCCTGACCGTGATGGAGTGTGGCTCTGATACAAAAAGTGGATTGGGCCTGGTCAGCACTTAACTTCGGACTTAGATGAAATTCTGAGAAAAAGTGTCTCAGAAGGTAAACTTCAGTGGGACAAGGATGCAGGAGGTATCCGGGAGGGAGTGTCATCATTGGATAGCCTTGGTTTGACGCCACAGTGAAGATTTCTACGTTTTGACTTAGTCTCTGAAATAGAAGTCGAAACTCTCCAGCAGGAGGAGACAGAGGGCTGTAGCCAAAGACAGTTCCATGAGGCTGGATACCCCTTTGGTGATGGACTTCAGAAAAGGATTTGCAGCTGCGGAGAAAAGCTTAGCAGGAGAAGCTGTGAAGTCAAACTGACTGAAATGCACCTCAAGTGGATAGACGAGCATATTGGTCCCAGTCTCCTCCTGGTTATTAGAGCACTTTTTGACCAAATTTGTTTTAATTCCTTAGTTGTGGGATTTGGCTATCTGGGTACCTTTAGCACCACAAACAAGGGTTTAGGACTGGTGAGATTCCCCTTGGGGGTGCCGCGCGCACTCAGGCTGGGCCCCAGTGCGGGTTCAAGATGATGGGAGCCTTTTGTGTCCTTGTGGCTCCGTACAGGAGGCAGGCAAACTAACCCTCGGAGTCACTCTGGTAGTCCTGAGTTCAAGTGAAGATGTAGGGCTCAACAGCAAGGTTTGAGGCAGGCTCCAGACAGCTAAGCAGTCCTTCCAGGGGCAGCAACAGTCTTGCATAGTGCACAACATGTCAAAGAAGTAGGCAGTCCCCTAAGAGTCCTTCCACAGGTCCAGTAGTGAACTGAAGAGTAGGTCTGAAGGTCCTATTTTTATATCGTCGTGTCCTTCCTCTGGAAGGTGTGAGAAGCTTCTAAAAAGGTTCTTGGAAGTGCATGGCATGTCCTGCCCCGCCCCTTCCCTGGCCCAAAGCTAGCTGTGGTGACAATGTGGGGTTGTTAGGTCCTTTGTGGAAGGCAGAGCACACCCTATTCCGTTGCAAGTAGGACTGCACTTAGCTCCGCCCCACATGCTGCCAGCAGGTGGCCCATAGAGGCCCATCTAATCCAGTTATTGTGTGACTGTTTGGGAGGAGGAAGTCTAGCTGTCAGCTACACCAAGTCATTTAACCCAAAACAGACTGCAGGCACAAAGGGCTAAAGGCAGGAAAATAGCAATATTCTAAAAGTGGCATTTTCAAAACAGTAGTTAAAAATCTGACTACAATTAAAGAAGGTTTATCATTACAATTTCATAAATAATAAACATAATATAGCTACCTGTTTCCAAATGGAAATTACAATTTATTAATTGTAATAAGGAATCCCCAATGTCATCCTACTGGAGCGGTATGCCTAAACAAATTTAGGAGATTTTCATTACCATAACATGCAAAACTTAAACATACTTGTCCTACATTGTAATTACGCAGCACCCTACCCTATGGCTACCTTGGACCTGCCTTAGGGGTGACTTATATATAATAAAAGGGGAGTTTAAGGCTTGACAACAGGGTTTAAATGTCAAGTGAACATGGCAGTTTAAAACTGAATTCAGGCTGCAGTGGCAGGCCTGGGACAGGTTGCAGTGGTTGGCACAAGTGCTGCAGGCCCACTAGTAGCATTTAATTTACAGCCCTGGTATATGGTATACCACTGTACAAGGGACTTACAAGTAAATGAAATATACCAATTAGGTGTATGCTAATCAAACCATGTTTAGGAGCGTGAGCACAAGCAGTTTATCACCAGCAGTAGTAAAGTGTGCAAAGTCCTAAGACCAACAAAAGCGAATTCAGCAAAAAGTGGAGAGAAAATGGCAAAATGTTTGGGATTGACCTTGCAGAGAGGGCCAAGTTCAACGCAAAGCAATTAGCAACTCGTTTTCAACCAGCCAAAGGGTAGCACTTCTTCCCTTTGGTCTCTGAACAGCTGCGTCTTGCCTTTATTGCTTGTACTGGATCGCCCTGTTCCTTCCTCATATCTCTTGCTGGAGTACCCCCTCTGTCTCCCCCATTCTCTATCCTTTGTCTTGTCCACTGCGCTCCCTCCCTTGCTTTCTCAAGCCTTTTTCTGTTTTATCTCTTGGCTTCTGTTTCTCACTGTGGGTCTCTGTGTCCTTGTCTTTCTCTGTGTCCTTCACTGATGTTTCATCGTTATCTCTTGCCCCTTCTTCCCCTCAGTGCCGCTAGCCCTCCTCCACATGCTCTACCCCATCCTCTCCCCTAGCCCTCCACTTCTCTCACTTCCGGGCTTGTGCCCCATCAATCAATCAATCAGTTTTTATAAAGCGCAACCGTGAGGGTCTCAAGGCGCTGACCGGCACTGCTGGGCCCTTGAACCCAGAATGAGTGCATCGTGAATGATGCAGTGACCCAAATGGCTCCTGCTCCTCCTGACACATGACTGACCCCTCCTTCCATGGGTGAGACCACTGGACAGCCTGTGGCAGGGGGAGCCCTGGCACTGCCCTGGGGGGCAGACTGGCAGCCTGAGGTCTGCCCCTCTTAGAGTCCTTATGAGTTATATAGTGCTTGGTGCCCGATGTTAGCGCGGAGGCGCTTACCCACACGCTAGCGCTCTGTAGGGGGCATGGCTGGAAGCGGGGTGTTTTTGTTTTTAGCCTACATGGGAAGTGTTTTCAACGTGTGCATTGTGGGCCAGACCCCCCGGCAGTGTGACGGGTGAGGGGAGGTGAGAGAGAGATGCATAAATTGTAATTGTAATAAGAACTACACACATATGGCCATCAGGGCCAACATATTCCAGTGCATTCTGGGAGCTGTAGTTGAGTTCTACACAAACAGACACCATGTCACTAAAATTCTAGCTAACTGCCATGGAGTGGTCCGGTCACCTTACGCTCACCTAAGGGTTGATGAAATGAGATAAATGCCACTCGGGCGTTCTTTCAAGCGTCTCTGTGGCTTTAGACACTGTGGTGAAGGGAATACACTGCTTGCAGATTGTCTGGGGGAACCCCTTACTGAGGGGCAGCAGATGCCTCCGCATCGCGTGGTTTTGCATTGCAGATAGTGCTTTCTGCCCCTGCTGAGGCCACGAAGCGCTTTGAGCGTGGATAGCGCTGCGCTTCGTGGGGCCCAAGGCCGGTTCCAGTGCTGATGGCAGTGAGGTATGAAGGAATCTTGGTGCTGGTGCAGTGACGAGGTGCCCGCCTCTTCTGCCCTAGAGGAAGGTTAGTAGTTAGTAGTGGTCACGGAAGCAGCTGTTAGTTACCACTCCGCATCCTTGTTAGTTGTGTCTGTGGTTAGAGGGCGGGAGGACGCGGTGTTATTGCGGGGTGTGCTTGTCCTGGTAACTGGGCTGTTGGATTGCACTTGTGTTGGTAAATGCCAGGCCCTGACAGTAATGTCCAACAGAAAGGGGTCTCCCCAGCCTACCAGACAGCTCTGGGGGGCCCCAGGGTTGTCTCGGACTCCTCTGTGCCCTGGCCTGTGACACTGACACCCCGGTACAGAGGGGGCGCCCTTCTGTGCGCTACTTTACACTGGGGGCGCTGACTGCTCACCGCCTAGGAAGAGGCCCAGGGCGGATACACCTCTGTGGCTGCCGTAGGACTCGGACAGAGGGTCCTCGGGACCCCCAGAGGCCAGTGCAGTTAGTCCCTGCAGCTGCCCGCAGGAAAGGCGTTGTGCATGTGTGAAGTGAGGCAGCGCCTCTGCCTCCGGGGCACTACCAGGCGCTTTACACAGCAGCTGTGTTTCACTAGTGAGCGCTGCACTGTGAACGCGCCCCTCACCTCTTTGCTGTGAACAGCACCTTTTCTGGGTCCTTCTTTCCCTGATCACCCCCATTTTCTGACTGATACTGGTGGTTACTGACTGACTGTGCCCTGGGCTCTGCTACCCAGGCCCAGGGCCAGCGCTCTGTGTAAAAGTGTATGGTATTTAGGTGTAATTACAATTGGTGCTGACAACGTACCTGTAAGTGCCCAGTATAAAGCCGGGCACGTAGGACCAGTGGCCAGTAGATGTGATGCACTTAAGTGTTCATTACTCAGATGCTGCAGGCTGATTCTACGTTAAATTTAAAATGATATGCAAATTTGATGTTGGCTTTAACAGTACTTCCAAAGTATTAAACTACCTTACACATAAGACACCCCTAAGGTCTCCCCTAAGTGCCCCAGGGGTACGGTGCCTTGTAACTATAAGCAAGGACATGATAACAGACGTTTTATATGCCTGGGTGAAGGAAAAGCTGCCATTTTCGTTTTCCCCCATGGTGGTGCATCAACCCCATAGGCTAACTTGGGGAGGCTTTATTAAATAGTCTAGCTATTGAGAGGAGGGAGCTCAAATCATAATTCAAAGCCTCTAAATGATAGTAAAAGCAAATCTAACAACTTGCCAAGGTTAGATCTATTACCACTACGACAGATAAGAAGTTATAGAACTCGCTCTTTTCTGAGGGTGCTAAAGCTAGCTCTAGAGCAGACTCTCCTGATTGGTCAGTCTTTGCCTGGCTGGGCCAAAGCTGCTCTGTAGGGTTATGAAGTGTCCTGAAAGGAAACAATGAGGCATCTGGTGGGAGGAGATCTGCTGCTACCAAGCACAGGTCAGGAAGGGGGCTGCGAAGCCCAACTGGTCTTCAAAGGAAGAAAGACTGTAAGGACATGATCGAGGCCCACCCCAACTTCCTACACCCACTGCCAGCTATGAGACCTGATACCTGAACTAAGAGAGGGTCTGAAGGGAAGTTTTAGGGAATGTTAGCTACAACTGTGGGCTGGGTAGCCAGATCCGAAGCTCCTGGACAGATTTTATCCATTTTAGATTAATGTGAACAGTGCTTTCTGAGACAAGAATTTGCCACACTTCCGGGGACGTGGTCATCACAGAGGGTGGCTGTTGTAAAGTCCCTTTTTGGATGGTCACCCCACTTTTTGCTGCTGTTGTTTTTGACCTGGTAGTGTGCTGAGGCCTGCAATCAGACCTCAGTACTTATGCACTTTCCCTTAAACTGTTTGTCAAATTGCATAGAACAATTGGCAAGGACTTTGCCACCCCTGTAAGTCCCTAGTAATTGGTTATATTTGGAACCAGTGGTACTCAGGGCAAGGATGGTAAAAGGATCACTAAGGCTGCAGCACTAATTATGCCACCATGTGTGACCCGAGTAAAAGTGAGCCTGCACAGCTGCCATGTCAGCCCGCACAAGCAGCCAGTCTGCTCAAGTTCAGCTCGTCCCACACACAGTCCATGCACTGCCCATAGCACAGGTCAGTCACCCCTATGGCAGGCCTCCTGTAGCCCAGGAATCATTTCCTGTGCTATAATTGTGGACATATGTGAACAAGCATATATGGCCTTGGGGCAGCATTTTAAACTTCATGCGACTGCAAGTGACCAGCAGTCCATAGGATAACATGGGCTGGCACTTAACAGTCCCCAGATGCCCAGCTCCATGATGGCCTGGCCGATTCCCCCCCATGTTTGGTATCAAACACTATGCTTTTTAACCCTGAGCATGAATCTCATGCCTAGCATTACCTAGCATGTACCCTGGTGGCGCCCTTAGAGGATGCCCACCAAGATAGCAGCTTTCCCCTGCCTTGGCGAGCTCTCCTGAGCCATTTGCTGCCAAGGCAAGAGTCTGCCCTCCTGCTGACATGCTAGCACTTCCCCGGGACAGAGACACAGGCCATGGGCAGGAAGGTGGTCACACCTCCTCTGTCCCAGGAAGGCTAGTGTTTACTGTAATCAAGGTAGTGAGCCTCAAATGCTTCACCGCCCTTGATTTGTAATCTCTGGTCCCCCACTTGAGAACCAAGCCCTTCCTGCCCTGACTACGCTGGCAGGTGGGAAAATTACCTGTTCAGGAGGCACACAGCCCCCAAAGACCAGCCGCTCCTTTAGGGTGGACTAGAGGGTCTGTACAGCCGAAGAAGTGTTCTGCTATCTTGGCAAACCTTGGGAATAGTGGGTTCTGGGTAGGAAAGTGATGTACTCCCACAGGAAGTCATCACTTCAAGGGCCGGCTAGCCACAGTGACCAGTAGCCCATTGGCCACTATCTCCCACACTCTTACCGTTCTCTAAACCAGGGTTTAAGAAGCTCCCTGGCACCAGAACCGCAGCTTTGCCTTTGAAAACAAGAAGAGGCACAAAGAAGATGCTGTCACTAATGACAGGATTTCAGCACAAAAAGAGGACACTTAAATGCCATGAGGAGCCCATATAATGGAACTGTGCGGTCGACGTGTGCCTGTGGTGAAAACTCATTGCTCCCAGCAAGAGGGACTCCAGTGGACACCAGAAACCTAAAGCGGACTCCCCTGACCGTACCAGTCATCTGCCACCTGCAGAAGAAACATCGTGCTGCATCCCCAGAAGTGAAACCTGTCGGGCCCTTCGTGAGTGAGCCCAAAGAAATTTGGTGACCTGCACCCTGGGAGTGGTAGTGAGGCTCTCATCAAGTTTTGAGCCACTACCCCCTTCCGGACGACCTTTAGCCAAGAAACTAACAGTGGACTACATTTGCCGCTGCCAAGGCTTGTCTTGGACATCACTGACTCCAGAGCAGTTCCCCAGCATAATGACCAAAGTCCGCAAAGACACCACTCCTGAGAATCTGCATCTTGAAGAAGGCGATTTCGAGAGGAGCAGCATAGCATCTTTGGCATGACCAGTCCCTGTGATTGACAGCTGCAAGGCTACCTCTGCACCCGGAGCCGCCGGACGTGGTGGCGAAGTTCCAGCTGGAGAACCCAGGTCCCGGGACTCCAAAGGGTAGAGTGTGAGTCCCCCGAAAATGTGCTTTTGTCAAGTGCTGCATTTTGACAGCGCCTGAGGATCCCATCAGCACCAAGGACCCCCAGATTATCTCCTCACCCGGACTCCCTGGGCAAGGTAAATAGGAACTGAGTGTTAAGTAATGTTCTAGGGACCCGCAAGACCTTAACTCCAAGTGGGATCCCCGGAGCGCACCCTATAAGTGACTGATTGCACACTGAAATTTCCCCCACTGAATTCAATAGGAGTCATTTGACCATTAAAAGTACTCTATTTTTAAATGCTTTCAAAATTCACAACTCCAGTTGTGTGTAAGATAAAAAGTTTGTTTTGGTGTCTAAATTTTCTAAATTGGTGTTGGATTTCTTTCAAGCCATGTCATTTACTTGTCGTCCATGTGGTTGTTGTGAAATGCTTTACACGTGTTCCTCTATGTAGCCTGACTGCTCCTTGCCGCTCTACCAGGACTGAGCTAAGATTTACTAGTGTGAACTTGAGGTCCACTTTTGGGTAACGTGCTAGTAACACATGGTAAGACTCCCCGACATACCACATAATACTGCAACCTTATAACAGTGGCACCCTGCACCCCATTGGTCAGGGGTAGCTCCCCTCCTTGCCGGCCTAGAAGCCTGGATAAATATGAGAGAGCTGCCAAGCAACTGAGATCCCTGCTTGGAAACTACAAGAAGAAGGACTGCCCTGCTGAATTCATGACCTACACCAAGAGGAATGAATTATTCAGGACTTAAGGACTACACCTACTGCACACTTTGGGTTTCACCAAAATTATGACTTTGCCTTGCTCTGAAAGTTAAAGGAGTGGACTCTCTGAAAGCAACAGGTTAAAAGAGCTCCACCTGCATTATCTTCACCTAGAAGAGCCCACCTGGACAGCCAGGTGTAGTGTGGGAATTGTAGTCCCAACTTCACAAGGAGCAACTCAGAGCTTCTGGAACCTTGGGTGGCGGTTGTGAAAACTTCAAGATTCTAAAGGGACCTTCTGGAAGATCCAGAAGTTTGAGACCATTTGGAGAATTTACAGTAAATAGCTCCATAAGTGGACTGACCCGTCGTCGAGAGTCAAGCCAGCGAGATTGAACCGTGAAATCCATGTTTGCCCCACTGAAGCTCCGTAGCTCCTTGTCATCGATGGCGAGAACCAAGAGTTCCAGGAATCACTGAGGCATCACGTGGAATCAAGCTGCTGTTGTCGAACTGCAACTTGGCATGATGAGGAGCCCAATTGAACGTGAAGAGAAAAAGCTCTGAAAAAAGACTAAGTGCAAAGGTAAAATTTTGACCAACCCCAACCACCCATTGTAGCCGAGTTGCGCTCCATTGCGGTTGGCCTTAAACCTTAACTGGGTCCCGGTCAAGTGTGACCAGATGTCCCCAATTTGCGATATTTTATTTTAAGCCCTAGAAAGCACATTTTTACATTTAATCTTTAGAAATTCATATCTCCGGTTCCTTACATTGGATTTTGTTCATTTTGGTGTCATTTTGTTCATAAACATATAAGCTGTTTTTATAAATTGGTGTTGTATTTTTACTGTTTTGTGCCTTGCTTATTTAATGTATTGGTGTTTTTAAATGCTTTACACACCTGTCTCCTAAATTAAGCCTGTCTGCTTACAGCCAAGCTACCAAGGGTTGAGCTGGGATTAATTTATTGAGGCCTCAACTGGACCTTATTTGTGATTGTGGCCTTATAGTGGTGTTGGAACATACCTGCATCTACTACTAAACTAAACCACCATCCAACAGGGACCATGTTATAATGTGCACATGGCACACTCAATAACAGGTGTACTGCGACGCAGAGTAGGACAGTGTCCTGCACCCATACTTATAACCCTCTGGCCATTCCTTCCCTCCCCTACCCAAAGTTAAAGAATATGTGGCATCCTGCCTCCCACTCATTCCATCCTGGCCATTTACCCTGCCACCTCCTACATGTAAAAAATATAATACCTGGCCTCCCTCCACCCATCCACACCACCCTCAGCATGTACCTTGCCCCCTCCTAAATATTAACAAGATAGTACCTGGCTTTTGTCCACCCATCCACACCACCCTCAGCATTTATGTTTCCCCCTCCTAAATATTAAAAATATAATACCTGGCCTTCCTCCACCCATCCACACCACCCTCAGCACTTACCTTGCCCTCTCCTAAATATTAAAAAGATAGTACCTGCCCCCCCTGCACCCAGCCACACCACCTGATGTTGCAACAAGTTTTGCATCACATGTTGCTGCACCATAGCTGCCAACAGGTGTTAATAATGCATCATGTAATACATAATCAGACAAGGAAACTCCTACCCGTGTTTGAGCCATGTGTGCATCATAGAGACTGAGACATTGTGCTGTGACATCACTATCTGTGCCCTCGGTTATGTCCCTCTTTCTCTCTTCTCAGGATCGAGTCCTGCTCTCTGACAGATTCCTGCTGTTCAGATCTCGCTGATGCTTTCAGAACAAATCAACACCTCATGATGCTGGACCTGAGCAGCAATGCGGTGCAGGACTCTGGGATGAGACAACTGTGTGAAGGGCTGAGACACCCAGGCTGCAGACTCCAGAGACTTGAGTAAGGAGACGCCCGTCTCTTCTTGTGCTGTGATGACCTTCATTGACTTTCTGTGCCCTCCTCAGCCCTATCATCCTTGGCAGGAGTGGTGTGCTCCTAAGAGCATCTTTCTTTGGACTTATCACTTTCACCTGAGACAATATGCCTGACACTGTCCCCTGCCAACCTACAGCCCTGTGCCCATCCTATGAGCTCCTTTGGTCTGCCGTTCCTTGCCAGTCTGTCACCCTCTGTATCCACCATTCCCAGTCAGCCAACGAGCCCTAGGCCCACCGCTGCTTGCCAGCCTGCAGGCCCCTGTGATCCCTGGTCACCCTCTCAGCCCCTATGACCTCTTCCCCCTGTCTTGTATGTCAGCGCCTGCCCCAACAGCTCCTGCCTGACAACCTGTGCCTCTGCTTGTCATTCCTGCCTGCCTGTCAGTGTTGTACTTGTGTCTTTTGGCGATCTGTCAGCTCCTGTGCCACTCACAGCTTTCTAACATTAATTATGGGGTCTACGCATGCATCACTGTGTACCTGAGCATCAGTGGGTGCCAAGGCGTCCTCTGCTCTGTCCTGTTCTGTGTTCTATATGGTATCCTATAGTGAGGCCTGTACTGTACCCTACTGTGTGTCCTATAATATCCTATAGTGAAGCCTGTATTTATCTGAGACAAATAAGGTCAAAACGAAAAAGATCCAATAAGCACAAGTTGAAATATCACTTTTAAAAAGTTTAAAAGAGTCTCTATCCTTAGAAATAAACAGTTGTATCTTTGTTACAAACAGTACCTTGGATGTGTCAAAAATAATGACGCATGGAGACCGCAGAGGAGGAGAAGCGTGGAAAAATAAGGTGTTACGCCAGATTTTCTGACGCAACACAGATGACCCGTTGTTTCTTTCCACGCTGCAGGGGGTTTGCGTCATTTTTTGGCATGTAGTCTTGGTTCCTCCCTGAGATGCAGGAATATTTTGACGCCCAGGAACGATGCATTGAAAATCCTTGACGTGCTGAAAGAAAGAACAGGTGCTACGTCGACCCAGTAGTTGATGCGTTTAATTTTCAATCGCAAGGTAGGCACTGCGTCGAATTTTCAGTCGGGGCTGCATCATTCTGATCGACTGTGTGGTAATTTCTAGGCTGCAGTGCAGGCTCTGCGTCAGTTTCGGCAGGCGTTGCATCAATTTTTCGACGCAGAAGGAATTTCTTGAAGAGGTAACTTCTTTGCTGGCCCTGAGACATCAGAAACAGGAGGCAAGCTCAATCCAAGCACTTGTAGAGCACTTTTGGGGAACGCAGAATCCTTCCCGCAAAGTCAGAGGCCAGCAGGGCAGCAGTCTTTCTAAGCAAAGCAGTCCAGATGAGTCCTTTGGGTAGCCAGGCAGCTCCTCCGACAGGGTACAGGTGTAGGTCCAGAAGTGTCCGAGTTGGTGGGGTCAGAGACCCAGTTTATATACCCAAAAATGCCTTTGAATTGGGGGAGACTTCAAAGAGTGGTTTTGAAGTGCACATTTCCCCTTTCAGTGCAGGTCTGTCTGCCAGGGCCCCAGTAGGGGGTTTGGCAGTCCATTGTGTGAGGGCAGGCCACTAGCCTTTGAAATGTAAGTGTCAGGCCCTCCACCCTTCCAGCCCAGGAGGACTCATTCATTATGCAGATGAGTGCAAGTGTGACTGAGTGTCCTGTGTTTGTGGTTGTCTGGGTGAATGCACAAGGGAGCTGTCAACCAGCCCAGCCCAGACGGTGATTAAAGACAGGCTGTAAGGCACAGATGGTTTTAAGCGCAGAAAAATGCTCCCTTTCTAAAAGTGGCATTTCTAAAATAGTAATATAAAATCCAACCTCACCAATAAGCAGGATTTTCTATTACCATTCTGGCCATACTAAATATGACCTGGTTACCCCTTGAGATCAGAATCTACCACTCAAAAAGTATATGAGGACAGTCCCAATGGTAGTCTATGAAAGGAGCAGGCCTCACTGTAGTGAAAAACGAATTTAGGAGTTTTTCACTATCAGGACATATAAAACACATATGCACATGTCCTGCCTTTTACCTACGTAGCACCCTGCCCTATGGGTTACCTAGGGCCTACCTTAGGGGTGACTTATATGTAGAAAAAGGGGAGTTTAAGGCATGGCAAGTACTTTTAAATGCTAAGTCATGTTTATAAAGTACTTATGCAGCACACAAACAATAGTAAAGTGAAACACAACACAAAAAATCCCAAAGCAATTTACAATACATAGATTACATTTCAATAAATTATTTTACATCGAAAATCCATTCAATAGATCCAGAGTTATGAATTTTACATTTTTTTAGTTTAAACTAGCATCTAAAAGGTCCAAAGCGCCAACCACATAATCTAGTCCTGTGATACCGAGACAAAGTTGAAAAATATGCCTGACCGTGATGGAGTGTGGCTCTGATACAAAAAGTGGATTGGGCCTGGTCAGCACTTAACTTCGGACTTAGATGAAATTCTGAGAAAAAGTGTCTGAGAAGGTAAACTTCAGTGGGACAAGGATGCAGGAGGTATCCGGGAGGGAGTGTCATCATTGGATAGCCTTGGTTTGAAGCCACAGTGAAGATTTCTACGTTTTGACTTAGTCTCTGAAATAGAAGTCGAAACTCTCCAGCAGGAGGAGACAGAGGGCTGTAGCCAAAGACAGTTCCATGAGGCTGGATACCCCTTTGGTGATGGACTTCAGAAAAGGATTTGCAGCTGCGGAGAAAAGCTTAGCAGGAGAAGCTGTGAAGTCAAACTGACTGAAATGCACCTCAAGTGGATAGACGAGCATATTGGTCCCAGTCTCCTCCTGGTTCTTAGAGCACTTTTTGACCAAATTTGTTTTAGTTCCTTAGTTGTGGGATTTGGCTATCTGGGTACCTTTAGCACCACAAACAAGGGTTTAGGACTGGTGAGATTCCCCTTGGGGGTGCCGCGCACACTCAGGCTGGGCCCCAGTGCGGGTTCAAGATGATGGGAGCCTTTTGTGTCCTTGTGGCTCCGTACAGGAGGCAGGCAAACTAACCCTCGGAGTCACTCTGGTAGTCCTGAGTTCAAGTGAAGATGTAGGGCTCAACAGCAAGGTTTGAGGCAGGCTCCAGACAGCTAAGCAGTCCTTCCAGGGGCAGCAACAGTCTTGCATAGTGCACAACATGTCAAAGAAGTAGGCAGTCCCCTAAGAGTCCTTCCACAGGTCCAGTAGTGAACTGAAGAGTAGGTCTGAAGGTCCTATTTTTATATCCTCGTGTCCTTCCTCTGGAAGGTGTGAGAAGCTTCTAAAAAGGTTCTTGGAAGTGCATGGCATGTCCTGCCCCGCCCCTTCCCTGGCCCAAAGCTAGCTGTGGTGACAATGTGGGGTTGTTAGGTCCTTTGTGGAAGGCAGAGCACACCCTATTCCGTTGCAAGTAGGACTGCACTTAGCTCCGCCCCACATGCTGCCAGCAGGTGGCCCATAGAGGCCCATCTAATCCAGTTATTGTGTGACTGTTTGGGAGGAGGAAGTCTAGCTGTCAGCTACACCAAGTCATTTAACCCAAAACAGACTGCAGGCACAAAGGGCTAAAGGCAGGAAAATAGCAATATTCTAAAAGTGGCATTTTCAAAACAGTAGTTAAAAATCTGACTACAATTAAAGAAGGTTTATCATTACAATTTCATAAATAATAAACATAATATAGCTACCTGTTTCCAAATGGAAATTACAACTTATTAATTGTAATAAGGAATCCCCAATGTCATCCTACTGGAGCGGTATGCCTAAACAAATTTAGGAGATTTTCTTTACCATAACATGCAAAACTTAAACATACTTGTCCTACATTGTAATTACGCAGCACCCTACCCTATGGCTACCTTGGACCTGCCTTAGGGGTGACTTATATATAATAAAAGGGGAGTTTAAGGCTTGACAACAGGGTTTAAATGTCAAGTGAACATGGCAGTTTAAAACTGAATTCAGGCTGCAGTGGCAGGCCTGGGACAGGTTGCAGTGGTTGGCACAAGTGCTGCAGGCCCACTAGTAGCATTTAATTTACAGCCCTGGTATATGGTATACCACTGTACAAGGGACTTACAAGTAAATGAAATATACCAATTAGGTGTATGCTAATCAAACCATGTTTAGGAGCGAGAGCACAAGCAGTTTATCACCGGTTAGCAGTAGTAAAGTGTGCAAAGTCCTAAGACCAACAAAAGCGAATTCAGCAAAAAGTGGAGAGAAAATGGCAAAATGTTTGGGATTGACCTTGCAGAGAGGGCCAAGTTCAACGCAAAGCAATTAGCAACTCGTTTTCAACCAGCCAAAGGGTAGCACTTCTTCCCTTTGGTCTCTGAACAGCTGCGTCTTGCCTTTATTGCTTGTACTGGATCGCCCTGTTCCTTCCTCATATCTCTTGCTGGAGTACCCCTTCTGTGTTCTCCCTCTGTCTCCCCCATTCTCTATCCTTTGACTTGTCCACTGCACTCCCTCCCTTGCTTTCTCAAGCCTTTTTCTGTTTTATCTCTTGGCTTCTGTTTCTCACTGTGGGTCTCTGTGTCCTTGTCTTTCTCTGTGTCCTTCACTGATGTTTCATCGTTATCTCTTGCCCCTTCTTCCCCTCAGTGCCGCTAGCCCTCCTCCACATGCTCTACCCCATCCTCTCCCCTAGCCCTCCACTTCTCTCACTTCCGGGCTTGTGCCCCATCAATCAATCAATCAGTTTTTATAAAGCGCAACCGTGAGGGTCTCAAGGCGCTGACCGGCACTGCTGGGCCCTTGAACCCAGAATGAGTGCATCGTGAATGATGCAGTGACCCAAATGGCTCCTGCTCCTCCTGACACATGACTGACCCCTCCTTCCATGGGTGAGACCACTGGACAGCCTGTGGCAGGGGGAGCCCTGGCACTGCCCTGGGGGGCAGACTGGCAGCCTGAGGTCTGCCCCTCTTAGAGTCCTTATGAGTTATATAGTGCTTGGTGCCCGATGTTAGCGCGGAGGCGCTTACCCACACGCTAGCGCTCTGTAGGGGGCATGGCTGGAAGCGGGGTGTTTTTGTTTTTAGCCTACATGGGAAGTGTTTTCAACGTGTGCATTGTGGGCCAGACCCCCCGGCAGTGTGACGGGTGAGGGGAGGTGAGAGAGAGATGCATAAATTGTAATTGTAATAAGAACTACACACATATGGCCATCAGGGCCAACATATTCCAGTGCATTCTGGGAGCTGTAGTTGAGTTCTACACAAACAGACACCATGTCACTAAAATTCTAGCTAACTGCCATGGAGTGGTCCGGTCACCTTACCCTCACCTAAGGGTTGATGAAATGAGATAAATGCCACTCGGGCGTTCTTTCAAGCGTCTCTGTGGCTTTAGACACTGTGGTGAAGGGAATACACTGCTTGCAGATTGTCTGGGGGAACCCCTTACTGAGGGGCAGCAGATGCCTCCGCATCGCGTGGTTTTGCATTGCAGATAGTGCTTTCTGCCCCTGCTGAGGCCACGAAGCGCTTTGAGCGTGGATAGCGCTGCGCTTCGTGGCGCCCAAGGCCGGTTCCAGTGCTGATGGCAGTGAGGTATGAAGGAATCTTGGTGCTGGTGCAGTGACGAGGTGCCCGCCTCTTCTGCCCTAGAGGAAGGTTAGTAGTTAGTAGTGGTCACGGAAGCAGCTGTTAGTTACCACTCCGCATCCTTGTTAGTTGTGTCTGTGGTTAGAGGGCGGGAGGACGCGGTGTTATTGCGGGGTGTGCTTGTCCTGGTAACTGGGCTGTTGGATTGCACTTGTGTTGGTAAATGCCAGGCCCTGACAGTAATGTCCAACAGAAAGGGGTCTCCCCAGCCTACCAGACAGCTCTGGGGGGCCCCAGGGTTGTCTCGGACTCCTCTGTGCCCTGGCCTGTGACACTGACACCCCGGTACAGAGGGGGCGCCCTTCTGTGCGCTACTTTACACTGGGGGCGCTGACTGCTCACCGCCTAGGAAGAGGCCCAGGGCGGATACACCTCTGTGGCTGCCGTAGGACTCGGACAGAGGGTCCTCGGGACCCCCAGAGGCCAGTGCAGTTAGTCCCTGCAGCTGCCCGCAGGAAAGGCGTTGTGCATGTGTGAAGTGAGGCAGCGCCTCTGCCTCCGGGGCACTACCAGGCGCTTTACACAGCAGCTGTGTTTCACTAGTGAGCGCTGCACTGTGAACGCGCCCCTCACCTCTTTGCTGTGAACAGCACCTTTTCTGGGTCCTTCTTTCCCTGATCACCCCCATTTTCTGACTGATACTGGTGGTTACTGACTGACTGTGCCCTGGGCTCTGCTACCCAGGCCCAGGGCCAGCGCTCTGTGTAAAAGTGTATGGTATTTAGGTGTAATTACAATTGGTGCTGACAACGTACCTGTAAGTGCCCAGTATAAGGCCGGGCACGTAGGACCAGTGGCCAGTAGATGTGATGCATTTAAGTGTTCATTACTCAGATGCTGCAGGCTGATTCTACGTTAAATTTAAAATTATATGCAAATTTGATGTTGGCTTTAACAGTACTTCCAAAGTATTAAACTACCTTACACATAAGACACCACTAAGGTCTCCCCTAAGTGCCCCAGGGGTACGGTGCCTTGTAACTATAAGCAGGGACATGATAACAGACGTTTTATATGCCTGGGTGAAGGAAAAGCTGCCATTTTCGTTTTCCCCCATGGTGGTGCATCAACCCCATAGGCTAACTTGGGGAGGCTTTATTAAATAGTCTAGCTATTGAGAGGAGGGAGCTCAAATCATAATTCAAAGCCTCTAAATGATAGTAAAAGCAAATCTAACAACTTGCCAAGGTTAGATCTATTACCACTACGACAGATAAGAAGTTATAGAACTCGCTCTTTTCTGAGGGTGCTAAAGCTAGCTCTAGAGCAGACTCTCCTGATTGGTCAGTCTTTGCCTGGCTGGGCCAAAGCTGCTCTGTAGGGGTATGAAGTGTCCTGAAAGGAAACAATGAGGCATCTGGTGGGAGGAGATCTGCTGCTACCAAGCACAGGTCAGGAAAGGGGCTGCGAAGCCCAACTGGTCTTCAAAGGAAGAAAGACTGTAAGGACATGATCGAGGCCCACCCCAACTTCCTACACCCACTGCCAGCTATGAGACCTGATACCTGAACTAAGAGAGGGTCTGAAGGGAAGTTTTAGGGAATGTTAGCTACAACTGTGGGCTGGGTAGCCAGATCCGAAGCTCCTGGACAGATTTTATCCATTTTAGATTAATGTGAACAGTGCTTTCTGAGACAAGAATTTGCCACACTTCCGGGGACGTGGTCATCACAGAGGGTGGCTGTTGTAAAGTCCCTTTTTGGATGGTCACCCCACTTTTTGCTGCTGTTGTTTTTGACCTGGTAGTGTGCTGAGGCCTGCAATCAGACCTCAGTACTTATGCACTTTTCCTTAAACTGTTTGTCAAATTGCATAGAACAATTGGCAAGGACTTTGCCACCCCTGTAAGTCCCTAGTAATTGGTTATATTTGGTACCAGTGGTACTCAGGGCAAGGATGGTAAAAGGGTCACTAAGGCTGCAGCACTAATTATGCCACCATGTGTGACCCGAGTAAAAGTGAGCCTGCACAGCTGCCATGTCAGCCCGCACAAGCAGCCAGTCTGCTCAAGTTCAGCTCGTCCCACACACAGTCCATGCACTGCCCATAGCACAGGTCAGTCACCCCTATGGCAGGCCTCCTGTAGCCCAGGAATCATTTCCTGTGCTATAATTGTGGACATATGTGAACAAGCATATATGGCCTTGGGGCAGCATTTTAAACTTCATGCGACTGCAAGTGACCAGCAGTCCATAGGATAACATGGGCTGGCACTTAACAGTCCCCAGATGCCCAGCTCCATGATGGCCTGGCCGATTCCCCCCCATGTTTGGTATCAAACACTATGCTTTTTAACCCTGAGCATGAATCTCATGCCTAGCATTACCTAGCATGTACCCTGGTGGCGCCCTTAGAGGATGCCCACCAAGATAGCAGCTTTCCCCTGCCTTGGCGAGCTCTCCTGAGCCATTTGCTGCCAAGGCAAGAGTCTGCCCTCCTGCTGGACATGCTAGCACTTCCCCGGGACAGAGACACAGGGCATGGGCAGGAAGGTGGTCACACCTCCTCTGTCCCAGGAAGGCTAGTGTTTACTGTAATCAAGGTAGTGAGCCTCAAATGCTTCACCGCCCTTGATTTGTAATCTCTGGTCCCCCACTTGAGAACCAAGCCCTTCCTGCCCTGACTACGCTGGCAGGTGGGAAAATTACCTGTTCAGGAGGCACACAGCCCCCAAAGACCAGCCGCTCCTTTAGGGTGGACTAGAGGGTCTGTACAGCCGAAGAAGTGTTCTGCTATCTTGGCAAACCTTGGGAATAGTGGGTTCTGGGTAGGAAAGTGATGTACTCCCACAGGAAGTCATCACTTCAAGGGCCGGCTAGCCACAGTGACCAGTAGCCCATTGGCCACTATCTCCCACACTCTTACCGTTCTCTAAACCAGGGTTTAAGAAGCTCCCTGGCACCAGAACCGCAGCTTTGCCTTTGAAAACAAGAAGAGGCACAAAGAAGATGCTGTCACTAATGACAGGATTTCAGCACAAAAAGAGGACACTTAAATGCCATGAGGAGCCCATATAATGGAACTGTGCGGTCGACGTGTGCCTGTGGTGAAAACTCATTGCTCCCAGCAAGAGGGACTCCAGTGGACACCAGAAACCTAAAGCGGACTCCCCTGACCGTACCAGTCATCTGCCACCTGCAGAAGAAACATTGTGCTGCATCCCCAGAAGTGAAACCTGTCGGGCCCTTCGTGAGTGAGCCCAAAGAAATTTGGTGACCTGCAACCTGGGAGTGGTAGTGAGGCTCTCATCAAGTTTTGAGCCACTACCCCCTTCCGGACGACCTTTAGCCAAGAAACTAACAGTGGACTACATTTGCCGCTGCCAAGGCTTGTCTTGGACATCACTGACTCCAGAGCAGTTCCCCAGCATAATGACCAAAGTCCGCAAAGACACCACTCCTGAGAATCTGCATCTTGAAGAAGGCGATTTCAAGAGGAGCAGCATAGCATCTTTGGCATGACCAGTCCCTGTGATTGACAGCTGCAAGGCTACCTCTGCACCCGGAGCCGCCGGACGTGGTGGCGAAGTTCCAGCTGGAGAACCCAGGTCCCGGGACTCCAAAGGGTAGAGTGTGAGTCCCCCGAAAATTTGCTTTTGTCAAGTGCTGCATTTTGACAGCGCCCGAGGATCCCATCAGCACCAAGGACCCCCAGATTATCTCCTCACCCGGACTCCCTGGGCAAGGTAAATAGGAACTGAGTGTTAAGTAATGTTCTAGGGACCCGCAAGACCTTAACTCCAAGTGGGTTCCCCGGAGCGCACCCTATAAGTGACTGATTGCACACTGAAATTTCCCCCACTGAATTCAATAGGAGTCATTTGACCATTAAAAGTACTCTATTTTTAAATGCTTTCAAAATTCACAACTCCAGTTGTGTGTAAGATAAAAAGTTTGTTTTGGTGTCTAAATTTTCTAAATTGGTGTTGGATTTCTTTCAAGCCATGTCATTTACTTGTCGTCCATGTGGTTGTTGTGAAATGCTTTACACGTGTTCCTCTATGTAGCCTGACTGCTCCTTGCCGCTCTACCAGGACTGAGCTAAGATTTACTAGTGTGAACTTGAGGTCCACTTTTGGGTAACGTGCTAGTAACACATGGTAAGACTCCCCGACATACCACATAATACTGCAACCTTATAACAGTGGCACTCTGCACCCCATTGGTCAGGGGTAGCCCCCCTCCTTGCCGGCCTAGAAGCCTGGATAAATATGAGAGAGCTGCCAAGCAACTGAGATCTCTGCTTGGAAACTACAAGAAGAAGGACTGCCCTGCTGAATTCATGACCTACACCAAGAGGAATGAATTCTTCAGGACTTAAGGACTACACCTACTGCACACTTTGGGTTTCACCAAAAGCAACAGGTTAAAAGAGCTCCACCTGCATTATCTTCACCTAGAAGAGCCCACCTGGACAGTCAGGTGTAGTGTGGGAATTGTAGTCCCAACTTCACAAGGAGCAACTCAGAGCTTCTGGAACCTTGGGTGGCGGTTGTGAAAACTTCAAGATTCTAAAGGGACCTTCTGGAAGATCCAGAAGTTTGAGACCATTTGGAGAATTTACAGTAAATAGCTCCATAAGTGGACTGACCCGTCGTCGAGAGTCAAGCCAGCAAGATTGAACCGTGAAATCCATGTTTGCCCCACTGAAGCTCCGTAGCTCCTTGTCATCGATGGCGAGAACCAAGAGTTCCAGGAATCACTGAGGCATCACGTGGAATCAAGCTGCTGTTGTCGAACTGCAACTTGGCATGATGAGGAGCCCAATTGAACGTGAAGAGAAAAAGCTCTGAAAAAAGACTAAGTGCAAAGGTAAAATTTTGACCAACCCCAACCACCCATTGTAGCCGAGTTGCGCTCCATTGCGGTTGGCCTTAAACCTTAACTGGGTCCCGGTCAAGTGTGACCAGATGTCCCCAATTTGCGATATTTTATTTTAAGCCCTAGAAAGCACATTTTTACATTTAATCTTTAGAAATTCATATCTCCGGTTCCTTACATTGGATTTTGTTCATTTTGGTGTCATTTTGTTCATAAACATATAAGCTGTTTTTATAAATTGGTGTTATATTTTTACTGTTTTGTGCCTTGCTTATTTAATGTATTGGTGTTTTTAAATGCTTTACACACCTGTCTCCTAAGTTAAGCCTGTCTGCTTACAGCCAAGCTACCAAGGGTTGAGCTGGGATTAATTTATTGAGGCCTCGACTGGACCTTATTTGTGATTGTGGCCTTATAGTGGTGTTGGAACATACCTGCATCTACTACTAAACTAAACCACCATCCAACAGGGACCATGTTATAATGTGCACATGGCACACTCAATTACAGGTGTACTGCGACGCAGAGTAGGACAGTGTCCTGCACCCATACGTATAACCCTCCGGCCATTCCTTCCCTCCCCTACCCAAAGTTAAAGAATATGTGGCATCCTGCCTCCCACTCATTCCATCCTGGCCATTTACCCTGCCACCTCCTACATGTAAAAAATATAATACCTGGCCTCCATCCACCCATCCACACCACCCTCAGCATGTACCTTGCCCCCTCCTAAATATTAACAAGATAGTACCTGGCTTTTGTCCACCCATCCACACCACCCTCAGCATTTACGTTTCCCCCTCCTAAATATTAAAAATATAATACCTGGCCTTCCTCCACCCATCCACACCACCCTCAGCACTTACCTTGCCCTCTCCTAAATATTAAAAAGATAGTACCTGGCCCCCCTCCACCCAGCCACACCACCTGATGTTGCAACAAGTTTTGCATCACATGTTGCTGCACCATAGCTGCCAACAGGTGTTAATAATGCATCATGTAATACATAATCAGACAAGGAAACTCCTGCCCGTGTTTGAGCCATGTGTGCATCATAGAGACTGAGACATTGTGCTGTGACATCACTATCTGTGCCCTCGGTTATGTCCCTCTTTCTCTCTTCTCAGGATCGAGTCCTGCTCTCTGACAGATTCCTGCTGTTCAGATCTCGCTGATGCTTTCAGAACAAATCAACACCTCATGATGCTGGACCTGAGCAGCAATGCGGTGCAGGACTCTGGGATGAGACAACTGTGTGAAGGGCTGAGACACCCAGGCTGCAGACTCCAGAGACTTGAGTAAGGAGACGCCCGTCTCTTCTTGTGCTGTGATGACCTTCATTGACTTTCTGTGCCCTCCTCAGCCCTATCATCCTTGGCAGGAGTGGTGTGCTCCTAAGAGCATCTTTCTTTGGACTTATCACTTTCACCTGAGACAATATGCCTGACACTGTCCCCTGCCAACCTACAGCCCTGTGCCCATCCTATGAGCTCCTTTGGTCTGCCGTTCCTTGCCAGTCTGACACCCTCTGTATCCACCATTCCCAGTCAGCCAACGAGCCCTAGGCCCACCGCTGCTTGCCAGCCTGCAGGCCCCTGTGATCCCTGGTCACCCTCTCAGCCCCTATGACCTCTTCCCCCTGTCTTGTATGTCAGCGCCTGCCCCAACAGCTCCTGCCTGACAACCTGTGCCTCTGCTTGTCATTCCTGCCTGCCTGTCAGTGTTGTACTTGTGTCTTTTGGCGATCTGTCAGCTCCTGTGCCACTCACAGCTTTCTAACATTAATTATGGGGTCTACGCATGCATCACTGTGTACCTGAGCATCAGTGGGTGCCAAGGCGTCCTCTGCTCTGTCCTGTTCTGTGTTCTATATGGTATCCTATAGTGAGGCCTGTACTGTACCCTACTGTGTGTCCTATAATATCCTATAGTGAAGCCTGTATTTATCTGAGACAAATAAGGTCAAAACGAAAAAGATCCAATAAGCACAAGTTGAAATATCACTTTTAAAAAGTTTAAAAGAGTCTCTATCCTTAGAAATAAACAGTTGTATCTTTGTTACAAACAGTACCTTGGATGTGTCAAAAATAATGACGCATGGAGACCGCAGAGGAGGAGAAGCGTGGAAAAATAAGGTGTTACGCCAGATTTTCTGACGCAACACAGATGACCCGTTGTTTCTTTCCACGCTGCAAGGGGTTTGCGTCATTTTTTGGCATGTAGTCTTGGTTCCTCCCTGAGATGCAGGAATATTTTGACGCCCAGGAACGATGCATTGAAAATCCTTGACGTGCTGAAAGAAAGAACAGGTGCTACGTCGACCCAGTAGGTGATGCGTTTAATTTTCAATCGCAAGGTAGGCACTGCGTCGAATTTTCAGTCGGGGCTGCATCATTCTGATCGACTGTGTGGTAATTTCTAGGCTGCAGTGCAGGCTCTGCGTCAGTTTCGGCAGGCGTTGCATAAATTTTTCGACGCAGAAGGAATTTCTTGAAGAGGTAACTTCTTTGCTGGCCCTGAGACATCAGAAACAGGAGGCAAGCTCAATCCAAGCACTTGTAGAGCACTTTTGGGGAACGCAGAATCCTTCCCGCAAAGTCAGAGGCCAGCAGGGCAGCAGTCTTTCTAAGCAAAGCAGTCCAGATGAGTCCTTTGGGTGGCCAGGCAGCTCCTCCGACAGGGTACAGGTGTAGGTCCAGAAGTGTCCGAGTTGGTGGGGTCAGAGACCCAGTTTATATACCCCAAAATGCCTTTGAATTGGGGGAGACTTCAAAGAGTGGTTTTGAAGTGCACATTTCCCCTTTCAGTGCAGGTCTGTCTGCCAGGGCCCCAGTAGGGGGTTTGGCAGTCCATTGTGTGAGGGCAGGCCACTAGCCTTTGAAATGTAAGTGTCAGGCCCTCCATCCTTCCAGCCCAGGAGGACTCATTCATTAATGCAGATGAGTGCAAGTGTGACTGAGTGTCCTGTGTTTGTGGTTGTCTGGGTGAATGCACAAGGGAGCTGTCAACCAGCCCAGCCCAGACGTTGATTAAAGACAGGCTGTAAGGCACAGATGGTTTTAAGCGCAGAAAAATGCTCCCTTTCTAAAAGTGGCATTTCTAAAATAGTAATATAAAATCCAACCTCACCAATAAGCAGGATTTTCTATTACCATTCTGGCCATACTAAATATGACCTGGTTACCCCTTGAGATCAGAATCTACCACTTAAATAGTATATGAGGACAGTCCCAATGGTAGTCTATGAAAGGAGCAGGCCTCACTGTAGTGAAAAACGAATTTAGGAGTTTTTCACTATCAGGACATATAAAACACATATGCCCATGTCCTGCCTTTTACCTACGTAGCACCCTGCCCTATGGGTTACCTAGGGCCTACCTTAGGGGTGACTTATATGTAGAAAAAGGGGAGTTTAAGGCTTGGCAAGTACTTTTAAATGCCGGTCAAAGTGGCAGTGAAACTGCACACACAGGCCTTGCAAAGGCAGGCCTGAGACATGGTTAGAGGGCTACTTATGTGGGTGGCACAATCAGTGCTGCATGCCCACTAGTACCATTTAATCTACAGGCCCTGGGCAAATGTAGTACACTTTACTAGGGACAAATGAGTAAATTAAATATGCCAATCGGGTATGAGCCAGCGTTACCATGTTTAAGGGGGAGAGCACTTGCACTTTAGCACTGGTTAGCAGTGGTAAAGTGTGCAGACTCCTAAGGCCAGCAAAAACAGTGTCAGAAAAAGGAGAGGAGGAAGGCAAAAGGTATGTGGTGAGCCTTCAGAGAGGCCATTTTTCAAGATGTATCCTATAATGAGACCTGTAGGCCTGTACTATACCCTATAGTGTGTCCTATACTGTATCCTATAGTGAGGCCTGTGCTGTGCCCTATAGTGTGTCCTATACTGTATCCTATAGTGAGGCCTGTGCTGTACCCTATAGTGTGTCCTATACTGTATCCTATAGTGAGGCCTGTGCTGTGCCCTATAGTGTGTCCTATACTGTATCCTATAGTGAGGGCTGTGCTGCACCCTATAGTGTGTCATATACTGTATCCTATAGTGAGGGCTGTGCTGTACCCTATATGGTGTCCTATACTGTATCCTATAGTGAGGCCTGTACTGTACCCTATATGGTGCCCTATACTTTATCCTATAGTGAGGGCTGTGCTGTACCCTATAGTGTGTCCTATACTGTATCCTATAGTGAGGGCTGTGCTGTACCCTATAGTGTGACATATGCTGTATCCTATAGTGACACCTGTGCTGTACCCTATAGTGTGTCCTATACTGTATCCTATAGTGAGGGCTGTGCTGTACCCTATATGGTGTCCTATACTGTATCCTATAGTGAGGGCTGTGCTGTACCCTATAGTGTGTCCTATACTGTATCCTATAGTGAGTGCTGTGCTGTACCCTATAGTGTGTCCTATACTGTATCCTATAGTGAGGCCTGTACTGTACCATATTGTGTGTATTATACTGTATCCTATAGTGAGGGCTGTGCTGTACCCTATAGTGTGACATATACTGTATCCTATAGTGACACCTGTACTGTACCCTATAATGTGTCCTGTACTGTATCCTATAGTGAGGCCTGTGCTGTACCCTATATAGTGTGTCCTATATTGTATCCTATAGTGAGGCCTGTGCTGTACCCTATAGTGTGCCCTATATTGTGTCCTATAGTGAGGCCTGTGCTGTGCCCTATAGTGTGTCCTATACTATATCCTATAGTGAGGGCTGTTCTGTACCCTATAGTGTGTCCTATACTGTATCCTATAGTGACGCCTGTACTGTACCCTATAAGGTGTCCTATACTGTATCCTATAGTGAGGCCTGTGCTGTACCCTATAGCGTGTCCTATACTGTATCCTATAGTGAGGGCTGTGCTGTACCCTATAGTGTGACATATACTGTATCCTATAGTGACGCCTGTACTGTACCCTATAGTGTGTCCTAGACTGTATCCTATAGTGAGGCCTATGCTGTGCCCTATAGTGTGTCCTATACTCTATCCTATAGTGAGGAGTGTGCTGTACCCTATAGTGTGTCCTATACTGTATCCTATAGTGACGCCTGTACTGCACCCTATATGGTGTCCTATACTGTATCCTACAGTGAGGCCTGTGCTGTACCCTATAGTGTGTCCTATACTGTACCCTATAGTGAGGGCTGTGCTGTACCCTATAGTGTGTCCTATACTGAATCCTATAGTGAGGCCTGTACTGTACCCTATAGTGTGTCCT
Organism: Pleurodeles waltl; assembly: GCF_031143425.1. Lineage (NCBI taxonomy): Eukaryota > Metazoa > Chordata > Amphibia > Caudata > Salamandridae > Pleurodeles > Pleurodeles waltl. Next base: position 14,921,000 of record NC_090444.1, on the reverse strand, counting down.
ATACTGTATCCTATAGTGAGGGCTATGCTGTACCCTATAGTGCGTTCTATACTGTATACTACAGGCGTAGGTCACTCCTGAGGACTCTCAAGCCCACAGACCACGGGCATAGCTAACCTCTGAGGACTCTCAAGCCTATAACATAACATAGCATGTATATTTGTAAAGTATGCGTTCAACCAGAAGGGGATCTTGGGGCTGAATAGCAGATGTTTATTGTTACCCAATTCAATGGTACTCATTTTAACGACCTCAGAATGATGAAAGGCAACGTGGACCTGTCGGTATTTGAATCTTTGACCATGAGGTCGAACACAGGCCCCTACAGTGGACACATTAGTTTACTAAGCCACCAGACCAGTTTACGCCCACAGGCGTAGCTCACTTCTGAGGACCACACACATAGGGCTCTCAGGCTTGCAGGCGTATCTCATTCCTGAGGACTCTTAGAGTCAAAGGCGTAGCTCACTTCTGAGGACTGAAGACTCTCAAGCTCACAGATGTAACTCACTCGTGAGGACTCTCAAGCCCACAGGCATAGGTCACGCCTGAGGACTCTCAAGCCCACAGGCATAGCTCACTCTTGAGGACTCTCAAGCCCACAGGAGTAACTCCCTCCTAAGGACTCTCAAGCCCATGGGTGTAGCTCATTCCTGAGGACTCTCAGCTCACATATCTCATATCTCAATTCTGAGGACTTTCAAGCTTACAACATAGCTCACTCCTAAGGACTCTCAAGCCTACAGGCGTAGCTCTCTCCTGAAAATCACATGTGTAGCTCACCCCTGGAGTTCACTCTTCAAGACTTTCAAGCCCACTACCGTAGTTCATTCCTGAGGACTCTTAAACTCGCAGGCGAATCTCATTCCTGAGGACTCTCTAGCTCAAAGGCATAGCTCACTCTGGAGGACTCTCAAGCTCACAGGCGTAGCTCACTTGAGAGGGCTCTCAGGCGCACAGGCGTAGCTCACCCCTCATGACTCTGAGGCATGTGGGTATCCTAAGATGATCAGTCTGGGCAGCCTTTGGGCACTTGACTCTCTCAGGGTAGCAAGGTCGAGCAGTCCTGGCTTATTCCAGGAAGAGGAGAGGCTTAGACTCTCAGACTCAGGAGACATCACTCAGGCTCAGCCAGTGCTTTACTTTATAATAGAAAGCCAGTCTTAGAACAGTTAAGTAGAATGCACGTTTACATAGAAGGTAAGGATCAGAAATCCATAGACCCTCATACATCATCCACAAATAACATTCCACCAACCGAGCAGGCGCCTGTGACCTGCCTCCCTTTCCTCAGAGACACCCAGGGCCAGACTGGGTCCCAAAGCAGCCCAGGAAAGTTTTGTCAGACCAGCCCCATAGTAACTTATGAACTGCACAGTAACAAAAGGCTCGCTGTGGCAGTAGCAGTATCCCACTGAGCTGCACATAAAATACTGTTCTGTGATCTGCATAGTACACATTCTTTGCAGCAGGCACATTAACCCTCTGCGCTACCTCAGATGAATCAAAACTGCCACTAGACAAAACCTCGATCTCTTTCCAGCTGGTACAATAATCACCACTATTATGTTGTCTGAAAACTATTGGATATACAAGGAACTCTGCAGTGCCTCTAACCCTGCTGCACTACTACAAACTGGCCCCCACCCTTCTAGCCTCCCAGGGAAATGCCCGATGCCCGGTCTGGCCACTCCAGCCATGGAGACACCCCCATTTCCCCCTTAGAACATCCGATCCAACAGCGGAGGACGCTGCTTTTTGCATCTGTGACCCAAAGCCTGTGGCCCCCTTCCCCTGCACCTCAGGAACGCTGCATTGCTCAAGGAAGCACCGCGAAGCAGCTAGCAATGCCAGCGCCTTGCGACCCTTACGAGTGATTTGCTGTGCTTATAAATCCTGATTGATTGATTGACCTTCCCATCTTCTTGGCGTATATTCCAACCCCTTATGTCTTCATAACTCCCTCACACTGGGTGCTAGACCTTCAGTTAACACTGAGTCATGCAGCCACTATTATCCTACGAAGGATGCTTAGGGCCCACTCAGGACTTTCTTGAAGCCTTTGCGCCACTGGTAAAAAAATCAAAGTTACTGAAGTGATACAGGAAAGAAATGTGGTACCCAGCCTCTGCTTGTGTTGCCTTGGTATCCAAAGGACGCTGAGGTTAAAAGGTGCCGCTGTTAGAATGAGTGCTAGTGTCGGAATGAAAAGGGGCAGCTTAATATGGCTAAACTATAAACCATAAACTACCAAACAACAAGGTCACTACCTACTGAGAAAGCTTTATCTGCTTCTTGTGATGCCACTGGTAACCCACTGTCCGGTGAGGGGCACAGTCTGGTTTACCAGAGTCCAGAGACCAGTGAAGAGAACAGTGGGCTAGTCCCCAGCGTGCCTCTTCCTGTGGGGCCGGTGTGTCTGGATCTGCCAGTCTCGACTGAGATTTTCTGGTGGTGAGGAGCCCTTGACAACCAGGGAAACCACAGCAAGATCAGGGGCACCAGACGCCACTGAGATGTCTTACAATAGTATAGAGGGCCTCAGATAAAATCAGAACTATACCCCACGGGCGGTAACACTGGTTCAAGTGGGTCTGGAATCAGGAGGACCTTCTCTAGGCAGTGGTGCCGGAGCCTACGCCAGGGGTATGAAGAACAGCGGTGTCGTGGCCCACCGTGCTTGAAGAAAGGGATGTACAGACACTCTACATGCCTGGCCTTGTGACAGTGTACCTGGGAATCAGGTCACTCCCCCTGGCAGGGTCACCCTGCCTCCCTTAGCCATCAGGTAGGTCAAGCTGCAAGGTGATACCGTGTCAAGCTGCAAGGTGACTCTGCTATGCCAAGCTGCAAGGTGACTGCTATGGCAAGCAGCAATGCCACTCTGCTACATCAAGTAGCAAGGTGACTGCTACATCAAGCAGCAAGCTGACCCTGCTATGTCAAGCAGCAGAGTGACTGCTATGTCAAGCAGCAAGGTGACTCAGCAATGTCAGCAGCAAAGTGACTGCCACGCCAAGCAGCAAGGTGGCTACTAGGTCAAGCAGCAGGGTGACTGTTCTATTTCAAGCAGCAGAGTGACTGCTATGTCAGCAGCAAGGCGACTCTGCTATGTCATGCCAGTCTTCCAATCTGGAGAGAGAATGGCAGCCAAGACGAAGTTCCACTCATAGTCGTTTCTCTCCCTCCTTACGTAGGTGCACAGGTCTCTTCTTTGTATGGTTGACGAAGATGAACTAAGCAGAAATGATACTTCTCTGGGGGTCAAGGAAGGATGCCAGAACCAACCACAGAACCTGCTCCATATCATGTTCATTGGTTTCTCCAATCCTGCAGGACCACTATGGTGATGGCCAGTGTTTGCACTTTTCCCGAATGGGGTCCAGACTGTGAGAACTTGACCTGCTCGCTGAAGGTGCGCTCTGGTACCATTTTCATGGGAGATGGCTGCAGCCCAGAAAGAGGCTGGAGACCTGTCCCACCCACCAAGTAAACGTGTTTTGGAGAAGAGATCATGGAAAGAGCTGGAATGTCCAAGATGAATAGTATAAGCCAGTACCTAAGACACCCCCATTTTTTGCAGCAGTTACACGTGGGATCCAGTGGACCCCTGCATTCACCAGACCACTGGTAGATAATGGATTCCACATACATCGCAGACATCCTTCGTACATGTCCCAGGCATGATGTACGCCAAAGACCCCAGTTTGTAAACTGAATGGATCGTGTACAGAGAGAGGTGGTAGGCAGTCTCTCCACAGGGGCACAGGTAGAAAGGCATTTACCCCTCACTAGAATCACACTTCCACCACCTCCATTGATTGGGTTGAGAGGGCAGCAGCCAATCTCACTTAGAACAGAGAGTAATTTGGGTGTCGCTCTGATACGCAGAAGACTTCCAACTCAGCAAAGACGGTAGACAGACTCGCCCAGCTGTTCACCATTTCTCTGCTGTAATCAAGGCACAGAGCCATCTACCAGATCAGTCTTCAAGCTCAGATCCTCTCGAACTCGTCTCAAGACATTCATCTCTTCCATGATATAATCCACATCCTACCAGCCATTGACCTCCATCAGGCTCGATACTTACCCATCCACTGGGAGATGGCCAGTATCTGCTTAATGCAGCTCTATTCTCAAATGTCTCTGCATCACAAGATGCCCATTAGCAGCCTCCGTTTTAGACATTTGTAGTATCCCTCCAGACTTCCTGCATGACAACCAAACCTCTTCCCGCATTGCTGACTCCATAAACTCACATCCTTCCAACCACGATCTAGAATTGATTAGTCACTTTCGTAGAGATGATAAGTATATGCTAATGTGACTGTGGGCTTGATTTAGATCTCGGCGGGGGTTACTTCATCACAAATGTACAAGAAATACAATTGTTTTCAATGGTATTTAGATCTTGGTAGACAGGATATCCGTCGCCCGTCACCGTGTGATGGAGTAACCCCTCCTCCGAGACCTAATTCCAGCTCTGTATCTTTTACATATCTCTTTGCGTCACCTGATCCTACATGCAGCTACATGTTCAGCACAACATATTTTGAAGGTTACACTGACACCAGGGGCCATATGTCACAAAGTTTCCAGGAGTGTAATGAGCATGTGCATGTGATTCCTAAGCTCTCCAGGCACTTTGGTATGACAGGGCACGCTTTGAAGTTTTACACTGGCCTTTGATGGGGGTGGCCACCTATTTAGCAACAAAGAAGATTATTAAAGTGCTCAGTTCAACAAGACTTGCAAAGTCACTGAAAAACAAAATCTCAGGTATTTATATACAGTTCCTACTAAAATAATATGACTGCATATTAGGACGACAGACCTACAAAATGTGGGAGACTAAGTCTGTCCAAACCATCAGAAACCACCTGCCCAACCCCTGGCTACCTCACAGTGCCTCACCTGCATGCCCAACCCTACCCGGGTCACAGATGATTGTAGCAACCGAAACATGACACCCTGACTCCCGATGAGATTGTCTCATTGTCTTGTGGTACTTCTCATGCATGTCCAGGGACAACACGAGATAGATATAAGATAAGTCTTCAATACATTGTTTGAAACAATCGTAATCTTGCATAGTGAGAATGAGCTACGATAATTAGGCAGCTAAAACAAAGCAAACAGCATCACGAACATGGTAATGAGGAAGAATAAAGCCACCATGATATATGATTTCTAGGTGTTCCTACGTAACCCTAAGACTATACTGAGAGCATAGTGGGTGCAGCCTCTGCCTTTGCCCGATCTGAGGGATTAGCCTCAGCCCACACCTGGAAACTGTGTCAGGAGACGACCTGCAGTGTGGATGGTGATCCTCCCAGAAAGCTGGTAGATCACAGCCAGCGGAGCTGCTTGTCGAATGCAGCACTCGTCCCAGGACGGTCGTGGCTGGGAGGCCCCTCTGCGCCTTTCTGGTCAGTGCACCATTAATATATTAAAAAGCCACTGTCTCAGGAGCACAGCTCTGATGTAACGCTATGTCTAGGTGTTAGAAGTTGTCTCCTGAACGGGCAACGCAAGCACTAGGATATTTTGTACTGTGTTCCTAGCATTGAACAATATATGCTCATTATATGTCGAGAAAAGGATAACTAAAACAAGCAACTCATACAATATATTCCTAGAATAATATTATGCAAGGGAACTGTGTAAAACGTCACTGCTAAAAAAGCCATGTTAAAACGTATAAAATGTAAAATGAAGCTAAAATAAGGAACCAACGTTGGTCCAAGAGGATATCACTACAGAGTATCTTAGTGTTATCATGTAGTATTGTTCGCCTCAGTTCTGAGAGGATTCCACACCTCCTTGTCAGAGGAACACAGGCACTGGGATCCACACAGTATCTGCACAGGATAAGCAAACTTTCAGGTGCAAAGGCCACCTCTCGCCAGGAAGGCAAACACTTGTGTGATCAGTGTGGAAACCAGAGGCAAGTGGGACGTAGAAGCAGTGATTGGGGGTGCCCTCTGAACTTCTCAGGCACTGCGACCCAAGGAAGTGCAGCTCCTCAGGGAACAGAGCACTCTACTATCCTGATGATCCCTGGAGCAAACCAAGAGTGAGTGTGGCTTTGAGCAAACACAGGACACCATGATCTCGCCTGGTCACAAGTGCTTCTCTGATTCACCACCACCTAGGCAGCTGACACGCTGCCCCTGCAGACAGTGATCTCCAGGCACACAAGGTGGCAGGACAGCAGGTCTGGGTTGGTGACAGGTGTCCAGACTTTGCACCTTGAGCCAGTAAGACCAGCAATGGTGCCTGCTGTTCTTCAAGGAAGGGGAGAGGGGACATGGACCGCCTCACATCAGTGACATTGGGCAGGCATCAGTACAGTCTGGAAGTTTCACTTATATCCTTTTGAATCAGTGTGAAGTTCTGCTGCAGAGCATGCTCAGTTTATGCCTTGTCTACGTCATTTCGCAAACAAGAGGGGGGTTTGCGGGGTGCATCCGCAGGACATCATAGAGATGCCTGGCTGATTCAGCACAATCCTCCATCTTCAAGTGGTTGTCAGTTATTCCTACAACCTTCCTCTTCAATACTCTATTCAGGATTGTGAGCCAGTCCTAGTCAGGAAGTGGCAAAGAGCTCTGTCAACAGTCAGGGAACTTCAGGGTGTCAAGTCCTAGCAGAGATCGCCCAGCATACAGAGCCACGGGTGGAGCAGAGCTTCATGTCCTTAGACAACTTACCTGTAGGGAGGACAGAATGAGCATGAGCATCATCTCAGTCTGTCTTTCCCTCAGTTGTTTTTTATCTCAGTTCAGTAATTTTAACCAGACTTCCCTCCATGGGCAGCTCCTTCAGTAGATCTGTTCACAACATTAGGAAATGCATTCCTCCCGATCTTCTGCACCAAATGTCCTTATTTCTTGGCTCTGTGTACATAATTTTCCTCTTTTTATTGGGGTGGATTCCACAGACCTCACCGACCCACTTGTGCTTGTCTGAGAACTGCAGACCTGTAAGGAACTGTGCTACCTAGTTTTATATGGAGCCTATTACTACTTTCTGTGTTTTAAATGACAAGTGTTGCTATTGGGTTGTTTATGGCATTCCCATTAGCAACATTAGAAGCATGAAAGGCTTGTTTCGTGATGCGACAGTTTGAAGTCATGATCTACCGGTCACACCATACACCAACATCAGGTGATTAACCCACTGAGTTACCTTGCTTCCATTTCATGGAGTACTGGGGCAGCTGCCAGTCAGTGCCCAGGTTAGAAGCTGTACACAGTGAGCAGTGAAAGGTTACAACACATTGTCCCATCAGGTTGGACTGCAGGGTCCCTTCTTGCCTAGTCAAACGTGATAGGGTATTTCAGAGTTGGCGCTGGGCGTTCAGGTGGCACGAGATTGTTCGTAATGCCTCTTATACTAATAAAATCACACAATTGTCTATGTTTTGGTCCCATTTTCTGTGGCCTGTGATGAAGTGGTGGTGGTGTTTGAACTGACACTGTAATGTACCTTGACTGCTGCCTTAAACCATCTGTCTCTCTCTCTCCCCCTGTAGGCTGTGTAACTGCGGCCTCACCACCTGCTGCTGTGCAGATCTTTCCTCTGTTCTCAGTGTGAGCCAGACACTCACTGAGCTGCAACTGAGTGGTAATGCCCTGATGGATTCAGGAGTGAGGACCCTCTGCGAGGGGCTGGTGTCTGCAGGATGCCAAGTCCAGAAGCTGGAGTAAGTGGTGTTTATGTGGTATGTAGGGGGTGACCCTGGCTACAAAGCACTGGGGAGATGTACAGGAAGGTGTTCATGCTGTGAGAGATGGGGGCTGAGACATGGCTTAGGGGTTAGGAGTGTTTAAAAAGGATGTGCAAGAATGGGGACTACCAAAACAAAATATAAGCTGTTTCGCACCCAAAGGGCTTTTATGTGGAAGAGTGCCACAGAGACCGGCCTTCACCTAGGGTCCCTCAATGAGCCGCTAGCCACAGTCACAAGCCCTCTCTGCCACTTTCACTAAACTTTACTTGTTAAACTGTACTTTATCAGTGGCATCCAGTGCCTTCAGAGGGTGGGATTCTAGATACCTAGGGGCCAGATGTAGGAAGCCTTTTGCATGTCGCAAACTGCGAAAAACGCAGTTTGCAGCATGCAAAAGGCCGAACGTGATGCACAACCTCAAATTGCGAGTCGGTACCGACTCGCAATTTGAGGACGCGACTCGCAAATAGGAAGGAGTGTTCCCTTCCTATTTGCGACTGCATCGCCATGCTGAGTTGCTTTGTGACCGCGAATGCGGTCGCAAACCAACTCGCAGTTACCACCCACTTGAAGTGGGTGGTAACTCATTCGCAACCCCCTTCCCCTTTGTGAATGCCGAAAAAAATGTTTTTTCAGAGCAGGCAGTGGTCCTATGGACCACTGCCTACTCTGAAAAAAACGAAACCAAATGGTTTCGGAAGTTTTTCTTTTTGCAACTCGTTTTCCTTTAAGGAAAAGGGGCTGCAAAAAGAAAAAAAAAACTGCTTTATTAAAAAAGCAGTCACAGACATGGAGGTCTGCTGTCTCCAGACTCGCTATGGGGTCGCAAAATGCGACCCACCTCATTAATATTCATGAGGTGGGTCTTTGCGACCCCATAGCGAGTCGCAGAAGGTGTCTGAGACACCTTTCTGCATACAATTTTGCGAGTTGCAAATTGCGAGTTGGTCTGACTCGCAATTTGCAAGTTGCATAATTGTAGATTGCTACATCTGGCCCCTAGTCCCTGCCCCCAGTATGGGCAACAGTGGGGTTCCTAACCTCCCACATCTTCTTCTCTGGGTGCCCCAGTGTGAGAAAGAACCTCTTTAGGCATAGTAGCCCCCACCTTTTGCCTGGAAAATTATGTGATCACACATTGCAACTGCTGTGGGCCTCTGTTAAACAGGTTCCCAGGGCCAGATCTCTTTCCCCAAAACTGTACCATGTATTGGCACTTCAGCCACCCTTTTTGAGTTCCTAGTAGATGGTACCCCTGGTACCTAGGGCATGGGTACTGAAAAGGGCCCCCCAAAGTTGCAGCACCAATTGTGCCACTCTGAGAGGCCCCACACCTGCCTCATGCAGACTGCCTTTTCAAGTGCATGACAAGATGTGTTTAAAAGTTGCAAACTCGACATGGCACTCATTAAGAGTGTCCTGTCCACTAACATATCATGCACTATAAGTAAGTCACCTCCGGCAGGACTTACAGCCCTAAGGCAGAGTGCACTATAATGCATGTGAGGGCATATGTTTGCATGAGCAAATATACTCCTTCTGTGTCTTTATAAAACCTTAAGACATAATATGTGTACAGGGAAGCCATAGCAAATACATGTGCTGGACACTGGTCATAACGAGTTCCCCAGCTACATGATGGACTCTCTGAGTACTGGGTTGTTTGGTATCAAACAATTCAGAATAATAAATCCACACTGATGACAGTGTTGGATTTATTATAACTTGTACCCAGAGGACACCTTAGAGGTGACCCCTACAAAACCTACCAGCACTGGCATGGTTGCTGACTGCTTTTTGCCAGCCTGCCACAACCAGACACAGATCTGGACTCCTGGGGTGAGAGCCTCTGCTCTCAGGAGTCAGAACACAAAGCCTATTCTGGGTGCAGGTGTTACACCTCTTCCCCCAGGCAAGCACCCAGCCCCAACGGTCAGCTTCAGAGGCTTTACCACCTTTGAAATCTGACATCTGGCTCTGCTGCTAGCAGAAGATGGTGGAACCATGGTTTTCCCCCCACTTTGAGAGGGAAAAACGGCAAGAAAACGCAGCCAGAGGAAGAGTGATCACCCCCCAGGTGTGGCAGCCAAGGTGACCACTCCATTTCATTTTCCTCCATCTTGGATGGCAGGAAAATAGCCAATCAGTGTTAGGGATGTGACCTCTTCCCACTACTAGTGGGTGTAGCCACCCTAAGGTAAGTGGTCCATTGGCCACTACCAGATACTCCCCTTACCACCCACTAAATGTATTATTGAGTGGGTATCCCTAGGCCTGCAGATGAGATTCAATGGATACAAGAAGCCCAGCAACAAAGAAGACCCCAGTCTCGAGAACAGAAGTCCTGCAGCAAGAAGAAAAAGGCGACAAACCATGCCTGCTGCACCAAGGACTCGACAATCACCTCTGAGGGGTTGACTGGACATCGGATGGACTTTTAGAAACCCCAGAGGACCTTCAACCTTCTAAACATTGCCGAGAACCTCCCTCCAGAGTAAAGGGATCACTCCCAGCACCCAGCAGGCAAGAACCAGCGAAGTTCAGTTCACCGACTGGCCACTGACCAACAAACTGGGCACAGCAGCCCTACCAAAGTTCACCCAACAGACTGAGAGAACAAACCCTGTCAGTGTGTCAAGTTTGGTGGCACTGCAACCTCCAGTGGCTGAGACGTGCCACAGCCTGGGGTACTGACCCCTAACGTCAGACAACTCAGAAGAAAAGTCCACTCCGGACTCTCCGAGGACCAGAAGCAAGCTCCAGTCAAGAGACTTCAGGACACCCAAGAACCACCACCAGAGTGGCGCTGCTGACCTGCAGTTCACCCTCAAAGTGACCTACACCTGGCTCCCAGGACCCTAGGACGCATGAGGCTTGGCTGACCTGTCTGTCCTGCACCCGGCCTCCCTGGTTCCTGCAGCCGAACTCTAGCTGTGCTCTAGGGGTCCTAACCCCTTGCGACCTGTACATTCCAAGGGGACCCACCAGACTTACCTTTAAGTCCAAGTATGCAGTGTGTTTCCAAGTGGTCCCCTTCTGCGTTCTGCACCAGCTCTAAGACTATTAGCTGCTGCTCCCGCTGAAACTGTGAACCGCCTGAACTTTTCCGGCTGACACACAGGAAATCTCGACAATCTTGACCTAAAAATAGAAGGTGACACTTGTGAGAGCATTGCCTGATTTTATATGCATTTAAAAAAAATCTCCCATTGATTCCAATGGTGCGTAATTACACACAAAAAGACTATGGCCCAGATTTAAAAGAAAATGACGGAGCGCAACTCTGCGCCACATTTGGCAGTGCTGTGCTCTGTCATTTTCACACCACAGGGATGCGCCGTATTTAATATGCCCACATTTATCGATACTGTGAGTACAACAAATGCTAAGCACATCTCCAAGTTAAACCCAACTGCTCGACTCACCTACCACTAAAAATAGAGTATTAGGTGGTATATTTATTACCTCGGGATACCAAGGTGGGGCTGCTGTGACTGTGCACAGTGCTCATCATTTCTGTACACTATATAGAGAGCCAACCTCCTGCACCTAGGCCAGTTAGAGGCAGCTGGGAATTACCCAGGTACTGCCAGATACAAGGGGCGCACCAGCTCCTAAGAAGTGGTGCATTCCAGAGTGGAAAGCCTAAAGCAGGCGCCTACAACCAGTCGGCCGTGAGCTACCAGTAGCTCGCAGACCCCTTCAGAGCAGCTCACAGCCTGGAGTTAATTTGTAAATAGGCACATGGTCACATTGTTCCTTAGAAAGTTAAGGGAAGTCTGTGTTTAATTTACGTTATTATCACCAGATAGCAGGGCCTGATTAGGAGCAGTGCTGGAGTTAGATTTATGACCCATGGTGAGGTACAGAGGCGATGAATTGAAGGCCTAAGGTATTTAACTCTTAGATAAAAGTCCTTCTCAACTCAGTAGTGGAGGTAAGAACAAATTTATGTTTCTCAATGCTTTTAAATCGGAGAAATTTTATATGAAAAGTTACGTTATGATTAAGTTAACTTTTCGTTTACATTTTCCTAATTTTATTTTCATAGTATTGGTAGGTGGCGTGAAAGCACTTTTTAACGAGCAGAGGGTGGGTTGCTACATGGCACCCCAAAACAATATAATTTTCTTTAAAAAGAAAAAGGAGCACAGGGGGCAATGGTGAGGGGAGCCGAAGGGTAGTGGAAGCAACAAAAATGAAGCCAGGTGAAAGAGGTGGGGAGCAGCTGCATGTGGGGTGAGAGCAACATGGAGGGTGGGGAAAAGCACACATGAGAGAGGAACACAGGAGAGAGGAACACAGGAGAGGGAAGAAGCACACGGGAGAGAGTGACATGGATGTGGGGGGCAGAAGAAGTAAAAGAGTGGGAGAACAACACAGAGAGTGCAAGCAATGGGGAGAAGCACATGAGCAAAAGAGCTGTAAATCCCATGCACCCTTCTGAAGTCCTTAACCAAAATGGAAAAAGGAGTTTCCTAGAAGTGAGCAGTGGAAGGATATAAATTCAGCCAATCAGAAGAATTGTAAAGAGACTATGCTCCAGGGGAGGGGCAAACACAAGAAGAGCAAAGATGTAATCAAATAAAATGCAAGCAAACTGAGAGTGACACTGATCCGTGGTACACAATGGGCAGACTCTATAAGTTCACAATAGCTCTTGCACAACTAGACAGCTTGTGCTGTGTGCTAGGTGAACCCTAAAAGGAAGGTTCTTGCTTATAACTAAAATATCCTATCCTTGGACATCAAATCAGTCATGCAAGATAACACCAAACAATGTTGCATCACTTTTCAAGCTCATGGTACATTTTATTGGACAAAGAGACACTTATTAATTTACGTTTTGTCCTTTTTCGGCCTAGCTCTAAAAGTCTCAGCAGTCCCCTTTTGTGAGACTTGCTTTTGCTTTCTCTTTGGTCATAGTTAGAGATCATATAGAAACCTCTGACCTTCCTCATTCTGAGGAGACGTAGGTTCCTCTGTTAAGGGCCCTGGCAACGGTAAAGGAAAATCAGAATTTTCCTTTTTTTGACTCCCAGATCTCTGTTATTGCCCATAGCTTTTACTGTGATGTCTCTCAAGACTAGAGATGTTAGGCTTGCAGTCTCAACACCCCCTCCTTCCTCAGCTACCTCGTTCCCTCATTCAACTAATGGAAGCAGTCATCTGTAGGTTACTGTTAGCAATGGGGTCTTTGGTTGGCAGTCAGGTTACCCCCTGTTCAAGCAAGGACCCTCACTCTAGTCAGGGTAAAGGAGAACCACCCTCAGTTAACCTCCGCTCACCCCCTTGGTAGCTTGGCACGAGCAGGCAGGCTTAACTTCAGAAGCAGGGTGTAAAGTATTTGTACCAACACACACAGTAACTCAGTGAAAACACTACAAAATGGCACAACACAGATTTAGAAAAATAGACAATATTTATCTAAACAAAACAAGACCAAAACAACAAAAATCCAACATACTCAAGTCATGAATTTAAAACGCAAAAGAGTCTAAAATCCTTTAGAAATCAGTGAGAATGTTGTTAGCGTACAAAAGTACTTGGGTAGCGCTAAAATAAAGCTGCACAGGTGAGTGTGTGTCGGAAAAGGACAGCGATGCATCGATTTCCCACTCGCAAGCAAGAGCATGCGTTGTTCCTCCTATGGTCGCATGCGCCGTTTCTTCTCTCCTGCAAGACAGCAATGGGTCGATCTGGATGGGCATCTTGGGTCTGGGCAGACTTTGCTTTGATTTTCCGTGCCCAGCGATGTTGCGTCAAAATCCGGTCGCACGGTGTCAAGAAACCGCGCTGCGTGGGGGTTTGCTTCATTAACAGCAGCTGCTGCAGGTGTTGCACGTCGTTTCTCCAGCCGTGTTGCTTCGATCTTCCAGCCGCGATGCAGGTGGAGCGTTGATGTTAGTCGTGAGGCCGGCAGCGCATCGTTTTTCAGCCGTGAGGCGGGTGGTGTGTCGAACGTTTCCCCGCTCAGTGGTCTTTGCGGGGATTTCTGTCCTTTTCCACCAGCTGCACCTTTCAAGGGCCCAGAGACAGGTTGCGGCACCACTTGGCAGGCAGGACTCTCAGCAGAAAACCCAAGTGCTGGCAGAGAGAAGTCTTTCATGTCCCTGAAACTTCAAGAACAGCAGGCAAGCTCAGTTCAAGCCCTTGGAGAGTCCTCACCAGTAGCAAGTCACACAAAAGTCAGTCTTTGTCCTCTCTTTGTCCTTTGTCCTCTTTGTCCCCTACTGTAGGTCAACCAAGCAAAGCACAGTCACAGGCAGTGGGGCAGTCTCCTCCTCCAGCTTCTCCAGCTCTTTTTCTTGGCAGAGGTTTCTCGTGGTTCCAGAAGTAATCTGATTTTCAGGGGTTTTGGTGCTCTTCTTAAACCCCTTTCTGCCTTTGAAGTAGTCCTACTTCAAAGAGCAGTCTCTGTTGCTTTGAAAGATCCTGCCTTGTCCAGGCCAGGCCCCAGGCACACACCAGGGGGTTGGAGACTGCATTGTGTGAGGGCAGGCACAGCCCTTTTAGGTGTGAGTGACCACTCTTCCCCTCCCTCCCATCATAGATGGCTCATCAGGATATGCAGGCTACACCTCAGCTCCCTTTGTGTCACTGTCTAGTGTGAGATGCAAACAGCCCAACTGTCAAACTGACCCAGACAGGGAATCCACAAACAGGCAGAGTCACAGAATGGTTTAACCAAGAAAATGCCTTCTTTCTAAAAGTGGCATTTTAAAAAACACATTCTAAAAACCAACTTCACTAAACAGATTATTTTTAAATTGTGAAAACTCCAAACTCCACATATCTATCTACTCCCAAAGGTAAGCTGTGATTTAATAATATTTAAAGAGAGCCCCCATGTTAACCTATGCAAGAGATAGGCCTTACAACAGTGAAACCCGAATTTGGCAGTATTTCACCGTCAGGGCATGTAAAACACATAAGCACATGTCCCTCCCTTAAAATACACTGCACTCTGCCCATGGGGCTACCTAGGGCCTACCTTAAGGGTGCCTTACATGTATAAAAAGTGAAGGTTTGGGCCTGGCAAGTGGGTACACTTGCCAAGTCGAATTGGCAGTTTAAAACTGCACATACGGACACTGCAGTGGCAGGTCTGAGACATGTTTACAGGGCTACTAATGTGAGTGGCACCACCAGTGCTGCCGGGCCACTAGCAGCTTTTGATTTACAGGCCTTGGGCACCTCTAGTGCACTTTACTAGAGACTTACTAGTAAATCAAATATGCCAATCAGGGATAAGTCAATCATCAATACAATTTACACAGGCAGCAGATGTACTTTAGCACTGGTTAGCAGTGGTAAAGTGCCCAGAGTCCTAAAGCCAACAGAAACAGGTCAGAAAACATAGGAGGAAGGAGGCAAACAGATTGGGGATGACACTGCAAAAAGGATCAAGTCCAACATCTCTCCCTTCCATAGTCTCTCATGCCATCTTAGTCAACATGCTGAGCACCCCACAAGGTTGGAAAAAGTGTTATCTTTGATTGCCATTGGTTTCATCTGTGTGGCTTTCTGCCTCTTTGGGGTGAGACGTGCTTGCCCCTAGGAGCAGACACCACTCGGCATGTCCTGCTAAGATCTCCTCAGCATCTTAACACCGCTGTAAGACCTCAAGTTCTGCTACGGTGATCCTCCTTCCATCTCTTCTGGTACCTTATGGCCCGACTCCATGGGTAAACCAGACAATGATGCCCTCTTTGCATCTGGATCTAAAACCACCACACCGTGCTCACTTACCACAGCTGTGCTGTAACCAGTCCTTCTCACTTGGGGTGTATGTTAACCAGCGACATCTGTCGAATGGTGCCACGACAACCAGATATGTTCCAATTCTTTCATGGCTTCCTGCATCCATCCACTGCAGGCTCACTGAGCCACTGGAGTGACCATCTTAGGTCCCTTGTCAACCAAGCACAGGCTGGGAACAGAAAATACAGGTGTCTCTCTCCCAGATTGGAAAATTGAAGCAGGAGTGTGATCTTCTCATCCACCACGTTTTCATCCCATTGTCATGATGGAGAAAATCCACAGATACGTAGTGGGGTATTTATAGTGTTGCGGATGGTGCACATCAGCCAGAATTGAAGGATGTCCTCTGTGCTCTATCCAGAACGTATACCTGACAAGTTTTTGGTGGATGTCCAACATTGACCAAGCGCTAAATGTCTCAAAAGTGCCTTGCATCTCTAATCTGCACCGAATGTGGAACATTGAAGCAAAGCCGAGCCTTTCCTGCCTCTCCACTATTTCAGACCCATGTTGGTTCTGTGCTGCGCAGAATTAACAGACATAAACTGCCACGAAGACCATTGCTCTGGGGTGAGATTCATTATGACCTGACTCCCCTTAATTATTCTTTAATTTGATGCCTATTTTCCTATTTGCATAGAATATATGAGCAGTGAGTTTGGTGCAGGGGTATCTGAACCTTAGGTGATGTCCACAGAGGTTCCTAACTGTATATCTATGAAGTTGAATTGGACTGCATGAAGACTTTCAGAGTTGTTAATCTGCTCTGCAGAGTTGTTATATATTTTTCTGATAGATAAATTATATTTGTTACTGAGGTTCTTGTCTCTCTGCAGATTGGATAACTGCTCTCTCACAGGCTCCTGCTTTGGGGAACTTTCATGTGAATCTCGGAGACTACAGTAAGTAGTGATTATAAACTTTCTACTGTTGGAGACACATAAAACTTTGAAAGGAGACTCTTCTGAGCTTTATGTTGTCTGGTTGCAAAGAAATTTTGAGGAAATGGCGAAAGCTTACTTAGGAATGTATTCCACCCATTGTGTACTGTTGGATTTGTGTTTTGTCACTGACTTTATCTTGCTTTCTATTTTCTGACTTTATTTGTTTTAGCTTGCCCAGCTTGTGTCTGTCCCTCCCATGGACCATAGCTTGTTTACCATCTGTCTGAATAGCTCCTTCTAGGCTTCCACCAGTTCCTGCGTTTTAGGAACTATATTTTTTCTTTTTCATGAAGCGTGCAATGAGAGTGCATGTGGTTTCCAGTTGTCTCCCTTCTGTGCTTCTTTTCCCACCCCCAGTGCTCCAAGTTGTTTCCTCTCCCATGCTCTGCTGACTCCCCTTCAGTGCTCCATGTTAATGTCTCTCGCCTGAGTCCTTCTACTCCAACATACCTTCCTCTAGGTCGCAACTTTGCCCAGCTACCCACCAAAGTTTTTCTATCCCATGCTCTACCTTCTCTTGCTGGTGTGCTGGGTTCCCTGTTCCTTCCTGAAATTTCTGTCTGCCCTCCCACCCTCCATCCATTGCTGTTGTTGGTTTTTCTCCACCCACCATTCCTCAGTAACAGCTGGTCAAGGAGTCCCACTAAAGCACTCATCCTGCGTCAAGCCAAGGAGTATGTCTTACCAGGCACCCAGGACTCTCAAGTGCTCCCCAAATGTCTCCCAACATTTGCAGCTGACCATTCAGTTCATGTATCACCTGCTCATAAGTGGCCACCACTGCCATGGCACCAAACCATCCTGCCGAGTCTGATGGTGAAGGCGACCTCCAGCGTCTCCGAGTATGTGGTTTGGCAACTGCCCGTGCTGAGTCCGCAGCTGCTGCTAGCTCTTATTTACAATTAGGTACAATGATAATAAAATTAAAAAAAATTAAAAACAGCACTTGCCTCCTCTCAGCATCTCTACTTCACTCCTGGGTCCAACACCCAACGGGACCCAGGAAATTGCACTGGCCAATCCTGGGGCTGCTTTCATGCTGATAACCAGCATGAAAGAAGTGTCAGGATTGGTGGGGTCGGCCTCTCTGGGTGCTCACAAGAGCGCTGGAGGCCCATGCGTTCTCTAACCCAGCTGTCTTAAGACAGCTGGGTTGGAGATGTTTAAAGTGCACATGTCTGGCCGTCACAAAATGGCTGTCCAAAGGGACATGCACACTGTAAGAAGTGCCCAGGTTCCTGTTGCCACTCAGCAGCAATTACCCAGCCCATCCTGACACTCGGTGAGGACAGGGTGCTGAAAAATAAAATGGTAATAAAGAAAGTTTATTGCCATTTTATTTTCTGTCCTGGGACATTTTTCTTACCAAGGTGATGCTCCTCCGCTCTTGTGGAGGGACCGCCCATGCGAGTCCAGCCATCTCGCAACTTAAATAAAATCTGTACCTGTTATGTAGATTTATGTAAAGCACTAATCACCCATCAGGGTATGCGGGCTCTTGAGCAGGTACGTAGGCTTGCGGTCCCCATAAAGTTATTTGAAAAGCCAGGTCTTCAGCTTATTGCGGAACTACAGAAGTGAGGAGGCGGCTCTGATGTGCTGTTTTCGGTGCTATTTAGGCGAACAAGTGAAATCGTACTTTGTTTTTTGTGACGGTGGGGGGTTGTGTGCGAGTGGGAGTAAGGCTGATGAAAGTATATGCGGCGGTGTGTATATGTTGGCCCATGTTGTGTAGAGCTTTGTATGTGTGCGTGAGGAGTTTGAATTGGCTGTATTTGTGAAGGAGGAGCCAGTGGAGCTCTAAAACTGAATGAGATGTGGGTCCGGCCTGGGAGGTTGCGTTTGAGTTTAGCGGCAGTGTTGTGGATGGTCTGAAGTCTGTGTGGGAGCTGCCAGCTAGAGTGTGTTTCTGTAGTTGAGTCTGCTTGTGATGAGAGCTTCCATGATGGTGTGTCTGGTGCTTTGTTGCAGCCACCTAATGATCTTCCATAGTAAACATAAGACGCAGAATCAGGGAGTGCTTGCTGCGGTGACTTGTGTCATCAGGTCGCTCTTGTCATCCATGATAAGCCCAGATTTCTACTGTGGCCGGTAGGTGTTGGTCCTTGCTCTGGCTGTCACAAGTTGGCATCCCACATGGAGGCCCTTTCTCCACCGACCAGTACTTCCGTCTTGTTGGAGCTGAGCTCCTAGCAGTTGGTTCTCATCCATCCTGCTACAATAGTCATGCAATTGGTAAGGGTGGTTCTGGTGGGGTTTGTTTTGTCTGTCTTGGACAGGATGAGTTGGGTCTTGGTGGCTTAGGAGATGAACGTGATGCCTTGCGTTTAGATGATCTTGGCGAGCACAGTCGTGTAGGCATTGAACAGGTGGAGCTGAGAGACAATTCACGGGGGGTCTACAGATCAGGCTTTTGGTCTCTGATGTGAAGGGTGGCAGTCTGACCTTTTGGGTTCTTCCCATGAGGAAGGAGCAAATCCATTTGAGTGCAGGTCCTTGGGTGCTGAGCTTGTGGAGTCTTCTGATGAGTGTGCTGTGAGACGATGAGAACCTGTATACAGAAGATAACCCTACTGCATATTCTATTTTAGACCCTAATATTAAGGCCTTAGATATTACTTTTGATCTCTATGAGGTCTTAAGTGCTATTAATCGACTAAGGCAGGGAAAGGCTCCTGGCCCTGACGGTGTCCCCGCTGATCTTTTTAAATCTGAAATTGACCTTTGGGGTCCGTTAGTTACAAATGTGTTGAATAGTGTGGTAAATAGCAACATACCTATTTCATGGAAATCGGCTATTATTGTTCCCATCTTCAAAAAAAGAAACAGACAAGATCCTTCCTGTTATAGACCAATTTCTCTTATCGATTCAACTGCAAAGATTTTAGGAAGTGTGATCTTATCCCGGTTAGAAGATTGGGTGACCGAGGCCCAGATTTTATCCCCAATTCAATTTGGTTTTAGACCCGGTGTAGGCACAGTTGAGCAAGTTTTAAATCTGCATCTGATAATTACTAAATACGTGACAGTTAAAAAAGAGTCCATTCATATGGCATTTATTGATCTAAGTAGTGCTTTTGATATGGTTAATAGGTCGCAGCTATGGCAAATTTTGGGAGCTTTAGGCTGTGATACGTCCCTTCTGGAGCTTATTAAACACCTACACACAGATTTACCGGTTTCAGTTCAGACTGGTTTATATGGCCAGAGAACTTCTCCCATTCCATCAACAAGGGGCGTAAGACAGGGATGTATCTTAGCGCCCTTTCTTTTCTTGATATACATAAATGGGCTTTACGATTCGCTGGTAAAACATGGAAAGGATGTACCAAAGATGGGCCAGAGACTGCTTCCAGTTTTATTATATGCTGATGATGGAGTTTTAATTGCTCGTACCGCAAATGGTTTACAGGGACTTTTGGACCTATTTTACAATTTTATGTTGAACCTTGATCTGAAAGTAAACTACCCCAAGACTTTTGTTATGACATGTGGCCCACGTAATACAAAGTCTAAACAATTTATTATGGGAGGACATATTTTAAACAAGGTGAACAATTTTTGTTATTTAGGTATGTAAATGTGTTCCTCTCTGTCCTGGAAGACATATTAACTTCAAGTTCCAACAGTTGACAAGGAATAACGAAGCGATTTTTCGCTTTACTAGTAAATTAGGTCACAGACCCCCTGCACAGATGAAAACACTTTATAACTCCAAGTGTGCTGCAGCAGTCCTATACGGGGCAGGAGTTTGGGGCTATAACAAAATACCCTCTCCAAAGTGCCGAAAATAAATTCCTGCGTAGATTACTGATGGTTCCAAAATGTATAGCAAACATCATCAGCCATGAGGAAATCGGCCAACGTTTTTTGGAGGACAGGGTCTCCATTGCTCCTCTACTGCTCTGGATTAGATGCTGGCTGAACCCTGCGGCAAAACTTGTTCAAGACTGCATTTCTGATTGCTTACAATTGGACAACTCATTTAGGATTCCCTAGCTTGTGTTTCTGCGAAACTCCTTTGAGAAGCTAGGGCTTAGGTACATGTTTGACGAACCCCAATTGTTAACTACAAATTCTAGGTCTGTTTTGAAGTTAACTTATTTCGAGCACGTATCAGAGCTAAGATTTTATAGCTCCCTGAAACTGAAATCTTTTGATCCCTACATCCGGATTGTGACTGTGTGACTGTTCCATGTCTTGAACCCTATTTGATCTGGTTTTCAAGTTCTAGAATAACCTCACTTTTAACATTTTTCAGATTTAATCTGATTCATTTTAAGGTAGCCTTTCCCGAACCATGTTTTTGGAAAAAGGATCTATCACCCTTCCCCTGTGATTCCAAATCAAAGCAGAATACCTCACATTTTCTTCTCTTTTGCACTCTATATGCTGCTCCCAGAAAGGCTTTTATTTTACCCATTTTATGTCATCTTAGACCTATCCACTACAAGGAAGCTCTATTACATTTCCAGAGACTGCCAGATATCCAAACTTGTCATCACGTACTAGATTTTGTTACAGCTTCTTTAAGTATTAGGAAAAGGTCTACTCTATTTTAATCTCTATATGTTTGTGAAAGTTTACTATTTTGAGACAACATCTGTAAATATTGTGTTTTTGTGATTTTTAATCATGTTTTTGTATATTTATTTGCTACATGTCAAGGGGTTTTAGATTGGATGCTTACATGATGTTTTTAGAAATTGTTTTATAGTTTTTAATTGTGTTTTATACTTTTTACAGATTCGTAATATGGGTTTTGGTATCCACTTTTATGGCAATTGCCAAATAAAGTTATTCGACTGACTGACTGACTGACTGAGTGTGCTGTGGGAGATCATGTTGAATGCCTCGGAGAGGTTGAGAAGGATAACAGCCGCTGTTTTTCCTTAGTCCAGGATAATCCGGATGACATTGTGGCCTGTGATGAGTTCTGTGTTGGTGCTGTGGTTTCTTTCTGAATCCTGATTGAGTGTTTTGTGGTAGGAGCTGTTGTTTGAGTTGGTTTGTGAGTTGCTTGTTGATGGCCTTCTCTATCACTTTGGATCTATGGGGGAGCAGGGAGATAGGACAGATGTTGCTCAGCTGGTTCTGTTTGGCTGATGGCTTCTTGATGAGTATGTAGACTGCTGCACGCTTCCAGTCTTCCGTGAATGTGACAGATGTGATTGAGTTCTCGATGTTGTGGCTGAGAGCAGTGTTGATGGGTGATGCTTCAAAGTTGTAAACCTGGTGTGGGGAGGGGTCTGCTGGGGCTCCTGAGTGGTGGTGTGTATGATTGTCACTGTATCTTCCCTGGTGAGACTTTTTCATTTGGCCAGTTAGCCGCCTTGGTTGGTAATAGGTATGTGTGCAAAGAGATCACTGGGGTCTGGTTGGTGTGCAAATTTGCTGAATATGATTGCAATTGTGCTGTGGAAGCAGTTTGATAGGTCGCCTCACAGTTCTTTAAACGGGGTGATGGTGTTGATTGAGGCTGATGGTGTGGTGAAGTCCTTGACAATCAAGAAGATACCCTTATAGCTGTTGGAGCTTCCTTCCATTCGATCAGTGAGTGCTAGTTTCTTGGTGTCTCTAAGTTGCTGGTGGTAGTATCTGCGAGCAGCCTTTTATGTAGATCTGTCAGAGGTTTCATGGCTGGCTCTCCATTTTTTTTACAGCTGTTTGCAGTGTCGTTTGTAGTCTCGAAGGTCCTGTGGGTACCAGCTGGCCTGCTTGTTGGTTCTTATTTGCTTGTTGGTTTTGATGGATGTGAGGGCATCTGCACAGTTCTTGATCCAGTTGATGAAGTTGGTGATGTCCTCGCTGAGGTTGTCTGTAGAGTTAGATTGATCTGTGCTTAGGGCGCTGAGCCAGTCTGCTTCACAGATTTTGCCCCAGCTGCGGCTTGACATGCTGACACCGATGGGTGCAATGACTTGCCATGTGTTGATTTGGAAGTAGATGATAGAGTGGTCGTACATGAGAGATGTGCAGTTGTACTTGATGCTGTCACTGGTGGTAAAGGTGGGGACCAGTGTGTGCCCTGCGATGTGTGTTGGTTTTGTGATGAGCTGGGTTGGTCTAATATTGTTCAGGCTTTCGAGGTTTGCTGTGGAGCAGGGGTTGGTTCTGTCTTCTAAGTAGAGTTTTTTTATTAAGGTGTACAAGAGACAAACAATCAACAAAGGTGCATAATGCACACACGGATAAGAATAGACTGTTTGATAACTTACACGGATCACATTCAAAGGAGGACCAACCCACATAACAGTAGGCTGCAAAGTTTAGCAAGAGAAGGCCATAGCTAAACGTAGCAGACATATATCATCAGTAGATCTCCGATGCAGTGCAGGGCCCAACCCCAATCTTCCTGTCCACCAGGCCCACCCACAGGCCCAGCATCATACCCTCCTGCGGTACATCATGAGTGAGTAAATAGGATTGTGAGGGGCTCCAAATGTTGTGCGGGCGAAGTGATTGTCAGATCGTGGAAAGGTAAGACTCCAGCTGCTCATTGCAGTATTTCATATTCTGGAGCCATTGCTGAATAATTGCCCCTCACACAGGCCACACATTGTTCTGCCAGTAGAAGGGCAATCAAAAGAAACCACCTAATGCCCTTGTCTACAGAAAGGGTGCAGCCTAGCAGGACAATCTTCATGGAGGGTGTTTGAGCGAGCCCTGTCTGGTCCAATAGTGCGTGTGACACTTCTTCCCAGAAGCCATGAATGCATGGGAAATGCCAAGCCATATGAGCAGAGTCAGCCTCTGGCTCATCGTATCACATGCAGCGATAATCTTCTTTCAGTTTAAGCATAAATACAGGGAGTGCAGAATTATTAGGCAAGTTGTATTTTTGAGGATTAATTTTATTATTGAACAACAACCATGTTCTCAATGAACCCAAAAAACTCATTAATATCAAAGCTGAATATTTTTGGAAGTAGTTTTTAGTTTGTTTTTAGTTTTAGCTATGTTAGGGGGATATTTGTGTGTGCAGGTGACTATTACTGTGCATAATTATTAGGCAACTTAACAAAAAACAAATATATACCCATTTCAATTATTTATTATTACCAGTGAAACCAATATAACATCTCAACATTCACAAATATACATTTCTGACATTCAAAAACAAAACACAAACAAATCAGTGACCAATATAGCCACCTTTCTTTGCAAGGACACTCAAAAGCCTGCCATCCATGGATTCTGTCAGTGTTTTGATCTGTTCACCATCAACATTGTGTGCAGCAGCAACCACAGCCTCCCAGACACTGTTCAGAGAGGTGTACTGTTTTCCCTCCTTGTAAATCTCACATTTGATGATGGACCACAGGTTCTCAATGGGGTTCAGATCAGGTGAA
This sequence comes from Pleurodeles waltl, assembly GCF_031143425.1. Taxonomy (NCBI): domain Eukaryota; kingdom Metazoa; phylum Chordata; class Amphibia; order Caudata; family Salamandridae; genus Pleurodeles; species Pleurodeles waltl. Next base: position 14,897,205 of record NC_090444.1, on the reverse strand, counting down.
GAAGGAGGCCATGTCATTAGATTTCCTTCTTGTATCCCCTTTCTTGCCAGCCACGCTGTGGAGTACTTGGACGCGTGTGATGGAGCATTGTCCTGCATGATAATCATGTTTTTCTTGAAGGATGCAGACTTCTTCCTGTACCACTGCTTGAAGAAGGTGTCTTCCAGGAACTGGCAGTAGGACTGGGAGTTGAGCTTGACTCCATCCTCAACCCGAAAAGGCCCCACAAGCTCATCTTTGATGATACCAGCCCAAACCAGTACTCCACCTCCACCTTGCTGGCGTCTGAGTCGGACTGGAGCTCTCTGCCCTTTACCAATCCAGCCACGGGCCCATCCATCTGGCCCATCAAGACTCACTCTCATTTCATCAGTCCATAAAACCTTAGAAAAATCAGTCTTGAGATATTTCTTGGCCCAGTCTTGACGTTTCAGCTTGTGTGTCTTGTTCAGTGGTGGTCGTCTTTCAGCCTTTCTTACCTTGGCCATGTCTCTGAGTATTGCACACCTTGTGCTTTTGGGCACTCCAGTGATGTTGCAGCTCTGAAATATGGCCAAACTGGTGGCAAGTGGCATCGTAGCAGCTGCACGCTTGACTTTTCTCAGTTCATGGGCAGTTATTTTGCGCCTTGGTTTTTCCACACGCTTCTTGCGACCCTGTTGACTATTTTGAATGAAACGCTTGATTGTTCGATGATCACGCTTCAGAAGCTTTGCAATTTTAAGAGTGCTGCATCCCTCTGCAAGATATCTCACTATTTTTGATTTTTCTGAGCCTGTCAAGTCCTTCTTTTGACCCATTTTGCCAAAGGAAAGGAAGTTGCCTAATAATTATGCACACCTGATATAGGGTGTTGATGTCATTAGACCACACCCCTTCTCATTACAGAGATGCACATCACCTAATATGCTTAATTGGTAGTAGGCTTTCGAGCCTATACAGCTTGGAGTAAGACAACATGCATAAAGAGGATGATGTGGTCAAAATACTCATTTGCCTAATAATTCTGCACTCCCTGTAAGTTGATGGGTATGTGGTATATGCAGTGCAGAAACTTGAAGTGCTGTAATCGAAGCTGGCTGCTGGGGAGAACTCTCCTATTCATATCTGCATTCCCTATCAGAGGATGCAACCCCCAAATCAGCCTCCCATTCTGTCTTGGGTCAGAGGGCAGGCACAGGGGCCTCAGATTGCATTGTGGTATAGAAGCTGATTGCCTGATGCCAGGAGGGTGGGGTATGAACAGGAGGGCCAGTAGAGCTAGGGACTCCTGACGGAACATGGGATATTTGTGTCTGCACAGCACTCTAAGCTGGAAGTATGTGAACACATCAAAGGCAGAGAAATTCTCTCTGCAGATAATGACGCAAAGTCAAGGAAAGTGGCACTCTGTAACATGTCCTCTCCTGTCCTGTAAGCTGTCCTCTCCTCCCCCCACCTCCCTACTTAATGGCGGCTGCTGTGTGGTAGGTCGAGCAATATCACTGACCTGGTCAGTGCACTGCTCTGCCTCCTGTGGCTCCACCTTGCAAGGAGAGCCCTTTCCCTGGCTCCTCTAAAATCCTGACCCCTGTCAGGAGTTCGAGGCCCTCCTCCACCCACAGGCTTCTGCCTGCGCCTCATCCCTGGTGTCTAGTGGGAGAGCCCTGCTTTCCTGCTGGGCTACCTTCTGCCTCTCTCCTCCTCTTCTCCTTTTCTCTGCTTTGCTCTCTGTTCTGATCCACTTCTGTCCCTTTGTGCTCTTTTTGCTTCGCGCTACACTCTTCCTCATTTTTCTCTCACTCCACTCTCTATCTCACTTTCTCTCTCTCCCCTCTGTCTGCTGCCCCTGTGGCCCGCCCCCTCCTCTCTCTCGTGCTGCACTCCCGCCGCTGCTGCCCTTACGTCTCACCCCCTTTTTTGCAGCCAGCCCCGTTTTTCACGCAGTTTTTCACCCCTGCTCCCGCCTTCCAGCTGTCCTCACCTCCCCCCCACCTTCCTATTTAATGCCGGCTGCCGTGCGTCCGTGCCTGGACGGTGCCGAGTGCCAGAACCTCTGGCTCCCATCCCCCCCACCGCCACCACACACTTCTTCACTATGATGCCGCCACCCTCTGCGCCCTCAACACCGGCGGCACTCACGCCTGCCTCAAACCTCCCCGCAGGCCACCCGCGGACCCTTCTTCTGACGGAACTGCACCTTCACCAGCCTCCACGCCAATAACCCACCCACCAAGGCAGGACGCAACTATCTCAGATGTATCCTCCTCAACACCCACTCGGTCCACAAGCATGCAGTAGAGCTATGGAATCTACTCGACTCAACCTCCCCAGACTTTCTGACCGAGACCTGGCACCTGACATCGCATAGACAATCCCGGATGGCTACAAGATCACCCGCAGGGACAACTCTAACAAACCAGGAGGTGTGTATCATCCACAAGAACACCCTCAGGATCATGACCAGCACCGAACACACCCTCAGCACTGCCGAACACCTGCACTTCCAGATCCACACTGACCCAAACTCCACCCTTCGAGGGACCCTCATCTACAGGCCCCCGACAGCAGTTCGGTGACTTCACGACCGACATCATCAGCACACACGCTCTTCCATCCACTGACTACATACTCCTCAGGGACTTAAACTTCCACCTCAAGAACACCAACGACAACAACACAGCCACCCTGCTTGACAACCTCTCCAACCTCGGCCTCAAACAGCTCGTCACAACACTGACCCACTCTGCAGGACACACACTCAACCCTATTTTCTCCGCCAGCAATCACATCTCCTTCAGCCACATCACTGAACTCCACTGGACAGATCACCGCTGCATACATTTCTCTTTCTCCTTCAAGAAACCCACAACACACCACCACCACAACGGATCCCCCACCGCAGTTGGAACAAGGTTACTGAAGACCAACATATGGCAACCCTCTCCCGGAACCCACCCGTCGACACCATCAACACTGATCCAGCTGCCCGCAACTTCACGCAGTGGGTCGACACCTGGGCCGATACTCTCGCCCCAATCAAGAATCCCTCCAACCGACGCACCGACAGAAAGGCCTTCTGGTTTACCGCCGACCTCCACAAATCTAAGCAAACCTGCCGAAGACTCGAAAGAAAGTGGCACTAAGATAAGACTCTGGACAACCACACAGCCTTCAAAAACGCCATCTGCAGACACCACCAACTCATCTGAGCCACCAAGAGAACTGCCTTTAAAGACCGAATCAACAACAACGCACACAGCCGAAAAGGAGCTCTTCAACATCATGAAGGAAATCTCCAACCCCAGCTCCAGAGCCAACGACATCCCACCAGACCTCTGCAACTCCCTAGCCTCCTCCTTCCACTGCAAGATTGCAGACATCCACAACTGCTTCAGCACCCAGACACCCCCCCCCCGGCAACCACCAACACCACAGATTCACCTCCGGCCAACCTCCTGCTTTCCTGGACCCTCATCAACAACAACGACACCATCGAAATCATGAACACCATCCACTCCAGCTCTCCATCTGACCCCTGCCCTCACCACATCCTCAACGAAGCAAGCTCCGTCATTGTACCCCAATTATGGAAGATCATCAATAGCTCCTTTGAGTTCGCCACCTTCCCGGAGAGCTGGAAACACGCCGAGATCAACGCCCTCCTCAAAAAACCGAAGGCGGACTCAAAGGACCTCAAGAACTTACGTCCTATCTTCCTGCTCCCCTTCCCGGCAAAACTCATCGAGAAGGCTGTCAACAGACAACTAGCCCGCTTCCTCGAGGAGAACTGCACCCTGGACCCTTCCCAATCCGGATTCCGCAGCAACCACATGTGTGCGATGCGATTGGCTGGTTGCAGTGGAGGGAGGTGTAGTGGGTGCTGTGGTTGTGTCAGTATTGATGGAGGTTAGGCTATTCTGCATATGCAACAGGAGTGTCTTGACATCCACATCATCAGGGTCCGTGGTGGTGTTAGGGCCAAGTTGGAGCATCGTCTGTGGGCTGACTCCTGGCATCACTCTTGCCCATCTTTCCAGCTATTGGGGTCTACCTTCCAAGCAGGACAGTCAAAGACAATGTGACTCAAATGTTGCAGTGGGCATCCCAGAAAGAAACCGTGGGGATGATGAGATGGTTGGCCTCTTCTCCCCGACAGGACCCAGCGAGTCAGACTCCCACCTCACACTTCCGATCCCAAGAGCCTCATCCGCGGACTCCCTCAAGGATCATTGCTGAGCCCTACCCTCTTCAACTTCTACATGGCGCCACTCACCCACGTGATAAGATTCCATGGAATCAACATTATCTTCTCTGCAGACAACACCAGCCGAGCTCATCCTCTCCCTCACAGATAACAACCAGTCTACTAGGACCAACATCACCACCTACATGTCAAACCTAGCAAACTGGACCCATGCCCACCCCCAGTGACGACTCCAAAAAACCTCAGCATCATCTTGGACAAGAGACTCATGATGGCAAAAAAGTGAATGCCGTCACATATTCTTGCTTCTTCTTCCTACATATGCTGTGCAAAATATTCGAATGACTCCCCACTGACACCAGACGCACAGTCACCCAGGCCCTTATCACCAGTAGACTAGACTACAGCAATGCACTCAATGCCGACATTATAAATCAACTCATACAAAGACTCCAGACCACCCAGAATGCCACTGCTAGACTCATCCTCAACATCCCCCGCAGTGCACACATCATGCCCTACCTCAAAAAGCTACACTAGCTGCCAATCCAGAGGTGATGCCATTTCAAATTCCTTCACAACGTCGGATCTACCTACCTCAAAGAATGCATCAACTTCCACCAACCCACCATGCAACTGCACCATCAGCCACACTCCATCTCACGCAAATACCCTGCATCCACAGGAGCAAGTCAGGAGGACGCTCTTTCTCCTACATCGCTGCCAAACCTGGAACGACCTTCCACACCACATCAGAACCTCCCCATTGCTACTCAGGTTCTGGAAGGCACTGAAGACCTGGCTATTCCACTAGGAGTCCAACTGTCCTACTCATCTACTCCAGCATCTGGATACCCCATGGGTGTTAAGAGTGCCGTACAAATCCGCGTATTATAACATGATCAACAGACAGGAGTGTGTCCCAAGTAACAGGCCCACCTAGGTACCTTATCTGCAAGGCACCGAACACACGCAACCATGATGGTGCAGAGCGCCCCCCCCAAATAAAATCAATTGTAGGGATCACTGCTCCCACCAGCATCCAGGATGCTGCAGTAGAGTCTGGATATGTGAGCGTCCCACACACAGACTAATAGATGGTGCGCAGGCCCTCAGGACCCGAAAGAAGGAGTTAAGTAATTCAGTAAGGGAGCCACAGGACAGCACCACTCAGGATGAGTCAATGAGCCACTGAAGGCACCTTCTGCTGCGCAGCTTAGAATGGGAGTGGTGTGGACACCCAGCGTTCTGGGGATTTCACTCAGCGGGTGCATCCGATCAAACATCCTGCTAAGTGTTCAGCCCACAGGGCCACAAGAGCGTGGCTCAAACGCTCATTGGATTGTGGGCACTCACCAGGTACTGGAGTGCCGCAGTGGGTAAGAGGCATGTCTTGTGCAAGTCCCTGGTGGGGAAGGTGCATGCCTCCAGGCTCCAGATGTGGATGTGGTCTGTGCTGCCGCTTCCAGGAGCTACAAAGTCTGCCCAGCCCCCTCCTCCCCAGGCACAAGAAGAAGCACTGCATCACCAGAAGCTGCAGAATATTTGTGATGGCATCCTTTGCTGCATTATTCAGGCGGATCGGAGGCCCGGTGCAAAAAGTCTGACAAAGGTGTGGCCATCTTGAGGCCAGCACTCTGGCTCCCCCCCTTTTAAGTGGAAATTAATGTTGTTGTATGAAGGCTTTGGAGTCGATGGTGAATGAAGTTGGTGATGAGGCTGGTACAGGGAGCTTGCAGTCTGGGTGGCCGGTAGGCAAAGGTTCCGTTCAGGGTGACGTTTTCAGAGATTTGCAGCTTATACTGCAGCTGTTTCATTAATGGGGTGACGCTCTCTGTGGACATTGAGCACTTGACGGAGTCTTTGTAGAGGACTGTGAGCCCTCTTCCTGGCTTGTGAAGGCAGTCCCGTAATCTTGTAGCCCCCTGTGAATGTCACAGCGATGTTGGGTGCTGATATGGGGTCAAGCCAGGTTTCTGTCAGGAAAAGGAGATCTGGGGCGTCACTGTTCAGCAGGTCCCAGATTTCTGTTGCATGTTTGCTGAGAGATCATATGTTGAGAAGCATGCATGCCAGTGAGTGTTGGGTGCGGGTTTGCTGCAGTCTGTGGTGTTAGGTGGGGGCATGATGGCGTTGCTGGTGCTTGCGTGCGGTGTGTGGGAAGGCAGCTGCAGGTAAACCAGCTGTGGATGCAGGTGAAGGCTCCTACTGTGTTGTATGGCGGTGCAGCCTCGGGAGGAGATGGGTCCCAGGTCGAGCGATTGAAGAAGTGCTGCTGTGTATCTCAGGGGGCAACTGGACTAGGGTTTGTGGTGCTGAGTGTGGTCCAGGCATGGACGGGGGCAGACAGGTGTGTTTTTCTGGCTCCAGTGGCATGGACAAACAGCTGCCACAATTTACTAGGTCCTGAGAAGGAGGAGTAGCGAGGGAGTGGGACATGGGGCTGCAGAGAAGCTGGAAGAAGAGGCAGGAATGAGATGTGGCAGAAAGAGCTAGAAAGGAGTGGGAATAGGAAGGAGTGGAGGGGGTGAGGGGCTTCAGGGTGTGCGAAAGAGGGGGCAGAAGGCCTTAAACAAGTGAAAAAGGCACAAGAAAAAGTTTGGAAAGGTCAAACGTTGCATGAGTTGAAAGAGAAAGCAAACAGAAAAATGGGTGGGAAGAATGGCAAAACAGGTGAAAAGAGCACAGAGGCTCAGGAGGTAAAAGAGAAAGCAAGCCAAACAAAGGGTGAGAAGAGTGACAGAAATGACTTAAAAAAGCACAGCAGCACAAGGGGAGAGAGAGAAAGCAGGCAGAAATTGTGTGAAAGATTGACAAAAATGTGAAGTGCAAGAGCAAAAGGCACGGGAGGGTGAAAGAGCTTGCAGAGGCCAAGGACCGGGTGAAAGGTAAAAGGGAAAAGGAGCTGGTCAATGGTGGCCAAGAGAAACTGAGAGCAGAAGCAGTGAGCCGGGAGCCTTCAGGCATGGGAGCCGGGTCTGAAAGTTTGTGATTAGACCTCCATGTTTGGAGAGATCCTACCCAGTTAGGATCATGAAAAGCCTCTTAAGAGATGCTTTTTCATTAGAGTATCCTTTGAGTCCCCCCTAAGTGTGATTTTCTGGAAAGACCCAGTCAGGCGTGTCCAATTCTGGGTGAAGGTGGTAGGATAGTTGTGAGAGGTGGTGGGGGGCCATATGATCTAGCTGGGTATTGGGATGGCGCAGACCCCCAGATGTTGTAGCAGTGTGAATTTTAGCCTGAGCCAGTCCAGGCGTGTGTCCTTGCCGCATATAGTTCTTAATTTGATGATTGATAAGTTGTAGTTGAACTGTGGGTCCTGGGATTGTCAAGTTGCTGAAATTGTCATTGAATCATGGAAGAACCAGCATCTTCATCATCTGGATCCCGCCACACATGGAGGGCTGCAATTTATTCAAGATGACTAAGGGCCTGATTTAGCCATCACAACAGTGACGGATATCTTGTTTGCGGAAATCTAAATCCCATTATCTTTTGTTGGATTTAGACGTTGGCCGACGGGATATCTGTCATCGCTGTGATGGAGTAACCTGTCCGTCGAGCTGTAAATCAGGCCCAAAGTCTTTCTGCATTTTCTCTGTTAACACCGTGGTATTATTCTCGATCATCGCCTGCAGGTTGTTAGTGACCAGAATGCCCAGGTATTTCATCTTGGCATACACACATAAACGTCAGGACATGCAAAGAGTGAGCTGTAGTAGAAGACATCATGGGTAGTGGGCCACTCTTGGACAGTTCATTTTGTAGCTTCAGAAATTGGAAAAGGGTGTGATGACTTCCAGGAGAGCTGGTTTGGAAGTCCTTGGAGAGGACAGTGTCAGCAGGATATCATCAGCATGCAACATAATCTTTAAGTCACCAGCATGAAAATCAGCGACCACAATTGTCTTCCAGTGGTGATGGCAATAACAAGGGGTTCTAATGCAAGAAGAAATAGTAAAGGAGACGGGGCACCCTGGCTTGGTCCTGCTGATGACGGCAATTAGTTCCTATAAGAATCCATTAAAATTAACAATGGCCATTGATTTTTGGGATAACCACTGCCTCATGGCTAGGAAGGTGAATCCAGTACCTGGTAAAGTTATGATGGAAAGACATGCAATGTTGTTATGGATAAAATGTGTCATTTTGAGGATTTTGAGTTTAGAATATGCTGTATTAGAAAATATTGCTTCTGTTGCCATGAACTCTGCTTGGTCTTTGAGTCTGTGTTTGTTCTCACTCTATGAGTACATTACAGTATATTGCCGAGCAATCCATACATGGCTAGCTACCTATAGAGGTTTCTTATGGATCTTTTTCCATGTGTGTCCCCATGCCAACATTCTATGATTGTCTCACCTCTCACATCAGGGTAATAGTTAATGTTTATCTAAGGGTCTGACTCTTAAAAGCAATAGGAACACCTGAAGTTCTGCTACAAGTGTGATTCAGAAGACTGGACAGAAACTCCAACAGCTACTCAAATTTGAAAAAACTCATATTGGCATTCAATGACTACATTTGAAAATGTATACTCCGACATAACAAACTTTCATTTTTTTCTGTCCTTAGCTTGGTCACACGAACATGTGCTCATTACTGGCTGCTACAGCGGGCGTACAGGGACATGTCAAGGGTTTAGTGTAGACTCAACAGCAGGCGCAGGCTTTTGATGCCATCAATATGTCCTCAACCATCTCATGATAGAAGTCATGTGGCGATGTCTCAGGTTCAGTTTAGGTCTCCTGAGCTGCAGGTCTCCGTGGCTCCTCCACCCCTTCTCATTTAGCGTTGCCCTCCATGTCATGCTCTCTGATGTCCCATCCGTCAACGGGATCTTTGTCTCATTTTTATCGGGGGAACCTCCTCTTCTTCTGAGATGGATGCAGCATCAGAGCCTTCTCCTCTGGAGATAAATACAGGATGATGTCTGACCTGCCCTGGTCAGTTGTCTCTTGATGTGACATCGTGACACGGATTTACTCTTTGATGCTCACCGTACTGTCGTTCCAGGCCATGTACGCTGTCCTGTATACAAGTCCAATAACTTGTTCAGAGAATTATTTCCAAGAAGGATGGAGAACTTCATTACTGGTAGAAGAAATGTGGCATAAAAAGCAACCATTCATTAGTTCATTAGCCTTCCAGAGTGGAGAATGTAGATCTTGCAGCCAGTCTAGGAACACACAGAGTTATGCAGTCGTAAGAGCTTTAGGGGTGTTCGCCAATTCTCAGGGCTTCTCTAATCTTCTTGCTCCAAGAGTCCTTCTTTCCCCCTTCACTCCTTGGTACATCCTCAGCTGCTCCACTGTGTTCCTTTGAGACTGTCCTACACTCAAAGGGTCTTGGAAGAAATGTTGTTGGTATGTTTCAGACAAAATGACTTGTTTTTCCTAATAGAAAAGGCAGATTAATGGTTCCATTATTAAATACAGGCTGTAAAGAACTGAGGTCTGTGAATAGTGGGGGAGGATGGTGTGGACTGCCATTCCTGTGTCAAGCCATGACCCTTGCATGGTGGGCATGACATGACCCCCAATATTGTCAGCCAGCCTCCTGACGCAGACCTCTCATAGTCAACCCCCAGACTCCTGCAACAATATTTTAATAGCCATCTTGAAATAATATTCAGAGTTTAGAAACAGAGTCAAATGTTCACAATAATGATGCATAGTGTGTTGTAATGTGTGTCTCCCACAGGACATCTGAGTGTGGTGGTGCTGCTGGTGCAGTTCGTGACCCAGAGTCCCATGGACCTGCCTCTCCCACAACTCTAACCCTGAGGGACAGACGGGCTGAAGGGCCAGCAGTGAGCGGCATGTGTGGAGGCCTGGGACAGCCAGCGTGCAGGATGGAGAAACTTGAGTATGGAGGCCATCGGAGACATTCTATTGTGCACTCACCCCCTCTTGAGCCAACGCCCCTCTGCCCCCTCTTCTCAAGCTCGCTTCTCCAGTTTCCTTCCCTCCTGGCTCTCCTCTGCACACACATACGTGTCACTATCTTCCTGTTTAATTTTCTCCAGTGCAGTTGGAACAGGCAGTCGGCTTACAATTAACTGAGCTTGTTGCATCCCAGAAGATTCAACGCAAGCCGGGTTTCAACCCCCCGATAGCACAAGGCTGCCATAGCCCCCCATCCTGTTACTGGTACTCTTATCTGCTCTTATATAGCACGGCGATTCACTCCCAAAGGGGTATCTCGGGGCTTGCTACTCAACGGCGGCGCAGAGAAATTAAAACAGCCAGGTTTTAAACAATTTTTAGAACATGTGAAGGTCCGGACAGTAATGAATGTGGTTGGGGAGTCTGTTCTAGAGGAATGGGGCAAGATAAGAAAAATAATGCCCCCCGAATCTGGCAGTGCAATTCCGTAGGACCTTTATAAGTGCTTTGTTAGTGAGCCTAAGCAACAGAGTAGGTTGGTAATAGTGGAGTCTGGGATGGAGGAAGGTGGGTCATGAGTGCCTGAGGGCATTGTGAGTGAAGCTGAGGACCTTGCCTGGGATGATGTAAGGAGGGGAGTTGTAGGAAAGTACCATCTTGCCTGGCATGTTACCCCCATTTTTCACTGTATATATGTTGTTTTAGTTGTATGTGTCACTGGGACCCTGGTAACCCAGGGCCCCAGTGCTCATAAGTGTGCCTGAATGTGTTACCTGTGTAGTGACTAACTGTCTCACTGAGGCTCTGCTAATCAGAACCTCAGTGGTTATGCTCTCTCATTTCTTTCCAAATTGTCACTGACAGGCTAGTGACCATTTTTACCAATTTACATTGGCTTACTGGAACACCCTTATAATTCCCTAGTATATGGTACTGAGGTACCCAGGGTATTGGGGTTCCAGGAGATCCCTATGGGCTGCAGCATTTCTTTTGCCACCCATAGGGAGCTCTGACAATTCTTACACAGGCCTGCCACTGCAGCCTGAGTGAAATAATGTCCACGTTATTTCACAGCCATTTTACACTGCACTTAAGTAACTTATAAGTCACCTATATGTCTAACCTTTACCTGGTAAAGGTTAGGTGCAAAGTTACTTAGTGTGAGGGCACCCTGGCACTAGCCAAGGTGCCCCCACATTGTTCAGAGCCAATTCACTGAACTTTGTGAGTGCGGGGACACCATTACACGCGTGCACTACATATAGGTCACTACCTATATGTAGCTTCACCATGGTAACTCCGAATATGGCCATGTAACATGTCTATGATCATGGAATTGCCCCCTCTATGCCATCCTGGCATTGTTGGTACAATTCCATGATCCCAGTGGTCTGTAGCACAGACCCTGGTACTGCCAGACTGCCCTTCCTGGGGTTTCACTGCAGCTGCTGCTGCTGCCAACCCCTCAGACAGGCAGCTGCCCTCCTGGGGTCCAGCCAGGCCTGGCCCAGGATGGCAGAACAAAGAACTTCCTCTGAGAGAGGGTGTGACACCCTCTCCCTTTGGAAAATGGTGTGAAGGCAGGGGAGGAGTAGCCTCCCCCAGCCTCTGGAAATGCTTTGTTGGGCACAGATGTGCCCAATTCTGCATAAGCCAGTCTACACCGGTTCAGGGACCCCTTAGCCCCTGCTCTGGCGCGAAACTAGACAAAGGAAAGGGGAGTGACCACTCCCCTGACCTGCACCTCCCCTGGGAGGTGTCCAGAGCTCCTCCAGTGTGCTCCAGACCTCTGCCATCTTGGAAACAGAGGTGCTGCTGGCACACTGGACTGCTCTGAGTGGCCAGTGCCACCAGGTGACGTCAGAGACTCCTTGTGATAGGCTCCTTCAGGTGTTAGTAGCCTTTCCTCTCTCCTAGGTAGCCAAACCCTCTTTTCTGGCCATTTAGGGTCTCTGTCTCTGGGGAAACTTTAGATAACGAATGCATGAGCTCAGCCGAGTTCCTCTGCATCTCTCTCTTCACCTTCTGATAAGGAATTGACCGCTGACCGCGCTGGAAGCCTGCAAACCTGCAACATAGTAGCAAAGACGACTACTGCAACTCTGTAACGCTGATCCTGCCGCCTTCTCGAATGTTTTCCTGCTTGTGCATGCTGTGGGGGTAGTCTGCCTCCTCTCTGCACCAGAAGCTCCGAAGAAATCTCCCGTGGGTCGACGGAATCTTCCCCCTGCAACCGCAGGCACCAAAAAGCTGCATTACCGGTCCCTTGGGTCTCCTCTCAGCACGACGAGCGAGGTCCCTCGAATCCAGCGACGCTGTCCGAGTGACCCCCACAGTCCAGTGACTCTTCAGCCCAAGTTTGGTGGAGGTAAGTCCTTGCCTCACCTCGCTGGGCTGCATTGCTGGGAACCGCGACTTTGCAAGCTACTCCGGCCCCTGTGCACTTCCGGCAGAAATCCTTCGTGCACAGCCAAGCCTGGGTCCACGGCACTCTAACCTGCATTGCACGACTTTCTAAGTTGGTCTCCGGCGACGTGGGACTCCTTTGTGCAACTTCGGCGAGCACCGTTTCACGCATCCTCGTAGTGCCTGTTTCTGGCACTTCTCCGGGTGCTACCTGCTTCAGTGAGGGCTCTTTGTCTTGCTCGACGTCCCCTCTCTCTGCAGGTCCAATTTGCGACCTCCTGGTCCCTCCTGGGCCCCAGCAGCGTCCAAAAATGCCAAACGCACGATTTGCGTGTAGCAAGGCTTGTTGGCGTCCTTTCGGCGGGAAAATACTTCTGCACGACTCTCCAAGGCGAGAGGGATCCGTCCACCAAAGGGGAAGTCTCTAGCCCTTTTCGTTCCTGCAGAAACCTCAGCTTCTTCTGTCCAGTTGAAGCTTCTTTGCACCCGCAGCTGGCATTTCCTGGGCATCTGCCCATCTCCGACTTGCTTGTGACTTTTGGACTTGGTCCCCTTGTTCCACAGGTACCCTAGATTGGAAATACACAGTTGTTGCATTGCTGGTTTGTGTCTTTCCTGCATTATTCCTCTAACACGACTCTTTTGTCCTTAGGGGAACTTTAGTGCACTTTGCACTCACTTTTCAGGGTCTTGGGGAGGGTTATTTTTCTAACTCTCACTATTTTCTAATAGTCCCAGCGACCCTCTACAAGGTCACATAGGTTTGGGGTCCATTCGTGGTTCGCATTCCACTTCTGGAGTATATGGTTTGTGTTGCCCCTATCCCTATGTTTCCCCTTTGCATCCTATTGTAACTATACATTGTTTGCACTGTTTTCTAAGACTATACTGCATATTTTTGCTATTGTGTATATATATCTTGTGTATATTTCCTATCCTCTCACTGAGGGTACACTCTAAGATACTTTGGCATATTGTCATAAAAATAAAGTACCTTTATTTTTAGTATAACTGTGTATTGTGTTTTCTTATGATATTGTGCATATGACACTAAGTGGTACTGTAGTAGCTTCACACGTCTCCTAGTTCAGCCTAAGCTGCTCTGCTAAGCTACCATTATCTATCAGCCTAAGCTGCTAGACACCCTATACACTAATAAGGGATAACTGGGCCTGGTGCAAGGTGCAAGTACCCCTTGGTACTCACTACAAGCCAGTCCAGCCTCCTACATTGGTTGTGCAGTGGTGGGATAAGTGCTTGAGACTACTTACCACTCTTGTCATTGTACTTTTCATAAGAGAAAAATATACAAAACAAGGTCAGTGTATATACACATAGCCAAAAAGTTTTGCATTTCCTCTTTTCACTCTTTTCTAAGTGCTGAAAAGTACTTCTAAAACTTTCAAAAAGTTCTTAAAAGTTTAAAAAGTTTTTTCTGTCTTTCCAAAAAGTTCTGAAAACTTTTTTCTCTTTTTCTATCACTTTAACTCTCTCTAAAAAATGTCTGGCACAGGAAAAAATGTTGAACTGTCCAAACTTGCATATGATCACCTTAGCTGGAAAGGAGCAAGGAGTCTCTGCATAGAGAGAGGTTTGAGTGTAGGGAAGAATCCTTCCTTAGAACTGTTAATTAATATGCTTAGAGTACAGGATAAGGCCATAAGTGCCCAATCTGTAGAAAAAGTAGCTAATGGTTCTCAATCTGATCCAGGGACTCCCCCAGGAAAAGGTTCAGGAAAGAAACTTCTCAGCCTGCCCATTACTAGACAGTCTAGCATAGTTGGTACAGAGGTTGAATCACACCATACTAATGGTGTGCTCTCACATTATACTGGTAGCCAAGCTGTTAGGGTGCCCTCTGTAAGGGACAGGTCTCCTTCTGTTCATTCCCATCATACCTCTGTATCTAGAAATGTCCCTCCCACCCACCCTGATGACAGATTGTTAGAAAGGGAGCTCAATAGATTGAGAGTGGAACAAACCAGACTGAAGCTCAAGAAGCAACAGCTGGATTTGGATAGACAGTCTTTAGAAGTAGAGAGGGAAAGACAGAAGTTGGGTTTAGAAACCCATGGTGGCAGCAGCAGTATTCCCCATAGTCATCCTGCAAAAGAGCATGATTCCAGGAATCTGCACAAGATAGTTCCCCCTTATAAGGAGGGGGATGACATTAACAAGTGGTTTGCTGCACTTGAGAGGGCCTGTGCTGTACAGGATGTCCCTCAAAAGCAGTGGGCTGCTATCCTATGGCTATCATTTACTGGAAAAGGTAGGGATAGGCTCCTTACTGTAAAAGAAAATGATGCTAATAATTTCCAAGTTCTTAAGAATGCACTCCTGGATGGTTATGGCTTAACCACTGAACAGTACAGGATAAAGTTCAGAGAGACCAAAAAGGAGTCTTCACAAGACTGGGTTGATTTCATTGACCAGGCAGTGAAGGCCTTGGAGGGGTGGTTACATGGCAGTAAAGTTACTGATTATGACAGCCTGTATAACTTAATCCTGAGAGAGCATATTCTTAATAATTGTGTGTCTGATTTGTTGCACCAGTACTTGGTGGACTCTGATCTGACCTCTCCCCAAGAATTGGGAAAGAAGGCAGACAAATGGGTCAGAACAAGAGTGAACAGAAAAGTTCATACAGGGGGTGACAAAGATGGCAACAAAAAGAAGGATGGTAAGTCTTCTGACAAGGGTGGGGACAAATCTAAAAATGAGTCTTCATCAGGCCCACAAAAACACTCTGGTGGGGGTGGTGGGTCCAAATCCTCCTTTAATCAGAACAAGGAAAAGAAACCATGGTGCTATTTATGTAAAATAAAAGGCCATTGGACAACAGATCCCAGTTGTCCAAAGAAAGGCACCACAGCTCCTACCACTACAACCCCTACTGCTACACCTAGTGTCCCTACTAATAGCAGTGGTGGTGGGAGCAAACCTACTAATAGCCAATCCAAGGGAGTAGCTGGGCTCACTTTTGGTAATTTAGTTGGGGTTGGTCTGATTAGGGAGACCACAGAGGCTACTTTAGTCTCTGAAGGGGCTATTGATTTAGCCACTTTGGTTGCTTGCCCCCATAACTTGGAGAAGTACAAGCAACTAACCCTAATAAATGGTGTTGAGGTCCAGGCCTACAGGGACACAGGTGCCAGTGTCACAATGGTGATTGAGAAACTGGTGCACCCTGAACAACACATACTTGGACACCAGTACCAAGTAACCGATGCTCACAACATAACACAAAGCCACCCCATGGCTGTTGTAAATCTCAACTGGGGGGGGGGGGTAACTGGTCCAAAGAAAGTTGTGGTAGCTTCAGATTTACCTGTAGACTGTCTATTAGGGAATGATTTGGAGACATCAGCTTGGTCAGATGTGGAGTTGGAGGCCCATGCAGCAATGCTGGGCATCCCAGGGCATATTTTTGCTTTGACAAGGGCTCAGGCCAAAAAGCAAAAAGGACAGGGAAGCTTGGATCCTGGAACAATGGACCAAGTGCTCCCTAAAGCTAGGGCTAGTAGAAGCAAACCACTTCCTACTATCCCTCCCTCTACAGTGGATTCAACTTCTGAGGAAGAAGAATTCCCTCCCTGTGCAGAACCTACACCAGAGGAGCTGGAAGCAGACACTGCTGAGCTTTTGGGTGAAGGGGGGCCTGCCAGGGAGGAGCTGAGTGTGGCACAGCAAACCTGTCCCACATTAGAGGGTCTCAGACAGCAAGCTGTCAAACAGGCTAATGGGGATGTCAGTGACTCTCACAGAGTTTACTGGGAGGACAACCTCTTGTACACTGAGCATAGGGATCCTAAACCTGGAGCTGCCAGGAGATTAGTGATTCCTCAGGAGTACAGAAAGTTCCTCCTAACACTGGCACATGACATTCCCTTAGCTGGGCACCTGGGTCAAATGAAAACTTGGGACAGATTGGTACCATTGTTTCATTGGCCTAGGATGTCTGAGGACACAAAGGAATTTTGTAAGTCCTGTGAAACCTGTCAAGCCAGTGGCAAGACAGGTGGCACTCCAAAGGCACCCCTTATCCCACTGCCTGTGGTTGGGGTTCCCTTTGAAAGGGTAGGGGTTGACATAGTTGGCCCCCTTGACCCTCCTACTGCTTCAGGCAATAGGTTTATCTTAGTGGTAGTGGACCATGCCACAAGATATCCTGAAGCTATTCCTTTAAGGACCACTACAGCTCCTGCAGTGGCAAAGGCCCTCCTGGGAATATTTTCCAGGGTGGGCTTCCCAAAGGAAGTAGTATCAGACAGAGGAAGCAATTTCATGTCTGCATACTTAAAGGCCATGTGGAAGGAGTGTGGTGTAACTTACAAGTTCACAACACCCTATCATCCACAAACAAATGGACTGGTGGAGAGATTTAATAAAACTCTCAAAGGCATGATTATGGGACTCCCTGAAAAACTCCGCAGGAGATGGGATATCCTTCTACCATGCCTCCTTTTTGCCTACAGGGAGGTACCCCAGAAAGGAGTGGGCTTCAGCCCCTTTGAACTTCTTTTTGGACACCCTGTTAGGGGTCCACTCACACTTGTAAAGGAGGGTTGGGAACAACCTTTAAAAGCTCCTAAGCAGGATATTGTGGATTATGTACTTGGCCTCAGATCAAGGATGGCTGAGTACATGAAAAAGGCCAGTAAAAACCTTCAGGCCAGCCAAGAGCTCCAGAAGCAATGGCATGATCAGAAGGCTGTTTTGGTTCAGTACCAACCAGGGCAGAAAGTGTGGGTCTTGGAGCCTGTGGCCCCAAGAGCACTCCAAGATAAATGGAGTGGTCCACACACAATTGTTGAAAAGAAGGGTGAAGTCACCTACTTGGTTGACTTAGGCACTGCCAGGAGTCCCCTTAGGGTGCTCCATGTCAACCGCCTGAAACCCTACTATGACAGGGCTGATCTCACCCTGCTCATGGCAACAGATGAGGGACAGGAAGAAGACAGTGATCCTCTACCTGATCTCTTCTCTTCCACAGAACAAGATGCTCTTGTGGAAGGTGTAGTTTTGGCTGATTGTCTTACTGCTGAGCAGAAAGATAATTGCATAAATCTCCTAGGACAATTTTCAGAACTCTTCTCTACTGTGCCAGGCACCACTTCTTGGTGTGAGCACACTATAGATACTGGAGACAGTTTACCTGTCAAAAGTAAGATCTATAGGCAGCCTGACCATGTCAGGGACTGCATAAAGCAAGAAGTTCAGAAAATGTTGGAACTAGGAGTGGTTGAGCACTCTGACAGTCCATGGGCTTCTCCTGTGGTACTGGTACCAAAACCCAATTCTAAAGATGGGAAGAAGGAAATGAGGTTTTGTGTAGACTATAGAGGTCTCAACTTGGTAACCAAAACTGATGCTCACCCTATACCCAGGGCAGATGAGCTTATAGATACACTGGCATCTGCCAAGTATCTAAGCACTTTTGATTTGACTGCAGGGTATTGGCAGATCAAATTGTCAGAAGATGCTAAACCTAAGACTGCATTTTCTACCATTGGAGGACATTACCAGTTTACTGTAATGCCTTTTGGTTTGAAAAATGCACCTGCCACTTTTCAGAGGTTGGTGAACACAGTCCTGCAAGGGCTGGAAGCTTTCAGTGCAGCATATTTGGACGATATAGCTGTCTTTAGCTCCAGCTGGGATGATCACCTGGTCCACCTATGGAAAGTTTTGGAGGCTCTGCAAAAGGCAGGCCTCACTATCAAGGCTTCAA
The DNA here is from genome assembly GCF_031143425.1 of Pleurodeles waltl. Classification (NCBI taxonomy): domain Eukaryota; kingdom Metazoa; phylum Chordata; class Amphibia; order Caudata; family Salamandridae; genus Pleurodeles; species Pleurodeles waltl. Next base: position 14,878,994 of record NC_090444.1, on the reverse strand, counting down.
AGTGCCAGATAGGGCAGGGTAAGGTGGTTTATCTGGGACACCTTGTTGGTGGGGAACAGATTGCACCACTTCAGGGGAAAATCCAAACTATTATTGATTGGGTTCCCCCTACCACTCAGACTCAGGTGAGAGCCTTCCTAGGCCTCACTGGGTATTACAGGAGGTTCATTAAGAACTATGGCTCCATTGCAGCCCCTCTTAATGACCTCACATCCAAGAAAATGCCTAAAAAGGTATTATGGACAGCAAGCTGTCAGAAAGCTTTTGAGGAGCTGAAGCAGGCCATGTGCTCTGCACCTGTCCTGAAAAGCCCTTGTTACTCTAAAAAATTCTATGTCCAAACTGATGCATCTGAATTAGGAGTAGGGGCAGTCCTATCACAACTTAATTCTGAGGGCCAGGATCAACCTGTTGCTTTTATTAGTAGGAGGTTGACCCCTAGAGAAAAGCGTTGGTCTGCCATTGAGAGGGAGGCCTTTGCTGTGGTCTGGGCTCTGAAGAAGTTGAGGCCATACCTGTTTGGCACTCACTTCATTGTTCAGACAGACCACAAACCTCTACTTTGGCTAAAACAAATGAAAGGTGAAAATCCTAAATTGTTGAGGTGGTCCATATCCCTACAGGGAATGGACTATACTGTGGAACATAGACCTGGGAGTAGCCACTCCAATGCAGATGGACTCTCCAGATATTTCCACTTAGACAATGAAGACTCATCAGGTAATGGCTAGTCTTATTGTCCTTCGTTTGGGGGGGGGGGTTGTGTAGGAAAGTACCATCTTGCCTGGCATGTTACCCCCATTTTTCACTGTATATATGTTGTTTTAGTTGTATGTGTCACTGGGACCCTGGTAACCCAGGGCCCCAGTGCTCATAAGTGTGCCTGAATGTGTTACCTGTGTAGTGACTAACTGTCTCACTGAGGCTCTGCTAATCAGAACCTCAGTGGTTATGCTCTCTCATTTCTTTCCAAATTGTCACTGACAGGCTAGTGACCATTTTTACCAATTTACATTGGCTTACTGGAACACCCTTATAATTCCCTAGTATATGGTACTGAGGTACCCAGGGTATTGGGGTTCCAGGAGATCCCTATGGGCTGCAGCATTTCTTTTGCCACCCATAGGGAGCTCTGACAATTCTTACACAGGCCTGCCACTGCAGCCTGAGTGAAATAATGTCCACGTTATTTCACAGCCATTTTACACTGCACTTAAGTAACTTATAAGTCACCTATATGTCTAACCTTTACCTGGTAAAGGTTAGGTGCAAAGTTACTTAGTGTGAGGGCACCCTGGCACTAGCCAAGGTGCCCCCACATTGTTCAGAGCCAATTCACTGAACTTTGTGAGTACGGGGACACCATTACACGCGTGCACTACATATAGGTCACTACCTATATGTAGCTTCACCATGGTAACTCCGAATATGGCCATGTAACATGTCTATGATCATGGAATTGCCCCCTCTATGCCATCCTGGCATTGTTGGTACAATTCCATGATCCCAGTGGTCTGTAGCACAGACCCTGGTACTGCCAGACTGCCCTTCCTGGGGTTTCACTGCAGCTGCTGCTGCTGCCAACCCCTCAGACAGGCAGCTGCCCTCCTGGGGTCCAGCCAGGCCTGGCCCAGGATGGCAGAACAAAGAACTTCCTCTGAGAGAGGGTGTGACACCCTCTCCCTTTGGAAAATGGTGTGAAGGCAGGGGAGGAGTAGCCTCCCCCAGCCTCTGGAAATGCTTTGTTGGGCACAGATGTGCCCAATTCTGCATAAGCCAGTCTACACCGGTTCAGGGACCCCTTAGCCCCTGCTCTGGCGCGAAACTAGACAAAGGAAAGGGGAGTGACCACTCCCCTGACCTGCACCTCCCCTGGGAGGTGTCCAGAGCTCCTCCAGTGTGCTCCAGACCTCTGCCATCTTGGAAACAGAGGTGCTGCTGGCACACTGGACTGCTCTGAGTGGCCAGTGCCACCAGGTGACGTCAGAGACTCCTTGTGATAGGCTCCTTCAGGTGTTAGTAGCCTTTCCTCTCTCCTAGGTAGCCAAACCCTCTTTTCTGGCTATTTAGGGTCTCTGTCTCTGGGGAAACTTTAGATAACGAATGCATGAGCTCAGCCGAGTTCCTCTGCATCTCTCTCTTCACCTTCTGATAAGGAATCGACCGCTGACCGCGCTGGAAGCCTGCAAACCTGCAACATAGTAGCAAAGACGACTACTGCAACTCTGTAACGCTGAATCTGCCGCCTTCTCGACTGTTTTCCTGCTTGTGCATGCTGTGGGGGTAGTCTGCCTCCTCTCTGCACCAGAAGCTCCGAAGAAATCTCCCGTGGGTCGACGGAATCTTCCCCCTGCAACCGCAGGCACCAAAAAGCTGCATTACCGGTCCCTTGGGTCTCCTCTCAGCACGACGAGCGAGGTCCCTCAAATCCAGCGACGCTGTCCGAGTGACCCCCACAGTCCAGTGACTCTTCAGCCCAAGTTTGGTGGAGGTAAGTCCTTGCCTCACCTCGCTGGGCTGCATTGCTGGGAACCGCGACTTTGCAAGCTACTCCGGCCCCTGTGCACTTCCGGCGGAAATCCTTCGTGCACAGCCAAGCCTGGGTCCACGGCACTCTAACCTGCATTGCACGACTTTCTAAGTTGGTCTCCGGCGACGTGGGACTCCTTTGTGCAACTTCGGCGAGCACCGTTTCACGCATCCTCGTAGTGCCTGTTTCTGGCACTTCTCCGGGTGCTACCTGCTTCAGTGAGGGCTCTTTGTCTTGCTCGACGTCCCCTCTCTCTGCAGGTCTAATTTGCGACCTCCTGGTCCCTCCTGGGCCCCAGCAGCGTCCAAAAACGCCAAACGCACGATTTGCGTGTAGCAAGGCTTGTTGGCGTCCTTTCGGCGGGAAAACACTTCTGCACGACTCTCCAAGGCGAGAGGGATCCGTCCACCAAAGGGGAAGTCTCTAGCCCTTTTCGTTCCTGCAGAAACCTCAGCTTCTTCTGTCCAGTTGAAGCTTCTTTGCACCCGCAGCTGGCATTTCCTGGGCATCTGCCCATCTCCGACTTGCTTGTGACTTTTGGACTTGGTCCCCTTGTTCCACAGGTACCCTAGATTGGAAATCCACAGTTGTTGCATTGCTGGTTTGTGTCTTTCCTGCATTATTCCTCTAACACGACTCTTTTGTCCTTAGGGGAACTTTAGTGCACTTTGCACTCACTTTTCAGGGTCTTGGGGAGGGTTATTTTTCTAACTCTCACTATTTTCTAATAGTCCCAGCGACCCTCTACAAGGTCACATAGGTTTGGGGTCCATTCGTGGTTCGCATTCCACTTCTGGAGTATATGGTTTGTGTTGCCCCTATCCCTATGTTTCCCCTTTGCATCCTATTGTAACTATACATTGTTTGCACTGTTTTCTAAGACTATACTGCATATTTTTGCTATTGTGTATATATATCTTGTGTATATTTCCTATCCTCTCACTGAGGGTACACTCTAAGATACTTTGGCATATTGTCATAAAAATAAAGTACCTTTATTTTTAGTATAACTGTGTATTGTGTTTTCTTATGATATTGTGCATATGACACTAAGTGGTACTGTAGTAGCTTCACACGTCTCCTAGTTCAGCCTAAGCTGCTCTGCTAAGCTACCATTATCTATCAGCCTAAGCTGCTAGACACCCTATACACTAATAAGGGATAACTGGGCCTGGTGCAAGGTGCAAGTACCCCTTGGTACTCACTACAAGCCAGTCCAGCCTCCTACAGGAGTCCACTGCTGTAGTGCCAGCACCTGATTCTTAAAGATCTGTCAGTGACATTTGACACCCTTGACCACCAGATTCTCGTCAGACATCATCTAGGGGTGGCCGTTGGAGGTATGTGGTGGTCTGGGTATTGTTCTTGTCCAACAGGTCTCAATCCATCTCTCGCCCCACGTCCAGAGTTGTGCCCTGGGGAATGACCCTAGCTACCCTCTATATGACATTGGGGGCCATATTTATACTTTTTGACGCAAAATTGCGCTAACGCAATTTTGCGTCAAAAAAATTTGCGCCGTCTAACGCCATTTGGATGCGCCATGCGGGCGTCAAATTTATACTTTGACTTACGGCGGCGCAACCAACAGGTGGGAGTCATTATTTCATGACGCAGACAGCGTCGGTCTGTCGTAAAGGAAACCAACGTAAATGCGACGCACATCACTGTGGGTCGATTTACGACAGCGCAATCGTGAAAACGCCGTTTTTTTTCACGCAATTGCGTCACATTTTTGCGCGAAAACTGCCCTTTCAGGAGAGGAGACCCAAAATGGATCCTAGATGCCCCAACAGACCCCAGGAGGATGAGAGCAGACCAGGAACCAGCCAGGAGGAAGCATACAGGAGCCAGGACATTTTTAAAAAAAAAAGAAAGTGTCGCTTCAGTGCAGAGGAGCTGGAAATCCTGGTGAAAGAGGTGACGGAACACCAGCACCAACTTTTCATCACCTCCAAATTGCCACTCAGTAGGAGAGAGGCCATCTGGAAACAAATTGTGGACAAGATTAACAGTGTGGCTGAAGAACGCCGGACAGTCACCGAGTGTAAGAAACGCTGGCATGACTGCAAACGTAGGACCAAAGAGAAAATGGCCAGGAACAGGAAGGCAGCAATGCAGACTGGAGGGGGGAGTCCAGCACAACAGGAGGCCCTGGACCACATGGAGGAGATGGTCGCAGCCGTCATCCCGGAGGAGATCAACAGAGGGATTCAAGGACTGGACAGCGCAGACTACCACGACACTACGCACATGCAGGGTAAGTCGCATGGGGAATCCTAATACAATAATGGGGACTGTAAGCAGGGGGGGGATACCTACTACACAATGCATGTAAGTCAGCACATATATGAAGTGGCATGGGGAAAGGGGCACGGCAGGGGGGCATGCCCAGTACTGACCGAAGCTGGGGCACGACAAAATACAGCAACCACAACAGTCCCACGGGGACATCCTGTAATTACAACAAGAGAGCCAAGGGAAAGCAGTGACAGGTGGGAAGGACACTACCTCAAATCCACATCCAGGCACTTGTATTGCAAAATCTATTCTACATCAACTAGGTCCCTATCTGTAATGCAGTAGCAAATACAACAACTGTAACTTAACTGCAAACACAGTTGACAATAACACCTCTCATCTCTGTGCAGCTATAGTACCAAATGGCAGAAACCCCACCCTGGAACATACATACCTAAATTAGGGGGTGAGGGTGACATCTGCAATTACTCCTAGAAATAAGACAAAGGTACCAGTACACTCAAATGCCGAATGTCCATAACTGACACATACATAAGCCTAAGTAAACAGCAATAGGAGCCACACAGCACTAACGATACACACATGCTGCATACGTCAGGGTCCCTCACGTGCCTGGCTAACAAGGCTACATCACTAATGTCATACTGCTCAGACAACAACATTGAGGAGGGGACACAGGCAACTGGTCACTGAAACACACCTGCAAAGTCGCACAAACAAATAGGACCTTCATACGATAAACAGGCCAATCCAATTCAAAACACATCACCCAACATCATCTCAAAACATCAAGAATGTTTACATCCATACCACATCCTAACATTGACATGCATAGGTAATGCCACGTTACATGTACAGATCATGCAATGTGAATAAAAAGTGTATGGGGCAGGGCCTGAGAGGCAAGTGTGCTGGCAGGGCAGTCACAACACCCACAGTCAGTCAAAGTGTAGTGTGGCAAGTGAAACGTATACTTTGCGCATTAGCCTCAGGCTGGAGGCCTTTGTGCATCTTACCCTGAATGTACTTATACTCATTTGCTCACATCTAAGTGCCTCAGAGCAATTTGCACTAAATGATTCTCATTGCCCTTCCTATCAGTTAATGTAGCAAATAGTCAGTCCTAAGGTGTTGTCAATTAGTCAAATCACACTGTTTTGCCTACTTCTGCACTGGAGTTTGCCAGAACATATTCACTCTGTGCCCCAGTCAAGGATACCGTCTGGTACGTTGCTGATAGATGTGGTAGGGGTCAAGGTTTGGCATTCCTGCTTAGGGAAACTTTGTCATCACCATGACATATGTCTTTTACATTCACTCCCTTGTCCCAAGACACGCATGGGGGAGTTTCCAAACAGAAAATAACAACTAGATGCTGCCTGCCTTGCTGCTGATGCACAACCAGATCCTAGCCCATTCCTCTGATATGAGGGATGATGTCTCCCCTGTGATTCTGACAGGCAACCTCCAAACTTAACAAGCTGTGCTATACATAGAACATGCAGGGGGAGAGTAGAAACAGTTAGGCACCATGAAAGCTGTGTACTAATGTATTACTCTCCTGCGGACTATTTCAATTCTAACAGTGTGTATTGTTTGTGTAAATGGGGCTCACACCTAAATTCCTACAAGTCAGTTGTACAATGAAACTTCATATCAAACTAATACTGTCTATGTCATTTGTGTATGGGAACCTACCGGAAAAGATACAAATGTGTAGGACCTGAGTGACCACCACTTCCCTGAGAAGTTCCAAAGATGTCATGCGCTCGGATGTCTAAACATTCCTTTGATGTGGGAGACCAGAGGCACTGCTAGTTAGTCTTAGCTAAATTGAATATCTGGGTGACAGAGTTATTTTCAAGTGGGTCAAACTTAGTCCCCCACACCATTAGCTATCCTGCTGCCTAGAAAGCCAAGAATCACATGTTGGATAATGAGAGCCCACCCTACAAAATGTCCCTCCATAACAATAGTGAAACACCGAGTGAGGAGTAGGAGAAAAAAACGCCTATTCCTAAATAATTACAAAGCAACACCTAGAGGCGACCTGGCAGACATGTCTCAAAGATCCATATCAAACATGTGACACACAGGTGAGCCATAGGCCTACAACAATGCCCTATGACGGACAGCAGATACCTAGACAAACACAGAGTACAATGTTAAGGCATCCAAAGGCTTGTATCTTACTGCAAAATTGTCACAACACAGACACACTAATTGTACCCTGTTTCATTGCAGAGGAACACGGATCTCCTGCTGATCTGCCTGTCCATGAGTTCCCTGATGACATGGATGACGACACCATCAACCTCACACAAGAGACCATTGACATGGTCCTTGAAAGCCTCCAAACCCCACCTTCAGTCACAAGGAGGAGCACAGAAGAAGCAGCCACCACAGTAGAACCACCCGCCACCCCAATTGTAAGACCTGCCAGCTCCAACACAGCTGAGGACTCTGACGACACTGGCACCAGCTTCGAAAGAATTGTCGTTGGGGTCCAGCGGGAGCTGGCCAAGGAGGTGCGGGTGGGGATGCAAAATATGGCAGCCAGCCTTGAGGGGGTGCGTTCGTGCATGTTGTCAACTGCTGATCAGGCAGCTGCAATGCAAGCCAGAAATTTTCTCTTGGAGGACATTTCAAAAACACTGAAGGAAATTGGCACAGCTGTCATCCAGTTGACACAACAACTCAAACTGCAAGCCACTCAACGTGTGCACGAATGCAACATAGAACCCCTCAGGGCCGACCTGGCTGCCTACCATCGGGATGTGGCTGCCATTCTGAAAAACCAGCAGGCCCTCCTTGCTGCAGTACTGCCCTTCCTTACTCAACAGGGATCAGCCCCCGGGATGTCTGCCTCCATGTCTTCTAACACTGAGGTGTGTGTTGCCCCTTCACAACCAACAACAACAAGGACACACCAGGCAACACACACATCAGAAGAAGAAGACATGGAACAGATAACATTCACACGCAAGAGTACCCGGAAGCCCTAGTCCCTGCACCATGCCCTACTCTGACCAAGGTCCTACGTTTTGACACATGCCAGTCTCACTACAACTAACCTCAATGACTGTTCGGCAATCCACTGTCTGACTTGTCCACCTTGCCAGTGAATGTTTCTCTCCTATCATTTGGCATTTCATGTTCCTCTGCACTGTCTGTGACATCACCCCAGCATGTCAGGAGCATCATCCACACCCCTTCTGTAGGATCACCATGTAATAATGCACCAGAAAGGAGTCAGCAAACATGGTGAATGGACATTTTGCACAACACCACTTATGAATAAATATCACTTGCACACCTATTGTGTCTCTGTGTCATTTAAAAATTCAACTGTGCAGTAGATAACTCCAAAGTGGCTGTGTGGAAACCATGTCGATTCTCTATACTACTGTCCTGATTTCATGTATACTGAATCATCTGTGCAGTGGCCAGGATTGCATCATAGCTTTACTATACTGAGGAAAATAACTGATGAAGGGACTAAGCACACACAATCATGCTGTGTTGGACAGAATGATGCACCATCTATAGCTATTCTACACAACTAATGGTGGCAGAGAAATGTAGGCACCATGCAATACTAAAATTTGAAATTATGCTGTAGAATGAAAGGAATGATAAACAAATTACACTGCATCAATCACCCTTATGGCGTATACTTCCATGAAGGAAAGTCATGCTGAATCAGTACACACATGATGTAGGTCAGCAATGATAGCAACAAGACAAGAGTGTGAACAAATCATCATCTATAAAGCTCTCCCTGAACTTCACAATGCTGTCCGACCTATCTATTTACCTACAATAACAAGTCTGGAAGCACTCTTTGTGAAGTAGGATACATACCAACCCCAAACCTTGATGATCAATGCACACTACCAATGGTGGCTCTCCAACATGGTGGATACTTACCAAGTTAGCACACGGGTAGCTGGCATGTTAAACCTCATAAGCCTGGGGATAGGGAGCATGGAACACAAATGTCATACTTAACATTTCTGCTACACTGATGTCAAGGCCATGAAAAGGTAGCACCTAACGCATCAGGTAAAGGGTTAACAAATTTTTTATTTAAAAGTAGTAATAAAAGAGGCAACTAAGGGAAAGGTAAACCTACACTAATCTAACCTGACTACTACTAACCCACAACTGTCCCTAACTAACCTAAGCTAAACTTACTCTACACATGTAACGAAACGATCTAAACATCAACCCCCCACCCACCATTAAGAGACAAGACACATGCAGGACAACACTTACTAACCTACACACATACTATACTATCCTAAACAAACATATATTTTTTTTTTTTTTTTTTTTTTTTATATATTCTTTTTTTTTTTATTTTTTTTTTTTATTAAACAGGAATCCCAACATTGGCCCCCACCCACCCACCCACACAAAAATATTAGATAGAAAGTATAAGGACCCCACACCCTCTTACCTAACACTAACTAAGCTAATTACCTATACTTATCCTATAACTAACCCCCAAACCCAACTAACAGTATGAAAAGAGGAAAGAGGGGAGAGGGGAGGGGTAAAAGTTCAGGAGGGCAAAATAACTAAAGATTTGCCCTCTGAAGTGTGCGCCGGATGGAGCGCACCTTCTTTTTAACCTCCGCCATGTCCTCCGTCAGGTTGTCCACCTTTTGAATTAACCTGTCCAGTTTCCTAGACAATGCCTGGAAGGCTGCAGGGTCAATTGGAGGGTCACTGTTGGTCTGCGTGCCGGTGGAGGTGGAGATTGTCGCTGGAGTGGAGTGGCCATGGGACAGCCCTGCTCCCAACACACGGCTGGGTCCAGGTCTTGAGGAAGATGGCTGGTCCGTCGCTGGGTCCCCTTGGGCAGACCTGGTGGTTGTAGGTGGCACCGTTGGTGGAGCCTGTGGTGTGGCATACCACGCCCCGGAGGCCCGATCGGAATTGTATCTGCGGGCCATCCTCCGATACCCACACTGCACCTGCAGGATGTGCCTGTACCTCATTGCCCTGTGCTCAAAATGGTTGCGCTCTGCGGCACTCAGGTTTGCAGCTGTGAAGAGAAAAGGGAAATATTGAGCATTGAATTTACAGTGGGTTGAATCCCACAATGGCTCATTTGTCCATTACTAGAAATATATTGTATGCAGCAATTGTTACAACATAGTTCACGGAAATGCTCAGAGGAAGTACATGTGAATCATGCATCCCTAAGGTCATATCACACCTAGCATATCCATGTCTCTACATGATGGATGACATCACCCTAAACTACTCATCCAAATCATACCTAAGGCATTTGACATTATGGCACCAGCTCTTCCGCATACTGACTTCAGTACATATGTCATTCTATGTGATTACACTCACACTCCTCACTCAATAGCATTTTTAATTAGTTGTGTGCTAAGATTGAACCCCTGGCCCAGAATCATGTGTCCACACTAGGTGTCAGATGTAGGAATTTAGGAAAATCAACTAGCAAATTGCAAAGCAGAACGGTGTCTCTGACACCGTCTGCGAGTCGCTATGGGGTCCCTAAAACCCACCTCATGAACATCAATGATGTGGGTTCCAAGTTGCCCCACCTTAGCAACATGGGCACTCACGGGGATGGTGGCCTGCTGGGACCAGCAGAACTCCATAGACGTGACTGTTTTTAAATTAAGCAAGTTATTTCTCCCCAAGTGTAGGCCATTTACCGGAAAGAAAAATGAGCTGCAATTATTTTTAAATCACAACAATTGTACTTGGAAATTTTCACGGTCATTATTGGTCCCTTAGACCACTGGCTTTTTTGCGCAGGATTTTTTTAGTCCACTCACAAAGGCTGAAGCTTTACAATGAGGACCCCTTCCAGTCAGCAAGGTGGTTACCATCCACTTCAAGTGGATGATAACAGCTACTCACTTTGCAACCACGTACTCGGTTGCAAATGGGATTGCCTACCACTGTGATATGCAAGTAGGTCTGGTAAAACCCTTCATTATATCAATTTTGAAAAGCATTTTACTCATATGTACATGACCACCAAAGACATTTTGGATTAGGAAACAGACGTTTGCAAATCCCACACAGATATTTATGCCATTTGCAACGTGTAGACATTTTTCTCACTCTGGCCCAAGGTACTAACTCAAGTCACAAAAGGTGTTAAGTACGTGTAACATACTGGTTGCTACAGTCCTAGGTACCCTGTTTCACAGTAACATCCCAGTCTTTGTGGGTGGTGTGGGAAGAACAACCAACAATCCCATGTTCAATGCACACCCAGGAGTGTACAGAAAGTGCAACAATTATGTGCCTTCACACACAACACCTATGAAGGGCTAGCAACACGTTGTAGTCAGCCCAACCTTGTCACATCCCAGGTCCACACATGTCAAAATGTTATGACTTAGCCCAACATAACATACTATTAGTGAGGCATGTTTAACAACACACACAGGGGAGGTAGTACACCCATTCACATGATTCAACTGAACACCTAGGGCATTGCACTCAAGTCACACACACTTCGAGTTCACCTTGTGGAAGTACATGCCCATGGAAGATCCAACCTACACTGTACACAGTCCATCCTCAACTAGGAAGAAGCACTTGTCATCAATGCCATGTGCCTAAGCTATCTGGGAGACTGTCAGTCTGATATGCAGACTCAGTTCATGGCAAGTCCCTGACCAAGTCTAACATTGACCAGTCTATTCGAAATGAGTCATACCATTCCCAATTGCCGCCATAATTGAATGGGCTACAGCCCCTCAATCTGAGAGATGACTACGTATTGCTTTGCAGAAACATAATTCTAATTTGATATCACACTAAAAGAACAAAGCCAATGAACGGCCAGCACATCAAATCATGAATTCTCTTGAACACACAGTAATCCATCATGCGTCATTACCAAACAATGTAAATAGCACTCAGGCGACACTCACTGTAGATATCGGGGTCGTCAAAATGGGCCACCTCTCCCACGGTGTACGGGGCTGGTCCACCTGTAAAGCATGAAACAAAGATTATACTCAGACTGGGTGAACGGACAAAAGATTTCTGTTACAATGACACTGTGTGAAAATGACATGGTAATGATAGACTTTCACACATGCTCATCCTGCATGGATCACTTTGTATTCAACATTAACATTGGATGAGTCTCCTGCTCCAGTGTCACACCCTACTACACTCATGCAGTGGTCAGGACAGTCAGGTGTCGTCCAAGTTAATCCTCCATTAGTATGCCCCAACAATAATGTTATCCATACATCTCAGCATGTGCATCCCCGAGAGACATTCCAAAACTGGTTCCATGAGGACTGCATGACCACTCACAATTAAACAGGCTATTTGGACAGGGTCAACAGACAGCAAACAGACACACATGTGACATATGTGTGAACAACATGACTAACTGCATGTGACGTGACGGCAACACACATGTATAGCATCATCATGTGTTTCCAATTTTCTGTCTAGCTATGGCGTCTGCATATGTAGGTATGTTGTTTCTACATGACGTACTCACTGGCCATTATGACCAGTGGAGTACAAATGGAGCCGTTCACGTGTTGCTTTTCTGACACAAAGGCAACACTACATTACATGCAGCTACAGGCATCTGGTATGTGTTGCAAAAATGATCCATCGGACTGGTAGCATAGGTCTTCATACACATTCTGCAACAAATACACATTAGGACACATATGTATACCTTTGTAGCGCAGCATTTGAAACATTTTGGGACGCAGAGAGGGGGCGACTTAGCATAATACAAATAGATGTTGAATTTATAAAGCTGTCATTGCGTGTACATGTGTTGCAAGAATGGGGATTAATGTGTATAACCATGGGCCTAGGTTTCCCTGGCATTACACACACTCAGCTACTTATTTTGCAGATTCGCTAACAATCATCACATGTTCACACGCCGATTTCTGTCATTCCCATGTAATTGTTTTTTACTCACCAACATGGCCACCAATCTGGAGTCCCAGGTGGTCCAGCAGGTCCTGTTCCCTGGTGATCAGATCTGCCCAGCGGTGCTTGAGTTGGTGTACATTCCTGAGACTCCCATAGACCCGGACCAGGTGATGGAGCACCTTCTCCCACCGGATTTTCCTGGCCTCCGTGTGATACCCCTGTATCACACGGCCCCCAGCTTCCAGCATTAGTGGGAGGAAATGGCTTACGAGCCATATGAACCCCCCCAATTCGTCTTCCCCCATCCTGGACAGGCGAGGCCTACCTGACATATTGAGAGGGATAAGAATGTACCAACAAAATATAAAATATAAAGGGGGAAATGGGGAAAGGTAGAGGTGTGAAAGAAAAAGGAGAAGTAGAAAAATAGCCCAACTAACCCCCCAAACTATGCTACCCACAACAGACTCCCACAGACAATACAAACTATCACAGGTATAGACAAAATAACACTAAACAGACTGAGACAATGTGATACAACAATAATAGATTGACACTAAGACAAAATACAAGGCACACAGGACACTAGAGCAGTAAAACACACGACAACACCTTTCACACAACCACACAGTCTAGAGAAATCTGAGACTGCAAAGTGAAAGTGAAAGTTACCTCTCAGTACAGATTTTGTAAACAGGATATCCTATTACATCACTTCCTGCATAAAATGGCCGCCGTTTTTATTTTCCCGTTATGCGTCATATTTTCACGCATACACAGTTGTGCGTCAATTTTTTATGACGCATTACAGTGCACATGATGCGGAGTGAAAAAATATGATATGAATATTAATAATTAATACTGTACATGAAATGACCAACATATTGTGCATGTAGCGTCAATTTCACCACGCATACATCATGGGCGTCGTTTTTTTTACACGTACAGTGGTGCACATGATGCGGAGTGAAAAAATATGATATGAATATTAATAATTAATACTGTACATGAAATGACCAACATATTGTGCATGTAGCATCAATTTCACCACGCATACATCATGGGCGTCGTTTTTTTTACACGTACAGTGGTGCACATGATGCGGAGTGAAAAAATATGATATGAATATTAATAATTAATACTGTACATGAAATGACCAATATATTGTGCATGTAGCGTCAATTTCACCATGCATACATCATGGGCGTCGTTTTTTTTACACGTACAGTGGTGCACATGATGCGGAGTGAAAAAATATGTTATGAATATTAATAATTAATACTGTACATGAAATGACCAACATATTGTGCATGTAGCGTCAATTTCACTACGCATACATCATGGGCGTCGTTTTTTTTACACGTACAGTGGTGCACATGATGCGGAGTGAAAAAATATGATATGAATATTAATAATTAATACTGTACATGAAATGACCAACATATTGTCCATGTAGCGTCAAATTCACCACGCATACATCATGGGCATGTTTTTTTTTACACGTACAGTAGTGCACATGATGCAGAGTCAAAAATATTGTGGATGTAAATAATATTTTGAAGGCGAAATATCAAGACACTTTTGGATACATTTGTATCTGACTCTGCATTGTGTGCACTCATCTACGTGGACAAATTATGACGGCCATGCTGTATGCGTAGAATATGGAGCAAATTTATCCAAATGTCTTCATGTGTTTAGCTTTGGAAAGGTGATTTGTCATGGTCAAACGGTGCGATGTGAGACACATTTGTGTTTGTATATGACAAATGTCCGTACTTTTATGTATAGACGGCCTTCACACTGTGATGTTTGGGATACCTTAACTAATGTATTGACCATATTTGACAACATATTTGGTGTAATTGCTGATGGCTATTTTGAAATGATGTTTTTGATACCATTATGTATTCCGTCTCCAAAATGTGCCCACCTTTATGATGGGGATGCTTTTATCTGTAGTCCTAACAGGGAGTGGGAGAGTCACTTTCAGTTTTTATGGGGCTGACCATGTCCCATTATGATTTTGTGTTTCATATTTGTGTAGGACTTGTGACATGGAGGCCACACATGTGCCTTATGCATGTGTTTAGTTCACAAGTACATGATTCTTGTATGTTTTGGGGGTGGTAGAGGTGGAGTTAGGCCCCCAGAACCCTAGGATTTGACCATCCAGAATAGCTACTGTATCCATGGAGTATTTTTATCATATCATGGCAAACCTGCAGCAGCGGGCGAATGTAAGGCCATATGGTATGAATGACTGTTGACCATTCATTCATCTCATTAGCCCATTTGACGTTTGCAGTAATGATGAATTGGAGCAAACTTGCATACCATTTTCATATGACTAAGTTTGCAAGACTCTCAGCGTTCCCGATGTGATAATGAGAAGAATATTTTGGTTGTCTGTGTCCCTTTCTGCATAAACTGGTTTAGTGTCATGTTACAATCTTCCTGCTAGGTTCAAACTGGGACACAACTGTGATGGTCTGCTTTCAAATATTAGGTTGGTTGTATGACATATGTGTACATGTGTGTGGGAATGTGGATCCACTATCACCTGTCTGGGTGTATGTTGTCACTGTAACTTCAAGGTCTCCTCCTGAGTTAGTGGCAGCTGATGTTGTTGCAATTGTGTATTGCTCATATCACACACTTGAGAGAAGCCATTGATGACATGTTCACGTACACATGGATGGTCCCACCCTGTCTCTGAACACGTGTGATGTGACTTTCAAATGATCTCCAATTTTGGGCTGGATGAGAGACTGTTTCAGTTGTTTGGATCCGGCATGTGTAATTGTCACATTTGTACTCTTGTTGGGCTCTGTGTATGGTAATGTAACATGTCACATCCTACCCTCTGTGCATACAGTTGTGATGTTTATTTTTGGTGTGATGAATTTTAATGGCATTCTTGATCAATGAGACGACATTCATCTTCAGCTATTTCAAAATAAGGGTGGTCAGAAATGAATAGGCCAAAGCATGATGTGGTGTTTGTTATCTGTGTTTATTTACAAGTGTGGAATACAAGTGATTATAATAACTTAAGAAAAAAAATTGTTCACAAGCTGTTGGCGCCTACGCACTCCTGCTGCGGTGTTAGGTTGTTCCCCCTCCTGTTGCAGGCCAGCATCCTCCTCATCATCATCCTCAGGCATGTCTGGGTCCGGTTCAAGGAGGGGAATGTTCCTTTTTACACAAATATTGTGTAATATGGCACAAGTGAGTATGATCTTGCAGACCATCTCTGGGGAGTATAGTAGGCTTCCGCCAGTGATGTCAAGGCAGCGGAACCTTGACTTTAGGATCCCAAAGGTCCTCTCCACAATGCTGCGTGTCCTCTTGTGGGCGTCATTGTATGCCCGCTCAGCAGCAGTATTTGGGTTCCCATATGGTGTCATTAGCCAAGGCTGGATGCCATACCCCTGATCAGCTGAAAGAGAAACACAGAATGGTATCAATTAGATGTAGGAGTTGTGTTGTGTTGTCTGTGACTATTTTGTGTACTAATGTGACAACCTATGGTTGTTGGTGGAAACTTTGGCATTGTTTTTTTTCCTTGGCTGAGCAAGTGTTTGTTGTCTAACTGTTTGTCAGCAGGATGTATTGGTTTCTCAAGTACAGTGTGCCCTCCCTTGCATTGTGACTTGTGACACAGGTGTCCGTGTGTCCTCACTGGGGGTGTGATGATAGTTCCATGCAGAGTTGAAACATGAAAGGGTATTAGAAACGTTCATATGAACATACCCAGGCCATCCCATCCCTTAAAAGTTATGCATTGTATTAGTGTACAGGTTATTGTGAGACTTCCAATTTGCAAGGTGACATTTAGGCAACCACAGTCATGAATGTCTTCACACTAAGCTGTGGAGTAAATTCAAATGTGTGAGAGGTTCAATGGTGACTTGTGACACATGGCTAGTGATGTGAGTACCTCAGTGTGTTCCTGTCTAGGTGTTGCTATTGTGGTGTATGTGTTGTTTATCCTAGAGGGTTTCTGTGCAGTGAGTATATAAGTAGATTTTTGTCCTTACCAACAAGTAGTCCATTGCCATACCGTCCATCCTGGAAGTGTTGGTTGATGGTGCAGTGACGGAAGATGAATGCGTCATGTACACTCCCAGGATATTTAGCCACAATGTTGCTGATCAGTCCTTGGTGATCGACTATGGCCTGCACGTTGATGGAATGTGTGTGCTTCCTGTTGCGGTAGAGGTGTTCACTCGCAGCAGGTGGCACAAGGCGTACGTGTGTGCAGTCGATTGCACCAAGGACGTGCGGAAAGCCACTGATGGCGTAGAACCCCTGTTTTGTTTCCTGCTGCTTCTGCAGTGTGTTTGGGAAGCAGATGTGGCGGGGTGTCAGTCCAATGATGGCATCCAGTACTTTAGGCAGGAATGCGGAGAAAGATGGTTGTGAGATTCCACCAACCAGGGCACCAGTTGTCTGAAACGAGCCACTTGCCAGCAGGTGAAGTACGGCAAGCAGCTTTGTTTCTGTTGGGATAGTGCGGGGAGTCACTAAAGTGGGGGCCAATTGCTGTTCAATATTTGTCAGCAGCTGCTGAATGGCCTGCCAGTTCAACCGGTACCTCTGGATGATGTCTTGTTCCCTGAGGCCATGCAGGGTTGTTCTTGGGCGGAATATCCTCTCCTGCCTTCTGCGCTGTCTTTGGGGTCCCTGCTGTTGTTGTTGTGGCTGCTGTTGTTGCTGCAGGGCTCTGCGTCTACGTGCACGCTGAAGAAAAATCACCTCCATGTCTCCCTGTTGCTTCTCTGCTGCTCTGTTGTTTGTTCTGTGTGTTCTGATTAAGTACAGGTGTGTTTGCCCCATTTTAACGCCTGCCCTGACCCAGGCGTTAAAATTTCACGATATTCGTGCTTTGCGCCATTTTTTTGCGCCGCCTGCCGCGCGGGAGTGATTTTTGCCCTGGAGCATAAATACCACGCACCGCTATGTGCGTCTGTTTTTGGACGGGAACGCCTACCCTGCATGTCATTAACGCAGGGCGGGGTGCCGCTTCCAAAAACTGGCGCACATAGCGCCATTTTCCTGGTGCGCCGGATCTGGCGTCAGGGTTTAAATATGGGGCAACGTTTGCGCTGAAAGTGCGTCAAAATTTTTGACGCACATTCGGCGCAAACGGAGTATAAATATGCCCCTGGATGTCTCTCTCATGGCCTCTCTTTGGCTGGTGCAGTTGGAATAGGCCTTATGGCTGCTCCTGGTTTTCCATCTCAGATGTAAAACCCACTGTCAAACAGCAGATGATGCCTAACTGCCTAGAGTTTAATCTATGTGAATCTATCTGAATCTGTGTGAATCGTTGTGAATCCCAGATCCTTTTGGTTAGTACCAACTCTCTTTGTAGATCTCGAAACTCTGGCCCAAAGACAAGTGTACCTCACCCCTTACTCTAGCAGTAAGAAAGCTGGTCCTCTAACTGCTGCCCTTTATTTCCTGTACTGCTAAGCTGTCTTCTCCCTTTTGCATCTTTCTTTCACCAGGTGGTGACTGTGAATTATTTTGTTTCATATTTGTAGCTCCTTGATTTCATAATTGCCACACTTCAAGGTGCACAAAACGCTGCTGTAAGGCATTGTCTCCTCCCACATCTGCAAGCCCTCATCCTGTGCTCCTGGTGACACAGTGGGCTGTGGAAGGGTGCCCAGGCCCTGAGCTTCCACCACTGCACCTGCCAGAGCTCTGATATGGCTGCTTTTTCACCCAGTCAATCAGGGGACCCTACTAATGTCTGCGGGACCCCATCCCTGGCCCCTCACAACATGGCGGCTTGAAGAATTGAGCCCAGGATGGGGACTTCCACTCCAGGGACAGGTCACAGCTTCCTTTCCCAGCGAAGCAGGGAAGCCCTGTCCTGGGCACTTTGCACATGGCGGGCCAGCGCACGGACACCAAATCCTGGGGTCCTCACCCTTATCCTGCCAGAGCACCATGCATTATTGTAGTCTGTGCACACTGAGTGACAGAGGGGGGCATTCAAGAGAATATATCTGGCTCCTGGAGCCCTGACTGGGCTTGAAGGTTCACATGAGCCCTTATTGGGACTTAGTTGGGAATTCTGAACACAGTTATGTCAAGGAAATTACATGTTTTGTGTATTTATTTTAAATACAACACGTCACCAGTGATGTTGGCATGGCACATTTTGCAGCACCCAGGTAGGCATGGTCAATTACCTCTAATTATAATTTTGCTCAACCCTAATGCTAACTGCAGGTAAAAAGTTCTGATGGTAGCAACAGGTGACATATTGATTGATAACTGTAAATAAACTTGAGTATTAGCAACGACAAGTCATGATAGAGTCACTCTTAATGTCCACTTCTGACACACCTAGTGATATCCTGCCTTAAGCTGATTCTCTTGCACCAGCATGAAGGTGGGGTGATCTTCTGGGGCATCACAGCATGTTTAGGGTGACAATAACACGCTTCTCTGCCCCCCTAGTTCTAATCTTAGGTTCATTTGTCTCACTCCCTTCGTCCTGGGTATAAGGGGGGTTCTCTGTACCTATCTCTTCCATGTATGTGGTACCTCTCGATCCTAACCCCAGTTCAAGTCCTGGCTCCGCTCTACGTGTCCTACATTTAAATCGCACACTTGTACCCAGTCTAACCCTAAAACTAAGCCCCCTCTTGGTCCTTAGCCAGAGTCCCAGACCATGCTCTGTATGCACCTCTCACTTATCCTGTAATGAGGCCAGTCTGACTTACGCGTGAGTGCTAAGCATCAGAAGTGGCCTCCTACATTTCCAGGCGATCGGTTATTCGGGTGGTTTATTTTTTTACTGGTATGAAGGCCTTTATTTTGTATGGGCTTATGAAATATGGAAAATATTTCATGGGTCCCTGTGAAATATGAGAAATATATCTGTTTACTGCCTCAGTGATTGCAAATCACTTTGACTTACCCTGCTACTAGGTAGGAGGCCTCTTCAGTATGATGCACAAGAAAACAGCATAGAAAAACCCACATATGCACACCCCCCTTGGACATATGTTGTTTATTTCCTTTTGTTGAGAGGGAGGATGTGAGGAGCAAAGTGACCCACTCAATGCTTTGCCTCTCATGAGTCAAGTTCCCTTCTCACTCTCTACAGTGGTGATAAATATGTTATTATGTTTTCTATCTATCTATCTATCTATCTATCTATCTATCTATCTATCTATCTATCTATCTTGTCTTTTCTGTCTGTAGCTATTGGGGGTTTAGGCTGACAAGAGGGGCAACAAGTTGCGGTCATTCCATACAAATCAGCAGGGTGGGAGGTAAGAATAATACCGTAACTCACTCCCTTATGACTTTCCCTGATGATCATTCCAATTAAAGTGTACATATTTTCCAGCGAACTGCTCATTCCTGGGTTTGTGTCTTGTTGTCCTGCAGCAAAGGGTGGTGGTGGTGCTTGGAAGGACCAGCTCCAGTTGTGACCTCTCTGTGTCTCTTTGTCTCCCGCAGCGTAAACCAGTGTACCTTCACCGGTTCCTGCATGGAGGACCTGTCCTGCCTGCTCAGCTCTGCTCCATCACTCACAGAGCTGGAGCTCAGTGATAACGTACTCGGTGATGTAGCGGCGCGGCTGCTGTGCGAGGCTCTGAAGCGTCCAGGCTGCCGAGTCCAGAAGCTGGGGTAAGCGGCCCGATGTGCTCTCCGGTGAATGGTCCTCTCACTTTGATGTTCTCCACACCCGTGCCCTGTCTCACCTCTCCCTGGGCCCAGACTCCCTGCTGAAAGCAAGTGACCATACACTGCATTTAAACACTTAGGGCCTGATTTAGAAGTCGGCGGACGAGTTACTCGGTCACAACGACGACAGATATCCTGTTCACCGAAACTTAAACCCCCTGGGATATAATGAGATTTATATTTTTTGGCAGACGGTATATCCATCACCTTTGTGATGGAGTAACCCCTCCGCCGAGTTCTAAATCAGGCCCTTCTTAAGCACTCCCTAATCCAGGAGTGACCGGGCACTGAGCAAAGCACTAATTAACAAACATCATTACATTGAAAAAGAAAGATTAATTAGTAAAGGAAAAGTAAAATAATTACATTCTCAACTAAAAACATTGATACACGTTTCTGCAGGAGAACCCCAAGTATGGGGCTTGTTTAGAGTATTGCAGGCCGCCCACATAGACGACACAGGCCTCCGTCCCTCCAGCGGAAGATCAAGGGGCGTATGTATGAGAGGCTTGCTCTGACATTGCATCACTTTTTTTGATCTCTGGTGGCACAAGCCTCTCAACCATATCTATGAGGCCAAGCAAAGCCAGTTCGTGTGGCTTTTCATGGCTTCATAGATATGGAGTAAGACAAAGCTGCCAAAACCTTACGCCTCCCAGAGCGGGCGTAACAACGAAAAATATTCTGCAGCAAACATAGAAAGAGGAAAACGCCTCTCGAGATTCAACCTTCCTGCACAAGAACAATCCTGCATGTAATGGCGACATCGTTGCACCATGGTGCAAGGGTCCTGTGGTGGCACTAGGCAGCAGATTGTGCGCCAGCGCAAAGGACAGGAAGGCACTGGTATTTCATAAATACAGTGCATTCCTGCCCTTTCACATTGGCGTAGGGCAGCGCAGCAAGAAGAGTTGCGGTGCTGCCCTATGCCAATTCCCCATAAGTATGTTGAAGGGTGGCACTTGGTTTACTTCCACAACTTTCTTGGTGATGGTGGGTATCAAAATGCAGCATCACAGAGCCTGTCCTAGTCACGGTGAGCCTTCTGGAGCTCTGATGTTGGTGACCCACTGGCAAATGGGCAGCAGCAGGGATTCTCTCATGGCCGAAGTCGGCTGAGCCTCCATCATGGGAAAACTGGTGGTTTCCCTACGTATACCTGAGGTCGGTGACCTGTGACTTTTGCTGGGTGGGAGAACCGCAGATTTAAGGCGTCCTTCCCATCCTGCCAACCAATAAATGACTATTTATGCTTCAGATACACAGGTGCTTTATAACAAATAATTTCTAATTTTTGGTCCTCATGCATGGAAGGACAGAAGGACTCCAGCATCCTTTCAGCTCTGGACAAAATAACGGAAACTTAAAGCATCCCTACAGCACTAGTG
Organism: Pleurodeles waltl; assembly: GCF_031143425.1. NCBI lineage: Eukaryota > Metazoa > Chordata > Amphibia > Caudata > Salamandridae > Pleurodeles > Pleurodeles waltl. The sequence continues at coordinate 14,857,175 of NC_090444.1, read as the reverse complement.
AAAGGTAAGGAGACCTACAGCATCCATACAGCACTGGAGAAAGGAGAGGAGACTTACAGCATCCCTACAGCACTACTGAAAGGAAAGGAGACCTGCAGCACCCCTACCGCACTAGGTAAAGGGAAGTAGACCTACAGCATCCCTACAGCACTAGGTAAAGGGAAGGAAACCTACAGCATCCCTACAGCACTAGGTAAAGGGAAGGCGACCTGCAGCATCCATGCAGCACTGGAGAAAGGAGAGGAGACTTACTGCATCCCTACAGCACTACTGAAAGGAAATGAGACCTACAGCACTCCTATAGTACTAGGTAAAGGTAAGGAGACCTACAGCACTCCTACAGCACTAAGTAAAGGGAAAGAGACCTACAGCATCCATACATCACTGGAAAAAGGAGAGGAGACTTACTGCATCCCTGCAGCACTACTGAAAGGAAAGGATACTTACAGCACTCCTATAGCACTAGGTAAAGTGAAGGAGCCCTACAGCACTCCTACAGCACTAGGTAAAGGGAAGGTGACCTACAGCATCCATACAGCACTGGAGAAAGGAGAGGAGACTTACAGCATCCCTACAGCACTACTGAAAGGAAAGGAGACCTGCAGCACCCCTACAGCACTAGGTAAAGGGAAGGAAACCTACAGCACTAGGTAAAGGGAAGGAGACCTACAGCATCCCCACAGCACTGGGGAAAGGAGAGGAGACCTACAGCACCCCTACAACACTACGTAAAATGAAGGAGACCTAAAGCATCCCTACAGCACTAGTGAAAGGAAAGGATACCTACAGCATGTCTACAGCACTATTGAAAGGAAAGGAGACCTACTGCATCCCGACAGACCTGGAGTAAGGACAGAAACCTACTGCATCCCTACAGCACTGGAGAAGGGAAAGGAGACCTACTGCATCCCTACAGCACTGGAGAAAGTAAAGGAGACCTACAGCACTCCTACAGCACTGGAGTAAGGAAAGAAACATTCAGCAGCCCTACAGCACTGAATAAAGGAAGGGAGTCCTACAGCATCCCTACAGCACCGGAGAAAGGGAAGGAGACCTAAAGCATTCCTACAGTACTAGGTAAAGGAGACCTACAACATCCCTACAGCACTAGGTAAAGGGAAGGAGACCTACAGCATCCCTGCAGTACTGGCGAAAGGAGAGGAGCCTACAGCACTACTGAATGGACAGGAGACCTACAGCACCCCTACAGCACTAGGTAAAGGGAAGGAGACCTAAAGCATCCCTACAGCACTAGCTAATGAGAAGGAGACCTACAGCATCCCTACAGCACTAGTGACAGGAAAGGAGGCCTACAGCACCCTTACAACACTGGAGAAAGGAAGGGAGACCTACTGTATCCCTACAGCACTTTAGAAGGGAAAGGAGACCTACTGTATCCCTACAGCACTGGAGAAGGGAAAGGAGATCTACAGCACCCCTACAGCACTGGAGAAGGGAAAGGAGGCCTACTGCATCCCTACAGCACTGGAGAAGGGATACCTACGTCAGCCCTACAGCTCCAGAGAAAGGTAAGGATACCTATGGCTTTCCTACAGCACTGCTGAGGTTTTCAGTACCTGAGCTTGTAGTGCTGCTGTTTTTCACTGCCCAGATTGTGTCATACAACACTTCAAGTTCAGGAAACTAACAAAAGAGCTCAAACAGAGGAGGGCTGTGTTAGCTGCATAAGGAGTCTGTGCTCATGTGTTCACAACTATGTTAGCTGCATGCTGTCTGCTGTATGTACCTAAACCCTTGCTGCACCTTTACGGTTATACATGCCTACATTTTATCTTAATCATTCTCAAATGCAAATCCCGGAATTAAGCCCATTTGGTGGGTGAGATAGCAGCAAGCTGTCTTTGTATTTTGGTGTAAGCACTGCTGACATCACTTCTAGGAGCCCTGGGAAGAGGGTGTCTCCGGGACACAAGGAGGCAAAGGAGGAACCCATGTGTGTAACTAGACAGGTGGAAGAAGGGAAAATGAGGAAAAGCAGGGCTTAGGAGAGAACCTCCCAAATAAACACCAGCGAACGACCCCAGTCAATGGAAGTAATACCACAGTCTCCCCTTTTTTATTTGAAGAAAAGTATGCCAGTATTGTGCATCTTTACGTGTAAACATTGGTGGTTTCCACTCTGTGTGTGTGTATGTGTGTGTGTGTGCACGTATGTGTGTTTCTATGTGGTTGTGTGTGTGTGTATGTAGTGTGTGTGTGTGTCTGTGTGTCTGTGTGTACGTGTGTGTGTGTCTATGTGGTGTGTGTGTGTGAGAGTGTGTGTTTGTGGTGTGTGTGGGGGTTGTGTTACTATCCTTGTGGGGACAAGGGTGTGATAACACACTCATGCTGTGGGACCCTGGTTGCACTGTGGGGACCTTTAACCCAGTGGTGTGTGTGTGTGAATATGTAACTCATATAGTGCACTCTCCCAGCACTATCCTCTTCAATGTACTCACTCTTTTCCAGGATTGGTGAATGCTCCCTGACTGGTTCTTGTTGTAGAGACCTGGCCTCTCTTCTAAGCACCTGTGAGTCTCTCAGAGAGCTGGACCTGAGCGACAACGAACTCAAGGACTGTGGAGTGAAGCAGCTGTGTGAGGGGTTGACACATCATGGCTGCAAAATACGGAAACTGGAGTGAGTAGGCAGTGCTGTTGTCAGAATATACCAGTTACATACTGTGTGTGAGGTCCACTCTCCTCTCATTCTCTATAAACTCTGATTCAACCTCCCCCATTCCACATGATTCCCCAGCTGAGCCAGGATCCTCCTTTCTTTCTGGCCTTTGTGGAGTCCAACTCTGGATCTCCAGCCAAGAACAGTGCAAGGATGCTCAATGCCTCAGACACATTAGATAATTGGTAGCTGGAACACTCTTCATTCACTGAGAAAAATATGATTTTGGGCCTTTTTTCATTTATTTGGTCTCAACACTAGGTACTGCCCTAAAGCTGCTACCTTATTTCACCTGTGTGCCATTATCAAAGGTCACCTCTACTAATTCGTAACAGTTGTGCAAACTTGTGCATGAATTTGGCAGCCTTTGTTGTCCAGCAATTTGGTGGGTAGACTTTGCCCTATATGATATTACAGGAAGAGTTCATGTGACCTTCCATCCTGATACTATCTAGTGACATCCATGAAGTGAAAGACAACTGGAATAAGTGCCATATTAAAAAAGGGAGCTGCCATAATATGCCAGAGTTGCAGTCCTGTGGCCCAATTCATGAAGGTAAAGTTAGACCAACAGCTTAACTTAAACCAAAAGTCTAACTTTACTACTTTTCACAAAGGTAAAGTTAGACCAAAAGTCTAACTTTACAAGTAGTAAAGTTAGACTTTTGGTCTAGATTGCACTTTTGGTCTAAGTTGCACTTCTAGTGTAACTTTACCTTTGTGAATACTGAAAAGTAGTAAAGTTAGACTTTTGGTCTAAGTTAAACGTTTGGTCTGTTATACTTTGGTCTAACTTTACATTTGTAAATCAGGCCCACGGTGTTTTAAGTACTTAGGGTACAGTAATAGTATGTCTATTACAACAGTGTGTGCCCAACTGCGGCTGTGGGTGCCCTTGCACATGTATCAGATGCCCGGATTCACCTTTGCAAATCTAGGGACAGCCTCACATGATTGATCAAAGTCCTTACTGTCCAGGCACAGCCTCAAAGACCCAAAGCCACTTCAACTGTGCCAGCAGCCACCTCATGGGCCCGGGAACAGTTTCAAATGCCCCAGCAGAGCCATCACATGCCCAGGTACAGCCATAAAGGACCTGGCATCGTCCCAGATAATGATGTCTTGTTCCAAATGTACAGGCACATCTTAAATGCCCAGACACAGCCAATTCCAGCCTTAATGCCCAGCTACATCCTCAGATGCTTGGGCACAACCTCAAATGCCAAGGCAGAGCATCCTACGCAAACCTTCAAATATTCTATCACAGTTTGTTTATACAGCGCTGTGCTCACCAATTACTTGCTTTCTTGGCCCCTGGCACTATGAAATGCCAAGATACAGCATCAGATGGTGAGACACAACCTCCATGTGCCCAGGAATATCCTAAGATGCTCATGTGTAGCCACGTACACCCAATGCAGCTTCATAAGTGCAGGCATTGCTTCATGTTTGGTGCATTCTTGCATTCCACGGACACAACCTCGAATTCCCTGCATCACTAAGCTCATTGAACATCTCAAACAACCTGATCAACCTCACTAATGCACAGTTAAAGCCTCATATACCCTGGGAAGGAGTATCCTTCGGCTCCCCAGCAGCCTCCTCACTTGCATGTGTCCTTGTACAACAAACCGCACCAGATCATGCTCTACTTCCCCGTGCAGATATTGTTCACAAGTGTCTGCACTTTGCATTAATAAATTTGAAGGACAGATGCACAGGCTTGCAGCCATGTGAGTCCCCAAGGTCATGGAGAGTTGAACAAATAAAGAAAACCTTTGCAGGACAATATTCAAAACCAAAGCTATAATGATGTATTCAAAATTAAGAATCATTACAGAAGCCAAAAAAAATAATTAGTTTATCAAAGTCAAATCAGCATCCACAATAAAGATAAAGTTAATCGAGAGATGTCATAACAGAAGTGAATTAGCCATAACCAAACATAGTTCAATAATGAACTACCATAAATCTACTCAGTTTATAAATCAAAGGAGATTAATCGACAAGAGCACCACCACTTAGTTTGCCTTGGAGAAAACAGATAAAGTCTTGAGAAAGCCTCTGGCAAGTCAAAGAAAAGTCTTTAAGAATAAATCAATTAAACTGACTACCATATAATCTGCCTTCTGAGAAATCAGCGAAAGGTCTGGCACACACCCTAGAAAGGGCACATTTTATAGTTTCAGAGAAGTGAGAATAATACACTCATCGTGCCGTGAAGTAGTATCGTAGGGCTACACTAACAAAGATTCATGGCATAAACCAATCAACATTGTAGAAATTCTTCTACATAAAATAAGTAATTTTAGGAAACGCATAAATCATGAACAAATGTTAGATACTGTAACACTACCAATGAGGGAAATTACATTACATTTTTTAAACAAACTAAACAATAAGCCATTGAAAGTAAACAAAATTTAACAAAATACAGTTGTGGTTTAGGCAGCAACAGCATTGTGTATTGCAACATGTGAGAGCATCTCAACATGACTTCCCCCTAAGGCACACCGACAAATACATTTTATTCAGTACAAGAAAACAATTCCTGAAATTAAGAAAAGGAAAAACACCAAATAGAAATGTGCATATAAGAACGTTGTTCATGCAATTCTAAAAGCCCTAAGTGACTTCAACTGGCCTAAGAAGAAACAACATCCATCAGCTATTGGGATCAAGAAGGATTGTGGCCCCTGGAGGTCTTCTGCTCATAGAGTCCTCTAACCCACTTCCTCACAGGGAAAGACAACTCTAGTTACTTACAAGGTATGAGGCAGACCACTCACCTAACACAGTTGGGGAGGAGCCACCAAACACCCCACTTCCTTCTTTCCTTCTGGGTGGCAGGTGGTCCAAACTTCAAGGAGGCCTCAGGTAAAGCCACCAGTAGCATTTGGAGTTGTGATACAGACTTTTTTGAATGAGCGAAGGATTGTGAAACAGTGTCACAAGTTGTGATGCGTGTGGTGATTTCTGTCCCCTGCAGGATCATGCGCTGCTCCCTCACTGGCTCGTCCTGTGAGTTTATCGCCACAGCACTCCTTGTAAACAGGTCTCTAGAGGAACTGGACCTGACTAGTAATGAGCTGGGAGACTCTGGAGTGAGACACCTATCTGAGGGACTAAGACATCCAGACTGCAGCCTCCAGAAGCTCAGGTGGGTGCCAGAGTGTATCTGTCTTATTGTGCATTCTGACCATATGTCCGTTTCCTTTCAGAGTTTCAGCCTTCAGAAATTCTGTCCTCTCTCATTCCTGCATGACCTGCAGGTCCATATTTCTTCAACATCGCTTTCTTCCCATGAATTATTTTTTCTGCTCTTCTTACAACTTTATGACCTTCAATTACTGTTTGTGCCTTTTAAGTAACCTATTCCTTCCTCGTCTTTCTACCTCCAGTTTGGGTATTCTTCTTTCCACTATCTCTAGTGAGGACCCTTTTCCAGGATGATGTGTGGGTATCTGGCATCCTATCCTCAGCCTCACTTGCCAACTACTTCCAGTCCAACTTTGCCCAAATTTCCTCTACGCCCATCCACTCCAACACCAACTAACCACATGGCCTCTTCCACATTCATCCAGATCTCATCTAGGCTCTCTCCTTTGTTTCAATGTGTCCTGCTAAAGACTGATTTATAATCTTTATGCCAACATTATATTCATGACATTCATTGCTGCCTTTTCAGATATAGAAAAATGTTTGCTTGCGATTAAGGTAAACAGAACAAGGTGAAGAGCAGCAGACATGTGTCGGCCCACACTGAGACATTGATCACACATTCAGAGCACCAAGACCTATGAAAGGGTACGACCAGCAGCCTCCAGTCTGAAAAGCTATTCAGGACTTGAATCGACTTAGAACCTTTTGACATGCTACCATTGACATACTGTCTACAGCACGTCTGTGCACTTACTTTGAACAAAGCTGAGCATATTTTGAAGGGACTGTAAAGGTTCTTGTGCTACACTGTGGAACAGAAATATGAAATATATTAGAAACTAGATGTATATTTAGATAGTAAAACATAGACAGTCATTTACAAATGTGATTTATGTTGATAAAACTAGCCAGTCCGCTAACCTAACTATATCAGATGAATGCTGATGAGTGAAGTAAGCATAGCCAGCCACAAGTCCCACACATCACCTCAGTTGTCTTAATGTGTGGCATCTCCAGACTGAGCAGTGGAAGACTAAACTTGACCAGTGAAGCTAGGCTGGGTCCAAGAGGACTACCCTTGTAGTGCTCCTTCAACGATTGCCCGAGATAGTTATTGGTGATGACAACAAATATGCCACTGCCTGAAGGAGCTTCAGGTTCAGCTCAGAAAGGCCACAACAATAATGGTGATGTCTGGTGCTCTCTGTCGGCTCCTGGTGTTGTGACTGGCTGAATTTATAAGTGAGTGACTGAGTGAGACTACACGGCAAACTTTAATATTTAGATTCAGGACCTGGTCTAGAGTTTAGCGGATGGGCTTATTCTGTTGTGGGAACAGTTCTCTTTTGTCATGGTTAGCCTCTGATGTGGTCTCAAAGCTGTTGGTGCCCAGGGCCCCTCCTAACCAGGGTCCCTGGGCCATATCTCTTTACCAAAACTGTTGTGATGCATTGGCACAAATGGCAACACCTTTAACTGCCACTGTAAGTCCCTAGTAAATGGTACTTAAATGCCCAGGGCATGGGGTACTAAGAGTAGGCCCCTGCGGGCAGCAGCACTGATTGTGCCACCCTCAAGTGCCATGCATCCAGAAGCACCCAGCACTGCCATTGCAGGCTGGGTGCCCTGATGCAATCCTGAAATGCAAACTCAACGTGGCACACAGCCTGTGTGCCCTGTCCATTATACACTGCTTGCAATATAGGTAGGTCACACCTCTGGAAGTCCTTTTAGCCTTAAGGCAGGGTGCACTATCCTGTGTGTGAGGGCATAGGTACATGAGCAATATGCCTCTATTGTGTCCTTGCCAAACCTAGGACATAGTAAGTGAACAGAGCAGCCATTTTAATGCATGTGCTGGACACTGGTCAGTATGAGTTTCACAGCTACATGATGGCCACTCTGAACCCTGGGTTGTTTGGTATCAAACAACTCAGAATGATGAATCCAGTATTGGATTTATTACAAAATGTACCTAGGGGCCATCTTAGAGGTGACCCCTGCAAAGCTAAATTACCCCTGCATGGTTGCTGGCCAGTCACAACCAGCCTGCCACCACCAGACATGATTCTGGAACCCTGGGTTGAGATATCCTGATCTCTGGGTCCCAGAACAAATCCCATTTTGGGTGGAGGTGTTACACCTCCTTCCTCAGGAATGTGCACTGCCCTGCTGGTAAGCTTCAAAGGGCATACCACCCTTGAAACTCAACCCTCAGGCCTGCTGCTAGCAGCAGAGGGATGCCGCTGTTGCAAACCCCCACTTTTGGCGGGAGCAATGGCAGATAAACACACAAAGAAAAGGAGGAGTGGCCAGCCCCAGCCTGCACCACTTCTAAGGTGCTGCAGGCGAGGTGACTTCTCCATTTCATTTCCCTCCATCTTGCATGGGAGGAATATAGCCAATCAGGAATAGGGAAGTGACCTCTGCCCACAGGAAGTGGTCACATAGTGGGTGTAGCTACCCAAAGGTAGATGACCCATTGGTCACTACCAGGGTCTCGCCTAAACGCCCACTAAATACAGATTTAGTGGGCACCCCTAGACCAGAGATTCAGATTCCAAGGACATGAGAAGACCAGCTACAAAGAAGACCAAGGCATGAAGACTAAAGCCCTGCTGCACAAAGAAAGTGCCAAAACCTGCCTGAGGTATCCAGGACTCGTCAATCGCTGCTGAGGGGTTGCTCGGAAATTGGACAGACTCTAAAAATCCCCGAGGACCTCCACTCTTCTAAAAATCGCCAAAGATCTCTCTCCAGAGTGAAGGCATCACTCTCCTGCAACAAGAACCAACAAGCCAGTGAAGTCCAGTTCTGCTGACCAAGGAACTGGAGGCTGCAGCTGGACTAAATCTCACCCGACGGACCCAGAGGAAAAACCCAGCAAGTGTGCCCAGTTTGGTGGCACGGCACCCTCCAGTGGCTGAACCGTGCAATAACCTGTGCTACTAGTCGCTCAGTGTTGGACACCCAGAAGGACAGTCCGTTCTGGACTGAAAAAGGACCAGAAGGAAGCCCCAGTTGAGGGGCTTCAAAAACCACCAGGACCTCCCACCAAATGCCTTTGCTGACCTGCAAGCGACCCTCAACATGACCTACCTCCTGCTTCCAAGGGCACCGTTGCGCAAAGATCCTGGCTCACCTATTCGCTCTGCACCCGGCTGCCCTGTGCCCTGCAATGAAAATCCAGCTGTGTTCTAAGGGTCCCCCACGCCTTGTGACTTCGACATTCGAAGGGTACCCACCGGACTTACCTTTAAGTCCACGTGTTCAGTGCTTTTTCTAGTGGTTCCCCGCAGTGCCTTGCACCAGCTCCAGAGACCTTTTCCCACTGCTCCTGTTGAAACCGGGAGGTGCCCACACTTCTCCAGCTGATCCACAGGGCCCAACCTCGACCTTGACTTACCTGCAAAGGGAGACATTTGTAAATGCATTGCCTGATTTTATATGCATTTTTAAAGTATTCCTCCCATTGATTCTCATTGTTAGTAATTACGCACAGAAAATTAACATTTTCTATTTTCTAAACTTTGAAAATTTATAACTCAAGTACTTACCTGATTTTGATGATCTTGGTCTAAAATTATTTTACAGCAAATGCATAGCAGTTCTCAAACATGAGCCTAACTGCTTAACCAAGCTACCATAAAAATTAGAGCATTAGTTGGTCTAGTTTTTACCTCTGTAAACCAGCGTGTGGTTGCCTGGACTCCATGCACAGTGTGCCTAGTTTTTCACACTACATAGAGAGCCAGCCTCCTACATCCATCACAGACATGACAAATATCCTGCCCACCGTATTACGACCCCTTTATATCCTATGGGAATCGTAATACAGGGGACGGGATATCCGTCACATTTGCGAAGGAGTAACCCCTCTTCCAAACTCTAAATCATCTCCTCGGTCAATCATCTTTTCAGGATAATCTGACAGACTTGCAGGAAGCAAAAAGCAAAGTGAAAAAAAATCCTTGGAAGTTTCCTAAAATCTTTGGGGCATATTTAAGGAAAGTGGTGCTGCACCTAGTGCAGCGCACTTTCTTTGCACCCCTTAGCGCCCCCTACCGCCACCATGTGTGCACGTATCTAAGATACAGTGCACCATGGTGCAGGGTAGGGGGCAATAGCGTCATTATAATATTGGTGCTACTCCTGCAGAGTACACAGGGTCCTATTATGAATATTTGAAGCCCCCTTTTAACACCTGCTCTGAGCAGGCGTTATAAGTGCCATAAGAAATGACGCAAGGAAATCTCTTAGATTTCCTTGCACCATTTATTCGGCCCCCGGTAACGGGGGAACGCTCCCTTTGCATATCTTGTGCCTGGTGCAGGCACAATGTAGCGAAAATGGTTACAAAGTGGCGCAATGCATGCATTGCGCCACTTGTTAATATGTCGCGAGGGTTTAGGCCTCGTTGGGCCACATTAGTGTAAAAATAAATGACGCTAATGTAGCTCAAGATGGCACTAGGGGCTTATAAATATGCTCCTAATTCTAGATGTTTCCGGAACCAAATAGTGATGAGTCTCTTTACTAATACATTCTACTTGACTTTAGAGTGAGTTGAATCTCAAAAGTGGTGAACAACAGTACACCATAACATATCAGGGTGTAGGTGTAATTAACCTAATTATAAACAAGCATTTGCAATGCAATGGGACTCGCGTTTACTCTATTTATAGCTATTAGTGTTGTAAACTCCTAACTATACTTTTCTTGCCACATAAACTGATAATGAAAAGTAAAACAGCTTCACGTATGCGAGCCGATGGTCGCCATGACCGTGAAGGAGAGACAGAAAAGGAAACAGAAGTTTGCTCGCAGTGAAACGTATCAGCAAAAGTGCAATTATCCATGTAACCAGTAAAAATAGAATTATCCATGTAACCAGCAAAAGTAGATTTATCCATGTAACAGGGTCGATGTCATGCAAATCGCTCGACTACTGCCCAGCAAGATTGCGCTGTACAGGAAATAAAAAGAAATAGCGCAGAAGCCATTCGGAAAACATGGAGCCTCGTATGTTTTCAGTAGTTTACCGGTGCTGTAGAGGAGGTGTAAACACCATAAAAGGCATGAAGTATGCATGCGTTTCACTAATGAAATCTAGCTAATTTTAAAAGTCAAGCCTACGAACCAACCAAACTCATGGGTGTGGTTAAAAGTCCACAGAGAGATTACAACAGGGGCCAGAGCGCTATTGCACGTTCGACCCTAAAAAAGAGAGAAGAAATAGCCATTTAAGTGGCTCTTTGACAAAGGAACAGATTATTTTTGTACCTGGAACTCTCACCTGGAACCCTCAGCTGTGATTCGTGGCATGCTTCAACACCAGGTTCCATCCACTTCCGAGGCTCTTTGATATCATTCATAGTCTGGGGGATCCAGAATGTAGTATTATAAACTAAATGTATCTACTAATTCATCCAAATCTAAGTTTATTATGGGTACCTCTAATAAAATTAAAATCTGACATAAGATGCCAAGGAACGTAAATTTTTCCTGCCCGCAAATACTGAGTCTAGGTGTTTCAGGCAATCTTCCTATAAAATATTTGTAAGAAATATGCCTCCTTGGGAAATATATATAGGCCCAGTAGAGGGTGCTGGGAGAAACTCCCTGTAATTATACATATGTCAAGGTTTGGTCGCTAAGCTGTGCACGCACTATCCTCCAGCCCTTCAATACCCCTACCCCCATCAAGCTTTATATTTCCCTGTCTCCAAGTCTCCCACCAGTTGACATTCAACCAGAAGATTCTGTCTTCGTGAGGTCTCACCAGTCTTCTCCACATTTGGTTCCCCTCCCTGGTTGGATCCACATTCCCTTGGACACCAGGTCTGTGCTCACCTCCAGTTTTTCTCTTCTCCTTGATGCAGTGACCCCACTTTACCAAGATGACCCTTCAGGTTGCACCACCTTTAAGGTATTGGTCATTGATGGTAGGTGTTTCCCAAAGTTCTTTTACCCAACTGAAAATCATTTTAATCTCCTGTGATTGTGATTTATTGAGTGACTGGCCACATCCCTACTTGGTTGATTAGAGTAATGTGCGCAGTGACAACTCAGAGTGGATTGGACTAACTGTAGGAATCTGAGGTGTTAATGTGTACTTCAGGAGCGTTTGAACATATGTTTGTGGTAGCACACGCTGGCATGCAGGGCTCCGGCAGCTTCTTGCTCCTCAGCATCAAGAGTCCACTGGCCTCATTACTTGATGACTGTGCTATCTCCTGTAGGCTTGACCCTCCCTCTGCAGGCTCCTGGCCCGAGTCCGTTCTGCAACAGCAGGCCAGACCCTCAATAAATCACTACCAGCAGTAACAAACAGTTAGGAGCGCACCTGCCTGACATCCCAGCAATTAATCTGCCCCATTGCATCATGGTAGATGTAGTATCTTCAAAAAACGAACTCCATTAATTTTTAAATATTTCACCTTTAAGTAGGTACAGCCTTTACTGTGCATCTCTGGACACATGTGTTTCTGGGTTAGTCCCTTCTTCAGCAGAGAACATATTTGCGGGGTGCTGGGAATGCTGCCATAAATCACCCGGTTTCAGTACCTCTTTCCTGGCCTGCTGGTGCCTGCTCCAGAGCTCGTCAGCCCAGTAGCTCAAGGGAGCCTTTAAAGTCACAAACAGTTAGGAGCGCACCTGCCTGACATCCCAGCAATTAATCTGCCCCATTGCATCATGGTAGATGTAGTATCTTCAAAAAACGAACTCCATTAATTTTTAAATATTTCACCTTTAAGTAGGTACAGCCTTTACTGTGCATCTCTGGACACATGTGTTTCTGGGTTAGTCCCTTCTTCAGCAGAGAACATATTTGCGGGGTGCTGGGAATGCTGCCATAAATCACCCGGTTTCAGTACCTCTTTCCTGGCCTGCTGGTGCCTGCTCCAGAGCTCGTCAGCCCAGTAGCTCAAGGGAGCCTTTAAAGTCACAAACAGTTAGGAGCGCACCTGCCTGACATCCCAGCAATTAATCTGCCCCATTGCATCATGGTAGATGTAGTATCTTCAAAAAACGAACTCCATTAATTTTTAAATATTTCACCTTTAAGTAGGTACAGCCTTTACTGTGCATCTCTGGACACATGTGTTTCTGGGTTAGTCCCTTCTTCAGCAGAGAACATATTTGCGGGGTGCTGGGAATGCTGCCATAAATCACCCGGTTTCAGTACCTCTTTCCTGGCCTGCTGGTGCCTGCTCCAGAGCTCGTCAGCCCAGTAGCTCAAGGGAGCCTTTAAAGTCACAAACAGTTAGGAGCGCACCTGCCTGACATCCCAGCAATTAATCTGCCCCATTGCATCATGGTAGATGTAGTATCTTCAAAAAACGAACTCCATTAATTTTTAAATATTTCACCTTTAAGTAGGTACAGCCTTTACTGTGCATCTCTGGACACATGTGTTTCTGGGTTAGTCCCTTCTTCAGCAGAGAACATATTTGCGGGGTGCTGGGAATGCTGCCATAAATCACCCGGTTTCAGTACCTCTTTCCTGGCCTGCTGGTGCCTGCTCCAGAGCTCGTCAGCCCAGTAGCTCAAGGGAGCCTTTAAAGTCACAAACAGTTAGGAGCGCACCTGCCTGACATCCCAGCAATTAATCTGCCCCATTGCATCATGGTAGATGTAGTATCTTCAAAAAACGAACTCCATTAATTTTTAAATATTTCACCTTTAAGTAGGTACAGCCTTTACTGTGCATCTCTGGACACATGTGTTTCTGGGTTAGTGCCTTCTTCAGCAGAGAACATATTTGCGGGGTGCTGGGAATGCTGCCATAAATCACCCGGTTTCAGTACCTCTTTCCTGGCCTGCTGGTGCCTGCTCCAGAGCTCGTCAGCCCAGTAGCTCAAGGGAGCCTTTAAAGTCACAAACAGTTAGGAGCGCACCTGCCTGACATCCCAGCAATTAATCTGCCCCATTGCATCATGGTAGATGTAGTATCTTCAAAAAACGAACTCCATTAATTTTTTAATATTTCACCTTTAAGTAGGTACAGCCTTTACTGTGCATCTCTGGACACATGTGTTTCTGGGTTAGTCCCTTCTTCAGCAGAGAACATATTTGCGGGGTGCTGGGAATGCTGCCATAAATCACCCGGTTTCAGTACCTCTTTCCTGGCCTGCTGGTGCCTGCTCCAGAGCTCGTCAGCCCAGTAGCTCAAGGGAGCTGTACCTACTTAAAGGTGAAATATTTAAAATTAATGGAGTTCGTTTTTTGAAGATACTACATCTACCATGATGCAATGGGGCAGATTAATTGCTGGGATGTCAGGCAGGTGCGCTCCTAACTGTTTGTGACTTTAAAGGCTCCCTTGAGCTATTGGGCTGACGAGCTCTGGAGCAGGCACCAGCAGGCCAGGGAAGAGGTACTGAAACCGGGTGATTTATGGCAGCATTCCCAGCACCCCGCAAATATGTTCTCTGCTGAAGAAGGGACTAACCCAGAAACACATGTGTCCAGAGATGCACAGTAAAGGCTGTACCTACTTAAAGGTGAAATATTTAAAATTAATGGAGTTCGTTTTTTGAAGATACTACATCTACCATGATGCAATGGGGCAGATTAATTGCTGGGATGTCAGGCAGGTGCGCTCCTAACTGTTTGTGACTTTAAAGGCTCCCTTGAGCTATTGGGCTGACGAGCTCTGGAGCAGGCACCAGCAGGCCAGGGAAGAGGTACTGAAACCGGGTGATTTATGGCAGCATTCCCAGCACCCCGCAAATATGTTCTCTGCTGAAGAAGGGACTAACCCAGAAACACATGTGTCCAGAGATGCACAGTAAAGGCTGTACCTACTTAAAGGTGAAATATTTAAAATTAATGGAGTTCGTTTTTTGAAGATACTACATCTACCATGATGCAATGGGGCAGATTAATTGCTGGGATGTCAGGCAGGTGCGCTCCTAACTGTTTGTGACTTTAAAGGCTCCCTTGAGCTATTGTGCTGACGAGCTCTGGAGCAGGCACCAGCAGGCCAGGGAAGAGGTACTGAAACCGGGTGATTTATGGCAGCATTCCCAGCACCCCGCAAATATGTTCTCTGCTGAAGAAGGGACTAACCCAGAAACACATGTGTCCAGAGATGCACAGTAAAGGCTGTACCTACTTAAAGGTGAAATATTTAAAATTAATGGAGTTCGTTTTTTGAAGATACTACATCTACCATGATGCAATGGGGCAGATTAATTGCTGGGATGTCAGGCAGGTGCGCTCCTAACTGTTTGTGACTTTAAAGGCTCCCTTGAGCTATTGGGCTGACGAGCTCTGGAGCAGGCACCAGCAGGCCAGGGAAGAGGTACTGAAACCGGGTGATTTATGGCAGCATTCCCAGCACCCCGCAAATATGTTCTCTGCTGAAGAAGGGACTAACCCAGAAACACATGTGTCCAGAGATGCACAGTAAAGGCTGTACCTACTTAAAGGTGAAATATTTAAAATTAATGGAGTTCGTTTTTTGAAGATACTACATCTACCATGATGCAATGGGGCAGATTAATTGCTGGGATGTCAGGCAGGTGCGCTCCTAACTGTTTGTGACTTTAAAGGCTCCCTTGAGCTATTGGGCTGACGAGCTCTGGAGCAGGCACCAGCAGGCCAGGGAAGAGGTACTGAAACCGGGTGATTTATGGCAGCATTCCCAGCACCCCGCAAATATGTTCTCTGCTGAAGAAGGGACTAACCCAGAAACACATGTGTCCAGAGATGCACAGTAAAGGCTGTACCTACTTAAAGGTGAAATATTTAAAATTAATGGAGTTCGTTTTTTGAAGATACTACATCTACCATGATGCAATGGGGCAGATTAATTGCTGGGATGTCAGGCAGGTGCGCTCCTAACTGTTTGTGACTTTAAAGGCTCCCTTGAGCTATTGGGCTGACGAGCTCTGGAGCAGGCACCAGCAGGCCAGGGAAGAGGTACTGAAACCGGGTGATTTATGGCAGCATTCCCAGCACCCCGCAAATATGTTCTCTGCTGAAGAAGGGACTAACCCAGAAACACATGTGTCCAGAGATGCACAGTAAAGGCTGTACCTACTTAAAGGTGAAATATTTAAAATTAATGGAGTTCGTTTTTTGAAGATACTACATCTACCATGATGCAATGGGGCAGATTAATTGCTGGGATGTCAGGCAGGTGCGCTCCTAACTGTTTGTGACTTTAAAGGCTCCCTTGAGCTATTGGGCTGACGAGCTCTGGAGCAGGCACCAGCAGGCCAGGGAAGAGGTACTGAAACCGGGTGATTTATGGCAGCATTCCCAGCACCCCGCAAATATGTTCTCTGCTGAAGAAGGGACTAACCCAGAAACACATGTGTCCAGAGATGCACAGTAAAGGCTGTACCTACTTAAAGGTGAAATATTTAAAATTAATGGAGTTCGTTTTTTGAAGATACTACATCTACCATGATGCAATGGGGCAGATTAATTGCTGGGATGTCAGGCAGGTGCGCTCCTAACTGTTTGTGACTTTAAAGGCTCCCTTGAGCTATTGGGCTGACGAGCTCTGGAGCAGGCACCAGCAGGCCAGGGAAGAGGTACTGAAACCGGGTGATTTATGGCAGCATTCCCAGCACCCCGCAAATATGTTCTCTGCTGAAGAAGGGACTAACCCAGAAACACATGTGTCCAGAGATGCACAGTAAAGGCTGTACCTACTTAAAGGTGAAATATTTAAAATTAATGGAGTTCGTTTTTTGAAGATACTACATCTACCATGATGCAATGGGGCAGATTAATTGCTGGGATGTCAGGCAGGTGCGCTCCTAACTGTTTGTGACTTTAAAGGCTCCCTTGAGCTATTGGGCTGACGAGCTCTGGAGCAGGCACCAGCAGGCCAGGGAAGAGGTACTGAAACCGGGTGATTTATGGCAGCATTCCCAGCACCCCGCAAATATGTTCTCTGCTGAAGAAGGGACTAACCCAGAAACACATGTGTCCAGAGATGCACAGTAAAGGCTGTACCTACTTAAAGGTGAAATATTTAAAATTAATGGAGTTCGTTTTTTGAAGATACTACATCTACCATGATGCAATGGGGCAGATTAATTGCTGGGATGTCAGGCAGGTGCGCTCCTAACTGTTTGTGACTTTAAAGGCTCCCTTGAGCTATTGGGCTGACGAGCTCTGGAGCAGGCACCAGCAGGCCAGGGAAGAGGTACTGAAACCGGGTGATTTATGGCAGCATTCCCAGCACCCCGCAAATATGTTCTCTGCTGAAGAAGGGACTAACCCAGAAACACATGTGTCCAGAGATGCACAGTAAAGGCTGTACCTACTTAAAGGTGAAATATTTAAAATTAATGGAGTTCGTTTTTTGAAGATACTACATCTACCATGATGCAATGGGGCAGATTAATTGCTGGGATGTCAGGCAGGTGCGCTCCTAACTGTTTGTGACTTTAAAGGCTCCCTTGAGCTATTGGGCTGACGAGCTCTGGAGCAGGCACCAGCAGGCCAGGGAAGAGGTACTGAAACCGGGTGATTTATGGCAGCATTCCCAGCACCCCGCAAATATGTTCTCTGCTGAAGAAGGGACTAACCCAGAAACACATGTGTCCAGAGATGCACAGTAAAGGCTGTACCTACTTAAAGGTGAAATATTTAAAATTAATGGAGTTCGTTTTTTGAAGATACTACATCTACCATGATGCAATGGGGCAGATTAATTGCTGGGATGTCAGGCAGGTGCGCTCCTAACTGTTTGTGACTTTAAAGGCTCCCTTGAGCTATTGGGCTGACGAGCTCTGGAGCAGGCACCAGCAGGCCAGGGAAGAGGTACTGAAACCGGGTGATTTATGGCAGCATTCCCAGCACCCCGCAAATATGTTCTCTGCTGAAGAAGGGACTAACCCAGAAACACATGTGTCCAGAGATGCACAGTAAAGGCTGTACCTACTTAAAGGTGAAATATTTAAAATTAATGGAGTTCGTTTTTTGAAGATACTACATCTACCATGATGCAATGGGGCAGATTAATTGCTGGGATGTCAGGCAGGTGCGCTCCTAACTGTTTGTCACTACCAGCAGTATCCTATTAGTATTCAAAACTACTATTCACAAAACCACTATTTTGATTTTTTTTATGTAGATCCTCACTCACCCTGTTGGTGTCATGCTTCATCATCGGGTCTCATCCCTGTCCCTTAAAAACCAGGATAGGCTCTAACATGTTCCAGGGACCACTTTGAGTAATTTCCTGTTGGGGATTTTATATTAAAATACATTGGAACACCTAGGTATCGCTTTATTTGTGGTGTTCCTGGTATGATTAAAAATCATCAAATGGGTGTTTGTGGAGATAATGGTCCTACACCCTACCTAAAAGTCGACATGTTTTGGCCCTCAGCATTAAAGGCCATAGTGTCCAGGCTCCTGTCAGATCTAGAAACTTTTAATTTCTCGGTATGATTTTGTCTAGTAACATCAGACAACCTAACATCAATTTGGTTAGAACATTATTTCATGTACAACATGAAAAGCATGCAAAGGGCTCTACCACCCTATCCCACAACGATCTTGTCTGGGGTCCCTGAATTTTCGGGATTCCAGGAGATGGAGGCAAGCCCCTGCAGTCACACATTCGTCAAGGGTGTCATGTCATCTGTAGTACTTATTATTTGCACTTAAAGGAAGTAAATGACTGACTCTGCCCCAGCCCTTTCCCTGGTACATGAGGTCCTGCAAAACACATTAAGGTAGTGCTAGGCCAGGCATCTGCTCAGCCACAGAGCCAGCATGTCTCCCTGTTAATGGGTCACAGGAGCTCTGATCTACCCAGAGACAGCCTGGCTCCACTAGGGCTGCCTGAGGACACATCACAGGCAACCATTGCTCGCTCCCCTCTCCCTAATGTAAGAAGTCTCTGAATAAACCCCAAAGAGACCCCACCTCCCCCCACATGACCTTGTATCCGGATACTCCTCATCCACCACTGTGGCACCTGTACTGATTTTACCTTTATCTTCAGAACAAAGCTCTGAAGCACCAGATTTTAAGACAACACCCCAGAAGTGGGACACCCGTTTTCTACTCTCCTCCAGGCTGGGACTGAGGCTAGAAGGAGGGGAGACGACTGAAGCTGCTGCCTCAGTTTAGGAGAAGAGGAGCTGGGATAACCTGTAAAGGGAGGAGCTAGTCCTGTCCGAGAGAAGACAGAGGCATGGCCCAGAGGACTGAGACTGCAGTGGTCTACAAAGGAGCATGTACAGGAGCCATGAGGTTCTGCAGCTTAGCCGCCCTTCACCAACTCCAAAGAACCAAAAACATCTCTGTTATGCATGGCCCAGGATATGCCAGAGTCCACAAACTGTGCCAACATTGTCCCACTGCCCTGCCCACCTGTGCTCCCACACATGGTCCTGTAGTGGACCTGTGACACAGTGTGCTGAGCACGGGCTAGTTAAGCCTCCTTTACTAGGCCTTGAGCTGCTTCTCATTGTGTGAATCTGTTGAATTCGGAAGGATTGGAACTGTCCTCGGGTGTTTTATGAGTATTGTAGTTTCACCTTATAGATGGTATGTAGTCCTAAGCTAGTCTTCTCCTTCTTCCATGTGGGTGCTATCCTGGGGTTACGCACTTTACTGGGTGCCCTGGCATGAATGCTGTTGGTCTCTGCATTTTCTGACACCTTTGGGTTGCCATCTGTGAAGTGTCATTCAACTATCGATTGTGATCATCTAAGACTCTCTAAAATTCCCTGAACTCTGTCTAGTAACCCTTACCCCCACCACTCTCATCGTCCCCCAGAGGTTCCAGTGTGCTGGACACCCCACTTAGACATGTTCCAGATTTCCTTACCTTTCAAAGGACCCCCTTCATGTGGTTTCAGATCCCTAAATAACTTTAGGAGGTGACCTATTGTTTTTTCTACAAGGACCGCAGAATTTACTCAGACCCATTGAGCTATCTTCTGTGGACCCTGAGTATAGTAATGCCCTACTAGGGTGATGTGCTGACGGGTCATGGTCATTTGAGGTGCATCTTATCCCCCTTTCTGGCACTTAGACTCCTTTGCTTTGAAGACTGAAACCTGCAGTAAACCGAGAAGACCTGAGGGGATTCAGTGCTAGGGGAAAGGTTTACATTCCATCGCCAAACGATTCCATCGCCCTTAAAATTTAGTGTTATTATTATTATATGGGTTTATAAAGCGCAAAGTTACCCAGTCAGGGTTTCCCAACAAAGCACAGTTCAAAAGAGATAACTCTTTAAGAGGATCAGAAAATATCAAAAGATCATCAGGATCTCATAGAAATGGACAGATCGATCCACAGCTTGGGGACTAAAGTAGGAAAAAGACTGGTCACCTTCACAGGTTCTCCTTAGTGTGGGAACTGTGGAAAGATTAGTATTGCATAATTGAAGAAGTCGATTGTGATAGTGAGGTGCCACCTGTGATCTGAGACAGAGTGAGCTTGAACTCGACATAACTTTGTGCATATATCATAGAGATTTAAAGTGAATTTGCTTTTCAACTGGAAGCCAAGGAAGATCTCGAAGCAGAGTGGAGGTGGAAGAATGCTTAGGAAGCTCGAACAATAATCTGGCA
Organism: Pleurodeles waltl; assembly: GCF_031143425.1. Taxonomy (NCBI): domain Eukaryota; kingdom Metazoa; phylum Chordata; class Amphibia; order Caudata; family Salamandridae; genus Pleurodeles; species Pleurodeles waltl. The sequence goes on along the minus strand of NC_090444.1, from coordinate 14,836,770 downwards.
GCCGCATTCTGGACTACCTGGCGTCGCCTAACTGAGGCCCTTGAGCTCCAGATAAAGATTGTTACTGTAATCCAACTTGGAAATAACCAGTGCCTGTATTATTGTTCTTTGGGCAGAGACGGCAGAGGATTTTTCTTAACCATCTCCAAACACCAAAGCAGGTGGAAGCTACAATAGTGATTTGATGGCCCATTTCATCAAGCCAGAAGTCGAGGTTCTTAATTACGGAGACCAGAGTAGGAGAAGTACCGAGATCATCTGACCACAGATGCGGTCTCCAGAGATGAGGTTGATGGCCCACCAGCAGAATTTCAGTCTTATCCCCATTCAGTTTGAGGGAGATGTTGTTCATCCAACAGGCCACTTTCATAAGGCAGATGTTTAAAACATCAGAACTGCAATTTTCCTTAGTGTTAAAATAACAGTATTACCATACCATATAAGCATTATAAAAGTATAATTTGGAGTGATACCTCAGCACCAAAAGGATTCTGAAGTCTTCTGGTTTCCATTTAGTGTTCCTGTTTAACTGCCTTGCTGCAAATGAGGCTGTGTTATGTGTCTAAATTATACTGGTGACTGGGCATTAATTGGGTGTAATCACTTTACCTACATCCTGGAGTGACTAATGATCTGTCATTGATTGGGTGTGATAACCGCCTACATCCTGGAGTGACTGGGGCGGGGCATTGAGTGATTATGATACCTTTGCCTACACCCTGGAGTGACTAACGACTGGGCATTGAGTGAGTGTGAGAACAGGCTACATCCTGCAATGATCACCCAGGTTAGTGGTGTAGAGTCAGGAGTACAAAGGGAGTGCTGATGGCACTACAGTACCACAGGTCCTTAGGCAGCAATGTGTGTATCATGTAAAAGGCCTTCCACACACCCTGCTCTCCTGTGTTCACAACCTCATTGCCTCCGCAGGCACCTATCGTGTGCACACTCAGTGAGCAGTTGGAGAGGATACCTGGGCAGGAGGCTTACACTACTGAATCCAGTTTGAAGGACAGCACTGGGCGGCCCCCACCCCTATAACACTGCCTTTTCTTTTGCAGAATCATAAACTGCTCCCTGACGGGCTCCTGCTGTCAGGAACTCTCTTCGGCTCTCAGGATGAACCAAAGTCTCCTCCATCTGCACATGGGGCTCAACAAGTTGGAGGACTCTGGAATAGAAGAGTTGTGTGACGGCCTCAAGTCTCCAGGCTGCAGGATACAGACCCTGATGTAAGTGTTCCCTTTGTGCTGTGGTCATGTACGAAGGTAGGTTTTCTCTTCATCTTCTCAGTCCTAGTCTATACAGTGGTGGTACCAGTACGCAACCCGTGCTGGCTCTTCGATCACTGTCACTTCTTAATTGCTAGCTGTGAAGCAGATACTTAAGTGGAGGACCTCCATAGAGAACATCAACAATCTCCACAGGAAGAGTAAGGGTTGGCCACGCCCCCTTGGAGTGTAAGCCCTCCCCCCTATAGATACATAATTCCTACTTATTGCTCCTATCACACATGATGCAGTGGACGTGGAGTATACAACGTAATACACTCTTGAGAGTGCTGTTATGTCCACATTGCACACCTCCCCGGTGGGGTGTGTTTAGATTTTGTGTGGTGCGTGCATAAGTGTGTTCTGTGCTCTTTTCTTGCCTGTTGTTGGTGAGAAGTTGGGCTTGACAGATTCTGATCTTTGTGGGGCTTAATGCAGTGTAAGTTGCTTTTGCTAAATAAAGTTATATAACGTTTCTACTAGAGTGCACCCCAGCTTTAGAAATACCTTAAATCATATTATGCAGTTGGGGAATGAATCTGGCTTGGAACAGAGGACACTGTTCGCCTCTACTTTAGGGGAAGGAACATTTGTGGCATATTGTATTTCCTGGCACAAACTCCCTGCATAAGTCATTCACCTAAGACCTGGCTGAAGAGCTTGTGGGGCAGGAACTACCCTAAACATGTCCAAACAATTGTTTATTTTTCAGAGTTGTGCAGTGTGTGGTGATAAGCCATTCATACCAGGAAGCGCTTGCGTAAACAGCTCTCAGGTGTGGCTTGCAGTGTAAGGGGCTGTATACTGTAATGACATTGTTTTTCTTAAAGTAAATGTCTGGGTCCAATACAGTCATCTGAAACTAATGTTATCTTAGATGTGAGTAAATGGATCATGCCTGACTTACATTCATGGCTGTGTCAGTGTGTGATGCGCAGGTGGTTTGACTTAGGATTCTGGTTGGCTACAACCCCAGTTTGAGTTCTTTGTCTCATGCAGGTTGAGGGTGTGCTCTTTCACTGCTTTTGTTAGCTTCTACAGGTTCAGGATGTTCTGCCTCTTTGGTTACTCTGTCTTCTGCAGGTTGTGGGTCTTCTCTCTCTCTGCATCTTACTTTAGTTATTATGATCTTTCCATGCTTCCTTTGTCTTCTGCAGGTTGTGTGTGAGTTTCCTCCCCACTTCCGCTGTCTTCTGTAAGTTGTAGATGTCTTTACTCACTGTTTCTTTGTCTTCTGCAGGTTGTGGGTGAGGTCCCTCACTGATTCCTTTGTTTTCTGTAGTTTGTTTGTGCATCCACCCACTGGTTTCTTTATCTTCTGCAGGTTCTTCATGTCCAACCTCACTGCTTCCTCCTGTGCAGCCCTCTCCTCTGTTCTCTGTACCAGTTCTTCTCTCCAGGAGCTGGACTTGAGTGGTAATGAACTGGGAGACCCTGGAGTGAGCCAGCTGTGCCAAGGACTGAAACACCAGGGTTGCAAACTACAGAAACTGGAGTAAGCGTCTAGTAATACTGGAACTAATTTACTCTGTCAGCCAGCACTCAACCTTGATGTGTTCTACTCTGCTTCCTTTCCACCGTCTTCTCTGCCTCTTCTCCACCCTCCCTTTCTTTTCCCCATTTTTGTCTTCCTTTCTCCTTGCTTTCCTCTTTCGGCACACAGATTGACCAACCTCCGAGTGGGTGTCCTCCAGTTCTTGCTGAGCTTTCAGCATTGGATGTCCAAGGACCTTCACATGGGAATCTTCACGTTCCTAGGTTTTGTGAAACACAACATCACAGGTGATGGTGGACACTGTGGGCCAGACTTATTAATATTTTGTGTTGACTTTGTGCCACGTAAGGGGGCGCAAGAATGACATAAAACCTAAATGAGATTCATCAAGGCACAAGCCACCTTGTGTGGCCCTGCATGACTTGACAAATCTTGAGTAACGGAAGGCAGTGCAAATTGCTGCCTTGCGTTACTCTGTGGCATGGAGGCATGCCATTGGTGGAGTGTGGGTGTTCCCATACATCTGTCCTTGTATTTTGTCGCATTCCCACATTTACCATTAGTTGTGGACCTGGGAATGTGTCAAAATCCTACGCGTCCCCAGGGGAGGCATAAAGAGGACACATAGGTTTATTGTTTCTAGTATTTTCCTCTTTCCATTGATGATGCTTTCTGCAGAAAGAGGACAATGCCTCTGGGGATTGTTTTTCCTGCCTACAATGCAGGCATCCTTGCAAAATGGTGCACGGGTGCCCGGGTGCCTGCATTGGCCTAGGAATGCGCTCTGCAATGGTAAATACAGCCCATTTCTGCCATTTCCGTTTCATGCGGTCAGCACACCAAGGTGACTTGCTGCATTGCGTTGCATGAATTGTTGGTAAATATGGTCCACAGAATTCTCACACTGAGAACATGCAGTGATCATGTACTTGTGAAAGCGTCCAGAATGTGGCCCTGTGTATCACTCATGGTCATGTGCCCTCTGCAGTCTTTGCATATCCCTCTGGCGAGAATTGGAGCCTCTGCTGAGAGAACTACAATTCTCTCAGTAACTCTATCAGGTGTATTTCCTTCAGAGTTGAGTTTCTCTACTGAGGTGCTGGGTCGGTTTCTCCACTCTCCTCAGGGAGTCCATGACTGTTTAGAAAATTAACTAATATTAACAGATTTTAAAAAGTGTGTGTATATAAAGTGGCTGACTTTATAATTTAAATTTTAAAACATAATGTAAATATCAAGGAATTTGAAATTGGGGGCAACAAATTAAATTAGTGTCCTCAAATTGATTAGTGGGAGCTGTGTAGTTACATTAATCATCATATGCTATGGACGATGTGTGGCTTCAATTGAATTTAGAAAAGCTCCAACCTTCCTCCTAAATGTTTATTTTATTTGTTTGCAAATTAAATAAAATGTGTTATCATCTGTGTATGTGTTTGATGAATGCTTGTTTATGTATATTTTGTCTTTTTTTTTTGTGGTTCAAATCATTGACTATGTCTAAACCGGAGTCCCTGGGTTCCAGTAATGGCTCAGTGCAGGGTCCCCGGATTCCAGTAATGATTCAGGGGGGGTTTCCGAGTTCCAGTAATGATTCAGGGGCGGTTTCCGGGTTCCAGTAATGATTCAGGGGCGGTTTCCGGGTTCCAGTAATGATTCAGGGGCGGTTTCCGAGTTCCAATAATGATAAGGTGTGGTTATCCTTTTGACTGGGGTAGAAGTCAAAAGGATGGGAGCCACTGTTCTAGAACCTTCCACCTGACCTCTCTTGTTTGCAGGCGTCGCCTGCTGGATCCCATGCTCTAGCAGAGCTGCAGAGATGTATAGGAAGCATTGACAGGGAGTGAAACTTTGCCTGGTAGGAATTGATGGTAGTTGCTGATAGGTTAGTTTTTGAGTTCATTTCATTTCATTAGCTTTATTTCGGTAATAAAAGCTCATCCTACAATACACATATAAAAATGAGTAAGAACACTATAATATAAAACACTCTATCTATAAAATATTCAGAAGGAGCAATAAGAATACAAAATTATTAAGATGATCAGGATAATAAAAGTCCATCAATAAAAAAAGAGTGATATAAAAACCTTCCCCCAAAAGTCTAAGAAAGCAAAAAGAGATAAAAAGCAATGTAACAATATTAAGGTTGATATCAATTATTCCCTACAGAGATAACATTTCCATTATTGTGTACAGTCAGACACCTATTCATGGGGTGCCTCTAAGGGTTTTGCTCTTACATGCCATATTGCATCGAGAAATCCAGCCAGCGCACACACCACAACGCCATTGGTACTTGTTTTGCAGATCCTAAGAGTACATTTTCCTGCAGGGACTTTGAAGCTAGCCAATGGTTCCGTCTAACAGGTAGCAGGCACAGGTGTGTGTGTAACTAGAGGTGGGCAAGCCAACAAATAAACAGGGAGAGCGAAGCCAAGGGTCTGTCTCAGCTCTAAGAGCCCACACACGAGCCAAGCCCTGAAAATAGTTGGCATGTAAATCATGCAACCAACATGATGTAACAATATGAAAAAATGTCTTAAAATTTTCCAAAAATTGTAGTTGTTCGACGTGCAGAAGCGGTTCACAATAGTAGATCGGATTATATAAATAGATTGAGAGGTAATAATTAAAATTAGCAATTTTAAGTATGAACGTAAGCATAAAGCAACATTCAATTTTAACAATAATTCACATAATCACATCATTTAATCAAGTGGGAAAGCCTGGGTTGGTTGTGGTTTCATGTTATGCAATTCAGCCACTAGATGTCTATTTATTATCTCCCTTTTAACATCAGAGGTTTATGCTTTATTTTTACTTCTTAGAGCGTGAGCTTAGAGAGTCTTGGCAAGCAGAAGGAATATTGAAGCCCGGCCTGTTTTAAGGTCGAGGGTCCAAAAAGACCTCGAGCTGAGCCAGAGCCTGGTGTCTGGCGCGAGCCTGGCTTGAGCCTTTAGTGGCTCACGCACCTCGATGTGTAACAAGTATCAGGCACAGCATTGTGGCGCCGGTCTGCTCCAGACAACCCACGCCCAGAGTAACCATGCAGCCTGCCGGCGGCAGCAGTATAAGCCTAGCTCGAGCCTTTAGTGGCTCACTCACCTCTGTGTGCAACAAGTATCAGACACAGCATTCTGGCGCCGGTGTTCTCCAGACGACCCACTCCCAGAGTAACCATGCAGCCTGCCGGCGGCAGCAGTATAAGCCTAGCTCGAGCCTTTAGTGGCTCACGCACCTCGATGTGTAACAAGTATCAGGCACAGCATTGTGGCGCCGGTCTGCTCCAGACAACCCAAGCCCAGAGTAACCATGCAGCCTGCCGGCGGCAGCAGTATAAGCCTAGCTCGAGCCTTTAGTGGCTCGCTTACCTCTGTGTGTAACAAGTATCAGACACAGCATTCTGGCACCGGTTTGATCCTGACGGACCCACACCCAGAGTAACCATGCAGTCTGCCGGCGCTGGCAGTATAAGCCTGGCTCAACCCTTTAGTGGCTCACTCACCTCTGTGTGCAACAAGTATCAGGCACAGCGTTCTGGCACCGGTTTGATCCTGACGGACCCACACCCAGAGTAACCATGCAGCCTGCCGGCGCCAGCAGTATAAGCCTGGCTCGAGTCTTTAGTGGCTCGCTCACCTCTGTGTGTAACAAGTATCAGGCACAGCGTTCTGGCGATGGTTTGATCCTGATGGACCCACGCCCAGAGTGACCAGGCAGCCTGCCGGCGCTGGCAGTATAAGCCTGGCTCGAGTCTTTAGTGACTCGCTCACCTCTGTGTGTAACAAGTATCAGGCACAGCGTTCTGGCGATGGTTTGATCCTGACGGACCCACGCCCAGAGTGACCAGGCAGCCTGCCGGCGCTGGCAGTATAAGCCTGGCTCGAGTCTTTAGTGGCTCGCTCACCTCTGTGTGTAACAAGTATCAGGCACAGCGTTCTGGCGACAGTCTGATCCAGACAACCCACTCCCAGCGTAACCATGCAGCCTGCCCTTAAGCAAGTATTACAGTGGAAGCAATGTGGGCCGGTGTGAATCAGTTGAGTGCAAAGGGTGACACTGAGGTGGCAAGAACTAAGTGTAGACTTTAGAAAAAGTAGAGCACAACCAAATCATATAGCAGACTTTGGTTTGATGGAGGGGGCTGTATTATTTCATACACTACGAACACAGGGCCTGATTTAGAGTTTCCGCAGAAGGGCTACTCTGTCACAAACATGGCGGATATCCCATCCCCCGTATTACAATTTGCATAGGAAATAATGGAATCGTTATACGGCAGATGGGATATGTAAAACAGGCCCAAAATCTCTTTTGACACCAAGTGCAGGTGTGTCCCTCAGTGAAGCACTTGTTCCGCAAGCGCTGTCTGAGCATTGATGTTTACGCTTCAGTTCTTGGTGTAACAGTCATTTTTCATTTTCTCCTGCAGTATAAGTGATGGTTCCCTCACAGGTCTGTGCTGTGAAGACCTCGCCTCGGTTCTTACTGTAAACCAGTCTCTCGTGGAGCTCATCTTGAGTCAAAACGTGCTGTCCGACTCTGGAGTGCGACGGCTGTGTGAAGGACTGAAGCATCAAGAATGCAAACTCCAAACACTCTGGTAAGCACAGCCTCTGACTGGTCTAATAATATGAACCAGACCTTAGGACACATGGGAGCTCCGTTAATGAGAATTAAAAATGGCAACTATGAAAATCTGGAATATTTATCACTGAGGGGTTGTAAGTGACGTCAGGCCCAATCACTGGGTATAGTTAGGACCACGTTCCCAAAGGAAAAGCATTTTTTGGTTTGCTAATAACTTTGGCACAGTTTGAGGAAATGTAAAGAAGCTTTCCAAAGTAAAGTTCATCCACCTCAGCTTGAAAGTTTCAGGGTGAGCTGTCAAGCAGGGACTGAAAAAAGGGGAGTCCTAAAAACGCATTTTCCCCATGCAATTTTCCATAGGGAAATCGAATAGTAGTCCTGCAAAAACTGCTAAATGGACTTATGGCGCACCCCTGCGTTTCCCCCTGCACTGGCGCTAAATTTAGCTGCAGGCGCTAATGCAGGCATCCTTGCACCATCGTACAAGGATGTCTGTGTTGAGGGGTGTGATTGTTTATGTGCGGGAAGGTGTCCCTTCCTGCACATAAACAATCACTAATGGCGCTTTGGCACTTCTGTGTGAGCTGTAGAATGCAGCACACACAGAAGTGACAAAGCGTCATTTTCACATGATTGTTTATGTGCAGGAAGGAACACCTTCCCGCACATAAACAATCATTTCCGGCATTTTGCTTCTTCTATGCGTGATAGAAAACGCAAAAAACGAGGAGGAATAACAGTATTTCTCCTCGTTGCACCCTGGTAACGCTACCCCTGGGGGTGACGTTAGATTTTGGCGCTGACTCAGGTTTACGAGATTTAATAAATCTGAGGTAGCGTCAAAATGCAATGGATATTGCTGTGGCCGCCCACAGCAACACCCATTGCACGCCCCTTCCACACACAGTGCAGTGTGGGAAGGGGCCGTATTTACAAGGTGGCGTTAAGCCAGAAAAAGTGGCTTAACGCCACTTTGTAAATACAGCGCACTGCTTAGCACCACAGGAGCGTCACAAAAAGTGATGCTTCTGTGGCGCTAGGGGCCTATAAATACGGCCCTCGATTTTTAGAGGAAGGGGGCACGTGGCCACACTCCAACGGCCATTACGAGGCCCTGGTGACCCTACCCATCAGGGCTGCAACACTTTTGAAAATTATGTGGGTGCCCCCACCCAGGCACCCACAGCAATTGCTGCCCATCACACAGTGGGGGAGCTCCAGGGCTTCAGCAGCCCCTGCTGGCTCTCCTGCTTGGACCCATCCTGGCGCGATGAGTGCCAGTTTCATTAGTTTGCTCCCACTGGGAAAGAGCTACATTTTTTCTGCTTCCGCCGGGAGGAGGAAAACCTGTGTTCCAAGAGTGCAGGTAGTGTACAGTAGGGTGCGGGTAGGGTGCAGGTAGGGTGCAGGTAGGATGCAGTAGAGTGCAGTAGGGTGCAGTAGGGTGCAGTAGGGTGCATGTAGGGTGCAGGTAGGGTGCAGTAGGGTGCAGTAGGGTGCAGGTAGGGTGCTTTAGGGTGCAGTAGGGTGCAGTAGGGTGCAGTTGGGTGCAGATAGGGAGCAGTAGGGTGCAGGTAGGGTGCAGGTAGAGTGCAGTAGGGTGCAGGGAGGGTGCAGGTAGGGTGCAGGTAGAGTGCAGTAGGGCGCAGGGAGGGTGCAGGGAGGGTGCAGGGAGGGTGCAGGTAGGGTTCAGTAGGGTGCACGTAGGGTGCAGGTAGAGTGCAGGGAGGGTGCAGTAGGGTGCAGGTAGGGTGCAGTAGGGTGCAGGTAGAGTGCAGTAGGGTGCAGTAGGGTGCAGGGAGGGTGCAGTAGGGTGCAGTAGGGTGCAGGGAGGGTGCAGTAGGGTGCAGGTAGGGTGCAGTAGGGTACTGATAGGGTGCAGGTAGAGTGCAGTAGGGTGCAGGGAGGTTGCAGTAGGGTGCAGTAGGGTGCAGGGAGGGTGCAGTAGGGTGCAGATAGGGTGCAGTAGGGTGCAGGTAGGGTGCAGGTAGAGTGCAGTAGGGTGCAGGGAGGGTGCAGGTAGGGTGCAGGTAGAGTGCAGTAGGGTGCAGGGAGGGTGCAAGTAGGGTGCAGGGAGGGTGCAGGTAGGGTGCAGTAGGGTGCAGGTAGGGTGCAGGTAGAGTGCAGTAGGGTGCTAGGAGGGTGCAAGTAGGGTGCAGGAAGGGTGCAGTAGGGTGCAGGTAGAGTGCAGTAGGGTGCAGTAGGGTGCAGTAGGGTGCAGGTAGGGTGCAGTAGGGTGCAGTAGGGTGCGGGTAGGGTGCAGTAGGGTGCAGGGAGGGTGCAGGGAGGGTGTAGGTAGGGTGCTGGTAGGGTGCAGTAGGGTGCAGGTAGAGTGCAGTAGGGTGCAGGGAGGGTGCAGTAGGGTGCAGTAGGGTGCAGGGAGGGTGCAGGGAGGGTAGGGTGCAGTAGGGCACAGGGAGGGTGCTGGGAGGGTGCAGGGATGGTGTAGGTAGGGTGCTGGTAGGGTGCAGTAGGGTGCAGGTAGAGTGCAGTAGGGTGCAGTAGTGTGCAGTAGGGTGCAGGGAGGGTGCAGTAGGGTGCAGTAGGGTGCAGGTAGGGTGCAGGGAAGGTGGAGGTAGGGTGCAGGTAGGGTGCAGTAGGGTGCAGGTAGGGTGCAGTTAGAGTGCTGTAGGGTGCAGGGAGGGTGCAGTAGGGGACAGTGAGGGTGCAGTAGGGTGCAGGTAGGGTGCAGTAGGGTGCAGGTAGGGTTCAGGTAGGGTGCAGTAGGGTGCAGGTAGGATGCAGTAGGGTGCAGGGAGGGTGAAGTAAGGTGCAGTAGGGTGCAGTAGGGTTCAGGGAGGGTGCAGTAGGGTGCAGTAGGGTGTAGGTATGGTGCTGGTAGGGTGCAGGGAGGGTGCAGTAGGGTGCAGGGAGGGTGCAGTAGGGTGCAGGTAGGGTGCAGTAGGGTGCAGGTAGGGTGCAGGTAGGGTGCAGGTAGGGTGCAGTAGGGTGCAGGTAGGGTGCAGGTAGAGTGCAGTAGGGTGAAGGGAGGGTGCAGTAGGGTGCGGTAGGGTGATGGGGTCCCCCGGGTGTTTAACGATCGGCCCTGGGGAACGTGGTCCATAGGGCCTTTAAGAGTCTTGAGGACGGGAGCACATGCCCTCATCCCCACTAAAACAAAAATATATGTTACTTTTATGGCATACATAGAATACATAAAAGAAATTGATATAATATGATCTACTATTGCCATTGAGGGAATGGTGAGACAATAAATCACATGTGATATATATATATATGTGTATATATGTTTATTGTAATAAACTACCAGTTTATTTACTCGTGGGGTGCTGTCTGCCTCAATTATTTTAAGGAAGTGTTGGATGTTAGATGCGGTGGCGCGCGTCAAGGACTGGCACCGTTGGCGATTAGGTGCTGCAAGGAAACGCTGCACGGAGTGTTCCCCCATATGTTTATATATATTTACATACATATTTATATAGGTACATGTATACACATATGTGTGTGTAAGTGTGTGTATATATATATATATAGAGAGAGAGAGAGAGAGAGAGAGAGAGATATTTATGTTTATATGTATTTACATACATATTTATATAGCCACACATATACACATATGTGTGTGTGCTATGTATTTATTTAGGTTAATAGCAGTAATGTTTATACCATCACCGCAGTTTTGTGTCCAGCGTCAGGAACCTGATTTAAGCAGTGCCTGTGCTATTTTTCACCGATTATTCCACTGATGCTTCCCTTTGTGTTTGTGGGGATCTGCAGGATGCTGACAATGACCTGTCCTCAGTCACTCTCTCACTGCCCCCCACAGGTTGGACAGCTGCTCCCTCACAGCCTCCTGCTGCCCGGATGTCTCCTCTGTTCTTTCCTCTAACCAGTCCCTGACAGAGCTTCACTTGGCTGATAATAAGCTGGAGGACTCTGGGGTGCAGCAGATATTCAATGGACTGAAGCACCCCAACTGCAGGATACAGAAGCTGTGGTAAGGATGCTTCTGGCCCCTGCGTTGGCGCGTTCATGGAGGATAGACTGCCTAGAACACACGCTCGAGCTCATTGCATGGGTAGTACCAGTGTGTTGTAAAGAGCACAGAGACCCCTCAGATGCCCTTATGTGTTGTGCCCCTGCAGCGGTGGTGACCATGGGGGGCTTTACAGCTGCATCTTCCTAACTGGTAGGGGCCACCATCCCCCTGGTCCCCCGGACACCTTCCTCTCTGCCACCCTATATCGTCAAGGAACATATATGTGGTGTTATATATAGTCTAACTTTGCTTATCTATAGAAACTTACCTTCACAATATTTTTATCCGCAATATTCTTGACACAATATTTTGGCCCACAATATTTCTGTTTTCGATATTATGTCTAAACCCCCCCCAGTTACACACCGCTGCTCAGTTATGTACCCATGCATGCACTTACACAAGGAGGGGAACTCCCAGGCTGGCAGTAAAGTGAACTTGTAGCCCAGGAAATAATAATATTTCTTTCTTTTGTGATGTTTCATCTGCACATTCTCTTCATTTGGTCCTTCAGGTCTTTGATGAACATTTGTACAGTCTTTTTCTATCATTGCAACAAGATTTGTTGAAGTTGAGTGTGACGGTGTAAAGTTTCTGGCTCGGGGTGCGTGTATAAAGAAAGACTCTCCCTGATTGGGGATGTCAGACTTCTGTAGTACGCAGAGGTCTCCATGGACCTCCCTCACAGGCATCAGCCATAGCACTGGCCGCTCCTAGGCTTAACTCCACCTTATAAATGCTCAGACTGCCCCACACCATCAGATATTTGGAACTGGTGGATGTCAGAGATATAAGGCTGCCACACACAAGCCCTATGCAAACTAACTACACAGCTGGACCACAGCACCTTCACATTGTGTTATGCTGTGAAAAACAAACAAGTACTGAATGGATTGCTTTAATTAATCTAAGAAATTGATCATCTCTTTGGGCCTCAATCCAGTGCCATTGCAGACAGGTTCCAGCCATATGAAAACCAGTTTTAGTCAGATTCTCAGGTCAGGAAGGACCCACTAGTTCGCTATAAGTGGCGGGGTAGAGACAGTGGTCTTCTACTATCGGTGCCTAATTTGCAAAAAAAAGAAAGAAAACAAGTGCCAGGGCTCTTGCCAGGAAGACCTTGCAGCTTGGACCATCCATTGCCCCTGCCAGCACTCCCACTGACATTACTAACACAAGGTCCAACCATCACACGCCTCCCAGTGTGGCGATTCAGACTATTCCATGCTCCAAAAAGCTATAAGAATGGCTTAGGCGGCAGGCATTAGCAGTTGTTAATGTATGTTGAATTAATAAACAGCTTTTGTTGTGCTTATACTTAAATTAGGCAGACAGTGCCACCATGTGGCAGGCTGTCATAGGCGCTGGTACTAACAATTAAGTGCTGATGTCGAGCACCGTAAACCACTGGCTCAAATTAAGCACTGCCTACTATTATTAGTGATCGTGCTTGAGCCTACCTCATTAGTCTAGCTGACTGTCATCCCGCGCCTCAAGCTTGCAGGTCTCGCAGAAGCTCACCTGTATCCCAGTGACCCAGGCCACAGGAGCTAGAGGGGGCGAAGGTTTCTTGTTCATGTGATAGATTGAGGGTGATAGGAGCTCAAGAAGGACTCACCAGCCAGGTGTGGATTAAATTGAGATGAGAAAAGCATCCTCCGCCAGGAAAATGGTTCAAGCATCAAGGTGATATTTGTTAAAAATCACAAGCTCACAGTAAATCATCATCTTCTGTGTTGCACTACCTGCAGCGCAGTCAGATTTGTTGTATATTATGCTGTGGGATGCCAAGTTCACAGCCCCTAGTGCCCAATATCACAAATGTAGCCAGTAATAACACTGAGTTCTGCAGCACATATTCACTGACAATGCATTTGAAAGCATAAACTCACATCTTTTGATGCATAAGTTGCCCTTGGAGACAGATGTTCGTAGATGAAACGTTCTCCAAATCAGAACCTGCTGCCCAGAAGTCTCCCTATTTAGACACAAATTCGATGTCTTTTAAGGTCGCAATGCTTATCTTACAATAATGTTAAATATGAATATAGAAAGGAAATTCCTTTGAGCTTGCAAGAGGTTTCAAAAAAGGTTTACTAATTCCTATTACAAAGTGGAAATCCCTGCATTCTTAGCTGGTTTTGGGTTTCCAGAGAAGTAACATCACAAATCATTTGTGCGTTTTAGTGCAAGAAAGTGGGTGAATTCACATGGCTCAGAATTATAGAATTCTGTTCTTTAAAAACGTTCATTATCACACACAGATAGAAACCCCATACTTGTCAATTGGAATCAGTAAAACTTTCTCAGTATCCCCTGAATAAAACATGTCTACATTGCGGTATAAGCCCCCCAAAAAATGTCATCGGTACATTAGGAAAAAAAACAATATTGAAGTGTGAAGGGAAATGTCTGCTTTGGTCCACTCTGACAGAGCATGGACTTTTTATTGCTTCAAGGTCATTCTGTCCTAATGTTCAAAAAGGTTTAATCTATGTATCATCCCCTAAAAGATTGGATATGGAATTATCAGAAAACATTCTTGCCTCTTCTGGCAAGTTAAACATCTTCAGTTCCAGCTAGCTACTCTAGCACAAGATATGCTCCCTGCATCTGAAGTCTATAAGTGCATCAGAGCCAATGGCATGTTGACATTTAGTAAATGGTATTAAAGATTGGAAAAAGGACAAGGTTTAGAGATCATTGATAAAATGTGTGAAGATTATCTCAAGTCCATTTCAAAGAAAGCCCTTCTCTAGAAACAGAAGACCCACAAATGAACACTCTTCAGATTGTATTGGACTCCAAGGAAAATGTTGAAACTGAAAATTCAAAATGTTGGAGATGGTGATCTGAAAATGACTCTGTCGCATTGATTGATTGCCCCATTGCATAGGAGTTTTAGGATGAGGTTGTCTTTACTTTTCCTCAATATTTGAAGAAGATATTGTTAATTGTCTTCCTGTGATCTTCTTGAGTGACGTTTCAGCTTTGAAGACCCGAAAATGTTTTAAGAAAACATTGTTAGTAAAATCTTTGATGATATCCACATCAAAAAGTGATATTCTAAAATGAAAATATATATAAACAATTTTTCACTGTAAATTTAATTAGCAGCAAACCTAGAAATGACTTTTCTGCCGTCATAGCAAAAACGTTCTCAAAATTGTGGGTGAATCTACTGGTCACATATGATTCATTTTCTCATCCTCTCATCCTGTGTCATAATGAAATTGTACCTAGGAGGTTGACCTGGTTGAAGTGCACCTTTGTGATGATTTCCACTTGGTTTCTGGGTTCCTCTTCTATGCAGGAGATCCCCCAGTGGTGCCTGGTGTCTGGATCACCTCTTCTTTCACTCCTCCATTCCCAGATGATTGGGTCCCTTCTGCTGCTGCGCTCTTGTCTCTGTTCATCTGCCCTCCTTGTTCATTTATCCGGCTGCCTGAGCTTGAACTTTCATGGTCACACACTTACACTGGAATGCTATTAAAGTGTCCTAGATATGTAGATAACTTATGTTGAGTTTCTCTGCAGCAGCACGTAGCGGAGGAGGGCAGTCTTGCCTACTCTTCTGCAGGCCTGACCACTGTCCTGGCGTGCACTGCCCGTGTTGGGTCCTAGAAGCATCGCTAAGTGTTATCTACCTCACTTCTTCACTAGAAGAACACCACTTTTACTAATCTCTTTTCTTTTTGATTATTTAATTTGTGTTGCTTCTACTTACCCGTGCATTGTTACTTTGCTGAGTTATCTGTTCCCCCAGGATGGTGGTGGTACGGCTACCCGTCACCTGAGCATTAACAGCAGAGCAGCACAGATGTCCCTTGTGCCCTCGGCTGGTCCAACCACCAAGCATTTCAAGATGCTCCCTTTAGAACCAATCAGTCTCAGTCCTCAGTTACCCCATTGTGCTCCCATCAATGTAGATTAAGAGCTGTAGTCCTCTTTCTATTTATTACTCCACAAGGATCATCACGCCCCAAACAAAGAAGGAGGCGAAATAGAGGGGTCCAGTCAGAGGCATTGCTTAACACGTCATATGGTGAAGCCACAGGTGATACTGAGCAGATATTAGCACTACCCTACGGGTAATGGACAGCCACTGATAACAGAGTTACCTATTATACTGGGTGACTGATAAATCTGAGCTTCTCATAAAAGTATAGTCATTGATGATATGAACCTTTGAAAGTTCTGACCTGCTATTACTGAGCCACTGATTAACACTGTGCCACTCTTGATATTCAGCAGCAAACAATACTGAGCCCTGATTACTACTCGTCCACTGATAATGATGCGTTATTAATATGAAGTCATAGATAACATGGCGTCTCTGATGATAGAGAGCCACTTATAATACTGAGCTATTAATGTCACTGAACCACTCATAATACTGAGTCACTGATAATACTGAGCTATACTGGCCAATACAAGTTTCCCAGCAACATAATGGCCACTCTGCACCCTGGGTTGTTTGGTATCAAACAACTCAGAATGATAAATCCAAACTGGTACCATATTGCATTTATTATAAAAAGTACCCAGGTGCTCACCCACCCACCTTAGAGGTGCCCCCTGAAAAAGCTAACTATCCTGGCATGGTTGCTGACTGGTTCCAGCAAGCCTGCTACATCCAGATGGTCAATACACAAACCCCAGGGGAGAGCCCTGCCTCTCCGGTTTGTAAAACAATGCCCTTCCTGGGTGGAGGAGCTAACACCCTGTTTTGCTTTACTGCTGACCGAGCCAAAACACACATACAGGAAAGACTCAAAAAGAATCTCTGGAATGCGCTTCTTAGTCTAAAGAAGGCATTTATAAAATCACTTTGCAAGGCTCATGAAGGAAGGTCAGTATAACCAAAAAGGCACCTTTAAAATATGCAACAATAAAGTAAGAACATGTACACAGAATCTTCAATCTATAAACAGCAAATATATACATGCAAAGATACAAATACCTATATTGACATATATATTCATACACAATGCAAAGCAAATCATTTGTGAAAATTCATCACCATGGGGCCTATCTGAAGCTTCATCTTTCTCTCCGTAGCTTCAAGCCGTAGACTACAAAGATCGTCTGCAAGAGAGAAAGAGATCTCTACCCTCATGGGGTGTCAGACATTCAATGTCAATATCCTGACTGAAGTCTCTGAATCCCTCACTGTCAATCCTGGGTCTCTTATATACCTTAAACAAGCCAGAGGAGAGAGTTCTAGAAAACCTCCGCCCACTCCCTGTTGTTCAAAGCTACTTCAGGTCAGCTTTGAAAGAAACACGTTGGAAATGGCCAAGTTCCCAAGGTGTCCCTTCCAAAACTAAACCGGTCCCTCCAGTACCATCTTTATCTTGCTGACTGCCTGACTCCTCCACATTATGTCCTAGCCCTTGGTGAGAAAGAACACGCAGACACGCAGAATAAAAACATTAACGAGAAAACACGTTGCATAACATGTTTAACACGGAAAAATACTTGCACCTTTAAAGTGGCGGTGAAGCTAAGGCTAAGCTGAATACAAAATGGAGTCTGCTACTTGTGACCGCTAATGTGACGGTGGACAGCTAAGCCAAGTGCAAAGTGGTACGACACGGAGTCAGTGGTCAAAACACAAATATCCCTACACACCCCCTCCCTAAGGAATGTGCACTGCCCTGGCAGTGAGCTTCAAAGGGCTACCGCCCTTGAAACTCGACCTCCAGGCCTGCTGCTAGCAGCAGATGGCCTCCCGCTTTGCACACCCCCACTTTTGGAGGGAGCAAAGGCGGGAAAACCCCACAGAGGGTAGGAGGAGGGGTCTCACTGAGCATGCACCACCCCTAGGGGCTTACAGGCGAAGTGGACCCTCCATTTCATTTTCCTCCATGTTGGAATGTAGGAAAATAGCCAATGAGGTTTAGGGAAGTGACCCTTTCCACAGGAAGTGGTCACTGTAGTGGGTGTAGCTACCCAAGGGTAAGTGTCCCATTGGACACTACCAGGTTCCCCCTAAAATGCCCACTAAATTCAGTATTTAGTGGGCTCCCCTAGACCAAGAAATCAGATTGGACAGGAAGAAAAGAAAACAGCACCAAAGAACCCAACAGGACGAGAACAGATGACCTGCTGCTCCAGAAGAGGCTCCAAGACCCCTGCTTGCTGCACCAGAGTCCCAACAATCACCACTGCGGAGGAGCTGACCACTGGACCAACCTGGTCCAGCTGACATCGGACAAGCAGAAAACCAGCTCCTCCAGAGCTGAAAAATGATCAGGAGGAAGCCCAAGTCGAGGGACTTTAGGAACACCTTGGACCTCCGACCAGAGTGCCCCTGTTGTACTGTAAGCAGCCCTCAAAGAGACTCACCTCCAGCTCCAGTGGACTCAGTTGCGCACAGCATCCAAGACCTCCAAAACGCCCTGCACCTGCCCGCCCTGGGCCTTGCATCATGAGATCTGCTGTGTGCCCCGGGTCTCCAACCCCTTGCGACCTTGACGGCCTAAGGGGACCCCCAGGCGCCATCTTTAAATCTGCAAACCAGCTCCTTTTCCAAGTGGCCCATCCAGGTGGCCTTGTGCCAGTGCCAAGAGCCTCTCCAACGCTGCTCCCTCCAGAACTGGGAGCCGTCTGAGACTCTCCAGCTGGTATAAGGTGCTCACCGACTGCTGTGACCATCCTGCAAAGAAGAGACTGGTAGCTCAACTGTACGATTTTTAATGCATTTTTAAATGTGACTGTGCATTGATTCCTATAGTGCGTAATTACGCACAGAAAGACTAACTTTACCAAAACTTAAAAAAATAATATCTCAAAAAGTACTTAACGTATCTTAAAGATCTTGATCTTAAAATGTATACAAAAATCTGAAGTATTTTTTGTAAAATCTGGTTGACCAGCTACCTTAATAATTGGAGCATTAAGTGGTCTAATTTTTTAGTTCTGGAAACCAACGTGTGGTTGCCTGGACCCCCTGCATAGTGTGCCTAGTTTTGCACACTACATAGAGGGCCAGCCTCCTACAAACATAATAGATTGTTTGTGAGCTAGCTCATGGGGTTATGCACTACTGTCCCAAGTGAAACCTGCTCATCGCAGGTTTGAATCTCAGGGACAGAGATACACATTCTGCTTTTCCTGGCTGACAAAATTATTATGTGCAAGCTGGACAATCATAACACCTAATATTGAGTTCCAAAAATAAATGAAGTCTGCCATGTATACCATCTATGGCGGTAGATGTATACTGTATGTCATGTGTTGTGACTCAAACAGAACAGTCCTGCAGTAGGCTGGCCCCTAGCTAGCCTTGGAGGGGCTATACCTCAAAGTCTCAGGCTCATCAGGATCCTCTCTCCTACCACCAGAGATTGTACAAGCCTTGAAAATGCTCACCTTGTGCCGCAGGACGTAGAACTAAACAGGTGTCAGCTGTTGGTATATCCTTGACAGAAGTGTAGATATCACAAGTGCAGCGCATGCCTCCACAACTCACTTATGGTTCTTTGTGCTACCCAAACAAGGCAGCCTTGCTACGCCACTGACCCCTGATATACTAAGAAAGGCGCACTACAACAACCGTGGTTGTAAAGCGCAAAATATATATGTATGTGTTTATTGTGGTGTGGTCTGGCAGCTGTCACCAGGCAATTGTGTGAGCATCACTAAAAGGGCTTTGGCTCCACCCACAAATTGGGAGACAGGAATACAAGTTTTGATTGTGGCAGCTGCTACGCGCTTCCATAAAAAAGTGCTTGCTGTCCACTTAGCTGTGACCACTTTATTTATTTATCCAGCTGCCTGAGCTTCAACTTTCATGGCCACACACATGACACTGGAATGCTATTAAAGTGTCTTAAACCTCGATACTTTATGTTGTGTTTCTCTGGCAGCAGCACATAGCGGAGGAGGGCAGTCATTAATCTGGATGGATTTTTAGGTTTGGTTTGACAGCGCAACTGTGACCAGACCTTTTAACTTGCACCAATATTATTCTACTGTTCTTTGCATCCACACAAGTACATATCTATTCCCATGCTGTTTACTTGCAATGCATCATATTACCATGCAACTTTCCTTTAAAGCCAGACCTATTGGCATTGCCAACGCTTGATGACAATAATTTCATGCAACAAGTAAATACGATGACAATGATAAGGAACATAATGGGATCATGAGCCAGTCATCTCATCTTTGAGCTCAAAACATTGCTCTGTGTTGCCTTATGGTCTTTCTAGGCCTCAGCTTGCTTGCAGTTCTTTAGACTGCAATCTTCCATCACCTTTGAGACAGCAGGGAAATCTTGCATTTGCTGCATGCCAACCTGCACTCCTCCTCTCTGTGACCTGCACCCCTCCATGTGACCTTCATCAGTCGCGGCTGGCATCGTTAATGAGGAGGGGGCGGTGCGCGTGGGGGGAAGGGCAGTGCACAGGAGTGGGTCAAAAAATTAATTTAAAAAAAATTAAATTACCTTGCTCCTCGCTGCGCCGTTCCTCTCCTCTGTCTCGCTGCAGGGAGGCACAGGCTCCCATCCTGCCCTGTGGCCAATCCTGATGCTGCTCAGAGCAGCATCAGGATTGACTAGGAGCGCCCTGGGTAGGTGCTCCCAGGAAGACTGGGATCCTGCGCAGGCTCTCTCCAGCCCAGCAACTGTGTTGCTGGGCTGGAGAGAGCCCTGTGCTCATGTGTGTTTGGCCGGGCTGAGACAGCTGGCCAAACACACATGCTCCCTGAGGGGAGTGCACAGTGCACTCCCCTCTGTGCTCGTCACCCCCTTGAGCCCGCCCCTTCCACCACAAAGGGATAATAAACCTAGTTTATTATCCCTACGTGGTGAAAGGTTTGCAGCTTCTGCTGCTGGCGGGGGGGTGACGCTCCTCCACCCTAATGGAGGTGCCACCCCTGACCTCCACCCTTCCTCTTCACTGACTCCCCACTCTCACCTCTCCCCTGACCCACACCCCTTCTTCCCCTGATGTACAACCCTTCTCCCCCAGACACATGCCCCACCTGATGTGCACCTCTTTTCCACCTGACGCAGAACCTTCCCCTACTTCTTCCTGACCCGCGCACCTCCTTCCCATTCCCCATGACCTGCACTCCTCCTCCCACCTGAAAAACACACGTCTCCCTCCTCCCTGACCCACACTCCTCCTCTGCCTCCCCGTGACCGCACCCTTCCTCCCCCTGACATGCACCCCTCCTCCTACCTTACAACACCTCTCCTCTCCCACCTCTCTGACCTGCCCCTCACCCCTCCCTCCTTCCTGACCCCCACTCTCACTTCTCCCTTGATCCGCACCCCTCCCCCCTGACGTGCACCCTTCCTCTCTCGCCTGTTATGTCCGAGTCAAGCTGAGTTCCTTCCACTACTTGTGTCTTTGAGTGCCATAAATGCCCTCTTTTTGGGTAGTCCTTTTGGGTACCTAGCACCTCCCCTTCCTGAAAGTCAAGGTCACCCACTTCATGCTCCATAGCTCCTGTGCTTCATACACTCAAGCCTAGGTGGGCCTCGCCACCATGAACGGCTCATGCTCTGATGTCAGACGACAAGCTTATCGCTGCTGAAGTCACCTTTCTGCTTATGAACAACAAACACTTCACCTTAAGAAATTACTTAAACTATACATTAAATATTATGCGCTCTAGAATGTTCTATCCTTGCAGGGCTCGCTCATGTCAACGCGCAAATCCGTTTCTCTTTATGTTACCAAGGTCGCGCCAACGGCTCGGCCAGGGGTGGGGTGGTCCCTGTACGGACTTTGGTGCTCCCTGATTGAACCGCCTCTAATACACTGGAGCTCACAAATAGAAATAAGGCTGTGACATTCCCAATAACAATGACAGACAGGGGCCAAAGTTTTGAAGGTTTGTGTAAGGAATAATGAAGCATCATACCTAAGATAGGCCATGGATGAAGCTAGCATCAAGGCACATAAAACAGAGAACTCAGTGAAGTTCAATAGAAAATCCAGCATAGACTTGCCTCCTAAGGAAGGTACTGGGGTCCACACAGAGGAAAAGCATGTCCTTTCAGAGGACTTTGGACAAAGGATTTCAACAGTGCCGGCCTTAGTGCTGGTGGCGCCCTGTGCGACAGTCTTTTTTGCCCACCCACCCCATTACCAATTCCTTGGATTCCCTCAATACCACCTGGCAAATGTGCCCCTCATCTCTCCAGAGCCCCCCTTTCACATACAGGCATTTGTTTTAAAATGCTGGTAAAGGTTGGCTTTACTGATCCGCTCAGCTATCCACATAAGATATACTTCTGTGCTTTGCAGCAGGCCCTTCAACCCTCTACGCTACTTTATGGCGAGTCAAAGCTGCCGCTAGACAAAACTCCCATCTCTCTCCCTAGCAGGAACATTAATCACAAGAGCTGCCTTGACATTTTAATTGCTTCCTGAGGGCTGGGGGCACAAGGAACCTCTCAGCAGGTGTTTTTAAATCGCAAGTTTAGTAAGTTATTGGTAAACACAGCGCCCCACTTAGGTCAGGGGGAGTCCAGGCCAACACCCGGTGCGGCCGCACCGCTCGCACTGCCCTAAAGCCGGCCCTGGATTTCAAACATTGCTACAGGGTACATGATCCTCAGGCTATGCACCAATGGGAAACGAGCAAGAAGAAACAATGTAGCACAGAGTTCATTCGAAGGGTCTCTTATAGTTCTATTACATACATTTAGAGGCTCTCAGGGTCTCTCCGGGTAATGTGAGTTGGAACAGTGTTTACTGCGCGTCTGGGACCGCCAGGCTGTCCTAATCCAGGTGTATGACACTTAGAAGGCTGAGACGGTTCCCGCCTTTCAGTGCAAAGCTCACAATTCTTTGTTACACCAGGAAGACAGCAATGATTGTGTGATCTATTGCAATCTCATCTCGAAAGGGACGAAAGGACAAATGTGGTTCGTGCTAGCGCCAGCTCCATTTCTCATACATTAGACGCTATGAAAAGGGAAAACAGATTCCACAAGCAAAGCAGTTCCTTTGTCAGCTACAAGAAGCCCTCAGGGACGTCCGAGCACTTTAGAAAGTCTAACATAACACATATAGCATATAACACACAACACACAGCCCACAACGCACCACACACCATAACTCAAGAGAAGCAAACAACTGAACCAGCCAAACTATGCTAGTGCCTCTGGGTCACTCTGTCACCTCAATCACCAAGGCCAACCACGTACGACCCACCTTTGACCCCAAAACGATTCTGGACCTCTAGACTAGTCCTGTATTGAGCGCATCCCACTGCAGCCGCGCCTGCTGAGCTCTGGTGCACCTCTGGGTCTGTCCCTTGGAGACCACACCACTTGCCTCCCCTCCACTTGTTCTCTAGCTCCACTGCTGCTTTCTGTCAGGCAGTGATGCTGGTATATTGAGCATCGCGTGCCATGTAGGGATTGTCTATCCATGAACAAGAACCATCTGTATCAGGTTTGTTTGCAGTTGCATCTCTGCATTCCATAAGTTGTTGAGTGAAGTTAAACTCACACAAACTCCTGTTGTCTTCATATCTTTGTCCGTCACTGCCTGTCTCCTACAGGACCTGGCACTGTTCCATGACCGACGCGTGCTGCGAAGACCTCTCTTCAGCCCTCTACACCAGCCCCTCTCTCACGCACCTGGAGATGTGCGGGAATGAGATTGGAGATGATGGAGTGAGGAAGATCTGTGAAGGACTGAAACATCCAGGCTGCAAAATGCAAACAGTCGGGTGAGTAGGCACAGGGGCTATGACTCCCTGTGTAGACTCAGAGCTTCAGACTCACCCTCACCGCCTTTCACCCACACACACCTACTCATCCTCAGACTTCTGCCTGGATAACACCTTCTCTGCCTCCTGGGAGGGCTGGTGAGCACCAAGGTGTAGCAGCTGCTCACTTGGGTCCATTGTAGGTCTGGGCAGGATTTGAGTTCCGCCAGAGTAATCAAAGTCATTTTGGTAATTCACTGCTACTCTTTGATGCAGAATTACTGATAATTATGTGATTCCTTCTGCTTGTGTAATTAAGAGTATAATGTGATTACTCCTCTTTGTGTAATTAAGAGTAATCTGGGAAAAGAATCCTAGTGCGAGTGAACATTCACCTAGCACGAGCGGCCCTCGCTCTATGTGTTCTGCTGCTTTTCCCTGTATTTGTTATCACGAAGTTCATCCTTGCGTTACATTTTGGGCATGAGGGGACATTTTTGCACTAAGAAATAGTGCTAAACGCAAAATTACTCTTCTTGCATAATTCCACATAATCCTGAGGAATCCTTAGGAAATTCCGAATTACTATCCTACATGGAACTATGTGAGTTATCCCCCCACTACTCGATTGTGCTTTTCCTCAACCTCCCAACACTCAACAGATGAATGGGACTCACTGACACATCTTCCCGACAGCTGATGGTTAGTGTGTATGTGAAAGCATGGGTGTGTGTGAGGTTGGATTGGGGGTGGTTTTGAGTCATGTCATGAGTCACCTGGAGAATGGCCGTGTTGAGAACAAGTCCCAGACTATCTCTGTTGAAGACCGAAAGCTTCTCTAAAGATGCACATCTTTGAGGACTTTCTAAATCTTCAAAAGTGGCCCTCAATATGAAGAATTAGCTTCTATTAGAAGGAGTGTTAACTGTACCAAGGTCTGCCTATCAGGTCACCACCTCAAGATCAACTCAGATGATAATGCCTTTTACCCAAACCCACTAAACCCCCAGATGTCAGAATTATTTTGTTTTGACAAACCAAAGTCTTTAGGCTTCCTCTCTGACCTCGACGTAAGTGAAGTGTGCACCAGCTCCATCCGCTAACAGAATGTACCTGTTGCAGACTCCGCCCAGGCTCTGATGCTGTCTGCAGAGGACCGGTTAAGATTACGCCTTTCTGACCGGTGCTCTTCGGTTCATACTGACAACCATCAAGGCAGTGCTGAACATGGCAATCCATCTAATTACTAATTCGGTATTGTGGTTTTGCTCTTCGTACTGAGACATCTAGAATGACAGGCTAAGAGGGCTGGAATCTTGGGGAGATGGAGAAGGCTTTGCAGAAACATGGTGCCCGATTCATTAAGGTAAAGTTAGACCAAAATTTTAACTTAGACCAAAAGTCTAACGTTACTACTTTTCGGTATTCACAAAGGTAAAGTTAGACCAAAAGGCTTACTTGAACCAAAACTACTCTTTGGTATTCACAAATGTAAGTTACTACTAGTAAACTTAGACCTTTGGTCTAAGTTAGACTTTTGGTCTAAGTTGGACTTTTGGTCTAACCTTACCTTTGTGAATACAAAAAGTACAAAAGTTAAACTTTCGCTCTAAGTTTGACTTTGGTCTAACTTTATCTTTGTGAATCTGGCCCGTTGTCTATTGATAGTGTGTCTTGTACCAATACACCTGCTCTGGGTACTAAAGGATTATGCTGGTCTGATCCATCTATGACATAACACAGAATTAAGGACAACCAGAATCCAACACCACCATCTTGTTGCACTAACCACGCTCAGCTGGAGGCCTGGTTGTGCTTCAACCTGAGCCTGACTGGCCAGGAGGTGGGGGAATCGACCTGGTGCCTCCCTGAGGCTTATCTGCCCTTTAGTACTCAAGGACTTCAGACCAATGACAGATGACATCCCCAGACAGCTGAGGTTTCTCATGTTTTTCTTACATGTATCTAAAAGAAGTTCACATCCCTTCCACTGGTTCTCTGCCTCAGACACATTATCCCCTCCACTAAGACCCAACATACCGCATAATGCTGTCTATATCAGTGGCATGTTGTTTGAGGTGCGACGTATTAGTAGTTTGAGTTCTTACCAAGACAGGTTGGACAAGTACTGTAATCCCAGTTTACACTCTGTGCCTCATAGGAACTTACAAAGTGTAAAATTCATGTGGATGCACATTACATCAGATCTGCACTAGATTTGTGATAGTTGTTTTTTGGGAAGTGTCTGTTACAGCCCCTCTGACGGTGGCAGCTGTAACCTCATTACCCATTAGGGCCCCCCTAGTCAGACATAATTTTAACACCCTTTACACTTTTCCAGCATCCCACCATAGTTAAGTACTGTTTGGGTTCTATACATGTAGTGTGTGAGATTCCAGATGTATGATCCTAGATGTGTAGTGTGTGGGTTCTAGACGTGTGAGATGTGCTTTCTAGACCTGTCATGTGTAAGTTGTAGAAGAGCGTTTGGTTTTACATATGGTGTTCTAGGTATGTTCAGGAAGTGTGATGAATGGGTTCTAGCTATATATTATATGGGTTCTGGCTGTGTAATGTGAGTCTTCCAGATGTGTAACATGTGGGATCCAGATGTGTCATTTAGAGATTTCTCCAAAGTGATGAAACAAAGGCAGTTTGGCTTAAGTATGACGTTCTAGATGATCAAATGACAACTTTTTCTTTTGCAAGCAAACTTTATTAGCATTCAATACAGTGACAGAGGACAAGCAGTAGTGTATACACATAGAATCATCATGACATAAACATCCATGGTATATCAACCCCATGGGGATTAATAACAAACAGGAGTCACCTGCAAAGCCTAGGCTGGGGTACTCATATCAAGGAGTAACAATGCCCCCAAAGATGCAGAAAGTCTACACAGTTACCACCCCAACAGGAAGGGGGTAAATTTTGCATCATCAATTGGGTGTGATCTCAACTTCATCCTGTCCCTCCCCCCAACTCCTGTGGTGTACGCTCTCTCCCCGTGAGTTGATTGAATGGACTAAATGTAGGTAAGACAAGCTGGTCAAATAACAACTTGATGTAGCAATAACTAACTTGTCTAAGCACAGGAACTGCTGTGGAGATTTTCCTTTTTTATAGCCCTGTAAATAAAATATGTTTGTTAGGCATTGATGTACACCAGGTACAACATCTGGTGATAAAAGGGTGTAAGTGGTGTCTGGCGGAGCAATGACCAAGATTACATCCGGTACACAGAATTGCGGATAAAATCAATGCTTGGGATGACATCTGTTTCATAGCCAAGAGGGGTCTCTTCCTGCCACCTGATGTGTGGGCAGTGACAGCTGGGGCATTGTTAGAAAATCTTTCAACCACATAGGACCACCTACATGTTTCTGATGTCCCATGACATTTTTAGGCAGTGATGCCAGTGGTTCTTCTACGGGGACGAGGCACCTTGTGTCTTGCCCAGGCATGTAGAGCTGTGTGGATCCCAGCAGATGGGACAGTGTGATCCTTGTTTACAGGATGAGAGATCCCCATATCTCATTCACGGCTCCATCCTTGTATCTTTTGTTTCCTTTACTGTCTCCTTCTCTAGCATCTGTAGGGCAAGTGTTACCTGTAGGTCCAACATCTTCTTCTAAGACTACTGGATGTGCCAACGCTGAACCCATGTGAGAAGGGAGTTGAGTCAACCAGTCACCAGGAGCTAATGGAAGTCCAAATCTATGTCCCCTTTTGACTGTAACGAAAACTACGTTAAGAAAGTGGAGCCCAGGTAATTGTCTTGTCTACGACTGTAGCACCTGAGACCACTCATTGGCCGCAAGCATCTGTTGTCTTGGTGCAAGCCCAGAAGACCTCATAGTTTAGCAGGGTAATGAATCATCTATTTTGCTACATTCAACTTTTCTGTGTAAGCAGGAACTGCTCCAACTGGAGCTGAACCGCTGTGCATGTCAGAATGCCCGTCTCTGTTCTAGTGGCCATCCCTCACTTGCAGGTTAGGAGCTCTTGAAATTGAATCTCCTCATTTCTATCACAAGCCAAAGATATAGGGAAGCTGAGATGTACTCTCTACTCTCTTTCCTAATTCTTCGTGAGTTACCCCCTCATCTACTTGTAGTGTATTTTTTATTAAGTAACTTCTAGCATTTAATGGAGTTTCCCTGAATATAGTGATTTTCTGCCTGAGTGCTACTACTAAAGCGTGAGCCCTGCAGAGATCTATCTTCTGCTACTTCCCTCGTCGCTTGAGGGAAACAAATTCCGGACATGCTTACGGTAGCCATCGACTGTGGTCAGTGGGCGCTCTAACACTTTTCCAGGGAGATGGGCCAAAAAGCTAAGACTTCGAGAAGTTCAAAGGGGCTGTAAGGCTTCAGAGTGACTGAAAGACACGTAAATGCTACAGTGAAAAGTGACCCCTTCAAGTACAACTTGTATGTGTGCCGATGATCAAAAGCAAGCTGTCCAAGGATTAGTCACCTCAAGGGTGGACTTTGTGATTTCCACACCCATGAAACTCCCTTCTACCCGAATGAACTGGTTGCAAGCAATCCTCTGTTCAGCAGTCAGATGGATCCCAGACACCAACAAATGTAAGCACATTATTCCAGAACTAAGCAAATTCGAGTGTTTCTCTCTCCAAGTGAGCGTCACGTCCAGGGCATCAAGTACCATCCTTAAGGCACTTAAACTAAGTATCAGACAACAGTCCCTAAGGATTGAACTGACCTTGTCAGGAAGTTGTAATGAGGTTCAGAATGCAAACTGCACTTCACTTTTTATCAGGCTTCTCCCAGGATCTAGGACAATGCAGCACTGAGATCAGATAGGATTCCTCCTTAATGTCCTGTACATCCTGCTTTAAAAAGCACCTGCCCATCCCTGGCCCATCCCTACGAAAACATGGGCATCAACATCTAACCCATGGTACAGATATGTACATCAATGTCTAAACCATGGTATAACCATGTGCATCAGTGTCTAAACCATGGTACAGCCATGTGCATCAATGTCTAACCCGTGGTAAAGCCATGTGCATCAATGTCTTAACCATTGTACAGCCATGTGCATCAGTGTCAAAACCATGGTACAGCCCGTGCATCAATGTCTAACCCATGCTACAGCCATGTGCATCAATGTTTAACCCATGGTACAGCCATGTGCATCAATGTCTAAACCATGACACAGCCACGTGCATCAATGTCTAACCCATGGTACAGCCATGTGCATCAATGTTTAACTCATGGTACAGTCATGTGCATCAATGTCTAAACCATGGTACAGCCATGTGCATCAATGTCTAACCCATGGTACAGCTATGTGCATTAATGTCAAAACCATGGAAGTGCCATCGGCATTAATGTGTAATCCATGATACAGCCATGTGCCTGAATGTCTTGTCGCGTAGACTCTTAATATTCTAATAAGACTACTGGACTTGAGCGGTAGAATTGCCCGCATTGTGGGAGACTGAGTCTGACCCGCTACAGGTGATGCCTGTCGCCCTAATCCGGGTTTTACTCTGGCTAACTAGCAGTGCCTCATCTCTACTCGAGAGCAGGGATGATTGGGCAGCCGAGCGCATGACACAATTGACTCCTCAGGGAAATCGTGGTCACTCAGATCACATCCGTTTCTCTCAGTTACATTAGTCTCACATACACAATGACAAACCAAGGCAGTAAATGTTTCAAAAGGATTTTAATGAAGTGACTGCACCTTTGATAAGAAAGCATGTACTGCAATAACCAAGACGATACAGCATGACAATTAAAATTGTGACAAGGAGAGTGAAGCATAGAAATAACGCTACCATATTGTCACTGGAGTCAATAGATTAATTCCTACCTAGGCTATAATAGAGCACACCATGTTAAGCTCTAGTTCTGCCCTTCAGGTTCCCCGGGGAAGACATTATCCCCCATACCTGAATTAAGGCCTGCGGTCTGCGTTAGCATCTGCAGCGAAGCATTCGGCAATCAGCATACAGTTGTGGTTCTCTGGCTGAAATCTCCCTCTAACGTGTGAGGGACAAGTAAGTGTTTTTATAATAAAACAGCTGATGTTCTGAGAAAATGTCCCTATGTAAGGATGTGTGTTTTCTATGAATACCAGAGACAAAGCTTTTACCACGTTCACCGGCAACTTATCTTACTGCAGCCTTGAAAGAAGCACAGAGTAAACAAGAATTTCTTGTTTGAGAACGTAGTGCTGGCCTAAGCAAGAACAGCTAGATAGAGAGAAAGTAAACAAGAGCGCAAAAGTGGCTATTGTTAAAATAATAAACAAAGCTGAATAAAATATATCTAGGTTAAAGTGCACAGCGGTAGGCCTAGTGTGCTAAAATAACGTGCAGGGAGCTATAACTAAAATGGCTACACAACAGTTTAACCCATGGTACAGCCATGTGCATCAATGTCAAACCCTTGGTGCAGCCATGTGCATCAATGTCTAAACTATGGTACAGCCCTGGGCATCAATGTCTAAACCACGGCTCAGCCATGTGCATCAATGTCTAACCCATGGTACAGCCATGGTAAAAACCATGGTACAGCCATGACCATCAATGTCTGGAGAAGAGAGTCATTGTTTTGACTTTGCCAGGGCCATGATAGTTTCTTCTCACCCATGCTGAATGAACGACCCCCTTTTTTTTAGCAGTGTTTGGCACATGCTTACCGCAGACTTTCTCTCACTGGGCCCTGTCTAGCATGGCACTGGCTGCGGTAAACATCCTGCTAGCCGTTTCCATCATTTTTTGAGCAGGAAGGGGATGTGTCTGTCATGTGAGCTGCGTTGAAGTTAGGGCTTTCTTTGCATGCCACCTCTACTTGAATGCTTATTATGTGGATTCTCAGGGTTTTCAGCGGTGTTTATTTCCTTCACAGAATCGGAAGCAGTTCCTTCACTGATGCCTGCTGTGCAGAGATAGCCTCAGTTCTCAGCATTAATCACTCACTCACTGAAGTGGACCTTAGTGATAACACAGTGGGAGATGCGGGGGTCACACAGCTGTGTGAAGGGTTCAAGCATCCGGACTGCACCATACCACGACTGAGGTAAGAAACCCTCAGAGAACCCTTTATTTACAACAGGATTCACTCCTCAGCACTCCCCATCCTTTCCCCCTTCCTGGTTTATATGTACAGCACTAAATCCTTGCGAATGGCCTGTCTCACTCCTTATCCCACAACTTCAGCATTGCAGCATTTCACTTGCATACATGCACACACACACACTCACACACAGACACAGACACCCACACACACTCACACAAGGACACTCACATACACATACACACACAGGCACACACAGAGACACTCACACATCAACACACACACACACACACTCTCACACACGGACACTCACATAGACACACAGGCACACACAGAGACACTCACGCAGACACACACACATCCACACACAAGCATGCACACACACACACACACACACACTTAACCACCCCCAAAGTTTTGCTACCAAGCACCTATAATTTCCTTGCTGCCCATGAAAACCACCCATGCCTGACACCTAAAAACACTTTAATGTCCGTATAGACTACACATCCCTGAACCAGAAAACCACCTTTTTTTCACTATATACTAATCATCCCTGCCCCTATGTATTGCCCATCCTTGAACCTTGAAATCTACAAACTACCCATGAGCAGTACCCATGCCTGAAACCTAAAAACTGCTTACTACCCTGTTACGCTGCTCATCCCAAATGCTAAAACTCCACTTACTATCTCCAGGCAAAGTCCATCCCTGAGCCCTCAAACTCTTTAGTACCTGTAAGCTCTAACCCTCCCTGAACCCTAAACACACCTTACTTCCCCCATGCTCTACCTATCCCCGAATCCCAAAAAATGTTAACTACCCCATACAAGACCAATCCTTGAACCCTAAAATCTTTCACTTTCCAATTTACTATGAATCCCTGTATACTAAAAACTCTTAAAACCTGCTACAAAAACCTATGAAACGTATAAAAAAATACCCATGTATGAAATTATTCTCTAAAAAAATAGTTAAATACATTTAAATGTATAAATATTGAAAATTCTCATTTACATTTACATTATTTTTATCTCACTAATTATTTGATATTAATATAAATGAAATCGAAACC
Organism: Pleurodeles waltl; assembly: GCF_031143425.1. Lineage (NCBI taxonomy): Eukaryota > Metazoa > Chordata > Amphibia > Caudata > Salamandridae > Pleurodeles > Pleurodeles waltl. The sequence continues at coordinate 14,805,596 of NC_090444.1, read as the reverse complement.
ACCATTACAAATGTAAGAAACAGAACCGAAACAAGTTATGTTAACTGCTATTGGTAGGTTTGCTTTCTGATAAAGAAAAAGGCAGTCGAACAGGATCACATCAATGGTGTCATTTGAACTATCATGAGTTAAGTTATCAATATGCAATATAAGGACTCGAGATTAAGAGGCTGCAAAGTAGACATAACATACTTCTGCCCTCGCCCACCGTTTATCATTGTTTCATTCCTGATTGTGGTCTGACACCTTTACAACCTGTATTTTCAGTGTTTAACCATATACGCATTCCTTTACACAGTCTTTATCATTCCATATTTTGCAATTATGCTGACTCCTTCACAGTCTGCATTTTCAAGGTTTAACCACATACTCATTCCTTTACACAGTCTTTATCATTACATTTTTCACACTCATGCTGACGTGGACTGTGAATCTCTTGTTGCAGTCTTTTAGCACAACTAAGCCATTCACTCTTCTTCCCCAAGACCACCATTTCCCCTGACTGTGAGGCACAAGGAAGTATCGTACTGCAGATACTGGTGCAGAAAATGTGAGAGTTGGATAAAGGGAGCCAGGCTATTGATTGTTATGTAGAGGGGGTGAAGCATTAAGGATATGAGTACAGCTGAGGTCAAAGATGCAGATGGATAATGTTAAGCATACAAGTTCGGAGTTAGGGAAAAGAGGGTTTCTTTCTTTCTAGCTGAGTTCCTTCCTTTGTCTTCTGCTGTTGGGTGTGTGCTCCCTCACTGTTTCCTTTGTCTTCTTCTGTTGGGTGTGTGCTCCCTCGCTACTTCCTTTACCTTCTGCTGTTGGGTGTGTGCTCCCTCGCTACCTCCTTTATCTTCTGCTGTTGGGTGTGTGCTCCCTCACTATCTCCTCTATCTTCTGCTGTTGGGTGTGTGCTCCCTCGCTACTTCCTTTATCTTCTGCTGTTGGGTGTTGGCTCCCTTACTGTTTCCTTTGTCTTCTTCTGTTGGGTGTGTGCTCCCTCACTGTTTCCTTTGTCTTCTTCCGTTGGACGTGTTCTCCCTCGCTACTTCCTTTGTCTTCTTCCGTTGGGTGTGTGCTCCCTCACTGTTTCCTCTGTCTTCTTCTGTTGGGTGTGTGCTCCCTCACTGTTTCCTTTGTCTTCTTCTGTTGGATGTGTGCTCCCTCGCTACTTCCTTTGTCTTCTGCTGTTGGGTGTGTGCTATATTGCTACTTCCTTTGTTTTCTGCTGTTGCATGTGTGCTCCATCGCTACTTCCTTCGTCTTCTGCTGTTGCATGCGTGCTCCATCGCTACTTCCTTTGTCTTCTGCTGTTGGGTGCGTGCTCCATCGCTACTTCCTTTTTCTTCTTCCATTGGGTTTGTGCTCCCTAACTGTTTCCTTTGTCTTCTTCTGTTGGGGGTGTGCTCCCTCACTGTTTCCTTTGTCTTCTGCTGCTGGGTGTGTGCTCCCTCGCTACTTCCTTTGTCTTCTTCTGTTGGGTGTGTGCTCCCTCACTACTTCCTTTGTCTTCTTCAGTTGGGTGTGTGCTCCCTTGCTACTTCTTTTATCTTGTGCTGTTGGGTGTGTGCTCCCTCGCTACTACCTTTATCTTCTTCTGTTGGGTGTGTGCTCCCTCACTGTTTCCTTTGTCTTCTTCTGTTGGGTGTGTGCTCCCTCACTGTTTCCTTTGTCTTCTGCTGTTGGGTGTGTGCCCCCTCGCTACTTTCTTTATCTTCTTCTGATGGGTGTGTGCTCCCTTGCTGCTTCCTTTATCTTCTGCTGTTGTGTGTGTGCTCCCTCACTGTTTCCTTTGTCTTCTTCTGTTGGGTGTGTGCTTCCTCACTGTTTCCTTTTTCTTCTGCTGTTGGGTGTGTGCTCCCTCTCTTCTTTCTTTATCCACTTCTGTTGGGTGTGTGCTCCCTTGCTACTTCCTTTATCTTCTGCTGTTGGGTGTGTGCTCCCTCACTGTTTCGTTTGTCTTCTTCTGTTGGGTGTTGGCTCCCTCACTGTTTCCTTTGTCTTGTGCAGGTTGTGGATGTGATCCCTCACTGCTTCCACTTCCTTAGATTACCTGTGTGTTCCTTCACTAATTGATTTATCTTCTACAGCAGTGGTTCCCAACCTGTGGTCCGGGGATCCCTGGGGGTCCGCGAAGCCTCCTCAGGGGGTCCGCGACTGCGTGGAAAATTAAATAATATTAACAGATTAGGTCCCCAGCTTTCAGTAATGACTCAGTGGGCGAGTCCCCAGATTCCAATAATGATTCAGTGGGGGTCCCCGGGTTCCAGTAATGACAAAGTGGGGGTCCACAGAAGTCTAAAGGTTGGGAACGACTGTTCTACAGGTTGTGTGTGCAGTAGCAGCTCCTTGCAATAGAAAATGGCGGAGCAGCACGAGGGAGGGGGGTGATAGTAAACAATAATGTTAAAAAAAAGACACTTACCTGCCGCTGCTACTTCCAGTCCCGCTCTGCTGGCTACCTCAATGCTCCTCTGCTCCCGGCAGCCACACAGCACAGGCTCCCAGACTCCCCACCCAATCCAGGCTCTGTTCTCATAGTATTACCCAGCATCAGAGCAGCTCTAGAATTGGCCTGCGCGGGCTGGTTTAACGCTCGCTCAGGGACAGGCACACACAGAGACACTCACGCAGACACACACACATCCACACACAAGCATGCACACACACACACACACACTTAACCACCCCCAAAGTTTTGCTACCGGGCACCTATAATTTCCTTGCTGCCCATGTAAACCACCCATGCCTGACACCTGAAAACACTTTAATGTCCATATAGACTACACCTCCCTGAACCAGAAAACCACCTTTTCTATCACTATATACTAATCATCCCTGCCCCTATGTATTGCCCATCCTTGAACCTTGAAATCTACAAACTACCCATGTGCAGTACCCATGCCCGAAACCTAAAAACTGCTTACTACCCTGTTACGCTGCTCATCCCAAATGCTAAAACTCCACTTACTATCTCCAGGCAAAGTCCATCCCTGAGCCCTCAAACTCTTTAGTACCTGTAAGCTCTAACCATCCCTGAACCCTAAACACACCTTACTTCCCCCATGCTCTACCTATCCCCGAATCCCAAAAAATGTTAACTACCCCATACAAGACCAATCCTTGAACCCTAAAATCTTTCACTTTCCAATTTACTACGCATCCCTGTATACTAAAAACTCTTAAAACCTGCTAAAAAACCTATGAAACGTATAAAAAAATACCCATGTATGAAATTATTTTCTAAAAAATAGTTAAATACATTTAAATGTATAAATATTGAAAATTCTCATTTACATTTAAATTATTTTTATCTCACTAATTATTTGATATTAATTTAAATGAAATCTAAACCACCATTACAAATGTAAGAAACAGAACCGTAACAAGTTATGTTAACTGCTATTGGTAGGTTTGCTTTCTGATAAAGAAAAAGGCAGTCGAACAGGATCACATCAATGGTGTCATTTGAACTATCATGAGTTAAGTTATCAATATGCAATATAAGGACTCGAGATTAAGAGGCTGCAAAGTAGACATAACATACTTCTGCTCTCACCCACCGTTTATCATTGTTTTGTTCCTGATTGTGGTCTGACACCTTTACGACCTGTATTTTCAGTGTTTAACCATATACGCATTCTTTTACACAGTCTTTATCATTCCATATTTTGCAATTATGCTGACTCCTTCACAGTCTGTATTTTCAAGGTTTAACCACATACTCATTCCTTTACACAGTCTTTATCATTACATTTTTCACACTCATGCTGACGTGGACTGTGAATCTCTTGTTGCAGCCTTTTAGCACAACTAAGCCATTCACTCTTCTTCCCCAAGACCACCATTTCCCCTGACCGTGAGACACAAGGAAGTATCGTACTGCAGATACTGGTGCAGAAAATGTGAGAGTTGGATAAAGGGAGCCAGGCTATTAATTGTTATGTAGAGGGGGTGAAGCATTAAGGATATGAGTACAGCTGAGGTCAAAGATGCAGATGGATAATGTTAAGCATACAAGTTCGGAGTTCGGGAAGAGAGGGTTTCTTTCTTTCTAGCTGAGTTCCTTCCTTTGTCTTCTGCTGTTGGGTGTGTGCTCCCTCACTGTTTCCTTTGTCTTCTTCTGTTGGGTGTGTGCTCCCTCGCTACTTCCTTTACCTTCTGCTGTTGGGTGTGTGCTCCCTCGCTACCTCCTTTATCTTCTGCTGTTGGGTGTGTGCTCCCTCACTACCTCCTCTATCTTCTGCTGTTGGGTGTGTGCTCCCTCGCTACTTCCTTTAGCTTCTGCTGTTCGGTGTTGACTCCCTCACTGTTTCCTTTGTCTTCTTCCATTGGGTGTGTGCTCCCTCACTGTTTCCTTTGTCTTCTTCCGTTGGGTGTGTGCTCCCTCGCTACTTCCTTTGTCTTCTTCCGTTGGGTGTGTGCTCTCTCACTGTTTCCTTCGTCTTCTTCTGTTGGGTGTGTGCTCCCTCATTGTTTCCTTTGTCTTCTTCTGTTGGGTGTGTGCTCCCTCGCTACTTCCTTTGTCTTCTGCTGTTGGGTGTGTGCTATATTGCTACTTCCTTTGTTTTCTGCTGTTGGGTGTGTGCTCCATCATTACTTCCTTCGTCTTCTGCTGTTGCATGTGTGCTCCATCGCTACTTCCTTTGTCTTCTGCTGTTGGGTGTGTGCTCCATCGCTACTTCCTTTTTCTTCTTCCATTGGGTGTGTGCTCCCTCACTGTTTCCTTTGTCTTCTTCTGTTGGGTGTGTGCTCCCTCACTGTTTCCTTTGTCTTCTGCTGCTGGGTGCGTGCTCCCTCGCTACTTCCTTTGTCTTCTGTTGGGTGTGTGCTCCCTCACTACTTCCTTTGTCTTCTTCAGTTGGGTGTGTGCTCCCTTGCTACTTCTTTTATCTTGTGCTGTTGGGTGTGTGCTCCCTCGCTACTACCTTTATCTTCTTCTGTTGGGTGTGTGCTCCCTCACTGTTTCCTATGTCTTCTTCTGTTGGGTGTGTGCTCCCTCACTGTTTCCTTTGTCTTCTGCTGTTGGGTGTGTGCTCTCTCACTACTTTCTTTATCTTCTTCTGTTGGGTGTGTGCTCCCTTGCTACTTCCTTTATCTTCTTCTGTTGGGTGTGTGCTCCCTTGCTACTTCCTTTATCTTCTTCTGTTGGGTGTGTGCTCCCTTGCTACTTCCTTTATCTTCTGCTGTTGGGTGTGTGTTCCCTCACTGTTTCCTTTGTCTTCTTCTGTTGGGTGTTGGCTCCCTCACTGTTTCCTTTGTCTTGTGCAGGTTGTGGATGTGATCCCTCACTGCTTCCACTTTCTTAGATTACCTGTGTGTTCCTTCACTGATTGATTTATCTTCTACAGCAGTGGTTCCCAACCTGTGGTCCGGGGACCCCTGGGGGTCCGCGAAGCCTCCTCTGGGAGTCCGCGACTGCTTGGAAAATTAAATAATATTAACAGATTAGGTCCCCAGCTTTCAGTAATGACTCAGTGGGGGAGTCCCCAGATTCCAATAATGATTCAGTGGGGGTCCCCGGGTTCCAGTAATGACAAAGTGGGGGTCCACAGAAGTCTAAAGGTTGGAACGACTGTTCTACAGGTTGTGTGTGCAGTAGCAGCTCCTTGCAATAGAAAGTGGCGGAGCAGCACGAGGGAGGGGGGTGATAGTAAACAATAATGTAAAAAAAAAGACACTTACCTGCCGCTGCTACTTTCAGTCCCGCTCTGCTGGCTACCTCAATGCTCCTCTGCTCCCGGCAGCCACACAGCACAGGCTCCCAGACTCCCCACCCAATCCAGGCTCTGTTCTCATAGTATTACCCAGCATCAGAGCAGCTCTAGAATTGGCCTGCGCGGGCTGGTTTAACGCTCGCTCAGGGACAGGGAGCCTGTGCCTTTTCTCTACCCAGGTGTACAACACAGCTAGGTTGGAGGAATGGAAATGCACCTGTCGGTTTGGCTGTCCTAAGCCTGCCGGCCAAACTGACATGCAGACTTAAGTACCAACCGCTTCTTTTCCCTGCTCTGACCCCTCCCTACACTCACGTGGCTCAGTCATGGAATGAAAAATAAAATAAGAATTAGATTGTTTTATTATCAATTTATTTTTCATTTGCTGGCGCTGAGCAGTGGTGCGATGCTCCTCCGTCATTACCCGCTGCTGTGTGTGTGTGTGTGTGTGTGTACTCTCTTACTGCTTCCTTTGTCTTACGTAGATTGTGGATGTGCTCCCTCACTGACTCCTGCTGTGCAGCCCTCGCCTCTGTTCTTGGCAGCAGCGCGTGCCTCAAAGAGCTCAAACTAAGCTACAACGCATTAGGGGATATCGGGCTCAGGCATTTGTGTGATGGGCTGAAGCACCCGAACTGCAGGCTGGAGAAACTAGAGTAAGTAATCTGTTTTTATGTACTGTTACCTGTCCCCAGTGCTTGAATTGGGGTCTACACGTTTTCTAAATCCCTCTACTTGTGCTGTTAAATGCTGATATGCTGAATACCTGGCCACCCTATTCACAATTCTACCTCGTGTACCTTTCCTCAACCACCCTACATGGCCTGTCTCTTTATCTTACTGTTGCAGGTTCTTTTTCATCCCATTTTTTAGGTCTTGGCTAAAAACAGGTTTAGCTGTTTGTAGGCAGATCTATTGTTTCCAATATATAGAATGCACTTTAAGTGGACTTTGGTCCAGTCCCTTGCTCATGATTGGATGTCTTGGTGGTTTCCTCCCCAATCTGTTTTTGTCCTGCTCAGGAGCTCTTCAACCTCACAGGGTTATTATTGGATGGGTTGTATCTTTCCACTGTTGACTCGCTGGGGATCTTTTTTATTTTGTGTTTGTATTTTGTAATACTTTGTATTTTTTCTATGCCGAGGACATGCTTCCCCCTCCACTGACCTGGGTCTGGTCCTCCGACCAGTCGAGACCCTTCAGGACCCGGCCTTGCACCTTGCAACCCCCACCTTGCTCTTCCTGCAGCCTCCTCTCTCTCTCTCTCTCTCTCTCTCTCTCTCTTCCTCTCTCATTTACTTTCCTTGCACCCTCTCTCAGGCTCTCTTTCTCTCTATGCCTTTTTTTTGCCTCTTTCTGGGCCTTCAGACTTCTCTAATTCTGTTTACCACACTCTCTCTTTCGCTTTTTTCCAAAGTGTGCCCTCTTCTCATTTTCCCACACTTGGGTTATCTTTTCTTTTTCTTCCATATTTGTACCTCTCTTTTCTTCTCCTCCCTCCCCCGACCTTTGTGCCTATCTGTGGGCTTTTATTTACATCTTGTGCACCGTTTCTTCCAACCGCTTCTGTCTACCTCTTGTGCTATTTCTCTCCTCCTCTCTCGCTCTGCTTGCCCTTTCAGGCCCCCACAGAACTTGCACTTTTCTCCCCTTCTATCTCACCCTCCTACCTCCTCCTTACCTGCTTTCCCAAATCTTCTTGCTTCTTCTTGAGTCTTCCTACTGTCCTTTCTAGTCCTGCCCATTGCCCCTGCACTCACCCCAGGATCTTCTTAATTGCGGCCACTGTTCGACCGAGCCACTGGTGTGCCAAAGGCACACCAAAGGCTAATCCATCTGTGACTGTCTGAGTCTGGACTCCGCCCAGCGCCACGTCTGTTTAGTCCTTGACACTACACAGCAGCTATCCTCAATTCGCACGATCAAGATGCCTAACAACCCTCTGCTGCTGGTCTGCTCCAAACAGCTCAGTAGGACCTTTCTCATACATCCAGTGCCACTTCACTTGTAGCATCCCACTTGCACACACCGCCTGCACACACCCTCAAGCCTACCCAGACTATCACCTCACAACACACTGCACCAGAATCTCAGCAAACACTCACATGCATGCTCCTCATCACTTCTGGACCTTTTCGGCCCCTTTCGAGACCTTCTCCCATCACACCCTCTGCACTGAAATCCACAACGCCAGCATCCGTGACAAAGCCTTTGAGTGGATCTGCTCCTCCTTCACCGGCCGAACCCAGAGAGTCAGGCTCCCACTGTTCTCATCTAAACTGATTGAGATGAGCTGCAGAGTTCCTCAGGGCCCTTCTCTGAGTCCCACCCTCTTCAACATCTACATGGCCCAGCTTGCGAATGTCACCGGAAAACATGGACTCAACATCGTTTCCTATGCTGACAACACCCAGCTGATCCTCTCCCTCACTGACCAACCGACAATCCCCAAAAGAAACTTCCACAATGGAAGAAGGTCAGCTGCCTGAAACTCAACTCCGAGAAAACCGAGGTCCTCATCCAAGGCTCCACCCCCTCCAACTGGGATTGCTCTTGGTGGCCCTCAACACTTGGAAGCCCCCCTACACCTACCGATTACGCATGCAACTTCGGCATCATCCTCAACTCCTCACTCTCAATGAACCCCCAAATCAATGCAGTCTCATCCTCCTGTTTCCACACCCTCTGCCTACTCAGAAAGATCTTCAAATGGATCCCCATCGAGTCCAGCGGAACAGTCACCCAAGCACTTGTCAGCAGCAAGTTAGACTACGGCAACACATTCTATGCTGGCACCACCCAAAAGCTCCAAAGGAAACTGCAGAGAATCTAAAACGCCTTGGCCAGACTCATCCTGGAGATCCCCCACTACAGGCAAATCACCACTCACCTAAGAGACCTTCACTGGCTCCCGATCCACAAAAGAATCACCTTCAAGCTCCTCATGCGTGCCTACAAGTCCCTCCACAACATTGGACCCTCATACCTCAACCACCGCCTGTTCTTCTGCACGCCCACCAGACACCTCTGCTCCACCCAACTGGCCCTTGCCACAACCCCAAGGATCCGCAAGAACTGAACCGGAGTATGCTCCTTCTCTTACCTCACTGCTCACTCTTCCGCAACATCTCAGGCAATCACCCTCACTACCTCAATCAAGAAGAACCTCAAGACCTGGTCCTTTAACTGAACTGCTACCACCCCCCATCAGCGCCTTGAGACCCTTACGGGTGATATGCCACACTCTACAAGAACCTGATTGATTGACTGATTGATAAATTGATTGAACAGAGACACCATCAAATGGACCACAACCACAGATTTAGCCAGCCCCTTCATGGAACACATGCACCTCATTCTGCAAACAGCTTCACCTTGAAAGGTGACCAAGCATACACACAAGGTGGAACACAATTGAGCTTCAGCAACCTCATCTCAGACTTCCTCGCTCCATTCACCATCAACTTCAAGGACTTTATACTACTCTGAGGCCTCAACTTCCACTTGGAGGACACCACAGACCACTGCTCCACAGACCTCTTGAGAGCCTGAATAACATTGGACTCTCCCAGCTCGTTACTGATCCTACACACGATGCAGGGCACACTCTGTATTCAATCTTTACCACCAGCAACAACATTAAATACAACTGCAACTCACGCTCATTTGGACCGGCCACTTCATCAACACTTACAAATCCCTACACTGCAATCCAAAGCTTCCACCAGAATCAATCTGCCCTGCCGAAACTGGAACAAAATCACAAAAGCTGACTGGCGCAACGCTTTTGAAATGGACCCAGCCAACACTACCACTGTTAGACCTGGCATCCTTGGTGCGGTAGCCCCTGTCTTTTTGCCTCTGCTTCCTGTATTTTTGAGTGTGTGCGGACTTCGTTTTTGTTGGTTTTGGTACCAAGGACATTTTACCACGGCTGACCAGTGATAAGGTAGAAGTGCTGTCTGTATAAATTGTGATTATGATTGGTTATCCCTGAATGACATATTTGATTTACTAGAAGTCCCCAGTAAAGTGCACTAGAGGTGCCCAGGGCCTGTAAATCAAATGCTACTAGTGGCCCTGCAGAACTGATTGTGCCACCCACATGACCAGCTCTGTAAACATGTCTCAGACCTACCACTGCAGTGTCTATGTGTGCAGTTTTGCACTGCCAATTCGATCTAGCCAATGTACCCACTGCCAGGCCCAAACCTTCTCTTTCACTACATATATTCACCCCTAGGCCAAAGGTAGCCCCAGGGGCAGGGTGCAGTGTATTTAGAAGGTAGGACAGGTACTGGTGTATTTTACATGTCCTGCAATACTGACGCATTTGGTTTTCACTATTGCAAGGCCTATCTCTCCCATAGGTTAAGATGGGGACTGCCTTAAAATATCTTTTAAGTGCAGTTTCCCATGGGGACCAGATAGAAATATGGAGTTTGGGTCTCTGAACTTACAATTTAAAAATACAGTTGGTTTTTAGATTGTTTGAAAATACCACTTTTAGGAAGTGGGCATTTCCTGCTTAACCATTCTGTGCCTCTGCCTGCCTGTGGAATGCACGTCTGGGTCAGACTGACACTTGGGCTGTTTGTGACTTCTCTCTAGACAGTGACATAAAGGGAGCTGAGGTTTGTCCTGCATATCCTGATGAGTCTCCCGGGCGAGAGTGGGGAGGGAGGAGCTGGCACTTATACCTGAAAGGGCTGTGCCTGTCCGCACACAATGCAGTCTCCAACTGGAGGAAATGGAGAAAGAGAGCTTTCTAAGGCTGAGACACAGTTGATGTGTTGTATTCATCACTTGATGTCCTGTAGTTTGTTTACCTTTTGTTCTGAGTGTTCTGAATGTGGTTTTGTAATATAATCTTTTTTGTTTGTTTCAAGTAAAGAAAGACATCAGAAACCTCTCTCTCTTGTTCTTGGTAGGACTGTAGCTTCTCTTCTCAAAGGCTGGGAAATTTTACACTTAGTGCCTGGGTTGTGATGTGACTCTCGAAGCTTCAGTGCTGATTACAGTAGTTTTTTACCTTTCCATAAAGAATTTAAAAAAAAGCAAAATTATGATGTGTTCTTTTTGTTTGAGATAAGTACCCCATTTGAAATGTGTGTATTTATTTCTCGTTTGTCTATTGCAGATTACTTCATTGCTCCTTCACAAGCGCCTGCAGCAAAGATCTCAGCTCTGCGGTCTCTATGAACCATTCCCTCTTAGATCTGAACTTGGCAGATAATGAACTAGGGGATGTTGGAATGAGAGGCTTGTTTGATGGACTGAGACAGTCCAGCCGCAGTGTCCAGACACAGGAGTAAGCTCAGCTTTTGCTGCAAATATCTCTTGAACGTTCATCCGCGGCATTACGTTCAACTTCTGAGAATGAATTTCACAATTTTCGATGTAGGAGGAAGTCCTCACATTTTGTAAAAAGTAGGACTGTGTTCTAGTGTATTCATCACTGTTAGAATTTGTGGTCTGTTGTACTAGTGCACTTTTCCCCAGCCTCCTTGGCACAATGTTCAGTGTGGTCAGACTTGTCAGTTTGCTTAGGTGCCAATGAGGCTCTGATGGTGGGGTTTGGGACTGTATGTGAATGAATCTGTGCTGACCTTTAAAGAGGCCTCAAGTAGAGCTGAAAACACTTCTTTTTAACCAAGCCTCCACAGCCAACACTCACCAGCAATGGACATCTAGACTGTTGCTTTGTGTAATGATGCCACTTTTGGTTTTGAGATTCTGTCCCTGATGGCCCCTTTAAATCCTCATTGTTACATGATGTACTTGCTCCCCAGCGAAGCCTCAGCAAACACCTGGCCTGGATATCTGCTAACTTTCCACGCACGTACCTTCTCAACCTTCTCATCACCTTTAAAATCAAGACCACGTTTTACCTTTTGCTGCTGAACAAAGTACATGTGGACTGCTCTCTCTGCTCGTCTTTGGTCTATGACCATTCTCAACCTCCAATATCCCATATCAGATATATCTGCAAACTCTCATTTATGCCCTGGCAGGAGGACCAAGCATTTCATCTCACAGTGAATATAAAGTGGAGCCAGAATAATGCAGTTTAAGTTGTAAGCAGTCAGCTTAAAAGTCATAAAGAGCAAAATATTGCATAATAGATACTTTTAACAATAGCATTTATTTTTAGTCCAGATGTAAGAAGCTTATGCATTTGGAAGTCTTTACTCTGTGAACCAAAGAACTGTACATTCAACCATGTCACCAAGACAGAAAAGTAAAACACATTAACTTACAACAGTCATTAATTACTGAATTGTGAGTAACACAAACAATGCATGCTTCGTATAAAACCATAAATACAAAGGTCAAAATGTCAATACATACATCAAAGAGCACAAAGTGACAGGAATCCTAGCTATCATCATGACTCTTCTACAGTAAAACTGCACTCCCCCTTCTCCTCTGCATCTTTGGGGCCACGGTATAGGGTCTGGAGCTCCTACGCATCTTCGCTTCTCGTGGGACCCCGGGATGGGGTTGAGGGCCCATGAGACTGATCTTCACGGGGAGCGCAACAGGGCTTCCCGGCTTCCTCTTTCCTTGTACAGCTGGCAACCATCTTGCGGGGGTCACAGCGGAGTTCCCCTAGCCATTCTTCTTTGCCGGTCCCAGGGATGGGGTCTGGGGCCCCTTTCCATGATATTCACTGGGAGTGTGACATCAGTCCCTGACTTTATTTCAGCTGCAGGAGGTTCCAGGATGGGGTCTGGGGTCCCTACACCATTGCGGCGAGGGGGGTGCGTGATGGCCCCCCTCCCTGAACGGGCCAGGTTTCACAAGGGTCTGGGGCCCCTTTTTCCTCCAGTGAGGGAGTGCCACAGCACTCCCGCTGCTCCTCTTCCTCTTGGGGCAGCTCCTGGCCCTGCACCACCCCGGGGGCACAGTCTGGAGCAGCAGTAAAGCCCCACGGGCTTCGTCAATGCCTCTGGAAAAGTCAACAGTCAGAGCCCTTCTCCCCTTGGTACCTTGGGCTGCCAAGGGCTGATTTCTGTGATTCTGGTGATGTTTCGCTTCTGGTAACAAGCCCTTGCCACCAGGACCCTGTTGTTAGGCCTCCTGGCCTAGAAGGGTCCCAAATTCTAGAGGGCCCTCCTTTTCTTCTGGCAGCGCACTCTCCCTGCGCCAGCTCAGTGTTTCCCCCAACTGGTCCTCAGGGGGGTAAGGGGCCAGCTTACCTGGCACTGGCATGTGCCTCTCCAGGCGTGACGTCCTTCAGGGGCAGAGTCCCTGCTCAAGGGGGACAGTCAGGGGGTTCTTTCTTCCAGTTACCCGTCTGCAGTGAAGCACAGCCAAGAGAGAGAGCTCAACCCTGTGCAGGATCTTTTAAGTGGGGGCGGAAGTGTCCAGCAGGCCTGCACCTCTGGCCTATCCAGGCTAGCAGTTGTTGGGCTGCGCACAACAAGAATTCTCCCTGCGCAGCCCTAACATGGGTGCACATGAGTGTGCACACATGATCATGTGTAACCAACCCGGGGGCCTCCCTCTTTTGCTGTGCCTCAGCAGCCTTTCCTTCGCACGGCGGCAGCAGCACTAAACACACGCAGTCCATTTTACCATGAGTTTACCGTGTGTGAGTCCCCGACTAGGAGGCTCCTCAAAAAGCGAAAAATCAGGGCGGACCAGATGGTCAGAACCGTCCTCTAACAGCACTCCCTGCACAACGGTAGTATCGAAGCAAAGAAATGAAATGGGGAAGTATAAAAGAGAAAATTGAAGACTAAAGGACTGGCCAACCAGCTCTGACACTGAAGCACATTCATTTTCTGGTGGAAGTACACGCGTGGTCAGAAAATGCCATCATCCACAGGGCAAGAGAGGCAATGACTACTGTGGACGGAGCCACTACCCCATAAGTGCAAACGACACCCAGATCAGTGGCAAAACAGAGCTGACCCAAACTCCTCTATGTATCTATATGGAAATGTATTTATGTAGATGGATGTTTGTATTATTTAATGATGGGTTTTATTACTAGATCCTGGCAGACATCTTAGAAGAGACTCTTGCATGAATTATTACAATGCAAATCTTCCCTTAGGTTTTCTCAGAGGCTGTAACAAACACTACAACATTTTCCGCAAGTTAATCTCTGATATTTCATGGAACACAATATCTGTCTTTGGGCTTTTATACAGAGAAACTACAATCCACCCTAAATATCCATTGACCCTAACACGCTTTTCACAATCAATGTCAGGCCTTGTAACTTTACCTAATAAACAGATCAGACATATGGAATTGGAACATCTTCCCAGTGATTCAATGAGTCCTATAACAGTTATCAACGGCTTGTCGCTATAACCAATTGAGACCTTCTGTATTGCACAAAAGCCTTCTCACAAGGTATCCATCTGACGTCCAGTCATAACATTACATAGTGCACATTACAGGTGCAAAACAATGCTATCCCACTTGAAAAGGGTCTAGCAAGTATCCTGACAGTACAAGTCTTCTATTCCCACAGTTTGTCAGGGGGGAGCCAGCACCAAACCCCTTGCCTCATATGATAGTCCATGGGATGCTGTGTAAACAGATACCTAGCCTAGGCCTTCATACAGAGCAATAACAATGTACCTGTGAATGCTTACTGAACTTATCATGTGCTTTTCACAATTAGTATGTCAGGCTTACTGCCTTTACTGTGACTTTTCATTATAGAGAATCCAGCCTATAACCATTACCATTAACCTGTCAGCGTAACCAACTCAGGCCTTCTGTGTTGACCATAAGCCTTCCTACAAGTCAACCATCCAATGTACGGTGATAAAATTACAAACATGTACAAAATGCAGTTTTCCAAACAATATAAAATCCTTACTGATAGAGCCCTTTAAGGATTACCATAGTGGAAATCATCTATGCCCATGGTTTGTTCGGGTGGGTCTCGAACACCAAAACCCTGGCGTGCTACGGTAATCTGTGAGACAAAATACCTGCCTACACACTGTAGCACAGTGTGATACAGACCACCTGCCTTTAACACAAGCTTTTCACAAGAAGTAAGTAAGTCCTACTGTAGTGTTTGGAAAGGGGGTACTCACTTCGGATGGATGCTGAAAAACTGTGGGGATCTTCACGTGACCCAGGGATTGGTGGCAGGGTTGAGACCCACTTAGTGGGACCAGAGGCCCCTGTGAACTTATGGGCAGTGGTGGGCGTGACCTTCATTAACTTTACAGCTAATGGACAGATTGCAGTTATCAGCCTTGGAATGTTAGGGCCTTAGGGTCCCCGGCCAAGAGGCATTGGGTCTTTTCTATCCTGAGGAGACACAACATACATGTAAAGCGCCCTCAAGAGACTCATCTCACTGAACCAGAGTTGACTAAATTCAAAAGAAGTGACACAGAAAATTATATGGGACAACTTACTCCGCATATTTGAGCCTCACCCTGGTATGGATAGCAGCAGGGTTCCATATGTGCTGCATAGTTCCCCTATAGACTCAGCTGGATTGTACACGATTCTGGAGGACACTCAGGATGGTACATCCTAGTACTTGCTATTTGGGGTGGGTGTAACATGCATAATTCTGTATAGTGCAAGCAAACAGATGTACCCCAAAATTCTGGGGGATTGCACAGAATTACCCATGAAGATTAATTCTGCATTTAGCTCTATTTTGCTAGTGCAAAGATGCTCCCTTGTGTCCAAAATGGATGCATTTTGCACTAAGAAATAGCGCTAAATGCAACAGAACATGAATAGTGTTAGTCCTGACAGCCTTAGGGTGGTTACCCCCAACTTTTTGCCTGCCTCCCTCCACTTTTTGACACTTTTTTTGCTGGTTTTAGGAATCTGTGCACTTTACCACTGCTAACCAGTGCTGAAGTGCATATGCTCTCTCCCTTAAAACATGGTAACATTGGCTCATACCCAAATGGCATATTTACTTTACTTGTAAGTCTCTAGTAAAGTGCACTGCATGTGCCCTGGGCCTGTAAATTAAATGCTACTAGTGGGCTGCAGCACTGATTGTGCCACCCACATAAGGAGCCCCATGTCCGTGTCTCAGGCCTGCCATTGCAATGCCTGTGTGTGCAGTTTCACTGCCACTTCGACTTGGCAATTAAAAGTACTTGACAAGCCTTAAAACTCCTATTTTCCTACATATAAATCACCCCTAAGGTAGGCCCTATGTAACCCATAGTGCAGGGTGCTGTGTAGGTAAAAGGCAGGACATATACCTGTGTGTTTTATATATCCTGGTAGTGGAAAACGCCTAAATTTGTTTTCCACTGCTGTGAGGCCTGCTCCTTTCATAGGCTAACATTAGGGCTACCCTCATATACTGTTTGGGTGGTAGACTCTGATCAGAAAGGGGTAAACAGGTCATATTTAGTGTGGTCAGAATGTCAATACAAAATCCTACTTATTGGTGAGGTTGGAGTTTATATTACTATTTTAGAAATGCCACTTTTAGAAAGTGAACATTTCTCTGCACTTAAATCCTTCTGTGCCTTACAATCCATGTCTGGGCTGGTTGAGAGCTCCATTGTGCACCTCACCCAGACAACCACAAACACAGGACACTCAGTCACACCTGCACACATCTGCATGCTGAATGAGTCCTCCTGGGCTGGGAGGGTGGAGGGGCCTGGCACTTACATTTCAAAGGCTAGTGGCCTGCCCCCACACAGTGGACTGCCAAACCCCGTACCGGGACCCTGGCACACAGGGTTGTACTGAAAGGGGACCTTGTGCACTTCAAAACCACTCTTTGAATTCTACCCCACTTCAAAAGCACTTTTGGGTATATAAGTTGGAGTCCTGACCCCACCAATTTAGACATTTCTAGACACCTCAAGATATTCCTTTGGCCAGACACCCTGCCCCAGAACCTGCAACCTGCCAAAAGGAACTGCCTGGCTGCCCAAAGGACTCACCTGGACTGCTTTTCTGAGAAGAACTGCAGCATTGCTGTTACCTTGCTGCCTTGCGGCCCTCTGGCTCTGCTGAGAAGTGCTCTCCAAGGGCTTGGCATATAAAACAGAGTTGGCGCCATGACTGCTCACCATGTATACCGAAGTGTTTGGTAGTGGGATTTTATCCAAAATACTGAAAGAGCCTGTGACTGTGGTGCTGCACCAACAGGGTCAGGATCCCATTACTCTGAGGTCCGATTGGACATTGTCATTAACTATTACAGATGGGAACATACTAGGTAAATTATTGGCAACTAGAATACAACATTTACTGAATTTGATGCAGACAGATCAATGCAGGTTTATTCCAGGATGAAACACCTCCCTTAATTTATGGAGCCTGCTTCATGTCAGGGATCAGGTGCCACAGGATATTGTAACTGCGGTCCTTCTTTCAACAGATATTGATAAATCTTTTGACACCATCTTGTGGTCCTGGTAGTTTGTGGTGCTTTGAAAACTGGAGTTTGGACCCAAAATGCTCTGATGGATAAAGTTATTTTACATGTGGCCATTAGCCATGGTATGCATGAGTTATGTGGTCTCACAACAATGGTCCATCAGATGTAACACTAGACAGGGGGGCCCAGTGTTGCCCCTGGTCTTTGCCTTGGCGATGACTTAGCCTGTAGGCTCCGGAGTAAGAAAAGTGAGTGGGGCATCACACTACCCCGTGGGGCTCACACCGTGTCCATGTAGATGGACTGTGTCTGTGGAACCCTGAATCCACTCTCCCTATGGTGATGTCAGTGCTGACAACCTTTGGTCACATATCCAGGGTGAGGGTTAATTGAATTACATATCATATATCTCATGTTAAAACCAGCTGGATGGTGTCATGCAACATCTCTGTACTCTGGCAGGATGACACTTTCTGATACTTGGATCTATACTAAGCTATTCTATTCTGTTCTATTCTGCTCCATTCTATTCTATTCTATTCTATTCTATTCTATTCTATTGTGTTCTGTTCTAGTCTAGTCTATTCTGTTCTATTCTTTTCTATTCTAATATGTTCTGTTCTATTCCAGTGTGTCCCAGACCTCTGCCATCTTGGAAACAGAGGTGTTGGGGGCACACTGGGCTGCTCTGAGTGGCCAGTGCCAGCAGGTGACATCAGAGGCTCCTTCTGATAGGCTCTTACCTAACTTGGTAGCCAAACCTCCTTTTCTGGCTATTTAGGGTCTCTGCTCTGGGGAATTCTTCAGATAACGAATGCAAGAGCTCACCAGAGTTCCTCTGCATCTCCCTCTTCGCCTTCTACCAAGGATCGACCGCTGACTGCTCCAGGGCGCCTGCAAAACCGCAACAATGTAGCAAGATGACTACCAGCAACATTGTAGTGCCTAATCCTGCCAGCTTTCTCGACTGTTTCCAGGTGGTTCATGATCTGGGGGTAGCCTGCCTTCACCCTGCACCAGAAGCTCCGAAGAAATCTCCTGTGGGTCGACTGAATCTTCCCCCTGCAACCGCAGGCACCAAAATACTGCATCACCGGTCCTCTGGGTCCCCTCTCAGCACGACGAGCGTGGTCCCTGGAACTCAGCAACTCTGTCCAAGTGACTCCCACAGTCCAGTGACTCTTCAGTCCAAGTTTGGTGGAGGTAAGTCCTTGCCTTCCCACGCTAGACTGCAAAGTTGTGTACTGCGTGATTTGCAGCTGCTCTGGCTCCTGTGCACTCTTCCAGGATTTCCTTCGTGCACAGCCTAGCCTGGGTCCCCAGCACTCCGTCCTGCAGTGCACAACCCTCTGAGTTGGCCTCCGACGTCGTGGGACCCTCTTTTGTAACTTCACGTGGACTCCGGTTCACTATTCTAAGTGCCTGTTGGGGTACTTCTGCGGGTGCTGCCTGCTTCTGTGAGGGCTCTCTGAGTTGCTGAGTGCCCCCTCTGTCTCCTCCTCCAAGTGGTGACATCCTGGTCCTTCCTGGTCCTCAGCAGCACCCAAAAACCTCTACCGCGACCCTTGCAGCTAGCAAGGCATGTTTGCGGTATTTCTGCGTGGGAACACCTGTGCAAGCTTCATCACAATGTGGGACATCTATCTTCTAAAGGCGAAGTTCCTAGTCCTCTTCTTTCTTGCAGAATTCCAAGCTTCTTCCATCCGAAGGCAGCTTCCTTGCACCTTCATCCGGGGTTTCCTGGGCTCCTGCCCCCCTGGACACTGGCGCGACTATTGGACTTGGTCCCATTGCCTTGCAGGTCCTCAGGTCCGGAAATCCGTTGTCAGTGCACTGCTGGTGTGTGTTGTTCTTGCAGAATCCCCCTATCACGACTATTGTGCTCTGTTGGGGTAGTAGGTGTACTTTACTCCTACTTTTCAGGGTCTTGGGGTGGGGTATCTTGGACACCCTGACTGTTTTCTTACAGTCCCAGCGACCCTCTACAAGCTCACATAGGTCTGGGGTCCAATCGTGATTCGCATTCCACTTTTGGAGTATATGGTTTGTGTTGCCCCTATGCCTATGCTTGCCTATTGCAACCTATTGTAATTCTACACTGTTTGCATTACTTTTCTGACTCTTACTTACCTATTTTGGGTTTGTGTACATATAACTTGTGTATATTACTTACCTTCTTACTGAGGGTACTCACTGAGATACTTGTGGCATATTGTCTGTTAGAAATGGGGTCTTTGGTTGACAGTCAGGTTACCCCCTGTTCAAGCAAGGACCCTCACTCTAGTCAGGGTAAAAGAGAATCACCCTCAGCTAACCCCTTCTTACCCCCTTGGTAGCTTGGCAGAGCAGTAGGCTTAACTTCAGAATGCTTGGTGTAAAGTATTTGTACCAACACACACAGTATCTTAATGAAAACACTACAAAATGACACAACACCGGTTTAGAAAAATAGGAAATATTTATCTAAACAACACAAGACCAAAACTACAAAAATCCGACATACACAAGTCAAGTTATGATTTTTTAAAGATTAAACTCAAAAATAGCGCTTAGAAACAAAAATGCTTCAATGAGATGTTAACACGGCGTCGTGACGGAGTCGTTCCCAACAAGCCGACACCAGCGGCGCCGGACACGGAGTCCTGTAGACCCCCAAGTACAGTACCTTTGGTGAAGAGTGAAAACAAGCCGAGGCGCAAAGTCAGGAATCGCGGCGTCTGTGCGAAACGTTGAATCCGTGCACTTCAAGCGGCGTCAGTCACGACGTGGTGTGGCGACTTCCACGGAGTCGCGGACTTCAGGGGGGCTGCTGCAGCGACGGGCCTGCGAAGAGTGTCGCGTTCCAGCGAAGGTCACGGCGTCAGGTGCAGGCGGCGTTACCGGATTCAGCAGCGGCGTCGGTCCGGAGTCATCCGAAGTCGATTTCCTTGGATTTCCACCAGCTTTCCTTTCATGGGCCCAGGGACTGGATAGGGTACCACTTGTCAGAGCAGGAGTCTCTCCAGAGACTCCAGGTGCTGGCAGAGAGAAGTCTTTTCTGTCCCTGAGACTTCAAACAACAGGAGGCAAGCTCTAACTCAAGCCCTTGGAGATTTCTTCACAAGATGGAAGGCACACAAAGTCCAGTCTTTGCCCTCTTACTCTGGCAGAAGCAGCACTGCAGGAAAGCTCCACAAAGCACAGTCACAGGCAGGGCAGCACGTCTTCCTCAGCTATCAGCTCTTCTCCAGGCAGAGGTTCCTCTTGGTTCCAGAAGTGTTTCTAAAGTCTGTAGATTTGGGTGCCCTTCTTATACCCATTTTAGTCTTTGAAGTCACCTTTCTTCAAAGGGGACTCACACCTACTTGTGAAATCCTGCCTTGCCCAGGCAAGTCATCAGACACACAGCAGGGGGTTGGAGCCGGCATTGTCAGAGGCAGGCACAGTCCTTTCAGATGAGAGTGACCACTCCACCCCTCCCTCCTAGCAGAGATGGCTAATCAGGAAATGCAGGTTACACCCCAGCCCCCTTTGTGTCACTGTCTGGTGTGAGGTGAAAAACAACCCAACTGTCAAACTGACCCAGACAGGGAATCCACAAACAAGGCAGAGTCACAGAATGGTTTAAGCAAGAAAATGCTCACTTTCTAAAAGTGGCATTTTCAAACGCACAATCTTAAAATCAACTTTACTAAAAGATGTATTTTTTAATTGTGAGTTCAGGGACCCCAAACTCCACATGTCCATCTACTCTCTAGGGGAATCTACACTTTAATCATATTTAAAGGTAGCCCCCATATTATCCTACGAGAGAGACAGGCCTTGCAACAGTGAAAAAACGAAATTGGCAGTATTTCACTGTCAGGACATATAAACCACATTACTATATGTCCTACCTTATCCATACACTGCACCCTGCCCTTGGGGCTACCTAGGGCCTACCTTAGGGGTGCCTTACATGTAAGAAAAGGGAAGGTTTAGGCCTGGCAAGTGGGTACACTTGCCAAGTCGAATTTACAGTGTAAAAATACACTTACAGACACTGCAGCGGCAGGTCTGAGACATGATTACGGAGCTACTTATGTGGGTGGCACAACCAGTGCTGCAGGCCCACTAGTAGCATTTGATTTACAGGCCCTGGCACCTCTAGTGCACCTTACTAGGGACTTACTAGTAAATCAAATAGGCCAATCATGGATAAACCAATTACATACAATTTACACAGAGAGCATATGCACTTTAGCACTGGTTAGCAGTGGTAAAGTGCTCAGAGTTGAAAAGCCAACAGCAACAGGTCAGAAAAAAATATGAGGCAGGAGGCAAAAAGACTGGGGATGACCCTGCATAAGCAAAAGTCCAACACGACCCCCTACCAGCCTAAAGCCAGGGGAGAACAATCAATACCTTGATGTACTTCCCTGATTGGGGCGATAGAACAAGGACCCAGGCCCACAACAGCAGGGGCATGTTCCAGTTCTACGCCTTCCTGACTCCAGTTGGATCACTCTGTCCATACTCTCAGGGCCCACTAAGCTAACCCATGGGGAACCCTTCTCCACATCTGCAGACACCATCTGTGCAGCACCTAACTTTACTTTGCTCACAGATGTATCCCAATGGGCAGATAGCACCACCAGGGCCAACACAGTGGTGTTGCCCACTCCACCCCCGGGGTGTGACTCTCGTCCCCCCCAGGGGCAACTCTGTCCACCAGGACAGCAAGCCACAGTGACCCCTGACAACTGTCAGGGATGAGAGCCCGACCTCAGGCCTCTCTAACCACTGTGACTGTAGAGAGTGGGGGGCGGTAGCCCCAGGTGCCTGGCACCCTTTGACCACTCTCTCCTCCACCAGGTCAGGGATGACAACCTGACCCTGGTCCTCCCCTCTGGGGCTCTGTACCCTCCCTGCAGAAGCGGCACCCCCAGAGTAAAAAACTGTCAGGGTGCTTGTAGAAGCAGTCCTGCACAATTCTTCCACCAGTGCAGGGCTGTTAAACTGCAACTGGTCCGCCAACCTGGGATCTGTACCTTCAGGTTGGACCAGGGCCAGGGCCAGGGGTGAGGCTTCCCTCCCCCTGCCCTCCCTTCTGGGGTCCTGCACCCCCCAACTAGGAGTGGCCCCCTCAGAAGACAACATGGGATGGGCACTGTTAACAGTAGCCCCTTCCTCCAGGTCAGGGGGGACACCCTGAACCTGGCCTTCCAATCCAGGGTCTGTACCCTTAGATTGCACTAGGGCCAGGGGTGAGGCTCTTTCTCCCCTGCCCCTACTCTCAGGGTTCTGCACCCCCACCTCAGGGAGAGTACCCCTTGAAATCAGACCAGGGGGGGTGATTGGGCAAACCGCCCCCCCTTCAGGTCAGGGTTTATCCCCTGCACCTGATCCTCCAGTCCAGGGTCTGTACCCACAGACTGGACCACTGCCTGGCAACCCAGGAATTCCTGGGGGGCATACCTACCCCCCACCAGGTCAGAGTTTACCCTCTGAACCTGGTCATCCAACCCAGGGTCACCACCCTGCGGTTGAACCACTGCCTGGCACACCAGGACTTCCAGGGGGGCACACTTACCCCCCTCAAGGGACACACTGTCCCGAAGGGCCACACAAGAGTCTGGCTGGCGCAGGTCTCCTGACCTCTGCCCGTCTGACAGAGTCTGGATTCCCCCCAACCCAGAAATGGTCTCACCAAGGTCATTCATGGGGGGCTCTGCTCGCAGAGCAGACCCCTGACGCTCCAGGTTCTCCACTGGGGTCCGCAACCCCCTCTCAATCCTCTGTCTGGACATCTGCAACCCCTCACTAGGAGTGGTACTGGCAGACACCAGAACTGGTGGGACGCTGGCTACAGCCGCCCCCCCCAAGTTCTCCTGACACTGTGGGATCTCCCTCAACAGATGGCCCTATGGTACAGGCTAGGCTCCCCTCCCGGTGTTCCCTCATGGAACCCTCCAGGACCTGAGACCGGATCTCGGGCACCTTGGACCTCAGCCCATCCCCATTCCCTCTCCTCAGAGACTGGACATGGGGTCCCTCACACATCCCACTACACTGGGACCTACCTGGGACACTACAATCCTTCCCTACCTCACCTGGTTGGGAAATACCTAGACCACTCCTCTCAGGAGCCCCCCCAAATGCCTCTTCAGACTCTCTGGTACTCACCAAGAGGTCTGCCTCCATTGTAAGCTCCCTGGGGTCAAAGAACTCACACTCCACCTGGTGTTGGCGTAGCTCTGGAAAATAAGGACTAGACATATGCTCTCCAGCAATTACATCACTCAGCCCCTTACATGAATTAACCAAAGTACCCTTCACCCAACCATCCAGTGACTCTGCTTTGAAAAAGCACCCCACATCACCCTCCTGAGACTGGTGAGACAGTACCCGACTGTCCCTGACACTCAACCCACACTCTTCTGGGAT
The DNA here is from genome assembly GCF_031143425.1 of Pleurodeles waltl. NCBI lineage: Eukaryota > Metazoa > Chordata > Amphibia > Caudata > Salamandridae > Pleurodeles > Pleurodeles waltl. The sequence goes on along the minus strand of NC_090444.1, from coordinate 14,782,130 downwards.
GTCTTCACACTCCATAACCAGGACTTATATCTTGGGGGAACCCCTCTCCCTGTCACTCTCATCTAGAGTCAGTAGAGTGTCCCTCCCACCAGTAGGAATATGACTCCCCATGACAGTTCCCCAATCCACCTCAGGGACCCTGTGCATCACTGGAGCTACCTCATACCCCTGAACCTCCTGGTGTGTGTTAACTCCCTCCTTCAAGTAGGGCACCACATCTCTGGGCATGTGCACTTCTTCAGCAGCACTAGATATAAAATTGTTGCTGCCACCATTCCAGCTGGATTCAGCTCTCATGACTTCCAGCTCCTTCATTTTGAGCTCATAAGCCCAAATCCTCTTTTTGATCTCTAAGTCCCTCCTCCTTTCTTCCAACTCCTTCTCCCTTTGCATCCTCAACTCCTTGAACCGGCGAGCCCTCTCTGCCTGTCTGTCCTGTAACTCTTCAGGAGTCAGACCCTTGGATGACACCCTGCTACCCCTCCTGCGGACCCTCCCCCCAGGCGTAACAGGTACCTCCACTACACCACTGTGTATCCTCTGCACTTCCCCACCCACATTCTCCTCCTCTGTGTGCCCTCCAGCCTTCTTGATTGTCACCCAGGCCCTCTGTGCCTTTTGCAGCTCCCCCTCCCTGGTGGAGCTCTCAGTGGGACAGTCAAGATCTTTAAGGAACTGTTTCAATTGAGCAACTGAGTACTCCTTCAGTTTCTCTATTTCAAACACAGCTCCAGCTGTTGCATCTCCAGATTGAGACATGATGGTCACAAGTGCAAAGTTCCAAAGGCAGAAAATAAGTTCCCAATGAAGTAAAAAGAATCAGTCAAGGGATCAGCAAAATCATGGAAGTAAAACAAAAAGGAGTCCTTAAGAGAAAAAGCAAAAGATCACCAAACAAGTAGTATGTGGTCACGTAGTGGTCTGAACTCAAACAGTAGTGTACACTTAATTATTGTATGTCAAGTACAAATACAAGTCCAAATCCCAACCGCTGATCACCAATGTTAGAAATGGGGTCTTTGGTTGACAGTCAGGTTACCCCCTGTTCAAGCAAGGACCCTCACTCTAGTCAGGGTAAAAGAGAATCACCCTCAGCTAACCCCTTCTTACCCCCTTGGTAGCTTGGCAGAGCAGTAGGCTTAACTTCAGAGTGCTAGGTGTAAAGTATTTGTACCAACACACACAGTAACTTAATGAAAACACTACAAAATGACACAACACCGGTTTAGAAAAATAGGAAATATTTATCTAAACAACACAAGACCAAAACTACAAAAATCCGACATACACAAGTCAAGTTATGATTTTTTAAAGATTAAACTCAAAAATAGCGCTTAGAAACCAAAATGCTTCAATGAGATGTTAACACGGCATCGTGACGGAGTCGTTCCCAACAAGCCGACACCAGTGGCGCCGGACACGGAGTCGTGTAGACCCCCAAGTACAGTACCTTTGGTGAAGAGTGAAAACAAGCCGAGGCGCAAAGTCAGGAATCGCGGCGTCTGTGCGAAACGTTGAATCCGTGCACTTCAAGCGGCGTCAGTCACGACGTGGTGCGGCGACTTCCACGGAGTCGCGTACTTCAGGGGGGCTGCTGCAGCGACGGGCCTGCGAAGAGTGTCGCGTTCCAGCGAAGGTCACGGCGTCAGGTGCAGGCGGCGTTACCGGATTCAGCAGCGGCGTCGGTCCGGAGTCATCCGAAGTCGATTTCCTTGGATTTCCACCAGCTTTCCTTTCAAGGGCCCAGGGACTGGATAAGGCACCACTTGTCAGAGCAGGAGTCTCTCCAGAGACTCCAGGTGCTGGCAGAGAGAAGTCTTTGCTGTCCCTGAGACTTCAAACAACAGGAGGCAAGCTCTAACTCAAGCCCTTGGAGATTTCTTCACAAGATGGAAGGCACACAAAGTCCAGTCTTTGCCCTCTTACTCTGGCAGAAGCAGCACTGCAGGAAAGCTCCACAAAGCACAGTCACAGGCAGGGCAGCACGTCTTCCTCAGCTATCAGCTCTTCTCCAGGCAGAGGTTCCTCTTGGTTCCAGAAGTGTTTCTAAAGTCTGTAGATTTGGGTGCCCTTCTTATACCCATTTTAGTCTTTGAAATCACCTTTCTTCAAAGGGGACTCACACCTACTTGTGAAATCCTGCCTTGCCCAGGCAAGTCATCAGACACACAGCAGGGGGTTGGAGCCGGCATTGTCAGAGGCAGGCACAGTCCTTTCAGATGAGAGTGACCACTCCATCCCTCCCTCCTAGCAGAGATGGCTAATCAGGAAATGCAGGTTACACCCCAGCCCCCTTTGTGTCACTGTCTGGTGTGGGGTGAAAAACAACCCAACTGTCAAACTGACCCAGACAGGGAATCCACAAACAAGGCAGAGTCACAGAATGGTTTAAGCAAGAAAATGCTCACTTTCTAAAAGTGGCATTTTCAAACGCACAATCTTAAAATCAACTTTACTAAAAGATGTATTTTTTAATTGTGAGTTCAGGGACCCCAAACTCCACATGTCCATCTACTCTCTAGGGGAATCTACACTTTAATCATATTTAAAGGTAGCCCCCATATTATCCTATGAGAGACAGGCCTTGCAATAGTGAAAAAACGAAATTGGCAGTATTTCACTGTCAGGACATATAAACCACATTACTATATGTCCTACCTTATCCATACACTGCACCCTCCCCTTGGGGCTACCTAGGGCCTACCTTAGGGGTGCCTTACATGTAAGAAAAGGGAAGGTTTAGGCCTGGCAAGTGGGTACACTTGCCAAGTCGAATTTACAGTGTAAAAATACACTTACAGACACTGCAGCTGCAGGTCTGAGACATGATTACAGAGCTACTTATGTGGGTGGCACAACCAGTGCTGCAGGCCCACTAGTAGCATTTGATTTACAGGCCCTGGCACCTCTAGTGCACCTTACTAGGGACTTACTAGTAAATCAAATAGGCCAATCATGGATAAACCAATTACATACAATTTACACGGAGAGCATATGCACTTTAGCACTGGTTAGCAGTGGTGAAGTGCTCAGAGTTGAAAAGCCAACAGCAACAGGTCAGAAACAAATAGGAGGCAGGAGGCAAAAAGACTGGGGATGACCCTGCATAAGCAAAAGTCCAACATTGTCATAAAAATAAAGTACCTTTATTTTTTGTAACTCTGTGAATTGTGTTTTCTTATGATATTGTGCATATGATATAAGTGGTATAGTAGGAGCTTTGCATGTCTCCTAGTTCAGCCTAAGCTGCTTTGCCATAGCTACCTTCTATCAGCCTAAGCTGCTAGAAACACCTCTATTCTACTAATAAGGGATAACTGGACCTGGCACAAGGTGTAAGTACCTTTGGTACCCACTACAAGCCAGGCCATCCTCCTACAGGGTCTCCTGGGAAAGGATGTGCTAGAACCCTCCAAACCTCTGGCCTCCCTTCCCTCGACTTCAGACAGCCGCCCATCGCTGGCTGGTTGCAGGATGTTGTGCACAGATCACGGACTACAAGTGTCAGAGAGACCTGGGCATCACTGTCAGTGACAGGCAGAGGCAGCAATGCAGCTCTCTAGTTCACACACCCTCCCTAAACGGTAGGCACAGACTGTTGCACTTCAAATATATTAAGAGGATATATTAATCCCCGCCCGCCTTCATAGATATGGTTTGCGTGACAGTGTGGATTGGCAAGGCTGTGGGCAGGGGAGGCAGGATTGTCACATCCAGCCTGGTCCTGCCCAGGGGTGTATGGCTTCTGATGTGAGGTGTTCCGGGAGCAGGAAGGCACCACACGTGAAGCTCTTGACCCCATCCCAATGCTGACAATGCTGGGTTACGACAAGGATGTGCCTAGTAGGGTGAGGCGTTTGGTGACGATTGGACTTTTGCTAGCGAGGAGGTGTGTTGGAATGCGCTGGTCCCGGGGCCCTCTCCCGACCTTGAAAGACTGGCACGCGGACATGGTGCCAGATTTAATGGCAAATGACTGTGCGCGGCGCTGTGCCAAATTTGGCAGCGTCGTGCACCGTCATTTTCAAATCGCAGGGATGCACCGTATTTACTAGAATATGGTGCACCCCCGTGTTTCCCCCTGCGCCGGCTCTAAATTTGCTGCTGTGTGCCAACGAAGCCACACTTGCACCATAGTGCAAGGATGGCTGCTTTGAAGGGGAGATTGTTTTTGTGCAGGAAGGAACACCTTCCTGCACAAAAACAACCTTAAATGGCGATTTGCTCTTTCTAGGTGTGCTGCAGAATACAGCACACATAGAAAGAGCAAAGAACGAGGAGAAATTAGAGCATTTCTCCTTGTTGCACATTGCTAATGCCACCCGTGGGGTGGGGTAAGATCTTGGCGCTGCCTCCGTTTTACAAAAACTTGTAAATCTGAGAGAACGTCAAAATGCAATGGCACGCCCACAGCAATACTCATTGCTCGTCCATTCCACGCAAAGTGCTGCATGTGAAAGGGCCGTATTTACAAGGTGGCGTTAAGCCACAAAAAGTACTTTTAACGCCACCTTGTAAACACGGCACAGGGCATAGCGCCACCGGAGCGTCACGAAAAGTGCTAGGGGCTCTTAACTATGTTCTATGGTCTTTTGTAACGCGTAATCTGACACATACAATGACGTCCTCCTGCCCCAGAGGCATCCCAGAGATCCCTGGGTGTCTATCACGCTTACTTATCAGGTGTTGAGTTGGGTGACCCTGTGGGGAGGGGGCTGTTGCTATTCTGACACATGGATAAAGGGTGCAGAGTGGTTCTGGAGTGCTCTTTGTATATGGTGGACCCAGGTGCGATGTAAAGAGTTGGGGTGGGAACCAGGATCACCTGCTGATAAGTTCTTGAAGTGCACTTGAGCCTAAGCAGGTGCCCCGGTTGCCAGGCTGCATCAGTGCCGCTGGCCGATGGTCCCTTCACCTCATAGTCTATATTGAAACCGTTGTATTCCTGTCGCTCCGCCGTGGGATGTTGTATGTTTCTTGAAAAATGCAAAATAAAAAATAAAAAAATAGACATTTTGCAATCACAAATCCAGTGACTTTGCAAATCCTTTTATACAACAGGCCTTTGATTATTATAGGTGTTGAAATACAAACCAAATTGTTGTCATTGTACGGTGTGTGCCCAGAGTCAAAGGCCCTCATTACGAGCCTGGCGGTCTGTGACCGCCAGGCTCGCGGTTGGCGGGAGCACCGCCGACAGCCTGGCGGTGCCCCTTAGGGCATTCTGACCGCGGCGCTTTGGCCGCGGTCAGTGCAGGAAAACCGGCGGTCTCCCGCCGGTTTTCCGCTGCCCGTCAGAATCCTCCAAGGCGGCGCAGCATGCTGCGCCGCCTTGGGGATTCTGACACCCCCTACCGCCATCCTGTTCCTGGCGGTTCGCCCGCCAGGAACAGGATGGCGGTAGGGGGTGTCGCGGGGCCCCTGGGGGCCCCTGCAGTGCCCATGCCAATGGCATGGGCACTGCAGGGGCCCCCGTAAGAGGGCCCCGCTTGTATTTCACTGTCTGCATAGCAGACAGTGAAATACGCAACGGGTGCAGTAGCACCCGTCGCACCTTCCCACTCCGCCGGCTCGATTCCGAGCCGGCGTCCTCGTGGGAAGGTTGTTTCCCGCTGGGCTGGCGGGCGGCCTTAAGGCGGCCGCCCGCCTGCCCAGCGGGAAACTCAGAATGCCGGCCGCGGTCTTCAGACCGCGGTGCGGTATTCCTGCGGCGCAACTTTGGCGGGCGGCCTCCGCCGCCCGTCAAAGTTGTAATGAGGGCCAAAATTTACAAAGTGAGCACCAGGTGTGGAAAGAAGCCTTAGTAGTCCACATGGAATGTAATGGAGCATTAGAAGGCGCTAGGAAAGGCGATGGTCCATTGATACAAGTGCACCTGGAGCATTAGAAGGCGCTAGGAAAGGCAATGGTCCATTGATACAAGAGCACCTGGAGCATTAGAAGGCGCTAGGAAAGGCGAAGGTCCAGCGATACAAGTGGCGATGGTCCATTGATACAAGAGCACCAGGAGCATTAGAAGGCGGTAGGAAAGGCGATGGTCCAGCGCTACAAGTGCACCTGGAGCATTAGAAGGCGCCAGGAAATGCGATGGTCCAGCGACACAAGTGCACCTGGAGCATTAGAAGGCGCCAGGAAAGGCGATGGTCCATTGATACAAGAGCACCTGGAGCATTAGAAGGCGCCTGGAAAGGCGATGGTCCATCGATACAAGTGCACCTGGAGCATTAGAAGGCACCGGGAAAGGCGATGGTCCAGCGATACAAGTGCACCTGGAGCATTAGAAGGCGCCAGGAAAAGCGATGGTCCAGCGCTACAAGTGCACCTGGAGCATTAGAAGGCGCCAGGAAAGGCGATGGTCCATCGATACAAGTGCACCTGGAGAATTAGAAGGCGCCAGGAAAGGCGATGGTCCATCGATACCAGAGCACCTGGAGCATTAGAAGGCGTCAGGAAAGGCGATGGTCCAGCGCTACAAGTGCACCTGGAGCATTAGAAGGCGCCAGGAAAGGCGATGATCCATCGATATCACAGCACCTGGAGCATTGGAAGGCGGTAGGAAAGGCGATGGTCCAGCGCTACAAGTGCACCTGGAGCATTAGAAGGCACCAAGAAAGGCGATGGTCCATCCATACTAGAGCACCTGGAGCATTAGAAGGCGCCAGGAAAGGCGATGGTCCAGCGATACAAGTGCACCTGGAGCATTAGAAGGCGCCAGGAAAGGTGATGGTCCAGCGATACAAGTGCACCTGGAGCATTAGAAGGCGCCAGGAAAGGCAATGGTCCATCGATACAAGTGCACCTGGAGCATTAGAAGGCACCAAGAAAGGCGATGGTCCATCCATACTAGAGCACCTGGAGCATTAGAAGGCGCCAGGAAAGGCGATGGTCCAGCGATACAAGTGCACCTGGAGCATTAGAAGGCGCCAGGAAAGGTGATGGTCCAGCGATACAAGTGCACCTGGAGCATTAGAAGGCGCCAGGAAAGGCAATGGTCCATCGATACAAGTGCACCTGGAGCATTAGAAGGCGCCAGGAAAGGCGATGGTCCAGCGCTACAAGTGCACCTGGAGCATTAGAAGGCGCTAGGAAAGGCGATGGTCCATCGATACAAGTGCACCTGGAGAATTAGAAGGCGCCAGGAAAGGCGATGGTCCATCGATACCAATGCACCTGGAGCATTAGAAGGCGTCAGGAAAGGTGATGGTCCAGCGCTACAAGTGCACCTGGAGCATTAGAAGGTGCCAGGAAAGGCGATGGTCCATCGATACCAGAGCACCTGGAGCATTAGAAGGTGCCAGGAAAGGCGATGGTCCAGCGCTACAAGTGCACCTGGAGCATTAGAAGGCGCCAGGAAAGGTGATGGTCCAGCGCCACAAGTGCACCTGGAGCATTAGAAGGCGCCAGGAAAGGCAATGGTCCATCAATACCAGAGCACCTGGAGCATTAGAAGGTGGTAGGAAAGACGATGGTCCATCGATACCAGAGCACCTGGAGCATTAGAAGGCGGTAGGAAAGGCGATGGTCCAGCGCTACAAGTGCACCTGGAGCATTAGAAGGCGCCAGGAAAGGCGATGGTCCATCCATACAAGAGCACCTGGAGCATTAGAAGGCGCCAGGAAAGGCGATGGTCCATCGATACAAGTGCACCTGGAGCATTAGAAGGCGCCAGGAAAGGCGATGGTCCAGCGATACAAGTGCACCTGGAGCATTAGAAGGCGTCAGGAAAGGCGATGGTCCAGCGATACAAGTGCACCTGGAGCATTAGAAGGCGCCAGGAAAGGCGATGGTCCAGCGCTACAAGTGCACCTGGAGCATTAGAAGGAGCTAGGAAAGGCGATGGTCCATCGATACAAGTGCACCTGGAGAATTAGAAGGCGTCAGGAAAGGCGATGGTCCAGCGCTACAAGTGCACCTGGAGCATTAGAAGGCGCCAGGAAAGGCGATGGTCCAGCGCTACAAGTGCACCTGGAGCATTAGAAGGCGCCAGGAAAGGCGATGGTCCATCGATACCAGAGCACCTGGAGCATTAGAAGGCGCCAGGAAAGGTGATGGTCCAGCGCTACAAGTGCACCTGGAGCATTAGAAGGCGCCAGGAAAGGCGATGGTCCAGCGCTACAAGTGCACCTGGAGCATTAGAAGGCGCCAGGAAAGGCGATGGTCCATCGATACCAGAGCACCTGGAGCATTAGAAGGCGGTAGGAAAGGCGATGGTCCATCGATACCAGAGCACCTGGAGCATTAGAAGGCGGTAGGAAAGGCGATGGTCCAGCGCTACAAGTGCACCTGGAGCATTAGTAGGCGCCAGGAAAGGCGATGGTCCATCCATACAAGAGCACCTGGAGCATTAGAAGGCGCCAGGAAAGGCGATGGTCCAGCGATACAAGTGCACCTGGAGCATTAGAAGGCGTCAGGAAAGGCGATGGTCCAGCGACACAAGTGCACCTGGAGCATTAGAAGGCGCCAGGAAAGGCGATGGTCCAGCGACACAAGTGCACCTGGAGCATTAGAAGGCGCCAGGAAAGGCGATGGTCCAGCGCTACAAGTGCACCTGGAGCATTAGAAGGCGCTAGTAAAGGCGATGGTCCATCGATACAAGTGCACCTGGAGAATTAGAAGGCGCAAGGAAAGGCGATGGTCCATCGATACCAGAGCACCTGGAGCATTAGAAGGCGTCAGGAAAGGCGATGGTCCAGCACTACAAGTGCACCTGGAGCATTAGAAGGCGCCAGGAAAGGCGATGGTCCAGCGCTACAAGTGCACCTGGAGCATTAGAAGGCGCCAGGAAAGGCGATGGTCCATCGATACCAGAGCACCTGGAGCATTAGAAGGCGCCAGGAAAGGTGATGGTCCAGCGCTACAAGTGCACCTGGAGCATTAGAAGGCACCAGGAAAGGTGATGGTCCATCCATACAAGAGCACCTGGAGCATTAGAAGGCGCCAGGAAAGGCGATGGTCCATCGATACAAGTGCACTTGGAGCATTAGAAGGCGCCAGGAAAGGCGATGGTCTAGCGATACAAGTGCACCTGGAGCATTAGAAGGCGTCAGGAAAGGCGATGGTCCAGCGATACAAGTGCACCTGGAGCATTAGAAGGTGCCAGGAAAGGCGATGGTCCAGCGCTACAAGTGCACCTGGAGCATTAGAAGGCGCCAGGAAAGGCGATGGTCCAGCGCTACAAGTGCACCTGGAGCATTAGAAGGCGCCAGGAAAGGCGATGGTCCAGCGCTACAAGTGCACCTGGAGCATTAGAAGGCGCCAGGAAAGGCGATGGTCCATTGATACAAGTGCACCTGGAGCATTAGAAGGCACCAGGAAAGGCGATGGTCCATCGATACCAGAGCACCTGGAGCATTAGAAGGCGTCAGGAAAGGCGATGGTCCATCGATACCAGAGCACCTGGAGCATTAGAAGGCGTCAGGAAAGGCGATGGTCCAGCACTACAAGTGCACCTGGAGCATTAGAAGGCGCCAGGAAAGGCGATGGTCCAGCGCTACAAGTGCACCTGGAGCATTAGAAGGCGCCAGGAAAGGCGATGGTCCATCGATACCAGAGCACCTGGAGCATTAGAAGGCGCCAGGAAAGGTGATGGTCCAGCGCTACAAGTGCACCTGGAGCATTAGAAGGCGCCAGGAAAGGTGATGGTCCATCGATACAAGTGCACTTGGAGCATTAGAAGGCGCCAGGAAAGGCGATGGTCCATCGATACAAGTGCACCTGGAGAATTAGAAGGCGCAAGGAAAGGCGATGGTCCATCGATACCAGAGCACCTGGAGCATTAGAAGGCGTCAGGAAAGGCGATGGTCCAGCACTACAAGTGCACCTGGAGCATTAGAAGGCGCCAGGAAAGGCGATGGTCCAGCGCTACAAGTGCACCTGGAGCATTAGAAGGCGCCAGGAAAGGCGATGGTCCATCGATACCAGAGCACCTGGAGCATTAGAAGGCGCCAGGAAAGGTGATGGTCCAGCGCTACAAGTGCACCTGGAGCATTAGAAGGCGCCAGGAAAGGTGATGGTCCATCCATACAAGAGCACCTGGAGCATTAGAAGGCGCCAGGAAAGGCGATGGTCCATCGATACAAGTGCACTTGGAGCATTAGAAGGCGCCAGGAAAGGCGATGGTCTAGCGATACAAGTGCACCTGGAGCATTAGAAGGCGTCAGGAAAGGCGATGGTCCAGCGATACAAGTGCACCTGGAGCATTAGAAGGTGCCAGGAAAGGCGATGGTCCAGCGCTACAAGTGCACCTGGAGCATTAGAAGGCGCCAGGAAAGGCGATGGTCCAGCGCTACAAGTGCACCTGGAGCATTAGAAGGCGCCAGGAAAGGCGATGGTCCAGCGCTACAAGTGCACCTGGAGCATTAGAAGGCGCCAGGAAAGGCGATGGTCCATTGATACAAGTGCACCTGGAGCATTAGAAGGCACCAGGAAAGGCGATGGTCCATCGATACCAGAGCACCTGGAGCATTAGAAGGCGTCAGGAAAGGCGATGGTCCATCGATACCAGAGCACCTGGAGCATTAGAAGGCGCCAGGAAAGGCGATGGTCCATCGATACAAGTGCACCTGGAGCATTAGAAGGTGCCAGGAAAGGCGATGGTCCATCGATACAAGTGCACCTGTATGGGGCATGTATGGGAAACTGATCCATTCACTGGTCAGTGCAGAAGCAAGGGTTACTATCCTATCCATTGGGCTGACATTGGCTTCAAATATCATTGCAGATGTGGTAAAGTTTATGTAGCAAGAAAAAGGGTGAATTTATTTGGACAGTGGCACAAGACTTAGTTTAAGATCGTTCTTGGACGAGGGGAAAAGGTTCAGGAATCATAGGCCCAGATTTTGACGACTCTGGCACATCAGTACTGATGCGCCAGATTTCTTGTGCCCCTCCACAGCCACCTAACGACACCATGTGTGCGCCGTATTTACAATACGGCGCACCTTGGTGCATGTTAGGCCAATAACGTCAACATTTTTTGTGCTATTGTGGCGGTTTGCTGCACTAGCACCAAAAATATTGACGCTAGTGCAGCAAAGTGCCTGGAGTCCCACTGATTTCGATGGGTGCGTCATTTTAACACCTGCTTTGAGCAGGCGTTAAAAATGACACCAAAAATGGTGCAATTAAATCCTGTAGATTTAATTGCACCATTTTTGTGGGCCTCCTAAGACCGGAATGCCCCCTTGCATACATTATACCTGGCACACGCACAATGTGGCGCAAAGGGTTGCAAAGTAGTGCAGTGCATGGATTGCGCCACTTTGCAAATATGGCACTGCGATTTTTGCCTCATTGAGCCACATTAGCTTTAAAAAAATGACACTAATGTGGCGCCAGGAGGCACAAGGGCCATGTAAATCTTGCTCATAATTTGGTACAATCACGGTTTGAGAACTAAAAAGATGTATTCTGTGACAAACTTGGCACGATCAAAGGTGCAAATCTGCTATCGAAATGAAGAGCGATCGCCCACCTTTTAAGCATAAACCGTGCCCTCTCCTATTCACGAAGAGATAAACAGGCCAATCAAACATATGTTAAATCAAGGCTTGAATGAAGCCACTGATGCCAACTCGTGGGTGTTCCCACGCGTTTCTTTGATCTCAGAAACCCAAATGAACCATCTGCCCCATCAAGCCATGAAGTGTCCCCCTTCTGAGAACCTGAGACCAGCTGGCGATTGTAAGCCATGCCGAACTGTATAAAGATTGGATCTCTAAGGAATCTACAGTCAAATTCTATTGGATCCTGAATCCAGACGTGAGGCTGCTGTTCTCAGACCCCGTTTTCGCTGTGTGCCCTTTGGCTTGGCGTCTGCAGCGTCTGCTCCAGGGTGGCTTCTGAGAAGCTGAAAGACCATACGAATGGAGTAGCTGAAAGGATCACGGATGTCGTTGAAGAGGTGCACAGAATCTTGTGCGCTTCTAGAACGCCTCAGTCCGGATTTACAAAGGTGCGAGCAACGCAGAGAAGCCCCCGGAGTTGCTGTGCTGTGTTGCATGACAGGGAGAGAGCAGGCGAGCGCCATATCTGCAGAGATATCTTCCTCTCTCCCTAGCACTGGCACAGAATGTTGCTGCCGAGCACCACACACACACACACACACACACACACCTTTGCGCCACAGTGCATGGGTGTGTGCGTGAGTCTAGCAAAGCTTTGTTACTGGGAGGTTTCCCTCCAGTACCAAATTCTATGCTTGGACTCAATTTAATACCTTTCCTACTTTGTTATGTGTGTTGTTCAGTGCAGCAAAAATCCAAGTCAGAAACAAAGGAGAAATGAAAACATTCTCCTTTCAACGCCTGCTTCAACGCAGAGTTATTTTTTGGTTTGAAAGCCCCGCCTTCTACTGTCAGTCGATAGGGTTTTGCCTCATAAAGCATGAGGGGGAGCATTGGAACACCCATGTACCACCCACGGAGTAATGTACCACCCACGGAGTAGGGTTTTGCGTCATAAAGCATGAGGGGTAGCCTTGGAACACCCATGTACCACCCACGGAGTAATGTACCACCCACGGAGTAGGGTTTTGCCTCATAAAGCATGAGGGGTAGCATTGGAACATCCATGTACCACCCACGGACTAATGTACCACCCACGGAGTAGGGTTTTGCCTCATAAAGCATGAGGCGTAGCATTGGAACACCCATGTACCACCCACGGAGTAATGTACCACCCACAGAGTAGTATTTTGCCTCATAAACCATGAGGGGTAGCTTTGGAACACCCATGTACCACCCACGGAGTAATGTACCACCCACAGAGTAGGGTTTTGCCTCATAAAGCATGAGGGGTAGCCTTGGAACACCGATGTACCACCCACGGAGTAATGTACCACTCACGGAGTAATGTAATACCCACGGAGTAGGGTTTTGCCTCATAAAGCATGAGGGGTAGCCTTGGAACACCCATGTACCACCCACGAAGTAATGTACCACCCACGGAGTAGGGTTTTGCCTCATAGAGCATGAGGGGTAGCCTTGGATTACCCATGTACCACCCACGGAGTAATGTACCACCCACGGAGTAATGTACCACCCACGGAGTAGGGTTTTGCCTCATAAAGCATGAGGAGTAGCATTGGAACACCCATGTACCACCCACGGAGTAATGTATCACCCACGGATTAGGGTTTTGCGTCATAAAGCATGAGGGGTAGCCTTGGAACACCCATGTACCACCCACGGAGTAATGTACCACCCACGGAGTAGGGTTTTGCCTCATAAAGCATGAGGGGTAGCACTGGAACACCCATGTACCACCCACGGAGTAATGTACCACCCACGGAGTAGGGTTTTGCCTCATAAAGCTTGAGGGGGAGCCTTGGAACACCCATGTACCACCCACGGAGTAATGTACCACCCACGGAGTAGGGTTTTGCCTCATAAAGCATGAGGGGGAGCCTTGGATCACCCATGTACCACCCACGGAGTAGTGTACCACCCACGGAGTAATGTACCACCCACGGAGTAGGGTTTTGCGTCATAAAGCATGAGGGGTAGCCTTGGAACACCCATGCACCACCCACGGAGTAATGTACCACCCACGGAGTAATGTACCACCCACGGAGTACCCCCTTGACTCTAAGTAACACAAAGCAGTACTTTGCACTGGTCTGCATCACGTGTCCTTACAAACCATTGGTTTCTAAATACTCAGGAAGGTTTTGCATTAGGTTAGCAATAAAAGAGTCATGCAAACCCGAAGCTGAGGCAAAGCCTTTGTAAATCTTGGCCCCCACAGCTCACCTGGTGCGCCCCCTCTTGTACTGATGAGTGAGGCGGGCTCTGCACAGCTTCCCAGATGGAGAGTCACCCAGGAGCTCAACTTGTCTCGTTCCCAGGGATTTGAATGAGAGGAAAAGATCTAAGAAAAGGGTTGTTCTGTCTCCCAACTGTACACCCAGGACCTGGGTCAGACCAAGGAGCCTGTCTCCCTGGGGAATGCAGCTGTGGTATTCACGTTACCTGTCCCAGGTACCGGGCGTCAGCAGGCTCCGAAGAGACTTCCCGGGAGTGCTCAGCTGTTTACTGCGCTCTTCGGGGAGCCCTGTCATCACCCACTTCCCCGAACCAACCCTCGCTCTTGACACCGTTTACGGAGCTTTTTCTAATGCTATAGCTCCACCTCGTGGTATTTATATTTTTCTTGAGATTTATAATTAAAAGAGCACTAGTGAGGGGGCTAACCATATATGTATTTTGGGTGATATTAACATTTTTCAATTTTGTAATTACAAACCTAGTATATATATATATTTTCTTTTTTTTAATCATTGTTAATATATTAATTCTCTGCTCTTACCCCCATAATTATGGACCGTAATAATGGCAATGAAAGTACATCCTTTCAGAATGCAGAACAAGAGTGGCCACCCCAATGTCTTCCCCCAGAGGTGAATCAAGCACTTTCCATGGCCATTTCTAATGTGCTGGCACCTCTTCGGAAACAAGTTGATAAGCTTGCTAAGAGTATTCCAGGAGATTTTAGCGAAACAGTTCAAGCTAGGCCAGGTCCTAGTGGTATTAAATCAGGGGGAAAGAAGGCTACTAAGTGTGACGCGGGTCACCTAGAAGGTTTCGATAAACTTACCGAGACCTTCCATAAGAGTCCGCACACGCTTAAACATTTGCCCTACCGGGAGGACGACCAATCCAGAGAAATGAGGGACTCTGTCACAAAAAATCTACACCCCTTTTTTGGGGTTCCCCCATGGAGGGAAGGGTGTGTTGAATGCTGAATTTTCCTCTGATGAGGACCAAGAAATGAGTAGACCTTGGCGTCCTAACACTGCTTCCCCTGATTCTCCAGATAAAGACATGGGTCAATCTGACATGTTTAACCCTTCAGATATTTATAATTCTAGATCTTCTGAATGGGTCCCAAAACCTAAGGTGGCTGATTACGTGGCCAATAAAATTTGTCAACCTTTAGAGAAAGATGTCACGGTGAAGCTCAGGGCAGAATGCCCCAGACCTTCCCTTCCTAGCAAAGTTGCAGTAACACCTGACATCGATCCTAAGTTATGTACTTTCTCTAGCAAATATATAAAGGACCCAAAAAAGGGAATTGACAGGTCTTGGATGAGTTGTCAGGGTAAACTTTTAGATTTCGTTGGCCCCCTAAGTCAAATCATCCAATTAGCTGAACAAGCTAAACAATCTGGAACCCCGTTATCCACTGATATTATCGCCAGTTGGGCACAAAGAGCCATGTGCCTCTTGGGAAATGCGAACTGCACTTTGGCTGCACAACGGAGGAGATCCCTTCTCATTAAAATAGACCCCAAACTTGGGTAACTGGCGACATCAGAAGCGGGAGTTATAGCCCAGGGCAACCTCTTTTGAGATCCTTTTCTTAAAGAACTCAGAACGTTTGTAGCAACCTTTCTTGCCTTAGACAAGGCCCAAACGTCTATAAAAAAGATTTTACCTGCTAAGGTTTTTGTGGGGGCAAGACAAGAAAGGGGTCACTCCTCTGGCCATTTTTAACATCAGGGCCCCTAGAGGATATCTCAAATGAAACAACAGCTGGAATGATGTTCGTCAGGGAACCTTCAAAGCCCTCCAGAAGTTCCAGCAGAGGCAGAACTCACCGCTTCAGAGGAGGAGCTAACGTACCAGGAGAAAATTTTGGTAAGCATTATCCCTTCTTCCCCTCAAAATCTTGGGGGAGACTTCTGAGATATGCTCACAACTAGGAAACAATAACAAACGAGCCATGGATTCTTCAGTCAGTAAGGGGTTTTCACATTGAGTTTTATGGAACTCCAATCCAACAGACTCGCCCCAGACCTTTGGTGGTCTCAACACAGGAGACAAAACTTACAGATTTAGAAGTGGAAGAACTTCTACAAAAAAGAGCCATTTGCAGGTTAGTACTTCACCCAGATGTTTTCTTGAGCAATGTATTCCTGGTAGTCAAAAAAGATAAGGGCTTCCGCCCTGTCATAAACTTGAGATAATTCAATGAGCCAATAATTTATTGTCACTTCAAGATGGAAGGTATCCATTTGTTGAGAGACATCCTTCTCCTGAAAGACTGGATGGTCAGGTTGGATCTCAAAGATGTATACCTTTCAGTTCCCATTTTTCCTCCTCACAGGAGACTTTTTCAGTTTGCATGGAAGGGGCAAATATACAAGTTCAGGGCTCTCTATTTTGGTCGTTTCTCAGCACCTTGGTGTTTCAACAAACTCCTACGACCAGTAGTGGAATTACTTCGTGCCAGGGGACTAAGGGTGATCATATATCTGGACGACATTCTTCTAATGGATTAATCCCCATCTCAGCTGAGATACTATCTGAACATGATTATTGTGCTCCACCAGAATCTTAGTTTGTCATCAACAAATCAAAGTCAGAATGAATCCCAACCCAACAGATTATCTTTCTGGGATTCCTCATAAACTCAGTCATAGCATCACCCAGCCTTCGATTATCAAAACTTTCCAAGATTCAGAAACAAATCAGGAAGGTTCTCAGAAGGGACAAGATTTCTCTCCATCAATTAGCCAGGATAGTAGGTCATCTATCCTCCTGAATTCAGGCCATCTTCGCAGGTCCCCTCCATTACCATGCATTGCAAAGACTAAAAGTATCTCATCTCTGGAAAGGGTTAACTTATTTGGAAATCATTTCCTTATCTCCCGAAGCCAAAACGGAACTCCAGTGGTAGATAGACCACATGGAAGCTTGGAAGTGAACAGCAATATTTGGCAAGTCTCCAGACATCATAATAGAATCAGACGCCAGTCATCTGGAATGGGGGGCAAAATGTGTGGATGTATCCATGGGAGGCAGATGGTTGGAGGAAGAATTAAGTCTTCACATCAATTGCCTGGAACTCCTGGCAGGATCCTTTGCAATCAAATCTCTCACCAAGGACAAAGTATGTTGCTCCATTCTCCTCAGCGTTGACAACATCTCAGCAGTCCAGTACATCAATTGCCTGGGGGGCACTCGATCAAAAGCCCTCTCAGAATTGGCAAAGGATTTCTAGCACTATTGGCGTCAGAAACAGATCTCTGTAACAGCAGAATATCTTCCAGGAATCAAGAACATTGTAGCAGACTGGAACTCCAGGAACTTTACGGACAACACCAACTGGAAGCTGGATCAGGCCATATTTCTAGCTCTAATAGCAACCTAAATCTCTTTGCTTCTTCACTGAATCACCAATCAACAAGATATGTTAGCTGGAGACCAGACCAGGAAGCGATTGCAGTAGATGCTTTTCTCCATGAATGGTCGAAGGATCTCCCCTATGCATTCCCTCCTTTTATCATGATTCCCAGAGTAGCAGCTCAGGTCAGATGGCAAATAGCATTTTTGGTGCTAGTGACACCGATATGGAGGTCTCAGGCATGGTTCCCAGCATTGATGGAATTATCTTGGGATTACCATAAATCTTCCATCATTCCCTTCAGTACTTCTAGAACATCAGGGCTCTCCTCACCTGCTGGTCCTTCAAGGCCATCTTTCCCTCATGGCCTGGAGGATTTCCGGGGACGCTGGAAAAATGAACATCTATCAACAGAAGCTACTCACTTCATCCAACAAGCCTGGGCTACGAGTACCACCAAGAGATATAGATCGGCTTGGATCCGATGGAATCGTTGGTGTATGGAGAAACATATCGATCCTTTGGGGGCATACATCCTGAATTTCCCAGCTGAACTTGCTCAATTGGGTCTAGCTTATTGTAAAGTCAATTCCTTTAGTTCAGCAATTTCTGCTGGTCATGTCTCCATTGATAACAAACCAGTACGCAAACACCCGTCGGTATGTAAATTAATGAAAGGCTTTCCCTTTCTAAACCGCCAGAACCCAGATACTCTGGACTCTGGGACGTTAACATAGTTTTAGCTTTTCTTTCCAATGGGAAGATATTCATTTTCTATCTCGAAAACAACTCTCGGCTAAGTTAGCCATTCTTTTATGCCTCATAGCCTGCAAAAGAGTCTGTGATGTTAGAGCCCTAGATTTGTCAATTAGAGTATTCACTCCAGAATAAGTCACTTTCACAGTCTCCAGGAGGACTAAAACTAATATCAGGTGTAAAGAAATGGCTCCCTGTTGCAGTTACCCCCCACTTTTTGCCTGATACTGATGCTGACTTGACTGAGAAGTGTGCTGGGACCCTGCTAACCAGGCCCCAGCACCAGTGTTCTTTCGCCTAAAATTTACCATTGTTTCCACAATTGGCACAACCCTGGCACCTAGGTAAGTCCCTTGTAACTGGTACCCCTGGTACCAAGGGTCCTGATGCCAGGGAAGGTCTCTAAGGGCTGCAGCATGACTTATGCCACCCTAGGGACCCCTCACTCAGCACAGACACACTGCTTGCCAGCTTGTGTGTGCTAGTGGGAATAAAATGACTAAGTCGACATGGCACTCCCCTCAGGGTGCCATGCCAACCTCACACTGCCTGTGGCATAGGTAAGTCACCCCTCTAGCAGGCCTTACAGCCCTAAGGCAGGGTGCACTATACCACAGGTGAGGGCATATGTGCATGAGCACTATGCCCCTACAGTGTCTAAGCAAAACCTTAGACATTGTACGTGCAGGGTAGCCATAAGAGTATATGGGCTGGGAGTCTGTCAAAAACAAACTCCACAGCTCCATAATGGCTACACTGAAAACTGGGAAGTTTGGTATCAAACTTCTCAGAATAATAAACCCACACTGATGCCAGTGTTGGATTTATTAAAAAATGCAAACAGAGTGCATCTTAGAGATGCCCCCTGTATTTTACCCAATTGTTCAGTGCAGGACTGACTGGTCTGTGCCAGCCTGCTGCTGAGAGACGAGTTTCTGACCCCATGCGGTGAGAGCCTTTGTGCTCTCTGAGGACAGAAACAAAGCCTGCTCTGGGTGGAGGTGCTTCACACCTCCCCCCTGCAGGAACTGTAACACCTAGCAGTGAGCTTCAAAGGCTCAAGCTTCGTGTTACAATGCCCCAGGGCACTCCAGCTAGTGGAGATGCCCGCCCCCCTGGACACAGCCCCCCCTTTTGGCGGCAAGTCCAGGAGAGATAATGAGAAAAACAAGGAGGAGTCACTGGCCAGTCAGGACAGCCCCTAAGGTGTCCTGAGCTGAGGTGACTCTGACTTTTAGAAATCCTCCATCTTGTAGAAGGAGGATTCCCCCAATAGGAATAGGGATGTGATCCCCTCCCCTTGGGAGGAGGCACAAAGAGGGTGTACCCACCCTCAGGGCTAGTAGCCTTTGGCTACTAACCCTCCCAGACCTAAACACGCCCTTAAATTTAGTATTTAAGGGCTCCCCTGAACCTAAGAATTTAGATTCCTGAAACTACAAGAAGAAGAGGACTGCTGATCTGAAAAAACCCTGCAGAGGAAGAACAGAAGACACCAACTGCTTTGGCCCCAGACTTACCGGCCTGTCTCCTGCCTTCCAAAAGAAACCTGCTCCAGAGACGCTTTCCAAGGGACCAGCGACCTCTGAATCCTCTGAGAACTGCCCTGCTTCAAGAAAGACAAGAAACTCCTGAGGACAGCGGCACTGCTCCAAAAGAACTGCAACTTTGTTTCAAGGAGCAGATTTAAAGGCCCCTGCAACTCCCCGCAAGAAGCGTGAGACTTGCAACACTGCACCCGGCGACCCCGACTCGACTGGTGGAGAACCAACACCTCAGGGAGGACCCTCCAGCGACTCCAAGACTGTGAGTAACCAAAGTTGCCCCCCCTAAGCCCCCACAGCGACGCCTGCAGAGGGAATCCCGAGGCTCCCCCTGACCACGACTGTCTGAACTCCATTTCCCGACGGCTGGAAAAGACCCTGCACCCGCAGCCCCCAGCACCTGAAGGAGCGGAACTTCTGTGCAGAAGTGACCCCCAGGAGGCCCTCTCCTTTGCCCAGGTGGTGGCTACCCCGAGGAGCACCCCCCTTGCCTGCCTGCACCGCTGAAGAGACCCCTTGGTCTCCCATTGAAAACCATTACAAACCCGACGCGTGTTTACACACTGCACCCGGCCGCCCCCGCGCTGCTGAGGGTGTACTTTTTGTGCTGACTCGTGTCCCCCCCGGTGCCCTACAAAACCCCACTGGTCTGCCCTCCGAAGACGCGGGTACTTACCTGCTGGCAGACTGGAACCGGGGCACCCCCTTCTCTCCATTGAAGCCTATGCGTTTTGGGCACCTCTTTGACCTTTGCACCTGACCGGCCCTGAGCTGCTGGTGTGATAACTTTGGGGTTGCTCTGAACCCCCAACGGTGGGCTACCTTGGACCAAAAACTGAAACCTGTAAGTGCCTTACTTACCTGTTAAAACTAACAATACTTTACATCCCCCAGGAACTGTGAAAATTGCACTGTGTCCACTTTTAAAACAGCTATTTGTGTTTTATGTAAAAAGTATATATGCTAATGTAATGATTCAAAGTTCCTAAAGTACTTACCTACAATACCTTTCAAATGAGATATTACATGTAGAATTTGAACCTGTGGTTCTTAAAATAAACTAAGAAAATATATTTTTCTATAACAAAACCTATTGACTGGATTTGTCTCTGAGTGTGTGTTCCTCATTTATTGCCTGTGTGTATGTACAACAAATGCTTAACACTACTCCTTTGATAAGCCTACTGCTCGACCACACTACCACAAAATAGAGCATTAGTATTATCTCTTTTTGCCACTATCTTACCTCTAAGGGGAACCCTTGGACTCTGTGCATGCTATTCTTTACTTTGAAATAGCACATACAGAGCCAACTTCCTACATCAGGTTAGTATCCTATCCTGCTTTCCCAGATTATCCCAAATTATGTGTAGTCAGATGTATTAAAGCATACGAAAACATGACATTGGATACCAGACCTGCAGGTGAGAATCAAGTTCTCATTACAAAAACCATTTAGAGCGGTTTCTTCTCCTCCTGCTAGATGGGTTAGATGGCTCATGACAGAGGCAGGTATAGACATTCATAGGTTTAGCAAACATTCCATGAGAGGAGAAATGGCATCTAGAGCCATTCAGGTAGGTGTTAGACTAGAGGACATCATGAATTCAGCGGATTGGTCATCTGAATCCCCTTTCAAAAAATTATATTTTAAACCAATTTTAGGAGCCGCAAACCTGGTTGTCAGTAAGCTTTAAACAAGCATAATCCTCGCCTTCAGTCCTGATATAGAATGAAAGATTAACTAGCTAACAAGAAGGAAAGTTTCAATTCTATTAAGGACACGGAGATGAGGATTATCACACCCAGGCGCTTTGTCAGTAAGAGCCTCTCCCTCCCACGGAGATATATACCGTTAGTTACCAGTAAGTAATTACATTTTATAGTCATATCACTCATTCATTAATTTAAATAATTAATTTGCATGAATATGTACTACTGTGTTATTTAAAAAGAAATCATTATCTTTCAACATTATGTTTTTTCTTATAATATATTCTTAATAAATAAAGAGCTGGATAACGTGGTTTATACTTTTCACTCTATGCAGGCAATAACCAAGGACTGGATTAGAATTACGATCAACATTAAATTCCTCCAGTGAAGAAGAGGAAGAGGAAGGGACGTCATCCCTATTTATATGGCGGATGGTGTTGTGGTTGTACTATGTTTGGACTCTGATACCATGGGTCGCATGGGACATGTAGTCTCTCACTTTTTTCTTTTTGTTCTTTGAATCTGCTGTAGTAATAAAGTGAAGAAAGTTATGCATAATCCTCGCCTCCGGTCCTGATAGAGAATGTGAGTGCAGAGCATGGCGATTTGAGGACGTCCTTCTAGCGGTGCTAAAGCCACGCAGTGATGTTGGCAGATGCAGGGACAAGTCACGTCTGGATCAGGTAGCTGCACTTTACTGACACAAGCTCTCGTCAACCTCTACGTCAACGCCATTTTGGATTTGCACAGCTCTGCTGCTACTCCAAGACATATCGGAGCCCTTGACCTTTAGTTGGTTCTGCTTGGAGCGCTCCCTCCCTCCCGAAGATGCACACACCTTGTGGTTGGCAGTTGGCGGGTTCTGATTGTGCGTGTCACGGTGATGTGCACACTTTGTGTCCAAATGGAAGTTTTCTTTACAAAAAAGATATTTTATTATATAAATATATCCATGCAGCATACATCAATGTAAAGACTTCCAAATAATATCCTTAAACCAATCATAGGAAAATATATATGATTTATTCATAAATAGAAAATGTATTTAAAAATGTTGCTGCCCCAAACACCCAAGAATATATGATGTACGAAAGAAGTGCTTGTGAAAGAAAGAAAAGAAAAGAAAATTCAGAAGACACCTCTTATTTATAATACACATTTTATACATAGGAGCCTGTCAGTTGACCATTTTACAACAATATGCATCACACATTTTATAGGGGTAAAGTGTCCTTATCACTATTGCCCCTTTGTTGATCCCAAAAACGCAATCCAGGCTCAATCTAAGTCGTCAATGTTTCGACCCGGTAAAATATCTAGGGCCCACTCTCTGCCTCAACTGCAGGTCTTCATTAGGATATGAACCATATTATTTGGCAACATAAAGATTATCATCATTAATGTTCATCAAACTGGTATACTTCACTTGGGAAATCCAGTGATCTTATACCATTAGCATCTGACAAAAAAGAAGAATCCTCAAATAACTTCCCCCTTATTCACTGTCAGAGAATTACCATCCTCAATTTGAAAAAGATTTTTTGGTCTCGTGTCCATCCATAAACCAATCCTTAAGGACACTCTGCACTTATCTTTACATCACACGCTATCAAATCACGCCATTTCTGACCCTGTTTCAATTTTGAGTCGGAAGGGGATCAGAAAAGGAGACAATAGCGTCAGAATTTTTTACGCTATTGAGGTACTGTTTAGGGTTAGTGCCAAAACTTTGGTGCTAACTCTGAACAGTACCTAGGGGCCCAATGTAACCAATGGTGTGTCCCCTTTTAACGCCTGCTCTTGTCCCGTAGGTTCTCATTATGCTAATGGGGCTACTGGATTTGATAGACAGGATCACATGGATTGTGGCTACTAAGTAGAATTCCACACCACATGACGTCTGTCGGCCTAATCCGGGTTCTCCAGCTAACTAGCAGTGCCTCATCTCTAGCCGAGATGATTGTGGCAACCTGGTGCATGACAAGAAGACTCCTCAGGGGAATCGTGGTCGACCACATCCATCCCTTTCTCTCAGTTACCAATAAGTCTCATACGGGCAAAGACAACAGAGGCAAAATATAGTTCAATAAGGATTTATTGAAGTAACTGCATCTTAGATAGAAAGGCATGTATTGCAATAACTAGGATGATAAAACACAATAAAAAAAGCAGGTGACTAACAGAGTAAAACATAAGAATAGTACTACCATACTATCACTAGGAATGATGCATATATTTCTCCTACCTACACTATGGGCCTTATTACAACTTTGGAAGACGGTGTTAATCTGTCCCAAATGTGACGGATATACCACCTACCGTATTATGAGTCCATTATATCCTATGAAACTCGTAATATGGTAGGTGGTCATTTGGGTGGCACATTTGGGGCGGATTAACACCATCCTTCAAAGTTGTAATAAGGCCCTATGTCTGAGCACAGTGTAATAAGCCTAATCTGTCGTTTCGGTTTCCCCCCCGGGGGTACATCATCCCTCATTCCTGGAGGAAGAAGCCTGTAGTCTAGAGAGACACTGTCCTCATGTGGATCAGGGCTCGGGCGTCTAGGTCAAGTACCTGCAGCGAAGCGTTCAGTAATCAGCATACAGTCGTGGTCATCTGGCTGGAATCTCCCTCTAACGTGTCTAGGACAAAGGGGTGTTTTTATAATAAAACAGCTGACATTCTAAGAAATGGTCCCCATGTATAAGGGTGTTGTTTTCTGTGAATGCAGGAGACACAGCATACCATGTTTGTCTGCAACCCTATCTAACTGTAGCCTTGGAGAAAGCACAAAGTGAAATAAATGTCCTACTAAGAACGTCATGCTTTCCTAGGCGAAAGTACAATGAGATAAAGAAAATATAACAGCACCACAAATGTTGCTATTGCTAGAAAAATAAAGCAATGCTAATAAAAGGTCACAGGGTTGAAGTGCATAGTGGCAGGCCTAATTAGCATAACACAAAATGTCTAAAACATGGCTAAAATAGCTATACAGCACTCTGAGCAGGCGTTAAAAATGCTGAAAAAAATGACGCAAAGAAATGTTTTCGATTTCTTTGCGCCATTCTTTTGGCCCCCTGGCATACATTATGCCTGGCGCAGGCATAATGTGGCGCAAGGGGTTACAAATTGGCACAATGCATGCATTGCGCCACTTTGAAAATTTGGCCCTCTGTTTTTGCCATAAAATTGCCACATTAGCATAAAAAATGACACTAATGTGGCGATATTATGGCACAAAGGGCTGTTAAATCTACCCCTTAGATGCTTACTACCAACCAACTGCTTGTGTGGCTATTAACAGGTACACATTTTTCCAAAGGAAACAAGCAAAGACTGATTGAGTAGAAGACTATGTAGCTGCGCTCAAGAAATTGTAAGTTTGGGGTTTTACATAACGATCTCATAAGAGACCAGTTAGTGATGCACTCTAATAATTCAAGTAACCAATAAAAACTGTGGCTAACCATTGAATGAAATAGTTGCTATTGTAAAGAGGCTGAAATGTTTAAAAGGCGCGGTGAGGCTGCTTTGAAGCGGATTCAATATGCAAGGCGTCTAATCCCAAGCACGACGAGAAGAAAGTAGAGAGGTGGAGTTGCAAGGGTCCCTGATGGAAGAAGCCAGTTAAAAGTAAACCTGAGTTGGATGACAAGTGGCTTGTGTGTTTTATGAATCATTTCTATTTATTAGCCCCCAGGACACCGGTAATACACAGTTGTGTGTCTACGACTCAACAGGGCCAACAGGGCCAGCAATGTTGGAAATCTTACTCAAGAAGCTTACACAGCATTATGCCTACAACCCTGAGTCCGGCAGCGTATGTGGGGCAAAAAAGTATAAAAAACTTTACAACCAAAGTAAACAGTCTCCCCACCCCCCAAAATCTTCACATCGCAGAAGATAATGATCAAAAAAGAGACATCTTGAATTCTTGGGCAGAAAAGGTAGAGCCTGTGGGTTGAGCATCCAACTAAGAGGTCGTGAGTACAGAGCACTCCGGGGCAGGCAGCAACCGTAGTACTTTGATATAGGTCAGACAGGCCAGCTCAATACATTCGGAAGAAAGGATGTTTATGAAGGGGGCCCACATCATGGCATAGGAGTCAGTTTTCTGGTCAAGGGCAAGTGATAGCCTCTCCATACCAAGGATACCCCAAAGTTTGTGTAGCCAGGTGACATATCATGGGGATCTGTCTCTTCCCCAAAGAGCATAGATGACCTGATATGCTGCGCTCAGAGCCTGCTGCTTTCTGCGTTGTGAGCGGAGAGGGAACTTCAGAGAGTTGGGCAGGCTGAGGATTGTCTGTGCTGGGAAGTGCGCAATCGTAGTCGTGAATGCACGATCAATGTCGTTGAGGACTGTAGGAAAGTACCATCTTGCCTGGCATGTTACCCCCCATTTTTACTATGTGTATGTTTTTTTTGCCTGTGTCACTGGGATCCTGCTAGCAGGAACCTCAGTGCTCATAAAGTATGCCCTGTATGTGTTCCCTGTGTGGTGCCTAACTGTATCACTGAGGCTCTGCTAACCAGAACCTCAGTGTTTATATTCTCTCTGCTTTTCAAATTGTCACTGCAGGCTAGTGACTAATTTTACCAATTCTGATTGGCACACTGGAACACTCTTATAACTCTCTAGTATATAGTACCTAGGTACCCAGGGTATTGGGGTTCCAGGCGATCCCTATGGGCTGCAGCATTTCTTTTGCCACCCATAGAGAGCTCAGACAATTCTTACACAAAACTGCCACTGCAGCCTGAGTGAAATAACGTCCACGTTATTTCATAGCCATTTTTCACTTCACTTAAGTAACTTATAAGTCACCTATATGTCTAACCCTCACTTAGTGAAGGTTAGGTGCAAAGCACTAGCCAAGATGCCCCCACATTGTTCAGGGCAATTTCCCCGGACACTTGTGAGTGTGGGGACACCATTACACGCGTGAACTACATATAGGTGAATACCTATGTGTAGCGTCACAATGGTAACTCCGAACATGGCCATGTAACATGTCTAGGATCATGGAATTGTCCCCCAATACCATTCTGGTATTAGGGACACAATCCCATGCATCCCCAGGGCTCCAGCATGGACCCCGGGTACTGCCAAACCAGCTCTCTGGGGTTTTCTCTGCTGCTACCGCGGCTGCCAACCCTCACACAGGTTTCTGCCCTCCTGGGGCCTGGGCAGCTCAGTCCCAGGAAGGCAGAACAAAGGATTTCCTCTGAGAGAGGGTGTTACAACCTTTCCCTTCGGAAATAGGTGTTAAGGGCCTGAGAGGAGTAGCCTCTCCTTGCCTCTGGAAATGGTTTGAAGGGCACAGATGGTGCCCTCCTTGCATAAGCCAATCCACACCAGTTCAGGGATCGCCCCATCCCTGCTCTGGCGTAAAACTAGACAAAGGAAAGGGGAGTGACCACCCCCCTGTCCAGCACTTCCCCAGGGGAGGTGCCCAGAGCTCCTCCAGTGTGTCCCAGACCTCTGCCATCTTGAATGTAGAGGTGTGAGGGCACAATGGAGACCTCTGAGTGGCCAGTGCCAGCAGGTGATGTCAGAGACCCCTCCTGATAGGTGCTTACCTCTCTCTGTAGCCAATCCTCCTCTGAGGGCTACGTAGGGTCTTTCCTGTGGGTTTCTCTTCAGATAACAAATGCAAGAGCTCACCAGAGTTCCTTCTGCATCTCCCTCTTTGACTTCTGCCAAGGATCGACCTCTGACTGCTCCAGGATGCCTGCAAAACTGCAACAAAGTAGCCAGAAGCCTACCAGCGACATTGTAGCGCCTACTCCTGCCGACTTTCTCGACTGTTTCCTGCTGGTGCATGCTCTGAGGGCTGTCTGCCTGCACCTTGCACTGGAAGCCAAGAAGAAATCTCCCGTGGGTTGACGGAGTCTTCCCCCTGCTACCGCAGGCACCAAACTTCTGCTTCACCGGTCCTCTGGGTCCCCTCTCATCTCAACAAGCGTGGTCCCTGGAACACAGGAGCTGGATCCAAGTGACCCCCACATAAATCCTTGCCTCCCCACGCCAGACAGTAATCCTGTGTACTGCGTGATCTGCAGCTGCTAGGGCTTCTGTGCACCCTTGCAAGGATTCCTTCGTGCACAGCACAGCCCAGGTCCCCAGCACTCCGTCCTGCATTGCCCAACTCGCTGAGCTGACCTCTGGCTTCGTGGGACCCTCTTTTGTGTTGCTGAGTCGACCGCCATGCTCCGATCTCTTGAATGCATGTTCAAGTGCTTCTGCAGCTGCTGCCTGCTTCTGCATGGGATCCCTGTATTGCTGGGCACCCCCTCTGTCTCCTCATCCAAGTGGCGACATCCTGGTCCTTCTTGGGCCCGGGCCGCACCCTTTATCCTCAACTGCGATTCTTGCAGCTAGCAAGGCTTGTTTGTGGTCTTTCTGTGTGGAAACAGCTCTGCATCCTCCAGCATGCCCTGGGACATCTTCTGACCAAAGGAGAAGTTCCTGGCACTTTCCGTTGTTGCAGAATCTTCGGCTTCTTTCACCCGGAGGCAGCCCTTTTGCACCTTCATCCGGGGTTTAGTGGGCTCCTGCCCCCCGGACACTTTTATGACTCTTGGACTTGGTCCCCTCCCTTTACAGGGACTCAGGTCCAGGAATCCGTCTTCAGTGCTTTGCAGTCAGTTGTTGTCTTTGCAGAATCCCCTATCTCGACTTTACTGTCTTTCTGGGGTAGTAGGGTAAATTTACTCCTATTTGTCAGGGTCTTGGGGTGGGGTATCTTGGACACCCTTAGTGTTTTCTTACACTCCCAGCGACCCTCTACACACTACACTAGGCCTTGGGTCTCTTCGTGGTTCGCATTCCACTTTCAGATTATATGGTTTGTGTAGCCCCTAGGCCAATTGTCTCCTATTGCATTCTGTTGTGTTCTACATTGTTTGCACTACTTTTCTAAGTGTTTTACTTACCTGATTTTGGTCTGTGTGTATATTTTGTGTATTTTACTTACCTCCTAAGGGAGTATATCCTCTGAGATACTTTTGGCATATTATCACTATAATAATGTACCTTCATTTTTAGTAACTCTGAGTATTGTGTTTCTTATGATATAGTGCCATACAATATAAGTGGTATAGTAGGAGCTAGGTGTAAGTACCACTAGGTACCCAGTATAAGCCAGGCCAGCCTCCTACAAGGACTTGGTCCCAGAAACGGTTAAGTTTCAGGCAGTGCCATAGGAGATGGAGAAGCATCCCAGTACCACCAAAGTCTCTCCGGCACTCTTTAGAGCATTCTTGGCACCAGGCTCCAAGCACCAAGCTTGGCAGGAGTATAATAACAGTGAGATGCAATTTGGTACATTGTTTCAGTGCAAGAGATATTGCGGGCAGTGTGGCAAGCTCGATAAAAAGTGTCAGTCCAATCTGGTTGTCAAACAGGCGCCCTGCCATCTCTTTAACGGTTCAGATTGCAATCCTGGGGTAAAATCAGGATTTCCTATGATTGGTGTCATCGGAGATGGGAAAGAGGTAAGTTTGGCTTTGATAGCCACTGAGTCACAGACTCAAAAGACGGAGCCTGTGACCGGAGAAGAGAAAAAACCATGGGCTCTGTGGTGGCGCAGGAGCCAGGGTTCCTTCCAGATGTGTGAGCTGGTCACTACATGGTTCATAAAGAGCCAGTGCTTCTCGGTGAGAGGTCTGCTCCACTTCAACAGGAAGCAGAGTTGGGATGCCTAGAAATAGCAGAGTACTAAAGGGACGGCAAGATCTCCTTGCCCAGAGATTCCCAGCCCACAATGTCTGTGCGAATTTGAGTGAGTAAAGTGATGTAATTGATTGATACGGTTTTAGCTATAGAGGGTGCCAGTTTAATTCCCAAGTAGGGGATGCTGTCAGTTGCTGAGACAAAAGGGAATTGGATGAGAAGAAGATTCTCAGTTTGTGGTGCAACCGTAAGGTTTAATATTTGGGATTTTTGCATATTGACCTTAAACCCGGAGAGAGACCTGAATGGCTGGAGCTCTGTGATAAAGGCTGGGAGGGTAAGCTGGGGGTTCTCAATGGATAAGATTACATAGTCTGCATAAAAACTGATAAAATGGCATTCCTCCCACAAATTGGACACTGGTGATATCTTCTTGTGCCCGCAGATGTTCAGCAAAGGGCTCAATATACAAGGTGAAAAGAAGTGGGGAGAGGGGGCACCCCTGTCCTGTGCCTCAATGTATGGAGAAGGGCTGGGAGAGTGTGCCATTGATCCATACCGAGGCCCTTGGAGTGCTGTAGATACTCTTAATCCATTTGATAAATTTATCTCCATAGCCAAAGAGCTCCAGCGTCTTAAAAAGGAAGCGCCAGCTAACTCTGTCAATAGCCTTCTCCACATCAACAGAAAGG
This sequence comes from Pleurodeles waltl, assembly GCF_031143425.1. Taxonomy (NCBI): domain Eukaryota; kingdom Metazoa; phylum Chordata; class Amphibia; order Caudata; family Salamandridae; genus Pleurodeles; species Pleurodeles waltl. The sequence continues at coordinate 14,752,611 of NC_090444.1, read as the reverse complement.
AGGATTTCCTTTTGTTGGCATGGATGCCTTGTCCATCAGGCAGAAGGTGTGCCGTGTGTCATCTCCACATTGGCATGCAGGGATAAAACCTGCGTGGTCCAGCGCTATGAAGCCCGGCATATACGGGTTAAGGTGATTGGCTAATATGCATGTAAATAATTTGGCATCAATGTTTAACAGGGTAATGGGTCACTACAAGCTACAGAGAGCAGGGTCCTTACCCACTTTAGGAATGACCGAGATCTGTGCATCCAACATTGAGTATGTGTGAGAGCTTGATAAGGTGGAATAGTTCAATAAAAGGGTGAGGATCATGGCTAATTCCTAGCAGAAAGCTTTTTAGAATAATGCCGAAAAGCCATCAGGCCCTGGTGATTTCATCAGTTTTAATTGGGCTATAGCAGCGATCACTTCTTCAAACCCAATGGGTTTATCAAGGGTGGCAGCCACTACGCTAGGGAGGGGCTTTGGTGGGCATTTGGCCAGATAGCCTGAGGGATCAATGGGGGTTGTCGCGTCGTCTGCAAAGAGAGTACCATCAAAGCGCCAGAATGCCAACGCCTTTTCTGAGTGGGCATCAGTGGATGGAATGGGATGGATCATGGGGACAGTACCAGCATGAATCTTTGCCTGTAACTGGCGGGCGAGCAGGCATCGACTGCGATTGCCACCAAGGTAAAAATTGTGCTTGAGGAGGACTAAGGCGTATTCTGCTCTTTCTAGGAGAATCCATTGGAGAAGGTTACTTGCTCATTCCAGTTCCCTCCAAACCCTGGGGGCTCCCAGGCTCTAAAACTTTTAGCTCAAGCTCTTGCACTTTCTCTTTCCTGGGGCATTTTGTGGCTCCCGAAATGGCGATTAGTTCACCCCACGCCACTACTTTGAGGGTTTCCCATAATGACGTCATGGCCAATTGCCCGGTATCATTGGTGAAAAGGTAATCTGAGATTCTTTTACAGATTGCCTCAACTATTGAGCGGAACTGACGTAGGCTCTCTCGCAAGCACCATCGAGATGGCCTAACATGACTGAAGTCCACCTTTGCTGTCAGGGTCAGGGGAACATGGTCGGAAAGGGACCAAGGGCCTATGGAGGAGCTGTGTATTAAAGGTTAGAATGCTGGAGTCGCTAAGAAACAGTCAATACAGGCAGGTTTATGTGCTGCCGAGTAATAAGTGTAGTCTTGCACCCGAGGGTGTTGACTTCTCCAGACGTCACTCAGTCCACAGTCGGTCAACCTCTGTAACCCTTGTGAAAAGAGAGCCCCCTTTTGGTCCAGCTGTTGGCCTGATTGGACCATGGCGTTATCTAACACCAGGTTAAAGTTGCCGCCCACCAGAATGGCCGCATCAGGGGTCTGCAGAACTGGCGAGATGGTTTCTATAAGGAATGCTTCTTGCCATTCATTAGTGGCGTAGACATTTGCGAGGGTAAAGTAAATGAGCCCTGACATATTCTAACATACTCCCTTTACATTCTGCTATTCTTGAGTCTATTTCACCCCTGAAGCCCCTGGAAAACAGAATAGTAACCCCTCCTCGCTTACTAGGACTGGAGGACCAGAACTGCCTTGGAAACCAGCTGGACTGCATACAATGAACATCCGTGTGTAATAAAGGTGTCTCCTGTAGGGACAAAACTTAGTTGGACTATTCAGGCCTCTAACATTGAAGCACATTATTCGGAGGTCCCAGGTAGTCACGGAGGGGCCTTTAGAATGAGGCTACAGAGGGTGCCCATTGGTGCGTGGTCTGATAGGAGACATTAGTGGGATCCCAGCCAGGCTCACTAAGGTATGTGTCTCAACCGTTCTTTGTGTAGTGAAGGAATGTAGACCCCAAAAACCAAAACACAAACAAGAAAAACAGTTCTATCAACAACTGATCTGGCAGCCAATGTCCATTCAGAATGGCGATCTTGATATCCGGCTAGGCCAGGGGCGGGACAATGCGTAGACAGCCTCTCAGGATGGTGAAGGGCACCTCGCCTTCCAGGGCCCCTGGATCTCAGAGAAGAGGAAGGCCAAGGTCGTGTCTGGAGGAGAGGTTGAGCTGGAGGTGCAATGTCCTTTAGGTGAGGCTTCCCCCGTCTTCAGCAGTTAGGTGGTCCAGGACTACTTTGCGTTCATGAGTGCCCTCCCCTAGGTCAGGGCAGGAACGGTGTCCTCGCTTTTCAGCCTTCTGACAATGCATGACCTAGGTGGGGAGTTTAGGGGAAAGTCAGGCATGCTGTGTGAATCTGCCTCCGCTGGCAGGTCCAAAATGCGTTGCATATCTCTCACAGTTCGAGGTTGTTGCAGTTGTATGTTCAATCGAAAGATTTGCTGTAATGGATGCCCCCAGCCATATGAGATCTCTTTTGAACGAAGGTAGTCTGTCGCTGGTTTGAATTCCCGCCATCATTAAAGGTGTAGAGACGTCTTGATAGAAGCCGATTGTGTAACTCCTGAAGCTGATGGGTTGCTTTACCCTGGCTGCTCTCAGTATGTCTTCCTTAACCTGGAAAAGGTGAACGCACACCAGAACATCAGGCGGGCAGGCTGTAGGGCCCCCAGGCCTGCCAACCATGTGGGCTCTGTCAAGTCACAGTTCAGTATTGTCATCCCAGTTAAGGGTGGAACGGAAGAGAGCTTGGACGTATTCCATAATGTCTGAGTCCTCGTGAGCTGCAGGGATTCCCCGCAGTTGTATGTTGTTACGGCTGGATCTGTTGTCCAACTCCTCTGCCTGGAGTCTCAGCTCTTCTTGCTGTTCCTGGAGATGATTGATTTTGTGTCTCATCATCTCTGTTTCCTCTTCTTGTGCCATTTTGCTCTCTTCCAAGGCGGAAACACGATCCCCTACAGAAGCTAATTAGTGGTGGCGGTCCCATATATCCTGAGATAGGTCACTTTTAAGGGAGTGGAGGTCCGTCTTTAATGACTTGAAGAGAGACGAGAGGAAGCCATGGGTCACTGGGGCTGATTCTGAGTCTGGAAGGACCTCTGAGTCAAGGAGGATATGCAGCTGGGGCCCAGACGTGTGGTCTTTATTCTAGGATGGGGGGGATCTTGTAAGCATTTCCCTGCCTGACTGGTCTTTCTTGTGCTTGGAGGATGCCACGTCGCAGGGCAGGTAGCACTTAACCTCTCTTGCCCAAAGAATCAGTAGTGAGGACTGTCTTGACCAGCACCCAGCCCAAGTTGAATGGTGAACCAGGTCAGGAAGTGACGGGTAGAACAGTCATAGGAGTAGTGTAGTTAGTAGCCCTGACCAGCCTGGTGGCATGCAACCCCCCAGGAGGTGTTGTGAGGCTTTTTAAACCAGTAGTTGCCGATGTCCCCAGGGTGTTGTGAGTGCTGATGGAAGAACTGAAGTGCCCGGAGGGCCAGGCCACACCTGGCACTGGATTCGGCCCTTCTCAAGAAACAGAGGTGGAGTGGGGCTTCTGAATGTCCATCCAGACAAGGTTGTTAGGGCGGCTGGCACAGCTGAACAAGCACAGAGAGAGCAGAAAAACGTCCCAGGACCGCCGCTGGGTGCCAGACAGGGAGCTATCTGGTGGGGGACAGGATGCCTGAGGAAATGTGCTTCATAGGATACTTCAGGGGTAAGAGGACCAGGTGGCGCAGTGCGGAAAGCAAAAGGGCCCCATCTTTTTAATTGCGGAAGAACTCATAGATTAGAGTGTGCTACCACAGAGGTGGTGCTGAGACTTAACCCTTCGCCCCATCGCTATGCCTTCCAGTAGCCCTGGGCACGGTCACCTCCTGGTGGGCAAGCAGCATCGGCCTGGACCCCTGAGGACAGAGTAGAGAACCGCCAAGCCGCATGGAAACTGGATTGTCACTGGTCTGGTCAATAGGGGGTGTTATTTACTGCCAGGTCTGTCTCTGCAATAAGAGTGGTGAGCAGGCTTCAGGTGATGGTGTTGCGGCCTTAGTGAGGTGTGCCGTACCCCCTTTGTGGGCCCTGTTGTCCGCATCCTAAGGGCATCCACCGCTCATTGCACTGCAAGGCTTGAGGCGAACAGCCAACCCCATCAGTGCAAAGGCTGCAGGGAGCCGGCTCCTCTTTCCCACCCGAGCACCCGGTCTCCTGGGCATCCGGCAACCAGCTCCCACACCTCTTGTCGGGTGTCTTGTTTAGGGGTCAGGTAATTGGGCCCCAAACTTCTACCTCCAGCGGCCCCCCACTTGGCAGTCGCAATTGGCTGGAGCCAGGGCCGAGGGACAGGGCTCCTCTGCTGGCAGACTCGGTCTGAGTTGCAGTTGGCGCTGCAACTGCAGGTTCCCCATTCTGGCCCCTCCCCTTGTTGGGGGGGGCATCAGGCACCATCATTCACCGAGCGGGAGCAGCCAGTAGCCGCTGAAACATTGCTGTTCAAGGCCTTGGTGGCAGAGAAGCGAACGTCGCGTCCCACTCCACCGCCATCTTGGCCACGCCCCGGCCTGTGTGTTTTAGATGCGGAAATATGGGTCATATGGCCAGGGACAAAAATAGTCCTGCAATTCAATCCAACTGTTCAAATTGTGGAATCGTTGGACATTTCGCCAAAGTTTGCAGTAAGAAGAATAACAAAGGAGACAGGAACACTGTTAAGCGTGTGATGGATAACAAAGATGATGTAGAAGGAGAAAATGAATCCTTTGGTAATGATGGCGTCCTTATGTGAGAAGCTGGCCTGGTTTGTAGTGGGTAGCAGAGGTACCAGTGATCCACCTTAGTGAAATGTAGGCAGTGTCTAGCACCTTAGGCTGTTTAGAGGTAGCTGTAGCAAAGCAGCCAAGGCTGAACTAGGAGGCATGTAAAACTCTTCCAATGCCACTATAGTCACACAGTACTTATACACAAGAAATACAATACTCAGTGTTACCAAAACTAAAGGAACTTTATTTTGTGACACAAGGCCAAGAATATCTTAGAGGCTATACTCCCTCTGGAGGTAAGTATTATACACAATATATACACTAGTAACCAAAATCAGGTAAGTAAACAGTCATAAAATAGTGCAAACAGTGAAAAACACAATAGGTCGCAATAGGCCTAGGGGCAACACAAACCATATACTAAAATAGTGGAATGCAAATCTCGGTTTCCACCCTGGGCAAGTGTAGCGTGAAGAGGGGCACTGGGAGTGTAGGAAAACACCAAAGGTAAGTAAATTACCCCATCCCAGAGCCCAGGAAAGCAGGAGTAAAAAACAGCAAGTTTCCTCAGAACACACTAGAAGTCATGGTAAAGGATTATGTAAAAAACAAAGCAAGACTGCAAGAAACCAATGATGGATTCCTGTACTTGAAGACATGTGGAGAGAGGAGACCAAGTCCAGAAGTCGATGAAAAGTCCAGGAAGAACAGGACCCCGCTAACCCGGATGAAGGTGCAAAAGTGGATTCTCCGGTTGGAAGAAGAAGTCAGAAATGCACCAAAGAAGACAGCTGCGGGTTCCTGCTTGGTCCAAGAGATGTCCCACTTGGAGTCACTGGATGCAGGCTGGTTTTCGTCATTGGATTCCGCCAACAAGCCTTGGCTCACGCAAATGTCACAGTTGGGGGGAAAAGGCACTACCTGGGCCCAGGAAGGACCTGGGTGTCTCAACTTGGACTGAGGAAACAGAGGGGGCTCTCAGAAGACCAGACAGCACCCACAGGAGACCCAGAACATGGGGACAAAGGAGTTGCAAAATGCGGTCATCGCAGGACTACACAAAGGGATCCCACGCCCCCGGAGAACAACTCAAGGAGCTGAGCATCGCAGGATAGAGTGCTGGGGGCCTGGGCTACGCTGTGCACAAAGGATTTCTGGAAGAAGCGCACAGAGGCCCTAGGGGCTGCAGAACACGCCTTGCACAGGGGTACTGTCTGGCTCGGGAGGCAAGCCCTTACCTCCACCAAATTTGGACAGCAGGACCTTTGGACAGGCAGGATCACTGTGGTCCATCACCTCTGTTCCAGGGATCACGCTCGTCGACAGGAGAGGCGTCCCAGAGTACCGGGTGTCACTACAGAGAGGTGCCTGCTGAAGCAGGGAAGTGACTCCTTCACTCCATGGGAGATTCCTTCAGTCCTTCTGGTGCAGAATGAAGACAGGCAGTCGCTGGCAGGAGCTGAAGCTGCTGAGTTGCAGTAGCATTTTTGGATACTTTATTGCAGTTACAGTGTTCCTGGAGCAGTCTGCGGTTGATCCAACGGTCAGAAGCTAAAGCAGAGGATGCAGAGGAGTCCTGGTGGAGTCTTGCAAACCGAATCTGAGGAAACACCAGGGGAGAGACCTTAAATAGCCCTGAGAGGGGGATTGGTCACCTAACCAGGTAACCAACTATTAGGAGGGGTCTCTGAAGTCACCAGCTGGCACTGGCCACTCAGATGCTCCCAGAGTTTCCTGACCATCCTGAAAACTAGATGGTAGAACCCAGGGACACTCTGGAGGAGCTCTGGGCACCACCCATGGGGTGGTGATGGACAGGGGAGTGATCACTCACCTTTGTTTTGCCCAGATGTGCCCCAGAGCAGGGACTGGGGGGGCCTGAACTGGTGCAGACTGGATTATGCAAGGAGGGCACTGTTTGTGCCCTTCAAAGCATTTCCAGAGTCTCTGGGAAGCTACCCCTCCCATGCCTGTAACACCTATTTCTAACGGAAGAGGGTGTAACACCCCTCTACTAAAGGAAATGCATTGTTCTGCCTTCCTGGGATTGAGCTGCTCAATTCCTAGGAGGGCAGTAACCTGTCTATGAGGTGGTCAGCAGCTGGGGCTGCAGTTGAAAACTCATATAGCTGGTTTGGCAGTACTGGGGGTCCATGGTGGAGCCCCCAGGGTGCATGGAATTGGACCCCAATACCAGAATCGGATTGGGGGTACAATTTCTCAATCTTAGACACCTCGCATGGCCATATTCGGAGTTACCATTGTGAAGATACATATATGTATTGACATATATGTGGTGCACACTTATAATGGTGTCCCTGCACTCACGAAGTCCAGGAAATTGAGCCTGGACAACGTGGGGGCACCTTTGCTAGTGCAAGGGTGGCCTCACACTCAGTAACTTTGCACCTAGCCTTCAGTAACGGAAGGCTAGACATATAGGTGACTATAAGTTACCTGGTGCATTGAAAATGGCTGTGAAATAGGGTTTGCACTATTTCACTCACGCTGCAGTGGTAGTCCTGAAGGAGTGTTTGTATGAGCTCCTTATGGGTGGCAAAATAAATGCTGCAGCCCACAGGGATCTCCTGGTACCCCAATATCCTGGGTACCTAGATACCATATACTAGGGAATTATAAGGGTGTTCCAGTGTGCCAATTAGAATTGGTGAAAATGGTCACTAGCCTGAAGTGACAATTTTAACGGCAGAGAGAGCATAAGCACTGAGGTTCTAATTAGCAGAGCCTCAGTGACACAGTTAGTCACTACACAGGTGCACACATTCAGGCCACAACTATGAGCACTGGGGTCCTGGCTAGCAGGATCCCAGTGAAACAGGCAAAAACAAACTGACATACATGTAAAAATGGGGGTAACAGGCAAGATGGTACTTTCCTAAACAAGGGAAATTGTATGTGGCAGAAAAAGGGCCATCAGAACTTAAGTAAGTCGATCAGGGGCTATAGGTATTACCCTTGACCCCAATAGTAGAGACCAAGGGGGTCATTTTGACCTCGGTGGTCTTTTTCCAAGACCGCCGAGGGACCGCCGTGTGGAAGACCGCCAGTGGTGGCGGTTTGCCGCTCTGCCTATTATGACCGTTGGCAGCTCTCCGTCCTTTTTCGGATTGAGAGCCACCAACAGCCATACTGGCGGGAGGGGGGGAAGTGGAGGTTGCTCCACCTCCACCGCCACGCCAACGTCCTGTGATTCGCCGTGGTGGTGTCCTGTTGGCAGTGTGGTGTCGGCAGAGCTGCCCCCATGGCTCCCGTCCCCTCCCGGAGGATCGACAGAACAGGTAAGTCGATCGTCCGTTAGGGAAGGGGGGTTAGGGGGTGTTGTGTGTTGTGTGGGTGCATGGGGGTGTGCGTCTGTGTATATAGAGGGGGTGTGTGAGTGCGTGTATGCTTACGGGGTTGTTTTGGGAATGAGTGCGTGTATGTCTGTAGGTATGTCTGTATGGATATGTGAGTGTATGTTTGTATGTGGGTGTGCGTGTCTGTCTGTGTGTGTGGATGTAGGCATGTATGTCGGTGTGTGTGTGTGTAAGTGTGTAGGTGGTGCCTGCGTGCGTGTCCTGTGGGTATGGGTGATGTGATGTTGGGGGTCGGGTGGGGAGGGAGCCCTGCCACCTTTGCGGGGTGGCAGGGGTGGTGGGGGGTGTAGGGGAGGGTGTCGGGGTGGGGGTGGGGGGCGGGAGAAACCCTTATCTGTGCCAGGGAAGGAATTCCCTGGCACTGATAGTGCTTACTGCCATGGATTTCATGGCGTTTCAAACCGCAGGAAATCTGCGGCGGTAAGCCGGGTCAAAATATTGCCGGCGGTATAGTGACGGCCGCCGGGCTGGAGACCCAGGTCTCCAGCCCGGCGGTCGTCTCCGCCCTGGCGGGCGGAACGGAGAACCGGCGGATGACCATGGCGGTAACCGCCATGGTCATAACACTACAAAGAAAGACCGCCAGCCTGTTGGCGGTCTTACCGCCGCTTCTCCGCCTTCCGCCAGGGTCATAATGACCCCCCAAGTAATGCTACTTATTGAACCAGCGGTGTCTATGAAAGAGGAAATCAAGAAACGATTTCCTGGAGTATTTTCCGGTAAGGTCGGGAAGTTGAGTGGGTTCATCTACAAAATTTAATAAAGGGTGGAGCAGTACCAGTATGTCATAAGGTGAGGGAAAGCGTTATGAAAGAGTTGGATGCCTTAGAGTGTAAAGGGATTCTTAAACCAGTAGAGAGTGCGGAATGGTTGGCTTCCCTGATAGTAGCTTGGAAACCTGATGGCCGCTTACGGCTATTGATTGACCTCAGAGACTTGAATAAGAAAATTGGTGTTGACAAGCTCTTGTCACAATCCAAGGATGTAAAATGGTTTTCAACAATAGACTTAACTTCGACCTATCACAACGTCCAACGGCATTCATCTAGCAGGAATCTTACAGCGTTCCTCACTCCTTTTGGGTGTTATAAATTTATACTCATGCTGTTTAGCCTTGAGTCAGTGCCTGCAGCGTTTCAGTGCCTGATGCACAAACTTTTTAAAGACATCAAGGGAGTGATGTACTTCCAGGATGATATACTGGTGATGGGCCGAGAAAGGCAGGAGAACGATTCTAGGTTGAAGTAGGTGTTAGAGAAATTAGCTGACATGGAACTGCCTGCTGAACTAAAGAAAAGTAAGTTTGCATAGAGCTCTGTAACATACCATGGTCATGAAGTGGGCAGTGATGGCATTTTGCCCAAAAGGACATCATTAAGGCAATTAATAATGCCCCTGCCCCAACTTCCAAGGAGAAAGTCAGGTCCTTCCTTAGTCTCGCGAAATTTTATTCCAAGTTTGTACAAAACTTTGCTATGAAAACACATAGTATGAGACAATTGTTAAAGATGAGGCAATAATTCTGTTGGAATGAAGAATTACCAACTGACTTTGAAACAATACAACTGAATATAACTACAGCTGTTTCCTTGCAGGTTTTTGAAGTGGGAACATGCAGTATTGTCACCACAGATGCCAGTTGGAAGGGCCTGGGGCAGTATTAACTCAAAGGTCTTGAACAGGAGAAGAATGCTCAGTGGCATACGCCTCTTGTTCATTGTCCCCCCAGCCCCCTGAAGAGAAGTTCTTGGTGATCGAGAAGGAAATGCTAGCTCCGTTCTGAGCAATGGAAAAATTCCGTCAATATTTATGGGGATCCCGGTTTAAACTCCATACGGACAACCACTGTTGTAAGTTCTTGTTCCAAGGGTATTATCAGAGCTACTCCAAGAATTGTAAGAATGACCTTGAAGTTAATGGATTTTATGTATGATGTTAAATGCCTGCCTGGTAAACAGAACAAGGTGGCAGATTTGTTAAGCTGTTCTCCTTTGCCTTTGGATGAAAAGGTAAATGGAGAGTGGGATGATGACAGCATGGTATTGACTGAGGACGCCAAGGAGGCCATGCTAAATGGGGAATGGAAAGCAAAGTATAAAGAAGACAAACGTTGGTGTTGGTCAAACAATTCATCATCAATGGTTGGTCAGATAAGAGCAAATTGTAGGACGAATGCAAGAGATTGTGGGAAATTAAAGATGAATTATCTTTTAGTGATGCAGGTTATGTTCTCGGGGGGACAGGTTGGTACCTACAAAAGGGTTGAGTTTGAGAATTTTGTACATAAACCATGAAGGACACCTTTGTATTGTTAAACTGAAAAAAGGGTGAAGTCAACTTACCGGTGGGCAGGTATAGATGTGTAAAAAATTCCCAGTTATGTGGCAATTCTGATAAAGTACAGTCTATGTTCAGACCATCTCTGGGTGTCCAGAAGCGTCCAGAGCATCCATGGGAAGACTTGAACATAGACATTGATTGGGGTGTATCCAAAATCGTAGTCATCGACCATTACTCCAAATGGCCTGAGATTGAGGTGTCAGATTAAATTAATGCTAATGCTATAGTTTGCTTTCTAGAGAAGATATTTTTAAGAGAGGGTATTCCCCAGTCCATTCTAAGGGATAATGGGCCACAAATTATCTCTGAAAAGTATGAAAACTTCTTGAGGAGGAATGGGAATATTGGGAAGAAAACTCCAGTTTACCATCCCACTGGGAATGGCATTGTGGAACAATTCAATAGAGTGGTTATGAGCAGTGTATAAGCAGCCATCAACGCTGGTCCAGATTGGGTGAAGGAGTTGGGAAACATCCTTTTTTATGACTTTTTTTTTATGAAGGTCGTGGTTAACGAAAGCGCAACAACGCTTTTTTTAACCACAACTTCGTTTTTTTGTGCCTTAACTACGTATGTTCTGAACAACGAACATGCGTGGTTAAGGTACAAAGTAGGGACTTGGCGAAGGTAAGTGGTGGGTTTAGGTTTTGGGGAGGGGGTGGGGGGTCAGGGGGTTTTAGGTTTTGGGGTGGGGTTGGGGGGGTGGGGCGTTTTTGGTTTTGGGGAGTGGGTGGGGGGTCACGGGGTTTTAGGTTTTAGGGTGGGGTTGGGGGGTGGGGCGTTTTTGGTTTTGGGGAGTGGGTGGGGGGTCAGGGGGTTTTAGGTTTTGGGGTGGAGTGGGTCGTTTTTGGTTTTGGGGAGTGGGTGGGGGGTCAGAGGGTTTTAGGTTTTAGGGTGGGGTTGGGGGGTGGGGCATTTTTGGTTTTGGGGAGTGGGTGGGGGGTCACTGGGTTTTCGGTTTTGGGGTGGGTTTGGGGGGTGGGGTGTTTTTGGTTTTGGGGAGTGGGTGGGGGGTCAGGGGGTTTTAGGTTTTGGGGTGGGGTGAGGGATGTAGGGTGAATGGTGCCTATTGCTAATGATTTTATCAGGAATGCCTTTACAACGAAACATCGTTGTTAAGGCATTCGTGGTAAAATCATTAGTAGTAGCAACGAGGTCGGTGTTCCGACCTCGTTGTTAAGGCAGTAGTTGTTTTTGCAGTCGTTGATTTGTCGTATATTCAAGGAGTTGAGTGGCACAGTCTGGGTGTAAAGGATAACACCCGCAGGATCAGGGTATAGCTCATTTAGAACTCTTAGAGGAAGAGAGATGTTTACAAAAGACAATGTGACCTGGAGAAATATGAAAAATTGGAGTAAATGGTCTCCTGTGTTGAAAAGTAAAAAATGCAGAAGTAGTACAAAACGTACTATGACAGGAAGCATGGTTTGAAAGTTGTTTATTTAGCAATTGGGTGACAGTAAAGTTGGGCCACAACACAAGGAAAAGGTGTAGCAAGTTTTCAGAACCATTGCAAGTCGTGGAAGTTTATGCTAAATCCGCTTTGTTGAGTGACAAAAAGACATGCCATTTTAGTAGAAAGTCTAAATGCAATAAAGTTCCTGATTGGCATTCTGCAAAAAGGGGACAAGGAGACGCTCCACATTCTATGGAATAGATGTGGGATGATGTATCAAGTGCAAGGAAGTAAGTGCACCACCTGCAATAGAAGGGAGTGGTCGTGAAGATATCCACACTCCAGTTACTAACACTACTGAGTTGGGTGGTAGCACTAGACCAAAACGTGGGGGTAGGTCAGTTGTGTTGACAAAAAAAGTAATTATTTTTTTATGTGGTTGTGTATATTCTGTTAAGGAAGTAACTTGTGTGAGCCATAATGCTTATAATATTTTTTTCTTTCTTTTGTTGTTTATTAAAGAAGGGATACAGGGTTGTTGCATGAAGTAATAGGTGGTATTTTAGTTACACTTATACCACTACTGCTATTAAGTTGGTATCTTTTTGCAGAAACAATCTTTCTGTTTTCATTTTGTATGTAACAGTCTCCCTGTGTTGAAATTGCTTATTTATTCTATTATTTATGAAGTCTTGTTAAGTTGTTAAGTAGTTGGGGTTAAGAAGGGGAGAAGTGGTATCTAGGTTACCTGTGCCTAGGTAACGGGATGCCACAGGTTCTGAAATGTGGTGATGGAAGGGAGCAGGGAGTGTCAGCTGGAAGGCGTACTGGTGGTGTAAGGAGGCTACCAGCTTGCTGCCAAATAAACGTATAATTTATCTTCTTGTCCAAGCGTCATTCTTACAATAGACTCTGTATATGTGTCGGAGGTGCATGGAAGTGCCAGAAAGGTTGAAGGAGGACAATGGTGGCATGTTGGGATCATCGCTGAGATGCAAAGGGCGAACCTTCTGCAGGATACATCAAGAAGTGTTCAACCACAAAGGAACATTTACCTTAGGATTCACCTTAAGACAACACAACTATGGATGTGGATGGCCCAACTGTTCATCAAAGTTCTAGGCCTCGCGTCCTACCCCTCAGAGTCCTGGGTTAGATTTCTAGTCACAATTGTCTATATTTGAGCTAATGGTTTTTGGTATAGCATGGGTCGTGCTGCCCAATCTATTTAATGTTCATGGGGGCATGGAGACTGGAGTGGCCTGTGATGGGAGGCTGGGAGAGACACGACTTATGGGCAGTTGGTTACTGTCTGTTGGGGGTTCATGTTCCCATCCCTTCTGTGCCCCATTCCTTCTCCATTATTTCTTCAATGTATTCCTGCTTACCTAGTGTTCTTGGAAGCAGTAGCACTTTGACACAAATCCAGATACTTCTAATCTGGCATCAGGGTAATAAGAATAATAATTATGATTTACACAGATGGAAGTTAACACACTAGATAAAAATGCTTATGCTCTAGACGTGCATTTAATACATATTTTAGTTGATTGTAAATTGTATCCAGCAAGTTTACAATAATATGCAACGTACTTTAAACATTTTCTTAGTGATTACATTTATTTTTTATTTATATATTGACTTGGATAGAAGATTCTAACACTGTTTTAGAATGTCTGAAGAAGTCACTGTGATAACACAAGTATCATTAGTTTGCAGGTCGTTCCATAAAGCATATAAAGAAATCATTTTTCCATACATAATTGCAACATGACGATAGTGTATCGATTTGAACCAGGTTTTCATGAGAACCCCTTCTAGAAAGTCTGTCTCGGTGCCTGTAGGAAATGTTATCTCTAAGTCATCTTCCAGTTTCCTAAATTGTATGTCTTTTACTTCATCATTACCCACAGTTCCAAAGTAGATCATATACATGGCCTTATCTTTAGAGAAGTTGTCTATTCTTTTGAGACCAGTTGCCCGCCGCAGGTAATAAATGTCGTTTCCTTCCCCACCATGGAGAATATCATAACCCCCCATTGGCAGAATAAGGTCACTTCCGCCTTCACCGCTTAGGTAATTGTCATTGTCGCTCCCTACAAGGATATCATTGTAACTGGTTCCAAGCACATTCTCCACACTGAGGTAGAGATCACCTTCAGCATCGGCCCCTGTGCCATAGCCCAAGCATAGGTTTACCAGAACTCCAGTTTGATCAGTGTGGTTCCCCCAGAAGAGTACAGTATCAGACCCAGATCCCCCATAGACTTTATCCGAACCTGGCCCGGGATAAATAACATCATCCCCGGCTCCGGCCAAAATATAGTCGTCCCCCTCTCCTCCATGGACCTCATCATCCCCAGTTCCACCTGAGAGGTAGTCTGTCCCATCAGACCCCTGAAGAAGGTCATTGCCCCCAAGACCATAGAGCACATCCGTATTCTTTCCACCCACCAATGTGTTATTCAGATCATTTCCTATGATGGTGTTTCTTTTCAGAACTGATCCGTATAGAGTTGGGACGGTGAGAAGATGGCCATCAGACAGGTTCATATGGAGGTCTGTTGGAAGATCCTTACTATCCAGAAATAGGGGCTGGGTCTGAAAGGTTTTGTCAGCCAAAGTGAACCAAACCTGATCCCTGCTCTTCATTATCAGGTGTCTCTGCTCTTTAAGCTGAATGTATTTTTTTAGCTCACATGTCCACCTGGCTGCAGGTGGCGCACTAATAAGCAAATCTGTTTTTGATAAACGTGAAATATTGATAGCCTTAAACTCAGCATCGAGAAAAAGAAAATCAATATTTCGGTCTTCTGCATAATTATCAAGAATATATCTTCCTTGATATTCTTTTTTGAGTATATACGTGTCTTTACCATTGAGACCACTCATAAAGGCGCCCCCGCTACCAGGGTCAATGAAATTGTTCTTCTCATTTCCCCATATTGTAACGAACTTTGGGGGACCAATTATCTTAGTTGCATTTGAGTAGACACCACTGCGAGTGTCAATGGTATCAGGATGGCTATCTGATGGGTCACCTGACCTGGAAAAGTCCATGGCATAGACTAGGGGTACATTTCGATTGCCAAGATTGAAAGTAATCCCATCCTCTGTCTGGATCCACAGATGCCTGTCCCGTTCAGATAGATGCCAATTTTGCAAACGGACAGAACATCTTCTACCCCTGATGATGACGTCAGGTGAGTCTGCGGTGTTTGTAAAACTCAGTGCCCTAAACTTCTCTTTGAAAAACAAAACATCAGGCAAGCTGTCTTCTGCATAGTTACTGATAATAGCAGGGTGCTCACTTTTGCAATCAACGGTGTAAGTGTCACGGCCGTCCCCTCCCTTTAGGAAATCCCCATCGCCACCACCAAAGAAGTTGGGTTTTCCATTGCCAATTATCTTATCCTGGAATGATGACCCTATGACAGTCATTATGTGCTCATTCCCTGGAACAGTGTTCAGGTCAAGGGACACCCCTATCTTTGAGTTACGGAAGTCCATGATTAACGGCACTATCTTGGGCTCAGCTGTCGTGTTTGACACATGGAAAACAACAAAGTCTTTGGTTTGGAATATGATGTGCTGCCATTCCCAGCCCAGCTTCCATCCCTTGATAACCAC
This sequence comes from Pleurodeles waltl, assembly GCF_031143425.1. Classification (NCBI taxonomy): domain Eukaryota; kingdom Metazoa; phylum Chordata; class Amphibia; order Caudata; family Salamandridae; genus Pleurodeles; species Pleurodeles waltl. Next base: position 14,737,241 of record NC_090444.1, on the reverse strand, counting down.
ACAGGCCGAAGAGGCAGAATCCCAGACCTTGATAGAAGATGTGCTGACGATGGTTACTTTTACATTTTTATACTCAGCTGCTATTTGAACGATGTCTATTTCTCCATCCGAAGCTTGGTTATTGATTGTGTCACAGCTCTCTTTCTCTTCCACTACATACATGTCTTTGCCATTGCCCCCACTGAGAAAGTTGACACCCTTCCCTCCCTGAAGCACATTGCCCATATCATTGCCTACAATGATATCATTGTAATCACTTCCTTTAACAAGGACAACTCTTTCCCAGGGTGAGTCTTTCATATTTACATTGCACCCCGCAGAGTCTTCAGAATAATCCAGAGCTGTCACTTCTAGGGTGACTCTGCCATCCAGTAGAACTTTTCCCACCTTAAACAATGCTCTGTCGCGACTTTTAAAACTCAGGTGTCTATACGAATCTCCCATAAACCACCACCTGATGACTACATGGTGATCGTTGTTGTAGAACAGCTTCCAGTCCTGTCCTTCTTTCCTTGCTGATATATGGCTGAATGTAATGTTGATTACTACAAGATCCATGGCCTGATCCTCTGCCTGGTTACAAATGTCTGTGTCGCCACCTTCCTCAGGGATAAAGTAGACATCTTTGCCATTTCCACCATGAACCAAGCTTCTCTGTGGCCCCAGAAAGAAAACATCATTCCCGTTGTTACCATATAGCCTGTAGAAGTATCTATCGAGAGAATAATGCAGGCCGGGTGGTTTTCTTTGCTGGACAGCATAGAACCGGTTTGGTTTTGAGTTGCCTGCGTAGGAGCCATGCAAAGAACCTTCATCAGGTACAACCGAGCCAATCACCTCTTCTTTCAACAATGGGATCCACAAAAAAGTGGCTGCCTTTTTAACAAGTGCAACTTTAACTGCTTCTCCAACTCCTAAAATGATGTCCAGTGTTTCGCACCCTCTCTGGAAAGGGTACTCTTTGGGCAGTCTTCCAGAAGTAACAGGGTCATCGATGGTGACGATCATAGAGTTGTGATCGGTCAACTCAACGTGCAGATCACCTCCATAGGCATAATCTCTCCCCTGGGTGAAGTCAATCATGGTGTGGCACCTGTCACCTCCCCCCTGTTCATTGACCTTGAAGTAATTATCAGGGGTCTTCAGCTCATCCACCAGGTGCATGCTCTTTCTGTGCTCTTCCTCTAGGGCAAGGATCTCACTGAATAGATGGAGAATGCTAAACTGATTAAATATTTCCGCAATAGAATAAATAATGTCCCTCACAGCGAGTCCAATGCCCTTTAGGACTGCCAGAAACCGTTGCCCATCACTGGCGCCTGGAGGCAATGAGTTGATCTCATGCCTGATCTCATTGTAGAATGAATCTATCGCCAAGCGGATTATTGTCAAACCAACTGTGACTGGCAGCATTTCAGGCCCAAGCAAGCTGATTACTAATATTGTTCCATCCAAGGCTGCATCAACAAATCCAATGGTGGTGTCCTGCTTAATATCTTCATATATATTAAACATGGTAAATGCAACAGAAAGGACTGGAATGCTCTCGGCTGCTTTTCCTACTGACGACAGTGAGTTAGTAAATTTAGCAGCAGCTACACCTTCTAGCCTCTCAGAGATCTTTGTAACCGCCTGCTTTGAGGTGCTGCTGATGAAGTCATTGACGACTGCATTAACACCGGAGAGTTCTGTTAGGCCGTGAACGCCCTGAGCCACCATGATGCCGCCCTCCCAGTCCCGCCCTTGGGAGAACATCTGGTTTGCTGCTTGGAAGCCCATAAGGGTACCGTAGATGCCCAAACCGTGATTAATCTTGCTAGATGTAGTGTGAACATCGCTGAAGTGGGAATGGATGAGCCCCTCGGATTTCAAAGCTCCTGCTTCTCCGGGGATAATTATTTCTTTCGTCATCAAGGGGTCTGTCTTGCTCTGTAATTCTAGCTTCAATCCTCAACTGTATTTCTCAAGTGACTTGACCTTCCGATAGTCTGAGAGATCTCCAAAGCTGTGGTCCGCCATGATGTCCCTGATCTTTTCCTGTAAGTGCTGCTGATCTTCTGCTGCCTTCAGAAGGAACTGTGGCTGCAGACTCTTCCCACGCACCGCCTCCTCGAACCCTTGCAGCCGCCCCACATCCTTGTCAGACAGAGGTCCTATGTTTTGTCTGCAGCTAGTATCAATGTCTGTGTTGTCCGTTGGTAGGGTGTTAAGGATGTCTGCACGTACTTGGTGTATTAGTAGACTTGAAGCTTCTTCAGCATTGTTTTGCAGTTTCATGGTGTACTTGCCTCTGTATTTCCTCGTAAGCCATAGCTTCATAGCAGCCAATGTTTCAGCATGTACCTGGTCACTGGGTTCATGTTCCAAGCCAATTCCCACTTTGTTACCCTGCCAAGTCTGTCTCCTTGTCATGGGATTAAAGTATTGAAAGTGTTCCCATGTGGTGGTGGCGTCCCACATCAGTCTGTTTGTTACAAATACTCTAGGATTACGAACAGGTTCAGAGATGTGAGTGGCGAGGACAGCCATACCGTCATAAATGTTGATATTGTTGCTTATCGCCTCATGGTTTCCATCAACCCAGCTTTTAGCCATTTCCACAAAGCCATGTCTGTTCCCCATGTTCTGCATATCGCCGTAGGCTAGTTTGTTTAACATGCTCTTATCAACTGTGGCATCCTCTCTTAATGCTCCATAATACTCAAAGTAAAAGTCATGCAGATTCATTCTGTAAACAAAATCCTTGAACCTGTAATATATATGTGTATCACGCAAGCTTTGAACAACTTCTTTTTTTATTGAACGCAAAAGCATGTGTTGTTTGTTACGGTTTACGTGGTACCATCTCCAGCTTTCCCCAGGTTTCTTTCAGATTGAAATTATTTTCGATGATATTTGCCTCTCTTAATTGCTGTTCATGCTCGAGTAAGAGTTCCGTTCGCTTGCTGTTGGTGGTGCGGATTATTTCTTGAATGTTGGCCCACAGATCACCCATGCCCTGTACTGTCCTCACCGGCCTGTCCACAGGGTCCCCATCTACCTGGTGGACCTTAACTAACTCTTCTGTCGGGGTTATCTGTGAGTCACTGGAAGAAAAAAGGGAGTTCACTTTGCTGTCAATGATCTCACTGATGTCAGCATCAGCCAACTGGTAAAATGTCTCCCTGTCGTTCACAAAGGGTCATTGCTCGGCATGGGAATCTCTGACACAAGCGGATTTAATTCCTTTTGCTCTTCATGCCACTGGTGACTCTTTCTTGAACTGTCTGTACTCTCATGAATTTTGTTGTCATCCCCTAAGTAGAATGTGTTTTTATGCTTTGGGTTCTGATGGCTCCAGAGCTCAGAAGCATCTGACTCTAAGGTTCTCTTGGTCCCATCAGGTAAGACATGGGTTGTGAGAGTTCTTGCCGAGATGGACCCAACTTCCATCCCCCCCTCCCTCATATTCACCAGAAGCTCCTCCACAAACTGCCCTCCTTCAGGTCCCTCACCAACAACACAGGAAACCAAACTAACTTCTCTAAGCGTTTTACTTTTCCTAGACATGTCAAGCTCTGCTCCTTCTTTTGAAAGGGACAGGAGGGAGTCAGCTAATTCCCGAGACGTTTTACCACCCAAGCGAACATCTCCATCTCTTAGGCTTCCGTGACCTACAACAAGGAGCTTTGTTTGCGGCATGAGCTCCACGGTGTTGGCGCCCCTTGTGCGGAGAAGAGAGAAGTGATGCATCTTCTCATTCCATTGCATCAGTGTCCTCTGCCTGCTGGTTCCGCTCTCCTTCTGGAACAGGTATTCACCACTGGACTTCACTGTCTCATCGGACCCAAGCATCAGAATGACTTCATGGTTGACACCTTCAATCTCGGGCAAGCTTCGCTCTGTGTCAACTGGATCCTTCTCACATATTCTTATTGCAGTCTGTGGGCGAAACAAGAGGTGATCAATATTTTTTTCTCGCATCAGCGACCACTAGGGAGACCCACATAGATAACACCCAAGTAACAATGATTTACAAATATACATATAGCCCTGTAACTTCAGGATATGATAACTGTGGTTATAAATGTGCACCCCATGCCTTGTAAGATCACAGGCTGAAACACCACATAATCCTGAAGTCAACTTCTGGAGCTCAAACTTTTTGTATCGTAACCCCCATTATTTTCTGCAAATGCTGACGGTTATGCCTCTGATAGTGTGCTGGAGTCTTCTGCCCAGACCTCAGTGCCTGTGCTCTCCCCCAAAACTGTTATGTTCACTTTGGAAACGCCACATTGGCAAAGATTTTACCCCCTTAAAAGTCCCTAGTACATGTTATCAGGGGTACTCAGGGCATGGGTGATAAAGGGGCCTCAATACCTGCAGCACGATCATGTGCCATCCCGTGTGACCCAAATAACCTACTGACAACAGTCCTGCCATTGCAGTGTGAAGGAGCAGTGCCAAAGGCTCGAACTCACCTGCTCACCGTGCATGGCACAGACACATGCACTGCTTTTAATATATATGTCAGACACCCCTAAAGAAAGCCTCCTGAGCCCAAGAGGTAGGGTGCATTATATTAAGGGTGAGGACATATAGGTGCAAGCTTATATGTCCTTATAGTGGTAATCCCCACTGGAAACCACTACAAGTGGCAGCGGTCCATAGGATAACATGGGCTGGCACCCGGGCATACTCAAGGTCGCCAGCTCCATTATGGTACCGCTGAACTATGCCATGGTTGGTATCAAACAACATACCTTCTAAAGCCTGACATGATTCTGCTACCTCCGCTATTGGTGTGAAAGTAAGATCTGCATTAAGGGCTAGTAAGGGGGTGCCCAGCTCCAACCTCAGCAGAGCTCTTAAAAACAAATTTGCGGCCACTTAAAGTGAATGTAGGTTTGCATACCCCCAAAGCTCAGCCCCGTAGAGCGCTGCTGCTACTGCCTTTTGTTTATAAACTTGAAATATAATACTAATACCACTAGCACCTGCCTTATGTCTAAACTTCAGACTTGCCCCAACCATATGACTCAGGATTGTGGGTGCCTTCTAGACATGACTTCTCCATTGCAATTTCTCTGCAAACCATATCCCCAGATAGTCGTACTGCTTAACAGTCTCAATTGGCACACCGCCTAGCATTAGCTTCTGCTTAAGGCTAGGGTACGGCTCAATACCTAACTCATTGTTTTGGTTCCACTGATGGTGAGGGATTTCCTGTTATATTAGTCTACGAAGCACATTAATAACCCGTGGGTTGCTTTTTCTGTTTGCACCATCAATACTGCACCATCACCAAATAATAGTATGAGAACCCTTTTTCTGGCTATAGTGGGGACATCTAGGATTTTTCCAATAAGTATTCCCCCGCATCATTTAAAAGAGGCTAAAGAGTACAGAAACCAGCACACAACCTTGCTGTGCACCCTATTCTCCTGGGAAGGTTTCAGTGCTCTCATCTCCCAACCCATACCAAACTCTAGCGGTATTATCTGTATGAAGTGTCATTATTGCCTGCATCAAAGTAGTATCAGCCTCTTGGTCTACTACTCACCTCCATATCTTCTCCAGATAAATTGGATCAACAGCTGCTTTCAGATCCACAAATATTAGATACAATGAGGACTTCCTTTTGACTTAGGGCTCCCATTGTAATAACGAGACTGCTGGATTTGGGCAGCAGCACCACAGAGGGTGGGAGAATGAGTCTGATCCCACACTGTATGGCAGCTGTCGGCCTAACCCTTTCGGCTAACTAGAAGCACCTCGCCAATACCCAAAGTAGAGGTGATTTGTAGCAGCCTTTCGCATGACACTCAGACTTCCCAGGGAAATCGTGGTGGAACAGATCTTACTCCTTTCTCCCAGTTACATTCATCTCACATGTGCAAAGACAAACAGAAGCAGGAATAGGTTCAAAAAGCTTTTACTGAATCAACTGCATTCTACATAAAGAGGCATGGATTGCAATTATGATGATAATGAAACATCGTATCGAAAATGAAAAATTGTATCATAGCCCTGACTAGAAAAGTGAAACAATAGAAAAGTCTCTCCACACTGTCACAATAGTGATTCTAAAACCCCTACATGCACTACTAAGATTCTATATGAGACCATAGCAGTGTTAGCCAGGACAGGATGTCTGCTGGGCACTTCAGGAGACCATAGCAGTGTTAGCCCTAATGCACCCTTCTGTTCCCTTGAAGGAAACTCATCCCCCATACCTGTGCTTGTAGGTAGAGAAGAGGTTTGTTAGTTTCCTGAGAGTCCTCCCACATGGATGTAGAGAAGGTGCGAAGCCTCAGCAGAAGCTGCGATGACAACATGCAGCATCCGATGGTAAACTAGCTGGAATTTCCTATCTTATGTATAGTGGGCAGTGAGGTGTTTTTTATAAGAAAACATCTGTTGTTCTAAAAAACTGCCCTGACGTGACAACATGTATATTTTTGTGTATCAGTGGAGGGTAGATGATGTACTCTTTGGACCAGCAATACACAGCAAATTTATCATGTTTAGCCTTGGGTTGAGCACAGGATGAAAATGTTGTGCAAATAAATGAATACAAAATTCTGTGCGAAAGGGCAACTGATAAAAATGATAAACATCTCCACTATAATGAAGCCTTTGCTAAAATAATAAAAGGAATAAAATGCCATGTAGCTAAGTGAAAAGATACACGCTGTAGGCCTATAGCTAAAATAACGTGCCCATATAAATGCTAAAATAGCCTCACAACTCCCTCCCCATTGTCGGTTCAAAGTGTAGAGGTCTATAATCAAACCTAATACTAAAATCGCCATTCATACACGTAACTAAAATACACAAAGAAAGATAAAATGTCTATGTTGACAAGCAAAACAGGCAGGGCCAAATTAAAAACTGGTCAAATTAGAATCTGGAAAACTTGAACATGAATTGAGGCCAAATGTCAGCATATCAACAATAATCATGGTCTTTTAGAAAATCGCCGATGCCATCAATAGTGATGGAATCCAGGAAAGACCTCACTTCGACAGATGTTAGCATAACCAATTTGTTGCTAAGTAAGGCGAGAGAACACTCATGTTCCATTGCCTCAGCCACAGCTCCAGCTGATGCAGCAGCATCCCGTGCAGTGACAGTTGTTGTAGAACCAGTAGCCGCTTGATCCACAAAGGGCAGCTCATAGGAAGCTTCCCGTAGCAAATACAATCTCAATGTGCATGTCTAATAATGAGCTCTCAGCGTGAACATCAAGAGATCTGTGTTCAAAGATGGTAGGCACTGCATAGCAAGACACACTTCCATTGCATGTTCAAATGAGCACCACCGACATTGAAAGATGGGCTGCATGCAATTCAGAACCAGCCTAAATGACAAAGACCTGTTGCACTCCAGTTGTTTCAGGAGTGGTGCTCCAAAATACTGCATCATGCGTTCATGACATACTTGGGCTGGTGGAAGCACCATCAGTCCTCCTTTTTGGGATTGGGCAGCCATTGCGAAGAAAGAATAGCAACTGCAGAATGCCACCAATTAATGCCAACGTAACATTGAATCCCCCCAAAACATTCAAGAAAATAGAGTGTATGGCTGAAGGTATTACACCAAATATAAAAGAGAAAGTGCTGATAAAACCAGAACGAACAGCCTTAAAGAAATGTACATTCTCAGTGGTGTTTGACACGTTAAAAATTCACCCTATAAGTTCATCAAAATGTTTTGGAAAGTTGGTATTTAAATGGGACTGTATTTCTGCAGAGGACCTCGCCATTTGGAGAGCATAGGTCTTGCGGGCAGATGTAAGTGCCACATGCTTTTGAAACAAAAGAGCCTTCTTACTGCTCAGCTTGTCAAAATTCATGTTTGAAGTAGCAATATGAGCCAATATTTCTGCTCCCTTTATCTGTTATGTGGGGGAAAAAGCATATTACCGCAACACACTGACAGATGAAGCCGCCAAATCAGCAGTAGCTACAACTGCTGTTGCTGCAGTAACCCGTTCTGGAACGAAACCAGACGATGACATATGGGCTGCTGTGAAAGCCACGCCTGAAGGCTTGCCCTATCCAAAAGCATTTCCTGCTAAATATTCCTACCGGATGGGAGGCTGCCTTGTAGCCGAAGTCAAAGTACCAGGCCTGGGGGTTCGAGCAATTATCAACAAAGACATAAGATCAGAGTTGATTAAAGCAGCGCATGAGGAAGTAGCATCTGCCCATGCTGGTGTGGCAGCTACAATATTATTGTTGCAAGCACGTTATTGGTGGCCAGGTCTATACAAACAGGCCAAGCAGTATGTCCTTTGTTGTGACATCTGCCACAAATTAAGGGTTGCACCGTCAAACACCCACCGCAGACAGCCCTCCTAATTTCCAACAAATCTTTACAATATGTGTACTTGGACCATTGTGGGCCCCTAACACCGGACAGTGCATACAAATACATTTAAATCGCTGTTGACTCTTGCTCCAGATTTCTATGGGTGTGGCCACAATGCTCTGCTGACTCTCGGTCTGTTATTAAAGATTTGCGAGTCTTTATCGGTACATATGCAGTTGCGGCTTTCCACTCGGTCCAGGGCCCTGCTTTCACCTCAAGATCATTCCAGGACACCATGGCTTCATTAGGGGTCCAACTCAATTACTCATCTGCAGTTCATCCCCAGGGAAATAGTGTTGTGGAGTGAAAAAACTGTGATTTAAAGCAGTCCTTAATAGCCAGACTTTTAGGTACCAGTCGTAGTTGGATTAATCACCTGTATGGAGTCCAGAGCGCACTAAACATTCTGCCTAGAAGTTGCCTGGGGGGTCGTACTTCATATGAGTACCTGTTTGAAACTCAAATCTATTTTTCCAGATCTTGATGGTCCTGGCATGGAGGCAGCAGAAACACCTTTTGACATAAATGGACGTGTCACTGTCTTGCAGGAATTACAACAGTTCAGTGACGACAACTCTTCTGCCAGTGCTGCCTCCACAGGAATTAAGGATGTACCAATAACACCTACCAGCTGGACTCCTAAAGTTGGGGATCTAGTAGGTGAAAAGGTTGCTGTGAAAAAGGAGTTTGGTCCTTCTTATCATGCACCGGTCCCAGTCTTGGGAATACACAGTAGCTGAACAGTCATTCTACAACCGTTGCCTGGTGCTAAAGAAAATCGCTTTGTATCTATAGACAATGTCAAGTTACACCATGTGGCCGATCCTGCACAGCAGATCAAGAGGAACAACCAGTAGTTCCAGAATCCCTCTCACTACCGGTCAAGAAGTCCCTCTGCAAGTTTTGAGGAGCAATGGTGACACCACTCCAAGCTTGGGGATGGTGGAAAATGATCTTGCATTAGTTTCACTAACATCTGTTACAACCAACAATACAGAAATTATTGATCGATTTGACACAACTTCAACCCAGACGGATGTCGTCATTTACTATGAACCACCGCAGGAGACCCCTACCAGTTCTCCTCCTACAAAGAAAGCTCCAGTTTTTGCACAAACTGCTTCTGGATACTTTGCCTGCGTCACCGACACTTCCTTGGACTCATTTGCCTCTTCTACATCTGAACTGCCAAAAATACGGAAGCTGATAAACTGGCTCAAAACAAATTACTTTATTTTCACATGGAACTATCTGTGGCATTCCTTGACTGTATTAGCTTTCCTCCTTTGGATTGGCTTTGTCATAACATTCTTTCTATTAATACATGGCCATTTTCTTCCTGAAAGCTGAAGTGGTGGATGAGGTCCTAAAAAAACAATTTTTCTTCTCACAAGGTCCGCAGAGGCTTGTTTTTCGTCAACATTTCCGCTATACCAATTCCTGATGGGATTGTTTGGGATAAAGTCACATTTGATATATACGACCCCGCGGAGGTCATTTAAATACCATATCTGTTTAAACTTTCAATGAACAATGTAATAATACCCAGAGTTGTTTCTGATGACTGGGATGTGAAAACAGATGATTCCATGATGACTGAATTGCAGTATTTTACTGTATTTGAAAGTGAAGATGTTTATTAATCTAAAGAGAATTATGGTGATATGTTTTGCTATAATTATTATAGGCACCATTTCATTCACAGAGCAAGTACCCCAAAGACTATTTTTAATTACACACAGTGGGAACATTGTCCAACTCCACCACAAGGGAGTTCTAAAACATATTCGGAAAAGCTTGCATATTTTTCTGGGCACAATGTTAAAAATGCTGAGTCATATCATTTTAAATTGCCATCAACTGAAAATGTACATATATTATTAACACATACAAAATTAATTTATTTGGATTCCTTGGTTTCCCGGCTGGCTATGGAAGGCTATGAATATTGGCTGAAGTCGATTGACTTAAAAACTGTGTGGGGAACAAGACATTGGCAAATAAAGGGGAAGGAAGATTTATTTAGAACATGCCTGATACCTGTTCAAATGATATTTTTAAATGAAACTGTACAACAGACAAGTAGTTTAGGCTTAGCAAAAATTAAGGATTTGAATGCGCCCAGTATTCCTGCCCCTGCAAAATTTTACAAACGGCAGAAGTATATAAATGCAACTGAAGATCAGCTCGATGAATGGGTCCAGAATGGTACGTTTAATGCTTCACTGTCACATCCCTGCGGGTGGTTATTGTGACCAATAGATACCAATGGGTGTCATGAACGTTTTAAAAACTCCACGTTTTTTTTTAGAACAAGTAGGCTGGACCCTCGCTATGTGTCATCTGAACATGCGGGTTTAGTAACAACATACAGTGTAGGGAAACTATGCCAGCAATGGTTGAAGAGCTCCTCACTGGATGCTGTTAGAAAACACCTCAGTCTTCTGTCTAATAACACTGATTTACAGGACTTCCTGTTAGGCCCCAGAAAACAACTCAGAAAGCGGATCTTATATGCAGTATATAATACAATTTTGAAGCTTTCCCAACAAGAAGCTGCTGCCGGGTTAAGGCAAATAGACCAGGAAAACTTACAGAAGGCATTAGCTGTTGTAGACATTGGGATTAATACCCTGTCCGACCGGATATACACTTTAAACAACATTGTTTCTTCTGCAATAGGCATAATACAAAGTGATATGTCTTCTTTACACAATGGACACAGTCAACTAAGGTCCATTATGAAGCTGGGTTGGACACTTCAAACATTGAAGGCAGGTCGCGTTCCCTGGCAACACATTAGCGCAAGGGACATATTTTCCACATTTAATTTAATGCGACAGCAACAACTAATGGCTATGAAAGAAGCGACTTATGTCATGTTAAACATCGAAAAGTTAGAAACACATTCCAGTCAGCAGATATGAAAGGCTGGGAGATAGTTACATCTATGAGGTGTGGGAGCTGCCCTTCTCATACAAATGTCTCAGTGGCATGAAAGAGGTCTTTCTTAGCGGTAGTGAACGCGAGACTTATGTCATCCATTCGATGGTTTGTAAACAGCTGTCCTTGCACGGGGCATGTAACGCTTCAGCAGCGAACTTGGCTTGTTATCTAAAGGGAGTTCCAGCCTCGTTGATTAGACCTGTGTTCCAGGTGCTTTCAAATGGCAGCTATGTTCTCCTCAATAGTGAAAACTGCTGTGGGATGCGAGCCAGAATAGTTTACGTTGTTTTGGTTTCTAAAATTGTTACATGCTGCGGGAACGTACTTTTTCCTACTACAAGACAGAGGGAAGTAGCTGCGATTTGGCCCCATATTGCTACTTCTAATGTGAATTTTGACAAGCTGGGCAGACTCAAGGCTTTATTGTTCCAAAAACATGTGGTGCTCACACCTGCACGCAAGACCTATGCACTTCAGATGGCAAGGTCATCAGCAGAGATACAGTCCCTTTTAAATACTAACTTTCCGAGACACTTTGGTGAACTTAATGCGACAAGTACTACTGGAATTGCAAATTTCCTTAAGGCTGTTGGTTCTGGTTTCGTTCACACCTTCTCCTCTATATGCGGTTTAATACCATAAGCCATCCACTCAATATGCTCCAGTATTCTCAGGGGATGTCCGATAACTTTGGCTGTAATAGGTGGCATCTTGCTATTGCTACTTTTTCTGCGCAATGGCTGCCCTGCCGCAACAAGGAGGACTGAAAGCACTCCCACCAGCGCAGCTGTGTCATGAACAAATGATGCAGTACTTTGGAGCAACACTCCTGGAGCAATTGGAGTGTGATTGGTGTGACAGCCTGTGTTTCGGTGCCTCTGGTGCTCATTCGAACACGCACTGAAAGTTTGTCTTTCTACGCAGCGCTTGCTTTAATTGGACGCTGATCTGTTGATGTTCTCGCTGAGTGCTCATTACCAGACATGCGCCTTTAGGGTGACTTTGCTACGGGAAGCTGCTTATGAGTTACCCTTCATGGAGGATGCAACTCCATATTGTTGGGCACACCACTGAATGCTGCTGCATTGGCTGAAGCTCAGGTTTTGGAACACAAATGCTCCTTGGTTCTTCTTGGTGATGAGTTTCCAGTTTACCACCTGCCGAAGTGGAAGATTTCCTGTCTTCAATTATCCCGGATTCGATTGGCAACTTCCAAAATGACTCTGACTCTTGAAATTCAACCTTTTTTATGACACAGTTGACATTTTTAAATTGTCCTTCATATATGCTCAAGTGTCTTTTTACCTTGTCATTATTGACATTTTTTATACATATGCCTTAAGTCGCATTTTAGTAGCTTTTATATATAATTAGGTTTTGAACCATCTTTCAACTGGCAAGGGGAGGGTGTTGTGTAGCCATTTTAGTTATAGCTCCATGCACATTATTTTAGCGAACTAGGCCTACAGCTGTGCACTTTAACCTAGATATATTTTAATCACATTTGTTTATTATTTTAACAATAGCCACATTTGTGGTCTTGTTTTATTTTCTCTCTATCTAGCTGTTCTTTGCCTAGGTCAGCACTGCATTCTTAAACAAGACATTTCTTTCACTCTGTGCTTTTTCAAGGTTGCAGTAACATAGGTTGCCGGTAAACGTGGTAACGCTTTGTCTCTGGTGTTCATAGAAACATACACACCCTTACGTAGGGACATTTTCTCAGAACATCAGCTGTTTTATTATAAAAACACTTCTCTGTCCCATACACGTTAGAGGGAGATTCCAGCCAGATGACCACAACTGTATGCTGATTGCTAAATGCTTCGCTACAGCTGCTTATGCAGACTTCAGGCCTCTTGCTCAAGTATGAGGGATGATGTCTTCCCAGGGGAACCTGAAGGGCAGAACTAGAGCTTAACATGCTGTGCTCCAACATAACCTAGGTAGGAATTACACTACTGATTTTAGTGACAATATTGTAGCGTTATTTTTATGCTTCACTCTCCTTGTCACAATTTCAATCCTGTCATGCTTCATCGTCCTGGTTATTGCATGCTTTATTATCTAAGTTGCAGTTGCTTCAATAAAACCTTATTGAAACATATACTGCCTCTGCCTGTCCTTGTATATGTGAGACTAATTTAAATGAAAGAAACGGATGCGACCTGATTGACCACAATTTCCCTGAGGAGTCAACTATGTCATGCGCTCAGCTGCCCAATCATCCCTGCCCTTGGGTGGGGATGAGGCACTGCTAGTTAGCCAAAGCAAAACCCAGATTGGGCCGACAAGTGTCACCTGTAGTGGGTTAGACTCAGTCCCTCTCACCGTAGGCGATTCTGCCACTCAAATCCAGTAGTCTCATTAGAATAATGAGAGCCTACTCGACAATGCCAGGCCACTGTATGCTCTTCTACTTTACACCACTCCACTCTATGTTATTCTACTGTATGCCACTACACTGTACCTCACTGCACTGTACACTGCTCCACCCTAATCAACTGCACTCTATGCTACTCCACTGTATGCAATTTCACTCTACTAAACTGCATTTTACACCACTCCACGCTTCGTCACTCCGTGATACTCTATTCTACTGTACACCACTTCACTCTACTCCACTCCACTCTACAACACTCCACTGTATGTTATTCCAGTTTACGCCAGTGTACTCTACGCCACTCAACTGTACCCCACTCCACTTTGTCACTCCACTATACAGTACTCCCCTGTACCCAACTACACTCAGTGGCACTCAAATCTACGCTATTTAACCGTATGCCACTCCACTCTATGGTATTTCAGTGTATGCAACTCCACTGTACCCCACTCCACTCTACACCACTCCACTGTACGCCAGTCCACTCCATGCCACTCCACTGTACCCCTGTGCACTCCACTCCACGCCACTCCACTATAGAATACTCCACTGCATGCAACCACACACTATGCCACTCAACTCTACGCTATTTGACTGTATGTCAGTCCACTCTATCCCACTCCACTGTACGCCACTCCACTGCATACTATTCCACTGTACGTTACTCCACTGCACCCCACTCCACTGTACGCCACTGCATTCTATGCCACTCCACTCTATGGTATTCCAATCTATGCCACTCTCTCTTGTATACATCAGCTGATGGACGCTACTTCACTGTATGCCACTCAGCACTACTCCAGTGTTCACTATTTCAGGGTATGCTAGTCTACTGTACCCTATGCCACTGTATGCCACTTCCCTGTAATCCACTCCAGTGTACCCAACACCACTCTACCCTACTCCACTCCACTCTATGCCACTCCACTCTGTGCCACTCCACTCTATGCCAGTCCACTCTAGACCACTTCTCTGTACGCCACTCTATCTTATGTAATTTCACTATACATCACTACACTCTGTGACACTCCAGTGTACGCTAATCCACTGTACAACACTCCAGTCTGATGCTCCAGTATACGCTACTCCACTCTATGACATTCTACTCTACTCTATTCCACTGTATGCAGCTCCACTCTACACTGCTCCTCTCTATGCTATTTCACTCTACCCTACTCTACTGTAGCCCCCTCCAGTGTATGCCACTACAGTGAACACTACTCAACTGTATGCTACTCCACTGTACACTATTCCACACTATGGCACTGCACTGTACACCGCTCCAAAATATGCTACTGCACAGTATGCCACTGCACTCTACGCCAGTCCACTATATGCTTTTCCACTTTATGGCACTCCACCGTACTTTAGTCCGCTGTACCCTGCTCCATTGTATACTATTCCACTCAACCCACACCACTGCATTCCAAACCAGTCAATGACACTCCACTATATGCAACTTGACTATGTGCTACTCCACTTTAAGCTACTCTTGTGTACGCCACTCAACTGTATGCTGTGTTAGACCTGGCATCCTTGACGTGGTCTCCCCTGACCAGTGCTAAAGATCAAGTGCTCCTGTAGTATGTCATAGCTTGTAGAACTTAGAATGGTAAGAGTGAGGCAAGGCGAGGATGGAACGTGGAAGGAGAGGAGCGATGGGAAGCTGGCAGTTGGTGGCGTTGGATGGGGCCTCTGTAAAGGAATAAAACTACTTTTGTCAACCTAATACGACCTTTTCTTTTATTTATGGACACAGTACTTCACTGGCGACGAGGGTGGGATTTTTCCTTTATTTATGGACACAATACTTCACTGGCGATGAGGGTGGGATTTTTCCTTTATTTTTGGACACAATACTTCACTGGTGACGAGGGTGGGATGATTATTTCCCTGCCTGCTTTATATACACTGTACACAGAGGCCTCAACAGGATTACGATCGCACAAGAGCAACGGAGAGGTGAGCGACTTGCGTGAGCAACATACCTATGTGAGCAACATATTTTATTTAGTACTGTTGTCTCAAAAGGGACAATTATTATCTCTAAAATAGCGTTTTCTATCGACGAGCGTTTCCATGGAAACTGACTAGAGCCAGACTAGACTGACAGCTGCTCCGTCTGCATTTCCTTGACAACCTATACCGCTCACCCGTGTTTATTTTAAACATGCGCTTGACTCGCATACTCGCACGCGTGCAAGTTGCCATACAAACACTGACAGCGTCCTCCTGACGACACGAAGAATCGAAGCAGCGGAAGACGCAAAGGCTTGTACAGCGTTCACTCACTTCTAAATTGCTCTCCCGTGTACAAAATCTTTCCATAACTTAAACTTGTAAGAAATAAACATGAAGATTAGTGGAAAATAAATAGAATTAAATTACATCAACCAGTAAGGAAGAGACACTTATAATAACTTTCCTTTCTTTGTTTCCTTCAATTTGTAGGATTATTTGACCACACTCAAAGTCATCGCTTCCCCTATATCCAAATCACTTTTAACTTCAAAAACATTGCCTTTCCCACTTCTTGTTCTGCACATGCTGGAGTAATGGGCTTTTTTCTTACACAAATTGCATGTCACCTTTATAACCGGACAGTTTTTGACGTTAGCCATGTGACCTTGTCTGCCACAACGAAAACACTTCCCTTGAAAAAAAAATTTCTTTCCTTTTTATAAGTCTGCCTTCCTGGTCTTTCTTTTTTCTCCATGAGATTCTGGATTACATGTACGGTATCATTTTTGCATTCCTCCTTTTTGATGGTTTCTACACATCTGAGAGAATGTTAAATTTTCTTTGCCAAAACCAATACTTCCTCTAATGATTGATCATCTTTTTGCCAAATTTCATCTCTTACTCTTTCTATGTTACAGCCTAACATAAATTGATCTCTGATTCTTTCCTCTGTCAAAGTTCCAAATTTACAAGATGAGGCTAATTTCCTTAGCGCTGTAACATATCCCTCCACAGATTCATTTTCCTCTTGGTTTCGCTTTCCAAAGTGATATCTCTCAAGTATTGTGCTAACTTTGGGAATATAGACCCTCATTACAACCCTGGCGGTCGGTGTTAAAGCGGCGGTAATACCGCAAACAGGCCGGTGGAAAAAAAAATGGAATTACGCCTGTGGTGGAAACCGCCAGCATAGACAGCCACTTTAACACTCCGACCGCCACGGCGGTACAAACAAACAGTGCAGCGGTAACCGCCAACAGACAGGCGGAATACAATGTACCGCCCACACTATTACAAGATGCCAATCCGCCACATTTTCTGGGGCAGAACCAACGCGAACAAAAACACGGCGGAAACAGTACACAGAAGGGAAAACACTCACCTCTCCACACCCCACGAGGAACCAGGACGCCATGGAGTCATAACTGCAGATACTGCCGACGCTGGTCTTCCTGCTCCTCTATCAGGAGCACCAAAGACGCCGGCGACGACCACGGTGAGTACTGCACCTACAACACAGGGGAGGGGGGAGGAAAAAGAGAGTGACACACACACGCAACACGCTACACCCTCACCCACAACAACATACACACAAATACATGCAGCAACATTACATGTACACCCTCCACCCCCCTGGAAGAATGCAAGGACAAAAGGAAATTAGTTGAACGAATGTAATCAATACAAATCCAGTAGTCAAAACTCAATATACAGTATATTCAATTAGGTACACCAACTACACAAGTTCGGATAGTGCACCAATCATTGTCCGTGGACCACTGGGCCCAAAATGCATGGGCGAGGCCCACACAGATATCTGACTCCAAATGGAGAAAACACTGTTGGGACATCAGATCGAAAATACACAGGCACCTCAGGGGGAGGGGGAAGAGGGGGCACCTCAGCCTGATGAATGCACAACGCCACTGCTCCACAAGGGGGCTCCATGACCACTGCTGTATCCTGGGGAGTGCAAAGCCACAGTCTCTCAAGTTGCTCCAGTGGGTGGGTTGCCCACTGCATTATCCTGGGGAGTGAAAAGCCACAGTCTCTCAAGTCTCTCCAGTGGGTGGGTTGCCCACTGCTTTATCCTGGGGAGTGCAAAGCCACAGCCTCTCAAGTCTCTCCAGTGGGTGGGTTGCCCACTACATTATCCTGGAGAGTGCAAAGCCACAGTTTCTCAAGTCTCTCCAGTGGGTGGGTTGCCCACTGCTTTATCCTGGAGAGTGCAAAGCCACAGTCTCTCAAGTGGATAACAGTCTCCACTGGTTCTGGAGGGGGCTTTGTGCCCAGAGTGCTTCATCCTGCTAAGGACTGGGGTAGTGGATGCCTTTCTCCACTGGTTCCGGAGGGGGCTTTGTGCCCAGAGTGCTTCATCCTGCCAAGGACTGGGGTAGTGGATGCCTTTCTCCACTGACAGTGATGCATCATGGAAGCTGGCCAGGCTCCTGGAACTCACCACCAGCCTCGGGCGACTGACCACTGGGGATGGTAGCCATGTCTGCGGTGATGCCACGGGCTCAGGATGTCGTGGGGCCGCTTGCGGGGGTGTCAGTTGTGGTGGTGCTGGCGACTGCCTCTGTGGCAGCAGTGCCTGCGGCGGGCTCTGTGGGAGCGGTGCTTGTGGGGGCCTCTGTGGCAGCGGTGCTGGTGGCAGCCTCTGTGAGAGCGGTGCTGGCAGCGGCCTCTGTGAGAGCGGTGCTGGCAGCGGCCTCTGTGGGAGCGGTGCTGGTGGCGGCCTCTGTGGCAGCAGTGCTTGCAGCGGGCTCTGTAGGAGCGATGCTTGCTGCGGGCTCTGTGGGAGTGATGCTGGCGGCGGGCTCTGTGGGAGCGGTGCTGGCGGCGGGCTCTGTGGGAGCGTGCTGGAGGCGGCTTCTGTGGGAGCGGTGCTGGCGGCGGCCTCTGTGGCAGCGGTGCTGGCGGCGGCCTCTGTGGACGGGTAGATGGAGGGGGTTTGGGAGTGGAGGAAGAGGTAGTGGTTGGAGGAGGTGTACGTCTGCTGAATTTGGGTGAAGGTGTATGGGCTGGAGGCTGTTGTGAGGTGGATGGCTGTTGGGTGGGTGTGTGCCTGCGTTTGTGTAGTTTGGGAGGAGGGCTCACAGACACACTGGGAAAGGACACAGGGGATGTGTGAATGGTAGTGGGGTGGTGAGTGCACGTGAGCGGTGTGTGGTGATGGGCGTGCTGGTGATGGAGGTAGTGGCTGAGGATGTAGTGCATGCAGGTGTGAGTGGAGACGAGACTGGGAGGGAGGAGGGAGACGTGGAGCAGGCGGACACAGTGTAGGAAGTGGATGTTGGTTTCTGTGCATGAGTATGGTGCTTGTGTGAGTGCCTGTGGGTTGTGTGGTGCTTATGTTTGCCTGAGCCAGTTTTGTCTGTTGATGTGTGTGCATGCTGGTCTGATGGTGTGCTTGGGATAGGCTGAGGTACAGGGGATTGGGTCTGGGTGGAGGAGGTTGGAGGCAGGAGGCTGGACACAGGGACAATGGCTGCCATCAGTGCTGAGGCCAGAGCCTGAAATGCTCACTGTTGGGCTGTCTGGCCAGAATGCCCTCTAGGTATGCATTTGTTTGTTGCCAATGCCTCTAAACACCCTGGATGGCATTCACAATGGTAGACTGCCCAACAAACAGTGAGGGATCTCAGAAGGTCAATAGCCTCCTCACTGAGGGCAGCAGGGCTGACTGGGGCAGGGCCTGAGGCGCCTGGGGCGAAGGAGACGCCCATCCTCCTGGGTGAGCGTGAACGGGACACACGCTGAGGGGCTGCTGGGAGGGCGGTGCTGATGGGGGGGTGGCAGCTGTACCTGTTGATGCGGGGGCACAGAGGGGCCCGTCACAGCAAGGGAGCTCCCATCAGAGGAGGAGTCGCTGTCGCTGCTGTCACCTCCTGTCCCTGCCGTGGAGCTCCCCTCGCCCTCTGTCCCACTGGTGGCTTCAGACTCCGTTGTTTCGCCCTCCAGGGCCAAGTGGGATGCAGCTCCCTCCTGCTCCTGTGCCACTGCTCCTCTGCCTGATGATGCTATTGCACACAAGAACAGGGAGACCACAAAAAGGGGGGGGAGACAGAAGAAAGACATGTTCAGTGCATGCAATACCACTACCGTTGGCGGACACTACAGACACAGCAGACCTCTGCACTATGCCATGCACTTATAGTTCCTAGATTATTCACAGGGCCATGGGGTACAAGGCCTATGCCCGATTGCTGCACACATGGAAGTCACAGGAGCCTGACTAGGTGTAGATGGCACTAACCACTAGTGGGGTTGGGGTGCCACTGAGCCTGCCTCACAAGGGACCTTGCCTAACAAGTTCGCCCTGGCCTAGGGGAACCCACTGCCCACCTCCCCCACCCAGACACCTCGTAATGCGCGCAGATGAATGTGACTGTACTCACCCCCTTGGGGCTGTTGTGATGCCCTCAAGCTCCCATCCAACTCTGGATATGGCACCAGCAGGATCCGGAACATCAGGGGGGGTCATGGTGCGACGGGCACCCCTCCCACGTTGGGAGGCCATCCCCAGCTGGACCTCTGCCGTCTTCTTGCTCCAGCAGCGAATGTCCTCCCATCTTTTCCGGCAGTGGGTGCTCCGTCTGTGGTGACCCCTAGGGTTCTTCTGGTGGGCGCTGACCTAGAAGAATAGTACAGGGGAAAAGGAAAATCTTTAACCATCCGGTCCGTCATAGTCATTGGCCCATGTTCCCACCCTTGCCCTGATGCACATACACTCACCGTCCGCTCATGCAGGGCTCATACCCCCCCATGTATCTTACATCCACACCACTCCATACACTCATGTGCCATGCAGCATGCTCACAGTGTACTCACCTGTTTGTCTGGAGGACAGTAGAGTAGCGTGTACTGGGGGAGGACCCCATCCACTAACTTCTCCAACTCCTCCGAAGTGAAGGCAGGGGCCCTTTCCCCAGACACTCGAGCCATCGTTGCTTCCAGATACAGGTCACAGCAGCATTTGCAGTGTAGGTCCTCTCCTGTTGAAGGTCAGGTATCAAGTAAGGGAACAGACAGAAAATGGCGGACACGTCCGCGGCTGTGCGTACCGCCATTACGGGCGTACATCGTAATTGGCTCCTGGGAGCCATAGGGTCCAATGTTAACCAATGGAGGATTGCGCCGCGGTCCTCGACCGCCAACCGCGACGATGTGGAACGCCAGCGCAGTTACCTCATATCCCCTTGTCCCACCTTACAGGTCAGGCAGCCGCCATTTCAGGGGGCCATATGGCAATAATAATAACTGTGTCACACCTATCGAGGGCTTGCATACACACAGTAACAGGCACATTGGGAATTAATAATTTATCTGCAAATAACATTTTGTGATACCTCAGTGTTGGCTGACTCTCTGCTCGCTGTTCTCGTCCATAGGGCACGTCCGCCGGGGCAGGTGATGAGATGGCGGCATCCTCCGGTGTACAGACCGCTGGTGGACCTGGCGACAATGGAAGAGAGACATGTAATAGTCACCTACAGACTTGATCGAGCAACAATCCGTGAACTGTGTGCCCAGTTGGAGCCCGACCTGATGTCAGTATCCGCCATCCCACAGGGATACCCCCTCTAGTGCAGGTCCTGTCAGTACTCCATTTCCTGGCAAGTGGTTCCTTTCAAACAACAGTGGCCATTGCATCAGGGATGTCCCAGTCAATGTTCTCTAATGTGTTGTCTAGAGTGTTGTCTGACCTGCTAAAACACATGCACAGCAACATCGTGTTCCCTCAGATGGAAGATTTGCCCACAGTGAAAGATGATTTCTATGCCCTGGGACATATCCCCAACATCATTGGTGCCACTGATGGGACATATGTGGCCTTGGTACCCCCACGCAGGAGTGAACAGGTGTACAGAAACAGGAAGAGCTACCATTCCATGAATGTGCAGATGGTGTGTTTGGCCAACCAGTACATCTCCCATGTGAATGCCAAGTTTCCTGGTTCAGTGCATGACGCTTACATTCTGAGGAATAGCAGCATCCCTTATGCGATGGGGAAATCCAGAGGCACTGTGTGTGGCTAATAGGTGAGGACAAGGGCCTTATACTCTGTGAATAGTTGTCTGGGTCTGGGGCTGTCCCTACGGGTTAGTGTGTGTCTAACAGTTGTCCTTCGACATTTGCAGGTGACTCTGGGTACCCCAACCTGTCATGGCTACTGACCCCAGTGAGGAATCCCAGGACAAGGGCAGAGGAATGCTACAATGAGGCACATGGCCGAACTAGGAGGATTATAGAAAGAGGCCTCCTGAAGGGTTCTGGTGCCTCCATATGACAGGTGGTTCTCTCTTCTACTCACCAAAGAAGGTGTACCAGATCATTGTGGCCTGCTGTATGATTCACAACCTGGCTTTGCAACGGCAGGTGCCTTTTCTGCTTGAGTATGGTCCAGGTGGAGGTCTTGTGGCAGCTGTGGAGCCTTTGGACAGTGAAGAAGAGGAGGCAAAAGAAGAGGATATCAACAACTTTCTGAAGTTTTGCAGTGGTTCCTGCGTATAGGGTGTTTCCGTAGTCCAGGCGGCTTGTGACGAGGGCGTGGGTCAGAGTTCTTCTGGTGTCGGCAGGGATCCAGCAGAAGATCTTTTGGAGCATGCGAAGTGTGAAGAAGCAAGAGGACGATATGGCATTGACTTGCTTGGTCATGGTGAGAAGGGGGTCCAGGATGAATCTGAGGTTGCATGCGTGGTCTGAGGGGGTCGGTGCGGTGCCCAAGGCCGTGGGCCACCAGGAATCGTCCCAGGCGGACAGGGAGTTTCTGAGGATGAGGATTTCCGTCTTGTCCGAGTTCAGCTTCAGGCGGCTGAGTTTCATCCATTCTGCGACGTCTTTCTTTCCGTCATGCAGGTTGGTTTTGGCGGTGGCTGGGTCTTTGGTGAGGGAGAGTATCAGTTGGGTGTCGTCGGCGTAGGAGATGATGGAGAGTGGGTTCCCTGGGCCTGTCCTCCCCCTGTCACACAGCAGTCCTCCCAGTTCCCCTGTTTTCCTGTTCCTCTGTCCCCTGAACCGTGTGCCCACTGCCACTGCCCCCAGGTCCCTGAATTTCTTGGGGTGGTGGGTTTGCCTGGGTTCCCTGTAGTGGTAGACACACTGCTGCTTGACTTGTCCTGGGGACAGAGGGATGGGCCCGCTGGATGGGTGCTGTGCTGGTGTTTCCTGAGGGGGGAGGCTCTGTGGTAGCTTGTGCCAGTGTCAGGGGAACCGACTGTCCAGAGGTCCCTGATGGGCCGGGCTGGTCATCTTGATCCAGTTGGACAGAGCTGCTGTCATCACTGTGGCCCTCTTCTGTGGGGGAAGTGGACATGTCTGGAACCTCCTGTACGGTGACGTTGGGTAGGGGTCCTGCAGGGGTGTAAAGGCATGGTTATTGCATCTGTGTGTGCCATCGTGTGCAATGGGTGAGTGACCCTGTACTCCAGTGCTTGCATTCTTGTCTAGGTCCTTGTGTGATATTTGGTTTGGGGTCTGTGTGGGTATCTGTAGTGGACATGCTTTGGTGATGGGTGTCCATGCTTTGTTGTTGCATGCAAAGCTTGGTGTTGGGATGGGTGGGGTTTGATAGTGGGACATTTGTGAGGTGTTGGGGTGATGAGGGTGAGGATGAGGGTGGGGGTATGTGATGGCATGCAGTTGGGGTGGGGGGGATAAAGTAGTAAAGATTTGCCTTACCAGAGTCCATTCCTCCTGCTACTCCTGCGAGGCCCTCAGGATGCAGTATTGCCAAGACTTGCTCCTCCCATGTTGTTAGTTTTGGGGGAGGAGGTAGGGGTCCACCTCCAGTCCTCTTTACTGCGATCTGGTGTCTGGAGAACATGGAACGCACCTTCCCCCGTAGGTCGTTCCACCTCTTCCTGATGTCATCCCGTGTTCTGGGGTGCTATACCACTGCGTTGACCCTGTCGACGATTCTCCTCCATAGCTCCATCTTCCTTGCAATGGACGTCTGCTGCACCTGTGCTCCGAATAGCTGTGGCTCTACCCGGACGATTTCCTCCACCATAACCCTGAGCTCCTCCTCAGAGAACCTGGGGTGTTGTTGAGGTACCATGATGTGGTGTGGGTGATGTGTGGGGGTGTGTGTGTTGTGATGTGTGAGGGGATGTGTTTGTGTGTGTTGTCTGAAGTGCGTGGATGTTGTGTGGGTGATGATGTTGTGTGTCTGTTGATGCTAGTGTTGTTTCTGGTGGTGTCTCTCTCTGGCCTTCTTTCGTTTTTTTTGGTAGTAAGGGTTTGTGGGTGTTGTGGGTGTGTGTTTTATATTGGATTGGGTGTGTGGGAGTGGTGTGTGTATGTGTAGCAGGTGTGTGTATTTCGAATTTTCCAATGTGGTTGTGTTTTGTAGATGTGTGTGTATTATGAGCATGGCGGTGTGTACCGCCAATGGAATACCGCGGTTGAAAGACCGCTATGTGGATTAGTGGGTCGTGAGAGTGTGGGTGTATTCTTGTTGGTGTGACAGTGGAGGTTTTGTTTTCACCAGTTTATCACTGACCTTTGGTGTGGCAGACTTGTGTGGGTGTCTGGATTTTGGCGGATTCCGAGCTGTGGGTCTTAATAGTTGTAGCGGAATTCCGCAGCGGTGTGTTGGGGGTCTTCTGCACGGCGGTAAGCGGGATTTACCGCCAGGGTTGTAATGAGGGCCATACTGTCTGTCACACAATATAGTCTCCACCCCCCTGGTGTGAGTCTGGAGCCAGGCCTGGGCAAGGCTGGATCTTGTGAACAACAGAGACTTTCCTTTGAGGTTTGCCTACTCCAAAGGCAGAAAGGGGTATAAGTAGTGGGCCCAAAACCCCAGATTTTCAGATAACTTCTGGACTCAAGAGGAACCTCTGCCCAGGAGAACAGCAGAAGAGCTACAGGAGGAGTACTGCCCCTTTGCCTGTGACTGTGCTGGGTTGGCCTGCAGTTGCTGCTTCTGCCTGAAAGAGGACAAAGTCTGGACTTTGTGGTCTATTCCTGCTTGTGAAGTGTCTCCAATGGCTTGGACTGACCTTGCCTCCTGTTTTGAAGTCTCAGGGCCCTCAAAGACTTCCTCTGCCAGCACTTGAACTCTCTGCTGAGATTCCTGCACTACCAAGTGGTGCCCTATCCAGTCCCTGGGCCCTTGAAAGGTGAAGCTGGTAGAAAAAGGACTGAAATCCACGCACAGGAAGCTGTGCAGGGAAATATTTTGACGCATCACCTGCAACGTGGTGGTAAAAGGTACGCAACTCCTCGCAGCGCGATTTTTCCATCACTGTGTAGCAGGATTTCACACGCATCATCGCTGGGCGTCAAAATCATCATGAACCTGTGCAGATCTGAGGTGCCCCGTCCGGAAATCGACACATCACTCTCTTCGCCTACCCGACCGAAGAAGTAACGACGCACGGCCTCACTTGTTAGTAAGGAAACGAGGCAACGCAGAATTTTCCAATGCACGCTCGCCCGTGCGGCTTTATTTTTTATGCAAACCTGGTACTTTGTGTAACAACAACATTTCCGTTGTTTTCTATGAAGTAAGACTCTTATTATTTTAAAAATTCATAACTTGACTTGTTTGTGTTGGATTTTTGTTGTTTTGGTCTTGTTTGATTAGGATAAATATTGGCTATTTTTCTAAACTGGTGTGGTGTCCATTTTGTAGTGTTTTCACTGTATTACTGTGTTTTGGTACAAATACCTTGCCTTTGAGATAAGCCTGACCGCTTGTGCCAAGCTACCAAGGGGCTGTGCAGGGGTTATCTTAAGTGTGTATCTCCATTGCCCTGACTAGAGTGAGGGTCCCTGCTTGGACAGAGTGCAAACTGACTGCTAATCAGGGACCCCATTTCTAACACTATGCCATTGAATGACACTCCACTTTACAACGTTCCACATTACACTATTCCACTGAATGCCACTGTATGCTGCTCCACCCAATGTCACTGTAAGCCACTACACTCTACAACACTCTTCAACATTGCCATTCTGCATTAACTACAACTCACCACTCTTCCGTGCACTGTTCTGAGAAATGAATATCATTTCAGATGTCATAAGTCCTATCATAATTGCTATAATTTCACATGCCATACACTATAATATTATAACTTCTCCATTTTGTAAAGTTTAAGTTGGGTTTATATATAAAGAATAGACACACACACACACAGGCATACACGCACATACACACACAAGTTTCTGCATACCAAATCTTCATCATTGTTACTTTCACTTTTTGTTGCTTTTGGCTTCTATCCCTAACCCCACTATTGATTTTAATGCTAACCCTAAATTAAACTAGGTCAGATTAAATTCATACCAAACCTAAAGCTAAATCTAATGCATTTGAATTAAAGGTAAGGTAACTTAACTTTTTTTTTAAACTCTGTTAGTGTTAAATTAAATTATTTAATTCTAAAAAGGTCTCAAGGCGCTGGGAAACAAAAAAGGGGGGGTGCTGCTACTGCTCGAAGAGACAGGTCTTGAGGTGTCTTCTGAAGGTGAGCAGGTCTTGGATCTTTCTTAGCTCGGTCGGGAGGGTGTTCCAGGTCTTGGAGGTGAGGTAGGAGAAAGAACTGCCGCCGGAGGATTTTCGTCGGATGCAGGGGAAGGAGGAGAGGGTGAGGTTGGAAGAGTGGAGCTGTCGGGTGGGGGTGTAGAAGCTGAGTCTGTTGTTCAGGTAGGCTGGTCTGGTGTTGTGGAGTGCTTTGTGTGCGTGGGTGAGGAGCTTGAAGGTGATCCTCTTGTTGACGGGGAGCCAGTGCAGGTCTCTCAGGTGGGGGGTGATGTGGCTGCGGCGGGGTATGTTGAGGATGAGTCGGGTGGAGGCGTTTTGGATGCGTTGGAGGCGTTGCAGGTGTTTGGACGGGATGCCTGCGTAGAGTACGTTGCCGTAGTCGAGCCTGCTGCTGACACCGGCCTGTGTTACTGTTTTTCTTGTTTCAGTTGGGATCCATTTGTAGATCCTGCGAAGCATGCGGAGGGTGTTGTAGCAGGAGGAGGAGATGGCGTTGACCTGTTTTGACATGGAGAGGGATGAGTCGAGGATGAAGCCAAGGTTGCGTGCATGGTCAGTTGGTGTTGGTGGGGTCCTGAGCAAGGCTGGCCACCACGAGTCGTCCTAGGCGGAGAGGGTCGGCCCAAGGATGAGGATTTCCGTTTTGTCCGAGTTCAGTTTCAGCCGGCTGCCTCTCATCCAGTCGGCAACGGCCTTCATGCCCTTGTGGTGGTGGGTTTTGGCAGTGTGTGGGTCCTTGGTGAGGGAGAGGATGAGTTGGGTGTCGTCGGCGGAGTAGATGATGTTGAGGTTGTGTTGGCCGGCCACTTGTGCGAGGGGGGCCATGTAGATATTGGACAGCGTCGGGCTGAGGGATGAGCCCTGGGGTACGCCGCAGATGATGTTGGTGGCTTCGGATTGGAAAGGGGGGAGGCGGACTCTCTGGGCTCTGCAGGAGAGGAAGGATGTGGTCCAGTCGAGGGCTTTCTCTATGATCCCTGCTTCGTGGAGGCGGATTTTCAGAGTGTGGTGGCAGACTGTGTCGAAGGCGGCTGACAGGTCTAGGAGGATGAGGGCTGATGTTTCTCCATTGTTGAGTTGGCTTCTGATGTCGTCTGTGGCGTCGAGGAGGGCAGTCTCGGTGCTGTGGTTCCATCTGAATCCGGACTGGGAGGGGTAGAGGATGTTGTTGTCTTCGAGGTAGCGGGTTAGTTGTGTGTTGACAATTTTCTCAATGACCTTCGCCGGGAATGGAAGCAGGGAGATGGGCCGGAAATTCTTGAGGTCCTTGGGGTCCGCCTTCGATTTCTTGAGTAGGGCGTTGATTTCTGCATGTTTCCAGCTTTCCGGGAATCTTGCTGTTTCGAAGGAGATGTTGAGGACCTTCTGTAGGTGGGGTGCGATGGCTGTGTCTGCTTTGTTGTATACGTGGTGTGGGCACGGGTCTGACGGTGATCCTGAGTGGATGGAATTCATGGTCTTGCGAGTCTCCTCGATGTTGACGCTGACCCTCCACTGAATTACATGTCTTTAATTTAAACCATATCACAAAAGTGACCTTATTCTGAAATAAAACACACAAGTAACTTTACTCTAAGCAAATGGCAAATCCAAACCTAAACCTAGCCAGACATTAAAGGACTGCTTACCCTAAGCCTAGTCTGAAATGTAGCAAAGGTAAAGTACATTTAACTAAATAGAAAATAAGTTAGCTTATTTAAGTTTAATGGCAAGGTACACTTACCTTAAACTGTAGATTCTATATGCCTTGGCTGAAGTGATGGTATGTCAGTCGAAGAAGTGGTGTAGACTGCGTGATGGTAGATGACTATGTCCAGTTGGAACGGCAGAGGAGTCATGTTCGTTCTGACTGGAACTGCAGGAATTGTAATCTGGCCCTCTGTGTTTGAAGGTTGGCACCCCTATATTTCCCTCAGAATGTCAGCAAAGACCTCATTTAGAAATACTTACAGTTCAGACGTGCTTCAAGCCAAGAGTGGGGTGAAGCAGGTTAAAGTAGGGGGTAATTGCAGCATTGGGAGCAGGCTGATGTTGATCTATGATCTGCCTTTCTATGAACTGAAAGATTCAGTTTATTGGGACATGCACATCTGATGTGCCAGTGAACTCCTCACCTGTGTCTAGCTCTGCCAGATGGTGTATCCTGGCTTTACAGAACACTACAGAGGTATTCAAGCCTTCTGAGCATTGTTGAATATATTCCTTGCATCAGAGGTTCAGGAATTTTGCAGTTCTTGTAAAGCCCAGTGTACGTTGTAGTGGTCTTGTGATGTAACAGGGGCAGTCATGTTGCAAGGGGGTGTTGTGTATTACCGTAAGGTCCCTGCCATTGTGCAGCCAGGTGGGCCCGGCCAAAGGGTCAGCTGACTTCTGTAAATAAAAGGGAGCCCTGGTAGTGAGGCGTGGTGTTTACCTGACATACACACAGTGTCCTGTGTAATTTCTGCTCCTCCATGTCTTGGGTCACTTCTACTACAATAGTGATGAAGGTGGGTGTGCCCCACTTTGATCTGTGGAAGGTGTCCTTCAGTCACCGGCAGTGGCAGACGCTAATTATAATGACCTGTGCTCGGCCTGTACTGCGTCACTCCCCTGCAGAGACAGTAAGTATACATGCTGGAATACTTGAGACCAGAGATCCAGGGCCAGATGTATCAAAGTTCCACTTTGCATTACCTAAATAACGACTTAGTTAATGCAAAATGGAATGTAACAAAATAGCATTTCCCTAATATTGATTTCTTAAAATTTGCAATCACTATTAGGGAGTCACCATTAGGGAATGAGACTCCATTAGTTCCTATGGACCTAAAGAAATTCGCAAATTAGGCAATGTAAAACCAAGGGTGCTGAGGGCCTAAGGCCCCCTTTGATGCACCCCTCCCCCCAAAAAAAATTTGCACATGTAAAGCACACACATGCCATTTTTAATGCATGCATATGGTTACCACCAACTTGGATTTGGGTGGACTGCGATGTTTTTCATACATCGTGAAAGGCTATTTTGCATTCGCAAATGGTGGAATCTTGCGATTCGTACCGTTTGCAAATCAAAAATGTTTTGATAGATCTGGCCCCAAGTGTGGTCTTGCCTCATTTATTTTATAACCTCTGGCCACAACTTCTACGATGGGGTACTTTGAATTGTTATCAATTATCACGAGGGTCATTCTTCCATCAGGGAAGCTGCCAAAGTCAATGTTGATTATGGACCAAAGTGCACCACAGAGCCCTTTGGTTACCGTGGGGGCCAAAGCTTCGCTGTTGCTTGTCAGCTGACAAGCAGAGCATTGTTTCACATATTCTTTGACCATTTCATCGAGGAGGGAGGAACCAGACCTTCTCTCCAATCCTGGATTTCATCTTGGCAGTGCCTTGATGCCTGCCGTGGACCAAGGCCATGGTTCTCTGTTGAAGGCTGGTGGGGATCACTAGTTGGTAACCCCGTGTCAGTCGGTAGTCAGCTGTGGCGCTCAGTTTGTGGTGAACTTGCTACGTTCTAACCAGCTGCTCTCTCTGATTCAGCCCAGTTGGTAACGTCTGTTAAGAATCCCTCCCATGATTCCCCCTAGAGCGCCTCCTTCACCTTGCTCAGAACTGTGTCATTACCTGTGGCCTCTGAGATCTCTTGTAGCGTGAGTGCTTTGGTGCTGGTTCCTTGTGTTATGGATTGTATACATCCTTCCTATGCTCCATCCAATGGAGTGGTCGCTTCCTCTTGATTCAGAGGGTGGTGTGACAGGAAGTCTGCTGGGTTTCAGGACCCCGGGCGGTACAAGACCTTCATTTGGTAGTGCTGCAACTGGACTTCCCACCATTCTATACTTGGAGGCGGGGTCTGGAACTGTGCCCTTGAATAGTGGGACGAGAGGCTGGTGGTCTGTGACTACCTTGAAAGGTCTTCCGCTGAAGTAAAGGTGGAAGTGCCCACAGGCTCACTCGATTGCCAGGGCCTCTCGTTCAATTTGGGCATACCTCTTGTCTAAGGCAGTCAGTGCCTTGCTTGCGAATACCAGAGGGGCCTACTTGCCAGGCTCGATCTCTTAGGTAAGCTCAGCTCCGCTTTCAATAGGGCTGGTATCCACCACTAATTTGGTCTTCTTCTGATCGAAGTAGGCCGTGGTGGTCTTCCTCAGGAGCGATTTTGTCAGGGCCCGGAACGCACATTCCTCATGGTGGCCCCTCAACCACCGGGCCTCTTTCTTTGTTAGAACTCTGAGCTGCTCTGCAATGGTGGTAAGATTCGGTATTAATTGGCCACAGTACTTGGCCATTCCTATGAAGCTGGGTACTTCACTTACTGTGGTTGGTGAGGAGGCCTGTTTGATTGCTTGAGACTTTCGTGGGTCGATCTGTACCCCATCTCGGCCAAAGATGTACTTGAACAATTCGATGGATGTTTGAAAGAACAAGCATTTTTCTCATTGGAGGGTCTAGCCGTGGTCCGAGAGGCATTGCAGCGTGGCCCTGAGGTGCTGCTGATGTTTCTCGGCAGCGTTGGAGAAGAGGAGGGTATCATCACTGACGTTCATTACTCCGAGCAGCCCGGAAAGTGTCTCTCGGATTGCATCTTGGAACACTTTGGCGGCTGAGGACATGCCGAAGTTCAGTCTTTTCTATCCTCAGAGTCCTAGATATGTGGAGAATGTGGTGATGTACCTACTCTCCTCCTCTAGGCACAACTGGTGAACCAGCATTTAGATCAAGTTTCGAAAACCATTGGGAGCCGTTTAAGTCTGCAATGATGTTGTTGATGGTTGGAGTTATGTGTCTCTTGCAATTGCTTGGTTGGGGAGACGCATATCGATGCACAGACATAGTTTCCCTAGTTGCTTAGGTTTTTCAGCAATTACCACGGGTGACACCCATGACGTTGGTCCTGTTACTTTTTCTATCACACCTTGTTCTTCTAGTTTTTGCAGTTCTTCGTAGGTGGCAGGGGACTCGTTGGTGCTGGAGGGCAGTGGAAAGTACGGACTTGTCAATGTGTCACCAAATGAGGGGAGCCTTCAGGCAGCCCAGGCCTGTGAATGGCTTAGGGAATTGCTGTAGTAGGTCGTCGACTTGATGCGCCCTTACGCTACGTGCAAATGAGACTAGCCCCAGGTCTTCGGCTAGGTGACTGCCAAGCAATGTGTCTGCTTCCTTGTCCATGATGTGGAATGTGGTTTGCATTTTTTGTTCTCCGACTTGACTTGCACAGTTTTCTTTGCACACAGTGGGAGTGCTTTGTGTTTGCCATAGGTGAAAATTTTAGTGTGTGAGGGTGCTAGCTGGGGGCGCAGTCAGAGTCGTTGATACTGCTGGATTCCCATGACATTAACAGATGCGCCTGTGTTGATCAGGGCTTTGACTTGGGATCCAGAGATGTCAACCACACAGGTCGGTGGGGCCTTCGATTCCTTTTCAGGTTGTCAGTGAAGGAGATGAGGAATATCTCCTCCTCTTCAAGGAGCGGGCTCTTAGGCTTGTGCTCCCATTCTTCATCCACCTGGTCTAGGTCTGGTGGGTCTTGGCCTTCTGCGGACACATGCCTCACGGTCCTTGTGGTTGGGCATCTCCTTCTTGGGCCTTTGGTTCTGGTGCCTCCGTGGCATACAGCTTCAAAATGATTTTGCTTTCCACAGTTGGAGCAATGCAACCCTTGGGCGGGGCAGTCTTCAGGGGGTGTTCTCTTCCACAGTGTGTGAAGCGTGACCCTCGCCTGGCTGAGGTTGCTGTTCCGGGTTTTTCTCTTGTTTGTGGCCCCTGAAGGGTGTCTGCACCTTCTACTTTAATGATGGGTTCTTTTTCGGTGTGTGGACAACTGTGGCTTCCATCTCTATGGCCCTGGCCGATGAGAGGTCATTATGAGAATGTCCTCAAGGCTAATATTTGGTTGTCTCAGGATAAGACCTCGCAGCGTTTTGTTGCGACAGCTTGAATGAGTTGGGTGTGGATTTCTTTGGGTTGATCATCAGCAGTGCAGGTACCTGCTAGTTCCTTTAATCTTGCATAGAATTGTTCGATTGATGAGCCGTCTCGTTGTCTTGCTTGGCGCAGCTTGAATCTCTCAAAATCAGGGTTGAGCTGTTGGTTGATATGGGCATTGAGTGCCTTTACACATGCGTCAAAGTCCTCCACAGTGCCTGTGTTGGGAAGGTGCTTAAACAGCTTGTATATTTTATCACTGCCAAAGTGGAACAATAATGACCTTTTGACGACTCCATCTTGCTCTATGGTGGCAATGAAATAGCTTTCTAGTCTGCCAATCCATATCTTCCATCTAGAGCATGCTGTCGCAGGATCAACTAACTCACTGAATGGAAGCACCCATACCAATGTTTGTTGCTGCGCAATCTGCATTATTGCTGGGTTGATCGGTGTGTACCTTGGTACTTGGTTCTTGGACTGTCTACTGTTTTGAACAATTGTTGGTGCTTTCTTATCTCGACTTTGTATATTTGTTTTGTTAGTTCGTTCTTCTTAATGCAATTTTTTATCTTTCAATTCCGTTGGATGGCCACACAGGGTTCTCAAACAGAGCACTAGTAATCGGTGCGTGTTCGGGGTGCCAAATGAGGAGCGCCGTCAAAGCCCGGAGTCATGTTTATGCAGCTCAATGTGCTCAGTCTACACCTCATTTCTTATCGGCAGCGGTCGACAGTGTGTGAAAGAGGCTGTTGCGGCAGTTCACAGGGGCTTGAGGATGTTTTGTGTCTGCTTCGGTGTTGTCCTTTGGGGCGTGATTAGCGATGTGCGAGAGCTGGGAGTTGACTGAGGGACGGCCCGGTGCACTCAGTGTGTCAGTGAACAGATATGCAGTGCTGCCTTGCTGAGGTGCGGTAGTGTGTCTGGCAGTGGGTGGCTCCTCGGAGTGCTGCACAGGAGGAATATTCAGCAGTAGAAACAGGTCACTACGGTACCTTGAGGGCTTTTGGCGGGGCCCCCACGGGTCGGATCTGTTCACCCTAAGGTGACCATCCATCCGTAAATTTCACGGACTGTCCGTAATTTCACCCTGCTGTCCGTTGTCCGTGATGAAAGCTTTAACGGACGGCATTTGTCCGTAATTTTAGCCTTTCACCTAAAGGGCAAAGGAGGCAGGGCGAAATTACGGGCAGATCAATTTCCCCAGCTGGGCTGGAAGGCAGGGAGTCTCCAGTGCTCTGAGGGAGGGGCAGACACATAAGAATCAGACCTTCTTGCCAGGGGGTCTCCTTCCCTAAAGACATGCAAATGTGCCCAACTGGTAAATCTGCAAATGCAAAGGGGCTTGAACACCTGCATTGACTTTACTAAAAGGAGTCACTTGAAGTTTTCTGGTGGCAAAGATATTTCTTTCAGAGAGGTATTGTAATGGTGTTCCAAGGTGAGCTGTGGAGTGTGTGGTTTTAATGGAGTGTTATGAATTTTTTTAGTACTAGGTATTAACTGTATATTATTCAAATTTGTATTTGAGAAGCACTTTTTTTTATTTAACCGAAATGTATTTATGCATTTTGTAGCAGCCTTTATTATGATGTAATTGTATTTTTCCCAGTTCTTTCAGGTACTTTGGTACCTCATAGTACTTACAAACATTGGCAAAGTCATAGGTCTCATCTACGAAAGAGTTATTGGCTTTGCTAATGTGTTTTAGTCATTAGCCATGTTATACACCAGAGTAGCTGCTGTTCAGCATGGCTTAAAGTTAGTGGCATAGTGGTGTGGAGTGGAGTAGAGTAGCATAGGAGCAGTGGCGTTGAGCCCAGTGGTGCAAAGTACAGTTCAGTGGGGTACAGTGCAGTTGTTTAAAGTGCTTTAGCATAGAGTGCAGTGGTTTAGAGTGCAGTGGCATGGAGTGGCGTGGGACAGAGTAGAGTGGCATAGAGTGCAGTGGAGTAGAGTGGCATACATTAGAGTGGCAGAGAGAGCAGTAGTGTAGAGTGGTGCAGTGGCATAGATTGCAGAGTAGACTCACGTTGCAGGGAGTGCAGTGGCATAGTGCAGAGTGGTGCAGAGTAGAGCACAGTGCTGTAGAGTGGAGTGATGCAGAGTAGAGTGGCATAGAGTGCAGTGACATAGAATGCAGTAGTACATAATACATTGGTGTATAGTACAGTGGTGGAGAGTGTAACGCTGCAGCGTAGGGTGTCAGTGCAGTGATGTACAGTGGAGTAGAGTGGCACAGAGAGCAGTGGCGTAGAGTACAGTGGTACATAGTACAGGGCAGTGGCGTACAGTGCAGTTGTTTAGAGTGCATTGGTGCAGAGTGCAGTGGCATAGAGTGGCATGGGGTAGAGTTACATAGAGTGCAGTGGAGTAGAATGGCATACAATAGAGTAGCAGAGAGTGCAGTAATGCAGAGTGGTGCAGTGTCATAGAGTGCAGAGTAGACTCATGTGGCATAGGGTGTAGTGGTGTAGAGTGGTGCAGAGTGGAATATTGTAGAGTGGTGTAGAGTAGAGTATAGTGCCTAGAGTGCAGTGGCATAGAGTAGAGTGGTGTAGAGTGCAGTGTTGCAGAGTGTCAGCTTGCAGTGGTGTAGAGTGCATTGAAATAGAGTGCAGTGGTCAGAGTGGTATAGAGTACAGTGGCGTAGAATAGATTGTTTCAGAATAGAGTGCAGTTGCATAGAGTGGAGAGGTGCAGGGTAGAGTGCAGTGGAATAGAATGCAGTGGCACAGAGTGCAGTGGCATAAAGTACATTATTTCACAGTAGAGTGAGGTGGCTTAGAGTGGAGAGGTGCAGGTTAGAGTGGAGTTGCATAAAGTGGCATAGAGTGTGATGGCATAGAGTAAAGTAATGTAGAGTGCCATGGCATAAAGTGTAGAGGTGCAGAGTAGATTAGATTGATGTACAGTGTATTGATGTAGAGTGCAGGGGCATAGAGTTGAGTGCTACAGAGTAAAGTGCATTAGCATAGAGTGTATTAGCTTAGAGTGCAGTGGCGTACAGTGCAGTGTTGCAGAGTGGCAGAGAGTGGAGTTGTGCGGATTAGATTGGTGTTGCCTAGACTGGAGTGTTATGGCGTGCAGACGAGCAGAGCGCAGTGGTGTAGAGAGGTGTAAAGTGCAGTGGCATAGAGTAGAGTGGTACAGAGTAGAGTAGAGAAGCATAGTGTGAAGTAGCATAGAGTGCAGTGGCATAATGTGGAGTGGTTCCGAATGGAGAAGAGTGCAGTGGCATGGAGTGGAGTAAAGTAGAGTAATACAGAGTAGGGTGCAGTGATGTGTAGTGGTGCAGAGCAGAGTGGAGTGCAGTATGGATGATTTGCTAACACACTGCCATTACAGACAACACATTTTTGATTGAAATGACCATTACATTTGCACAGATATACAGTTTTTCAAATCAAACTATACTGTGCACAGACGATGATGTGTGGAAATTGCGTCACCTAATGCAATGATTTGTTTTAATCATGTAAAGGTATTTGTTTCCAGCACAGTCCAGAATTAACAAAAATGTGCTTGATTTGTACTTATAATTCTGATATATTCTGAAGTTTATTTAAATGTTGTCATGTGATAGAAAAAACTCTTTCCTAACCCCTGTATCCAGCAAGATTGTCGTATAAATCGTCTCACTTTGAAGTCAGAGAAAGGAAAGTAAACACTAAGTTCCCACCGAAGACAGAGCCTGACATTTGACTTTATTCTTTGAATGCACAGCAAATATGATAAGAACAAGATTTACAGGCCTGTTTACAGAAAGTGAGCACTCAGCAGGATACTGTAAATAAGGTTTTGGCAAGGGAAGGGACGAATTCAAGCTGCATAGCCTAAAACAAATAAAGCCAGCAAATTGAAAGCAACAAATTGTGAGTTACAAACCACAAGGTCAATGGCAAGCAACGGGTGGAATGCATTCACAAGGAAGCACTATGAATTTACTTAAAGTGACAGCTGTGGGATACTTTGTGGGGAACGTCCAGTATTTTAGTCCATATCTTGCAGAGGTTTGGTACATCAATCACCCAGGTAGTATGACGTGAAGATCTGGAGTGGTTTCCATGTTGCAGGATAGGTCTGTACACCCATTCTATCAGTTTGCCACCATTTCCTATGGTACAGAGCTTTTGGTGTACCTCTTGTAGGGTTAGTGCTAGGTGGCAGACATGAAATAGGGCATTTGATGATTATTTAAGGTGGTTGTAAGTAAGGAGTTGACCGGTGTGAAGATGGTAGTCTGCCACAAGGGTTTGGAAATTTAGTAGCTCACTGTTCAGAAACAAAGTCCCCAATTTTAAGACACCTGCAACATGCCACTGATGGAGTTGCTCTGAGCACAGCCATCCTGTGCGAGTGGGAAGGCTTGGCAAAGGTAGTGCAGTAGCACAGGGTTTCTGAGTGTCAGTGAGTAAATGTAGAGTCCCCTTCATACACTCTAGTGCAGTGAGACTACAGACAAGTTATGGGTACATCACATCCTGACATTAGGTGTGAGACTGTCGCCCACACCATCTGCCCTGCCTCTTTAAAACAAAATTAGGTTGAAAGTCCATGGGCGGTTGGGGTAAGCCAGATGTTTTTGTTCAATTTGTTTAAACTAGCATAAGGTTGATTACCTTAATGTTTCCCAAACTGTTTGCCAGGGGTTTTAAAATGTTCAGAAACATAATCAAAATGTTGCTGTTACTTTCTCGCCAGGAAAGATCGGGTAGATTTGGGTAGCGGTGATGGCCTTGCCACAGTACTGAAGGGCATTTATTTACTACTGAAGAAGGACGTAATGTGACACCTGAATGTAGCATACCAGGAGGCAATCACAAAAGGTCCACAGTGAATAAATAGTGCTATGTTAAAAAAGAGTAAATAAATGCACTGGCAACATAGTGAGGCATGGCCTCTCTTGCGTGTGTCTGTAAAACTGATGTTTGTTCTTGAATTTTTGTCCTGAATTTTGACCCTTTGTCCTGAATTTTTGTCCTGAATTTTGACCCTTTGTCCTGAATTTTTTACTGTCCTGTCCAGAATTTGCCTCAATGCCAGGTGGTCACCCTAGTTCACCCGTGACTGGTGGCAGGTGCGGGTGTGGGGTGGAGACGAGGTCTGCGTGGGTTGGCCAAGCTACAGGACATGGCGAGTCTGATGCAGTGGAAAGAGGTGGTAGGTGTAACACTGGTGTATTGACCCGTGCTGTGCCCGTACTGCATCACTCACACTCACTAGGTAAGACAGTAAGTACACAATCTGGTATACTTGAGATCAAAGACCAAGTGCATTCTTGCTTCGTTTATTTTATAACCTCTTACCATGGCTGGCCAGAGGGTGGTGCAGACCCTTTCTGGTGTGTCAGAGAAGACCCCAGTCAACTAGACCAACACAGTACAGTTTATTACACTAATGGAAAGAGCAGTGGCGGGTGCTGCAGGCTGATCACGTCACCTCACTGTTGCACCACGTGTTCTCACCCCATGTGGAGGCCCGTACCCCCATTCATGCGCCCACCCCTCTGGTTGCCCAGGCAGCAGGACAGAGTAAATGACCTTGCAACTGCGGCAGATGGGCAGCACGTGAGGCTCACACTGTTTGCACTGACTGCCTCACTCTCCAGTGGTCACTAGAGGCATTGAATGGAAGTGGCATTCCTCCTCCTGGGTGGCCCTCGGCCACATGCTCAGCGGCCCCTGACCCGTTGTCTGGAAGGGAACAAAAGCACAAAGGGTGAGCACTGTGGACCAGCACCCTAGTCGTTCCTG
Source organism: Pleurodeles waltl (assembly GCF_031143425.1). NCBI lineage: Eukaryota > Metazoa > Chordata > Amphibia > Caudata > Salamandridae > Pleurodeles > Pleurodeles waltl. Next base: position 14,699,428 of record NC_090444.1, on the reverse strand, counting down.
CTCCAGGTGAGCTGCGGAAGACGACAGCGCCATTGCCAGACTCCACCTGCGATACCCAACTTTGTGCTGACATGCCCCATGCAGGGCCAACCTTTACCTTGGGCAAGCTTAGCCCAGGGCCAAGGCGCCAACATTCTGAGGGGCGCACTGAGCTCTGTGCACTATGGTTATGCCAGCAGCAGCAGCGCCCTTCTCATCTTGATCCAGCCTTGGCCTTGTCCCTGTCGGTTTCTGTCTGATTTGCCAGTTTAGAGTAGCTTCAGCCCTTGATTATCACACCACGGGTGATGTTTTTAACACCTCTTTGCCCCTTCCTTCACCCTCTGACCCCTGCTGACACACATCAACAAAACCATTATCTGTGTGAGGCAGCAAAGCTATCAGTGGTTTAGGTGAGCCGGAGGGGGCGGGATGTTTGTGGTCAGAGGCCAGTCACTGTTCATCTAGGTACTGACTCGTGAACACAAAGGGATCACCCGCTCATGGGAGTCTGCAGGCAAGGGGCAAGGCTGGATTTTGATACAGCCTGGTGTGCAGGCTCACAGTGCAGGGTAACACTACGGCTGCCATAGTGTCACACTGCCCGCACAAGTACGGTCGCAGCTTCCGCCAAAAACGGGATGACGTTAAAATGTTGCCTCCTCCCCTGAACAAAATTCTGTGGACGCCCATGCTCCTGCTGACTCGTTTAATTCACTCCTATCAGCAAAGGTGCTAGACTTCCCTCCACCCACGCCTAGGGCGCTATCTAGCAAGGGGCAGCTCGGCCCCCATGGCATGCAATAGAACCATTCCCTCTCGAGGGAGCACCTTCAGCGATGGCCGCCAAGTGCAGACTGTGGGTGGAACGTCTCAAGCTCTCCTTTACTGCCACAGTGCTAGAGGATGAAAAGGAAAGAGCACTCCAATTACACTGGGATAGAGTAGACAGACATCAGCTCTCCAGGATTATCAATGAAATGACCCTGAATATGTATGCAATAATTGCTGCAGCGGTCAACACATACTTTTCAATGACTGCCACGGTCAAAAACCTGGCAAGTCGCTCAACAAATTCTACACATGTCTGAAAGAATTGATGAGTTTGACCCTTTACCAGTAAGCCGGAGGAAATAAGGTTGCAGATCATACAAGGGTGTGCTTCAACCAAATTGAGGGAACATATACTACAAGACTTACCAACTTTAGGATGATCCAAGGAACTAGCAAGGGCTTGTGCATCCCACTATTAAAGCCCAGCAAAACTGAACCTATGCACGTGATTGCTCAGGCCAAGGGGAGAGAGAGGGCCAAGCTGATACAAACCCCTAGACAGCCTTGTGGATATTGCAGAGGACACGCAAACAGCCTTGCCAAGTGTCCCACCAGGGTCAAGAAGTGTGTGTTTTGCGGCAAGCTCAACTACTTTGCAAGGGCCTGTCACTCATCACATGCCACTAAACCCTCCACCTCCGCTGTCAGTGCAGTCCTGGACGTCATGGAAGGAGCAGAGGACATGCACGATGATGTAGCCAAATACACTGTCTACTCTGTCTTAATGGTGGGTCGCTTGTAGGTTACAAGTCGCTCCTTATCAAGAGGCAAGTTGTGTGTGGGGTCAATGCCAATAATTGCCATTGTAGATACTGGGGCATCCATTAATATTATGGCATAGATCCCTCACCACCAAACTAACAATACTTGCAGTGAAAGTCAGAGTGAACTCCTATGGCCAAATACAGACCCTTCCAATAGCACGTTCTATCAAGTAACATTACCCATAACACTGACAGCACTTCTGCCAAAGTGTATATCACAAAGGTTGGACAAGGCAGGTTGCTGAGCTGCCACACAGGAGCTAGTGCACTTCACGCTAAGAGTGCACATTACAGAACTGGGGAGGGGGGTACTCCTGGAAGTGTTTCAACACCTCTTTAAATGCATAGGATGCCTGTGGGGCAAAATGGTCACCCTGCATAGCGACAAGTCTGTGCAGCCCGTGGTCCTGCATCACCAGAGAATAGAGCACCATCTCAGGCCAAAGGAGGAGCAAGAGCCACAACAACTGGAAGATGCTGGTATAATAGAGAAGGTGTCTGGCCTCACCCCCTGACTATCCCCCATCACAGTCACAAGGGAAGCCAAACAACCGGATGAGGTGAGTCTGTCTATAGACATGCATCTACCCAATGTTGGGATCAGGAGGGAAAGATGCATCACACCCACCATGGATGACATTGTCATGGGTTGGACCCAAAGTCTCAATATATTACAACCTTTTCAACACATGTCGGCCTCAGGTGGTACAAGAGACTCAGTTTTAGCATTTTAAGCACAGCTGAAGTCTTCAAAAATGTCATCCAGTAGGCCCTTTCTGGGACAGCTGGGATCATCAACATCAGTGGTGACGTCCTTGTGTACTAAGCACAAAGATGAAGAACAACATGCCTGGTTGCAAGGGGCAACCAAAGACTCTGGTTTGACCTCAAAGACTCTGGTTTGACCCTCCACTGGTGAAAAAACGAGTTCTTAAGGACTCAGATCAGCTTCTTTCGGTACCTGTTCTTCTCAAAAGGGTGGCCCAGACCGAGAAGATGAGTGAACCATGCTTCTAGATATGCAGATATAGTCAGTTCCTGGATCAGTAAGTGAGGGATTCAGTAATTGTATAATCTTGCTGAGCCTGTGAGCTTAATAATCACTCAAAAAAGTGGACATTATAAACTTCCTTGAACTTGTTACATAATACTACCGTAGGATAGGCATCTAAAAGGAGACCGAACTTTAATAGTTTCAACAGCAGCACAGAGGGTAACAAAAGTTTATTCAATTAATTGATGTGAAAGTATGCTGTTACGGTTTACTTTTAGAGTGCATCACAACATGACAACATGTGTCATGTACATGGCTTCCCCGTATAAAGATCCTCACTTAGGGCCTGAGTCACAAACTGGACTTTGTGGCAAGTGTAGTAGTAGTAGTACATCCGTACTACAAAACTTACTATAAAGTATTGTTCACAAACTGCACTTTTGTAGGCGTTTACAATTTTGAGCAATTTTACTTCCTTTTGATATTTACAAAATGCAGTTTTGTAGTAACTTACTCCTGATTCAGGATTACTACTTTTTGGTATTCACAAACTGTACTTTTGTAGTAACTTACACTTTTGTAGTAAGTCCATTAGCTTTTCAACAATTTTACTGCTTGTTGCTTATTCTCAAAATTAGAGTGTAAGTTACTGCTTAAAACAAGCATTGGCAAAGCATATAGATCTTGCCTATACAAGAGCTATTGACTTTGGCAAGGTATTTTTGCCATGTTGTACACCTGTGAGGCTGCTGTTCAGCATGGCTAAGAGTTAGTGGCGTGGAGTGTCCAAGAGTGCATTGGGGGAGTAGAGTGTTGTAGATTGGATTTGTTGGAGTAGAGTGCCGTAGAGTAAAGTAGGGGGAGTAAGTGTCGCTGGGTTGAGTAAAGGGGAGTAGAGTCCAGTGGCAGAGAGTGTTGTAGAGTGCAGTGGGGTGTAATACGATGGAGTGAGTTGGAGTGGATTGAAGTAATGGGGTGGTTTGGATTGGGGTAGAGGGGTTGGATTGAGTGGAGTGGGGTGGATCAGAGTGGGTGGACTGGATGCGGTGGATTAGCTTGGTGTGGGGTGGATTGAAACGTGAGATGGACTGGATTGGGGTGGGGTGAATTAAATTGGTTTGGGGTGGGTGGATTACATTGGAGTGGCAGGATTGGGGTGGGGTGGGGTGGATTAGATTGGGGTAGGAAAATTGGATTACAGTGGGGTGGTTTGGAGTGGGGTGAATTGGACTGGAGTGAGGTGGAATACACTAGACTGGAGTGGGGTGGATTAGAGTGGATTGGAGGGGGTGAATTGGACTAGAATGGAGAGGTTGGATTGGATTGGAGTAGAGTGGACTGGACTGGAGAGGGGTGGATTGGATTGGGGTAGAGTTAGGTAGACCTGAGGTGAATGGGGTGGGGTGGGGTGGGGTGTACTGGAGTGGGGTGTACTGGATGGGGTGGATTAGACTGGGGTAGGGTGGATTGAACTGGGGTGGGATAGGTAGATTGGATTGAGTTGAGTTGGGGTGGGGGGACAGAAGTCAGGTGGGCTGGAGTTGGTAGGGTGGATTGGATTGGGGTGGGGTAGACTGGGGTGGTGTGGGGTGAAATGGATTGAGTGGGGTGGAGTGATTAGAGTGGGGTGGACTGGAGTGGGGTGGGTGGACTGGAGTGGGGCAGAATGGAATGAGGTGGTTTGGAGTGAGGTGGATTGAAGTGGAGTGGATTGGAGTGGAGTAGATTGGGTTGGACTGAGGTGGATTGGTTTGAGTGGGGTAGATTGGATTGGGGTTTAGAGGACTGAGGTGGATTGGACTGGAGTGGGGTGGGGTGGATTGGATTGGGTGGGTGGAATGGATTAGGGTGGGGTGGATTGGATTGAGGTGGTTTGGTTTGGGGTGGGGTTGACTGGAGTGCGGTAGATTGGATTTGGCTGGATTGGGGTGAGTTGAACTGGTGTTGGTTGGATTGGGGTGAGGTGAGGTGAACTGGATTGTAGTGTGGTGGGTTGGAGTGGGGCAGATTGGGGTTGTGAAGATTGGAGTGGGGCAGGTTGTCTTGGATTGGAGTGGGGCACCTTGGACTGGGGCATATTGTTTTGGATTGGGGTGGGCTAATTGGAGTGGGGCACATTGTTTTGGATTTGAGTGGTGCAGACTGGAGTGGGGTTGATTGTTTAAGATTGGAGTAACAGATTGGAGTGGAGTGGATTGTTTTGGGTTGGAGTGGGGCAGATTGTTTTGGATTGGAGTGGGGTAGATTGGATTGGGGTGAACTGGAGTGGGGTGGATTGGACTGGTGTGGAATGAACTGGAGTAGAGTGCATTGGGATGGACTGGATTGATTGTAGTGAGGTGGATTGGACAGGATTCGGGCATACTGGAGTAGGCTGGATTGCAGTGTGGCAGATTAGAGTGTGGCAGATTGTTTTGGATTGGAGTCCAGGCAGATTGGAGTGGGGCGGATTGGAGGTGGGAAGATTGGTTTGGGGCAGATTGGCTTGGATTGGAGTGAAACAGGTTGTAATGGGGCAGAATGTTTTGGATTGGAGTGGGGCAGATTTGAGTGAGGCAGGTTGTTTTGGATTGGAATGGAGCAAATTGTTTTGGATTGGAGTGGGACAGATGGATGTGGGGCAGATTGGAGTGGGGCAGATTGTTTTGGATTGGAGTGGGGTGGATTGCGATGGACTGGATGGGACTGGGGTGGATTGGGGTCAGGTGGACTGGGGAGAGGTGGATTGGATTGGTCTGGGTTTGGGTGGATTGGATTGGTGTGGGGTGAATTGTGGTGAATTGGAGTGGAGTGAATTGGGGTGTAGTTGGTGGATTGGGGTGAGGTGGATTTGATTGGATCTGAGCAGATTGGAGTGGGGTGGATTTGTTTTTGGTTGGAGTGGGCTGGATTGGGGTGGATTGGATTGGTGTTGGTTGGATTGTGGTGAATTGGAGTGGGTGAACTGGGATGGAGTGGGTGGATTGGGGTGACATGGATTTGATTGGATCTGGGCAGATTGGAGTGGGGTGGATTTTTTTATAGTGGAGTGGACGGGTTGGAATGGTACAGATTTGAGTGGGGAAAATTGGAGTGGGGCGAATTGGAGTGGGACAGATTGGAGTGGGTGGATTGTTTTGGATTGGAGTGAAGCAGATTGTAAGGGGAAGACTGTTTTGGATTGGAACGGGGCAGATTGTTTTGGACTGGAGTGGAGCAGATTGGTGTGGGGCAGATTGGAGTGGGGCAGGTTGTTTTGGATTAGAGTGGGGTGGATTGGGGTGAGGTTGACTTGGGTGAGGTGGATTTGATTGGATCTGGGCAGATTGGAGTGGGGTGGATTTTTTTATAGTGGAGTGGACGGGTTGGAATGGTACAGATTTGAGTGGGGAAAATTGGAGTGGGGCGAATTGGAGTGGGACAGATTGGAGTGGGTGGATTGTTTTGGATTGGAGTGAAGCAGATTGTAAGGGGAAGACTGTTTTGGATTGGAACGGGGCAGATTGTTTTGGACTGGAGTGGAGCAGATTGGTGTGGGGCAGATTGGAGTGGGGCAGGTTGTTTTGGATTAGAGTGGGGTGGATTGGGGTGAGGTTGACTTGGGTGAGGTGGATTTGATCGGGCTGTACTGAGTTGGATTGGATTGCTGTGGAGTGGATTGGACTAGAGTGTGGTGGATTGTGGTGAATTGGAGTGGAGTGAATTGGGAGGGAGTGGGTAGATTGGGGTGCAGATTGGAGTGGGGTGAATCATTTTGGGTGGGTGTGGGTGGATTGGAGTGGGCAGACTTGAGTGGGGAGACTGGAGTGGGGAAGATTGGATTGGAGCAGATTGGAGTGGACAGATTGGAGTGCAGCAGATTGTTTTGGACTGGACTGAAGCAGATTGTAGTGGGGCAGATTGTTATGGATTAGAGTGGAACAATTGGAGTGGGGTGGGTTATTTTGGATTGGACTGGGGCAGACTGTTTTGGATTGAAGTGGGTGAACTGTTTGGGATGGGAGTGGGGCAGATTGATGTGGTGTAGATTGGTGTGGGGGAGATTGGAGTGGGACAGACTGGAGTGGGGCACATTGTTTTGGAATGAAGTGGAGTGGATTGTGGTGGATTGGATTGTAGTAGGGTGGATTGGGGTGAGAGGGTAAACTGCATTGGGATGAGGTGGATTGGATTGTGGTAGATTGGACTGGACTAGATTGGGGTGGACTGAATTGGTGTGTGATGGGGTGGATTGGATTGTGGAGGACTGGAGTGTGTTGAATTGGGATGAAGTGGGTGGATTGGGATGAGGTGGATTGGTTTGGATCGGGGTGGGTTGGGGGGCACATTAGAGTGGAGCAGGTTGAAGTGGGGCAGATTAGAGTGGGGTGGATTGGAGTGGAGCAGATTGTTTTGGGTTGGATTTGAGCAGATTGGAGTGGGGCAGATTGATGGGGAGCAGATTGGAGTCGGGTGGATTGAAGGGGGGCAAACTGTTTATGATTGGAGTGGGGCAGATTGTTTTGAATTGGGGTGGGCAGATTGGAGTGGGACAGACTGGTGTGGAGAGGATTGAAGTAGGGGTGATTGTTTTGGAGTGGGACAGATTGGAGTGGGACGGATTGTTTTGGATTGGAATGGGCAGATTGTTTTGGACTGGAGTGTGACAAATTGGCGTAGTGTAGATTGGAGTAGGGAAGGTTGTTTTTGATTGGAGTGGGGCAGATTGTTTGGACTGGAATGGGGCAGAATATTCCGGATTGGAGTAGGGAAGATTGGAGTGAGGCAGATTGTTTTGGATTGGAGTGGGGCAGATTGTTTTGGATTGGAGTGAAACAGGTTGTAATGGGGTGGATTGTTTTGGATTGGAGTGGGGCAGATTGTTTTTGATTGCAGTGGAGCAGATTAGAGTGGGCAGATTCTTTTAGATTGGAGTAGGGTAGATTGTTTTGAATTGAGTGGGACGGATTGAAGTGGGGCACATTGGAGGAGAGTGGGTTCGAGGATTGGAGTGTGGTAGACTGGATTGGAGTGATATGGATTGCCCTGGGTGGACTGGATTGAGTGGGGTGTATTGGTGTGGGGTGAGATGGGTGGATTGGGGTGTACTGCATGATTTTGTGTTGAAGAATCATTTTGGAAATTACACATGAGAAAGAAACAATCTCGCTTTGCAATATTTAGAGCAAGATAATTGTTATATTTTGAGAACAATGCACACAAGCAAAAACAAAAGAAAGCATGAGTGCAAATGAGAAAGGAAGTAGTGGAAGAATAAAATAAATTTAACTACAGAAAATAAATCTTTGCAGTTTTGTTTGTCCTGCTGGCCACGTTTTTGACAGTCACAAACCTTCTGTTTGCATGGAAGTAAAAGTCAATAAAAAGAACAATATAGTACCTCAATCCCATAGGGAGCAGCAGTCAGGCACAGATTAAGTTGAATCAATCTGTGCTTGGTTCCTGCTCCACTATAAGGAACAGATGTGACGTTTGCAGTGTGTTGGTCAATTAGAAGGCTGAAAAGAAGAAGGACACTGATGCCAACAAGTGGTAAACAACGGGAGAGCCCCAAGCCCTTTTTTGTATACAAAAGTCTTGCATGTGTGACACATGCGCTCGCACATGCACTGGCAAGCTTAACCCTGAAAATCTAATTCTACCACATATGGCCAACTACTAGTACTGCAGCATTCTTACATACAAAATATTGGATATAGGGAATTAAAATAAAACCCACAGGAAATCATTTGAAATCAAATTATATGATTTAAAATAGTAAAAAATATAAATAAATATGATTTCATGTACATTTTGTTTTTAAATAGTTAATATTATTTCATTATTGAATATTTAAAAACCTAATTTTGAATTTAAAGCTTAATTTAAGAATAATGTTTATTAAAATATAAGTAAATTAATTTTTATTTCTTCTATACTTTACGTTTAATAATTATTAAGGAATAATATTTTTTCCTTTAGTTGGGGATTTATTTTTTAATGAAAATTAAAAAAAAAACATTTTAATTTCATTTAATATATTTCCATTATTTAAAGATGTATTTCAAAATTGAGTTCCTAGTTCTGTAAAAAAAAATTATTTTGTTCTGCATTTAAAATACATAAAAATAATTTACATTAATATTTAACAAACAATATTTGCAATATTTCTTTTCAAGTTAAATAAACTTTTTTACTTTTTCCTTATACATTGTCATTTGGACATATACGCCACTCCTGTGGAGTCTGCTGATGGCTTACGTCATTATGCTGCAATGCTGCTGTGACTGATTGACAATAACAAAAATGTTCCTACTAAAACCATAATCTGTCAGGACAGTACCGCCTCAAACAGAATAATCAAATCAAACCCCAAAACAACTTCTTCTGTCTCCTAAGTATTTTATTCTAGCTAATAGAAGCTGTCTGTATTCATTCTTTCCTTAATTGCTTTGGGGAGAGCATTTCTCCAAATCTTTGATGACTAGTTCATCGACATAGGAGTCCTGTTTTAGTTTTCAGCCTCTTTTAAAACCTGCACAATGTACACATGCTACAATAATAAATGCATTGAAAACACACAGTCAAGGCCAGACCTATTGGCTTTGCCAATGTTTGTTATGTATAGGTATGAGTGAAATTTTAATTATACTGGAGCAATTATTGTAATTTTGGTAATTGTGTGTAACAATACTTATGCAAAATTACTGAGATTACACTATTAATCCACATTGCGGAATTTTGGGGGGAAATTTTGACGTAAAATTTACCATTCAGGCAATTTTTGGCACAAATGGTATTTCAGGTAGATTTTTCTTACCCGAGCAGAAAATTTCAGTAATTTTTTAGCACAAAACTGCAAATCCAAACGCGAACAGACCATTCAGTTAATTGTTTTGAATGTGAGATACATTTGACATAATTATGCATATTTATGTGTAATTTTGCGGGAATTTCATATAATTACCCTGCACGAAATTATGAGAGGTATGCCAATACCTAGTTGCAGTTACCGCCAGTGTATTACTTTGACAATCTAAAGATGGCGGACGGGTAAAGATCGTGTTGGTGTTTAAGGCTGTGCTACCCAGCTGCAGATCATGGTGGGGACTGGATCTTCATTAATAGCCAAGCACAGGAGCTAACACTGGCCAGCACACGTATGAGAGGGCATGCAATTCTGCCTGAACCAAGCCTCTAATAAAAAATGAGTACACACGTGAAGTTCGCAAGAGCAGCAGCAGTGTGCAGGGTGAATGTGTGTCACTAACCTGTAGCTTGTTGCTTAGAACAGGACTGTGTTCTGGGGAGCTCCATTCCCTCAGCATCTCTTCACCAGATCTGAAAACAGAAATAGGAAATTGATACCAAGCTGCACAGTCTCACCAAACTCACATATTCCTCATTTGCAGTTTCCTGTGTACACCAGTCTGCACAATGTGTATGTACCACCCAACTCTCTGCTGCCATGATAGAGCTCTGTGTGTACCTCACCTCCCTTCCTGTATGACTACATTTTATGTCCCTCACACCGCCACCCTGCCCTGTGTGAGCCTCACATTCCTCATCACATGTACGTCACATCCAACTGTGACATCCTTCCGCTTTCTGTGTCTCACATACCTCTGTTTAGCCTACATTAGGTGTCTCGAACAAGTAGCTTGTGAGCTAATAGTAACAATCGAACTACCCATAAGTAACTCTCCTGTGTGCAGACCAGCCTACAAAAACTGAATAGTGTATATTCAAAACAAAAATGTAAACTTGTCTGATGTGGTCAGTATTAAAATACTAATAATATTTGTAGCTCTGGATGATTTTCATTAAACATGTGTAGCTTTTACTACAGAAAAGGCTGGACACCCCTGGCCTACAAAATGTACTCTGTGTATCTCAGATCAAACTCTGTATCATCATTCTGCTGTCTGTGCCTCACACACTTTTCAGTTTACTCTGCACTCTTTGTACCTGAGACCATACTCTGTGCATTACACATTTTGCATTTGAGGTATCTCTTCTTTCCCCTAAAAGAGAGTGACCAATGAACACATACCTGAAGAGAGTGACCAATGAACACATTCCTGAAGAGGGTGACCAAAGTACACATACCTGAAGAGAGTGACCAATAAACATATACCTGAAGAGAGTGACCAATGAACACATACCTGAAGAGAGTGACCAAAGTACACATACCTAAAGAGAGTGACCAATGAACACATACCTAAAGAGAGTGACCAATGAACACATACCTGAAGAGAGTGACCAAAGTACACATACCTGAAGAGAGTGACCAATGAACACATACCTGAAGAGAGTGACCAACACACACATTCCTGAAGAGAGTGACCAAAGTACACATACCTAAAGAGAGTGACCAATGAACACATACCTGAAGAGAGTGACCAAAGCATACATTCCTGAAGAGAGTGACCAAAGTACACATACCTGAAGAGAGTGACCAATGAACACATACCTGAAGAGAGTGACCAAAGCATGCATACTTAGGGACAGTGACCAAGGCATGCATATCTGAAGAGAGAGTGACTAAAAGGTGCATATCTGAGGAGAGCGGCCACAGCACACATGTCTCAAAAGAGCGACAAAAGCACACATATAAGAAGAGAGCAACTAACGTGTGCTTATCTGAAGAGAGTGAGCAAAGTGAACACATCTGAGGAGAGCGGACAAAGTGGCCGTATTTGAAGAGAATGACCAATAAGTGCATATCTGAAATGAGTGGTCAAAGCATGCATATCTGAAAAGAGGGACCAAAGCACGCTTACCTAAAAAGAGCGACCAAAGAGTGCATATCTGGAGAGAGTGGCCAAAGCACACATATCTGTAGCACGTGACCAAAGTGAAAATGACGAAAATGCACATATCTGGACATAGCAACAAATATTTGAAAAGAAGGATCAAAGTGCATTACGAGGTATATTTATCACAAAAAGCATTTTTGGTTGCTGTGCTGTGTTGCATGAGAGGGAGAGAGCAGGACAGTACCATATCTATCCAGGTATTTGACACTGTCCTGGATCAGAATCCTTCTGGCCAGTGCCACGGACACACCTTCGCACCTTAGTGTCAGAATGTGTGCATGAATCTAAGATAGCTTTTGTACTCAAAGGATGCCCTTCCAGTACAGAATCCTAAGCTTAAACTTACTTTTAAACTTTTCCTACTCTGTACATGTGCTGTACAGTGCCTTGCACATTCCAAGTCGGAAAAGAAAGGAGAAACAAAAAAATGTCCTCGAGAGAGCCTATGTTGTCTGAATGGTGTTATTTTTTGATGCAAAACCTTGTCTACTTTTTTTAGCAGATAGGTTATCTGTGTAAAAACCACCATGGGTGTCTTCATAGGAACACCCATGCATCACCCATGGAACACCCAGGCGACTGTCCAGCGGAAAACATGTTTTGTCCTGGAATTCTGGGGAGAGATTTACTAACCTTTCCCGCAGTGCAGCAGGGCAACTTGCATGAAAGGGAAAGCGCAGGAATGCATCATATCTACTAAGATACGGCACACTTCTGCTCGGTCCTAGCACTGGCATCAACGCAGGCACCTTTGCACATTGGTGAAAGGATGCCGGTGTCACCGACAGGATTGTTTTTGTGTGACAAGGGACACCTAACACTACTTAGAGGCAGAGTCCTCATTGTATTTGTGCTTTAGAATGCAGCAATAACAGAAAGGGTAAGTAACACGGACAAATGAAGATATCTCTCCTCATTGCGCCAGCCTTGGGTAGGTGCAAACCTTGGTCTACTGTCCTTAGTAATTCTAGGTTTGTGCCAACGTCCAGGGGAATGTCCACGTGCCACCCATGGGGCGCCTCCATGACACAAAGTAATGCAAGGCAGTGCTATGTTCTGCCTTGCGTTCCTTTTTTGATAAGTCATGAAAAGCCACATAAATATGTATTAGTAAATCCAGAAATACATTTTCAGTCAGCTGCATTAAAAAAGTGATGGAACCCTGACACAAAATGTTCGTAACTCCGAGCCTCGATTTGAAATTAACATGTTGCATCAATGTGCATCACTTTTGTGACACAAACTTGGCAGAAAATGTTAGTAAATATACCCCTAGGTTTAAGTGTGTTACTCATGTGCTGATAGACAAAGGGCAGGGCCTTCCTTGTTGCCGGCTCCTTTGTGCCCTCCTTAGACGTTTAGAAATAAACTGTTCATGAAAGCAACAGAGCAAAAGCTGGAACGCTAAAGATGCAGCCAGTAAGGTCGAGGGCCATTTAAAACCAACTTAACAACTCTGGAGTAGTGTTAATTAACAAGAGTAAAAGAAGATCACCACTTATTTAATATCCTATGAACTTCAAGGTGCTTCGTTGAGGTATGAACTGAGGAGCGCTTCGTATTCCAGGGTCACTCTGTTCTCAGGTACAGAAGGCGCTACCACAACTCACAAAAAGAGACTTGTGTACAGGGGTGTTTTCTCCATTAGGGCTCTAGGGCTTCGCCCCTCTGAAATTCTGATACATTTACCACCAAAAAAATGTAATAGATCAATTTATTTAGAGGTACAATCATATCGCAAAACAATCTATGTATTTGAGGCTGGGCTGTCTGTCCCAGGCTGCCGGCACTCAGCAGGAGACGGAAGCCAGGCAGTAAATCAACTTTCTGCAATGTGACGCTTGACGCAGGGCTTACCTCACTAAAGCCCTTCATTGCCATTGTAGTCTATGGTGGTATCCACTGTAGGCCAGTGACACTGCCAGCCTCACAGTTTAGGGCGTCAGAGTCTGCTCCTTGCATGAGGTCAGACATCCGTCATTCACTGGCATAGATCCCACCCTTGAGGAGTCATCACACGGTAGGACTGGATGCAAGCAGGTGTGATTTGTAGCCTTGTCCTCGGTAATAGTGTTACACTGCTAATCTTGTGTTATTTATACTGAACTGAGGGCCCTGGTCACACTAACCTCCCCCATGTGACACCCCAGACGCTGGCTGCAGGTCGCTGGCCCTTTTAGGGGTGGAGCTGCTGTATTTGTTCTCCCACCAAATTAATCGAAAAGACGAGCAGGATTTTTGTTACCTCCAGCCCCTCTAGTCCTCGTCCCATTTCTCACAAAGTGGAGGTAATCTATCTCCACGACAGAAAAAAAGAACACGAGGAATGCTGGATCCCCTCCCCCACACTCCTCCCCCAGGTAGTGCTTAAACACGCCTAACCAGCATTCCTCCTGTTCTTTTTTTCTTTTTTTCCAAGAGAATGGACCAAGGACTGAGGGAGCTGCTCCTGCTGGGCTGGGGCGGCTGCCAGTGCTGGATTTCTGGAATCTTTTTCTTTGTGGCGGCGTCCCTTGACTTGCTCGGTTTGCTGAGGGTCGACTGTGTGTCTCTCGCCTGCTGGGTGGGCAGAGGGTCGGCTGCGCATCCCTCGGCTGGCTCGGCATTCAAGGGGGTCGCCTCTGAAGCTTATGGGCGGTTGTGCAGAGGCCGCTTTCCTATGGTTTTGCTTTCTTGATTCCTCTAGGGCAGGACGTTTTGATTCATGGGAAGCAGTAAGCCTGGGGCTTGCCTTACTTCTTGTTACTCCTGAATTTTGGGAGCAGTTGCGTCGATTGCTGCCTGACTTCCACCTGAGCAGGTTTGTGACGGCGTGAGGTGGGCTATTTCAGGAACAGGGGCCCAAGGGAGTAAATAAGGATTGTCGGCAGCTTTGTTTTTTTGGTGCATTTTGTGATTTCGTGCTGCAAGGTTATTCACTGGGGGCCTGAGAGAGTGCTGTATGCAATGGGGAAGCACTCCCATAAACAGAGGAACTTGGAGGTGTCCTCATCCTCATCCTTCTCTCCCTGTTCCCACTCCCCTTCATGGATTTCTAGGCAAGGCGTGGAGGAGGCATGGAGGAGGCTCGCCTGAAGCGCCTCATCATGGAGACCTTGTTGAAGATGGGGGCTGAAGGCAAGAAAAGGGTTCCTCATATGTCTATGGCTCCTAGTTCTGAAGAGGAGGATCCTGCTCTGGAGGAATTGACCGGCAAGTACATTTCCAAGGATCAAGTGCCAGGGTTGGTTCGACATGTCAAGTGTAATATGGGGTTACAGGATGAGGATGCTCCAGAGACTTCGTCTGCCCTTTTGCACCAGTTTCAGAGTTCTACCCCTGAGGATGTTGGGGGTTTTGTTGCCCCGCTTTATGGCTAAGCTTTATCCTTTGCATAACATGCAGGTGGACTTACTGGATTCCATTCTGGTGGACTCCTTTGTGGCCAGCTTGGTGGGGCGCACTTCTTTGTAGGAGGATGCCGTCCTCAAGGATCCAGTGGACAAGAAGACAGATGGATCCCTTAGGAAGGTGTTTTCAGGGTATCATCTGGCTCTTAGTGCTGGGATCTATGGGATTTATGTGGCTCAATCCCTGATCTTGTATCTTAAGACTTTGTGTAGGGCATTGGATGAATACTCTGACTTTTCCGGGGTTCTGGAGTTCATTGTGCGGCAAGTGAAGTTTTTGTCTGATATTTCCTTTGATGCCGTGAGGGCATCTGCTCTGGCAGAAGGGCCCTGTGTTGCGGCCTGTCGTAATCTAGTATTACAAGATTGGAGGACTGATGCTGCTCAGAAAGGTTCTGTGTTGAAGTTGCTGTGAAGTTGTACTTTTCTTTGGTCCGGAACTAGAAAATCACTTGCATAAACTTTTCAAGGAAAAGAAACACTCTTCCTCCCTGAAGTCGGGGCATGGGGACAGGCCTTTCTCTAAATGCAAGTGTCCTCTATGTCAGCTTCCTAGAAGGCAGTTTGTGAGATTCCACTGGAGGTTTCCAGCTCGGAAGGGCCAGGAACAGAAAGCAAAGTCCCCACCACAGAAACTTTGTCCCTGATTATATGATGGTGGTGAAGGATATGGTGGTCAGAGAATGTCTTCAAAGGTTTCTTCTGGCTTGGCTGGCATCTACTTCAGACGCTTGGGTGTTGGACATTGTTCAGTTGGGCTACAAGATGGAATTTGGGGATGATCCTCCACCCTCTGGGGTTCGTCCTTCCCTGTGGCCCTTTCTATCAGCCATGCAAGTGGCCCTCCATCACAGCATTCTTTCTCTGTTACAGAAGCAGGTTGCCCCTCTGGAACAAGGTCGGAGCTCTACTCGTTCATTTTTCTGGTGGCAAAGGTGACAGGGGAGTTCCGCCTGGTCTTAGATTTGAAGGCCCTGAACAAATTTGTCCATTGTGTGCCTTCCAAGATGGAGACATTGCAAAGGATAATTTCTCTGGTGCCACATGGGCACTTCATGTGTACTTTTGGACCTCCAGGATGCCTATTATCATGTGCCAGTCCATCCATATTCACAGCAGTTTCTGAGATTCGGTCTAGGGGGCATCCATTACCAATTTACAGTATTGCTTTTCGGTCTACGCTCTGCACCACGAGTGTTCACCAAGGTGGTGGCGCCACTGGTTGCCTCCCTTCATCTTCAGGGTTGTCATCTTTATCCCTACCTAGACGACTGGCTCTTGCATGCTCCCTCGCGGAAGGGTCTTTTAGAGGATTTACAGACGGTGTGTTCTACACTTCAATACCACTGGTTTTTGATCAACTGGGACGAATGTCAGTTGCTTCACAGGACTTGATTTTCATAGGAGCCCGGTTTGGTACAGGCTTCAACAGGGTGTTTCTGCCCCTCTCAGAGCAGAGACTTTGCGGTCCTGGGCTCTGGCACTGTTGGACACATCTGCAGTCCCGGTCCGCCTCTTGCTTCACCTTTTGCGCTTCACAGTGGCTGCAGTATTCACAGTGCCCTGGGCTCGGTTACACCTCAGGCCATTGTGGATTCACCTCTTAGCATTCTGGGATCCTCGATCGGAGGACTTCGACCTTCTTGTTCCATTGTCTCCTGCCGTTCTGAGAGACCTGAGATGGTGAACAATTCTGGGCAATCTCCTCTGGGGTTCTAACCATGGATGCCAGTTCCTTGGGCTGGGGGGCTGCTCTGGGGGACCTTTCTTTCCCGGGCAAGTGGTCCTTTCAGGAGAGACACAGGTCCTTCGATTAAAGGGAAATGATGGCCGTCTGTCGGACGGTCCAGAGATTCTGTCATCTTCTTGAGGGTCTTCATCTGGTGTTGAGGTCAGACAATTAGGTGACAGTGGCATACCTCAACAATCAAAAGGGGATGTGTTCCCAGTCTCTCAATACGGTGGCAATATAATTGTTTCAGTGGGTAGAGTTAATCTTCTTTCTCTGAAGGCAGTTTATGTGCGGGGGGTAGGCAACAGGGTCACGGATGCACTCAGTCGTTGCTTTCCTCCTTTTCAGGAGCTGTCTCTCTCGGAGGCTGTTTTTCGTCAGGTGTGTGGGAGGTTTGGGGCTCCCTTCCTGGATCTCTTTGGTTTCCGCCACAATGCCCAGGTTTGAAAAGTTTTGTGCCCGATTTCTTCAGGTGGGGGGTGGGGTGTGGATGCTTTGACGATTCCCTGGCCATATGACCTGCTTTATGCATTTGCTCCAGTGGCTTTGATTTCCCAGTTTCTCCCTTGTCTGCAGGGAGAGACTCAGGTGGTGATTGTGGTGGTTCTCTTTTGGCCATGGAGATCGTGATTCCCCACTCTCCGGGGGATGGCGGTCTGGGGTCATTGGTTGATCCCGTCTTCTCTGTTTCCTGTCAGGTCATTCCCCTCTCTGGATCCTAGGCATCTCCACCTGTCTGTGTGGAAGTTGAAAGGAGGGGATGGCAAAGTAAGCGGGCTCTCCACACATTTAACGGTGGCTGTGCAAGGGTCCTGGAAGCCAGCTAATCTTCAGTTATATAATTGCCATTGGAGTAATTTCCGGAAGTGGTGTGAGCGGGTTGGGGTTTCACCACTTGAGTGCTCTCTTTACACGGTTCTCCAATTTTTGTGGAGGGGTTTGAGAAACGTCTGGCAGTGTCTAACCTGTGCGCCCAGTTGGCTGTAATTAACGCCTTCTGTTCTCCTTGGGAAATCTACAGGATGTGGACGAGTTGGTGGTTCAGTTGCTGCAGTTTTTCCTTGCAGCGGCCTGCCTAGAAGCATGTCTTTCCTTTCTGGGGCATCCCTTTGGTGTTGAGTGCTTTGGTTCTGCCCCCTTTTGAGCTATTGGAAACTGCTGATTTACAATTTGTCACCCTTAAGGTGTTATTCTTGGTGGTTGTGACATCTGCTAGGCGTCTAGGGGAGTTGACTGCCCTGATGGCCCAGGAGCCTTTTCTGTCCTTTAATGAGGATGGAGTGGTGTTGCGATTGGACTCTTCCTTTGTGCCTAAGGTTCCTTCCCAGTTCCATTGCTCTCAGGAACTCCTGTTGCCAGCTTTGGTGGTGGTAGAGGGGGAGACCTCTGTCCTGGATTGGTCTTTATTGAATGTCAAATGGGCCTTGCAGTTGTATCTGGTCCGTACACAGTCTTTTCGTAAATCGGAGTCTCTTTTTGTCTCTTTTGGGGCGGTCACTAAAGGGGAGCGGGCCTCTAGTGTTTCTCTCAGCAGGTGGATCAAGCAGACTATTGAGCTTACGTATTCTGTGTCGGGGTGCCTTCTCCAGTGAGCGTTCAGGGATGGTCCACTAGGGGTGTTGGAGCATTCTGGGTTGAGCTTCGTGGGGTGTCCCTTCAAGAGATTTGCAGGGCGGCTACTTGGGCTTCTGTCAATACTTTTGTCAGACATTATAGGTTGCAACATGTCTTGAGTGCTGAGCCTACTTTTGGTAGCGGGGTTCTGAGGGCAGTTTGTTCTTGACTTGTTTTTTTGTTTCCTATACTGAATAAATCACTTTTGGGATACTGCATGATTGGTGTATAGCCCCTTTTTTGTGTATTCTGTTTCAGAATGCCTCAGTGGTTCAGAAGGCCGGTTTTAGGTTGCTTGCGTATGCTCCACTTTGTGAGGAATGGGACGAGAACTAGAGGGACCTGGAGGTAATGCCCTATTACCCACCCTCCCTCCCGGACTGTTGGCCTTCTGTCTTGGATTGGTAGTACAGGAGGAATGCTGGGTATTACTGGGGGAGGGGGTGGGGTAGTGGATCCAGCATTCCTTGTGTTCTTTTTATCTGTCATGGAGATGGATTATCTCCACTTTGTGAGGAATGGGAGGAGGACTAGAGGACCGGGAGTAATGAAGATTACCGGTAAGTAATAGGGCATTCCCTTGCAAATTTGATCCAAATGTTGCAGTCAAGCGAAAGGGGGGAATGTGTGTTTATAGTAAATACAGTTACATGCTGAATGGTGCTAAAATGTGCCCTCTCGTCATGCTTTTAACATTAATGCCCAAAAAATGGATTGGTTTAGAAATAATGAATGTTAAAAGCGTTAAGGTAAGGCACGTCGGCCATTTATCTCCTTTTTTATTTCACGTTTTACTTAATCCTGCATTGCCCGAGAGTGTTAGCTCTTTCGTCATGTTGTGTTTCTCTTTTTTTTTGTGCTTCTTATTACTCTGTAGAGGGGTTACTTTGACTTGTGCCAGGTGTTTATGAGGGGTTTTGATTGAGAACTCTGACGCTGAAGGCAAAGCAAAGTGCCTGTCAGTGGGTTGGTCTGTCTGCAGAGCACGCAGGAAAATGGTCATGTATTCCAGTTCCAATTGAAATTCAGTGTAAATGTGTGTGAAAGAGGTGCACAGAGGTCAAAATAGTTAAAAGGCAAAAGCAAAAGGAAATAAAGTGCGTAAATGTGAATGAGTGCAATGTATGTTTCAGGTGGTAAAATGAAAGAGATGCGAGGAAGTGCATTCGGGGAAGAGTGAAAAGAGGGTGCTGAAGGGGAGAGAGAGGAGGTGGAAAATGTGCAGATGGACGAGATGTGCAGAGAGAAAGGGCAACATGTCTAACGTGAAACAGACATAACTGAAGGCTAATACTCCTTGCAGAGGTCTCAAAAATATTTAATTCACAGCCTCACAATTTGAGAATTGAAACATTTCCAATGTTAATTATTTATCACAAATCATTGTTGTTACACCTTTATCTTAAACAGCAAACAGTGATTGAGAACGCCCATAATGCTCACATGTTTAAGGTGTGTATCAGTTGCTGTGTTATATTTCTGGATGCAATAACAACTCAAGAGAGAAACCAAAATACAGGTCGGTGGCAGACTATGGGAATCACAGAAGTGTATCTTACAGGTTCCCTTTTAGAGAGGCCCCACTTTTTTCATCCCACAGAAAGAGCTGTCTGCACATATTTCTATATGACTGCTGGCAGCCAGCAGCTGTCGGTGCTTCTCGAAGCCTGGTTAGAGCCGTTTTTCCATAGTCAATGCTGCATGCAGTGCAAGACACTGGACAAGCAGACGCTTTAAAGGGCCTGCAGGTGTCACGCTGTACAATATGCACATTACAGTAACTGTTGAACTTAAAAATGCAGTAAGATATGGGGCAGTTTTTAATGTGTTTAATATATCAACAGTACGTTCCCACCGCTGTATAAGTCTTCCTTTCTCCTAAATTCATTTGCTTTAAAATACACCATTTTCCAATCTTTAAAAAATAAAAGTTCTCAAGAGGAGCCCCCCCAACCTGGAACCCACGTTTGCCCACTTAGCTTGCTCGCTACATAAAAGTCATACCCAACTGTTACGCCCCACCGCTTTCAAACGTCACCAGCCGCCAGTGCGTGTGCATCTCAAAGACTTGAGACAGGAGGGGCACAATGTGATGGTGTCTTCTACTATGAAGGCCCACAGGTGGTTACTTGTCTGTGGAACGCCAACAATACAACTTGGCTTTCTCCCACCTCCTGGCGGCAGAACTGACATACTGCAGGTGACACACTCCCAAAGCAGGGAGGAAGAACTGAGTCTGAAAATAGAGCTGTTGCCAAATTGAGGTTGCCATCAAACAATTCTTTGGCAGTCGGAGGAATAACGCTGCTACCTATTTGGACAACTATGAGTTGAAAAAAGTTCAGGTGCTTACACACCTTTGTGCCCGAAATAGAGAACGTCCCAATGCACACCAGATCCATACGTGCTCCGTAACACGCCCAATATTAAGAAAACATGAAAAATGAGAAAGCCACCATTAACCGACATACATGAAGCGTGCAACCATACGCCAGGACGCCCAATGAAAAAACGAATGGTGAAACCAAACTTCTTACGTGTCACCAATAGAAACCTGTGGAAAATCAAGGTGTAAACAGTGCAAATTCAGGTTTGCTCTACCCCTAAGATTTGCATTTGTTTGCAATATTTGTAGGAATCTCTTCCCCTGATGGATTAGGGTGCTCACTTCAATGGCCTGGGGCACATTGGATGATTTTGAGAGATTCACATTTAAGGACATGGCATCTCATGAAGATGAATGCTAGGTTGCACCTTCAATTACCACAAGAATTTCGTTCACATATTTCTTGAAAAAGAGTCTCATAGCCTTTCAATAAAAGATTACATTTGTTCATGTTTTTGGAGCTTGAATACTGTTTCACGAGTGAATCGGGGGACGCCCCCCAAGTTGGAGGGCAGCATAGTTGGTTCTTTTTTAAACATTTAAGCTAGACATTCTGCTGAGTTTGTGCACACTTTGTCAGAACACGTCTCAGCAAATGATGGGGAATTAATCTGTTTTTTAGACAGTGCTGCCCCGAGAGCGGAACTGGATGAAGGGTTATAACACCTGTGCAGCTTGGCTCTGATTTCACACAAGAAAACTACATCACCAAACTGTTCCAAGGCACCCCACATGATGCAAGAACCATTGCTCAAATTCTCCATTACATCAGGTTACATGACTCAGTCTGAGGGCGACAGACGGGGACCTTTAAATCCCTTTAAACTGCACTCAGAAGCCCCTCAGAGAAGCCACGGTAAGTTACTGACTCAGCCTTTGTATCTGAAGAACCACATGCATGTCACAAGTACTACCCATAATGTTATCAATGATTAACTCAAAGAAATGGAGACCCCTCGTGCATTGAATGTTGATTACTGGAAGGAATAGAGCAACACGGATGGGAGAAATAGACACTCTTTGGGGCATATTTATACTCTGCACCGAATTAGCGTCATTTTTCTTACTCTAATTCGGTGCAAAACTAACTCCATATTTATACTTTGGCGCTAGACCCGTCTATTGCCAAATTTATGGAGTTAAAGTCATTTCTTGCATGTTGAAACCTACCTTGCCTTAATGAGATGCAAGGTAGGCGTTCCTGTGCAAAAAATGACTCAATGGCTTTCACGCCATATTTATACTCCCATGCAAAAATGGTGCACAGGAGGGATAAAAAAATGGGGCAAATCTTGCTTTGCACCATTTGTTACCACCTGGGTCAGGGCAGGCATTAGGGGACCTGTGGACCTATTTCCATGGTGGAACACCATGAAATAAATCCATAGGTGCCCTCCCCAGGTCCCAGGGACAACCCCACCCACACTAGAGGGACAGCGGAGGAGGGGGGACCCCATCCCAGGTAAGTACAGGTAAGTATAGGTAGGTATTTTATTTTTTAAAGTGCCATGGGGGCCCTGAAAGGGGCCCCCATGCATGGCACAGGGTGAAATGGCAAAGCCCCCTTCTTCCATACCGCCAGCCCCACCAGACTAACGTCTTTTTTTTTTTTTTTTACGCTAGCCTACCCTTTGCACCGGCTTGCACCATTCCATAAATATGGTGCCCGGCTGGTGCACAGAAATATTGCAAGCCGGTGCTAAACTTTTTGGTGCAAAACTGCATTAGTGCAGTTTTGCACCAAAAATTATAAATCAGGGCCTTTATGTTAATGAGCTGAAGTTTGGAACTAAGCAACAAATAAGAGGTGGAGTTATTGAAACTACTCCCAAGAATGGGGTCTTTCTGAAGACTGCCGGGATCAAGGCGGACTATAGGAAGCTTTTTGTTAACTTTAGGTTGGGGAACCTTTCAGTGAGTGTATTTGTGAGTAACTGGAAATCTGTACCACCGAGTCCACCCCTCTGCCAGTATTGTGGGTACGCGAGGGAGAACATTCAACGCATGATGGTCTTTGGCCCTCGATACAAGAAGCTGTGTCGATCTTGGATCAAACCTTTATCTAACAACATTGGTGTGAGGTGATGCCAAGAGGCTTGCAGGATTGTGTGCTCTGAGTTGAGCGGGCCTATTGTCTGTGGGGTCAGCCGATACTTATATGCTGCCCGGCTAATTAGGAAGAAGGACGGGTTCAAATTTTAAAATATGATTGTGCTGTATGATGAGCTGGGTATTAACTAGTCCTATGATGAGGATGATTTTATTTACGTTTTAATATGATGTTTTTCTTTTTTTTACTATAATCAAAGGGTTTTGTTGGTTTTAATGTATAAATATATAAATTGTGAGGTTGTATTTACTGTTTTATGGGCAATCACCCAAAATAAACTAATCTGATGATGATGAACATGGAGACCGTATGAGACTGTAACCTGCGAGAGCCATCATCCACGGATCAACAGGAATGCGCCAGGAAGATTTATAGGAAGACTTAGCTGAGCAGCCCCTGGAGGTGACAAAATAGGAGCTCCAGGAAGAAGTCTTTAGAACACTACTTACAGTTTATTTTTAAAAAAGTAGGGTTTTGGTTCTAAACGTGAATACTATGAAAAATAGTGGGTCATGTTGCTTGAAAAATTGTTTTCTTGAATCAAGTTTTTGTTTTATATTTCTGTTTTCCGCAACGTTGGGAGTCACCTCGTGAGGGTTCATTCTTGCTGTGTGGACTTTTCTCCAAGACATTGGCGGTGCCCTGCTCCTGGAGGCAGGTGACGCCGGTGTCCATGCTCAAGACGCTCTCAGCTCACTCTTCCGTCCCACCACATGTGAGGCTTCTCTCGCTTCTTCCAGAAGCGTCTAAAATGCTAGAGAAGCTCACTGATATTCAATTCTCAGAGTATTTGGAGCAGACAAAGTTATACAGCCAACGCAGTTACGTTTTAGATCCTGATACAGCAC
Source organism: Pleurodeles waltl (assembly GCF_031143425.1). NCBI lineage: Eukaryota > Metazoa > Chordata > Amphibia > Caudata > Salamandridae > Pleurodeles > Pleurodeles waltl. The sequence goes on along the minus strand of NC_090444.1, from coordinate 14,676,001 downwards.
AGGAACCGCAACGGGCATCTGCAGCTCATCGTTAGGATGGACACAGCCTTCTCTTTGCGACACAGATCAATCACTGAGGATCTCTCCCTACTCATCAGGAGGCAAACCCCTTAAATACGGACGCCGGAGGGCTCTGTGCTCAGCTCTATTCTGTTTGACGTGTACAAGGCCCTCTGGGTTCTCTGCTTTAGCTTATGGCTTTAGGTTTGTCTCACATGCGGAAGACACACGGCGGATCTTCTCAATGGACAAAAACCCAACCTCTGGTCAGAACACCTTAAGGGTCTCCTTACGAGAGTGATAAACTGGATGAAACAGAGAAACCTTAAATGTAACCCAGAAAAGATGGAGGCCTTGTTTTTGGATCTGCACAGGATGGTTGGTCCAGTGATTAGTAACCCATGTGTCTGGCACCCCCCCCCCCCATCAGCTGTCTACAGCAGTTAGAAATTTGGGAGTGAAGATGGACAATGATTTATCCTTTCACCCTCAGATCTTATCTGCCGGCTCTTGGTTTTCTCAAGAAATTTATGGACCTCTTCAAACTCAAGGAAGAGTGGTTCATGCGTTGAGCGTGGAGAGGTTGGACTGTGCCAATATTGTCTACTCAGGCTTCCCAGAATCTTTAGTAAATCGCTGACGGACTGTTCAGAATGCTGCTGTCCGATGGATCCTGAGAATTCCCAGTTGTGCATTGGTGTCACACCATCTCCAACATCTCTAGTGGTTCAAAAGAGGATTCGCTTTAAATCTCCGCCGCTGTCTCGCAGTGAGTTTTAAAATCAGGCCCTAAATGTCTGTCAGAATGATTCCAGCACTGTATTCCATCTGGAACCCCGAGATCATCCGATGCTCATTTGTTTCAGGTTCCCAGGATCAAACGTCCCAGAAGGGCAGGATGTTCCTTTTAGTCTGTGGCTGCCAAAGCCACTTTCTGTCAGCACCCTGCCATACTTGCAATGAGCTGGAAACACCTAAAAACCTAAGCCCAGATTTATGGGCAATTGGTGTAGGGCAGCAGCGCAAGTCTTTTTAGTGCATTGCCCTACGCCAACGTGAAAGAGCGAGAATGCATCATATTTATTCAATACAGCACATACCCGTCCTTTCCACTGCGCTGGCTGCAGGATTGCTTTTGTGCAGAAAGGGACGCCTTCCGGCACAAAAAACAATCCACAGAGACACTATCCTCTTTCTATATGTGCCTCAGAATGCAGCACACATGGAAAGAGGAAAAACAGGGAGAAATAAAAATATTTCTCCTCGTTGCGCCACCCCTAGGGATGCGTAAGGTTGTGGCGCTGTCCCAGGCTGACATCACTGAGTAAATCTGGGGCAGTGTCAAAATCCATGGGTGCTGCATGGGAAAACCCACTGTAGCGCCGACAGAACACCTCTCTGATGCGGAGAAAAGTAACGCAGCGACTTGACTTGCTTTGCTTACCCCATATCTATGATGCCACGAAAGGCCACGCAAAGTGGCTTTGCATGGCCTCATAGATATGGCTGAGAGGCTCACGTAGCCGGAGCGTGAAAAAAGTGAAGTTGCAACGGCTCAAGCCTCTCGTAAATATGCCCCCGATCTCTTTTCAACATGCTAGCCTGTCACCCTGTGCTGGTCCCTTGTTATGTTTGCTCCACGATGCTTCCAGGAACAGCTGCCTGGCTTTGTTCGTTCATTCATTCATTCATTCATTGTCCAGTGCCTCTAAGTTCCCAAAACCCATACCTCAAGTCTTCTGGTCTCCACTCAGCTTGAGAGATGAGCTGCTCGGCTTCTTGAAGATGCATGAACTCTTTCGGAACTGCAGAAGGAAAAATAGGGGGGCTGTTAGGATTATTGTGTTTTCATCACTTTCAAAATACGAAACTGTAACAAACGTTGCAGATATATAAACCCTTTCCTAGATCATAGACATAGTTTGTGACATGGGAATGTGTCTGAGACCTGATGTCTGTTTCCCAAGCAGTGGATGTATGTGGGGGTTTCATCACAGCAATATCATACCAGGTGACACGGGACCTACATAGCCAACCCCAAAATGCTGCCATGGACCCAAAGAGCAATGCTGGACCTGCTGCCACGGGTCCCACGTGGGAGAGCCTCATTCTCTGCACAAGCCCCACGTAGAAATACCCGACCTCCTCGGTAGCACCACATCTACTCACGTATGTCCCACATATGTTCAGCTTACGCATGTCACTTATCAATACAACTGCAGCACCAGTGCAGCGCCACTCTCCTTGCCCCCCCAGCACCCCACTACCTCCACCATGTGTGCGCTATATTTAAAATATGGAGAACGATGGTGCAGGGCAGACGGCAATAGCATCAAAACCTTTGATGCTAGTGGCGTACTGTTCAGGGTTAGCACCAACATTTTGGCGCTAACCCTAAACAGTACATAGGGGCCCATTGTAACCAATGCTGTGCCCCCTTTTAACCTCTGATCTGAGCAGACGTTAAAAATGCTGAAAAAAATGGCTCAAAGAAATCTTTATGCCTGGCACAGGCATAAGGTGATGCAAGGGGTTACAAAGCGGTGCAATGCATGCGTTGTGCCACTTTGTAAATATGGTGCAGGGATTTTGACCTCGTTGGGTCACATTGGCGTGAAAAAAATTACACTAATGTGGACCAAGGAGGCGCTAGGCCGTTTGCAATCTGGGCCATTATGTTTATGTGTGCCCCCCCTAGTAATACCTGACCTGCTGGTCAGAGGTGCACCTAACAATGCCTGACACGCTGAGACATGATTTAGGGGGTCATTCTGACCCCGGTTGCCCCCCGCCTGGAGGGAACCGCCATTTGGCCGCCCCGTGGTCAAAAGACCGCTGGGGCCATTCTAACTTTCCCGCTGGGCCGGCGGGAAAGGGGCCTGCAACACTGAAGCCGGCTCCGAATGGAGCCGGCGGTGTTGCAGGTGTGCGACGGGTGCAGTTGCACCCTTCGCGCTTTTCACTGTCTGCTAGGCAAGTGCTGTTTTTGTATGGTAACCCCCACTTTTTGCTACAATTGCTGATGGTTATGATTCTAGTTTCGCACTGGAGTCAGTGGTCCAGACCCAAGTGACATTCGTCAATCGTATAGGCCACCATAGAAACAGCCAATCGAGTCACATAGGAAGGGAGGAGCCTTCCCTACGAACTTGATAGAAACAGACTATTTGAACAGACACACAAGCACAGAATAAACGCCGATGGTTGAAGCGAGAGGCTGCTTAGCGACACGAAAGCAATTTAGTGATACTACACGCAGCGCTTCAAACCAAATGTAAAAGTAATAATAATAAAAAATGTAACTGTAATTATGATGACATTTCTAGCTATCTGATGGCAGTTGTATGAATGACGGGCTAATTGAAGAAAGTTAGTCGAGCTGTCAAAATTCTTGTGAAAGGGATAACAATCATTTGGATACAAGTAAAAGGTCAGCTAAGAAGCATGTGCATGGTTAAATGAAATTACATTAAATAAGGAGTATAAAAAGAACAGAGGGTACACGAAAAGAGGTGGAATACGAGACATTGGAGCACAATGCATGTATTCACTGGGTGGTTAGTATAGTGTATAAAAAGAGCACTACCAAAATAAACTACTAATAGAACACAGATAAATAAGTGTACATGTTAATGAGTCCCTTGGGCATGGACGAGGAAGGAATCATGATTATAGGTGTTTTAGAGGTAATGGTGAACAGGGTTTGTAAGGACCATAGTGGCAATATCTGTTATGGCTCTGAGCTAATTAGAATTGGAGAGAAATATATTGCAAAATTGCATATATAGACACTGTTTCCGATGTCCTGAGAAGGCCAGAAGTTGAAAGGCCGAAACGCGTCGACTATCTACCTGAGGAGTGTTGCCTGAATTGTAGAATAAAGGAGATGATGAAAATGGAATAGTACCACATTTATCTATCAGGAACTAATATCCTAGAAAAGGCGGTACTGAATATCACTACCTCATTTAAAAGAGTTCGCGCCTGGAAAAGGTTTAGCAGCGGATACATTTAAGAACTGTCGATTGGAAACCATCAGTGCAAAAGACTTCCCAGAATTCTAAATGCCAAGTGGCATATGTATTATGGATAGAGATGTTCACAGTTATATGTGTAGATGTTTGTATATATTGTTTGTAAATAAGATGTGTGTTCTTCTTTTATGTTTAAGTTAATTATACAAATCAAGAGAGCTAGACAAAGAGAGACAAATACTAAAGAATAAAAAGAAGGAAAATAAGTAAATCCTTCCAGTGACTAAATGATAATTTCACAGTGAAATAAAATAGTATATATATATATATATTAATCACCTCTGAGTAGTTGTATCTGGTGTATCGTTATATGGTCCATATACAGCGGGGTTATAAGGGCTCCCCTAGATGGTATAGATGTTATTTTTGCATCCTCTGGTGCAAGGGTTCAGAAACAAAAAGCAAGTATAAAGCTTAGAGCTGAGGTACATGTTTAAGTGTACTGATAGATTGGTCTCTCTTTGTCTAACTCCGATTTTGCCCAGGTGAGCTATGACAGAGCCATATACAGTAAGCTATACTGAAGCACAAATAAATCAATTATTCGGACATCCCTCGCTCTTGAGTGGGAAACAACCAACATTAGTCCCTCTGAATGTGGATAAGATTGAAAAATTAAAACAGCTAAAAAATGAAAATATTAGAACCCATCTCCATGCACAGGTACTTTTGGAATATTTAAAAAACAACACAATTCCCGCGGGTCTGCAAGTTAGGAATATACCAGTCATTTTTGTCTTAGGTAAAACATATTTGCTACATTTTAGTGGAGTGGGTACGAAATGTTCTTGGGACTGGCTGGCACTTTCTATAGAAACAGCTTTGAGAATAAGTGAAGCAGAACGTAAAGAAATTGAATTCCTAGAACTAGAAATTGCTCAGGATCAAACAATTCAATATGTTAAACAACTATTAGAAGCAGCAAACAAAACCATATCTGACTTCAAAACACGCATGGTGAATCACAAAAGAACGAAAGTGGCTAGAGATATAAAGAATTTTAAAATAGAAGAAGTGTAGCCTTATTTGAAGAAAGATTTTTATAAATTCAATAACCCGAGCAATTTGAATTTACAATTTCAGACAAAGATCACAACGAAGATTTATCACTTCTTCGGATACATCTTCTGATTCTGAGCAAAAACATATGATAGGGTCAAGCTCTCAACCACAATTCTCCACAACTCAAACTTTTTTCAACAGAGAGGGACGCAGAGGAAGACGTGGTGGCACGAGAGGGAGATCTCAGTACCAAGAACAGGGCAGGGGTCATTTTTTAGAACAAGGAGAGTTTCGAACAAGGAAAAGAACGTACAGAAGATAGACAATAAGGGTAATCAGGCTAAGGATAGTATTCCTATATATAATCTGTCCAATTACAAACTTTCAGATACGGAATGCGCAATACTAAATAAAGGTCTCTCCTTTGTACCTGCTTAAATACAAGATCCAGTTGACTCAAAGACAGACATTTTACAGTTCTTGCGCACAGACTAAGAGCATTTTTTCGCGACCATTTGGAGGATTCAGTACCCACAACTGAAGAAGAAAACATGAGTGGACTGTTATTGAAATCTATGGCCCTCATTACAACCCTGGCGGTAAATCCGGCTTTCCGCCGTGCAGAAGACCACCAACATACCGCTGCGGCCGCGGAATTCCGCTACAGGTATTACGACCCACAGCTCAGTATCCGCCACAATACAGACACCCACACAAGTCCGCCACACCAAAGGTCAGTGATAAACTGGTGATACCAAAACCGACACGTCACGCCAACAGGAATACACCCACAGTATCACGACCCACGAATCAACGCAGCGGTCTTTCAACTGCAGTATTCCATTGGCAGTACACACCGCCGCGCTCAAAATACACACACATTTGCAAAACACAACCACATTGGACAATTTGAAATACACACACCTGATACACATACACACACCATACCCACACACCCAATCCAATATAAAGCACACACCCACATCACCCACAAGCCCTTACTACCAAAATTTTGAAAGAAGGCCAGAGAGAGAGAGACTACCTAAAACAACACCGGCATCCACATACACACAACACTATCACTTACACAACATCCATGCACCTAAAACAACACACACCAACACATCCCCTCACACATTACAACAGACACCACCTCACACATCAACCACACCACATTGTGGCACCTCAAAGACACCCCAGGTTCTCTGAGGAGGAGCTCAGGTTCATGGTGGAGGAAATTGTCCGGGTAGAGCCACAGCTATTCGGATCACAGGTGCAGCAGACATCCATTGCAAGGAAGATGTAGTTATGGCGCAGAATTGTCAACAGGGTTAACGCAGTGGGACAGCATCCAAGAACATGGGATGACATCAGGAAGAGGTGGAACGACCTACGGGGGAATGTACGTTCCGTGGTATCCAGACACCAGATTACTGTACAGAGGACTGGCGGTGGACCCCCACCTCCTCCCCCAAAACTAACAACATGGGAGGAGCAAGTCTTGGCAATTATGCATCCTGAGGGCCTCGCAGGAGTAGCAGGAGGACTAGACTCTGGTAAGACATACCTTTACTACTTTATCCCCCACACCCCACCTGCATACCATCACATTCCGCCACCCTTACCCTCACACCCATCACCCCAACAACCCACAGATACCCCACTAACACAACCCACACATCCCAACACCAAGCCCTGCATGTAACACCAATGCATGGACACCCATCACCAAAGCATGTCCAGTTCAGAGACTCACTCATGCCCCAAAATCACCAATCACACAAGGACCAAGCCAATAATGCAAGCACAGGAGTAGAGGGTTTACTCACCCATTGCACAAGATGGCACACACAGATACAATAACTATGCATGTACACCCCAACAGGACCCATACCCAACGTTACCGGACAGGAGGTGCCACACATATCCAGTCCCCCCACAGAAGAGACCCACAGTGATGACAGCATCTCTGCACTCCTGGATCAAGATGACCAGCCCGGCCCATCAGGGACCTCGGGACAGTCAGTTCCCCTGCCACAGTCACAGACCACCACAGAGCCTCCCACCTCAGGAAACACCAGCACAGCACCCCCTCAGCGGGCCCATCCCTCTGTCCCCAGGACAGGTCAATCAGCAGTGTGTCCACCACTACAGGGAACCCAGGCAACCCCACTAACACAGGATGATCAGGGACCTGGGGGCAGTGGCAGTGGGCACACGGTTCAGGGGACAGAGGCACAGGATAACAGGGAAGCTGGGAGGACTGCTGTGTGACAGGGGGAGGACAGGCCCAGGGAACCCACTCTCCACGAGGCACTCTCCAACATCATGGGAGCTTACCACCATTACCAGGAGACCATGGGCACAGTAATGACCAAGTTTCAGGAGACCCAGCGGCTGCAGGAGGAACACTACCTGGGGATCAGGGAGGACTTGAAGTCCATTAACACCACCCTGGTCACCATTGCAGGGGTGCTGGCAGACCTTCTCAACACCAGGAGGGAAACAGTGGCATACCAACGGGCCCCTGACACTAGCCTGGACGATGAACAGCCCTCCATGTCCGCCGGTGCTAGTGGACAGGAGGCACCGCCACAGGAACAACAGGACACCAGCACCGCACCCCCTGCAGATGGAGAACCACCTCACAAATGGTCCCTGAGATCCAGGAACATGACAGAAAACATTGCCAAGACCCCCACCAGGAAATAAAACCCCCCTGAATTTCCCAGGAGTATGAAACAATGGCTTGGGCAGGAAGGAGGTCACACCTCCCCCTTCCAAGCAGGCTAGTAAATTAGCACATCAAGGTGATGCGCATCAAATGCCCCAGTCACATTTGCTCTGAGAGAGGTGGAAAAATAGATAGTCAAGGAGGTGTATACCCCTAGAAGGATGGTCACATCTCCAGGCAGATCAGCCTGATCAGTACACCAACATTAGATTTCTGCTATCTTTAGGAGTGGCAGGATAGAGGGTTCTGGGTAAAAAAAAGTTAGCCACACTCCAGATGTGGTTACCTCAGGGGCAGACTAGCTGTAGGGACTAGCTGTCCATTGGTTACTAGCTCCCACACCCTTAACTCTCCTAAATCAAGGATTTAAGGGACCCCCCGACACCAGAACCTCAGTTCTGATAGACCTGAATCAAAGAGGGACTAAGTAGAGACCCAGGTCTACGACAAGAGGACTTTGCACACCAGCCAAAGCAAAAGAGGGAAACTCAGCATTTCTGACTGATGGACCTCTCTGGAAACCAGAAGCACCCTTAGACTCCCCTGGACTAGTGGCACTAGTCCCCTGCACTCTACAGGTAAAAACACTCACTGGATCTGAAGACTTGCTGGCCATCGGGCCCTCCATGGGGTTGCCCAAATCCAGATGGTGCATTGTGGGATTTGTAGTCCAGCCTGCCATGACGTTTCAGACTGCTACCTCACTCCCTAGGTCCCTGGTAAGTACTACAATAACAGGGATCACCCTGCAACCCTCAGCCGATGTCAGCAGTGATGTCACTGTTGCTCTTTTGCAGCCCACTCTTTGCAGCCCACTCTTGGGAGCCCAGTGTAAGCTGTAAAATCAGCACCACTGTGGCTTCCGTTCAGCGCCAAGGACAGCTAGGACACCTCTGCACTGGGCCTCTAGGGGCCAAGTAAAAAGGAACTGACAATAGTGGCCTGGTCCAGGGACCCACCTGACCTCTACCCCTCCTTCCCCCAAGGCTACAACGCAACTCAACTGTGCCTTTTCTCCCATTGACTGCAATGTTATAATTTCACTCTATTATTCACACTGATTTTCATTGCTTCAAAAATCTGTAACTGGTTATATGAATACTATTCCATTAGTGTTTACAATAAGATAAATATATACTTAATTCTTATAAATTGGTGTCAGATTTCTGTTGAGTCGTGTCAATTGTTTACCATCACTGTTGGTACTCTGGAATGCTTGACACAAGTTCCTCTGAGCAAAGCCTGACTGCTCTTTGCCACACTACCAGGACTGAGCTAAGGATCTATTAGTGTGAATCCAAGGACCATCTTTGGGGTACAGTGAGAGTATTACATGGTGAGGACTAACCCCATAACCATATAATACTCCACTTTCTTACAGCGACTGATTGAATTAATCGAAAAGGTGGGTGTAATGAAAACCAGACCAGTTCATTCAGCCAGTTAGTCAGAGCATACGTCTGTCACAACATAGGTTTTGGCGTACACTGTGTGAGAAAGTAGCCTCTTTCTAGCCTTGTTACCCCCACTTTTGGCCTGTTTGTGAGTGTATGTCAGGGTGTTTTCACTGTCTCACTGGGATCCTGCCAGCCAGGGCCCAGTGCTCATAGTGAAAACCCTATGTTTTCAGTATGTTTGTTATGTGTCACTGGGATCCTGCCAGTCAGGACCCCAGTGCTCATAAGTTTGTGGCCTATATGTATGTGTTCCCTGTGTGGTGCCTAACTGTCTCACTGAGGCTCTGCTAACCAGAACCTCAGTGGTTATGCTCTCTCATTTCTTTCTAAATTGTCACTAACAGGCTAGTGACCAATTTTACCAATTTACATTGGCTTACTGGAACACCCTTATAATTCCCTAGTATATGGTACTGAGGTACCCAGGGTATTGGGGTTCCAGGAGATCCCTATGGGCTGCAGCATTTCTTTTGCCACCCATAGGGAGCTCTGACAATTCTTACACAGGCCTGCCACTGCAGCCTGAGTGAAATAACGTCCACGTTATTTCACAGCCATTTTACACTGCACTTAAGTAACTTATAAGTCACCTATATGTCTAACCTTTACCTGGTAAAGGTTAGGTGCAAAGTTACTTAGTGTGAGGGCACCCTGGCACTAGCCAAGGTGCCCCCACATTGTTCAGAGCCAATTCCCTGAACTTTGTGAGTGCGGGGACACCATTACACGCGTGCACTACATATAGGTCACTACCTATATGTAGCTTCACAATGGTAACTCCGAATATGGCCATGTAACATGTCTATGATCATGGAATTGCCCCCTCTATGCCATCCTGGCATAGTTGGCACAATCCCATGATCCCAGTGGTCTGTAGCCCAGACCCTGGTACTGCCAAACTGCCCTTCCTGGGGTTTCACTGCAGCTGCTGCTGCCAACCCCTCAGACAGGCATCTGCCCTCCTGGGGTCCAGCCAGGCCTGGCCCAGGATGGCAGAACAAAGAACTTCCTCTGAGAGAGGGTGTGACACCCTCTCCCTTTGGAAAATGGTGTGAAGGCAGGGGAGGAGTAGCCTCCCCCAGCCTCTGGAAATGCTTTGTTGGGCACAGATGTGCCCAATTCTGCATAAGCCAGTCTACACCGGTTCAGGGGACCCCTTAGCCCTGCTCTGGCGCGAAACTGGACAAAGGAAAGGGGAGTGACCACTCCCCTGACCTGCACCTCCCCTGGGAGGTGTCCAGAGCTCCTCCAGTGTGCTCCAGACCTCTGCCATCTTGGAAACAGAGGTGCTGCTGGCACACTGGACTGCTCTGAGTGGCCAGTGCCACCAGGTGACGTCAGAGACTCCTTGTGATAGGCTCCTTCAGGTGTTGCTAGCCTATCCTCTCTCCTAAGTAGCCAAACCCTCTTTTCTGGCTATTTAGGGTCTCTGTCTCTGGGGAAACTTTAGATAACGAATGCAAGAGCTCATCAGAGTTCCTCTGCATCTCTCTCTTCACCTTCTGCCAAGGAATCGACTGCTGACCGCGCTGGAAGCCTGCAAAACTGCAACAAAGTAGCTAAGACGACTACTGCAACTCTGTAACGCTGATCCTGCCGCCTTCTCGACTGTTTTCCTGGTGGTGCATGCTGTGGGGGTAGTCTGCCTCCTCTCTGCACTAGAAGCTCAGAAGAAATCTCCCGTGGGTCGACGGAATCTTCCCCCTGCAACCGCAGGCACCAAAAAGCTGCATTACCGGTCCCTTGGGTCTCCTCTCAGCACAACGAGCGAGGTCCCTCGAATCCAGCAACTCTGTCCAAGTGACTCCCACAGTCCAGTGACTCTTCAGTCCAAGTTTGGTGGAGGTAAGTCCTTGCCTCACTTTGCTAGACTGCATTGCTGGGAACCGCGACTTTTGCAGCTACTCCAGCCCCTGTGCACTTCCGGTGGAAATCCTTTGTGCACAGCCAAGCCTGGGTCCACGGCACTCTAACCTGCATTGCACGACTTTCTAAGTTGGTCTCCGGCGACGTGGGACTCCTTTGTGTAACTTCGGGTGAGCACCGTTTCACGCATCCTCGTAGTGCCTGTTTCTGGCACTTCTCTGGGCGCTACCTGCTGCTGAGAGGGCTCCTTGTCTTGCTCGATGTCCCCTCTACCTCCTGGTGCAATTTGCGACATCCTGGTCCGTCCTGTGCCACAGCAGTTTCCAAAAACGTTAACCGCATGATTTGCAGCTAGCAAGGCTTGTTGGCGTTCTTTCGGCGGGAAAACACTTTTGCACGACTCTCCACGGCGAGAGGGATCCGTCCACCAAATGGGAAGTCTCTAGCCCTTTTCGTTCTTGCAGAAACCTAAGCTTCTTCTGTCCAGTAGAAGCTTCTTTGCACCCACAGCTGGCATTTCCGTGGCATATGCCCATCTTTGACTTGCTTGTGACTTTTGGACTTGGTCCCCTTGTTCCACAGGTACCCGAGATTGGAAATCCATCATTGTTGCATTGTTGGTTTGTGTCTTTCCTGCATTATTCCTCTATCACAACTTCTTTGTCCTTGGGGGAACTTTAGTGCACTTTGCACTCACTTTTCAGGGTCTTGGGGAGGGTTATTTTTCTAACTCTCACTATTTTCTAATAGTCCCAGCGACCCTCTACAAGGTCACATAGGTTTGGGGTCCATTCGTGGTTCGCATTCCACTTTTGGAGTATATGGTTTGTGTTGCCCCTATCCCTATGTGTCCCCATTGCATCCTATTGTAACTATACATTGTTTGCACTGTTTTCTAAGACTATACTGCATATTTTTGCTATTGTGTACATATATCTTGTGTATATTTCCTATCCTCTCACTGAGGGTACACTCTAAGATACTTTGGCATATTGTCATAAAAATAAAGTACCTTTATTTTTAGTATAACTGTGTATTGTGTTTTCTTATGATATTGTGCATATGACACTAAGTGGTACTGTAGTAGCTTCACACGTCTCCTAGTTCAGCCTAAGCTGCTCTGCTAAGCTACCATTATCTATCAGCCTAAGCTGCTAGACACCCTATACACTAATAAGGGATAACTGGGCCTGGTGCAAGGTGCAAGTACCCCTTGGTACTCACTACAAGCCAGTCCAGCCTCCTACACACTGCATAACAAAAATATTGAATTATTTGTGCACAATACTCATTCAGTGCTTACAAAGTGGCTCAGCTGAAGCATGCGCACTTAAATACTTACATTTCTATTCATGCAACCAGTTGCTCGCAGTCATGCAATAAGCATCTTTTGCGAGACACTGTTTGTGTTTAATGTACTTGCCCTGGTCTCTTTGGGTCATTGGATTTTCTTTAGTTAGTATTATGAGAACAGTACAGGAGCCACCAGGAGCGGAGCACCGCACATGCTGCTCGCCCTCTGCTGCCCCCAAGTGCTTGCACAATGATCCCCGTGCATGTCAGACCCTGGTGCCAGAGGCCTCTCTACCACAGTCACTACTCTTGAAGAGACACAGAGCTCAAGCAACCTTTGGCCACACATGGCACAAGGGACCAAAGGTATCATCAACATTTTGAGCCTCTGCAAATTCATAAAAAGTGATGCAAATCTACACTAAGTGAAAGTTTGTTATTTATTTTCCAGTGTAAAACATTCTTTTGGCTGGAAAGTTGTCAAAAATTATCGCAAGTTAGCACTTTGTTTTAATTATGTATCAAGAGGGTGGGACATGGTTGTTCCCATGCTACCTCCCATGGTTTTGGTGCAAAGATACCTGCTAACATTTGTAGACAGGGCTTTGTGCCAAAAAACAATTCCTCTTTGAGACAGGCATTGACTTGGAGAAATGTTTTTATGTCTCCAAACCTTGCAAATGTTGTATGTACTGTGAAGCACACATATAGGCCCTCATTATGAAGAAGGCGGACTGGACCGCCTTGCCGGCGGTGGCAGCATGGCGGTCCAGACCACCATATAATGAATGTGGCTGAACAACCACGTCTGAAACGCTGCCACCGCCAGGCTTCTGCCAACAGGCAGTCTGGCGGTGTTTCTGATCCGACTGGGCAGCGCTGCTTACAGCGCTGCCTGCTGGATAATGAGTCAGATTCCACACCGCCAGGGAAAGGCCAGCGGAATGAGTGACTCTGGGTCCCCCGGGAGCCCCCGCACTGCCCATGCACATGCACAGCCCCACCACACTGCTACATTGCCGCCGGCTCCATTTAGAGTCGGCGTCAATGTTCAGGCCCTGCATCCAGCTGGATCAGAGGGTGCAAACAATGTTTCCCCCCGCCGGCCCAGCCGGATGTTTATTATGTGGCCGGTGGGGTGTTCTGCATGCTGGCGGTCTTCTGTTGACCATTAACCCGCAGAGATCGTAATGACCCCCTGTAGGAAAGTACCATCTTTCTTGGCATGTTAACCCCAATTTTACATGTACATCAGTATGTTTTTGCCTGTCTCACTGGGATTTTGCTAGCCAGGACTCCAGTGCTCATAGTTTGAGGCCTGAATGTGTTACCTGTGTAGTGCCTAACTGTGTCACTGAGGCTCTGCTAATCAGAACCTCAGTGCTTATGCTCTCTCTGCTTTTAAATTGTAGGCTAGTGACTTCATTTACCAATTTCAATTGGCACACTGGATCACCCTTATAAGTCCCTAGTATATGGTACCTAGGTACCCAGGGCATTGGGGTTCCAGGAGATCCTTATGAATGGCAGCATTTCTTTTGCCACCCATAAGGAGCTCAGACAAACCCTTTCACAGGCCTGCCACTGCAGCCTGAGTGAAATAGGGCACACACTATTTTACAGCCATTTTCACTGCACTTAAGAAACTTATAAGTCACCTATATGTCTAACCTTCATTTACTGAAGATTAGGTGCAAAGTTACTAAGTGTGAGGGCACCCTTGCACTAGCAAAGGTACCCCCGTGCAGTTCAGGGTCAATTCCCCAGACTTTGTGAGTGCGGGGACGCCATTACACATGTGCACTACATATAGGTCAATACCTATATGTAGCTTCACAATGGTAACTCCGAATATGGCCATGTAAGGTGTCTGAGATCATGGAATTGTCCCCCATTCCAAATCTGGTATTGGGGAGACAATTCCATGCATCCTGGGGGTTCCACCATGGACCACCAGTCCTCCAAACCAGCTCTTTGAGGCTTGCACTGCAGCTACAGCTGCTGCCGCCTCACAGACAGGGTTGTGCCCTCCTGGGGACTGAGCAGCTCACTCCCAGGAAGGCAGAACAAAGCATTTCCTTTGGGTGGAGGGTATTACACCCTCTCCCTTTGGAAATAGGTGTAACAGGCTGGGAAGGGGTAGCCTCCCAGAGCCTCTGGAAATGCTTTGAAGGGCACAGATGGTGCCCTCCTTGCATAAGCCAGTCTACACCGGTTCAGGGATCCCCAGCCCCTGCTCTGGCGCGAAACTGGACAAAGGAAAGGGGAGTGAGCATTCCCCTGTCCATCACCACCCTAGGGGTGGTGCCCAGAGCTCCTCCAGTGTGTCCCAGACTTCAGCCATCTTGTTTTCCAAGGTGTGGGGACACTCTGGAGGCCTCTGAGTGGCCAGTGCCAGCAGGTGACTTCAGAGACCCGTCCTGATAGGTCCATACCTGATAAGGGAGCCAATCCCGCTCTAAGCGCTAATTATGGTCTCTCCTGTGGGTTTCTCTTCAGATTCTACTTGCATTTTTCAAGCAGGAATCCTCTGCAACTACTACTTCATCCTCTGACCTCGGATTGATTGCAGACTGCTCTAGGAAACGCTGTAACAGCAAAAAGTATCCAGAAGGGCTACTTTTACTCTGCAACTTCAGCTCCAGCCAGCAACTGCAACAGTTCCCATGGTGTGCACGCTCTGGGGACTCCCTGTCTTCACCCTGCACCAGAAGGACCGAAGAAGTCTCCAGTGGAGTGATGAAGTCACTTCCCTGCTCTTGCAGTCACTTCTAAGACGACGACCAGTTCTCTTGGACTCCTCATCTGGGGAGACGAGCATGCTCCTTGGAACACAGGTGGTGGACCGCTTTGACTCAGACTGTCCTAAGGTCCTGCTGTCCAAATTTGGAGGAGGTAAGAGCTTGCCTTCCCCGATTGCGACAGTACCTCTGTGCACTGCGTCATGTTCACCTCCTGAGGCCATTGTGCGCTTTTTGAAAGAATCCTTCATGCACAGTCTGGCCCAGGTCCCCAGCACACTATCCTGCGATGCTCAACCCGCTGAGTTGTCCTCCGGTGGCGTGGGAACTTCTTTTGTAGTGCTGCAACAACCGCAATTTGCACCTTCTTTGTCCCCGTGTCCTGGGACCTCCGTGGGTGCTGCCTGGTCATCTGTGGGTTCCCTCCAGTGTTGGGAGCCCCCTCTGCCTCCTCAGTCTGTGTTGAGGCCCCCAGGTCCCTCCTGGGTCCAGGCAGCGCCACTTTGATGCAAAACGCGACTTTGCTTGAACCAAAGCTTGTTGGACGAATCCAGTGTCGAAACTCGCATGCATCCAACATCTCTTTGTGGGACATCCATTGCATCATGCAGGAACCTGCAGCCATCTTCCTTTGGTGCATTTCTGCAGTCTTCGTCCGACCGGTGAACTCTTCTTTTACACCCTCTTCTAGGTTGGCAGGGGCTCCTGTCCTTCCTGGAACTTCTTCCGACTTCTGGACTTGTCCCCTCTCTTTGCAGGTCTTCAGGTCCAGGAATCCACCATTTGTTGTTTGCAGTCTTGCTTGGTTCTTCCAATAACTCTAATCACAACTTGTAGTATGTCCTAGGGAAACTTGCAGTACTTTATTCCTATTTTCCTGGGCTCTGGGGTGAGGTATTTTACTCACCTTTGTGGTTTTCTTACTCTCCCAGTGATTCTCTACACACTACACTTGTCTGGGGAAGAATTTGTGATTCGCATTCCACTTTCTTAGTATATGGTTTGTGTTGCCCCAGACCTATTTTCTCCTATTACATTCTATAGCATTTCATATTGTTTGCACTATCCTATGTCTAATTACTTACCTTATTTTGGTGTCTAGTGTATATATTGTGTATAATACTTACCTCCTGAAGGAGTATTTCCTCTAAGATATTTTTGGTACTGTGTCACCCAAATAAACTACCTTTATTTTTGGTAACACTGAGTATTGTCTTTACTTGTGTGTAAGTACTGTGTAACTATAAGTGGTATTGCAGGAGCTTTGCATGTCTCCTAGTTCAGCCTAAGCTGCTCTGCTATAGCTACCTTCTATCAGCCTAAGCTGCTAGAACACTACTACATTTCACTAATAAGGGATAACTGGACCTGGCACAAGGTTTAAGTGCCCAAGGTACCCATTACAAACCAGGCCAGCCTCCTACATGTATGGAGAAACATCTTGATCCCTGTGGGGCAGAACTTACATAGATCCTGAATTTCCTGGCTGAACTTGCTCAATCGGGTCTAGCTTATTGTAGTCAATTCCTTTAGATCAGCTGTTTCTGCTGGACATGTCTCCACTGATAACAAACCAGTAGGTGAACACCCGTGGGTATGTAAGTTAACGAAAGGCATTCGCCTTTCTAAACACCCAGAACCCAAATACTCTGGACTTTGGGACGTCAACTTAGTTTTAACTTTTCTCTCTCAATGGCAAGATAATCATTTCTTATCTCGAAAACAACTATCAGCTAAATTAGCTATTCTTTTATGCCTCATAACTGCAAAAGAGTCTGTGATGTTAGAGTCCTAGATTTGTCAGCTAGAGTCTTCACTCCAGACGGTGTTACGTTCTTAATATCCAGGAGGATTAAACTAATAGGTTAGTATCTTATCCTGCTTTCCCAGGCCATCCTAAATTATGTGTAGTCAGGTTTATCAAGGCATACGGAGACATGACATTGGATACCAGACCTGAAGGTGAGAATCGAGTTCTCATTGCATTATCAAAACCATTCAAATCGGTTTTATCTCCTTCCATTGCTAGATGGGTTAGATGGCTCATGACAGAGGCAGGTATAGACATTCATAGGTTTAGCAAACGTTCCACAAGAGGAGCAATGGCATCTAGAGCCTTTCAGCTAGGAGGTGGGCTAGAGGACATCATGAATTCAGCAGATTGGTCATCGGAATCCACTTTCAAAAAAATCTATTGTAAACCAATATTAGAAGCCGCAACTCTGGTTGTCAGTAAGCTTTAAACATGCATAATCCTCGCCTCCAGTCCTGACTTAGAATGAAAGATTTCCTAGCTAACGAGTAGGAAACTTTCAATTCTGTTAAGGACATGGAGGCGAGGATTATCCCACCCAGGCGCTTTTTTTATTAACTGCCTCTCCCTCCCATCGAGATATGTACCTTCAGTTACCAGTAAGTAATTCAATTATATTGTGCCATTTATTCATGAACTTAAATGTTCATTTACGTGCATATATTCTAATGTCAAATAAATAAGTCACTCTCTTTCAACATTATGGTTTTTATTGTAATATAACCTTTTAATTAAAGAATTGGATAACATGGTCTATAGTTTTCAATCTACGCAGGCAATAACCAAGGACTGGATTAGAATTGGGATCAACATTAACTTCCTCCAGTGAAGAAGAGGAAAAGCAAGGGACGTTATATCTATTTATATGATGGATTGTACTCTGATTGGACTATGTTTGCACTCTGATACCATGGGTTTCATGGGACATGTAGTCTTTACTTGTTTTTTTTGTTTTTTTGTTCTTTGAATCTGCTGTATTAAAAAGGGAAGAAAGTTATGCATACTCCTCACCTCTGTGTACTTAAAAAAATTAAAACTTTCATTCTTGTTAGGTAGGACATTTCTTCATTGTGCATTCCGAAAATCTAGAACATGCAGTACAAGGCCCGTTAGTGAGAGACACACAGTAGTCTCCAGGACGCATGCGCAAAACCTGCAAGGTCACTTTGACAATGCCTGTGAGGGGGGAGCTGGCGAATGACTTGCAAGAGTCCATCACGTGACATCCTTAGAATTACAGACTACACATAATTGGTCCGGAAGGGGGAAGTTGACCCTAGACTTCAACGGCAGCAATTGTAATTCTAACCCACAATTACTGAAGTAACACAAAAAATCTCTTAGTTATCATTGATCAAAAATTCTTCAAATCATACACTCAAATATAGGTGCTCCTAAAAGTGATACGGTGCATTGTGAGTGTTAGAAATGTGCGCAAGTGCTATAGAGTTCTATACCACTGACTGATATAGACATATGAGTGAAGCAGACAACACTCGAACATCAAAGTGTTGAAGTCCTTTGATTAAATCTCTTAAAAAATCAGTCCAATGTGCCAAATTGCTCATGTTTCGACCCAGATGTTGATTTAAATAAGAATCATTATTCTTGAAGAGACAGCAGTCGGCGCGCCACACTGAAGGTGAGGTACGTTTGTGCAACGACCAGCTCTACAGGACAATAGTTTCCTGATAGCTTACCCTGGAAGCCTGATAATTATTTTGCAAGCGGAGTCAGACGTTGGGTCTTCCCTACAGCAGTTGGTCTAGGTGCAATTCATTATGACACCCTGGACGTTTAAAGTTTGGGGCACTGCTTCAACACTATACATCTATCCAAAGATTCTTGATTTATGAGACACTTTCCAAGGAGTCTCCTTCAATTTAGTCTTGTCCCGATGATGACCCGTATTTAAATCAATGTCTGGGTCGAAACGTCAACAATTTGACACATTGGACTGTTTTTGTGACGAGATTTAATCAAAGGACTTGAACACTTTCACGTTTGAGTGTTGCCTGCTTCACTCAGATCTCTGTATAGCACTTGCGCATGTTTATTTTACTCAATCAATTACACTGCGCTATACGCTGTATCACTTTTAGGAGCACCTATGTAGAAGAATTTTTCATGAATTATAAAAGAAGAGATTTTTTTAGTTACTTTAGTAATTGTGGGTTAAAATTGCAATTGCTGCCATGGAAGTCTAGGGTCAAACTTTCCCCTTCAGGACCATTTATGTGTTGTCATTGATCTTACCCAGGTCCTAGGGTTACGGGATAGCCCCTTATATATTGCGCAATCCTTGGAATTACGTCAGTCATGCCCTTTACCTCCTTCATTGTAGTTGTTATCGGATGCTTCCACTTGCAGGATCCTTCCTCCCAAAGTCAACAGCAGTGGAAGAAGTTGGACCGCTAGGCACCTCAAAGCCATACCTGCAGCTGTTCATCTAACGCTGAAACATAAATAGAGAAACCGAGTCACCCCCAGATTATGGTATGATTGATTTACACAGCCAGAAAAAATATATATCAGAAGGAACCTGGCCTAAAAGAGCAGTAATAATGTTGGTTCCTGCTCAGAAGGACTGGCCAGAGAATGTGAGAAGTTCTCTTATCACACTGTGGTGCAGGAACAATCTTCGGAGAGTACGTGCTGCATTCAATGTTACATCACTAATGTCTTAGGGAAAGTGAAATATCCAAACGTTGCCCAAAGAACAAGTGTAGTAGATGAGCCAGCCACGTTTAGCAGGAGAGTGGTAAGTATCTTGTGCCATATTTACGAGAGGCTTGCGCCGTCAGACTGTCACTTTCTTTGACGCTCCAGGTACGTGAGCCTCTCAACCATATCTTTGAGGCCACGCAAAGCCACTTTGCGTGGCTTTGAATGGCTTCATATATATGGAGTAAGACAAAGTAGTGCAAGCCACTGAGTTGTCTCACCCTGTGCCAGGGAGGTGTTCCATGGGCGTTACAGTGGGTGTTCCCTAGCAAAACCTGTGGATTTTGACACTGCCCCGGATTAACTTAATCAGGTAAATGTGGGGCAGCATCCAAACCTTAAGACTCCTCAGAGCAGGGGTGACAAGAAGAAATATTTGAATGTCTCCTCTGTTTTTCCTCTTTCCATTTGTGCTCCATTCTGCAGCGCACACAAAGAGGAAAACGGCTCTCAGGATCGTTTATGTGCAGGAGGGAATCCTGCATACAACGCAGGCCCCTTGAACCAGGGTGCAAGGGTGCCTGCGTTGGTGCTAGGCGACAACTGCGCACCGACACAAGGGGAAAGGACAGGAATGCACCTAGGGCCAGATGTAGCAACTTTAAAATTTGCGAGGTGCAAAGTGCGAGTCCATGCGACTCGCACTTTGCACCTCGCAAATTGGTATGCAGTACGGTGTCTCAGACACCGACTGCAACTCGCTATGGGGTCGCAATGACCCACCTCATGAATATTCATGAGGTGGGTCGCAAATTGCGGCCCCATAGCGAGTAAAGGCACTCGCAAACATGGAGGCCTGCTGTAGTCAGCAGACCTCCATGTCCGTGACTGCTTTCAATAAAGCAGTTTTATTTTTTTTAAGTGTAGCCCGTTTTCCTTAAAGGAAAACGAGCTGCACTTAAAAAAAAACCGAAACCTTTAGTTTCGTTTTTTTTTCAGGGCAGGCAGTGGTCCCTTGGACCACTACCTGCCCTGAAAAAAATGTTTGGGGTCCATTCACAAACTGGAAGGGGTCCCATGGGGACCCCTTCCAGTTTGCGAGTGGGTTACCATCCACTTGAAGTGGATGGTAACTGCTATACGATTTGCGACCGCGTACGCGGTCGCACATGGTATTGCATCCCACTCAGACTCGCAAATAGGAAGGGAACACCCCTTCCTATTTGCGAGTCGGAAATGCATTTTGCGAGTTGGTCCCGACTCGCAAAATGCATTTCTGAATAGGAAACTGCGATTTGCGACTCGCAAACGGCAAATTTTGCCGTTTGCGAGTCGCAAACAGTTTCCTACATCTGGCCCCTTATGTCATAAATACGATGCATTCATGCCCTTTCACATCGGTGTCAGGCACCGCAACTAGAAGACTTGTACACTGCCCTACGCCAATTGATTGAAGACATGGCCCACGGTACGTAGTCCATTGTGCACTTAGGAGAAAGCTGACACAAATATATTACTAAAACATGGTGTGGTAGCACAATGTCACTTACAGGCCTTAGAAATGGCCACAAAAATTCATTGACCTGCAGTTTTACTGGAAAAACTATATTGCTGCCAAATGATGTCTGGAAATTGGGTTTTGGCATATATTTACCATTTGCACATCACCAAGTAAAGTGTCTTGATTCGTTTTTACCCTATTGGGATTATTTTATTCCACCACACTTCAAAATTACCAAAAAAAAGGCTTCATTTGTCCTTTCCTAACAGCAGCCATATTTTGAAATATTTGCACAGTTTATTTACAGGTAGTTACATTTTGTTGTGTGTTATACAAAATCTACATCCTACAGCATTTCATATCACATTTCTTGTACCCAGGCAAGATTGCCCGATAGATCTCTTTACAAAATCTTCTAATTTTGGAGTCAGAGAAAGAAAAGTAAACTCCAATCTCTATGTTGAAAGAATAAGCAGCAATTTGTCAGAAGACATAACCCCACATTTGACACCTGTCTTTGAACACACAGCAAATGAGGCAAGATAAAAACAAAAGTTAAAGGCATCTTTGTGGCCCACTCACCACCTGAACCCCAGCATTTGGACATGCTGCAGCCTCCCGCACCCTGACTTCCAGCACCTATGCAAGAAATAAGGAGAGAGCCCCACCAAGAGATGGAAGCGTGTGACAGATTTCAGGTGCACATATCCAACCTTTGCATGGCTGTGAAATGTCCTATCCACTGATGAGAGGGTAGTGAGAAGAGATATTCTAGCTTTGGATGGGTGTGAGATGCCCTAACCACCGATGGGAGTGAGATGAGATGTCCTACCTTGGATGGGTGTGAGATGCCCTAACCACCGATGGGAGTGAGATGAGATGTCCTACCTTGGATGGGTGTGAGATGCCCTAGCCACCGACAGGAGTGACATGAGATGTCCTACCTTTGGATGGGTGTGAGATGTCCTAGCCACATATGTTAGATAGTGAGAGGAGATATCCTACCTATGGGTGGATGTGAGAAGTCCTTTACATAGAATGGAGAGTAGTGAGAAGAGATGTGATACCTATGGATGGGTGTGAGATACCCTAGCCACAGATGGGAGAGAGTGAGAGGAGATGTCCTACCTTTGGGAGGGTGGCTGTGAGAGGTCCTAGCCATAGAAGGGAGAGAGTGAGGAGAGATGCCCTACCTTTGGATGGGTGTGAGATGCCCTAGATATAGAAGAGAGAGAGTGAGGAGAGATGTCCCACCTGTGGATGGGTGTGAGATTCCCTAGCCTCAGAAGGAAGAGCGTCAGAGGAGATGTCCTACCTTCGGGTAGGTGTGAAATGTCCTAGCCACAGATGGGAGAGAGTGAGAAGAGATGACCAACCTGTGGATGGGTATGAGATGTGCTAGCCACATATGGGAGAGAGTGAGAAGAGATGTCTCACCTGTGGATGGCTGTGAGATGTCCTAGCCACAGATGGGAGAGAGTGAGAGAAGATGTCCCACCTGTGAACGGGTGTGAGATGTGCTAGCCACATATGGGAGAGATTGAGAAGAGATGTCCTACCTGTGGATGGTTGTGAGATGTCCTAGACACAGATGGGAGAGAGTGAGAGGAGATGTCCTACCTGTGGATGGGTGTGAGATGTGCTAGCCGCAATGGGATAGAGTGAGATGTCCCACCTGTGGATGGGTGTGAGATGTCCCAGCCACAGATGGGAGAGAGTGAGAGGAGATGCCCTACCTGTGGATGGGTGTGAGATGTCCTAGCCAGAGATGGGAGAGAGTGAGAAGAGATGTCCCACCTGTGGATGGGTGTGAGATTCCCTAGCCTCAGAAGGAAGAGCGTCAGAGGAGCTGTCCTACCTTCGGGTGGGTGTGAAATGTCCTAGCCACAGATGGGAGAGAGTGAGAAGAGATGTCCCACCTGTGGATGGGTGTGAGATGCCTTAGCCAGAGATGGGAGAGTGAGAAGAGATGTCCCACCTGTGGATGGGTGTGAGATGTCCTAGCCAGAGATGGGAGAGAGTGAGAAGAGATGTCCCACCTGTGGATGGGTGTGAGATGCCCTAGCCACATATGGGAGAGACTGAGAAGAGATGTCCCACCTGTGGATGGGTGTGAGATGTCCTAGCCACAGATGGGAGAGAGTGAGATGTCCCACCTGTGGATGGGTGTGAGATGTCCTAGCCGAAATGGGAGAGACTGAGATGTCCCACCTGTGGATGGGTGTGAGATGTCCTAGCCACAATGGGAGAGACTGAGATGTCCCACCTGTGGATGGGTGTGAGATGTCCTAGCCACAGGTGGGAGAGAGTGATATGTCCCACCTGTGGATGGGTGTGAGATGTCCTAGCCACAGATGGGAGAGAGTGAGAAGAGATGTCCCACCTGTGGATGGGTGTGAGATGCCCTAGACTCAGAAGGGACAGCGTGAGAGGAGATGTCCTACCTTTAGATGTGTGTGAGATGTCCTAGCCACAGATGGGAGAGAGTGAGATGTCCCACCTGTGGATGGGTGCGAGATGTCCTAGCCACAGATGGGAGAGAGTGAGAGGAGATGTCTCACCTGTGGATGGGTGTGAGATGTCCTAGCCACAGATGGGAGAGAGTGAGATGTCCCACCTGTGGACGGGTGTGAGATGTCCTAGCCACAGATGGGAGAGAGTGAGAAGAGATGTCCCACCTGTGGATGGGTGTGAGATGCCCTAGCCTCAGAAGGGACAGCGTGAGAGGTCCTTTAGATGTGTGTGAGATGTCCTAGCCACAAATGGGAGAGAGTGATATGTCCCACCTGTGGATGGGTGTGAGATGCCCTAGCCACAGGTGGGAGAGAGTGAGATGTCCCACCTGTGGATGGGTGTGAGATGTCCTAGCCACAGATGGGAGAGAGTGAGAAGAGATGTCCCACCTGTGGATGGGTGTGAGATGCCCTAGCCTCAGAAGGGACAGCGTGAGAGGTCCTTTAGATGTGTGTGAGATGTCCTAGCCACAATGGGAGAGACTGAGATGTCCCACCTGTGGATGGGTGTGAGATGTCCTAGCCACAGGTGGGAGAGAGTGAGATGTCCCACCTGTGGATGGGTGTGAGATGTCCTAGCCACAGATGGGAGAGAGTGAGAAGAGATGTCCCACCTGTGGATGGGTGTGAGATGCCCTAGACTCAGAAGGGACAGCGTGAGAGGAGATGTCCTACCTTTAGATGTGTGTGAGATGTCCTAGCCACAGATGGGAGAGAGTGAGATGTCCCACCTGTGGATGGGTGCGAGATGTCCTAGCCACAGATGGGAGAGAGTGAGAGGAGATGTCTCACCTGTGGATGGGTGTGAGATGTCCTAGCCACAGATGGGAGAGAGTGAGATGTCCCACCTGTGGACGGGTGTGAGATGTCCTAGCCACAGATGGGAGAGAGTGAGAAGAGATGTCCCACCTGTGGATGGGTGTGAGATGCCCTAGCCTCAGAAGGGACAGCGTGAGAGGTCCTTTAGATGTGTGTGAGATGTCCTAGCCACAAATGGGAGAGAGTGATATGTCCCACCTGTGGATGGGTGTGAGATGTCCTAGCCACAGGTGGGAGAGAGTGAGATGTCCCACCTGTGGATGGGTGTGAGATGTCCTAGCCACAGATGGGAGAGAGTGAGAAGAGATGTCCCACCTGTGGATGGGTGTGAGATGCCCTAGCCTCAGAAGGGACAGCGTGAGAGGTCCTTTAGATGTGTGTGAGATGTCCTAGCCACAGATGGGGGAGAGTGAGAGGAGATGTCTCACCTGTGGATGGGTGTGAGATGTCCTAGCCACAGAAGAGAGGGAGTGGAAGAGATGCCCTGACCATGGGTGGGTGATTGTGATTAGAAGTATGTATTCCACTGATGGGACGGCGATAGAAAGCGGCCTCGCCCACTGACAGATGCTTTGTGAGACTCCACCTCAGCCCCGGGCAGTCACAGGTGATAGGACAGGGAGCCTGCCCTGCCCCAGAGAGAGCTGTGAGAAGCTCTGCCCCACAGCTAGAGTGGTTAGCAGTGCAGACAGGGCAGGGGTGCAGAGATCTCACGCCCTGCTCACAGACATGACAGCAGCGACCCTCCCTGGAGACAGGTGTGTGCTGGCGTCCCAGGCGCGAGGAGCTGTGCTACCCACAGAGAGCAGTGGAGCTCGACATCTTTTCCACAATTAGAGAGTTGAAAATAGTTCTCTTACCCACGGACACTTGTGGAGAGTCGCACTGCCCGCCTGCAGCAGAGAAAGGCAGCGGTGCCGGGGACCCAGAAGGTCACAGTGCGCAGCCCCCTCTCAGTGTGCACAGCTCCCTCTCAGTGTGCGCAGCTCCCTCCCAGTGCGCAGCTCCCTCTCAGTGCGCAGCCCCCTCTCAGTGCGCAGCCCCCTCTCAGTGTGCGCAGCTCCCTCTCAGTGTGCGCAGCTCCCTCTCAGTGTGCGCAGCTCCCTCTCAGTGCGCAGCCCCCTCTCAGTGTGCACAGCTCCCTCTCAGTGTGCGCAGCTCCCTCCCAGTGCGCAGCTCCCTCCCAGTGCGCAGCTCCCTCTCAGTGTGCACAGCCCCCTCTCAGTGCGCAGCCCCCTCTCAGTGTGCGCAGCTCCCTCTCAGTGTGCGCAGCTCCCTCCCAGTGCGCAGCTCCCTCCCAGTGCGCAGCTCCCTCTCAGTGTGCGCAGCTCCCTCTCAGTGTGCACAGCCCCCTCTCAGTGCGCAGCTCCCTCCCAGTGCGCAGCTCCCTCTCAGTGTGCAGCTCCCTCTCAGTGCGCAGCTCCCTCCCAGTGCGCAGCTCCCTCTCAGTGTGCACAGCTCCCTCTCAGTGCGCAGCTCCCTCCCAGTGCGCAGCCCCCTCTCAGTGTGCACAGCCCCCTCTCAGTGCGCAGCTCCCTCCCAGTGCGCAGCTCCCTCCCAGTGCGCAGCTCCCTCTCAGTGTGCGCAGCTCCCTCTCAGTGTGCGCAGCCCCCTCTCAGTGTGCACAGCTCCCTCTCAGTGTGCGCAGCTCCCTCCCAGTGTGCGCAGCTCCCTCCCAGTGCGCAGCTCCCTCTCAGTGTGCGCAGCTCCCTCTCAGTGTGCGCAGCTCCCTCCCAGTGCGCAGCTCCCTCTCAGTGTGCGCAGCTCCCTCCCAGTGTGCACAGCCCCCTCTCAGTGTGCACAGCCCCCTCTCAGTGTGCGCAGCTCCCTCTCAGTGCGCAGCTCTCTCTCAGTGTGCGCAGCTCCCTCCCAGTGCGCAGCTCCCTCCCAGTGTGCATAGCCCCCTCTCAGTGTGCACAGCCCCCTCTCAGTGTGCACAGCTCCTTCTCAGTGTGCACAGCCCCCTCTCAGTGCGCAGCTCCCTCTCAGTGTGCGCAGCTCCCTCCCAGTGTGCACAGCTCCCTCCCAGTGTGCACAGCCCCCTCTCAGTGTCCCTCTCAGTGTGCACAGCCCCCTCTCAGTGTGCACAGCTCCTTCTCAGTGTGCACAGCCCCCTCTCAGTGCGCAGCTCCCTCTCAGTGTGCGCAGCTCCCTCCCAGTGCGCAGCTCCCTCTCAGTGTGCGCAGCTCCCTCCCAGTGTGCACAGCCCCCTCTCAGTGTGCACAGCCCCCTCTCAGTGTGCACAGCTCCTTCTCAGTGTGCACAGCCCCCTCTCAGTGCGCAGCTCCCTCTCAGTGTGCACAGCTCCCTCTCAGTGTGCGCAGCTCCCTCCCAGTGCGCAGCTCCCTCCCAGTGCGCAGCTCCCTCTCAGTGCGCAGCTCCCTCTCAGTGTGCACAGCCCCCTCTCAGTGCGCAGCCCCCTCTCAGTGTGCGCAGCTCCCTCTCAGTGTGCGCAGCTCCCTCCCAGTGCGCAGCTCCCTCTCAGTGTGCGCAGCTCCCTCTCAGTGTGCACAGCCCCCTCTCAGTGCGCAGCTCCCTCCCAGTGCGCAGCTCCCTCTCAGTGTGCAGCTCCCTCTCAGTGCGCAGCTCCCTCCCAGTGCGCAGCTCCCTCTCAGTGTGCACAGCTCCCTCTCAGTGCGCAGCTCCCTCCCAGTGCGCAGCCCCCTCTCAGTGTGCACAGCCCCCTCTCAGTGCGCAGCTCCCTCCCAGTGCGCAGCTCCCTCCCAGTGCGCAGCTCCCTCTCAGTGTGCGCAGCTCCCTCTCAGTGTGCGCAGCCCCCTCTCAGTGTGCACAGCTCCCTCTCAGTGTGCGCAGCTCCCTCCCAGTGCGCAGCTCCCTCCCAGTGTGCGCAGCTCCCTCCCAGTGCGCAGCTCCCTCTCAGTGTGCGCAGCTCCCTCTCAGTGTGCGCAGCTCCCTCCCAGTGCGCAGCTCCCTCTCAGTGTGCGCAGCTCCCTCCCAGTGTGCACAGCCCCCTCTCAGTGTGCACAGCCCCCTCTCAGTGTGCGCAGCTCCCTCTCAGTGCGCAGCTCTCTCTCAGTGTGCGCAGCTCCCTCCCAGTGCGCAGCTCCCTCCCAGTGTGCATAGCCCCCTCTCAGTGTGCACAGCCCCCTCTCAGTGTGCACAGCTCCTTCTCAGTGTGCACAGCCCCCTCTCAGTGCGCAGCTCCCTCTCAGTGTGCGCAGCTCCCTCCCAGTGTGCGCAGCTCCCTCCCAGTGTGCACAGCCCCCTCTCAGTGTCCCTCTCAGTGTGCACAGCCCCCTCTCAGTGTGCACAGCTCCTTCTCAGTGTGCACAGCCCCCTCTCAGTGCGCAGCTCCCTCTCAGTGTGCGCAGCTCCCTCCCAGTGCGCAGCTCCCTCTCAGTGTGCGCAGCTCCCTCCCAGTGTGCACAGCCCCCTCTCAGTGTGCACAGCCCCCTCTCAGTGTGCACAGCTCCTTCTCAGTGTGCACAGCCCCCTCTCAGTGCGCAGCTCCCTCTCAGTGTGCACAGCTCCCTCTCAGTGTGCGCAGCTCCCTCCCAGTGCGCAGCTCCCTCTCAGTGTGCGCAGCTCCCTCCCAGTGCGCAGCTCCCTCCCAGTGCGCAGCTCCCTCTCAGTGTGCGCAGCTCCCTCTCAGTGTGCACAGCCCCCTCTCAGTGCGCAGCTCCCTCTCAGTGTGCGCAGCTCCCTCCCAGTGCGCAGCTCCCTCCCAGTGTGCACAGCCCCCTCTCAGTGTGCACAGCCCCCTCTCAGTGTGCACAGCTCCTTCTCAGTGTGCACAGCCCCCTCTCAGTGCGCAGCTCCCTCTCAGTGTGCACAGCTCCCTCTCAGTGTGCGCAGCTCCCTCTCAGTGTGCGCAGCTCCCTCTCAGTGCGCAGCTCCCTCCCAGTGTGCACAGCCCCCTCTCAGTGTGCACAGCCCCCTCTCAGTGTGCACAGCTCCTTCTCAGTGTGCACAGCCCCCTCTCAGTGCGCAGCTCCCTCTCAGTGTGCGCAGCTCCCTCCCAGTGTGCACAGCTCCCTCCCAGTGTGCACAGCCCCCTCTCAGTGTGCACAGCCCCCTCTCAGTGAGCACAGCACCCTCTCAGTGAGCACAGATCCTTCTCAGTGTGCGCAGCTCCCTCTCAGTGTCCCTCTCAGTGTGCGCAGCTCCCTCTCAGTGCGCAGCTCCCTCTAGGTGCGCAGCTCCCTCTAGGTGCACAGGCCCCTCTCAGTGTGCACAGTGTCTTCTCCAGGTGTACAGGTCCCTCTCAGTGTGCACAGTGTCTTCTCCAGGTGTACAGGTCCCTCTCAGTGTGCACAGTGTCTTCTCCAGGTGCACAGGCCCCTCTCAGTGTGCACAGTATCTTCTCCAGGTACACAGGTCCCTCTCAGTGTGCACAGTGTCTTCTCTAGTTGCACAAGTCCCTCTCAGTGTGCACAGTGTCTTCTCCAGGTGTACAGGTCCCTCTCAGTGTGCACAGGCCCCTCTCTGTGTGCACAGTGTCTTCTCCAGGTACACAGGTCCCTCTCAGTGTACACAGTGTCTTCTCCAGGTGTACAGGTCCCTCTCAGTGTGCACAGTGTCTTCTCCAGGTGTACAGGTCCCTCTCAGTGTGCACAGTGTCTTCTCCAGATGTGCAGGGCCCTCTCTGTGTGCACAGTGTCTTCTCCAGGTACACAGGTCCCTCTCAGTGTGCACAGTGTCTTCTCCAGGTGTACAGGCCCCTCTCTGTGTGTACAGGCCCCTCTCTGTGTGCACAGTGTCTTCTCCAGCTGTACAGGTCCCTCTCTGTGTGCACAGGCCCCTGTCAGTGTGCACAGGCCCCTCTCTGTGTGCAGTGTCTTCTCCAGGAGTACAGGCCCCTCTCTGTGTGCACAGGCCCCTCTCTATGTGCACAGGCCCCTGTCCGTGTGCACAGGCCCCTCTCTGTGTGCACAGTGTCTTCTCCAGGTGCACAGGCCCCTGTCAGTGTGCACAGGCCCTTGTCAGTGTGTGCAGGCCCCTCTCTGTGTGCACAGCTCCCTCTCTGTGTGCAACTCCCTCTCAGTGTGCACAGCTCCTTCTCAGTGTGCACAGCTCCCTCTCTGTGCGCAGCTCCCTCTCAGCGTGCGCAGCTCCCTCTCAGTGTGTACAGCGCCTTCCAACTGTGCACTGCCCCCTCTCAGTGTGCACAGCTCCCTCTCAGTGTGCACAGCTCCTTCTCACTGTGCACCGCCCCCTCTCAGTGTGATCAGTTCCCTCTCAGTGTGCACAGCTCCTTCTCAGTGTGTGCAGCTCCCTATTAGTGCACAGCTCCCTCTCAGTGTGCGCAGCTCCTTCTCAGTGTGCGCAGCTCCATCTCAGTGCGCAGCCCCCTCTCAGTGTGCACAGCGCCTTCCCACTGTGAACCGCCCCCTCTTAGTGTGCACAGCTCCTTCTCACTGTGCAGCGCCCCCTCTCAGTGTACGCAGCTCCCTCTCAGTGTGATCAGCTCACTCTCAGAGTGCGCAGTGCCTTATCCAGGCGCACAGGCCCCTCTCGGTGTGCACAGTGCCTTCTCCAGCTACACAGGTCCCTCTCAGTGTGCCAGGTGTACAGGCCCCTCTCCGTGTGCACAGGTCCCTCTCAGTGTGCACAGGTCCTTCTCACTGTGCACCGCCCCCTCTCAGTGTGCCTAGCTCCCTCTCAGTGTGCACAGCGCCTTCTCAGTGTGCGCAGGTCCCTCCCTGTGTGCACAGTGCCTTCTCTAGATGCACAGGTCCCTCTCAAGGTGCACAGTGCTTTCTCCGAGTGTACAGGCCCCTCTCTGTGTGCACAGTGCCTTCTCCAGCTACACAGGTCCCTCTCAGTGTGCCAGGTGTACAGGCCCCTCTCTGTGTGCATAGGCCCCTCTCTGTGTGCACAGTACCTTCGCTAGGTGCACAGTTCCCTCTCAGTGTGCACAGTGTCTTCTCCAGGTGTACAGGTCCCTCTCAGTGTGCACAGTGTCTTCTCCAGGTGTACAGGTCCCTCTCTGTGTGCACAGGCCCCTCTCTGTGTGCACAGTGTCTTCTCCAGGTGCACAGGCCCCTCTCTGTGTGCACAGGCCCCTCTCTGTGTGCACAGTGTCTTCTCCAGGTGCACAGGTCCCTCTCAGTGTGCACGCTGTCTTCTCCAGGTGTACAGGTCCCTCTCAGTGTGCACAGTGTCCTCTCCAGTTGCACAGGTCCCGCTCAGTGTGCACAGTGTCTTCTCCAGGTGTACAGGTCCCTCTCAGTGTGCACAGGCCCCTCTCTGTGTGCACAGTGTCTTCTCGGTCCCTCTCAGTGTGCACAGTGTCTTCTCTGTGTGTACAGGCCCCTCTCTGTGTGCACAGGCCCCTGTCAGTGTGCACAGGCCCCTCTCTGTGTGCACAGTGTCTTTTCCAGGTGCACAGGCCCCTCTCTGTGTGCACAGGCCCCTCTCTGTGTGCACAGTGTCTTCTCCAGGTGCACAGGTCCCTCTCAGTGTGCACGGTGTCTTCTCCAGGTGTACAGGTCCCTCTCAGTGTGCACAGTGTCCTCTCCAGTTGCACAGGTCCCGCTCAGTGTGCACAGTGTCTTCTCCAGGTGTACAGGTCCCTCTCAGTGTGCACAGGCCCCTCTCTGTGTGCAGTGCCTTCTCGGTCCCTCTCAGTGTGCACAGTGTCTTCTCTGTGTGTACAGGCCCCTCTCTGTGTGCACAGGCCCCTGTCAGTGTGCACAGGCCCCTCTCTGTGTGCACAGTGCCTTCTCCAGGTGCACAGGCCCCTCTCTGTGTGCACAGGCCCCTCTCCGAGTGCACAGTGTCTTCTCCAGCTGTACAGGCCCCTCTCTGTGTGCACAGGCCCCTCTCTGTGTGCACAGTGTCTTCTCCAGGTGTGCAGGCCCCTCTCTGTGGGCACAGGTCCCTCTCTGTGTGTACAGGCCCCTCTCTGTGTGCACAGGCCCCTCTCTGGGTGCACAGTGTCTTCTCCAGGTGCACAGGCCCCTCTCTTTGTGCACAGGTCCCTCTCTGTGTGCACAGGCCCCTCTCTGTTTGTACAGCTCCTTCTCAGTGTGCACAGGGCTCTCTCTGATCACCTTTTTATGCTCCTGAGGGCAGGAGGCTGGCGCTGACAGGGAACACAGAGGTTCATGGGTCAGAGTTTCAACCTGACTGTTTACTAAAGAGACGAAAGTCAATATTGTGTCATGCCTTTTCTAAAAAACATAGACTGGTTGAACATTTGGGCTAGTGTGCTTACCCTCCAACTGCCTCACTTTTTCCGACACAACCCAGCTCAGCGCCACTTTTCTTGTTCCTCTTAGCACCCCCCTTCCGCCACCACGTGTGCGCTGTATTTAAAATACAGCGCACCACGCCGCAGGGTGGGGGCAAAAGCATCAGAATGTTCACCCTGCTGATGTACCCTTTGTGTTTCTGACTGCCATCATGCTCTTAAAACTCTCCTTACTCTTCTTAGTACTTCAGTTTCTTTGTACTCCCAACACTCTTTAATTGCAGATCTACTCCCTCTTCCCCGGGTTCTCATCTTACTTACCCAGGAGGGACCTACTTGATTGTTCGAAGATCTCTTCTTGAACAAGCGGAAGGAGTGACACCAGTTGAAGAGCGGGTGTCAGTCTGCATATGCACATCAGTTTTAAGGGGCTTATTTACAAGCCCCTTGCACCGCGCGAGCGTCACTGTTTGCGACACTCCGGTGGGCTGTGCCCTGCACCATATGCCCAAGGTGGCGTTAAGCCACTTTTTGTGGCTTAACGTAACCTTATAAATATAGGTCGCCCGATGCAGTTTTATGCGGCAAAGGGGTGTGCAATGGGTGTTGCTATGGATGTACCCACACAACACCCATTGCTTTTTGACACTGCCCCAGATTTATGAGAAATCATAAACCTGAGGCAGCGCCAAAAACTAACACCCTCCAGGGGTGGCGCTAGGTTCAACGAGAAGAAATACTTTTATTTCTCCTCGGTTTTTGCTCTATGTGTGCTACATTCTGCAGCACATATAGAAGGAGCAAATCACCATTAATGCTTGACTTTCTGCAGGAAGGTATCCCCTCCTGCACAAAAACAGTCATCCTCGCAATGCAGGCACCCTTGAACAATGCAAGGGTTCCTGCAACGGCGCTAGGCAGCTGATTTAGCACCAGCGAAGGGGAGAACACAGGATGACACAGCTCGGCACAGCAAAATTACTTGCGTCACCGAGCGCCACCATTTCCTAGCAAATAAGGCCCTGAGGGCAGCACCACTTTCCTTGAGCCCCTTAGCGCCCCCTACTGCCACCATGTGTGCACTGTATTTAAAATACGGCGCACCATGGCACAGGGTGGGGGGCAATAGCGTCAGAATTCCTGACGCTAATGATGTACTCTGCACCAAAAGTTTAGCTCTACTCCTGCAGAGTACATAGGAGCCCATTGTTTTCAATGGCATGCTGTAGGAAAGTGCCCTCTTTCTTGGCATGGTCACCCCCAATTTCTGCCTGTTGTCAGTGTGTTTGACTGTGTTCACTGGGATCCTGCTCACCTGGACCCCAGTGATTGTGCTCTCCCCCTTCTAACTTGGTAACTTGTACCATTTTCACCCCCACATTTGGCATACTGGTACCCCCATGTAAGTCCCTAGTATATGATACATAGGTACCCAGGGCATTGGGGTACCAGGGGATCCCTATGGGCTGCAGCATGTATTATGCCACCTATAGAGAGCCCATGCAAATTGTTCTGCAGGCCTACCATTGCAGCCTGAGTGAAAAGGTGTGCACACCCTTCCACTACCAGGTCACTGCACCAAGCCACCCTAAGACAGGCTCTCCTAGCCCAGAGGGACTACAGGGGTGCCCCCACGAACTTCAGCTCCATTTTCCTGGACTTTGTGGGTGAGGGGACACCATTTTATGCATGTACTGGACATAGGTCCCTACCTATGTCCAGCTACATAATGGTAACTCCGAACCTTATTTCACTGTATATCTGATGTTTTAGTGTATGTGTCACCGGGACCCTGCCAGCCAGGGCCCCAGTGCTCATAAGTGTGCCCTGTATGTGTTCCCTGTGTGATGACTAACTGTCTCACTGAGGCTCTGCTAACCTGAACCTCAGTGGTTATGCTCTCTCTGCTTTCCAAATTGTCACTAACAGGCTAGTGACCAATTTCACCAATTCACATTGGCATACTGGAACACCTTTATAATTCCCTAGTATATGGTACTGAGGTACCCAGGGTATGGGGGTTCCAGGAGATCCCTATGGGCTGCAGCATTTCTTTTGCCACCCATAGGGAGATCTGACTATTCTTACACAGGCCTGCCAGTGCAGCCTGAGTGAAATAACGTCCACGTTATTTCACAGTCATTTACCACTGCACTTAAGTAACTTATAAGTCACCTATATGTCTGACCTTCACCTGGTGAAGGTTGGGTGCAAAGTTACTTAGTGTGTGGGCACCCTGGCACTAGCCAAGGTGCCCCCACATCGTTCAGGGCAAATTCCCCGGACTTTGTGGGTGTGGGACACCATTACACGCATGCACTATACATAGGTCACTACCTATGTATAGCGTCACAATGGTAACTCCGAACATGGCCATGTAACATGTCTAAGATCATGGAATTGTCACCCCAATGCCATTCTGCCATTGGGGAGACAATTCCATAATTCCCCGAGTCTCTAGCACAGAACCCGGGTACTGCCAAACTGCCTTTCCGGGGTCTCCACTGCAGCTGCTGCTGCTGCCAACCCCTCAGACAGGTTTCTGCCCTCCTGGGGTCAGGCAGCCCTGGCCCAGGAAGGCAGAACAAATGATTTCCTCTGAGAGATGGTGTGACACCCTCTCCCTTTGGAAATAGGTGTGATGGCTGGGGAGGAGTAGCCTCCCCCAGCCTCTGGAAATGCTTTGATGGGCACAGAAGCTGCCCATCTCTGCATAAGCCAGTCTACACCGGTTTAGGGATCCCCCAGCCCTGCTCTGGTGCGAAACTGGACAAAGGAAAGGGGAGTGACCACTCCCCTGACCTGCACCTCCCAGGGGAGGTGCCTAGAGCTCCTCCAGTGTGCCCCAGACCTCTGCCATCTTGGAAACAGAGGTGTTGCTGGCACACTGGACTGCTCTGAGTGGCCAGTGCCAGCAGGTGACTCCAGAGACTCCTTCTGATAGGCTCTTACCTCTCTTGGTAGCCAATCCTCCTTCCTAGGTAGCCAAACCTCCTTTTCTGGCTATGCTTTGGGGAATTCTTCAGATACCAAATGCAAGAGCCCACCAGAGTTCCTCTGCATCTCCCTCTTCACCCGCTGCCAAAGGCTCGACTGCTGACTGCTCAGGACGTCTGCAAAACCGCAACAAAGTAGCAAAGACGACAACTGCAACCTTGTATCGCTTCATCCTGCCTGCTTTCTCAACTGTTTCCAGGTGGTGCATGCTCTGGGGGTAGCCTGCCTCCTTCTTGCACCAGGAGCAATGAAGAAATCTCCCGTGGGTCGACGGAATCTTCCCCCTGCAACCGCAGGCAACAGAGAACTGCATCACCGGTCCTCTGGGTCCCCTCTCAGCACGATGAGCATGGTCCCTGGAACTCAGCAACTCTGTCCAAGTGACTCCCACAGTCCAGTGACTCTTCAGTCCAAGTTTGGTGGAGGTAAGTCCTTGCCTTCCCACGCTAGACTGCATTGCTGGGTACCGCATGATTTCCAGCTGCTCCGGCTCCTCTGCACTCTTCCAGGATTTCCTTTGTGCACAGCCAAGCCTGGGTCCTCGACACTTTAACCTGCAGTTCACAACCTTCTGAGTCGTCCTCCGGCGTCGTGGGACTACCTTTTCTGACTTCGGGTGGACTCCGGTTCACTCCTCTTCTAAGTGCCTGATCCTGTACTTCTGCGGGTGCTGCCTGCTTCTGTGAGGGCTCCCTGACCTGCTGGGCGCCCCCTCTGTCTCCTCATCCAAGTGGCGACATCCGGGTCCCTCCTGGGCCACAGCAGCATCCAAAAACCCTAAACGCGACCCTTGCACCTAGCAAGGCTTATTTGCGGTCTTTCTGCGTGGGAACACCTCTGCGAGCTTCTTCACGACGTGGGACTTCCAACCTCCAAAGGGGAAGTTCCTAGTCCTCTTCGTTCTTGCAAAACACCAAGCTTCTTCCATCCGGTGGCAGCTTCCTTGCACCCTCAGCTGACATTTCCTGGGCTCCTGCCCACTCTCGACACTGTCGCGACTCTTGGACTTGGTCTCCTTGTCTTACAGGTACTCAGGTCTGGAAATCCACTGTTGTTGCATTGCTGGTGTTGGTTTTCCTTGCAGAATCCCCCTATCACGACTTCTGTGCTCTCTGGGGGTTGTAGGTGCACTTTACACCTACCTTACAGGGTGTTGGGGTGGGCTATTTTTCTAACCCTCACTGTTTTCTTACAGTCCCAGCGACCCTCTACAAGCTCATTTAGGTTTGGGGTCCATTCATGGTTCGCATTCCACTTTTGGAGTATATGGTTTGTGTTGACCCTATACCTATGTGCTCCTATTGCAATCTATTGTAACTTTACACTGCTTGCATAACTTCCTTTTGCTATTACTGCATATTTTTTGGTATTTTGTACATATATCTTGTGTATATTTGGCATCCTCATACTGAGGGTACTCACTGAGATACTTTTGGCATATTGTCATAAAAATAAAGTACCTTTATTTTTAGTATATCTGTGTATTATGTTTTCTTATGATATTGTGCATATGACACCAGTGGTATAGTAGGAGCTTTGCATGTCTCCTAGTTCAGCCTAAGCTGCTCTGCTATAGCTACCTTCTATCAGCCTAAACTGCTAGAAACACCTCTTCTACACTAATAAGGGATAACTGGACCTGGCACAAGGTGTAAGTACCTCTGGTACCCACTACAAGCCAGGCCAGCCTCCTACTGCCAGAACAAATGATTTCCCTTGGGAGAGGGACGTAACACCCTCTTTTTTTGGAAATCGGCGTGACTGGCTTGGGAGGAGTAGCATAAACCAGTCCACACCAGTTCAGGGACCCCCAGTCCCTGCTCTGGTGCGAAACTGGACAATGGAAAGGGGAGAGACCACTCCCCTGCCCATCACTACCCCAGGTGTGGTGCTCAGAGCTCCTCCAGAGGGTGTCTGGGTTCTGCCATCTTGCTTCCAAGGTTGGCAGGGAACTCTGGGAGCATCTGAGTGGCCAGGCCAGGCAGGTGATGTCAGAGCCCCCTCCTGATAGATGCTTACCTGGCTAGATGACTAATCCCCCTTTCAGGGCTATTTAGGGTCTCTCTCTTTGGTGGATCCTCAGATTCGGCTTGCAAGATTCCAGAAGGATTCCTCTGCAACCTTCACTTCAACTTCTGGCCTCCGTAACTGCAGCTGGACCCTCCAGGACCCGACAATCTTCCTCCAAGAAGGCGAAGAACTCTTCTGCAACATTGTTTCCAGGGCTCCTGCCAGCAACTGCAACATTTCTACTGGCTGTGCAGCCACTGAGGGTGGCATGCCTTCAGTCTGCACTAGAAGAAAGAAGGAATCTCCCTTGGAGTGAAGGAGTCACTCCCCTGTATCCGCACGCACCTGCTGCAATGACGACCGGCTGCGTTGATCTCCCCTCATCTTGAGCTGGCTGGATCCTGTATAACAGGTGGTGGTCCAGGGTAGTCCTCTTGGTCCTCTCTGCCAGCTAACCAACTTTGGTGGAGGTAAGCCTTTGCCTTCCTAAGTAGGACAGTACCCCTGTGCAATGCATCTCTTGCAGATGCCAAGGCCTGTTTGCATCTCCTCCAATGGATCTTCAGGTGACGTGTAGCTCCAGTCCCCAGCACTCCTTCCTGTGATACACAGCCCTCTGCGTGGTTTTCCTGCGGCGTAGGATCCCTTTCCATAGTGCTGTGTGGCTCCTTCTGCAACTTCTGTGTCCCCGTCCTGAGGGACTCCTGTGGATGTTGCCTCAGCTGCTGTGGGTCCTCTGTGTTGCTGAGAATCCAATGTGACTCTCCCTGCTGGGATGAGTCCTCATGGGTTCTCGGCAGCACACTTTTTCCATTAACCGCAAATGTGCCTTTGACAAGGCTTCTTGGTGGAATTCCTGTACCGACACCTGTCTGCAATCTTCACTCCAGCGTGGGACATCTCCATCCATCAGGAACCCTTCTCCGGCTCCAGGGCTGTAGTGCTCCAGTGGTGAGCTTTTCTTCATCACCGTCGACCAACTTCTGCAAAAACAGCTGGGTGGGTAGTAGATTGTGCTCCTCCTGGACTCCACTGTGACTCTTGGACTTGGTCCCCTCTTTCCACAGGACTTCTTCTCCTGGGATCCACCACTGGTTTCTTGCAGTCTTGTCTGGGTGTTTTCTTTTCTTCTTTTCCTTCCTTTTGGGTGGTTTGGGGAAATTCCAGTGATTTACTCCTGCTTTCCTGATCGCTGTGGGGTACTGTGCTACTTACCTCTGTGGTTTTCTGGTATTCCCAGCTCCCCTCTACACATTCTATATACTTAGGTGGGGGTCCTGTGTTTGCATTCCATTTTTGTTGCATATGGTTTGGGCTCCCCCTAGGGTAACTGTTGGTTATTGCTATTTGCGCTGGTTTCTAACCTTTTCTATGCCTATTACTGTTTACTAGTGTATATATTTAGTGTATTACTTACCTCCTATTGGGCTGTTGCCTCTCTAGTACTTTGCGGTATTGTGTTCCAGAAATAAAGTATCTTTATTTTTGTGCAACTGAGTGTTTTTTTCATGTGTGTAAGTGCTGTGTGACTACAGGGGTTTTGCATGAGCTTTGCATGTCTCCTAGATAAGCATTGGCTGCTCATCCACAACTACCTCTTGAGAGCCTGGCTTCTAGACACTGCCTACACTTCACTAAGAGGGGATACCTGGACCTGGTATAAGGTGTAAGTACCTTAGGTACCCACCACACACCAGGCCAGCTTCCTACACATGCCCCCTTTTAACGCCTACTCTGAGCAGGCATTAAAAGTGCTGAAAAAAACGGCACAAGGAAATCTCTTAGATTTCCTTGCGCCATTATTTAGTCCCCCACGACGGGGAAACGTTCTCCTTGCATACAGTATGCCTAGCGCAGGCATAATGTGGAGCGAGGGTTTAAAAAGTGGCGCCATGCATGCATGGCACCACTTTGTAAATATGGCGTGTGTAAAAAGCCACTTCAGCACCGCCTTAGTGTTAAAAACAATTATGCTAAGGTGGAGCTAGGGCCTTTTAAATCAGGCCCTAAGTTCTTTATCCAATTTAACCCATTGACCAGAGAATGTTGAATGCTATCTTTAACAACTTTGTTGAAGCGCTCAATCGTTCCATTAGTTTCTGGGTGATATAAAGAAGGTTTTTTATGCTTAATGCCCCTCTCCCACAAGATCATTTCCATAGGTTTTTATGTCAGCTGTACCACATTACCAGTCAACAGAGATTCAGGAACCCTCTCCTCCAAAACATTCTCTAAGAACTTTGTTCACATTTTTAACCTCAAGCCATCTAGAACAGTGGTTCCCACCCTGTGGTCCGGGGACCCATGGGGGTCTGTGAAGCCTCCTTAGGTGGTGCACGACTGCTTAGAAAAAATAAATAATATTAACAGTTTAGGTCCCCAGCTTTCAGTAATGACTCAGTAGGGGTCCCCGGTTTCCAATAATGATTCAGTGGGGGGTCCCCGAGTTCCAGTAATGATAAAGTGGGGGTCCACAGAAGTCAAAATGTTGGGAACCACTGATCTAGAATACCTGTCCATAAATGTGATAATAAATGTCTATGATAATAAATATACAGTGAAATATGGGGGTAACATGCCAGGCAAGATGGTACTTTCCTACACAACCCCCCCGCCCCCCCCAAATGAAGGACAATAAGACTAGCCATGACCTGATGAGTCTTCATTGTTTAAGTGGAAATATCTGAAGACTCCATCTGCATTGGAGTGGGTACTCCCAGGTCTATGTTCCACTGTATAGTCCATTCACTGTAGAGATATGGACCACCTCAACAATTTAGGGTTTTCACCTTTCATTTGTTTTAGCCAAAGTAGAGGTTTGTGGTCTGTCTGAACAATGAAGTGAGTGCCAAACAGGTATGGCTTCAACTTCTTCAATGCCCAGACCACAGCAAAGGCCTCCCTCTCTATGGCAGACCAACTCTTTTCTCTAGGGGTCAACCTCCTGCTGATAAAAGCAGCAGGTTGATACTGGCCCTCAGAATTGAGTTGTGATAAGACTGCCCCTAGCCCTAATTCAGATGCATCGGTTTGAACAATGAATTTCTTGGAGTAACATGGGCTTTTTAGGACAGGTGCAGTGCACATGGCCTGTTTCAGCTCCTCAAAAGCTTTCTGACAGCTAGCTGTCCACAATACCCTTTTAGGCATCTTCTTGGAAGTGAGATCATTAAGTGGGGCTGCATTGCAGCCATAGTTTTTAATGAATCTCCTGTAATACCCAGTGAGGCCTAAGAAGGCTCTCACCTGGGTCTGAGTTGTAGGGGGAACCCAATCCATGATTGTTTGGATTTTCCCCTGAAGTGGTGCAATCTGTTCCCCACCTACCAGGTGTCCCAGATAAACCACTTTCCCCTGCCCTATCTGGCACTTTGAAGCCTTGATAGTGAGGCCTGCCTTCTGCAGGGCCTCCAAAACTTTCCACAGGTGGACCAGGCGATCATCCCAGGTGGAGCTAAAGACAGCTATATCGTCCAGATATGCTGCACTAAAAGCCTCCAACCCTTGCAGGACTGTATTCACCAACCTCTGAAAAGTGGCAGGTGCATTTTTCAAACCAAAGGGCATTACTGTGAATTGGTAGTGCCTACTAATAGTCGAAAATGCAGTTTTTGCTTTAGCATCCTCTGATAATTTGATCTGCCAATACCCTGCAGTCAAATCAAAGGTACTTAGATACTTGGCAGATGCCAGTGTATCTATGAGCTCATCTGCCCTGGGTATAGGGTGAGCATCAGTTTTTGTTACCTGGTTGAGACCTCTGTAATCTACACAAAACCTCATCTCCCTTTTTCCATCTTTTGAGTGAGGCTTTGGTACAAGCACCACAGGAGAGGCCCATGGGCTTTCAGAATGTTCAACCACACCTAGGTCAAGCATTTTCTGAACTTCTTGCTTTATGCAGTCCCTGGCATGGTCAGGCTGCCTATAGATTTTACTTTTGACAGGCAAGCTGTCTCCAGTATCAATTGTGTGTTCACACCAAGATGTGGTGCCTGGCACAGTTGAAAAGAGTTCAGAAAACTGACCTAGGAGATTTATGCAGTTGTCTTTCTGCTCTGCAGTAAGACAGTCTGCCAAAACTACACCTTCCACTAAAGCATCATCTTCAGTGGAAGAGAAGAGATCAGGGAGAGGGTCACTCTCTTCTTCCTGTCCTTCATCTGTTACCATGAGCAGGGTGAGATCAGCCCTGTCATAGTAGGGTTTTAGGCCGTTGACATGGAGCACCCTAAGGGGACTCCTGGCAGTGCCCAGGTCAACCAAGTAGGTGACCTCGCCCTTCTTTTCAACAATGATATGGGGTCCATTCCATTTGTCTTGGAGTGCTCTTGGGGCCACAGGCTCCAATACCCACACCTTCTGTCCTGGTTGGTACTGAATCAGAACAGCCTTCTGGTCATGCCATTGCTTTTGGAGCTCTTGGCTGGCCTGAAGGTTTTTACTGGCCTTTTTCATGTACTCAGCCATTCTGGATCTTAGGCCGAGTACATAGTCCACTATGTCTTGCTTGGAAGCTTTTAAAGGTTGTTCCCAACCCTCCTTCACAAGTGTTAGGGGACCTCTTACAAGGTGTCCAAATAGGAGTTCAAAGGGGCTGAAGGCCACTCCTTTCTGGGGTACCTCCCTGTGAGCAAAAAGGAGGCAAGGTAACAGGACATCCCATCTCCTCCTGAGTTTTTCAGGGAGTCCCATTATCATTCCTTTGAGAGTTTTGTTAAACCTCTCTACCAGTCCATTTGTTTGTGGATGATAAGGTGTGGTGAATTTGTATGTTACACCACATTCCTTCCACATGGCCTTCAAGTATGCAGACAGAAAGTTGCTACCCCTGTCTGCTACAACCTCTTTTGGGAAGCCCACCTTGGAAAAGATTCCCAGGAGGGCTTTTGCCACTGCAGGAGCCGTAGTGGTCCTTAGAGGAATAGCTTCAGGATATCTTGTGGCATGGTCCACTACCACCAAGATAAACCTATTGCCTGAAGCAGTAGGAGGGTCAAGGGGGCCAACTATGTCAACCCCTACCCTTTCAAAGGGAACCCCAACCACAGGCAGTGGAATAAGGGGAGCCTTTGGGGTGCCACCAGTCTTGACACTGGCTTGGCAGGTCACGCAAGATTTACAAAAGTCTTTTGTGTCCTCTGACATCCTAGGCCAGTGAAACAGGGGGACAAGCCTTTCCCATGTTTTAATCTGACCCAAATGTCCAGCCAAAGGAATGCCATGTGCCAGAGTTAGGAGGAACTCTCTGTACTGCAGGGGAATGACCAATCTCCTGGCTGCTCCAGGTTTTGGATCCTTTGCCTCTGTGTACAAGAGGTTGTCCTCCCAGTAAACTCTATGTGAGTCACTGACATCCTCATTTTGCTGTTTGACAGCTTGCTGTCTTAGGCCCTCTAATGTGGGACAGGATTGCTGTGCCACACTCAGCTCCTCCCTGGCAGGCCCCCCTCCACCCAAAAGCTCAGCAGTGTCTGCTGCCAGCTCCTCTGGTGAAGGTTCTGCATGGGGGGAAATTCTTCTTCCTCAGAAGTAGAATCCTCTGTAGAGGGAGGGCTAGTCGGTAGGGATTTACACTTACTAACCCTAGCTTTAGGGAGCACTTGGTCCCTTGTTCCAGGATCCAAGTCACCCTGTCCTTTTTGCTTTTTGGCCTGAGCCCTTGTCAAAGCAAAAATATGCCCAGGAATGCCCAGCATTGCTGCATGAGCCTCCAACTCCACTTCTGCCCAAGCTGATGTCTCTAAATCGTTCCCTAGTAGACAGTCTACAGGTAAATCTGAGGCAACCACAACTTTCTTTGGACCAGTAAACCCCCCCCAGTTGAGATTCACAACAGCCATGCGGTGGCTAAGAGTGTTGTTATGAGCGTCTGTCACTTGGTACTGGGGACCAAGTAGGTGTTGTTCAGGGTGTACCAGTTTCTCTATTACCATGGTAACACTGGCACCTGTGTCCCTGCAGGCCTAAACCTCAACACCATTAATTAGGGGAAGTTGCTTGTACTTATCCCTATTAAGGGGACAAGCAACCAAGGTGGCCAAATCAATGGCACCTTCAGAGACTAAGGTCTGTGGTCTCCCTAACAAGACCAACCCCAACTAAATTACCAAAAGTGAGCCCAGCTACTCCCTTGGATTGGCTATTAGTAGGTTTGCTCCCACCACCACTGCTATTACTAGGGGCACTAGAGGTTGCAGTAGGGGTTGTGGTAGTGGGAGGCTTGGTGCTTTTCTTTGGACAACTGGCATCAGTTGTCCAATGGCCTTTTACTTTACATAAATAGCACAATGGTTCTTTTACTTGATTAGAAGAAGATTTGGACCCACCACCCCCACCAGAGTGTTTTTGTGGGCCTGATGAAGACTCATTTTTAGATTCGCTCCCACCCTTGTCTGTAAACTTACCATCCTTCTTCTTGCCATTCTTGTCACCCCCTGTATGAACTTTTCTGTTCACTCTTGTTCTGACCCATTTGTCTGCCTTCTTTCCCAATTCTTGGGGAGAGGTCAGATCTGAGTCCACTAGATATTGGTGAAACAAATCAGACACACATTTATTCAGAATATGCTCTCTCATGATTAGATTGTACAGGCTTTCATAGTCAGAAACTTTAGTGCCATGTAACCACCCCTCCAAGGCCTTCACTGAATAGTCAACAAAGTCTACCCAGTCTTGTGAGGACTCTTTTCTGGTTTCTCTGAACTTAATCCTGTATTGTTCAGTGGTTAAGCCAAATCCATCCAAGAGTGCATTCTTCAAAACTGTAAAATTATTGGCATCACTTTCCTTCACAGTAAGGAGCCTATCCCTATCCTTTCCACTGAAAGATAGCCATAGGATAGCAGCCCACTGCCTTTGAGGGACCCCCTGTACCATACAGGCCCTCTCAAGTGCAGCAAACCACTTGTTAATGTCATCCCCCTCCTTGTAAGGGGGAACTATCTTGTGCAGATTCCTGGAATCATGCTTTCTAACAGGATTACTATCAGGAATACTGCTGCTGCCACCATGGGGTCCTAACCCCATTGGGGTGACAATTCCATGATCTTCCGAATCCCATCGCTGCTTCCAATGTAGGAGGCTGGCCTGGCTTGTAGTGGGTACCAAGGGGTACTTACACTCTGTACCAGGTCCAGTTATCCCTTATTAGTGTAGAAGAGGTGATTCTAGCAGCTTAGGCTGATAGAAGGTAGCTATAGCAGAGCAGCTTAGGCTGAACTAGGAGACATGCAAAGCTCCCACTATACCACTGGTGTCATATGCACAATATCATAAGAAAACACAATACACAGATATACTAAAAATAAAGGTACTTTTTTTTTATGACAATATGCCAAAAGTATCTCAGTGAGTACCCTCAGTATGAGGATGCCAAATATACACAAGATATATGTCCACAGTACCAAAAATATGCAGAAATAGCAAAAGGAACTAATGCAAGCAATGTAAAGTTACAGTAGATTGCAATAGGGGCACATTGGTATAGGGGCAACACAAACCATATACTCCAAAAGTGGAATGCGAATGGACCCCAAACCTATGTGATCTTGTAGAGGGTCGCTGGGACTGTAAGAAAACAGTGAGGGTTAGAAAAATAGCCCACCCCAAGACCCTGAAAAGTAGGAGTAAAGTGCACCTATAACCCCCAGAGAGCACAGAAGTCGTGATAGGGGGTTTCTGCAAGGAAGACCAACACCAGCAAAGCAACAACAGTGGATTTCCGGACTTGAATACCTGTGAAACAAGGGGACCAAGTCCAAGAGTCGCGACAATGTCGAGAGTGGGCAGATGCCCAGGAAATGCCAGCTGAGGGTGCAAAGAAGCTGCCACCGGATGGAAGAAGCTTTGGTTTCTGCAAGAACGAAGAGGACTAGGAACTTCCCCTTCGCAGAAAGACCGCAAACAAGCCTTCATAGCTGCAAGGGTCGCGGTTAGGGTTTTTGGATGTTGCTGTGGCCCAGGAGGCACCAGGATGTCGCCCCTTGGATGAAGAGACAGAGGGGGCGCCCACAAGTCAGGGAGCCCTCACAGAAGCAGGCAGCACCTGCAGAAGTACCGGAACAGGCAATTGGAAGAGGAGTGAACCGGAGTCCACCCGAAGTCAGAAAAGGGAGTCCCACGACGCCGGAAGACAACTCAGAAGGTTGTGCACTGCAGGTTAGAGTGTCAGGGACCCAGGCTTGGCTGTGCACAAAGGAAATCCTGGAAGAGTGCACAGGAGCCGGAGCAGCTGCAAATCACGCGGTACCCAG
Source organism: Pleurodeles waltl (assembly GCF_031143425.1). Lineage (NCBI taxonomy): Eukaryota > Metazoa > Chordata > Amphibia > Caudata > Salamandridae > Pleurodeles > Pleurodeles waltl. The sequence continues at coordinate 14,631,146 of NC_090444.1, read as the reverse complement.
CAATGCAGTCTAGCGTGGGGAGGCAAGGACTTACCTTCACCAAACTTGGACTGAAGAGTCACTGGACTGTGGGAGTCACTTGGACAGAGTTGCTGAGTTCCAGGGATCACGCTTGTTGTGCTGAGAGGGGACCCAGAGGACCGGTGATGCAGTCTTTTGTTGCCTGCAGTTGCAGGGGGAAGATTCCGTCGACCCACAGGAGATTTCTTCAGAGCTCCTGGTGCAAGAAGGAGGCAGGCTACCCCCAGAGCATGCACCACCAGGAAACAGGCGAGAAAGCCAGCAGGATGAAGCGATACAAGGTTGCAGTAGTCGTCTTTGCTACTTTGTTGCGGTTTTGCAGGCGTCCTGAGCAGTCAGCGGTCGATCCTTTGGCAGAAGGTGAAGAGAGAGATGCAGAGGAACTCTGATGAGCACTTGCATTCGTTATCTGAAGAATTCCCCAAAGCAGAGAACCTAAATAGCCAGAAAAGGAGGTTTGGCTACTTAGGAAGGAGGATAGGCTAGTAAGAAAGGTAAGAGCCTATCAGAAGGAGTCTCTGACGTCACCTGATGGCACTGGCCACTCAGAGCAGTCCAGTGTGCCAGCAACACCTCGGTTTCCAAGATGGCAGAGGTCTGGAGCACACTGGAGGAGCTCTGGGCACCTCCCCTGGGAGGTGCAGGTCAGGGGAGTGGTCACTCCCCTTTCCTTTGTCCAGTTTTGCGCCAGAGCAGGGCTGGGGGATCCCTGAACCCATGTAGACTGGCTTATGCAGAGATGGGCACCATCTGTGCCCATTAAAGCATTTCCAGAGGCTGGGGGAGGCTACTCCTCCCCAGCCCTGACACCTTTTTTCCAAAGGGAGAGGGTGTAACACCCTCTCTCTGAGGAAGTCCTTTGTTCTGCCTTCCTGGGCCAGGTCTGGCTGGACCCCAGGAGGGCAGAAACCTGTCCGAGGGGTTGGTAGCAGCAGCAGCTGTAGTGAAACCCCGCGAAAGGCAGTTTGGCAGTACCCGGGTTCTGTGCTAGAGACCCAGGGGATCATGGAATTGTCTCCCCAATGCCAGAATGGCATTCGGGTGACAATTCCATGATCTTAGACATGTTACATGGCCATGTTCGGAGTTACCATTGTGACGCTATACATGGGTAGTGACCTATGTATAGTGCACACGTGAAATGGTGTCCCCGCCCTCACAAAGTCCGGGGAATTTGCCCTGAACGATGTGGGGGCACCTTGGCTAGTGCCAGGGTGCCCACACACTAAGTAACTTTGCACCCAACCTTCACCAGGTGAAGGTTAGACATATATGTGACTTATAAGTTACTTATGTGCAGTGTAAAATGGCTGTGAAATAATGTGGGCATTATTTCACTCAGGCTGCAGTGGCAGGCCTGTGTAAGAATTGCCAGAGCTCCCTATGGGTGGCAAAGCAAAAGAAATGCTGCAGCCCAGAGGGATCTCCTGGAACCCCAATACCCTGGGTACCTCAGTACCATATACTAGGGAATTATAAGGGTGTTCCAGTATGCCAATGTAAATTAGTAAAATTGGTCACTAGCCTGTTAGTGACAATTTAGAAAGCAGAGAGAGCATAACCACTGAGGTTCTGGTTAGCAGAGCCTCAGTGAGACAGTTAGTCATCACACAGGGAACACATACAGGGCACACTTATGAGCACTGGGGCCCTGGCTGGCAGGGTCCCGGTGACACATACACTAAAACATCAGATATACAGTGAAATATGGGGGTAACATGCCAGGCAAGATGGTACTTTCCTACAGTGCCCTGCATGCTTTGCTCCGACTGTGATCTTGGTTGTGGCCTTCAGAAGCCCCACCAACCCTCCCTGACAGCTCTCCATGACCAATCCCCACTGTTCGCCATCACCACCTCCTTTTGAACACCAGTTTAGAGGAGTGACTGCCTACCTCAAGCAACAATCAGGATGACGCCTCATCCTGTGTGCCATATTCAACATACGGTGCACAATGGCAGTAGTAAGGGAACCAGGGTCAACATTTTTTATGCTAGTTTGGCGCTTTGCTTGATTAGCGGCAAAAATGTTGACGCTAATCCTGCAGAGCACATTTAGGTCCATTGAAAACAATGGTGTGCCTCCTTTTAACGCCTGCTCTTAACAGGCGTTAAACATGCAGTTAAAATGGTGCAAAGAAATCTTTTAGATTTCAATGCACCATTTTCTTTAGGGCCCCCCCCCATGGGGGAACGCCCCCCCCCTTGCATACATGATGCGTGGTGCAGGCATAATGTGGCGCAAGGGGTTATGCATTGCGCCACTTTGTAAATATGGCGCTGCGATTTTGGAAGCCTAACGCCACATTAGCATAATTAAAGTATATGCTAATGTGGCGCTAGGCCGCCTTAAATCTGGGCCGAAGTTTAGACCAAAAGTCTAAGTTTAGACCTAAAGTCTAACTTTACTCATAGTAAAGTTAGAATTTTGGGAGCATATTTATACCCTGTTTGCGCTGAATTAGCGTTAATTTTGTTTTACGCTAATTCAGCGCAAACCTAACTCCATATTTATATTTTGGCGCTAGACCAGTATAGCGCCAAAGATATGGAGTTAACATCATTTTCTGGGCGTGAAAACCTCCTGTGCGTCAATGAGATGCAAGGTAGGCGTTCCTGTCCAGAAAATGACTATATGGTCTTAACATCATATTTATCCCCCCATGCTAAATTCAAGCACAGGGGAATGGGGGCCTTAAATAATGGCGCTAAGTGTGCTTAGCGCCATTATTTAACACCTGGATATGGGCATACGTTAGGAGACCTGTGGGCCTTTTTCCATGGTCTGAGACCTTGGAAAGAGCCCACAGGTGCCCTTCCCTGGCCCCAGGGACATCCCCACCCACACCAGAGGGACATCACAGGATGGGGGAACCCATCCCAGGTAAGTCCCGGTAAAGATATTTTTCCCTGCTCGAGGGCCCTGACTAGGGACCCCCTGCAAGGCACTGGCCGAAGGGGACATGGCCATTGGTGTGGTGGGCATGGCTCCTGTCTTCACTAAGACAGGAACCATATCCATGGGGGATGTGCGCCAGGAAATGGTGTTACACTGCTTAGAGGCATTTTTTTGCCTAAACAGTGTAGCACCATAATTCGGCTCACAAGCTTCGGTTTCCCCTATGCCTCCCCCACCCGGTTAGCGTCCTTTACAAGGACGCTAACAGGGCATTAGTGTTGGCCGGCGTCCAGGAATGGCGCTAGCCGGCGCTATACCTTTACACACAAAACCACGCAAATGCAGTTTTGCATGTAAAAGTATAAATATGGCCTTGGTCTAAGTTTACACTTAAGCCTAAACTTAGGCCCAGATTTATGAGGGCCTGGTGCCATTCCAACAGCACATCAGTGTCACTTTTGTTATGCTAATGTGGCGTTGGAAGGCCAAAAACGCTGCACCAAATTTACAAAGTGGCGCAGTGCTTGCATTGCGCCACTTTCTAACTCCTTGCGCCACATTATGCCTGTGCCAGGCATTATGTATGCAAGGGGGGTGTTCTGGCCCTAGGGGGGGCAAACAAATGGTGCAAAGAAATCAAAATGATTTCTTTGCGTCATTTTTATCGGCATTTTCAACACTTGCTTAGATCAGGCATTAAAAAGGGGCTCCCATTGTTTTCAATGGGCCTCTGGGTGCTTTGCAGGATTAGCGTCAGAATTATGATGCTAGTGCCCCTGACCACTGCCATGGTGCGTCGTATTTTAAATATGGCGCACACATGGTGGCATTAGGGGGGCGCTAAGGGCTCAAGAAAAGTGGTGGTGCACTAGGTTTTCATAAATCTGCCTCTTAGGCTTTTGGTCTAAGTTTACCTTTGTGAATCAGGCCCCGGTTCTCTGACGGGCTGAATGTCGACACCTCCCTCTCTGGTCACTGGACTTCTGCCCCGGTTTTTCCAGGGAGCTTGTTTGATTTTCAAGGTCTATTTGTTTTGTCAAAGTGAAACTTCCATTCTAACTTTCGTTTCTCTTCAGTGACCTATTAATGTTCCACCCAGTGACCTTCGCAGAGGGGTTGTTCGGTTACAGCTTCTCTGCTGCCGGAAACACAAAGGGGCATATTTAAGAAAGCAACACTTTTCTTGCGCCCTTTACTGCCGCCACCATGTGTGTACCGTATTTAAAATACAGCGCACCATGCGCAGGGAACGGGGCAACGGCATCTTTTTTCATGACGCTATTGATGTACTCTGCAGGAGTAGTGCCACAATGTTGGTGCTACTACTGCAGAGTACATAGGGGCCCATTATAGATAGTGGAAGCCCCTTTTAACGCCTGCTCTGAGCAGGTGTTAAAAGTGCCAGAAAAAATCACGCAAGAGAATCTGTCGGATTTCCTTGCACCAGTTTTTCGGTCCCCATAACGGGGGAACGCCCCCTTTACATACATCATGCCTGGCGCAGGCATAATGTTGGCAAAGGGTTACAAAGTAAATATGGCGCTGGGATTTAGGCCTCGTTGGGCCACATTAGCATCTGAAAAAATTACGCTTATGTGGCGTAGGGAGGCGCTAGAGGTTCCTAAATGTGCCCCTAAGCGTCTGTTCAATTGTGAGGCCTGCTTGGTTCAGGATACGTATGGGAGGTGCAGGTCACAATCCCCTGTGAGTCAACTGTGAGCACCTGAGCTCACTACTGAATCACAGGTGTAAGATCCCAGCAAGGGACAGGGGGAGCTGCCGAGAGTTCAATGTTCTTATGTGTGACATCTCCATAGTCTCATGTACCCATGTGTGACATCTCCATAGTCTCTGTGTACCCATGTGTGACATCTCCATAGTCTCTGTGTACCCATGTGTGACATCTCCATAGTCTCCATGTATCCATGTGTGACATCTCCATAGTCTCCATGTACCAATCTGTGACATCTCCATAGTCTCCATTTACCCATGTGTGACATCTCCATAGTCTCCATGTACCCATGTGTGACATCTCCATAGTCTCCATGTACCAATCTGTGACATCTCCATAGTCTCTGTGTACCCATGTGTGACATCTCCATAGTCTCCATGTACCCATGTGTGACATCTCCATAGTCTCCATGTACCAATCTGTGACATCTCCATAGTCTCCATTTACCCATGTGTGACATCTCCATAGTCTCCTTGTACCCATGTGTGACATCTCCATAGTCTCCATGTACCAATCTGTGACATCTCCATAGTCTCCTTGTACCCATGTGTGACATCTCCATAGTCTCCTTGTACCCATGTGTGACATCTCCATAGTCTCTGTGTACCTATGTGTGACATCTCCATAGTCTCCATGTACCTATGTGTGACATCTCCATAGTCTCCATGTACCCATGTGTGACATCTCCATAGTCTCTGTGTACCTATGTGTGACATCTCCATAGTCTCCATGTACCTATGTGTGACATCTCCATAGTCTCCATGTACCCATGTGTGACATCTCCATAGTCTCCTTGTACCCATGTGTGACATCTCCATAGTCTCCATGTACCAATCTGTGACATCTCCATAGTCTCCTTGTACCCATGTGTGACATCTCCATAGTCTCCTTGTACCCATGTGTGACATCTCCATAGTCTCTGTGTACCTATGTGTGACATCTCCATAGTCTCCATGTACCTATGTGTGACATCTCCATAGTCTCCATGTACCCATGTGTGACATCTCCATAGTCTCCTTGTACCCATGTGTGACATCTCCATAGTCTCTGTGTACCTATGTGTGACATCTCCATAGTCTCCATGTACCTATGTGTGACATCTCCATAGTCTCCATGTACCCATGTGTGACATCTCCATAGTCTCCATGTACCCATGTGTGACATCTCCATAGTCTCTGTGTACCTATGTGTGACATCTCCATAGTCTCTGTGTACCTATGTGTGACATCTCCATAGTCTCCTTGTACCCATGTGTGACATCTCCATAGTCTCCTTGTATGTATGTGTGACATCTCCATAGTCTCCTTGTGCCTATGGGTGACATCTCCATAGTCTCTTGGTACCTGTGTGTGACATCTCCATAGTCTCCTTGTACCTATGTGTGACATCTCCATAGTTTCCTTCTACTGATGTCTTACATCGCCATAGTCTCCTTGTACCCGTGAGTGACATCTGCGTAATCTCCTTGCACCTGTATGTGACACCACCGTAGTCTCCTTGTACCAATGTTTGACATCTCTGTAGTTTCCTTGTAACTATGTGTTACCTCTCCAAAGTTTCCCTGTACCTACGTGTGACATCTCTAGTCTCCTTGAACCTATAGTATCCTTGTACCTATGTGTGACAGCTCCATAGTATGCCTGTACCTGTGTGTGACATCTCCATAATCTCCCGGTACCTGTGTGTGACATCTCCATAGTCTCCCTGTAACTATGTGTGACATCTCCAGTCTCCTTGTACCTATGGAGTTCTTGTACCTGTGTCTGACATCTCCATAGACTTCTTGTGCCTATGCCTTGTACCTATGTGTCACATCTCCATAGTCTCCTTGTACCTATAGACTCCTTGTATCTATGTCTAACATCTCTATAGTCTCCATGTACCTGTGTCTCACATCTCAATAGTCTCCCTGTACCTAGGTGTGACATCTCCATAGTCCCCTTGCACCTATGGACTCCCTGTACCTGTGTCTAACATCTCCATAGACTCCTGTACCTATGTGTCACATCTCCATTGTCTCCTTGTACCTATAGACTCCTTGTACCTATGTGTGACATCACCATAGTCTCCTTGTACCTATAGACTCCTTGTGTCTATGTTTAACATCTCCATAGTTTCCTTCTACCTGTGTCTGACATCTCCATAGCCTCCCTGTACCTGTAGCCTCCCTGTACCTATGTGTGACTTCTCCATAGTCTCTGTGTACCTATGTGTGACATCTACATAGTCTCCTTGTACCTGTGTGTGACATTTCTATAGCCTCCCTGCACCTATGTTTAACATCTCCATAGTCTCCTTGTACCTATGTGTGACATCTCCTCACTTTCCTTGTACCCGTGTGTGACATCTACACAGTCTCCTTACACTTGTGTGTAACATGTCCATAGTCTCCTTGTACTTGTGTGTGATATCTCCATAGTTTCCTTGTATTTATGTGTGACATATCCATGGACTCTTTCTTCGTATGTGTGACATCTCCTTGTACCTTTAGCCTCCCTGTACCTATGTGTGACATTTCCATAGCCTCCCTGTACCTATGTGTGACATCTCCATAGTCTCCTTGTACCTATGTGTGACATCTCCATGGACTCTTTCTTCATATGTGTGACATCTCCATACTGTCCCTATACCCGTGTGTGACACTTTCCTTGTATCTATGTGTAACATCTCCATAGTCTCCTTATAATGTTTTGTGACATCTTCATAGTTTCCTTGTACCTATGTTTGACATATCCATTGTTTCCTTGTACCTATGTGTGACATCTCCATAGTCTACTTGTACCTGTATGTGACATCTCCCTAGTCTCATTGTATCTATAGTCTCCTTGTACCTATGTGTGATATCTCCATAGTTTCGTTCTTCCTATATATGACATATCCATACTCTCCCTGTACCTGTGTGTGACATCTCCGTAGCATCCTTGTACCCGTGTGCCATCTCTATAGTCCCCCTGTACCTGTGTGTGATATCTCCATGATCTCCTTGTACGTGTCTGACATCTCCAGTCTCCTTGTACCTATGTGTGACATCTCCATAGTCCCCTTGTACCTATGTGTGACATATCCATAGTCTCCCTGTACCTCTGTGTGACATCTCCAGTATCCTTGTACCTATGTGTGACATCTCCATAGTCTCCCTGTACCTGTGTGTGACATATCCAGTCTCCTTGTACCTATGTGTGACATATCCATAGTTTCCCTGTACCTGTATGTGACATCTCCATAGTCACATTGTATCTATAGTCTCATTGTACCTATTTGTGATATCTCCATAGTCTCTTTCTTCCTATGTGTGACATCTCTATACTATCCCTTTTCCTGTGTGTGACATCTCCATAGTCTCCTTGTACATGTCTGACATCTCCAGTTTCCTTGTACCTATGTGTGACATTTCCATAGTCTCCCTGTACATGTGTGTGAGATCTCCAAAGTCTCCTTGTACATGTCTCTGACATCTCCAGTCTCCTTGCACCTACGTGTGACATCTCCATAGTCTCCCTGTACCTCTGTGTGACATCTCCATAGACTCCTTGTACATGTGTCTGACATCTCCAGTCTCCTTATACCTATGTGTGACATCTCCATAGTCTCCTTGTACCTGTGTGTGACATCTCCATAGTCTCATTGTATCTATAGTCTCCTTGTACCTATGTGTGATATCTCCAAAGTCTCGTTCTTCCTACATGTGACATCTCCATACTCTCCCTATACCCGTGTGTGACATCTCCGTAGTCTCCCTGTACCTGTGTGTGAGATCTCCATAGTCTCCCTGTACCTGTGTCTCACATCTCCAGTCTCCTTGTACCTATGTGTGACATCTCCATAGTCCCCTTGTACTTATGTGTGACATATCCATAGTCTCCCTGTACCTCTGTGTGACATCTCCAGTCTCCTTGAGCCTATGTGTGACATCTCCATAGTCTCCCTGTACCTGTGTGTGACATCTCCAGTCTCTTTGAACCTATGTGTGACATCTCCATAGTCTCCCTGTACCTGTGTGTGACATCTCCAGTCTCCTTGTACCTATGTGTGACATCTCCATAGTCTCCCTGTACCTGTGTGTGACATCTCCAGTCTCCTTGTACCTATGTGTGACATATCCATAGTTTCCCTGTACCTGTATGTGACATCTCCATAGTCTCATCCTATTTGTGATATATCCATAGTCTCTTTCTTCCTATGTGTGACATCTCCATACTATCCCTGTACCTGTGTGTGACATCTCCATGTTCTCCCTGTACCTGTGTGTAAGATCTCCATAGTCTCCTTGTACATGTGTCTGACATCTCCAGTCTCCTTGTACCTATGTGTGACATTTCCATACTCCCCATGTACCTATAGTGTCCTCATACTTGTGTGACATTTCCATAGTCTGCTTGTACCGATGTCTGACATCCCCATTGTCTCCCTGCGCCTATGTGTGACATCTCCATAGTCTCCTTGTGCCTGGGTGACACCTCCATAGTATCATTGTATCTATAGTCTCTTGTACCTATGTGTGATTTCTCAATAGTCCAACTCTATAATTTCCTTGTACCTAGTCCCTTTGTACCCATGTGAGACATCTCCATAGTTTCCTTGAACCTGTGTGTGACATCTCCATAGCCTTCGTGTACCTATGTGTGACAGCTCCATAGTCTCCATGTACCTGTGTCTGACATCTCTGTAGCCTCCTTGTAACTACGTGTGATATCTCTATAATCTCCTTGTACCTATGTGTGACATCTCCATAGTCTCCTTGCGCCTATAGTCTCCCTGTACCTATGTGTGACATTCCCATAGTCTCCTCGTACCTATGCGTGACAAGTCCATAGTCTCCTTGTATCTATGTGTGACATCTTCATAGTCTCATTGTACCTATGTGTGACATCCCCATAGTCTCCTAGTACCTATGTATGACATCTATCTTCTAGTCTCCCTGTACCTATGTGTGACATCCCCATAGTCTCCTCGTACCTATGCGTGACATGTCCGTAGTCTCCTTGTATCTATGTGTGACATCTTCATAGTCTCATTGTACCTATGTGTGACATCCCCATAGTCTCCTAGTACCTATGTATGACATCTTCTAGTCTCGTACCAATTATTGACATCCCCATAGTCTCCTCGTACCTATGTATGACATCTTCTAGTCTCATTGTACCTATGTGTGACATCCCCATAGTCTCCTCGTACCTATGTGTGACATCTCCGTAGTCTTCTTGCACCTGTGTGAGACATCTCCATAGTCGCCCTGCACTTGTGCCTTTGCAGTTGGGTCTGGTTGAGAGGGTTCCCCTTGAACCACAAATGTCTCCCCTAAAGTTCAGTCCTGTCTGCCATGGGGTCCTGGAATGTAGATCTTTAGGGGGGGCACGATCTGACTCTGAGGTTAAGTGTCAAAACCTCTCCCTCCAATTTCCCCAGCCAGGCCCTTGAATGGCAGAGGTCTGTAGTTCCAGTTGCCTAGGTTTTATAGGTGTCACAGGGGAATGCACAGATGTGTTTTCTCCCAGCCTCCAGTGGAATGAAGCTTGAATTGAAAAGGCACACAAAAGCGATTTTAGAACATGGAAATGCCCACTTTCTAGAAGTGGCATTTCCAAGGTATTACTGACAAAACCACCTTTAACATTGGAAAAGGTTTGTCTTTAGGAATCTAACAATAGTAAACATGGTGAGACCGCCCTACTGCAATCCACTACTGCAGCTAGGATTAATTATAAACGTTCCCTCGTTTTAATCTATGGACAGTCCATGGGCACATGTGTCCTGGCGCACACACAACCCTGCAGGGGCAGGCTGGACACACGCTCTGAGAACACCAGAAGGGTACAAGTGTGCACATATAGGAAAGCCATGCTAGGCTCAGTATATACATGAAAGCACTGACGTGCAAGTGTGCACATATACATCAGCCATGCCTGACTCAGTATTTACATGAAAACACCAACGTGCAAGTGTGCACATAGAGGTAAGCCATGCCAGGCTCCGTGTATACATGAAAGCACCAATGTGCAAGTGTGCACATAGAAGTAAGCCATGCCAGGCTCCGTGTATACATGACGTTACCAATGTGCAAGTGTGCACATAGAGGTAAGCCATGCCAGGCTCCGTGTATACATGACGTCACCAATGTGCAAGTGTGCACATAGAGGTAAGCCATGCCAGCCTCAGTATATACATTAAGTCGCCAATGTTCAAGTGTGCACATATAGGCAAGCCATGCCAGCCTCAGTATATACATGAAAACACCAACGTGCAAGTGTGCACATAGAGGTAAGCCATGCCAGGCTCTGTGTATACATGACGTCACCAATGTGCAAGTGTGCACATAGAGGTAAGCCATGCCAGGCTCCGTGTATACATGACGTCACCAATGTGCAAGTGTGCACATAGAGGTAAGCCATGCCACCCTCAGTATATACAAGAAAACACCAACGTGCAAGTGTGCACATACAGGCAAGCCATGCTAGGCTCAATATATACATTAAGTCACCAATGTGCAAATGTGCACAGATAGGAAAGCCATGCTTGGCTCAATATATACATTAAGTCACCAATGTGCAAATGTGCACCTAGAGGTAGGTACCACGTCCTAGCTTATGTAGGGAGGGCATGTGTACACACAGTGTGAAAGTGCCCAGGGCCCTAATGCACTCGGAGAGGATCAACAGAACCTCAAGGAAGAGCCAGTCTCTTCGGTAGGAAACCCACATGGGGGTTCTACCCTACCAGGGCATGGGACGTCTGGTGTACCTGCCCTGCCTTCGGCCTGCTCCACCCTCCGGGGGTGTGGCTGAGGGGTGCTGCAGGGGTAGTGGAAGGCCTACTCAGGGCTGGCCCCAATGAGGGTGATACCACCCTGAGCGTACACGCACCTGCGCCTCCACGGGCCTGCACTAGCAGTGTATTTCATATTGATCACTACTCTGGTGGGTGGCACATTTAGCACAACGCCTACTACTGGCCAGGGCCGCGTCCACCCCGGGTATGTGGGGTACCTTGTTACAGGGGATACTCAGTCCAGCACCTCAACCAACCATGTAAGCGCCTAATCCTGGCATGAGTAGGAAGAGCACGTGCACTTTTCCCCTGCAGTACAGTGGGGAAGTGCCCAGAGTGTGAAGTCCACGCACAAAGTGTCAGCAAATACTGAGAGAAAAAAGCAAAACATTTCAGGGAAATCCCCTAAGAAGGGCTCAAACCCCACGCAAGCGAGGTACTGCTGGTGGCGAAGCTAGGACTTGCTGAAGGACTTGGACACTTACATTTTTACATTTCACAAAGGAGACCGATCCATCTGAAATATGCAAACATAAATCCTGTTTCACCTCTTTCATTCACATCATGCATTGAACAAGCATTTGCAATGCCACCTAATTAACTTTAGAAAAGAAGAGAAGAAAGAAGGAAAGAAGAAGGAAAGAAGAAAGAAAGAAAGGAAAGGAAACAAAGGAAGAAAAGAAAAGAATGAAAAGAGGAAGGAAAAAAGAACAGGAAAAAAGGAAGGAAAGAAGGAAGGAAGGGAAAAGAATGACAGAAGAAATGAAGGAATGAAAGAGGGAAGGAAGAAAAAAGGAAGAAAGAAAGAATGAAAGATCAAAAGAAAGAACAAAAGGAAACAGAAAAGAAAGAAAAAAGAAAGAAAGAAAGAAAGAGAGCAAAAAGAAACAAGAAAGAAAGAAAGAAAGAAAGAAAGAAAGAAAGAAAGAAAGAAAGAAAGAAAGAAAGAAGGAAAAATAGAAAGAAAAGAAGGAAGAAAGAAAGAAAAAAGAAAGAATGCTTAACAGACTGTTAGGGTTGCAAAGATGGAGTGACCCCGTGAGCTTATCAGAGTTCATGTGAGCTGCCGGTGTGAAGAAGCAGCGCTCAGACAAACAAGGAACTTACTTCAGCGTCGACAGGAGACGGGAACTGGTAAAGCTGCAATGTGCCTTGTGCGCTCAGACCCTGCGAGCACAGCAGGCTCAACAAACAGAGACAACATTAAAGTAGTAATAAACTAAAAACAAAAACACTGGCACTGAAGGGAGCTACCTCCTTCTGCAAGAGATAAACGCAGTCATTCAAAGTAAAGCTAGCTAGTGGCTGAAGAAGGCGGACCCAATGCCCCAGGCTATATTCAGTAGTGGGCGGAATCAACATATGAATGACATAGGAATAGACCAATAGAGAGAGGTGGTTGCAAGCCCCTTCGTGTAAATATATTATGCACAGAATTTTGGTATAATCCAAAGATCTTGGCTAACACCAGACATAAACATGAAGTGTGCTGCAGCAAACGAAATGCAGGCAAACTGCCCAGTATGTAGGACGCTCATGCAATGTGTGGAGTTTGTGTGTTTTTCCATGGACCATGTTTTGCTGCTCAGGAGAACTACACAAACGGCATAAACCGTCCAACCTGCATGAACTGCACAATCCACACAAACTACTTGAACTACATAACTACACAAATTGCATGAACTGCACAAACTGCATGAACTGCACAACCCACACAAACTACTTGAACTGCATAACTACACAAATTGCATGAACTGCACAAACTGCATGAAATGCACAACTCACACAAACTACTTGAACTGCATAACTACACAAATTGCATGAACTACACAGAATGCATGAACTGCACAAACTGCATGAACTGCATAAACCAACCATTCTGCATAAACCACACAAACTGCATGAACTGCAAAAACCACACAGAATGCATAAACCACGCAAACAATATGAACTACATAAACCACACAAACTGCATGAACTGCATAAACCGAACAAACTGCATAAACCGCACAAACTGCATGAACTGCAAAACTCACATCGAGTGCATGACCTACACAAACAATATGAAAAGCATAAACCACACAAACTATACGAACCGCAGAAACTGCATGAAGTGCATAAACCGCAAAACCACACAAACTGCATGAACTGCACAAACTTCATGAACTGTATAAACAACACAAACTACAGGAACTGCATAAACCACACAAATTGCATGAACTGCATAAATAGCACAAACCACACAAACTGCATGAACTGCACAACCTGCATAAAACGCAAAACCACACAAACTGCATGAACTGCACAAACTGCATGATCTGTATACACAACACAAACTTCATGAACTGCATAAACCACACAAGCTGCACAAGCTGGATGAGCTGCATACACCAGACTAATTGCATGAACTACATAAACCACACAAACTGCATGAACTTCAAAAACCACACAGAATGCATAAACCACACAGTCAACATCAACTGCATAAACCACACAAACTGCATGAACCGAACAGACTACATGAACTGCATAAATCACACAAACTGCATGAACTGAATAAACCGCAAAACCACACAAACTGCATGAACTGGATAAACAACACAAACTGCATGAACTGCATAAATCACACAAAATGCATAAGCCACACAAACTATAGTAATGCATAAATCACACTCACTGCATGAACTTTCTCCTGCAGAGTGGACCAATGCATCACATATCGCCCAATTTCATTCTGAGAGCAAATTGAGAAAAATGGGCAGTTTTCCAGCATTTCACAATTTGGCAAATTGTTTTTCCCACATCAGAAATAATCCCATCTCCACTCCCTAAAATTAAGATTGTGCGAAATATGTGTAATGTTGTGAAATTTGTGAAATTACGCATAATTATGCCAAACGGAAATCTATATTCCGCACTATATTTATTCTTGCAAGAGCGCATTTGAACAAAAGCACCGCAAGCAACAGCAATTCACATTCCGTTGTTCCTGTGCGTTCGCAGTAAATATTTACCACAAATGCTGGGCTCGCTGTAAATGTTACTGTGAGTGGTGCGTAATTACACGAAGTGGCGTAATTACTTTTCACCATACATAGAATACACTTAAACGTGTAAAGAATGTTTTGGAAGCATAGACTAGAGCAAAAAAAGCAGAAGGGGAATGGTGTAAACAGAAAGGGCAACAAGCATTTGCAATGCAACGGGTCTCGCTTTTGCTCGAGTTAGAGCTATTGGCGTTGTAAATTCCTAATTGGACTTTTCTTGCCATATAAATTGAAAATGAAAAGTAAAACAGTTGACATAAGCGAGTCGATTCAAAGCGCCACGGCCGCCATGAGCGTGAAGGAGACACTTCACCAAGAGTGCATCCACTATAGCGGCTCCATGGATTAAGCCCTTGCTGTGCGGGTGAATATAACTTAAAACCAGAAAAAACTGAACGAAAATGAAAGCGCTACAAAACCCTTGTGATCAGGCTCAGCGCTTATTTTAAAAAGCCCACTTGTACTGTAAACCAGCCAATTGAAATTATCAAAGGCAAAACATTTACACTATGAAACAATAATTTTTTATCTGAATTTGAGCAAAGTAGCCTTTCCCTTAATTAAATGAAAGTGGGGAAAGAATGCAAATCTATGGGCGGTGCTTTCGAAAGAAACATAAACTGTGACATCATGGTGTGAAGAGCACTAGGGGCCAGATGTACGAAGCTTTTTTCATGGTGCAAACAGCGAAATTTGCTGCTTGCGCCATGCAAAAAGCATATTGTGATGCTCATTCCCATTTTGCGAGTCGGTAACCTGGTTATCGACTCGCAAAATCGGAATGCGACTCGCAAATAGGAAGGGGTGTCCCCCTTCCTATTTGCGATTCGCATCGCAATGTAGAATTGCTTGGTGACCGCAAACGCGATCGCAAAGCAATTCGCAGTTACCACCAGTGTCACACTGGGGGTAACCCATTGGCAAAAGGGAAGGGGTCCCAATGGGAACCCTTCCCCTTTGTGAATGGCCCTGTAAACATTTTTTCCTATGGACCACTGCCTGCTCTGAAAAAATGAAACACAAACGTTTCATTTTTTCGTTTGTATTGCAAACCGTTTTCCTTTAAGGAAAACGGGCTGCAATACCAAAAAAAAACTGCTTTATTGAAAAGCAGTCACAGACATGGTGGTCTGCTATCTCCAGCAGGCCACCATCCCTGTGAGTGCTGCGAATCGTAAGGGGGTCGCAAATTGCGAGCCACCTCATTAATATTAATGAGGTGGGTCTTTGCGACCCCCTTGCGATTCGCAGATGGTGTCAGGGACACCATCCTGCATTCGGGTTTGCGAATTGCAAATTGCAAGTCGCCCAGACTCGCAATTTGCAAGTCGCAAACTCGGAATTCCCTACATCTGGCCCTTGATCTCTTCCTTGAGTGTGGAGGAGGATGTGGGCCTGGTCCCATCTTGTCAAAGATGGTAAAACAGACAGGGATCAGAGTCTCAGAAGACAGAGCCATAGTGATCTCTTGAGGGTATGTTCCAATAACAAAAGAAATGCTAACATCTCTCTGGGACTGTGGTGTCATTGAAACCCCTAGGAACTTCACGGTGACTTGTTTGAAATAAGAAAAAACTGAAAAAATGAGCTTACAAATGAAAAGGATAGAAACATACCATCTATTTAGAGAGTACAAGTTCACGCATATAAATAAATACAACATACACCAGCTACGGCACCCATATAAAATACACACAGCGTGTGTTTATAAAGAAAAAACACAAACAAATCTATTGTGTAGGTTTAAAAACGACAGCATGAGATGCAGCGCACCGTGGCACAGAAGCAGCTGGAGCAGGAGGACGAGTTGCACGTGGCCACGAGCTGCCACAGGACTAGCCACCCTGCCATGGCGAGCAGAGGGGCAGGAACCAGTGGCTGAAGTCACAGAGCAGTGGGACGGAGCCAGCAGCACCTCCGCTGAGCATTCATTTGTTATTGTGCGAATAAGCAAGTCAATTCAAAGCGCCACGGCTGCCATGAGCGTGAGCGCGAAGGAGAGACACAAAAGGAAGAAGAAGTTCACTTGCAGTCAAAGTTATCGGCAAAAGTGCAATTACCCATGTATCAGGGGCAACAGCCACAGTGGTAACAAAACCTCCCCAAGGAGGGACAAATGTAAACCATTCACCAACGACAATAAAGTATTTTTGAAATGCAAGCCCGTGAATGAGTGATAGTGATGGGCGGGCGGTGGGCGTGGTTAAAATGCCAGATACATACCAACACGTCGGAAACGCAGGCTGCTATGCTCAACCTAAAAAGGAGAGTGGCTGGTGAGTGTTTAGAGGGGGCAGGGAGGACATTGAGGGCTCAGAGGAAGCAGTGAGAATGACAAACACTGAAGGTGTACAGCCAGTGGGGGTTGGGGGTAGAAGGGACTGGGACCTGGAGCAGGTTCCACAAGGTGTAAGGACTCTGGTTAGAAGTTGACATTTCAGGAAAGCCAATTATACTACATAGCATGTTTGCTGGTGTGTGTTGGTTGGACAAACCTTACAGCCGTAGCCGGGGGGAGTTGTGGTGATTCTACAGGAGTGTCCAAGTCCAGGGAGTGAAGACAGAGCACCGAGCCTCAGACCTACTGCACCCAAGAGTGCAGCTACTACATACAATATAGGAGGCTGCCACAGACACACTCACTTCTTCCTGACACACAGACACTCCTCCAGCATACATCCAAGAAACACATCTGTTCACCTCCCAGACACACAATGGTCACAAAAGTGGGTGGAGGGGGAACTACAGTATTCCGTCTGTTCCGGGACTGTGTTAAGATGGATAGCCTGGGGGTACCATGAACGATACAGCGCAGCCAAGGTACCCTGATGGCCGATACAGCGCTAAAGTACCCTGATGGCTGATATAGCACTAAAGTACCCTGATGGGCGATATAGTGCTGTACAGAGTTGATTGAGAAATATTGACCCTGCTGTGTGTGTGTGTACACATGAACACCCTTAAACTAACTCCTGTATACTCCCGAAGGCACCAAACATCTGCTGAGGACACTTCAATGGGGTGAATAATATTCAGCCTGCTAGATCAACCCCTCCGCTCCCTGAAGCGCAATGCACGAAGGCGTCGCAGCGCTTTAGCAAAATGGTAGAATGCCTCAACTGCATTAGAATTCGGTTTCTGTGAAGTGCAGTCTAAGTTGAGGACTGGACATGCATTTTTTATTTTTTTCTGGGTTCTGGAGATCAGGAGTAGGTCATTTTGTTTTCTGGGTTCTGGAGATCAGGAGTAGGTAATTTTGTTATCTGGGTTCTGGAGAGCAGGAGTAGGTCATTTTGTTTTCTGGGTTCTGGAGAGCAGGAGTAGGTCATTTTGTTTTCTGGGTTCTGGAGAGCAGGACTAGGTCATTTTGTGTTCTGGAGAGCAGGAGTAAGTCATTTTGTTTTCTGGGTTCTGGATAGCAGCAGTAGGTCATTTTGTTATCTGGGTTCTGGAGAGCAGGAGTAAGTAATTTTGTTTTCTGGGTTCTCGAGAGCAGGAGTAGGTCATTTTGTTTTCTGGGGTCTGGAGAGCAGGACTAGGTCATTTTGTGTTCTGGGGAGCAGGAGTAGCTCATTTTGTTTTCTGGGTTCTGGAGAGCAGCAGTAGGTCATTTTGTTATCTGGGTTCTGGAGAGCAGGAGTAGGTCATTTTGTTTTCTGGGTTGTGGAGAGCAGCAGTAGGTCATTTTGTTTTCTAGGTTCTGGAGAGCAGGAGTAGGTCATTTTGTTTTCTGCGTTCTGGAGAGCAGGAGTAGCTCATTTTGTTTTCTGGGTTCTGGAGAGCAGGAGTAGGTCATTTTGTTTTCTGGGTTGTGGAGAGCAGCAGTAGGTCATTTTGTTTTCTGGGTTCTGGGGAGCAGGAGAAGGTCATTTTGTTAAGTTTTCTGGGTTCTGGAGAGCTGGAGTCATTTTGCTATCTGGGTTCTGGAGAGCAGCAGTAGGTCATTTTGTTTTCTGGGTTCTGGAGAGCAGGAGTAGGTCATTTTGTTTTTTGGATTCTGGAGAGCAGGAGGAGGTCCTTTTTTTAGTTCTCTGGGTTCTGGAGATCTGGAGTCATTTTGTTTTCTGGGTTCTGGAGAGCAGGAGTAGGTCATTTTGTTATCTGGGTTCTGGAGATCAGGAGTAGGTCATTTTGATATCTGGGTTCTGGAGATTAGGAGTAGCTCATTTTGTTTTCTGGGTTCTGGAGAGCAGGAGTAGGTCATTTTGTTTTCTGGGGTTTGGAGAGCAGGAGTAGGTCATTATGTTATCTGGGTTCTGGAGAGCAGGAGTAGGTCATTTTGTTATCTGGGTTCTGGAGAGCAGGAGTAGGTCATTTTGTTATCTGGGTTCTGGAGAGCAGGAGTAGCTCATTTTGTTTTCTCAGTTCTGGAGAGAAAGAGTAGGTAATTTTGTTTTCTGGATTCCAGAGAGCAGGACTAGGTCATATTGTTTTCTGGGTTCTGTAGAGCAGGAGTAGGTCATTTTGTTCTCTGGGCTCTGTACAGCAGGTGTAGGTCATTTTGTGTTCTGGAGAGCAGGAGTAGGTCATTTTGTTTTCTGAGGTTTGGAGAGCAGAGGTAGGTCATTTTGCTTTTTATGGGTTTTGGAGAGCAGGAGTAGGTCATTTTGTTTTCAGGGTTCTGGAGAGCAGGAGTAGGTCATTTTGGTTTTTAGGGGTTTTGGAGAGCAGGAGAAGGTCATTATGTTATCTGGGTTCTGGAGAGCAGGAGTAGGTCATTTTGTTTTCTGGGTTCTGGAGAGCAGGAGTAGGTCATTTTGATTTCCGGGTTCTGGAGAGCAGGAGTAGGTCATTTTGTTTTCTGGGTTCTGGAGAGCAGGAGTAGCTCATGTTGTGTTCTGGAGAGCAGGAGAAGGTCATTTTGTTTTCCTGGGTTTTGGAGATGAGGAGTACGTCATTTTGTTTTCTGGGTTCTGGCAAGCAGAAGTAGGTAATTTTTGTTTTCTGGGTTCTGGAGAGCAATAGAAGGTACATTTTGTTTTCTGGGTTCTGGAGAGCAGGAGTAGGTCAATTTGTTTTTATGGGTTCTGGAGAGCAGGAGTAGGTCATTTTGTTTTCTGTGGGTTGGAGAGCAGGAGAAAGCCATTTTTTTCTGGGTTCTGGAGAGCAGGAGTAAATCATTTAGTTTTTTATGGATTCTGTAGAGCAGGAGAAAGTCATTTTTTTCTGGATTCTGGAGAGCAGGAGTAGGTCCTTTTGTTTTCTGGGTTCTGGGGAGCAGCAGTAGGTAATTCTGTTTTCTGGGTTCTGAAGAGCTGGAGTCATTTTGTTATCTGGGTTCTGCAGAGCAGGAGTAGGTCATTTTGATTTTTATGGGTTCTGGAGAGCAGGAGTAGGTATTTTTGCTGAAATCTTAAGGCAGATCTGCGTGTCCTTTGCCTCTTGGTGATGTAGGATCCTGGAATTCTTAAGGCCAGACCCAAGTGGTTCCAAATAGAGATTAAATAGCGCTGCAGACAAAATTGATCCCTGAATTAACACCATCTTGTAGGGTGACTGAGAGGCAGAGGAGAAATGTGTGTGAGGGAGACAGAGACCTCAACATGAGTTAAAAGTCAAGGAGACTGACCTAAAGGTACAAGGGGAGAGGCTGAGATATCAGTAAGGACACCTGTGCTGGTGTGAGACGCCTTGAAGAGACGTGTGAGGACTGACATCCTATATATATTTAATTTCTTGCCTTCTAAACATTCCAGAATACTGAAAATAGTTCGATACGCAGGGCAGCTTGTAGCTGGTTTCATTATTTTGGCATAAAATACAAAAATAAGAATGTGGGTCATCTGCAGATGTCTTACGTTTTCCCTGCATGTTTCTTCTCTCCCCTCCCCCTCAATAAAACAGAAATCTTTTTGCAGGTTTTTACGTACATTCACAAGATTCGGCCTACCGCCATCGATGGGTAAGCGCTTGATTTTGGGAAACAGGCTGTGAACAATGTAAGTCCAGATAAAGTGTGCCTGTGGTAGTGTGAGGTGGGTAAGAGAGGGCCTGAGGCCTACCACTCTGAGTGCCCAGAGGACACACCAACTGGTTCCATGCCCACTCCAGCTCACAACTGGACTTTATTCTTAGGTCTCTGCCACGGGCAAGGCTGTAGTTGGAGAGCAGGGTCTTCACACAGATAAGTGCTGAGCCACCTAGGTAGGAGGTAAGATGTCTGTTAGCTCCTAGGCCCTCACAAGCAGCCACAGCATCACTGCTCCTGTCAGGCTCCATTCAGTGCCCAGACCCCCACAATCCACACTCAGCATTCTCCAGGATGGCTACTCAGCAGACAAGAACACAGCAGGGCACTCCATCATCCCCCTTCCTAAGACACAGGTGAAACCTCACATACATGAAAAGACAGCTGAGCCCTAACAGGGCAAACTGATACTTCGAGATGTAGCAGCACCTGGGTGCAATGGGAGCTCCATTCACTAGTAATGTTTCGAGATCCTGAGAAGGCTCTGGACTCAATCACCAACCCAACCAACAGCAGAGGTTACCACAGATCATTTCTGGCCCTCTTAGTTTGCTGCTAATGATTAGGTTAGGCACTGAGTCTGTTCACGCATCTCAGAGCAGCTCACATACCTCACTCGACAAGGCACATGAAGGTGGCTCCTCAGTATGTCAGTGCCTCAAAGATACATCCTTGTGGCTCGTACTTGTTTGTGGAAACCCCATCCCGAAAAATTCTAATCCAGCAATCTCATGTTAGCAATCTCTGTATGTTTTTCCCCACAGCTTGTTTGTGGAACAAGTATGCCTGGAGTTAGTACACAATCTATTTTTCCTGACTGAGACCATAGTAGATAAATACTGATAGAAGCAGGACATAACGGTAGACATACCACGACTAAATTATTCCTAGATCTCAACCAGTGCTTGTAGTGCCAACTAGAAACAAAATCATCAAAACTGTTCCACAATGAAATATTTGTGAATCACAAACTGCATTTCTTAAAGCACTCCCTATCTAGTAACACACACTCTTGCACTGGTTTAGCGACATACACTCTGCTTGCAGCAGACTCCACACTCAGCATGGAATGCTCGTGCATGTATGACTGCAGCTAGCTCATGTATGACTGCAGCTAGCTCATGTATGACTGCAGCCAGCTCATGTATGACTGCTGCTAGCTCATGTATGACTGCAGCTAGCTCATGTATGACTGCTGCTAGCTCATGTATGACTGCAGCTAGCTCATGTATGACTGCTGCTGGCTCATGTATGACTGCAGCTAGCTCATGTATGACTGCTGCTCGGGTATTGTTGCTGCTGGCTCATCTATGACTGTAACTAGCTCATGTATGACTGCTGCTAGCTCATGTATGACTGCTGCAGGCCTATGTATGACTGCTGCTGACTCATGTATGACTGCTGCTGACCTATGTATGACTGCTGCTGGCCTATGTATGACTGCAGCTAGCTCATGTATGACTGCTGCAGGCCTATGTATGACTGCTGCTCGGGTATTGTTGCTGCTGGCTTATCTATGACTGCTGCTAGCTCATGTATGACTGCTGCAGGCCTATGTATGACTGCTGCTGACTCATGTATGACTGCTGCTGGCCTATGTATGACTGCTGCTGGCCTATGTATGACTGCTGCTAGCTCATGTATGACTGCTGCAGGCCTATGTATGACTGCTGCTGGCCACTGTATGACTGCAGCTAGCTCAGGTATGACTGCAGCTAGCTCATGTATGACTGCTGCAGGCTATGTATGACTGCTGCTGACTGATGTATGACTGCTGCTGACTCATGTATGACTGCTGCTGGCTCATGTATGACTGCTGCAGGCTTATATATGACTGCTGCTGGCCTATGTATGACTGCAACTAGCTCATGTATGACTGCTGCTAGCTCATGTATGATTGCAGCTAGCTCATGTATGACTGCAGCTAGCTCATGTATGACTGCTGCAGGCCTATGTATTACTGCTGCATGCCTATGTATGACTGCTGCAGGCCTATGTATGACTGCTGCTCGGGTATTGTTGCTGCTGGCTCATCTATGACTGCAGCTAGCTCATGTATGACTGCAGCTAGCTCATGTATGACTGCTGCTAGCTCATGTATGACTGCTGCTAGCTCATGTATGACTGCTGCAGGCCTTTGTATGACTGCTGCAGGCCTATGTATGACTGCTGCTGGCCTATGTATGACTGCTGCTGACTCATGTATGACTGCTGCTGGCCTATGTATGACTGCTGCTGACTCATGTATGACTGCTGCTGGCCTATGTATGACTGTTGCTAGCTCATGTATGACTGCTGCTGGATCGTGTATGACTGCTGCTGGCTCACCAATGTCATTGAGTGAGAGAGCAACATATGGGGTGAGAAGAGGCACATGAGGAAGAAAGAAACATGGAGCACAGGAGGCAGAAGCACATGGAAGAGAATGAGCAACACAAGAGATGGAGAGCAACACATAGCGCTGGGGGGGGGGTGTTTGGCAGGGAAGAAGCTTATGAGGGAGCGAGCAGGAAAACACAAGCACTCTCAAGGAGGCTGGGCTCAAGGGGAGGGACGAACAGAAGATAGCTCAAGCTAAACCATCAAATAAGAAGCAAGCAAATAAGAGTGACAATAAATCCACCCAATTGTAAGCAATGAGAGGCCGGTAAGCCCACTGTAATTTATGATGTCTTTTTGCAACTGGACATCTTGTTCCGATAGAGAAGACCTTAAAAAAAAAAAAAACAACACTGCTGAAACACTGTGTCAAAAGAAGTGTCAAATGTCCAAGTATACCAGTAGTCCACTCAGGGCTACGAGGATGATCTCCTATTTATGAGTTGTTAATTCTCTCATACAAACCTTATGACTTCCTCTACTTACCACAATGGAAGCAGGCAGCAAACCTCTCAAAAAGGAAAAAGGTGTTAGTGCTCGGTGGCATGAGAGATGGAAAATGTTACAGCATTCGTGAACAAGAATTTTCAATTCTATTAAAGACACAGAGGTGAATTCTCTGTTGTCGGCTTACTCTCAAGATTAGAGATTCTACAGAAATATCCTTTCTGTAGACATGACATAAACCAGCTGTGATCCCTCATCTGTTCCTGATCTATGTCATTTCTGCATAATCTCCAGCAGTATATTTCTCCCAATAGGCTTTGGAGGCAGACGTACTAAGAATACATTTAGCAAAAGGCAATTTGCACACTGACGTTTACCAAATGCATTGGTATTTTGCAAAACAACATATGTACAATAGGTCAGTTCACAAAATACTGATTCAGTGTAGGTTGCACTATGATTCGTTGCCATCACAGGGATGAGGGCCTGCTGGGTTGACAAACCACCAGGTCTGTGCTTGCTTTTTAAGCAAAGCAATTATTATTTTTTTGTTTTCCATAAAAGAAAACAAGATGCATTAAAAAAGGAAATAAAGGTTTTATAATTATGTTGTCATTTGTTTTACAAATGTCTTTGTCAACATTCATAAGAGGTTCTCAGGCATCCAGGTGGCTGAGTCGCTGCCGTAACAACACTATGGCCCTCATTACAACTTCGGAGGTCTTCATAGAAGACCGCCGAAGCTGCGGGCTCCAGTATACTGCCAGTGCTGGCGGTATTTCTGGCTCCCTATTAATCTTCCCCACTGGGCCAGAGGACGGTAACAGTGTTACCATCTGCTGACCCAGCAGAAAAGTCACATCAACATTGCTGCCGGCTCGTAATAGAGCCGGCGGCAATGCTGATGTGCAGCAGGTGCAGTAGCACCCGTCGCACATTTCACTGCCTAAAATTCGGCCAGTGAAATGTGCGATGAGGCTGTGCCTGGGGGCCCCTGCACTACCCATGCCAAGTGCATGGGCAGTGCAGGGGCCCCCAGGGGACCTCAAGTCCCCTTTATCGCCAGCCTTTCCATGGCGGTGTTTACCACCGTGGCAAGGCTGGCGGTCGGGGACTCATAATCCCCAGGGCAGCGGTGATACCGCCAGCTTACCGCCGCCCGCCAGGGTTGTAATGAGGCCCTATATCTCCATCTTCGTGCTTGTCAGAAAATGGCAGAAACATTTGACAAATCAATCTAAAGGCCTGGTTGAAGAAGCCGGAAACCATGAACGCTCACTGGTAAAATAGTCTTTCCAGTGAACAAAGAGCTGTACCAGCCTCTGAAAATCCATTAATCACAGATCTCACTAACTTCATATTCTAATTCCCCATCTACCATGACAGGAGAATTCCAACAAAAAGGATAAGGCACCAAAGGCTTCATCTGGGAGACATGAACACTAAGAAGAGTTAGAAAGACAGAGTCTAAAGGTAACATGATTGATTTGTTGGGTATTACAAAGTTTTCAAAATATCAAAGACAAAACCAGACTAGCAATGCTCAAGTGGGCAGGAACTGGGAACACAGCCAAGCCTTAGCTGAAGCCTTATTTGGAGTGGCATTACAGAAACACTTCGGATACTGTTCAGACTATGGTTGATCCTCTCAGTCTATCCATTGGATTGTGGATGGTAAACTGAGGACAGAGCTTGATGGATACCCGGGGGAGAACACATTGAGCACTACAACCTAGAAAATAGTATGGAGAGCCACTGTCTGAGATTATGGTGTTAGGAAACCCTTGAAGGCAAAATATATCAGCCACAAAATTCCTTGCCATTTTGTTAGTAGGTGGAAGCTCCGGGAACAAAGAAAAATAAGCCATCTTGGAAAAGAGGTTTACAGTAACCATGATCATCTGGTTTCCTCCAGAAGGAGGAAAGTCCACAATAAAGTTGGCAGAAATTGTGTGCTATTGATGAGGAGGGGCAGGCAACTGAAACTTAAAAGCTTATTGTGGGTTGCGTTGGATTGTGCACAGACAGAAGAGGATTTAACATGTAGCTCTACATCCTGGCAAACAACGGGCCACCAGAAGGAACGTAAGACTAACTCTAAGGTTGACTTAACTGCAGAGTGACTTGCTACTTCAGTGTTGTAACACATCCTCAGAACATTGGTTTGAGTTTCCTTAGTAGGGAGAAACAAGGACTGCTAGAAAAAAATAAGCATCCTGGTGGGAGGAAAAGAGTACTTGACTATGCAGCGCATCAAGGTCTTTCAGTCTTCGGGAGAGGTCTCGATCTGAGTGCCTCTCACACACTGTAAAAAGGACCTTGCCAGACAGACAACTTTATCAGGAAGCAAAAGGACAGGTGACTCAGAATCCTCAACCACAATGCCCTACCAAGGCAAGGCATCAGCAAGTGTGTTCTGTATGGCAGAGATGTGCATAATTAAAAAATAATTTGAGAAAAGAATTAGGCCAGAGAGCTTGTTTGCTGTTTCTAAAGTGCATGCTGTTAAGAAACTGGAAATTTTGATGGCCCGTCCAAACCTCAAAAGATTCGACTGCACCCATTAAAAGATGCTGCCACTCCATACAGGGATGCATGATGGCCAAGAGCTTGTGTTCTGGATACCTTGCTCACATGAAATGAGTACATGGGAGAGATAAAAACTGGATGGTTCAAGTTGTGCATCTCCAGAGCAGAAGAAGAATCACTCTAGCAGCAAACTTTGAAGCGCCAGTAATCACAATTAATTTCCTGGATGGATCTGTGAGTCAGGCAACAGGAGACTGGGTAAAAACGTTCTTGAAATTGACAAAGACCTCCTGGGCTTTAGGAGCTCAAGAAAATGTTTTAGCTAGCTGTTCTTCTTCAAAGTTGCAGATAAAGGCTATTCATTTTGGCAGGTATTTTAATAAACTGTCCCAAATAACCTCCTTGCTTAAGAAGATTTCAAGGGATTGAAAAAAACAGGAACTAGGAATACAAGAATGGATTTTTTTCTGGAGTGAAGAGTCAGGATCAGTAAGTGGAGGGAGTGAGGAAACAAGGGAAGGAGCATGGCTTTGTTGCATCACACCCTCCAGCATTCCGCCTCCTTGGCAAGCTTCTTGGGGATCAATAAGCTTGCTGTTAATCAAGTGCTGGCGCAGCTCTGGAGAACAGCGACTAGACAAGTGCTCCTATGCAATCAAATTGTACAGACCCTAATGGCCTGTTACCTCGCTGCCCTTCCCACAACCATCCAGTGCTCTGCAGAAAGAATCAACATACTCAACCTAAGTTTGAGAACCCAGTTTAATACTTTCCCTAAACTTTACCCTGTAACTCTCTGGGGTGGGACCATACCTCCCGGTCAGTGCGTCCTTCATGGCAGGGCACCTTATCTGATTCTCTACTTCTAAGGCCAACCCTCCACTGAGAAATACTTCCACATGCCTGCCCCCCAATCTTTCCCAGTAACACTGTGCATCCTCAGTGCCTCATCATAACCCCTGAACCACTGTTCTTTGTCATCCCCTACAAGAAAATCTTTCACCATATCCTTAGGTATATGTACCTTCCCCACAGATCACACTGGAGAACTGCTGCCACCACCTGTGCCTGACCTGCTCTTTAGATCCAGCTCCTTCAGGCTCAGATCTTGAGCTAAAAGCATTTTCTTCTACTCAATGGTGATTTTCTCTTTCCCTGTCTCTCTTTTGAACCTGGCTAGTTCCAACTGAAGCTCCATCTCATGTTTCAGCTTTAGCTTCTCCAGCTCCACTCGAAGCCTCCTGCCTGTTCTCCATCTCCTCTGGGGTCATACCTCCTGAAGAAACACTGCTGCTGGCCCTGGAAAATGTATTCCTCCCAGACAGATCCTGATTAAACACAAAATCATCCTGAAGGTGCTGCTCCTTTCCCTCCACAATAGGATTCTCCTCCTCTGTGAGCTCACCAGCCTCCTTTGCTGCCAACCAGTCCCTCAGCACCTTTTGCGGCTCCTCCTTTTTAGTGAGGCTTTAAATAGGACATTTGAGCTCCTTGCAGAACTTGTTGATCTTCACGTGTCAGCTCCTCCCACCACTCTAGTCCAGGAAGACCCATCAGGATACCTCAGCTCTCTGTGTGACTGTCTACATTGAATGCACAAATAGCCTGTGAGCCTGTCAGATGTCTATTCCACAGGCAGGCAGAGGCACAGAATGGTGAAGAGAGAAAATGCGTACTTTGTAAAAGTGCCATTTTCAAACTTACAATCTAAAAACCACCTTCACCAAAATATGTATTTTTAAATTGTGAGTTCAGAGTTCCAAACTCCATATCTCCATCTGCTCCCAATGGAAAATTACACTTAAAAAATATTTTAAGGCAATCCCAATGTTACCCCTATGGGAGAGATAAGCCTTGCAATAGTAAAAGACCAAATTAGCAGTATTTCACTTTCAGGACATGTTCACACCAGTACATGTCCTATCTTTTAACTACACTGCACCCTGCCCATGGGGCTACCTTGAGATTACTTTAGGGGTGACTTACATGTAGTAAAAGGGCCTGGCAAGTAGGTGCAAGTTTAAAACTGCCCACATTCACACTGCAGTGGCAGGTCTGAGACATGTTTACAGGGTTGCTAATATGGGTGGCACAATCAGTGTAGCAGGCCGCCCACTAGTAATATTTGATTTACAGGCCCGGTACACACATGGTGCATGTTACTAGGGGCTTACTACAAAATCTAATATGCCAACCATGAATAAACCAATTACCAATACAATTTAGACAGAGAGCACTTGCACTATAGCACTGGTCAGCAGTGGTAAAGTGCCCAGAGTCCTAAAGCCAGCAAAAACAAAATGCAGCACACAGTCAAGACCAGGAGGTCAGAGGTAACACGTTTAGGGATAACACTGCAAAAAGGGCCATTTCCAACAAAGTGCCATTCCCTTTTGTATGCTGATGACTTTTGTATTGGATATTTTGTGCTGTGATTATATTGTTGTCCTCTGTTGTGGACTATATCAATAAAGGTGCAGCAACCATTACTGAGTTTCTAAACTTGCCTAAAACAATAACCAAACATTGTAGAAATGTGGTTCACATTTGTGAAATCTATGTGTTGGTTGCCTTGGACATATATAGAAGTAAACATTAATCTGTAAAATCTATTTTAAAAAATAGATGAGAAATACAAGAACCTGCCACTATCTATTTTGGTTCAGCCAATGACAGTGGAACACAAATGTTTTACGCTCTTTGCAAAATAACAAGAAGGGGGTTAAAACATTGTTCTAAACAAACACTCAATAAAACAAAATAGCATAATTACACTGTATTTTCCTAACACTCTGAATCCATACATTGTCTGATATTCAAGACGCTTACTTTGCTGCTTTTCTCCAAATCCCCCCAGCCCCCCCAATTTTACAAAGATGCAAAACATAAAAGTATTTTGGAATCAAAGGTTGCATCTGGGAATCTATATCTACCTATGAGTGAACCACGAGTTGTGATTGCAGCTCTTTTCAAATTTAGTTTTTCCGGGAAAGTGTTTGAGGGTTAACTTGTAGATCTCATATATGGATCCTATGATAACATGATTATCTATTAAACAATAAGATTGGGGAAGGTATTGATGCTAATATAATTAGCAATGGCAAAGCCAATAGATCTGGCCATTGGGAGCTATTGGCTTTACCAATTGTATTGTCGATGGGCACTGCACAGCGTCGGGACACTGTGTAGCAGCATAGAAAAGCAAGGTTCGATGAAAGAACCAACACTAGTGGTTGCGTTATTCCTCTAATGCATTCTTGTGGAAGCACAAATAGAATTACAAGGTGTCATTCCTTTGATTTACTGATCCAAGATAATGAACACTCATGGCTCTACAAATGATTGTTTTGTGCAAAAGTGACAATAAAGAAGAGGACTGCGCGTGGTGGGAGAGGGTTCAGGAAGAGTGGGTGGAGTCAGCGGGTTAGGGGAGGGAAGAAGCAGAGCACAAACGCAAGGAAGGTGGAGTTTAGGAAGCATATAATGGAGCGAGCAACAGAGCCTGGGGTAGGGGAGGAAGTATACGAGAGAGCAGCACACGAGTGAAAGAGCAACAAGGGCGCTGGCCGCAGCATTTAGGAGGAAGATGAGGGAGAGAGCTAAACAGAAGCTGGAGAAGGAAAGCCATCAAAAACTAATGACAACAAAAGCAACCAAAGTAAAGCAATTGCCAGGTACGGACCCCCATAAGTTCTTGCACAGCCCACAACAGGCCTTACATTGTCTGGAAGGCAAGAATGAAAACAACATTGATTAAGAAGAAGATTCTGATTTTATGGATATAATCACATCAGACTTAATTTGCTATATGATGCTTTTATTTACTGAACATAGTGGAACACAATATATTAAGATAGGTCAAGAAATAACATAATGTGTTGTTTTTTGGTGGTAAAGGGACAGAAAAGGAGATATCAGGGGAGTTAACAGCACAATATGAAACCAGAAAAACAGGATTCACATCTCAGCTTTCCAACATAGTCAACTTTTGTGACCCAATGCAAGTTTGTGAAAAATGTAAATATCTAGATTTAGCTATCATACATGATCTCATATGATATTAAATGATTCCTTTACTTTGAAGTTTTGCAACAATCAGTACAAAAATAAAGTTTTACACAGGATCTTGAATTAAGGTCCATTTTCATTGGCTTGCGATAATGGCAGTGAACCTCATTCAACTTGTGTCTAATATTTTTTAAGCACAAATAATCACTGCAAGCAGAACATCTTTGGAAGTATTAGTTACAAATTGTAGTACTACACAAGAGAACAGAGCACTCTGTAGCGTTCTTGGCCAGCATAGAGACTCAAGCTCTGGGTGCTGGTGTGAGGCTGTCAAGAGGGTTTACTCCAACAGAAGGAACAACTGGGGAAGGTATCTGAAGGCTTGGTATTGCTGCACATCCACGCGTCAAATGGAAGCAACATGCTATCCTTAGGAGAGATATTCTGATTTATTAAGGATTTACAATTTGCAAGTTGCCGCCCCTAGTATGTTTCAGTGCTTGGCACATTCTGTACACATGCATTAACGGACAGAACAGTAGTCCCAAAGCAACCGGAGATCATAATATCCAGGTATAGGTAGCAGAGCTTTCCAGGTAATCTTTTGTCCAATACATAGGGTTATCTTGCGGCTGTTAGTTTTCCGATGCCAGTTTATGGCAGCTGTGGCTGGACTATCAACACTCACTATGGACTAACACCCCAGTAGAGGTGTCAGCAAATTAAGGTTCTGCCCTACTGCCACTAACTCAGGAAATGCCACAATTAAGCAAAGCATGCTCATGTATCCAAGGAATGTCACTCGTTACACCTATGGAGCCACAATTAAACCATGTAAGCCTAAAATAATACAGGAAGGATCTCTGTTGCAGCAGAATCACTCTTCTGTGAGGGGCCCATGACTGCCATCCTGGTGCCACAGATGGAACCCTCACAGCAGCTGCAAGTCCTCCGAGGAGATACAGGACTTGATTTCATGTACGTGTTAATTTCATTACAAGACCGGAGGCTTCTATTATGCATTATTCCTTTAATGCTACTCAACAGCTTCACTTGGAAGGAGTTTGCATCATAAGGAAAAAATACTTTGGCACAGAACCATCAGAACATATGAATAGAGTGTGCAGTCAACCATCTGCCTCTTTTAAATGCTGCTCCTCACACATAAGTACCGCTTGTGTTTTCTCTGCTTGACTGCGATATATTCTGCTGCTATTCCTGTGCTGGTGTTTCTTTGTTTTAGTTTGCGTGTGGTTCCAATTTGTGGAGTCTACGAGTTGTCTGGCATGTGTTTAGGGATTTTGGGCCTGATTACAACCTTGGCGGAGGGGGTTAATCTGTCCCAAATGTGACGGATATCCCACCCGCCATATTACGAGTTCCATAGGATATAATGGACTCGTAATACCGCGGGCGGGATATCCGTCACATTTGGGACAGATTAACCCCCTCCGCCAAAGTTGTAATCAGGCCCTTTGTCTTGTGATCGTTGTGACGGCTTCATCCTAGCTTGGTCATGCTTAATTTAGTCACATTGTACTTTTAAATATTTCAAGTTGCCTATTGACGCTCGTGTTGAGTCGTCGCGTCAGAGTGACCGACTCAAGCCCTTCTTCGAGCGATTGACGGAGGCTTTGTGCCGGACAGCCTGTTCTTTGCGCGTCGCGCTGATGGCTCGGGCCCTCTTCTGACGGAGGCCTCTGCTGATCGTTTTTAGAGGCCTTGTGTCGGCTGGCTTCTAATTTGCACGTTGCGCTGACCTTGGTGCACAGCTGACAGAAGCTGTACACTGGGGTCAGAAGCGACATTGTTCTTGGCGTACCGGTCATTGAGGCGAGGAACTGGATCGGGCACCTTGGTGAACGCGTTCACTGTTGATGCATCCTTGGCATGGTGGATCGGGCTGACACGTCCATTATTATGTGACGCGTTGGACAAGTTTAGAGAAATTTTATAACAATGGGCCTAGCTTGGGAAGTACATGAGGCTCTGCAATGTGTCACCATGGTAACAGTGACAGCTGCAAAGACCGTAAACAGCTGATTAATATGTGAGCTGTTATCTCGTCCTTCGGGCTCCCGTTTTTTTTGTATATCTCACTTATTTAAAATATAATAATACTTTAACCCTACATTCATTTATTTAGAATATAATAATATTTTAACCCTTACAGTTATTTAAAATATAATAGTTCTTTACACCTCACATTTTAAATATACTAATGTCTGGCCAAAAAGTTGATAACCCTGTACCTTCTGAGCCCCATATGAACAAAGAGATGATTATTAAATTTATTCATAGCGAAATGCACATGTGTGCGGGAAACGCAAAGCCAAGTTTTATCAATGAGGGATTCAAGGAGCGAAGAAGAACAAATTTTAATTCCAGAAAGCATTCCTTTCTACTGAAAGTAAAGGGGACAAAAGGAAGCACAAAATGAAACATATTGAAAAGGAAGCAACGCCCAGGAAAAAATTGGGAGATCTAAGCACCTCGATAAATTCAGGAGGTCTAAGCACCTCAACAAGAGTAGGAAGTCTAAGCACCTCAAATAAATCAGGAGGTCTAAGCACCTCACTCAGTATGGGTGCCCTAAGCGGCACAAAATGGAAATACGTGCACTATGACACAACTGATTCAGATATCCTAAGTGACACCTTAGTTTCCGGGCAGAGAAGAATCTCACAACGCTTTACCCCTGGATGAATACGATCTAGACCTACATGAAGGGGATCCTGAAGAGGATGAACTCTTTGTGGGAAAGGATACCCCTTCTTCCTCAAGTAAGATTGTCAGAGATCTCCTAGAGAGGAGATGTTTTCCCTGGACAACATAAAGCATCCTAGAAGCACTGAGCGATGGCCTCTGGAGCACGTGTCAAAATTCATAAAACGCTGGATACAAAATCTTCTTCAGAAAAGTACAAGAAATATTTTAAAGGCGGAATGCTCCCGGCCTGTTATTGACGACAAAGCGTGTGTTACACCTAACCTTAATCCAGAACTCATAAACTTTTTATTTAAACTGGGACGAGACCCTAGGAAGGGGCTGGAAAGGTAATTAAAATCCTGCCAGGATCGCCTCCTGGGTGTAGCTGGCCCATTGGCAAGAAGAATATATGGTAGAGGGGGCTCACACCCATGGCCTCGCTGTAGACATATATTGACTCAGGGGGTTGGAGCCAAAGAGCCATGGTCCTCCTAGGCAATGCTGATGCAGGCTTTAACACCTAAAGACGCAGAATTGTTTTGACAAAGATCAACCCTAAGCTTGCTGATTTAGCTGAGAAAGAGCATTCAGAGAACCCTAAAGGCCTCCTTTTTGGGGAGGACATGATTAAGACTCTTAGTAAATATGGGGCAACATTTAGTGCACTTGATAAAGGGCAAACTAACAAGCTTAAGGTGTTAAACGCAGGTGTTTTTGATAGGGTCGACAGAAGGGGACTTTCTGCTGGACAGTTTTCGCAAAGGACCCAATTTTCAAGATACTCAAGAGGGTCGTACAGAGGATTGCAGACAGGACCAACGGCACCCTTCTACCCCATAGAGGTCCTTTTCAATGAGGAAGAGATTTTAGACCGCAAGGCCAAAACTCTAAATCATACCAGGGTGAGTACTATGATTTTTCCTTGTTCCTATTCCCTAACAAAAGTGGGAGGACAACTCAAATATTTTTCCCATGTGAAAAAAAGGACAAGGGTTGGAGACCAGTGATAAACTTAAGAGAACTAAACAAATTCTTAAATTACAGACATTTCAAGATGGAAGGGATCCATCTGTTGAGGGATATGTTGCTAGCGGGAAATTGGTTAATTAAACTAGACCTGAAAGATGCGTATTTTACCATCCCCATGGCAAGGGAATTTCAACCATACCACCTTTTGGTCTATCATCAGCTCCATGGTGTTTCACCAAGGTAAAAACAGCAGTAGTTTCATAACTCAGAGAAAGAGGAGTTCGGATGATCATTTATTTAGACAACTTCCTTATTATGTCTCAAAACAAAAGGAAATCATATTGGATATGGACATGGTTATGTCTCTCCTAACAAGTTTGGGCTTTATTGTAAACAAGGAGAAATCTGTTCTTATTCCTTCTATGTGCCTAGAATTCTTGGGATTCATGGTAGACACTGTAACAGTGATGCTTTGTTTACCCTTAAATAAGATTACCAAAATTTGAAAGGAAATAAGATATGTTCTCAAACAAGAAGCTTTAACCCTAAGGGAGCTAGCGAGACTTCTAGGTCTTCTTTCGTCATCTATTCAAGCAATATTTCCAGGCCCTTTACATTATCGGGCTTTGCAGAGGTTAAAAGCAAAAACCTTACAGGGAAGCATGTGGTATGGGAACAAGGTGCTTCTAGATGGGGAAGCAAGGACAGAGTTATCTTGGTGGTTGATGAATTTGGAAGCATGGAATGGAAGAGCGATCTTTGGTTGTACTCTGGATTTTATTCTGGAATCAGATGCAAGCGTAGATGGTTGGGGTGCATGCCTAGGTTGACAGGAATCTGGTGGCTTGTGGTCTCTTGCAGAGAGACAGCATCATATAAACTACTTAGAATTGACGGCACGATTTTATGCACTGATGAGGTTCAAGCAATGTTTACAAGGCAGAGCAGTTGTGCTAAAAATGGACAAGGTCTCTGCAGTAGTATATCTAAACCGCTTAGGATGAACAAGATCCACAGACCTATCAAATTTAGTGAAGGAGCTCTGGATGTTCTGTTATGAACACAAAATCAGTCGGAAGGCAGATTTACGTGGGAAAGCAAACATATTGAAAGATTGGAATTCAAGGTTCTTGAGAGACTTTAGCGACTGGAAGCTGAACAACCTTTGTTTCAAGAAACTCGCAAATCTGGGACCCTCTGGAAATAGACTTCTGTGCGAGCAGACTGACAGCTCAACGGAAAACATACTACAGCTGGAGGCCAGTCCCGGGTGCTCTAGCGGTGAACGTTTTCCTTCAGTCCCGGAAAGGGATAAAAGGTTATGCATTTCCCTGGTTTGCTATGATTCAGAGGGTTCTACAGAATATAAGACAAGAGAAATGCTCCCTAGTTCTAGTAAGCCCGTTTTGGAACTCTCATGCATGGTTTCCAATGACATTGGAATTAGCCTACAACATTTTTTCTTCCAGCCATGCAAGGGGTACTTCAAAACGCGGATGGAGAAGAACACCAGCTAGTTCTGAATGGAACTTTGAACCTTCTTGCATGGAGAGCATCAGGAGATCTAGAGAAATGTCAGGCCTTCCAAGATCAGGTCAGGAACTCTTGAAGGAGTCCTGGGCTCCAGGTACCCACTCTAAGTGTAAAGGAATAGGGAGAATTTGAGTTTGTTGGTGCTTGGAAAGGAATATGGATCCTGTGGAGGCACCTATAATAGAAGTTGTTTGCTTTCTTGTAGAACATGGTAGGTAAGAATGTTTTGGTCTGCAGAGTACTCAAAAGTATCAGACCTCCTAAAGCTAGATATAATTCTTTGTGGGATGTTAATCTGATTCTCTCTATGTTTTGTTCCTGGCCTAGTAAATATTTAGACTTGAAAAGACTCTCCATGAAATTGGTTTCTTTACTCTGTTTGATTTCTTGCAGACGTGTGTCAGATGTTAAGGCAATGGAGGTAAGCAATAGAGTTTATGATGCTTTTGGAGTTACCTTAGAAATTACTAAAAGAACAAAAACAATGTCTGATACTATTCTCTATCCAAGTTTTGATTCTTGTTGAAAACTCTGTGTGTTGAGCTGTATGAAAGAGTATGATGCCAGAATGAGTGAATTTCGACCGAGTGGAACAAAACAACTTTTGATTTCTTATGTTAAACCTTTCAAAGCAGTTGCTACAACTACAATAGCTAGATGGGTAAAATGGACAATGCAGTCCGCAGGAATCGATGTACAGAAATATCAAGCTCAATCCATGAAAGGTGCTATAGCGAGTCAAGCTCTTTTAAAAGGGGGTAAATTGGAGGACATCTTGAGAGCAGTAGACTGGTCTAAATCCTCCACCTTTGTGAAACATTACCTTAAAACAATTGATCACATGTCTGATGTGGTACTGAAGTGCTTCCAACATGCATAATGGAAGGCTCTGATCTTGTAATGAAATAGCGATTCTCTAAAGAAAATAACAAGAGAATCTGAATTTCATTATAGACACAGAGACTGACAGTATCCCACCCCCCTCATCCCCTGAAATTTGGTGGACATAAAAAAAAGAGGAAGAGAAAGGGTTTATACCTACATTTATCAAATATGTGACGGCTATACAGAGAATATGTATTAACTTAAATTGTATGTATGCATTATTTGAAATTTTTCATCTCCAATGTTTGATTTAAAAAAGGTTTGCCTATACAGAGAATACTTGTTTGTTATGAATTGTATTATAATCTTGTTTCTTTTTTTAAAAAAATTGATTATTCTCAATATGACATATTTATATAGAAGTTTGGTTCGTTTGACGTTCTACATCTGAGGTGGCTTTCTTCAGAGGCCTGCTTAGTTTCCGTTCATCTTTCAGAAATGCAGCATTTTAAAGAGGCAGATTGTTGACTGAACACTTTATTCATATGTTTTGATGGTTCTTTTCCTTATAATGTAAACTCCTTCCAAGTGCTGCTGTGTGGAGTAGCATTAAAGGAATAATGCACAATGTCAGCCTCCTTGTCTTTAATGAAATTCAGATTCTCTTGTCAGTTTATTTGGAGAATCGCTATTCTTGGCAGCTCATCCGAGTGCTATCAGTTTTTGCTGCACTGATAATGTATATGTAATATGGATTCCAATAAAACAGTTTTTAACAAAAGCAACACAACACTGGTACTGCTTAAACAAAAAGTAAAAAGAGACCAGAAGATCTATTTATCTCCTCTCTCCAACCTCACGAGTGTGGAATTGTTTGTGTAGCTTTGAGTACCTGTTGCTACTGAAAGCCTTGTTGCACTCAGTACATTTATACGGCTTTACCCCTGTGTGGCATCGATGGTGTACTGTTAGATGAGACTTTGTAGAGAACGCACTGTCACATTCACTACATTTATATGGCTTCTCACCAGTATGGGTTCTCTTATGCTCTTTTAATGCTCTATTTATAATAAAAGCTTTGTCACACTCAGAACATTTATACGGTTTCTCACCAGTATGTATTCTCTGGTGTATCAACAGATATGCTTTTCCAACGAAAGCCTTTTCACATTGGGCGCATTTATATGGTTTCACTCCAGAGTGTACTTTGTGGTGTTGTGTTAGCTGTCCTTGTGAACTATAAGCCTTCTCACATTGCGTACACTTATATGGTTTTTCGCCAGTGTGTGTTCTACAGTGTATTATCAGCTGTTGCTTTCTAAAGAAAGCCCTGTCACACTCTGTGCACTTATAGGATTTCTCGTCACTATGAATTATCTGGTGCTGCGTTAGTTGTCCTTTTTGAATGAAAGCTTTGCCACACTGAGAGCATTTAAATGGCCTTGAACCTGTGTGCCGTGCCTGGTGATTCTTTAGAATAGATTTTGTGCTGAAGGTGTTGCTGCACTCAGTACATTTATAAAGTTTTTCCCCAGTGTGGGTTTTGTGATGTTGCCAGAGTTGGTGTTTTGTGAGAAAAGCCTTTTCACATTCAGTACATTTGTGTGGTCTTAACCCTGTGTGGTGTGCTTGGTGTATCTGTAGAAGACCATTTACACTGAACGCTTTGTCACACTCAGTACATTTGTAGCATTTTTCCCCAGTGTGGACGTTCTGATGGCGCACTAAGGTTCCCTTTACAGCAAAAGCCTTGTTACATTCAGGACACTTATATGGTT
The DNA here is from genome assembly GCF_031143425.1 of Pleurodeles waltl. Classification (NCBI taxonomy): domain Eukaryota; kingdom Metazoa; phylum Chordata; class Amphibia; order Caudata; family Salamandridae; genus Pleurodeles; species Pleurodeles waltl. Next base: position 14,593,538 of record NC_090444.1, on the reverse strand, counting down.
TCTCCCCGGTATGGACTTTTTGATGGTCCAATAAAGATTTGCTGAAAATGAAAGCTTTGTCACATTCAGAACATTGATGTGTTTTTGTCTTGGAGTGGTATTTTTCATGTTGTGACAGATGTTGTTTTGAAATAAAGGTTTTGCTACACTTTGAACATATATAGGGTCTTAGTCCTGAGTGACCTGCTTCGTGTTGCTTTAGAGATTCACTTCTATTAAAAGCTTTATCACATATAGTGCATTTGTATGGTTTCTCCCCAGAGTGAATTAACTGATGTCTCACCAGACCTAATTTAAAGGAAAAGGTTTTGTTGCACAGAGTACATTTGTATTGCTTTCTCACACTGCGTTTCTTTTCAGGACTCATTAGTAAAGCGTTGCAACCTAAACTTATTACAAGGACTAAACTGGTGTGAAATCTCCCATGGTTAGTACCACTTAGTTTGAGCTACTACGTTAAGAAACTTTACTGTCTCATTAAAGCTGAGTCAGCATGGAAGACGCTGTCAAATTCAGAACATCTGCAATGTCTGTTTTTTTGTGTTACTCTTATTTCTAATTCCCTGCAGCCATCTTCAGTACCTTAGTGTGGTCTGGCTCCAGTATGTTTCTTCTGATACTCCGTGTTCCCTTTAAACATGACATGTTGTCATGTCAGTACATTTGCGTGGCACATCTTTAGTTGACTTCTCAGCCTAAATGTTCTCTTTAGAGTTGACGTTACCTATGTGGTGGATACAGATTAGCTCGTTGGTGTAAATCCTGCTGTACGCAAAGTCATATTCGATCTGGAATTCCGTTTTACAGCAATCACGCTGAAGGACAATCTGTAGTGGGTTAAGGTTTCCAAGTTTTGGTTCATATTTTTCAAACTTAAAATTCATCAAAGTAGTTTGCATCACCTGGTGCCTGGGGAGATGTTTCTTAGATCACATGAAGAAGGTGTCCAAACTTCTGAATAGATTGTACACATTGTTAGTTAGCTGTTCCCCCTATGACTGCTCTTTTGTCACCTGTTAGATCGAAAGAAAAATAGAATAAGAGTTTAATAAGACAAATTAGACAAATCATTCGTAATAATCTATATGAAGAATTCTGTATTTCAAATTAATAAAAATCGACGAATATATACACCACAAAAATTAAAAGTTACATTTTGTCATCAATTAAAGCAACAACAATCAGTTTGTTAAAATAAGCATAATGCAGAGAGCCCAGATGAGTTAAAAACTGAGAGACTTCTAAGTAGCGACAGCAATCGCCAAATCACTAAGGGCCACATGTACGGAGCTTTGGAAATGCAATTTTCTAGCTGCGATTCCATGCGAATCGCAATTAGAAATCGCAGTTCCAAATGTATGAAACTCCACTGAGTTTCTTTTGCGATTCCAACTGGGTCCCAAATAGACCCACTGGAAATCGCAAAAAACACAGGGATGGTGGACTGCTTTTAAATAAAGCAATCTTTTTTTTAAATGCAGCCTGTTTTCCTTAAAGGAAAACTGGACACGTTTATAAAGCAAAAAATGAAACGTTTCAGTGACATTTTTCCAGAGTACTCTGAAATAATGTTTGAGCCCCCATTCACAAAGGGGTATGGGTCCCTTACGGACCCTTCCCCATTTGCCAATGGGTTAACACAATTTGAAATTGGTGTGAACTGCGACTGTTTTGCGACTGCATTCATGGTCACCAAACAATCATGCATGCCACTGTGACTAGTAATTAGGAGGGGATGCCCTTGGCATGCCCCTTCTTAATTAATTCCTTAATTTTGGGGCAATAGCTTCCAGGGACAATCTCTAAAGTCCATTATGGAGCAAAAGGTTAAAATTGCGCATGAAATCACGATTTTTAGTAGTATCAGCAATAGCCGGACATTAAAGTGCATAATAGTGCAAAAAGAGCTGTTTCACACTAATTCACGATTCGCCTTACAGTTAAAAAGACCCACGCAGGAAGTGGCACCTTTTGAAAACGTGACGACAAAAAGCAATCTCTAAAATGCAATGTGGGGCCATAAATGATGTTACACAGAAGCTCACTGTTAGCAATAAGAGCAATAAGACCCAATCTGAAGAGCCCTCAAAGCAGGACGTATCGATTTCTGTCTCAGGTGGGTGACCGCCAGGCAGATGCACAAGAAATGTGATACACTTTCTTCAACAAGCCGCATGAGCGGCAAAAGGAGTCTGGCCTGGAAAGGCACCAGTGCGGACTAAAAGGAGAAAATGTTGAAAGGGCGCTGAAATGTTGTTTATGAGATATGGGTGTGGACTCCAGATGGTATAAGACTGGAGGACTGTCCATCCATGCCTCTTTCTGCCCAGCTCAGCTCTGCCTAGTATCCAGGAGTGAAGTTCAAGTAAGTTGTTAGTGATTTTTTTGAAGGCAGTGAAGTCTATATTTGAATCCCATACTTTGGTCATATTTAGAGATTGTTTAATGACTGCTGAACTACTATTGGCAGGAGTTTTTATGTTTGGGCTTAGTCTCCATTTCGGACCCACACTGAGCGGCAATGAATCTAATGGTGTGGATCTGAGCTTCCAGCACAGTTTGATGACTGCACCCATCCTGACCGGCCTGCTGAAATAATCTCACTTGTGGCTGCGAGATGTGTTGCGGGAGGCAAAAGATGCGTTTGAATAAAACCGATTGAAACAGGTTTACAATGGATACATTGCGCCCTTTTAATAGTTAAGAGCCATAGGTAAGTGAAGGGAGCAATTTTTCCCCAATAACCTGAAGTAAATAGTTCTGTGAAGTGCTTCCAAGGTTGTTTTGCAGAAAGAGTTTATGCCAGGGTTCTCCTTTGAAATAGGTGCCTCTTGTATGATCATCTGGCATCCAGTACAACCCCTAGATATTTGTAAGATTTGGCCAGATCTAGCTGATTTCAGGCTTCTTTCCACTTAAACTTTGTATGGTAATTGCTTGGATTTGCAGAAAAACAGATCACTTTTGTTTTGTTGTGATTAACTTCCAGTCCCCGCGTTTCGATGTATTTGGTGATTATACGCTGGAGACCGATCGGAGTCTGGCTGAGTAAAACAATTTAATCTGCACATTGTGGGTATCACGCTGATTCATTCGCTAGTTTAGGGGAGTCACCTACTTCCCACAATCATGTATTCAAATCCACCATTTAGATGTTAAATAAGGTGGGCGCGAGAACGCAGCCCTGCTTAGGCCGGCTCACAAGGCCATCTTAGGGGTGGTTCTGTCGCCATTGCTGATTTTAACTTGTACCCAGGTATCTGAATACAGATTGATCACGGCCTCCAGCAGCTTCGATGGTACTCTCCAACTGGCCATCTTTGCCCAGAGATGATGTCTCAAAACCCTGTTGAATGCTGCTTTCAGATCAATGAAGCAGGCGTAAAGATTTGTGCATTTACTTTTGGCTTTTTTGACAAGGAGAGTGATCGCAGGAAGGTTGGTCTTTGTGTACAAGGCAGCCCTAAAAATCATCTGCGTTTTTTGGGATGATCTTTGCTGATGAGGCCCAGGATTCCAGGTCTACTATTAGGTTGGAGGCAAAGTTGGGTTCAACGTCAATAAGAGTGATTAATCTATAGTGTGCAGGGTCGATCCATGAGCTAGATTTAAAGATGGGGTGCAGGATGCTACCTCTCCAAGATATTGGAATGGGGTTGGTGGTAAACGCCAGGTTAAACAACGGGGTGAGACATGAAGCCCAGAGGTGCTGATCATGTTTAAAGAGGGCATTTGGAGGGCCGGAAACCCAGTCTGATGTCAGTTTCCTAAGGATAACCTGCACTTGTGAATCGTTCACCCATGAGCCATCTAAAACTACTGACAGCAAAATTTCTACAGAAATGCTTTTCGTGTTTAATGTGGCAGTCGCCTTCACATTTTCTGCATAGTGACCTGAATATGCTGCTGCTATGTGGGCTATCCAATCTGCTTCAGAGATGCCTGCATTATGCCTGCAATCTCTTCTACCAGGGCACCAGGTAATGTGCCCTCCACCTCTAACTGCTCCAAGACAAGGTATCTTGGTGAGCGATATTCCCAAATCGCATCTAGGGAACAACAGGGTAAAATAATCCCTGCAATTACCACCCCGGATGGGTCAAGTAAAGTATCCCCTCCCATGCAAGATCACAAGCTCATTCTCTCAACACTCCCATAACAGTACCCAGAGAATCTGAGCAACATCACCAGCTGAAGTCGCTAACGCATGGTCACATGATCCCTGCTCAACGTAACCGTCCATCTTCGTTAAGGGCCACTACTTTGTCACTTTCGATCTCCCAACGACTAGGAGCACCAGTAAGGCAACGAGACCAAATGTTCTGAGTTGAACAGAGCCAGCAGTTATTGCGCACTGCAGGGTTAAAACAGCTCCTGCAACGTCCAGAAGAACCGATTTAGTCTGTTGGTCAGCCCAGGCATGAGGCTTGTCCACGATTCGGAGATGACTCCGAAAAAGATCTAGTGACGCCTAAAATGATTCCACGTTATAGGACCAGAGAACGGCATGATATTTGAGTAGGGATGCCATTTAAAACTGGTTTGGGCTCTAGACAACCTCAAACATTTACAAACTGAGCCTATCGCTGGTAGTGAAATAACTGTTGTTAACTGGACTAATGTAAGGATTGTCACAGAAGTATGACAACATAGGGAGAGTTTTCCTGGATAGGGCATTGAATTAAGCATTCCAGCCTTAGAGTTCTATTCCACTCCTCTTCTCCCACAGCAGAGCCAACCACAGAAGGGTGGCACATCCACAAATGGGGTGTTAAGGGAAGCAACTGGCCTCACAGACCAAACAATCTACATGCTGCAGAATCTAAGCATTCAGCAAATCACTGTCCCATGAGCTTCAAGTTATATAAGGCAAGTTTCCCTGCAAACACTGCCAGGCCCTTACATGGAAGGCAAGAGGGTAGCAATAAACGCAAAACTGTGGGGAAAGTCCATCGCACCCTAAGACTGAGTTCCTGGAATGTGAATGACCTTAGCAGCAAGGTGGGTCGGAAAAATTTCATTACCTACCTCCAAAATTTTGACATCCCACTTCTACAAGAAACTTGGGCGGAAAAGTTGACTCCAATTACAGGCTTTAAGGAATTCCACTTAGAAGCGACAAAAATCTCCAAGGCAAGTAGAGCTACAGGTGGTCTTGTCCACATATATTGTAACTGATTTTCAGTGGCACTAAGAACAAATTGACCTGGGTTTAACATGGGCACAATGTGTTAAACTCTCAGTTCCACTAACATTAACTTCACATAGCAATTTCAGCCTTTTAATCTGTAATGTATATATTCACCCAAATCAGAAAAGCAAAGCATTAAAGTCAGAAGCATTAACAGCAATATTCAAATCCTTATTGTGGGAGGCTGGCCCTCTATGTAGTGTGCAAAACTAGGCACACTGTGCAGGAGGTCCAGGCAACCACACGTTGGTTTACAGAGGTAAAAACTAGACCACCTAATGCTCTCATTTTTATGGTAGCTTGGTCAAGCATTTAGGCTAATCTTGGAGAAGTAAAAAGCATGTGTTGTACTCACAGTATCTATAAATAAAGACACACACTCAAAAGAATACATCGAGACCAATTTTCAAAAATACTTCAGATTTTAATAATTTTTTAAGGAAAAGATCATCGAAATAGGGTAAGTACTTTTTAAGCTATGAATTTTTGAAGTTTAATAAAAATAGTCTTTTTGTAGGTAATTACGCACCATAGGAATCAATGGAGAAAATACTTTGAAAATGCACATAAAATCAGGCAATGCGTTTGCCAAGTTCTTCTTCTGCAGGTCGGTCAAGGTCGCCGAGGGGCCAGTGGACCAGATGCAGAAGTTCGGGTGGCTCCCGGTTTCGGCGGGAGCAGCGGGAAGAGGTAATTGGAGCTGGTGCCAGGCTACTGTGGGAGACCACTTGGAAACACACTGCTCAGCTGGACTTAAAGGTCAGACAGGTGGGTTCCCTTTGAGTGTCGAGGTTACCAGGGTTGGGGGACCCTTAGGGCACACCTGGATCTTCGGTGCAGGACACAGGGCAGCCGGGTGCAGCGCGTATCGTTAAGCCAGGAGCTGTGCGCAAAGGTGGTAGCTAAAGGTGTTACCAATTTTGCCAATGCATCACAAAAGTTTTGGGAAAGAGATCTGGCCCAGGGAACCTGGTTAGCATGGGCCCTGGACACTAACAACTTTGAGGCTACATCACTTACAAGGCAAAATGTGGGGGCTAACCATGGCAAAAGAGGCATTTACTCACACTTAGAATACACTTTCCCTCAAGCATGATTGGTCTTGTCAGGGGACTTCAACATGCATTTATTGCAAACTAGCACCAAATAGTGCCAAAAGCCTCCAGTGAGTTCTGTTCAAACAATACCGCCAATAATCTCAACCTTCTCCAGAGATGCTCAACTTGGGAAAGCATGTGTCATGGCTTTTGCGAACATTGGCTTTTTTCACTTAATGGTCCCTTTCCTCAAGATCAACCGGTAGCTTTAACCAGGATATCGATTAAATCCAGCTCAATGCTGGAGTATAAATTTGAAGACAAAACCTGCTCCCTATGCTCACCCATTTTAGTATAACAGTGGAGTGCGATCACTTCCCCCAGCGCGTGGAGCTACTGCCTTGTTCACCGGGCGCCCTCAAGCAAATGACGTGCTGATGACACCCCAAGCCTATAATCTCAAGCTCCTCGTCTGCAATGGAACTGTGGCGGAGTCAATTATGGACTTCATATCCACCTTTATAGCCCAACTGAGCCCCTCGCAAGGACTATTATCGTTGCATTCCTGTGAGACTCTGACAGCAGCGCTCACTTCTAATTTTTCATCAAAGTTCACTCAGCGCCTTAATACCACCAGCAACGGGGAAGCTTGGTTTGCAACATCACTCTCACTGAAAAAAGGGAATTAAACAGGGAGAACAGAAAGCTCTGGAAATCAGACCCAAAGATCAGTCAAGCTACAAGGAAGCAAATAGCAACTCTACGGCTATCGTACAGAAAGGCCACGCAGAGAGCCAAAACAATACACGACAAATGTATGGTTAAAGCTTCTTCATTCAAGTAAAATGAAAAACAGAAGCATTTTGGGCCAAAATCAATACACTATATAAAATGCCTTGTTTCTTCAACGACTGTAGTCTATACTGAAGAAATATTGGAAAAGTCTTTGGCTATCACAAAGGGTGAATAAACAGGATTATCACTGATGATAGCTCTTCCAAGATACAGTCTATCCAAGACAATGGACGCACCACAGATTAATAGAGGAACCAATACAAAAACAGAAGCCTCACTTTTACTCTTAGTCACTCCTCATTCAAGTTTCACTCTGACGATACTCCCTATATACTAACAAATAATATGAGTGATTCTGGAAGCAATCACATCTACGTAAAGGGTGGTAAACCGGGACATAACATAAAGAAGTGTTGCCTAATGCAGTAAATGACCAGCTATAGTGATGTTTAGATTGTCTTGCAATATTCAATCTACTTTTTTGGGACACCTACATCATTTTCTTACTCCCCTAGTTAAAGTCACTTTCATGATTTTTAGGTCTGGCGTACACAGAAACGTGTCATGGACCTTCATGCTTCAGCCACTGGCTTGTTCCGGTGAGCCTGTAACAGGATTGGTTGCTTCATAGGATCCTTAACGTTTAGGATCAGTTGTTTTGTTCACTTCATTCGCTGTCTTCTTCCCTGCGTCAAACACAAGGATTGATGCTTGCATGGTTTCAGTGGGTTCTGAAGTGGGTTCCTTTGCAGTGAATAAGTTTAAGACCAGCTTTACATTGTCTTACCTCTAGTCCCTGCCCAGTCAGCTCGTAAAGCGCAGGAGCCACACAAGTTGTGCGTTCGTATGTCAGAGCACGAAACACCATACACAGCTGAAATTTCTGGAGACACACAAAGTTAACCCATGCCGCCCATCACTGTGTTTCATGACCGTATTATTATTATTATTTTTTTTATAGCAATGTCCTTCTTTCCACATAGGACAATCAAGAAGGTGGTTTAACTTTGCACATTTTAATCATTGTGCTTTGCACTCATTCCTATGTACTCTATAAGAAGTGCTGTCTTTTTGTTTGGACTGCTAATATACAGCTGTCCGTTAGCATTTATAAAAATTACACAGTCACCCTACGGTGTTGCACTAAATTAGCCCAGGGATTTGCAAGAGATATTTCCACTCAAGCACCTTGTTTAACGTCATCAACTAAATTGGCAGAACTGTCAAAGAATATCTGCACTTCCATTCATACTGATAAATTTACAGCAGCTGTGGCCGCACTCCCAAATGCAATGTTTTCCAACATACAAGCCAATGGTTTCATTTTTAAATGCTCCAAAAGCATCAACAATCCCCAGTCACTATGTTAAAACAAAATTGAAGTATATGCAATCAACATGACACAAGGGACTTCCAGCTTGTGAGCCAGCTGACAGATGTCTGCAGCAGCAGATCAGCACCGCTTCAATCATTTCCATGAAGGCAGGGCTTCTCTGGGGCTCCTTTACCAAGCTATAATTCCATAGTATCTTTAGTTGTCGCTGGAGCCATCACAAGTGCATGTTCCCTTTTTCAGTGTTAAGTGGTTGAATAAATGAAGCATGCTGCCAAAGAATTTCATTATAGCATGGGACATCACAGTGGGGGTCAGGGTTGTAGAATGTGTAACGCCCGATGCCGGGGACATTTTGAATGGATATTATACAAAGGACAATTAGACATTTGCTTTGTCCTCCAGCGTCTATTATTAATGTGTTGTGAGTTCTTTTCTTTTCGAATGAAAAATCCTTCCGTCTTATTTTTCATATGTTAACAGGACGAGGACTTCGCCTTCGTGCTCACAGCCTATCACAGATATGAAAACAGATCCTGTGAACACCGGCAAAATGTTTGAGCACCTGTGATTGGCTAGAAGCCCACAAGGCTGTGACTGCCTGGCAGAAAACTTGTACCCAGAGACTGGAAATGTTTGTCACTGGCTCAAATAATTGTGTCTGTTGAATATGATGGCATTGGCAGGCTCAGGAATAGCAGCACTTACCCTATCTGCATGGTGCTGCAAGACTGCGACCCTTCCCTTGGTAAAACATTGTTTTCTGTTAGCAAAGACTGCCAGCAAAAAGCCTCAGGGGCAGGGGTGAGCTCAGTGACTGATGATGTCTGCTGGGGGCTGAGCAGAAACACCCAGTGCCGGTCCGCCAGATAGAGAACGACAAGAGTGCTGAAGAGAGGTCCAGCGGGCGGGAGATTTCCTGCATCTGGCCTGGCAATGTAGGGAGATACAGGATTACTGGTCGCAGGTGACTACTGAAATCCAGAGAGCGGCGGGCTTGACCTTCACACAGACCCCAGAGCTGCCTCCTTGGCAACATCCCACGCCCAAAGGGAAGGTAGATGTTGTATACGATTTAGCACCTCTCATAGGTGTTAGCTAGGTGTATGGTTGCCATAACATGGATGGGTCATAGAGGCCCAGACGATACCTGTTGGAGGGCGGCTGTTTAGAGTGGTCTGTAGCCGAAGAGTTACATATGAAACTAAATCGGCATGAGAACAATGCTCCTGAGGATATAGCTGACTAGAAAGAAATATGTGCCGTCTTTCCAGATCCAGACTCGGTCCTGTCTTCTACAGATAGCCAGGATGAAGGCTCAGCAGTAGTCACAGGAGAGGTTGTGGGGCTATACGCCCTAACATTAAGACAGAGGGTATCAATTGCTGAGGGGTTGTCTGGGGATGAAGGACTTGGGCTTGAATTTATTGAATTGTTGTTTCTCTTGTTTATATGTACCATTAATGCCCACCTGTATGCATATCCATTTGATGCCGCGCGATATAGCTGACCAGATCGAAGGCTGCTTGCCGAGGATGAGAACCTCAGTTTTCCCGGCATTCAGCTTGAGACAGCTGAGGTTCATCCACTCAGTGACGTGCGACAGGCAAGATCTTAGAAGTGCAACTGTGTTGTCAATGTCCTGAGAAAGTGTGATAATCAGCTGTGCATCATCGGCGTACAAAATGATGATGTAACATTTGATGGTATCGGCTGGGGGTAAATATACATACCGAAAAAGGTAGAGCTCAGAAAAGAGCCCTGAGGTACCACAGTCGGAAGACCTTGGAACAACAAGGTCTTTGAGTCACCTGAAAGGAGGCAACCCACAGCAAAGCCTATTCACAAATACCACAGTTCCACAGCCGTTCAAGTAGAAGGCTGTGGGACACTGTGCCAAAGGTAGTGCTGAGGTCCAGCAACAACAGTGCAGTCATGTCTCCTCTGTCCACAGCCTGCCGAACGGTCTCCGAGGCAAGCCAGAGTGCCGACTCAGTGCTGTACTATGGCTGAAAACAGGGCTGTGATTTATGGAGGCGGTTCCTTGCCTCAATAAAGGTAAACTTGTTAGTGTACATATTTTTCTGACACCATGGAGATAAAAGGAAGCAACCAACTAGGTCTAAAAATTTCTAGTTTTGTAGGGTCCGGTAATGGCTTCTTAAGAAGTGGCACTACGGTGGCATGTTTCTAAGGCCGGGGAATCTGACCAGACCTAAGAGAGTAGCTAAGCAGATCACATAACACTGGTGCCAGCATACTCATCCCCCACTCCAGGATGGCCGGGGAGACTGGGTCAGTAGGGGCCCCTGATTGTACAGATGCTAATACAGGGGTTAATTCATCTACGGAGATTGATTTAAAGCCAGAGAGTACAGCCCTGTTTCCTAGAGGCTCAAACCAGACTTTAAGACAGAGAGTGTTTTTCACAGCCTTGGGAAAGTTAGAATAAGTAGTAGCGACCTTCTCATAGAAATAACAAGCCAGAGCATTGCAACGCACATCTGATGGCAGAGGTGATGCTGACACACGATCAAGAGAGGTAAGAGATTTCACTACTGTGAAGTGTTCGCTGGAGGATTTTACCAGCATAGCAGTCATGGCGCAGAGTCCCAATATGCCTGTGGTACTCCTTCAAGGCTGCAGAATAAATTGCCTTATTGAATGGATCAAAACTTCTACGCCACACCCGTTCAAGATGCTTACAGGTTTTTTTCCAAAACGGAAGAGATAACTCCTCACTGAACCAGGCCGCCAAAGGTGTCATTCCCTTAACAGTACACTTGACCTGCGGTACAACCTGGTCCAAGGCCCCTTTTATCCAATCTACCAGTTGCAAATTAGCTGTCTACACAATCCGACAAGACGGGGTGTCTCTCTTTTAGAGCTTTGGTGAGCTGACAGAAGTCACCTTAGCCCATTTTCTAGTTTTAACTGGTTGACCAGTGATAGGTAAAGGTAGCCGCGTGCCAATGGAAATATGAAAAGGGGGCGTAAAATCATCTGTCCAAGGGAGAGCAAGGGGGAGCCACCACTGAGTTGGCTAAATTGGAAAAAATAGGATCCAGAGTATGTCCCAGTATATGCGTGAACCAATTGTACAAGCTGCAGAGCATCCAAGTCCGTAATCAACATGGCCGCCCCTCGGCCTTCAGCATCCTCAAAATGGAGACTAAGCTCTCCAATGACTGTGAAGTTCGGGTACTTCAGGACGTAGGACGGTAAGGCATCTGCTAAAGATACTGCAAAGTCTGTGGCAAGCCCGGTGGGCGATATATCAATAACCCCGCTCAGAAGAATTTACCTGATAGAGTTAGAGAGAAAAAACGCAGCCTCGCTATCCTCAATAGTTACCTCAGAAAAATTGCAGGAGGTCATTTGTTTATAGAGAATTTCGATCCCACACTCCCCGCAATGAACACGTGTCTGGGAAGGGAAGCTCAATCTTAACACAGTTTGCTGAGCCAGGTAATCTGCAGTGAGCGGGGAAACAAATAACATGGGTGATATGGAGGTTGGATCGACAGTTAGTGATTACATTCTTTAAGAAGGTTTTCTGAATGGTCTTGTAAAAGACAATGGTGTACAACTGATTCCACAAGATATGAAGGACTTTCTTAACAACAGTAATGGGGACCACATTACAAAGGCACATCATGTAAAGAGCAGATTAAGAGGTTTAACAGTGGTCCTAAAAAAAATACATCACAGAAGTGAGGAGTTGCAGCAGAGATTAGAGAGATTATGTTCAGCAAGATTAGGGAGTTATTATCACATTACTTCACAAAGTACTAGATGGATGAGTTTTTAAACTGCCTAACGTGAACCTGCTTCTGACTTGAACTCATGGTAGCTTAAAAGACATAAAGCGGTTAGGAGCATAAGAGAGAGAAAATGGAGCAGTACAAAATGAAGGAGAAATATGATATGGAAAGAAAGTGTGATTACCTACTTTGAAAGTAGGCAGTGGGGTTTGCATTCATAAACCAGGGTTCACTGCCAAGAGTGCGGTGACACAGGATGGCAAAGTTTGGAATATCAAACATGTTCCAAAGTGCAGTTATGGTTTTGCTGACGAAAGAACGTATATGGTGAGGAGAGTGCAAACTTCAAAGGTAAACTGAAGAAAAACTCAGGGGAATAATTCTGATATTCAGATATGAAGATGAAAGCAATTCAGTGGGAGTGGAGAAATTACATTTCTAAGAATCTGAGTTATTAGTTGTGGAGGACGGGAGTTTTCCATGAGTAAAACATCCGCAATTGTCTCTATTAAAAAGAGCCAAGTATCCAATTGTAGCACATGACTCTCTCATGGTAGCGAAGTCCAAGGCCTACTCACAGTTGGTGGTGTAGGCCAGAAATCTGAATTTGGCGTCACGCAACAACACTACACATTAAATGAATGTCCAGTCAGTGATTTCTCTTTTAAAAAGAACATTTTATTGTATTACATGCACATTACTAAATACTATGCATTAGTTTACAAACGTTTACATTCCGGTACATAAAAATACTTTTGGTGTCACCGGCATATCATATTACATTCCTACTGAGTCCTGAACCCTATAATCCCAACTTCCCACCCCAGCTATAACAGATACACATCACAATATAATGGGGTATCATACATAAAGAAAGCGCAATTGCTTAGTCAGAGTGTCCCCACATTAGTGAAAGCAATTACATATTATAAGTCAATATTGTTTCACCACTAAAACCAATAGGAATAGTAGCCACATTTAAATGCATTCATTATAATGGTAATCATTGTATTTGTTTACCAACATTTTCAATAAAGCATCTCAGTTTAAACCATGCATCTGAATCTTTCTTTTACTCATATTAAAATGCCACTGCAACCATAAGACCAACCACAAAAGGTCCACACACTCTAGAGCCTGAGAACAAAAGGTCCAGCTCCAGGAGCGCTTAAAATCATGGTAAACCGCTCTTGGGCTCATGGGAACAAGGCCCCTAGAGACAGGGTAAATTTCTTTAAACGTCGTCTGAGAGTCTGCTGCCACCTCCGTAGCCGCCAAAACACTTTCTGCAAACACGTTGGTGGTGTCCCTGCCTATACTGGGGCCAACACAAGCAAAACAGCATGAAAGTTCAACCCCCTCGCAGGGCATTATGGGTACTTATCAGCCTGGTTCATGCATATCGTAACAGTGGGCTACCCCAGTCCCACCTGTGGCACCCACAGGCATTCTGTCATTTGTTAGGAACAGCGTGGGAGCTTCAGGGCCTCTGCAGCTCCAACCGGCTACCCGTGCGCATCTCCTGGGTTGCACACAAAAGCTGCCATCTTTTTGTCACCATCACTCCTAGGTCCGTGCCTTCTCAACTGTCTCTTTCTTGTGCAGAGGGTTTTAAATGGAGATGGAAAGGAGGGAGGAAAGCCTGTCCTAACCTAGAATGCTACATCATTCCTCCACCTCTGTCACAACCCTCCTGCACAGTATTCTTGGACAATCCAAAATGTCGACTTCAATTTGTTTCTGGTAAGAGCTCACCTGAGAATGTCAGCTCTGACTGTAACTGGCATAACTGCTTGATCCCTTTGCGCCAAAAGTTCAAAGGTGAGTGTTAGAAATTGGAGTTCTAGGTGGCAGAGGTATGCACCCTGTCCAAGCAGGAACCACAACCCTAGGCAGGGTGTCAGTAGCATACTTTAAATTAACCGGTGCTCACCCTCAGGTAGCTTGGCACAGGGCAGTAAAGCTTAACTCAGAGGCAACGTGTAAAGTATTTCAGCACACACATATGCACAGTACCACAGTAATAACACCACAAATGGACTCCACACCAGTTTAGAAAAACAATCAATATTTTTGTTAGTAAAATAAGACCAAATAACAAAAATCCAAAATTCAGAATTCAGGTTATGAATGTTCAAATACTATACATGTCTGTAATGCTTAGAAGCAGATAGCCCCAACTGGGGCCATCTGGTCGTGCCTGAAAGGGCAAATACAAAAGTTCAGGCCGACCATGACTGAGCACGGGCCGGACACAGTAGCTATGCAAGCCCGCTGAACAGCACCTTGAATGCGTCGACATTGAGGACGATGCATGGAGCAAAGGAGGTGATGGGTTGGTGTTGATCGTGTAGATAGATGTAGGTGATGCGTAGATTCTGAGGTATACAGAGTCAAGGATGTGTTAAGGATGAAGAAGTGATGGGCATTAAGGTGATGTGTTGTCGTTAAACTGTTGGGCTGTGGGCAATGTATGCAGCATGAACAGATGTGTCGGCATCAAGCCGTGGAGAGTTGGAGATTCATTGGACTCCAGGGACAATGCATTGCACAATCAACTATGTGAAGTCCACGGCTCGTACAGAAGTGACAATGCGTCGGTGTTGAAGGAAATATGCAGATTCTGACTGTCGTTGATGTGTGGATTTTCTTAGGTTGCAGCACAGATACTCACTTCCAACAGCCCAGAACTAGACTGGTGCACTTGGCAGAGCAGGACTCACAGCAGACGGAGTCCAGGTGCAGGTTAAATGATGCAGGGTGAAGTCTTTGATCTCCCTGAGACTTCAGAAACAGGAGGCAAGCCAACAAGCCCTTGGAGATACATAGGTTCTGGGATGTAGAGAGGTCCAGTCATTCTCACTCCTAGGCAAGAAGCAGCAGGCCAACACAGCAAGTTGCAGTACCTCCTAACAGCACAGCAGTCTACCTTTCTGGCAGAATGTCTTGAGTTCCAGAAGTGTTCTCATTTTGTGGGGTCAGAGACCCAGTACTTAAACCCAGTATGGACTCTGAAGTAGGGAGACTTCCAAGAGAGGCCTTTAAAGCGCATAAGACCCTGCCTTTCCTTACCTGGCTCAAGACTCACCAAAAGGAGGTATACAACACTTTGTGGGGGGACAGGACACAGCCTTTTCAGGTAGAAGTGTCAGCTCCTCCCTCCCATCCTGCTCAGGATGGCTCATTAACATGAAGATGGCCCCTCAATTACACCTATCCTTCCTTTGTGTGTGGTTCTCTAGAGGGAATGCAGGAAGCCAGCAGTCATCCACCTCAGACATGTATTCTCGAGGCAGGCAGAAGGCACCAAACGGTTTAAGTAAGAAAATGCCAACTTTCTAAAAGTGGCATTTTCAGAACTGCAATTTAAAAAACAACTTCACCATAAGTTCTGTTTTTAAATTGTGAGTCCAGAGACACCACATTTGGGGGTCCTTTCTCTTCCCAATTGGAAATTACACTTATAAACGGAAATAAGGCAATCCCAATGCCAGGGGTCTACCTTATGGGTGACATATGTGATAAAAAGGAAGGTTTGGGCCTAGCAAATAGGTTAACTTGCCAGGCCAAAATGCCAGTTTAAAACTGCACCCACAAGCTCTGCAGTGGCAGACCTGAGCCACGTTTAAAGGGATACTGAAGTGGGTGGCACAATCAGTGCTAAAGGCCCACTAGTAGCATTTGATTTATAGCCCCTGGGCATAGGTAGTACACTATACTAAGGACTTATAGGTGAATCAAATATGCCAATTGTGGGTAAATGAATGTCAACATGTTCTAGATACAGAGTACATGCATTTTAGCACTGACTAGCAGTGACAAAGTGCACAGTTTTCTACAACCAGCAAAAATGAAGCCAGCAATAACAGTAAAAAACAGGAGATCAGAAGGCAGAAAGTTAGCGGAAACCATATCAAGGATGGCAAGTCGATCACGTGCCCACATCAGCAGAAAATGGGGAGAGCAACCTGACTCCTTGGGAGTTCTCCTCACTAAGGCAAAAGAACGTAGAGAAAACATCAGCACTGGGTTGGTCTGTGTCAGGGCGATGTTCAACCCTAAAGTCCATTCCCTGTAGGGAGATGGACCACCTCTACAGTTTAGGATTCTCACCCCTCTTCTGCATTAACTATTCGAGGGGCCAGTGGTCTGTCAGAACGGCGTGAGAACCAAATGCTTTTTCAGCGCCCAGAATACAGCAAAAGCTTCTATTGCACTCCACCTCTGTTCCTTGCAAAGTAACCTCCTTCTGATGAAGACTACACATCATTCCAAGCCCTCTTTGTTCAGCAGTGGGGGCACGGCCCCATACCATGCTCTGAAGCATCTGTCTGCACAGCAATTGTTTCCAAGAAGTCAGTGGCCTAGAGCACAGGTGCTCTGCAATCGCCTTAAGGGTGTCAAAAGCTTTATGGTATGCCTCTGTCCAGATCATCTGACATGGCTTCTTCTTGGAAATCAGCTTTATCAAAGGGGACAACAATGATGCCATATCCCATGTTGTCTAGGTAGGTGGCACTGAAGTTCTCCAACTGACCCAAGACTTGGTAGACCAACCTCTGGACGGTGGCAGGGGCGTTCTTCAACCCAAAAGGCATGACCTGAAACTGGAAGTGCCCTTCTGGTGTCAAGAACTCAGATGTTAGAAATGGGGTCTCTAGTTGGCAGTGGTTTGCACCCTGTCCAAGTAGGGACCCTAACTCTGGCCAGGGCAAGGGAGTCACATAACTAAGATAACCCCTGCTCACCCCCACCCCCGGTAGCCTGGCACGAGCAGTCTGGTTTATCTCAGAGGCACTGTGTAAAGTATTTGTACATACACACACACTAACACAGTGAAAGCACCACAAAAGTACGCCACACAGTTTAGAAAAATAGTTAATAGCTAATATTTATCTGCGTAAAACAAGACCACAATGACAAATATCTAGCATACACAAGTTTAATCATGTTTAGTCAATAGAAATCAATGGATGTGTTTGTTTTAGGGCAAAGTACCTTAGATGCTGCAAACATCAAAGATGAGAAGAGGCGCAGTACACATGAGGTGCAGGAAAAGTAAGCAATGTGTTGGTTCGTAACTGCCAAGGGTGATGCATCACTTCTTTACTGCTGCAAGAAGGTGATGTGTCGGTTCCTTACAGTCAGGGGAGGTGATGTGCTGTTTCCAGACATGCACCCTCGGTTCCCTACTGCGGTGCGGTGTTGATGAAGAAATTGGTGCCCAGGGGTGGTGCGTTAAAAATCCAGACACACTGTGTTGGTCTACAGCGGCGCAGCCGGTGCTGAGTCAGATCCTTACTGCGATGTGTCGATTTACAGTGGTGCTGGAAGTTGATGAGTGGATTTTCTTCTTACGATCACCAGAACTTCACTTGCAAGTGCCCAGGGACTGGACTTGGCACCACTTGGCAAGTTAGAACTCCCAGCAAGAGATCCCAGGTGCTGGCAGGTGAAGTCTTTGATGGCCCTGAGACTTCTCAACAGGAGGCAAGCTCAGCCCAAGCCCTTGGAGAACCTTAGAAAGCAGGATGTAGAGGGCAAAGTCCAGTCCTCTCACTCCCTGGACAGAAGCAGCGGGCCAGCACAACAAAACAACAGGCAGAGCGGCAGTCCCTCCTATAGCATCCAGCTCTTATTCCTGGCAGAATGTCCTCAGTCCGGAAGTGTACCAATTATGAGGGGTCACAGGGGTGTGGAATTTATTAAAATATCTACTTGTCCAGGGGACAGGTTGCTTCTCAAATCTACTTGTCCTGTAAAAAGATCTACTTGTCCCTTTGGTGCCATGTAGTGTGGCGACAAATTATGGCAGCAATCTCTTTATGTAAGAGCTCTGATAATAGCCTCTCTGATTATGCCAGGGCTACTACCATAGTAGGGCTTGAATACTTGCAGTTTCAATCCCTACTGTAGAAATTTCCTTATTTTGCCACCTTTCTGCAGATCTGCATACTGGGGCTAGAGGAAGCAGTAAGCAATAGTTCCATGGCTGGAATGCCTTTGAGTCTGCAAACCTACCAACCTGCATGTTTTAAAGATTTTCACCAGCTTCTCTCTAATATTTTCCCATAATAAGAAAGGTTGGACATTTACTCCTGACAATGGCAGAATTAGAACTTCTTCCAGGGTTGGGAAGAAAGTGGCCGGAGGGAAAATGAACTTGCAAATGCTCAATAGATTTTCACATGAGCAAATCTACACATGCGTATTTACCCATGCTAAAATACAGTTCACAAATATTTTATAGGGGTACGACATATACCATGGGTGCACTTTTGTGACTTTCTTTAAGAATTTGGGGCCACATGTAGGTAAGTTCAGATTTGCGACCCGCAAAGTGCGAGTCAGAGCGACTCGCAATTTGTGAGTCGCAAATCCGAATGTAGGATGGTGTCCCCGACACCATCTGTGATTCGCAAGGGCTTCGCATATGCCCACCTAGTGAATAATCATGAGGTGGGTCGCAATTTGCGACCCCATTGCGAATAGCGGCCTGCTGGAGACAGCAGACCACCATGTCTGTGACTGCTTCCTTAAAGGAAAACGAGTTGCATTACAAAAACGAAAAATGAAACGTTTTCGACTCATTTTTTCAGAGCAGGCAGTGGTCCACAGGACCACTGCCTGCTCTGAAAAAATGTTTACAGTGACATTCACAATGGGGAAGGGGTCCCATGGGGACCCCTTCCCTTTTGCGAAAGTGTTAGCACCCATTTGAAATGGGTGCTAACTGCGATTGGTTTGCGCCCGCGTTCGCGGTCACAAAACAATCCTACATTGCACTGCGAGTCGCAATTAAGAAGGGAACACAACCTTGCTAATTGCGAGTCGCAAACCCGTTTTGCGATTCGGTAACCAGGTTACTGAATCGCAAAACTGGGTTTGTGCATCGCAATGTGCTTTTTCCACGTCGCAAACAACGAAAGTCGCTGTTTGCGACATGCAAAAAGCTACCTACATGTGGGTCTTGGTCCCTAATTAGGTCTGGTGTTAACAAAGACATTTTGTTTTTATTAAACTTCTATTTCTCTCTCTTTCGGCTGGCTTTACTGTGAGTGATCGCATTCTGCTCTTCCACAAGGAGCATATTGGCATACAAAGTAGTTTTGTTCAGTGTCAGGAACTACAGTGGCAATCAGTGACGTAACGAAACTGGAGGGTGCCCCTTTTCAAAGAACATGGAGGAGCCCCCTCTCCAGACTCACTCAGGGCAGGTGCTGTGCTGAAGGGGCCGCCTTGAGGGCGGCTGCGGGGCCTTTGTTATGCCACTGGTGGCAACGTGTGCTTTTAGAGTTCAAAAACTTTTTGAGGGGGTTTTGCCAGTGTTTGTTACAATGTTGAGGGCCTGGTAGCTCTCACAACAATAAAGTGTTAAAAAAGCCATGTCAAAACAAGACAAGCATTGATGAAACTAAAAGACTTATAAAAATATGTCAGACCAGTTGGCTTTGTCAGTGTTTGTTTATTTTCATGCTTCCCATATTCGTGTTGAAAATGGTTACACTGATTTTCCATTAGAAATATTTTTGGGAAATACTAGCATGCATCAACACATTTTACTAAATGACACTTCATTTGCATCTAATCAGAGAGCATTCTGGGAGCATTATACTTAGCCTCATAGCCTAAACTTTTCAAACATGTGTATACACGTTTTTTTTTTGTACTGGAACCAACGTCAGTAGTGAAGTGTGACCTTAAAATATTTATTTACAGCACTCACCCTAATAATGAAGGCTTTCAAATAATGAACCATAAATACAAGTTCGATCAGCATTATCTTCTGGAAACACATTACCTCAACTGCAGAGAGTTCCACTCTCTGTAAACAAGCAGCCAAAGGGTTTGTGCTGCAGAGGGTTGGGCCTACTTGTCCCAAGGACAAAGTAAACATAAAAACTTGTTGCCCTTGACCCCAAACAAGATGTCCCGGGCGTCGGGCGATAGGAATTCCACATCCCTGGGTCAGAGGTCCAGTACTAATACTTACTTCTGTCTATGAAGTAGGCAAATTTCAAAGAGAAGTCTTTGTAGTGCATAAGACTCAGCCTTTCCCTGTCCTGGTCTCAGACACTCTCCAGGGGGTGGGAAGCTGCTTTGTGTGAGGACAGGCACAACCCTATTTAAGTGCAAGTGTCCGCTCCTCCAAGCTCTCTAGCTCAGGAAGATCCATCAGCCTGGTGATGGGCCATCAGGATATGCAGGGCACACCTCAGCTCCCTTTGTGTGACTTTCTAGATTAAATACACAAACAGCCCAACTGTCATCCTGTTCCAGACGTTTATTCAGCAGACAGGCAAAGGCACAGAATGGTTAGGAAAGAAAACGCCCACTCAAACTTACAATTCAAAAACTAACTTCACCAAAAGATGTATTTTTAAATTGTGAGTTAGGAGACCCCAAACTCCACATCAACATGTGCTCCCAATGGAAAATTACTCTTAAAATATATTTCAAGGCAATCCCCATTTTACTCTATAAGAGAGGTAGGCCTTGCAATAGTGAGATACTGCTAAATTTGTTTTTCACTATCAGGACATGTAAGACACACCAGTACACGTACTACCTTTTAAGTACACTCCATCCTTCCCATAGGGCTGCCTTGAGCCTACTTTAGGGGTGGCTTACATAAACGATAGGATTTGGGACAGACGTGTGTGCACTTGCCAGGTCGAAACAGCAGTTTACAACTGCACACAGACACTGCAGTTGCAGGTCTGAGACATGTTTACAGGGCTACTCATGTGGGTAGCACAATCAGTGCTGCAGATCCACAAGTGGCATTTAATTTACAGGCCCTGGGCACACATAGGCTCTCATTACACCCTGGCAGTAAATCCCGCTTATCGCCATGCAGAAGACTGCCAACACACCGCTGCAGCGGCAGAATACCGCTACAGCTATTACGACCCACAGCTCGGAATCTGCCAAAATCCAGACACCCACACAAGTCCGCCACACCAAAGGTAAGTGATAAACTGGTGATAACAAAACCTCCACCGTCATGCCAACAGGAATACGCCCACACTATCACGACACACGAATCCACGCGGCGGTCTTTTGACCGTGGTATTCCATTGGCGGTACACACCGCTGCACTCAAAATACACACACATTTACAAAACACAACCACATTGGACAATTCAAAATACACACACCTGATACACATACACACACCACTCCCACACACCCAATCCAATATAAAACACACACCCACATCACCCACAAACCCTTACGACCAGAATTGCGATAGAGGGCCAGAGAGAGACACCACCAGAAACAACACTAGCATCCACAGGCACACATCATCACTCACACAACATCCACGCGCCTCAGACAACACACACAAACACATCCCCTCACACATCACAACCAACACCACCTCACACATCACCCACACCACATCATGGCATCTCAACGACACCCCAGGTTCTCTGAGGAGGAGCTCAGGGTCATGGTGGAGGAAATTGTCCGGGAAGAGCCACAGCTATTCGGATCACAGGTGTAGCACACCTCCATTGCTAGGAAGATAGAGCTATGGCGCAGAATCGTTGACAGGGTCAACGGAGTGGGACAGCACCCCAGAACACGGGATGACATCAGGAAGAGGTGGAACGACCTATGGGGGAAGGTGCGTTCCGTGGTCTCAAGACACCGGATTGCAGTACAGAGGACTGGCGGTGGACCCCCACCTCCTCCACCACAACTAACAACATGGGAGGAGCAAGTCTTGGCAATACTGCATCCTGACGGCCTCCCAGGAGTAGCAGGAGGAATGGACTCTGGTAAGGCAACTCTTAACTATAATATCCCCCACCCTACCTGCATGCCATCACATACCCCCAACCCTCACCCCCATCACTCCAACACCCTCGACATATGTCCCACTATCACAACCCACACATCCCAACACCAAGCCCTGCATGCAACACCAAAGCATGGACACCCATCACCAAAGCATGTCCACAACAGATACCCACACAGACCCCAAACCAAATATCACACAAGGACCTAGACAAGAATGCAAGCACTGGAGTACAGGGTCACTCACCCATTGCACACGAAGGCACACACAGATGCAATAATCATGCCTTTACACCCCTGGAGGACCCCTACCCAACGTCACCAGACAGGAGGTTCCAGACATGTCCAGTCCCCCCACAGAAGAGGCCCACAGTGATGACAGCATCTCTGCACAACTGGATCAAGATGACCAGCCCGGCCCATCTGGGACCTCAGGACAGTCGGTTCCCCTGACACTGACACAAGCCACCACAGACCCTCCCCCCTCAGGAAACACCAGCACAGCACCCACCCAGCGGGCCCATCCCTTTGTCCTCAGGACACGTCAAGCAGCAGTGTGTCCACCACTACGGGGAACCCAGGCAAACCCACCACCCCAAGAAAATCAGGGACCTGGGGGTAGTGGCAGTGGGCACACAGTCAGGGGACAGAGGAACAGGAACACAGGGGAACTGGGAGGACTGCTGTGCGACAGGGGGAAGACAGGCCCAGGGAACCCACTCTCCACAAGGCCCTCTCCAACAACATGGGAGCGTACTTTCATTCCCAGGAGATGATGGCAACGGTACTGGCCATCTTCCAGGGGACCCAGCGGCTGCAGGAGGAACACTATCTGGGGATCAGGGAGGAACTGAAGTCCATCACCACCACCCTGGTCACCATTGTAGGTGTGCTGCAGGACTTTGTCAACACCAGGATGGACACTGTGGCACAACAAGGTGCCCCTGACACTAGCCTGGATGATGAACAGCCCACCACTTCCGCCGGCGCTAGTGGACAGGAGGCACCACCACAGGACCACAACACCAGCACCCCACCCCCTGCAGATGGAGAGCCACCCCGCAAACGGTCCATGAGTTCCAGGAACAAGACAGATAACATTGCCAAGACACTCCATCAGGAAATGAGAACCCCCTGAATGTCATCCTTCTGTCCCACTTTGTCACCCTGTCCATCCTTCAACTGCCCTTGCTCCACTTCCTATGCCCCTTTGGACAATGCACCTGTGAAACAAATAGACTGGACTCTGCCATGGACATTCCTTCACCATCCCCCCTGACCATTCTGCAACCCCCTCCACAATATTTGCACAAAAATAGACACACATCAATCACAAAACATTCTGGAGTCAGTCTGTGCTTTCACAAATGTGTAATTGCAATAACTATGGAATATAGCAATGTCAATTTAAATGTCAACATACCGATGTAACACAGCTCTAGTCCCTGAGGAAATATAGCAGAGGTCACAAAGTGGGACCCACATCTGTTAAATGGAAAGGCAAAGTGACAAGTCAGGGTACATACACTGGGTGAAAATGACAGACTAATGATAGGTCAAACAATAGTATGAGATGTGGGAGGCAGTGATATATTCTTACCTGTGTCTCACTGGAAGTGATGCTAGATAATGTTGTTTCTGTTGTCGATATCCTCTTCTTCTGCCGCCTCTTCTTTACTGTCCACAGGCTCCACAGCTGCCACAAGACCTCCAGCTGGACCATCCTCCTGCAGAAAAGGCACCTGTCTTTGCGAAGCCAAGTTGTGCAGCATACAGCAGGCCACTATGATCTGGCACACCTTCTTTGGTGAGTAGTAGAGAGAACCACCTGTCATACGGAGGCACCGGAACCTGGCCTTCAGGAGGCCAAAGGTTCTTTCTATAATCCTCCTAGTTCGCCCATGTGCCTCATTGTAGCGTTCCTCTGCCCTTGTCCTGGGATTTCTCACTGGGGTCAGTAGCCATGACAGGTTTGGGTAACCAGAGTCACCTGAAAATATTGAGGGACAACTGTTAGACACAAACTAACTCGGAGGGACAACCCCAAACCCAGACAACTATTCACAGGGTATAGGGTCCTTGTCCTCACCTATTAGCCACACACGGTGCCGCGGGAGTTGCCCTATCACATAAGGGATGCTGCTATTTCTCAGAATGTAAGCTTCATGCACTGAGCCAGGAAACTTGTCATTTACATGGGAGATGTACTGGTCGACCAAACACACCATCTGCACATTCAGTCAAATCAATCTTTATTCGGATTTTACTCCATAAAAGATAAACAATCTCTTTAAAACGATACAAATATACAGTAAAATACTTCAAGAAAACATTACTGATAAATAAAAATCTGCACATTCATTGAATGGTAGCTCTTCCGGTTTCTGTACACCTGTTCACTCCTGCGGGGGTACCAAGGCCACATGTGTCCCATCAATGGCACCAATGATGTTGGGGATATGTCCAGGGCATAGAAGTCACCTTTCACTGTAGGCAAATCCTCCACCTGAGGGAAAACGATGTAGCTGCGCATGTGTTTCAGCAGGACAGACAACACTCTGGACAACACATTAGAGAACATTGGCTGGGACATCCCTGATGCAATGGCTACTGTTGTTTGAAAAGACCCACTTGCCAGGAAATGGAGTACTGACAGGACCTGCACTAGAGGGGGGATCCCTGTGGGGTGGCGGATAGCTGACATCAGGTCTGGCTCCAACTGGGCACACAGTTCATGTATTGTTGCACGATCAAGTCTGTAGGTGACTATTACGTGTCTCTCTTCCATTGTCGACAGGTCCACCAGCAGTCTATACACCGGAGGATGCCGCCATCTCATCACCTGCCCGAGCAGACGTGCCCTATGAACGAGAACAGCAAGCAGAGTCAGCCAACACTGATGTATTAAAAAATGTCATTTGCACACATTTATTAATCTGCAATGTGCCTGTTACTGTGTGTATGCAAGGCCTAGATAGGTGTGATGTAGTTATTATTAATGCCATGTGGCATCCTGAAATGGCCACTGCCTGGCCTGTAAGGGGGGACAAGGGGATATGAGGTAACTGCGCTGGCGTTCAACACCGTCACGGTAGGCGGTCGAAGACCGCTGCGCAATCCTGCATTGGTTAACATTGGACCCTATGGGTCCCAGGAGCCAATGATGATGTACGCCGGCGGTGACGGTACGCACCACCGCGGACGTGACCGCCATTTTCTGTCTGTTCACTCACTTGATACTTGACCTTCGACAGGAGAGGACCTACACTGCAAGTGCTGCTGTGACCTGGGTCTAGAAGCGACGATGGCTCATGTGTCTGGGGAAAGGGCTCCTGACTTCACTTCGGAGGAGTTGGAGAAGTTAGTGGATGGGGTCCTCCCCCAGTACACGATACTCTACGGTCCTCCAGACAAACAGGTGAGTACACTGTGAGCATGCTGAATGGGCAATGCCTGTTTGGAGTGGTGTGGATGGAAGATACATGGGATGTGGGGGACTGAGGCCTGCATGAGCGGACGGTGAGTGTATGTGCGTCAGAGCAAGGGTGGGAACATGGGCCAATGAGCGACGGTCCGGACGGGTAAAGATTATCTTGTGTGCAATAGCATCATCAGACAGAGGAGCAGTGGCACCGGAGCAGGAGGGAGCTGCATCCCACTTGGCCCTGGAGGGCGAAACAATGGAGCCTGAAGCCACCAGTGGGACAGAGGGCGAGGGGAGCTCCACGGCGGGGACAGGAGGTGACAGCAGTGACAGCGACTCCTCCTCTGATGGGAGCTCCCTTGCGGTGGCTGGCCCCTCTGTGCCCCCTGCATCAGCAGGTAAAGCCGCCACCCCCCTCCCAGCTGCCCCTCAGCGTGTGTCCTGTGCACGCTCACCCAGGAGGGTGGGCATCTCCTACGCCCCAGGCACCTGAGGCCCTGCCCCAGTCAGCCCTGCTGCCCTCAGTGAGGAGGCTATTGACCGCCTGAGATCCCTCACTGTTGGGCAGTCTACCATTCTGAATGCCATCCAGGGTGTTGAGAGGCATTTGCAACAAACAAATGCATACCCGGAGGGCATTCATTCTGGCAAGGCAGCAGAGAGCATTTCAGGTTCTGGCCTCAGCACTGATGGCAGCCATTGTCCCTGTGTCCAGCCTCCCCCCTCCAACTTCCCCCACCCAGACCCAATCCCCTGTACCTCAGCCTATCACGAGCACACCATCAGACCAGCATGCACACACCACAACACACAAGGGTGGCTCAGGCAAACATAAGCACCACACATCCCACAGGCACTCGCACAAGCATCATACCCAAGCAGACATACCAACATCCACTGCCTTCACTGTGTCCCCCTCCTCCACGTCTCTGTCCTACCTCCCAGTCTCGTCTCCACTCACACCTGCATGCACTACATCTTCAGCCACTACCTCCATCACCAGCACGCCCATCACCACATACTGTTCACGTGCACTCACCACCCCCACTACCATTCACACATCCCCTGTGTACTCTACCAGTGTGTCTATAAGCCCTCCTCCCAAAGTACACAAACGCAGGCACACACCCACCCAACAACCATCCACCTCACAACAGCCTCCAGCCCATGCACCTTCACCCAAATTCAGCAGACGTACACCTCCTACAACCACTACCTCTTCCTCCACTCCCAAACCCACTCCATCTTCCCGTCCCAGTGTGTCTACACCCCCGTCCGTCCGTCCACTAGGGCCAGGCTTTCCAGGTCCTAACCCAGCACTTCAGTCACCACATCCCCAGGCACAGTGGTGCCAGCAACTGCGGGCTATTGGAGTGCGCCAACCATAAGGGCTGCCAGTGTGCCACGGAGTGAGAGCAAGGACATTCCGCCACCTGCAAAACTAAAAAAGTTGCCCACATCCCAGAGGGAGAAGCAGAAAACACCTGCCACCAAGGGCTCAGGGAAAATGAAAGGCGATAGTGGCAAGACAGCAGCGCCACCATCCAGGGTGAGGAAGGGCCAGAAACTTAAGGGCAGGTCAGGAGAGGGGATGGTGGCACCGACTGGGGGACCAGTGTCAAACCTTCTGTCCATGTCAACGCCAACCTGTACGGTGGAGAAGACCGCCACCTGCACCACCACAGAGCCCCGCCACCAGCACCGCCGCCACAGTGCCTGCCACCAGCACCACTGTCATTGAGCCCGCCCCCGCCGCCACAGAGCCCGCCCCCCCAGCGAGCCCGCCGCCAGCACCACTGTCATTGAGCCTCCACCAGCACCGCCGCCACAGAGCCCGCCACCAGCACCGCCGCCACAGAGCCCGCAGCCAGCACCACCACCACCACAGAGCCCGCAGCCAGCACCGCCGCCACAGAGCCCGCATCCAGCAATGCCGCTACAGAGCCCGCATCCAGCACCGCTGCCACAGAGCCCGCATCCAGCACCGCTGCCACAGAGCCCGCATCCAGCACCGCTGCCACAGAGCCCGCCGCCAGCACCGCCAGCACCGCCGCCAGAGCCCGCAGCCAGCCCCGCCACCACAGAGCCCAGAGCCAGCACCACCACCACAGAGCCCGCAGCCAGCACTGCCGCCACAGAGCCCGCAGCCAGCACCGCCGCCACAGAGCCCGCAGCCAGCACCGCCGCCACAGAGCCCGCAGCCAGCACCGCTGCCACAGAGCCCGCAGCCAGCACCGCTGCCACAGAGCCCGCCGCCAGCACCGCCGCCAGAGCCCGCAGCCAGCACCGCCACCACAGAGCCTGCAGCCAGCACCGCCGCCACAGAGCACGCCGCCAGCAGCGCCGCTACAGAGCACGCCGCCAGCCCCGCCGCGAATGACAACGCCGCAAGCACCGCCAGCGGCCCCGCGACATCCTGAGCCAGTGGCACCACCGCATTCATCTGATGAGGCACTCTGGGCACCAAGCCTCCTCCAGAACCAGTGGAGAGATACATCCACTACCTCTGTCCTTGGCAGGATGAAGCACTCTGGGCAGCAAGCCCCCTCCAGAACCAGTGGAGAAACACATCCACTACCTCAGTCCTTGGCAGGATGAGGCACTCTGGGCACCAAGCCCCCTCCAGAACCAGTGGAGAAACACATCCACTACCTCTGTCCTTGGCAGGATGAAGCACTCTGGGCACAAAGCCCACTCCAGAACCAGTGGAGAAAGGCATCCACTTGTGATACTGTGACTTTGCACTCCCCAGGATAAAGCAGTGGGCAGCCCACCCACTGAAAAGCCTTGAGAGACTGTGGCTTTGCACTCCCCAGGATAAAGCAGTGGGCAACCCACCCACTGGAGAGACTTGAAAGACTGTGGCTTTGCACTCCCCAGGATAAAGCTGTGGGCAACCCACCCACTGAAGAGACTTGAGAGACTGTGACTTTGCACTCCCCAGGATAAAGCAGTGGGCAACCCAACCGACTGGAGAGACTTTAGAGACTGTGGCTTTGCACTCCCCAGGATAAAGCAGTGGGCAACCCACCCACTTGGGCCACTTGTGATACTGTGGCTTTGCACTCCACAGGATAAAGCAGTGGGCAACCCACCCACTGGAGAGACTTGAGAGACTGTGGCTTTGCACTCCCCAGGATAAAGCAGTGGGCAATCCACCCACTGCAAAAGACTTGAGAGACTTTGCACTCCCCAGGATACAGCAATGGGCATAGAGCCCCCTCGTGGAGCAGTGGCGTTGTGCGTTCATCAGGCTGAGGTGCCCCCCCTCCCACTGAGGTGCCTGTTTATTTTCGATCTGATGCCACTCCAGTGTTCTCTCCGTTTGGAGTCAGGTATCTAGTGTGGGCCTGGCCCATGCATTTTTGGCCCAGTGATCCACGGACAATGATTGGTGCACTATCCGGACTTGTGTAGTTGGTGTACATAATTGTATATACTGTATTTAGAGTTTTGAGTACTGGATTTTTATTGATTACAATCGTTCAAATCAATTTCTTTTGTCCTTGCGTTATTCAAGGAGGGATGGGGGGGTGTATATGTAATGTTGCAGCATGTATTTGTGTGTATGGTGTTGTGGGTGAGGGTGGGGTTGGGGGTGTTGCGTGTCTGTCAATCTCTTTTCCCTCCCCTGTGTTGTAGTTGCAGTACTCACCGAGGTCGTCGCCGCCGCCGTCGTTGGAGATCCTCATAGAGGAGCAGGAAGACCATCGCTGGCAGGATCTGCAGTTTGGCTCCATGGCGTCCTGGTTCCTCATGGTGTGTGGAGAGGTGAGTGATTTCCCCTTCTGTGTACTGTTTCCGCCGTGTTTTTGTTTGCGTTGGTTCCGCCCCAGAAAAGGTGGCGGATTGGCATCTTGTGATAGGATGGGTGGTACATTGTCTTCCGCCTGTCTGTTGGCGGTTACTGCCGCGCTGTTTGTTTGTACCGCCGTGGCGGTCAGAGTGTTAAAGTGGCTGTCTATGTTGGCGGTTTCCGCCGTGGTCGTAATCCCATTTTTTTTCCGCCGGCCTGTTGGCAGTATTATCGCCACTTTAACACCGACCGCCAGGGTTGAAATGAGGGCCATAGTGCACTTTGCTAGGAACTTACTAGTAAATCAAAGACACCAATCATGAAGAAAGCAATACATTTTAGACTGAGGGCATATGCACTTTAGCACTGGTTAGCAGTGATAAGGTGCCCAGAGTCCTAAAGCTAACAAAAACAGGTCAGACACAATTGGAGGAAGAATGTGAATAGTTTTGGGATAACCCTGCAAAAGGGACATTCTCAACACAACCCCCATCTAGCCTAAAGCCAGGCTAGACCAATCAATACCTTGATAGACTTCCCTCCTTAGGGCGATACAACATGGACCCTGCACGCAACAGCAGGGGTGCATTCTCTACACCTTTCTGAACCCAGTTGGATCCCTCTGTCCATAATGTGAGGGCCAACTAAGCCAACCCATGGGGAATCCTTCTCACCTGCGGACCCCATCTGTGCAGCACCTAACCTTACTTTGTTCATAGATGTATCCCAGTAGGCAGAAAGTACCACCATGGTCAATTCTAATGGAATGGCCCATTCTACCCTCTGGGTGTGACTCCTGTCCCCAACCAAAGGGCCACTCTGCCCACAAGGCCAGCAACCTACAGTGGCTACTAACAGCTGTCAGTGATAAGAGCCCGGCCTCAGCCCTTCGAGGGCTCTCTAATCTCTTTGGTTTCTCAGAATGGAGGTCACTAGCCACATGTGAATGGCACTGTTTATCCACTCTCCCTTCCACCAGTTCAGTGGTGGTATATTGAGGCTAGCACTTCAGCCCAGGGTCTGTACCTTTAGGCTGGACAGGAGTCAGCAGCAAGTCCTTCCTCACCCTGCCCTCCTTCCCGGGTCTCGGTATTCTCCTTTTGGAAGCGGTACCCCCAGACTCCAGAATTGCCAGGCCTGTGGCAGTTGTCCTGCGCGATTCTCCCCCCTGTTCAGGGATGCTAAACTGCAACTTCTCCACCAACCTAGGGTCTGTATCCTTCGGATGAGCAGGTGCCTTGCAAACCAGAACTTCTAAGGGAGTACACCCATCCCCAAAGGAAATATATTCCTCATGTGATGTGTGAGAGTCTGCCTAGTGCAGGTCTCCTGACCCCTGTCCATCTGACAGAGTACCAAGCCCCCCATGCCAAAAGTGGCTTCACCAGAGTCATTCCTGGGGTGCTCTGACTTCAGAGCAGGCAACCTTTGACTCACTAGCCCTCCCACTGGGGACTGTCTCTCCCTCTCACTCCCCTCCCCATCTGGATTTGGCACCCCCCTCTGTGGAGTGGTACTGTAAGACACCAGAACTGGTGGGACACTTGCTACAGCTGGTCCCCAATGTTCTCCTGACACTATGGGACTCCCATCAGTGGATGGTCTCCTACAGACCAGTCCCCCTGCCTGTGTTCCCTCTGAGAGCAATCCAAGCACTAGGGCTGGAGATAGGGCACCCGGGGCCTCTGCCCACTCCCACCCCTTCTTCTACTCTTGGAAAGGACATGGGACCCTTCTATCCCCTCCCCCGTACAGTGGGACCCCTGGGGTACTGCAACCCTCCCCCTCATTATGATGGGGAAAACCTCAGCCGCTTCCCCTAGGATTACTTCCTGATGCCTCTTTAGACCCCACCCGGAGACCCACCTCCAGTGCAAGTTCCTTGGGGTCAGAGAACTCACACTCCACCAGGTGTTGGCATAGCTCTGGAAAACCGTGATTGAACGTGTCCACTCCAGCAAACAAACTATAGCAGCCCCTCATGCGTGTTCACCATACTACCCTTCACCTAACCATCCAGTGCCTTGAAAAATACACCACATCATTTCCCATCGGGTTTGACAGTGTCTGACTGTCCATGAAAGTCAACCTACCCTCCTCTGGGATGCAGGCCCATGAGTAGCATTTGATTTACAGGCCCTGGGCACACACAGTGTAATTTACTAGGGACTTACTAGTAAATCAAATATGCCAACCATCAAGAAACCAATCATTAATAAATTTTAGACAGCGAGAATATGCACTTTAGCACTGGTTAGCAGTGGTAAAATATCCAGAGTCCTAAACCCAACAGGTCAGAAAAAATAGGAGAAAGACAGCAAACAGTTTGGGAATAACCCTGCAAAAAGGGCCAGGTCCAACACAACCCCCTTCCAACCTAAAGCCATGGTAGATTAATCAATACCTTAAAGGAATTCTTTGCTTAGGGCGATAGAACATGGACCGTGGCTCGCAACAGCAGGGGCGCAATCCAGTTCTACGCCTTTCTGGACCCAGTTGGACCCTTCTGTCCATAACGGCGGAGCCCACTAAGCTACCTCATGGGAAATCCTTTCCCTCACCGACAGACCCCATCTGTCCAGCACCTAAACTTACTTGGCTCACAGATGTATCTGTACATCGTGGGTAGGCTTCCTGGGAGCTTATTCATAGCCCTCCTTCACCAAACTGAGAGGTCCTCTCACAGGGTGCCCGTACAGAAGTTCAAAGAGGCTGAAGCCAACCCCCTTCTGAAGTACCTCCCTCTATGCAAACAAAAGACAAGGCAGCAGGACATTCCACTTACGTCTCATGGGTTCGGGTAGACCCATAAAAAAGTCTTTGAGTGTACAGTTGAATCTCTCAATCAACCCATTGATTTGGGGGTGGTAAGGAGTGGAGAACTTGTAGGGAAACCCACATTCCTTACACATGGCCTTTATGTACAAGTTTCTACCCCAGTCAGATACTACCTCCTTCGGAAAACCCATGCTGGTCAAGACCCCATCAGTGCCCTAGCCACAGTGAGCGCAATCACAGTCCTCAGAGGGACAGTGGCATGGTCCACCAAGACCAGAAAAAAATTCTTGCCCTGGGCTGTCTTACAATTCAGGGGCCTCGCAGTGTTGATGCCCACTCACTCAAAAGAGGTTCAAATGACAGAGAAAGGTTGCAGGGGGTCTTTGACCTTCCCCCCTAACTTGCCACTTGGGTGGCAGATATGACATGAACTATAGAAGGATTGAGGCCCTCTTCATTTTAGGCCAATAAAAGTGGGTGACAAGTCTGTCAAATGTCTTATCTGGCTCCAAATGACCTCCCAGTGGCACATAATGAGCCAGACTCAGCAGGAGGTCCTGAAGCAGTGGGGTACCACCAACACACATCTTACACAGGCTCAGGAGTCTTAAGCTCACTATACAAGAGACTGTTCTCCCAATAGATCAGGAGTTTGCTGGAGGCATCGCCAGCTGCCTGGGTCTCAGCCTGCTGCAGAAGACCCACAGGAGTACAGTACTCCTTCTTTGCCTTGCAGAAATCTTCCCTGGAGGGACCTTCTTCCTGCTGCCAGCTGGCCATCCCAGGCAGGTTCCCCAGTTTGGCCATATCCTCCCCTGTATGTTCTGGGGCACCCCCTTCAGGGTCAGCCTCCTCCCGGACTGTGAGAGTTTCAGGAGTGGGTTTCCAGTATCCCTTGCCCTTTCTCTTCTTGGCAAGTGCCTGGGGCCCCCTTTCAGGCTCCAGGCCCTTTTGATCCCACCTCTTGAGCGGCCATGGACAGTGCGATCGAGCACTACCACTAAGGCAACCGCAACATCTCCAAGTGTAACCTGAGCTCCACCTCATTCCAGGTCATCATTGTCCAACAGACAATCCACAGACATGGACGGACTCACAACTACCCTCAAAAAACCTGAGAACACCCCCAATTCAAAGGGAACTACAGCCACTGGGCAGTGGCTTGCGTGGTTGTCAGCAGCAGCAACGTAGCGGACCATAGTAGGGGCTACCTGCTCTGAAGACACCAGATGACACCGGACAGTAGTCATACTGGCTCCTGTGTCTCTCTACCCTCTGTCCATTAATGGTGACTCACTATCAGGCATGAGGGTGCTCTGCATCATTTCTCCATCACCCATGGATACCAGGGTAACCTCAAATATATCCACGCCACTAGCTGAAACAAACTCCTCCCCAAGCGCTACACTAGTCAAACCCCAGTGACTGCCCACTGGTTGGGGGCAGTGCCCGCTTGGCACACTTGACATCTCCCTTGTAGTGCCCTTCCTGATGGCACTCAAACCACTTCAGGGTGCCTCCCCTATAGACTTACTGTCAGAGAACGACTTCTTGTTAACAGGGGGGTGGGAATCCTGACCTGTGGAACTAGTATGGGACCCTTTAGAGAACTCCTTTATTTTGTTGTTGTCCCCTCTTCCTTCTTCTGTTAAGCACCACGCCTACCCTTTGCGTGATCCCCTAGATGCCTTCTTAAGGACTCTGACGCTGACCCAGTGGTCTACTTCATTAACAAGCTCCTTTGGTGTCAGACAGCTTACTGTCAATCAAGTGCTGGCACAACTCTATAAAACAAAGACTAAACATGTGCTCTTTGAAGGAAAGTGCCTCTTTTTGACATGGTCACTCCCACTTTTTGCTCACTGGTACTGATGATGTTAAATGATAAGAACACTAGGTCCCTGCTAACCATGCCCCAGTGCCATTTCCATAAACGCAAGGTAAATGTTCAATTGTAACTTAATTGGCAAGGAATTTAGCACCCCGTAAATCCCTGGTAGATGGTGTCTATGTTACCCTGGACATGAGTACTAAAAAGGGTCCGTATAGGCCGCAACATGTATTATGCCACCCTAAGGGACCCACACTCAAACACATACAGACTGCCATTCCAAGATGCATGAAATTGTGCAAGCCATTTTGAAAACACAACATTGAACACACCCTGTGTGTAACGTCCTCACACACTGCATGCACTATATGTAACTAACCTCTACAGCAGGCCTTAGAGCCCTAGGGCAAGGTGCAATATAGTACATGTGAAGATATATCTCCATCAGCAGCTGTGCCCCTGCGATGCCCAGTTCCATGCTGGACATTGCACATGTTCAGGAAGCCATTTTAAAGATGTACTGGGCAGTGGTCATTACATGTTACACAACAACCTTATAGCCTCATTAAAAGTGACGGTGTTTGGTATGAAACACCTTGTCTTAATAAATCCACGCTGATGCCATTATTGGATTAACTATGACATGCACCTAGAAGGCACCTTACAGGTGCCCAAGAAAACCTACCAGTCTCTCAGTGTGCTGGCTGACTGGTATCCAGCCTGCCACCACAGACCAGTTTCTGACCATCTGCCAGGGAGAGCCCACGCTCTCATAATGCCTGCGCTGGTGGAGGGTGTTTACACCTCCTCCAAGGGGTGTGAAAGTGATTTAGCATACCAAGGCCAGAGGCTTCAATGCCTCCATTTCTTTTGATATGCAACTCCGGCTCCCCCTAGACCTTAGAAATTCAACCCCTTGCGCTAGGGTCCATTTATGATTGTCAGAAGGAGTGTTCCACTTTCAGGCTAGGCACACCCCTAAAGTGGGCCACCTGAAGTGGACAGTTGAAGAAGGGTTTCGTCATCTTTTTTTTGAGAAACTAGGAACTTTGGGTTAGGGTTATGCCCACTCCTCACAGGAAGTGTCATACTGGGGCTGTAGTCACCCCAGGGGTAAGTAGCCCAGTGTCTACTACCCTACACTCTCCTTATTGCCCCTAAATTCAGTATTTAGGGATCCCCTCGACACCAGGAAAACAGATTTGTATACCTGGGAACAGAAGGACAAAGAACAGCAACCACCACGAGAACTGTGGACTTAGCCTGAAATTTGGTGCCAAACGCTGTCTTGCTGCTGGAACCTCAACA
Source organism: Pleurodeles waltl (assembly GCF_031143425.1). Taxonomy (NCBI): domain Eukaryota; kingdom Metazoa; phylum Chordata; class Amphibia; order Caudata; family Salamandridae; genus Pleurodeles; species Pleurodeles waltl. Next base: position 14,558,474 of record NC_090444.1, on the reverse strand, counting down.
ACTACAGCGACTTGACTCGGCCAAAGGATATGCATCCTTCGCCAACGACTCAGCATCTCCCTTGGGTGGAGAAGTCATCCCCCTGCATCTGCAGTCCCTGCCTGCACCTGTACGGTATTCCATGTTGCTGGCCACTGAGCTAGGGTGACCAGACGTTCCGGATTTCCCCGGACCGTACTGGTTTTTAGGGGACTGTCCCGGTGTCCCGACGCTTCTCTTAATTTTTAATAAATGCCCCGGTTTTTGGGACACAGGTCAGATTAGTAAATAAATGTCTCGGTTTTTGGGACAAAGGGCAGATCATGTAGGGAAGCATAAGTGAAAGGTATGCTCTCCTTTAACTAATTTTATGTAAAAAATGTTGTGTCTTTCTCGTGTGTGTGTATATATATAAAAATATATATAAATAAATACACATGTATAGGCACACATTCACAAAGCTACGCAAAAAAAAACCTGTCCCGGTTTTTTGCTCCTCAAAATCTGGTCACCCTACACTGAGCCCACCGAAGGAGCAGCATAACTGGGGGAGGTTCCTGTGGCTCAGTGTCCGCAAGTAGTTTTGCACTGAATCCAATAAAGTCTTCTGAATGTCCTCAATATCCACCTGCGCTTTTGCCATGGAGTGCTCATCAGCGCTTGTCCGCGTTTGTACAGCCTTCTAAGCGCGGCCCTCGGCCAGACTCGCTGAGCATGCGCAAGTCTCCGCACACTGCCAGATACACGCTGAGCATGCGCAAGTCTCCGCACACTGCCAGATACAAGCTGAGCATGTGCAGAACGTCCGAACACCCCCTCTGTCTCTGAGCATACGCAGGTCGGAGTTCAAGTGAGAATTCGGTGAGCATGCGCAGTTCGGCAAAAGGGACCTAGGTCTCGCAGCCTGCTCACTTCACGGTTGTGTCTTTGTTTCTAGGCATGCGCAGTCTAACATCGTTGTCACGTGTCTTTGTATCTGTGCATGCGCAATTTGTAATCTATCTTTGTACCAGAATGTGGCGTTAGGAGAAGGGCCTTGCTCTAGGGATGGTGGTAAGAGTTGTACTGTATTCCGAGGGGTGCAGCCAGGACAGGGGTACAGGCACCAGGTGTTGGGAGATGCAGCTAGAACAGGGGTGAAAGCACTAGGTGGGGTGGCACAGCCAGGACAGGGGTGTAGGCACCGGGGGGGGGGGGAGGGAGGGGTGCAGCCAGGACAGGGGTACAAGCACCAGGTGTTGGGGGATGCAGCCAGGACAGGGGTGCAAGCAACAGGTGGAGGTGCAGCCAGGACAGGTTTGGAAGCACCAGGTTTGGAGGGGTGCAAGCACCAGGTGTGGGGATGGGTGCTGCCAGGACAGGGGTGTAGGCACCAGCTGGGGGGAGGGGTGCAGCCAGAACAGGGGTGCAAGCACCAGGTGTTGGGGGATGCAGCCAGGACAGGGATGTAAGCACCAGGTCGGGGGTTGCAGGCAGGACAGGGGTGCAAGCAACAGGTGGAGGTGCAGCCAGGACAGGTTTGGAAGCACCAGGTTTGGAGGGCTGCCAGGACATGGGTGCAAGCACCAGGTGTGGAGAGGGGTGCTGCCAGGACAGGGGTGTAGGCACCAGGTGGGGGGAGGGGTGCAGCCAGAACATGGGTGCAAGCACCAGGTGTGGGTGGGTGTGCCCAGGACAAGGGTGCAAGCACCAGATGTGAGGGGGGCACCCACAACAGGGGTGCAATAACCAGGTGTGGGGTGGTGCAGCCAGGACAGGGGTGCAAGGACCAGGCGTGGGGGTGTTTAGGGCAGGAAGGTGCTTCATACATCCCCACAGGAGGCTGCACCACAGTTCACAAGGGGGCACATTTATTATGTAAGGAGAGAGAGGATAGCATAGGCTCCGCGCCGGCCCCTACCGTTACCCCTCCCTCCTACATCCTTTCACCACCCCTCGGCTGGGGATGATTGGGGGGTGCTCTGGGCCTCCCACCAGATGACAACCTCCCCACCCCACAACCCCACCCCAACCCCATCACTAACATGGTCACTGGTAATGACAGGGGTGGGGGCAACCACATAAGCCCTTGAAGGACACAGATAGTAAATTATTATCACCCAGAAGTGCCGTGTGAAGTAAGCACACATGTGATCTGCAGCAGGTGAGTTGTCGGTGTTGTGGGCCGGGGAAGTTACTGAGTGAGGTGGGGTTTGTTCCCTCTTTCTGTTTGGATGTAACTCTGATGTAAGGTCCGGAGCTGCGGCCCTTGGAGCGGGGGAACCAGGTATGAGTCTCAGCATCTGCTCCACATCCTGTGATTCTGGGCAGATCAGTTAATCCACAAAAAATGAATGTATCCTTGTGTAATTTAACTGCCGCTCATTTAAAGCTCTACGATACCTTCATTCTGAGTTTGCGCTAGATAAAACTACAAACAAATAATAATAATTAAGAACAGGGAATTTTATCTTTCTCCACGACCCCTCACCCAGAGGGTCTCAGGCCTGTGACTGGTGAAACTTGGCTATATTGGTATAAATGCGACGGCTGTTCTGGTGCCACTGCCCCGTCCCTTTCCTCTGCCCCGTCCCTTCGCCTTTGCCTCCCTCTCTCCTCTGTCACCTGCTCTCTCCTCTGCCCCATCGCCTTCCTCTGCCTCCCTCTCTCCCACACACCTCTTCTGTCTCTTTGTTCCCTCTACTTCCCCTTTGAATGGTTCCAGCTTTATCTTTCATCTCTGCATACACTGTGTTCCCTGAATTTATCAGGTACAATGACTGTTGCACTTAAGAGCCTTTATCCTTTCCACCCAGCAGGGCTGTCTCATCCTTGTGAAGTGGATATTTGTAGCTGCCATGGTGAGGTATTGAGTGTGATGTCATCATACAATGGATTTGATGTAATGTGATGCTTAACACACATTTACCACTTATGTGTTGTCTTTGTACTATGGTGTTAGCTTGTCTTCGGTTGTGGGTTCGCCCACGTGTCAGGGTTATTGTGGATGGGGGTCCACGTATGTGCTCTTGTCCAGTGAGTAAATGTGTTGTAAGTGTAATGTTTCCTTCTGGAGGGAATCCACACATTGAGGTGGAAGGGGGAAGTGTAAATGGTCCAATTTTCAGTGTTTCTTTTTTGATGGCTTTTGTGTATTTTTGGTGCTTTCATAACTCTTTAAAATCGATCGTTGTCATTGGTTAAATAGCTACTTGTACAACAAGGTGTACAACACTGTATTTCAGGGTTTACTCTACATGTTTTTATTGCATGTGCAGCACCAAACACAAGAATGGGAGAAACAAAAGTAGATGGATGGGAAGGTGAGTTGTGTGGGATCATACGATTGTCGAGTGGACTATAGAAGAAAAGGTAGAATCATTCCTTAAACCCTTTAACCATATCCCATTAATGAGGTCTGTGAGTTGTACAAAAAGATAACGAGAAGCTGACAACAAACAGTTGAGTAGAGCCCTTTCCAGAAAGTGTCACCTTCAAATTACACAGTCCATTCCCACTGAGAGAGATCAGGAAGTCCAGTGCCTGCTTGGGTGGTCTGTGTGAGAAGGTAGCCTCTTTCTAGTACGGTTACCCCCACTTTTGGCCTGTTTGTGAGTGTTTGTCAGTGTGTTTTTACTGTGTCACTGGGATCCTGCTAGCAGGACCCCAGTGCTCATTGTTAAAACCCTATTTGTCAGTGTGTTTTGTGTGTCTTACTGGGATCCTGCTAGCCAGGACCCCAGTGCTTATAGTTTGTGGCCTATGTGTGTGTTGTTAGTATGCTTAACTGTGTCACTGAAGTTCTGCTAACCAGAACTCCAATGCTTATGCTCTCTCTCCTTACCAAATTTGTCACTATAGTTTAGTGACTTCATATTCCAATTCCAATTGGCATACTGGACCCCTCCTTATAAGTCCCTAGTATATTGTACCTAGGTACCCAGGGCATTGGGGTTCCAGGAGATCCTTATGGGCTGTAGCATTTGTTTTGCCACCCATAAGGAGCTCAGACAAATCCTTCTTCAGGACTTCCACTGCAGCCTGCGTGAAATAGTACCCACACTATTTCACAGCCATTTTCACTGCACTTAAGTAACTTATAAGTCACCTATAGGTCTAACTGTCATTTACTGAAGACTAGGTGCAAAGGTACTAAGTGTGAGGGCACCCTTGCACCAGAAAATGTGCCCCCACTCTGTCCAGGGCCAATTCCCCGGACTTCGTGGGTGCAGGGATACCATTACACGCGTGCACTACATATATGTCAATACATATATGTAGTATCACAATGGTAACTCCGAATACGGCCATGTGAGGTGTCTAAGATCCTAGAATTTTCCCCCCATTCCAAATCTGGTATTGGGGGCCAATCCCGTGCATCCTGGGGGCTCCACCATGGACCCCCAGTTCTGCTAAACCAGCTCTCTGAGGTTTCCACTGCAGCCCCATTTGCAGTCACCTCACAGACAGGTTTTTGCCTTCCGGAGGACTGAGCAGCTCAATCCCAGGAAGGCAGAACAATGCATTTCCTTTGGGAGGAGGGTGTTACACCCTCTCCTTTTGGAAATAGGTGTTACATGCTTGGGAGGGGTAGCCTCTCGGAGCCTCTGGAAATGCTTTGAAGGGCACAGATGGTGCCCTCCTTGCATAAGCCAGTCTACACCAGTTCAGGGCCCCCAAGTTCCTGTTCTGGTGCGAAACCGGACAAAGGAAAGGGGAGTGACCACTCCCCTGTCCATTACCACCCCAGGGGTGGTGCCCAGAGCTCCTCCAATGTGTCCCTGGCGTTAGCCATCTTGGATTCCAAGGTGTGGGGACACTCTGGAGACCTCTGAGTGGCCAGTGCCAGCAGGTGCCGTCAGAGACCCCTGCTGATAGGTGCATACCTGGGTAGGTAGCTAATCCCCCTCTCAGGGCTACTTAGGGTCTCTCCTATGGGTGTTTCCTCAGATTTAGCTTTCAAGACTCCTCCAGGAATCCTCTGCATCACCTTCTGACCGACTGGTCAACTGCAGACTGCTCCAGGAACCGCTGTACAAAGTATCCAGGACGACTCCTGTGACCTGCAACTTCAGCTCCAGCCAGCCTTTGCAACAGTTTCCAAGGTGTGCACGCTCTGAGGACTGCCTGTCTTCACCCCGCACCAGAAGAACCAAAGGAATTTCCTGTGGAGTGAGGGAGTCACTTCCCTGCTTCTGCAGGCACCCTTCTGCGATGACGACTGGGACTCCTATCCTGACAACAAGCGCGCTCCCTGCAACACAGGTGGTGGACTGACGTGACCCATACTATCCTAAAGTCCAGCTGTCCAAATTTGGTGGAGGTAAGAGCTTGCCTCCCCGTGCTGCGACAGTACCCCTGTGCACTGCGTCTCCTCCAGCATCTTGGGCTTCTGTGCACTTCTTCCAAGAATCCTTCGTGCACAGTGTAGCCCAGGTCACCAGCACTATATCCTGTGACGCACAACTCGCTGAGTTTTTCTCCAGCGGTGTGGGTCCTTCCTTTGCAGTGCTGCGATAACTGCTTTTTGCATCTTCTTTGTCCCCGTGTCATTGGACTCCCGTGGGTACTGCCTGGTCTTCTTTGGGCTCTCTCAAGTGATGAGAGCCCCCTTTGTCTCCTCAGTCCGCGTTGAGACCCCTAGGTCCCTCCTGAGTCCAGGGAGCTCCATTTTGACGCAAACCGTGTACTTGCGTGAACCAAGGCTTGTTGACAGAATCCAGCGATGCAAACAGCCTGCATCCAACAACTCGACGTGGGACATCTCCTGCACCAAGCAGGAACCCGCAGCCATCTTCTTTGGTGCTCTTCTGTACTTTTCTTCTTACTGGAGAATCCACTTTTGCACCATCTTCTAGGTTGGCAGGGGCTCCTGTCCTTCTGGACTCTTCTTTGACTTCTGGACTTGGTCTCCTCTCTCCACAGGTCTTCAGGTCCAGGAATCCACTGCTTGTTGGTTGCAGTCTTGCTTGATTTTTGCAAAATTTCTTATCACAACGTGTTTTATTACACTCCCAGCACCCCTCTACACACCACATTTGCCTAGGGGGGAATTCATGATTCACATTCCACTATTATAGTATATGGTTTGTGTTGCCCTTAGGCCCATTGCAATCTATTGTATTTTCTACCGTTTGCACTACTCTGACTGTTTACTTACCTGATTTTGGTTATCAGTTGGTTATAGTGTATATATTGTGTATAATAAGTAAAATACTTCCCTCCAGAGGGAGTATTGCCTCTAAGATATTTTTGGCCTTGTGTCCCTAAAATAAAGTACGTTTATTTTTGGTAACACTGAGTATTGTCTTTTATTGTGTATAAGTACTTGTAACTATGGTGGTATTGCAGGAGCTTTGCATGTCTCCTAGTTCAGCCTAAGCTGCTCTGCAACAGCTACCTCTAGACAGCCTAAGTTGCTAGAACACTGCCTACATTTCACTAATAAGGGATAGATAACTGAACCTAGTATAAGGTGTAAGTACCTTAGGTACCTACTACAAACCAGGCCAGCCTCCTACAGTCTGTAGAAAAGGAGGTCAATTGTTCTAAAGCCGGTAACATAGCATGGTTGGTTTATGCACCTGCTCAACATGTGTATGGGGAAGTCTGGTTGAAATCACATTATGATAATTGCTTTACCTTACAATAATGTACATGGAAATTCAACATCTCACCTGCAATCACATAATGACGTGAGGCTACCTCCACTATTTTCAGCACAGGGAGTAAATGAAGCAGTCCTGTAAAATGTGAAGGGTTCTGGGCATTAGTGGATTACAGAGCCATCAGGTCTCAATCACCGCTAGGGCATCAGCTCCTGCAGTGGGGGTGGTCCCGCTGGTGCCACCACACTGCACCCCAGGTGTTCTGAGCAACCTCTGAATCACTGTGACAGAACAGCTATATTGAAGAAGCCAACATTTACAGCCTCTTTTGTTTCCAACTTCAAAACATTAGAGTGCAATGAATCACTTAAAAAAACCTGATGTTTCCAAATGCAGTACTTTAAACCAGAGCAGGACAATGTGGCTGAAAGTAAAAGGTACACTTATTACAAGTAAAGGACACAGGGACATAGACTCTGAATGTAAGTGATAGGCAGTAAACAGACCCCCTGAGTGTAATAGCTGGGGACAGGAGAGATGTGGGGATGTAAAAGATGGGGACACAAGAGAGATGTCTGTGTAAGAGATGGGGACACGACAGAGGTGTGGGTGCAAGAGATGGGTGCACAAGACAGGTGTGGTTGTAAAAGATATAGACACGAGAGATGTGGGTGCCAGAGATGAGGACACGAGTGGTGTGGGTGTGGGAGATGTGGATGAGAGAGGTGTGGTTGTAAGATGTGGACACCATATGAGTTTGTGTAAGATAAGAACACAGGATGTGTGGGTGCAAGAGATGGGGACATGAGAGAGTTGTGAATGTAAGATGTGGACACGAGAGGTGTGAGTGTAAGAGATGGGGAAACGGGTGGTGTGGGTGTAAGATGTCGACAAGAGAGAGGTCTGGGTGCAAGAAATTGGGACATTAGAGAGGTGGTAGACAGAAGTCACTGGGACCTCTGAGGGCCCCTTGTTCTCTTCTGTGACTGACCTCTAACAGACCTGGGATCACTTTACCTTCAGAAACATATAGAACACACGTATTATACACCGCATTTAAGAAGAAGCTCTCTGCTGTGAAACTACAACTATAAAGAGTCCAGTTCCCACTCTTAATTGTGTCACTGAAAACAACTCCACACTTTCAGACTACCAAACTTGATTCCGCCCAAGAAGAGGCACTGAATCGGCACCCATAGCAATCTGGGAGCCATCTCAAACTGAATGCTTCCAAAACGGAAATGCTCACATGTGGTGACTGGAAAGATTATGACCCACTGTGTGCCTGGCCCAACGATCTCGGATCACCTCCTCAAGTATCCAAGGAAGTTAAAAACCTTGGAATTACCATGGACTCAAGTTAACCATGAATGCCCAAGTGAACAAATTAGCACAAGCTTCATCACCTTGAAGACTCTGCAACACATCTTCCCCCACCTCAGATTTCCACACAAGATACTGGCCACTATCTCTCTTGTACTATCCAAACTGGATTATGCCAATGGCCTCTATCATGGATCATCGCTATCTATTAGGAAAAAACTACAATGTATTCAGAACTCCGCTGCCAGGCTACTATTACATGTAAAGCCACAAGCCCACATCTCCCCTGCCTTGAGAGCACTACACTGGTTACCCGTTGCCAGAAGATCCACCTTCAAGCTGCTTTGTATCACCCACAAAGTTATACATGAAACAGGACTGCTTTCCATTAGAAACAAAATAATCAAATACATTCAACAAAGAAAGCTCTGATCAAGATTGGCACCCCGCCTTAGAACACCACCATACAAGAAAAAGACAATGGGTGGTACATCCTCCTCCGTCAAAGCAGCCAAATTATGGAGTTCATTACCCCCAAATATAAGATCCACTGATGAATATCTTGCCTTCAGAAGACTACTCAAGAGTTAGCTCCTACGCCCGCCCTACTCAGTTTATCCCTGTGTCACTCTTTTTTCCATGTGACTAGACCCACTGTGAATGTAGCCCAGATTCATATACCGTTCAAACACCAACCACGATCAAGGGTCAGTCAAGATGTGTGACTTTAGAAAGATTGTAAACTAACTGTCCCAGTAATACTGGAGTAGTTTGCTCTGCACCACGTACTCTTTAAGGTAGTAGCTCTTATTGTAAAACTGTAATGACAATTTAAACAACATTTTAGGCCATTCTGAGCTGCAAGAGCACACATAATAAAAATCTAATGCCCATATAAAGCCACGTTTGTCTCTGAAGCCTGCTTTGTGGAGGTATTCTGGTGAAACCTCACAAAGAGAATGACGTACCCGACTATGACTCACAAACCACACTATTAACCACTTGATGCTATTATTAGGGTCTGTGACACCCCACACTTCCCTAATGAAGATGCACTCCTGAGAGAGACTTGTGGTCCGTATTCTCTTTAGAGGTTTGCTCCATGGCTCATATCTGTAAAGAAAAAGACCTTACACCAATGCAAAGTTTGGACCATGTGCAAAGGCGTTCCTGAAATTAGGCTCTTCCTCTTAGTGCACAGGTTGAGTTTAGATTGTGAGAAGGTTGGTCCATCCTATGAAAGGCTCCATTTGAAATGCTCTGAATCATATGCATCTTCTACTGGTTACTAGTGAGCCCCATGTGCAGGGGTAATTCTATGTCAGGACCGGAGGCTCCAGAGTATGCTTCCCCTTCTTTGCTGTTTATTACACAAAACTCACAGCAGCCAATGAAAATAAACTTTTAACTCAAACTACATTTCCCAAAACTTTCAACATGACATCACAGTCTTTGCACCATTCACGGCGCATATAAGCATACAAAACATGTCAGTGCCATATTTCTTCCTCTTTCTTTGCTGCTTCCGCAACAGGTAAGTGCTCCCTTTTCTATGTATATTTTCCAAGCACAGTTGTTGTTGTTCTGAGTATTGTTTCTTGTTCTCTCAATTGCCTTGTGTTTGCATGTATTATGCACGCATCAGCTGTGTATTTGACACCCAACGGGGGTGTCAGGAGGCAGGGAAACAGGTTGCTCTAGCGCAAGGACCTCGCTAGTCCTCTGTTGTGCTCGCTTGCCCACATGTGCATTTTACGTGCAGCTGGCTTTCCGACTTGTATCAGCCCTATAAGCACACATGCTGAGGCTTAGCAAGTTTGAGCCGGCTCTTGCATTATTTACAAAAACCGCGGTAGAGCTTTGATTGTCTCCCCCACTCCTTTCGCCTGGCAAGGTTCAAGGCTATACAGGTTATTCCCGAGGGGTTCAGGACATTACTGCAGTATTTTTCAGTCCAAGTGGCCCTTTTTCTTGCCTTCTTATTACGGCCGTCAACCTGGGTTTACCCCCCCCCCCCAGCATTAAACAGATCCTGTCTGTTCTGCCTCTTAGTTCACCCAACAAGGCAGAACTGAATGATTCTACAAACCGGCCTGAAGACGAAGAAGAGGATGAACTCATTTTGGGAGGAGATCTTGTCCAAGCATTAGATACATCAGTCACCCAATCAGTAAAAAGAGTGCTGTCAGTTGCCCGCCAACTGAAAAGGTATGTCTTGTCTGTTCCACCTTACGGCCCAGAACCGCCCCCCCAATCCTCGACACATCCTTCTCAGTGTGACAGTGGCCCTTCACAGTCAGCTGACTGGCCCGCATGTCCCAAACCTTGTCTACAGTTCCCGTCTATTCTTCGCCACAGTCGTCAACTAATGGTCCCTCCACTTCCTTATCGCCCCCTGACAACAACATGGGCAACTCGCAGTCCCCTTCCTCTGATTCAGACAGTGACTCCTACCACCAACCCAAATACCGTTGCGACAGCCAGCACATCCAGTTTTCTCCCCCCCTTTTGTTCCCTCGGACCCAAGCGCTTGCTTCGATTTTTATCCACACACCATTGTCCACCCCCGCTCATCGGACTGGACTCCCCTTCCTGCAGTTTCTGACTACGTACATGACCTGCTCAGTAAGAGTTTTTTGACACAGAGGTCCATATCCGGCTCTGCTCTAACTGCCCACTCCCAGATATCCCAGACACTGTAGTAGAACCCCGAAACATGACCCCAACTTGGCCACTTTCCTCAAGAGGTCTTCTAAGGATCCCAAGTAAGGGAGCAACAGGTCCTGGAAGGGCCTGTCACGACAAAGTCCTTGACCTTTCCGGACCACTTTTTAAAAACCTTGACATGAAGGTTTCTGCAAAAGAGACTGACACTCCTATTGATCCTGATACCCTGGCAGGCTGGGCTCACCGTGCACTGTCTATTGGGTAGTGCCAATTGTGTGTAACGGTAGCGTAGTAACACTTAATACTTATTCGCATTGTTTATAATTTCTGATTTTATGGTTTTAATTAACTGTACAATAAAGATTATTCATTATTCCCATTGACCCTAAACTCATGGAGTTTGTGAATGTTGAGCCACATCTTTTGGCCAATGGTACACTGTTTGGAGACAAATTTGTCAAGGATTTGGTAAAATTTATCCACACCTTAACAGCTCTTGACAAAGCCTAGACATCACTCCACAAGGGTTTCCACCAGCACCTTTTTGCCAAGGCCGGCAGTAATCGAAGGCAACCATCTGGCCAAGCTACTTCTCACAGCCCACAATCCTTCAACTCAGCCAGAGGCCGTGGCTATTCTGCACTAGCTCAAGACACCTTCTATCCCTCCAGAACCTGTGGTGGCAGACACCATTACAGCAGGGGTTCCTTCTGCTCCCAGAGCAACTACAACACAGGAGCAAATACCCTACGTAAGCCTAATCCAGCCTTCCTCTGTTGTTTTTGGGGGCAGGACCCATCTCTTTCTGACCAACTGGACCTCTCTGACATCCAAACCCTGGGTACTGGAGACAGTGGATTTTTTTGGGGTTCCTCACCAAATACTTCTTCACCCTCCCATCCATTTTCCCCAACAAGATTGGTCCTTTATTCAACAAGAAATAATCCCACTCCTAATGAAAAATGCAATCTGACCTTGCCATCCTGATCCTTCAGGTTTCCTCAGCAATAGGGGAGGCGGTTCCCTCTTGGTGATCAATCTAAAAAAAACAATCAGTTGGATTCTTTATCGTCATTTCAAAATGGAGTAGACTCATCACCCCAGGAATATTCTTCGAGAAGGCAATGGATGGAATTTCCCTCCACATTGGAAGTTCCTTCAGTTTTGTGAGACGATCAATGGTTCCAGTTCAAAGTCCTCCCCGTCGGACTATCTCCCATGCCAGGGTGCTTCCCCTAAGTCACGCGCCCAGTGGTAGAGAATCTCAGATCCCGAGGTGTTTGTTTGATTATTTATCAAGATTATAATCTCCTCATGGCCCAAGACGAGCAGAGCCTTCTACATCATCTGGACTGAACAATCCAGCTTCTACAGGACCTGGGTTTCCTCATCAATGTAAAGAAGTCTGTATAGAATTCCTATGATTCCAGATCGTCTCCTCTACTTCTCTTCTGTCTCTTCCCTTCCACAAATTGCGCTCAGTCCAGAAAGAGATTTGGTCCACCCTCCACAAGGACAAAATCTCTCTGAGAGTCCTTGTGACAGGCTGAACGGTATAAACCAGACTGAGATTGGGTAATGCGGTAAGTAAGGCTTTTTATTATTGTTCTTTTCTTTTCTTTTTGGTTCAAAAGATTACAGTTTATTATAGAGTCTTAGGGCTATGGTTCTTCTCTTCGTCTAACTCTGTCGTTCTCCTTCCTCTTGCCTCCTAGGTCGGTGGCTTCTGGGAAACTCGGGCGGCTCCAGTGAAATACCGGCAAGAGAAACAGAAGAACGCCGAGGTAAGTAAAGGGGTATTTTCTGGGGTTTCTCTTTTAATAGAAAAGGGAAAAGGTAAGTAGGGAGATAGAGATAGAGTGCAGATACACCCGTGCAATGTTCTAAATAATTGTGGCGTGTTTTAATTGACACACGGTGCTCCCGGGTAGGACAAGATAGTCAATCTCCCCCTTTTCGTGGTTATGGAGCCTGCGCCCCTCCCTTTTCCCCCTCTCCAAACTCCCCAGTTCCCTTTCCCGGTGGCTTTTTAGCTCTACGATCTCTTGTCCCTAGGAGGGACCGTACCTTTGCAAGCCACGACCCTCTGGGGTCGTGGCTGGTTCCTTGGTTCTTCGACTCCGGCGCTCCTTCGTGTGTGGTCCCCCTCTCCTCGCCTCCGACTTCGGTTTCCTCCTCTTCGATCTCGACACGCTGCTCCGTTCCACCTGGATTCGCCTTCCTCTCTCCTTTAACTTCTCTCTCCTCTCCGTCGCGTACCGCCTCCATTTCACCCCCGGCGGCCCGGAAGTCTTCGAGCGTTTCCCTGGAAACAGGGAAACGCGACATTGACGCCGAGGGCGTTTCCATGGTAACATGGGAACGCGGAACTGACGTGTCGGGTTCACCCGACACGGAGTCGATTGACGCTTTCGGAGACGTGATCGGGGCTGCCCGATCACAGTCCTCCCCAGGATAGAAGGAATGTTGGCATCCTCTATCTAGGCAATCTTCTCAGCTCCCCTACATTATAGGGTCCTTCAGCATCTGAAAATTTACCATCCCCAAAGAGGTGTAGCATACTCTGAACTAATCATTCAAACCCCAGCGACCAGAAACAAGCTTCAATGGTGGCTACTGTGGGCGTGAAAGGCGATTTAAAAATTTGTATTTTATATTATTATGATAAAGTGTCACGTATAGGGTAAGTCATCTATTACCCAAAGAGGTCGACTTGGATGTTTGGACTCAGACAGGAGTAATAGAACATCCAATCGGACTGTATGAGCCAGTAAACATCAAATATATCATTCAATAATCAAAATATTCAATTTAGAGTCAGTAATTTAAGCACACTATGGCCTATGTGGCCATGAATCACCACACCAGTTTAGTAAAATGTAAACGTTTATTGCCCTTTGGATTAACAATGCTGAGATCACATAAATCAAACGCAAAACCAAATGATAGAAAAACAAAAACATCAAATGCTGCTGTCCAAAGCATGTGAAGAATCTCAATCTAAACAAGCATTTATAATTAAACACTCCAAAAGAGCAACGCAGAATAACAACAGAATTAAATGAAAAATAGAAACAGTATACATGTAGTTTGTGCATTTGAATCAATCACAATTAATTAATATTAATTCAAAATCAAATATTAGGTCAGACATCCCTAACTAACACTCAACTCGGAAAGCATGTGTGGGCTTCATGCAAAAATAAAAGTAAGAAAAAAATGAATTTGGAAGACATCTAACTATGGCACTAACCAAAATATGCAGTTGGTTTTTCTAAAGAGAAAATCTACAAATGAAAACAAATGCACATTGGTTATACCTCTCCTAAATGGAGCACTCAGTAGAATCTTCATCCGCAGAGTGCAGGAACATCAGGTCTCCATTAATCAGCATCAGGATATGAAAGGGAAACAGTTCACTAGAGTTGGGCCTAATATAACTGAACTGTTATAAGAAAGAACTAAACAGCATCTCTCTCTTCATGGAACTGACTTACATCATCTAAAGCTTTGCTATATTAAAGTCCCACAAAGTTATTAGTTAAGGTTCTATTGGACAAGACTATGAGGTGGTTTAGTGTGCAGCCAATAAAACATCATCTGTGCTCCAGCTGTATCTCTTCTTCTTCTGCCTTCCCATTTATCTAATGCTTCCCATGTTCGAATACTTTGGATTCATTCTCCAATGTGAATTGTTTATACTTGGTTTACACCGTCACTCCTCTCTTGTCTCCGGTCTTCAGCTTCCGTACAAAAATTAAATTTTAAGCTGCATGGAAACATGACATGAGGTGCTTCCTGTCAAAACTAAAGCCCATTGTTTGATGTTACTATTAACTTGAACAAAATATGCAACATGAGCAAGACCGAATATTCCACTGTGCAAGTCACACAGGACGTTTGAAGAAAGATTATTTTGCAAAGTTAGCACAACATTTAAACATTGTATTTCTGGAAAATTACTAAAAAGTGAGGTCTTTTAACTAGTGTTGAACATGAAGAATAAAACATTTCATTTTAAATTTAAACCATTAACCTTTTAGTACATATTAATAATCTTCTTTTGTCAGTACAATTAATTATGAGTAAACAAAATACATTTTCATTAGACATTATTTTTTCCCATAATACTTCATTGTGGCTGACACCAGGCAATCACATTTCAGAGTACACGTTTATTTTTCTAGCACACTTCTTTCAGTTAGGCCTTTTAATACATGTTATGTCACATAATGTTTTAGTGACACATTTTTATACATTTTCATAAATAATGTTTGCTCTCCAACACTACATCACATGACAGCCTGAAATGGCTGAGCTATATTCAGTTCTTGGCAAGACATTGTGTTAGAGTCAGGTGCCAGCCTGTGAGGATGGGGAGCCAGATGCAGCTCCATCTCTACTTGAGGTCAGTGGTTCCCTAGTAGAGGCCGATTTACACGTTACATTGCTTAGAGCTCCTAGCCAGGTAATTTGCAATCAAAAACCTAGCCCCTCGATTCAGTTGTTGCGTCCTGCTGCTACATAAACAAATTAATTAGAGGAGATGAGAATCCAAGTCCTGGGAGAAATCTCTAAGACCTTCTGGCATTTTTGTCTCCAGCATTGCATATCGGTAATAGCAGAGTACCGGCAGGGTCAGAACAATGTGGTGGACAATTGGAACTCGAGGTATCTCAGGGATTCAAGCAAGTGGAAACTATATCACAAAGTATTCCAAGCTCTTCAGGATCGCTGTGGTCCGTGTCAAGTTGGCCTCTTTGCATCTCACCTTTCCAACCAGCTCAGATGGTTCTTTTGTTGGAGACCAAGGTGGTCATTACGACCCTGGCGGACGGTGTTAAAGGTGCGGTAATACCGCAAACAGGCCGGCGGACAAAAAAAGGGAATTACGACCCTGGCGGAAACCGCCAACAAAGACAGCCACCTTAACACACCACCCGCCACGGCGGTACAGATAAACAGCGCGGCGATCACCGCCAACAGACAGGCGGGAGACAATGTACCGCCCACACTATCACAACACACCAAACCGCCACCTTTTCCGGGGCGGATACACTGTGGATAAAAACACGGCTGAAACAGCTTCTGCTATGGGAAAACGCTTACCTGAACACATCCCACGAGGAACGAGGACACCATGGAGCCGGAACTACAAATCTTACCTGCCCTTGTATTCCTGCTCATCTACGACCAACAGCGACGTAGGCGCAGAAGATACCGGTGAGTACTGCATCTACGACATTGGGGAGGGGGAGGCAAAAGTTAGGGGGACACCCCCACCTCCACCCTCGCATTAGACAACATACACACCAATGCAGTCACAAAAATCACAGTAACAACCCACAATCCCCCCGGAAGAATGCAAAGACAAAGCGAATTGCGGTCAAACTTTGTATTGTGCCAATATACTACTCATACAAAAATATACTGATATATATCACGAAATCTGTTATAATTAAATATACAATACAAGAAGTAGTGCAGATATGTACACAACAATGTCCGTGCACCAACAGTCCAAAAATGCATGGGCGACGCCCACAATAGATACCTGACCAAAATCCGAGAGAACACTGCTGGGGCATCAGATAGAAACAATACAGGCACCTCAGGGGGAAGGGAAGGGGGGGGGACCTCAGCCAGATGAATGTGAAGCCAGATCCACGACGGGGCTCCATGCCCATGTATGCCATCCTGGGGAGTGCAAAGCCACAGTCTCTCAAGTCTCTACAGTGGGTGGGTTGCCCACTGGACCATCCTGGGGAGTGCAAAGCCACAGTCTTTCAAGTCTCTACAGTGGGTGGTTTGCCCACTGGACCATCCTGGGGAGTGCAAATCCACAGTCTCTCAAGTCTATACAGTGGGTGGCTTGCCCACTGTACCATCCTGGGGAGTGCAAAGACACATTTTCGCAAGTAGATGCAGTTCTCTACTGGTACTGGGTGGGACTGGTGCCCAGACTGGATGAGTCTCCACGTGAAAGTTCATGTCCTGTCACTGTCCCAGCTGCACATGGGAGAACGATGCCTGATGTGGCGGCCTATTCATACCCACACGGTGGCTGCCCTGTTCAGCGGTCTTCACCATGGCGGTCTTTGCCCTGTTCAACGGTCTTCACCATGGCGGTCTTTGCCCTGTTCAGTGGTCTTCACCATGGCAGTCTTTGGCCTGTTCAGCGGTGCTTTGCCATGGCAGTCTTTGGCCTGTTCAGCGGTGCTTAGCCATGGCGCTCTTTGCCCTGTTCAGCGGTCTTCACCATGGCGGTCTTTGCCCTGTTTAGCGGTCTTCACCATGGCGGTCTTTGCCCTGTTTAGCGGTCTTCACCATGGCGGTCTTTGCCCTGTTTAGCGGTCTTCACCATGACAGTCTTTGCCCTGTTCAGCGGTGCTTTGCCATGTCAGTCTTTGCCCTGTTCAGCGGTGCTTTGCCATGGCAGTCTTTGGCCTGTTCAACGGTGCTTTGCCATGGCGCTCTTTGCCCTGTTCAGCGGTCTTCAAAATGGCGGTCTTTGCCCTGTTTAGCGGTGCTTTGCCATGGCGGTTCTGGTACGGACATTGGTGTGTGGCATGACGAACTCCACACTGGACATTGGTGTGTGGCATGACGAACTCCACACTGGACATTGGTGTGTGGCATGACGAACTCCACACTGGACATTGGTGTGTGGCTTGACGTTCTATCATTGCCCAGCGGGGCTGTGGGATCCTGGACCCTCCTGGGCTGTGACTCCGGCGGTGGCGGTGGTCTCCTGACCAGTAACGAAACTTGGGCCCTCCTGGGCTGTGACTCTGGCGGTGGTCTCCTGACCAGTAACGATACTTGGGCCCTCCTGGGCTGTGACTCCGGCGGTGGTCTCCTGACCAGTAACGATACTTGTGCCCTCCTGGGCTGTGACTCCGGTGGTGGCGGTGGTCTCCTGACCAGTAACGATACTTGTGCCCTCCTGGGCTGTGACTCCGGCGGTGGCGGTGGTCTCCTGACCAGTAACGATACTTGGGCCCTCCTGGGCTGTGACTCTGGCGGTGGTCTCCTGACCAGTAACGATACTTGGGCCCTCCTGGGCTGTGACTCTGGCGGTGGTCTCCTGACCAGTAACGATACTTGGCCCTCCTGGGCTGTGACTCCGGCAGTGGTCTCTGGACCAGTAACGACGGTGCTGGCAGTTGTGTCTGGACCTCTGGAAATGATGGCGCACTTCTCCGCCGTGACACTCACAACAGGTTGGGGAGACTTCCTCTGGACCTTCCCCACCTTCTTTGGAGTTACAGCTGACTCACCAATCGCCTTGGATCCCATTTCACTTTTTGTCCCACCAAGAGTCTTGACACGGTCCCGTCGTCCACTCTCCAATTTCAGAGTCTTTACAGGGGGTGGTCTGACAGTGCCTTGGCTCTGGGTCCTACTGCCTTCCCTGGTGGACGGGGCACTCCAAAAACCTGGAACACGCACCACTGGTACTGGAGGCTTTTTGGCTGAGGCGCTACGACGGGACTGATGAATTGGAGGGGGGGGGGGTGGGGGCAAAAAGGTCAATTTGACATAGGGACAGTTTCTGACGGACACTGGGATGGGTAGCTGGAGGGGCTCTGGGAGTGGAGGAAGAGGAGGTGGTTGTAGGGGGTGTCACTTTAGCTATTTTGGGTGCAGGTGCAGGTACTGGAGGCTGTGGTGAGGTGGATGGATGTTGGGTGAGTGATTGCCGGCGTTTGTGTACTTTGGGAGGGGGCGTCACAGACACACTGGGAGAGGACACAGGGGACGTGTAAATGGCAGTGGAGGTGGTGAGTGCAGGTGAGCGGCTTGGGGTGCTGGGTGTCCTGTTGCGAGTCCTAGTGCCTGTAGATGTGGTGCATGCAGGTGTGTGTGTAGACGAGACTGGGAGGGAGGAGGGGGACACAGTGGAGACAGTGGATGTTGCTGTGTCTGTATGGGTCTGATGTTTGTGTGAGTGCCTGTGGTGTGTGTGGTGCCTATGTTTGCTTGAGCTACTTTTGGGTGTTGACTTGTGTGCATGCTGGTCTGTAGGTGTGCTTGGGATGGGCTGGGGTACAGGGGATTGGGTCTGGGTGGAGGAAGTTGGAGGGGGGAGGCTGGACACAGGGACAATGGCTGCCATCAGTGCTGAGGCCAGAAATTGCAGGGTTCGCTGAAGGACAGCCTGACTAGAATGAATGCCTTCCAGGAATGCATTACAGTGTTTCAACTCTCGTTCTACACCCTGGATGGCATTCACAATGGTAGACTGCCCAACAGTGAGTGACCTGAGGAGGTCAATGGCCTCCTCACTGAGGGCAGCAGGGGTGACAGGGGCAGGGCCTAAGGTGCCTGGGGCGAAGGTGATGCCCACCCTCCTGGGTGAGCGGGCATGGGGCGAACGCTGAGGGGCTGCTGGGAGGGCGGTGCTGGTAGGGGAGGTGGCGGCTGTACCTGTAGAAGTGAGGCACACAGATGGTGCCACCACCACAGGGGAGCTCCCATCGGCGGACGAGTCCGTGTCGCTGGTTGGTGATCCTGTGGCCGACGTGAAGCTCCCCTCGCCCTCCGTCCCACTGGTGCATTCAGAGTCTGTGGTGTGGCCCTCCATGGCCATGTGGGATACAGCTCCCTCGTGCTCCGGTGCCACTGTACCTCCGCCTGATGATGCTGATGTACAAAAGGACAGGGAGAGCAGGAAAGGGGGGGGGGGAGACAGAATAAAGAGAGTTTTAGTGCATGGCATACCGCTACCGTTGGTGGACAAGACAGACGCAGCAGCCCCATGCATTACGCCGTGCTCCTGGCCTCTGCACATGCAATTTCTGGGATATGGCCTACATGGCAATTGTAGAAATCTGTGCACATGGATGGCAAAGGGGCAACTATACCTCAACTTGCCACTGTTCTGAGCTGGGGTAGAGTCCCACATGGCCTACATTACGGAGGGGCCTTGCCTACCTAACTCGCCCTGGCCTAGGGACACCCACAGCCCACCTCCCCCACCCAGACACCTCCACTGCACACAAAGTCCACAGAATGAGGTTGTACTCACCACCTTGTGTCTGCTGTGATGTTCTTAAGCGCCAATCCAACTCCGGGTAGGCCACAGCCAGGATCCGGAACATCAGGGGGTCATGGTGTGACGGGCACCTCTCCCACGTTGGGAGGCCATCCCCAGCTGAGCCGCCGCCGTCTTCTTGCTGCAGCGGCGAATGTCCTCCCATCTCTTCCGGCAGTGGGTGCCCCGTCTCTGGTGGGCCCCCAGGGTCCGGACTTCCTTGGCGATGGCACGCCAAATGTCCCTCTTCTGGTGGGCGCTGACCTACATGACATGCACAAGGAAAGAGGAACAGTCATTACCTACTGCATCGTCAATGTGAGTGGCCCCCTCCCAACTCTGCCCATGTGGCGTATTCATCCCCATGCATTTCTGTTCTTAGAACTCTGCCCCCTTCCCTCTCCCACCCAGCCCTGTCCACCAGGCCTAGCCCATCCAACGTGCTCCCTGTGTACTGACCTGTTGGTCTGGAGGACCGTAGAGTAGCATGTACTGGGGGAGGACCCCATCCACAAGTTTCTCCAACTCCTGTGCAGTGAAGGCAGGGGCCCTTTCCCCAGACGCAGCAGCCATCGTCGCTTCCAGACCGAGGTCACAGCAGCACTGGCAGTATAGGCCCTCTCCTGTCGAAGGTCAGGTATCTAGTGATTGAAGAGATAGAAAATGGGGGTTACGTCCACGGCGGTGACGTCCGCGGCGGTGCGCATCATCACCGGCGGCGCACCTGTTCATTGGCTCCTGGGACCCATAGGGTCTACGACTGCCTACCGCGATGGTGTCCAACGCCAGCGCAGTTACCCCACAATCCCATTGTCCCAGTTTAGAGGTCAGACAGCCGCCATTTCAGGGGCCCACATGGCTTCTTTTACTACTGCGTCACACATATCGAGGCCTACACTCAAAACATATCCCGGAAGGGTTAATTGTCTGTTGTAGTCTTGTGTGTGACTGTGGGTACATACCTGGAGGAATGGTGACTGTTTGCTGTTGTCCTTCTTAGGCACCGTCAGTTGGGACATATGGGAAGATGACAGAATCTGCCGGTGTACCGACCGCTGGTGGACCTGTTGACAATGGAAGAGAGACATTTGATAGTGACCTACCGGTTTGACCTTGCCACAATCCAGCAACTATGTACCCAGTTGGAGCCAGACCTGATGTCACCAATCCGCCATCCGACTGGAATCCCCCCTGACGTGCAGGTGCTGTCAGTGCTCCATTTCCTTGCAAGTGGGTCTTTTTAGACAACAGTGGCCATGGCATCAGGGATGTCCCAGCCTATGTTTTCCAACGTCTTGTCCAGAGTGTTGTCTGCCCTGCTGAAACACGTAAGGAGATACATAATTTTCCCTGAGATGGATGATTTGCCTACAGTGAAAGGTGACTTCTATGCCCTCGGACATATCCCCAACGTCATAGGTGCCATTGATGGGACCCATGTAGCTCTGGTCCCCCCGCAGGAGTGAACAGGTGTACAGGAACAGGAAGAGTTATCATTCTATGAATGTCCAGATGGTCGGTTTGGCAGACCAGTACATCTCACAGGTAAATGCTATGTTCCCTGGCTCTGTGCATGACGCCTACATCCTGCGGAATAGCAGCATCCCTGATATGATGGGTGAACTCCAGAGGCACCGTGTATGGCTATTGGGGGACTCTGGTTACCCCAACCTTTCGTGGCTATTGACCCCAGTGAGGAATCCCAGGACCAGGGCTGAGGAACGCTACAATGAGGCCCATGGGCAGACTAGGAGGGTGATCGAACGCACCTTCGGCCTCCTGAAGGCCAGGTTCAGGTGCCTCCATATGACAGGTGGGTCCCTATTCTACTCACCGAAGAAGGTGTGCGACATCATCATCGCCTGCTCCATGCTCCATAATTTGGCATTGCGACGCCAGGTGCCTTTTCTGCAGGAGGATCATCCAGATGACGGTGTTGTAGCAGCGGTGGAGCCTGTGGACAGTGATGAGGATGAATCTGAGGAAGAAGAAAACGACAACAGGGAGTCAGTCATACAGCAATATTTCCAGTGAGACACAGGTGAGTACATTTTCTGGTTTAATATTACATTAACTTTCACACGTCTACCTCTATCCTGTACCTACATTTAACTGACTATTTGTTGACTGAGTTGTCCCCTTCCATTTCAGTTTCACAAATGTGGTAACCTACGTGTCAACAGCTTGCACCCTTGAAGGGCTTGTGATGTGTGACATAGGTATGTTGGCCTTCCAATGGGTAACCCTTTTTGACACTGTAATTGACAATACAAAGTTCAAAATCATAGACTGACTCCAGTTTTATTAGTGTTTCAAGGGTGTTTATTGAAGTGCATAAAAATGAAGGGGGGTTGTGAAATGGGGATGGGTTATGGTGGAAGAATGTCAATAGCAGAGTCTAGTCTATTAGTCTCACAGGTACATTGCACATCTGGCCATTGGAAGTGGAGCTGGGGCAGTTCCAGTGTGGACAGGGTAACAAAGTGGGACAGTGGGGGGACAATCAGGGTAGTCTTATTTCCTGGCGGGGGTCTTGCCATCTTGCTCTGTCCTGTTCCTGGATATCCGGGACCGCTTGCATGGTGGTTCTCCATCTGCAGGGGGTGGGGTGCTGGTGTGTTGGTCCTGTGGCGGGGAGTCCTGTCCACTAGCGCTGGCGGAGGTGGTGGGCATTTCGTCATCGTGGCTAGTGTCAGGGGCCCCTTGGAGTGCCACGGTGTCCCTCAAGGTCTTTTGAATGTCCGTCAGCACCCCTACGATGGAGCCCAGGGCGGAGCTGATGGTCCTGAGCTCCTCCCTGAACCCCAAATACTGCTCCTCCTGCAGACGCAGGGTGTCCTGCAACTTGTCCAGGACCGTCGCCATCGTCTCCTGGGAGTGGTGGTATGCTCCCATGATGGAGGAGAGGGCCTCGTTGAGAGTAGGTTCCCTTGGCCTGTCCTCCCTCTGTCGCACAGCAGCCCTCCCAGTTCCCCTGTGTTCCTGTGCCTCCGTCCCCTGGACCGTGTGCCCACTACCACTGCCCCCAGGTCCCTGTTGTTGTTGGGGTGGTGGGTTAGCCTGGGTGCCCTGTAGTGGTGGACACACCGCTGATTAACCTGTCCTGGGTAGGGAGGTATGGGCCCGCTGGGTGGGTGCTGTGCTGGTGTTACCAGAGGGTGGAAGGTCTGTGGTGGCCTGTGCCTGTGTGAGGGGAACCGACTGTCCCGAGGCCCACGATGGTCTGGGCTGGTCATCAAGATCCAGTAGGGCAGAGCTGCTGTCGTCACTGTGGGCCTCTTCTGTGGGTGGAGTGGTGTTGTCTGGACCCTCTGGTGTGGTGACGTTCCTTCGGGTTCCTGCGGGGGTATAAGTACATGATTATTGCATATGTGTGTTTCATGGTGTGCAATGGTTGGGTGTGCGTGTACCCCAGTACTAGCATTCCTGTGTGGGAGCTTGTGTGCTGATGGTTGGGGGTGTTCTGGGTCTGTGCAGTGGGCATGCTTTAGTGATGGGTATCCATGCTTAGTTGTGTCATGCAGGTCTTGGGGTTGGGATGGGTGGTTGGTGTTATGGGTACATTAGTGAGGAGTTAGGGTGTTAGTGGAGGGTGTGAGGGTGGGGGTGTGTGATAGCATGCAGGTAGGTTGGGGATATGATAGTAAAAATTTGACTTACCAGTGTCCGTTCCTCCAACGACTCCTCCGAGGCCCTCAGGATGCAAGATGGACAAGACTTGCTCCTCCCATGTTGTTAGTTGTGGGGGAGGAGGTGGGGGTCCACCGCCAGTCTGCTGTACTGCGATGTGGTGCCTGGATACCGTGGAACGCACCTTCCCCCGTAGGTCGTTCCACCTCTTCCTGATGTCCTCCCTATTTCTTGGGTGCTGTCCCACAGCGTTGACCCTGTCCACTATTCTTTGCCATAGCTCCATCTTCCTGGCTATGGATGTGTACTGTACCTGTGAGCCAAATAGCTGTGGCTCTACCCGTAGGATTTCCTCCACCATGACCCTGAGCTCCTCCTCAGAGAAGCGGGGGTGTCTTTGGCGTGACATGGGTTGGTGTGTGGTTATGGTGTAAGTGTTGATGAGTGTGGTGAGTGTAGTGGTATGTGGTGTTTTGTGCGTGGATGTTGTGTGGGTGATGGTGTAGTGTGCCTCTGTGTGATGGGGTTCTCTATTCTGTGCTGTCTCTCTCTGGCCTTCGTCTCTAATTTTTGGTTGTAGGGGTTTGTGGGTGATGTGGTTGTGTGTTTTATATTGTGTTGGATGTGTGGGAGTGGTGTGTGTATGTGTTTCAGGTGTGTGTATTTGGATTTGTCCAATGTGGCGGTGTTTTGGAGCTGTTTGTGTATTTTGAGCGCGGCGGTTTGTACCGCCAATGGAATACCGCAGTTGAAAGACCGCCGCGTGGATTCGTGGGTCGTAATAGCATGGGCGTGTTTCTGTTGGCGTGGAGGTGGAGGATTTGTTTCCGCCAGTTTATCGCTGACCTTTGGTGTGGTGGTATTGTGTGGGTGTCTGAATTTCGGCGGATTCCGTAATGTGTCTAGGAGACATGCAAAGCTTGTGCAATACCACTGTAGTCACACAGCACTTTCACACATGAAAGAAAACACTCAGTGTTACAAAAATAAAGGTACTTTATTTTGGTGACACAAATACCAAAAATACAATAGAGGCTATACTCTCTTAGGAGGTAAGTAATACACAAATTATATATAATATGCAGAAACATGTGTAAAAATAGTTAGAAAACAGTGCAATTAGTGAAAATCACAATAGTTAGAAGTGGGCCTGGCAGAGCACAAACCATATACTAAGAAAGCGGAATGCGAAAGTCAGACTCCCACCTAGGCAAGTGTAGTGTGGAGCTGGGAGTACTAGAAAACCCCAACGGTAAGTACTAGAACCCACCCCAGTGACCAGGAAAGCATTAGAAAATCACAGTAAGTTTCCTTGAACACACACACAGAAACAAGAAGAAGAATTATGCAAGAACCAGAAAAGACTGCAAGACAGCAACAGTGGATTCCTGGACCAGAGGACCTGTGGAAGAAAAGGAACAAGCCCAAGAAGCACAGAAGAGTTCAGGAAGAACAGGAGCCCCTGCTAACACTGATGAAGGTGCAAAAGGAAAACCACCGGTGAAGAACAGTCAGTACTGCACCCTAGAAGGCGTAGTCTGGTTCCTGCAGAATGCAAGTGGTGTACCACGCCAGATGGAGGATTGCAGTCTGGTTTGCGTCACTGGAGTCCGCCAGCAAGCCTTGGCACACGCTAAGCTTGCGGTTAGCGGAAGATGGCGCTGCCCGAGACCAGGAAGGTCTACCCAGGAGGGGGAGTTAGAGGGTGCTCTCAGCAACTCAGAGAACCCACAGAAGACCAGGCAGCACGCACAAGAGTCCCACAGGACGGGGACAAGAAAGTTGCAGAAGAGGCCCACGCAGCACTACGAGAAAGGCTCCCACGCCGCCAGGGAACCACTCAGAAAGCTGTGCGTTGCAGGATAGAGTGTTGGGGGCTGGAGCTACAAGATGCACAAAGGACTTGGAGGAAGGATGCCAACAAGCCTTGGCAGCTGAAAACACACGGTGCACAGGGGTACTGTCTTGCGTGGGGAGGTAGGCTTTTACCTCCACCAAGGTTGAATAGTTGGACACGAGGACTGTTGGAACCACTTCAGTCCACCGCCCCTGATGCAGGCTCCACGCAACTCTGCAGGAGAGGGGATCCACGCAGCCAGTCGTCGTTGCACTTGGTGCCTGATGAAGCAGGGGAGTGACTCCTTCACCCCAAGGGAGATTCCTTTGCTCTTCTGGTGCAGGCTGGAGAGGGGCTATCCTCAGAGGATGCATGACCAGGAAACAGTTGCAGTTGGTGGCAAGAACTGAAGATACAATGTTGCAGAAGGTGTCTTGCTTCTTTGTTGCAGCTTATAGAGTTCCTGAAGGGTCCATTTGCAGTTTAAAGTCGAAGTGGGGAGTGCAGAGGATTCCTGCTGGAGTCTTGCAATCCGAATCTGAGGAACCACCCAAAGGAGAGTCCCTAAATGGCCCTGAAAGGGGGATTGATCACTTAACCAGGTAAGCACCTATCAGGGGAGGGCTGTGATGTCACCTGCTGGCACTGGCCACTCAGATGCTCCTAGAGTTCCCTGCCAGCTTGGAATCCAAGATGCCAAAACCCAGGGACCCTCTGGAGGAGCTCTGAGCACCACCCCTGGGGTGGTGATGGACAGGGGAGTAATCACTACCCTTTCCTGTGTTCAGTTTAGCGCCAGAACAGGGTCTGGTGTCCCAGAACCAGTGTAGACTGGTTTATGCAAGGAGGGCACCAAATGTGCCCTTCAAAGCATTTCCAGTGGCTTGGGGATGCTACCCCTCCCAAGCCTGTAACACCTATTGCCAAAGGGAGAGGGTGCAACACCCCTCTCCCAAAGGAAATCCTTCGTTCTTCCTTCTTGGGCTCAAGCTTTTCAAGCCACAAGAGGGTAGACACCTGTCTGTGAGGTGGCAGCAGCTGGGGCTGCCTGGAAAACCTCAGAAGGCTGGAATGGCAGTACTGGGGGTCCTCTAAGGAGCCCCCAGAGTGCATGAAATTATACAGCCAATGCTTGCAAAAGCCTTGGGGTATGATTCCAACATGTTTTATACCAAACATGCCTATGTTCGGAGTTACCATTATGTAGCTTAACATAGGTAGTGACTTATGTCCAGTACACTCGTAAAAAGGTGTCCCACACTCACGAAGTCCAGGAAAATAGTCCTGAAGGTTGTGGGGGCACCTCTGCTAGTGCAGGGGTGCCCTCACACACAGATACTCTGCATCCTGGCCTCAGTAAGTAAGACTTATAAGTGACCTGGTGCATTGTAAATGGCAGTGAAAGGGTGCATGCACCTTTTCACGCAGGCTGCTATGGCAGTCCTGTAGAATTTTGCATGGGATCCCTATGGGTGGCAAAATATATGATGCAGCTCCCCTGGAACCCCAATGCCTGGGTACCTAGTTACCATATACTATGAATTTATAAGGGCGCACGAGTATGCCAATTGTGGGTGAAATACTGTGTTAACAGTAGCCAACAACCACATTTAAGGGAGAGAGAGCATAATCACAGTGGTCCTGGTTAGCAGGATCCCAGTGAACACAGTCAAGCACACTGACGTCCGGCAGAAAATGGGGCAACCATGCCAAGAAAGAGGGTACTTTCCTACAATTATTTAAACTGTTAATACACTGAGATTCACAGATCTGTGTTGGTGGACTTCTGTGGTCCCACGGTTTAAAAGAATAACTCAATGCGATTGGATGAGGGAGCTATTTCTTGTGTTGTCCATATGTGGTTCCAGAAATCATCTGTGGATCTGATTGACTGGCTGCAACTTGAGAAAATTTTTGCCGCTGTGATTATAGGAATCATCGACTGGAAATTGCATACTAACGGACAGTAAGTAAACCCTGACCCCCAGGCCATGTTGGGGGCCAAAGGGTTTCCCTTCAAAGAACAGACTTTTTAAAAGGTATATTTTGTTGTGGAATTTGCAGACCCTGGTTCGGGAATAACATGCTTCAGCACAACTCTTGAGGTATGTAAGTGTGCAGCAAGAGGTCATGGTCCTTTTTTGGAACTCCTGCAGTTTTTTGGAACCCCACGGAAGGTTGGACAAGGGACCAGGACCTTGCAAGAGCTTGCAAATGGTTGACTAGAGTCCGCAAACCTCAGCAACATTTTTAAAGCATCCCAGAAATTCACTAAAAAGAAAAAAGTTTAAAGTGAAGTTATGATTTGTGTTATAACATCTTTCTATATGTTAAAAAATCTGAAGTTTACTGATGGACCATGGAAGACAGGCCACCTTCCCTCACAGTGATGGAGGACTTAACGACCGCCACCCGGACAAACAGTAGTTCATCCTAAATAGAGATGACAGCTGACCAGCGGCCAGCTCTGTATGTTGAAAGGAACCTCAGTGGATCCACTCACTACACAAAAAGTTTCATAGCCAGCTGTCGTTGGTTTTGACGGCTGTTGTATCGCAGTTTTAATTAAATATATATATATATTGTTCTATATAAATAAGTTTATCCTAATAGGAGTTTAATATTTACACCGATAGAAGTAGTATGTTCCACCTCCCCTTCCCCTTAGAATGGTAGAGTCTGACAGTTATTGGGCTGGAGTTGACAGTAGAACGTTGAGGAGCTAGAAGAGCAGCTGTGTGGAGAACTGTTGCTGAGGCAGTAGAGATGAAAGAATAAAGACTGAAGTAAAAGGAATTTGATTGAAGTGTCTTTATATCACTGGCGACGAGTTACGTGCGGAAGGGGGCACTCTCATCTCTACCCCTTTTGGATAACCCTTCAGCAACTTTAATTATCTTAAGGTACTGTTATTACTTTAAAGAATACTCTAGCTGAACATAAGCGTGCCATTTCGCCTTAGCGCTTCCTGTGCCTTACTTTAACTTTCGGAACCAGGACACTATTTACTCCAATTCAATCCATTTTTCAAATTTCTCACGACAGCACACAGACTTAAACTGCTGTTCTATTTATATCTTCGATCGGAACACTTAACCTTTCTGACCTTTCCTGCGCTGACAGAGAACACTGAAATAACAAAGTGAAAACGTTTTTAGGAAAGAAAACGGAAGCATTGAAATTCAATCCAGCTTTTAACCAGTATTTCATCTAAGCGTTGACACAAAACAAGAAAAGTATTCCAGGCTGTAATTTTTCAAGTGGCATTTCACAGAGGAAAGAAAATATAAAAATAATAAGCACATGCAGTGCGGTAAAGTGCAATGATCGTGTGTCTTCATGTCAGCAGCATTCTGTTCCTGGCAGCACAACAATATGATTAAATTAAAGGCTGTTTTCCTGTTGCCTTAAAGATTTTAGAACTGGCATTTAAGACGGAATTAATTACATTACAAGCTGCATTTCGAACCAGAAAGGAAAACAAATACAGACCAATATGGTAATGTGGAAGGAGCGGTAAACTGCGGAACGAGTATCCTCACATTTCTGTTGCTGGCAGTGCACCAAAACATTTTAAATAAATCTCGGTTACCTGAAACCCAGAAATCTGAAGTGCATTCAAAGAAAATCTGACTGGAACTTCGTTTTCAAGCGCTCACAATCACTTTCTGGGTACATTCTGGGAACCTGTAATGAAACGCTGACAGGCACAGTTCTCTTCATTTTTGAGGTGCATGGTGGGAAGTGTGTTGCTTGAGCTCTTTCCTCTAATTTTGCTATTACCCTATTTACCTGGGAATCTGTACTCATGATGGCTGCTGCAGGTATGTCCCAACCTGTTCCGTTTTTAAATGAGGTTGGAGAACCTAGTTCTCCATGGAAAGAATGGTTCAAAATATTTGAATCATATTTAATTGCCATTGGGGGTGACCGATTTAATCCAGTTAGAAAACAGCATATTTTATTACACAATTTAGGAACACATGGTAGGAAAATTTACGAATCCTTGCCTGAACCTAATATTCCAGAAGATCAGGTGCGGGATGAATATGTCACCACATACATGAAATTAGAAAAACAATTTGGAGACAGAATAAATGTTGTTTTAGAACGTCATAAACTTTTTTCTCGCAATCAAAGTAAGCAAGAAAGTATAACCAACTATATTGCTGCTTTGAGAGGATTAAGTACTTTATGCAATTTTGGGGAGCTTAATGATTCACTCATTCGAGATCAATTAGTTCGTTGCACCAGTAATATAAAAATTCAAGAGAAGCTATTACCAAAGCAACCTGACTTACATGAAGCAATTGAAATTGCTAAATCCATTGAGCATACTGCTATATGCTTACAGGAAATTAGATGTCCATCTGCTCCAGATCAGGTCACAGAAATCAAAGGTAACATAGAAGAAGACAACATTCTCAAAATTAGAGGCGTAGATAAAATACCTCAAAAAAACAAGATTGTAAATCCTAATCTAAAATGTTTTCGTTGCGGAAGCAGCAACCATTTAGCAAATTCAACTGGTTGCCAAGCAAGAACAGCCATTTGTAGGAAATGTAACAAAAAAGGGCATTTTGCTAGAGTGTGTAGGGATATGTCAAGACCAGAAAGACCATATGATGGCAAGAATGTAGAAGGAAATCATCAAGAAGTTAAAAAAATTATATTACAGGTGAATGATAAAGAAGTAATTCCTTTTCAGTATCCAGAATGTGAAATTTTCATTGATGGCAACCCGGTTAAGGTCTTTGCTGACTCATGTTCCCCTTTTACGATTATTAATGCTGTGAACCTTGACAAAATTGATGATGGAATTGTGACCAGCTTAACGGAACCAGATATTAACCCCAAAGGTTACAACCAGGACCCTATTCCTCTTAAAGGAATGTTCAGAGCACTTATTTCATTCAAGGGTCGATCCACTGTGGGGAAGGTTTATGTTGTAAAGGAGGGATCGAGTCTTTTGGGCTGGCAGCATCAGAAGGAGTTGGGGATTAAGTTGGATCCAAACAATCCAGAACAAGTTTTGATCATTGACAAACCCAACTCAAAAGAACAAATTTTTCAGGAATTCCCAGAAGTTTTTAGTGGAAAATTGGGTTTATTCGCAGGATTTCAGCACAAAATCAAGTTGAAACCCCAATCAAAGCCTACCGTACACAAAACCAGACCGATACCCCATTTACTGAAACAGGCGCTCAAGGAGGAACTTGACAGAATGCAATCTCAAGGCATAATTCAACCTATTGACAGCTCTGAATGGTTATCCCCCATTGTGATTGCTAGGAAAAGTAATTCAAAAGACATCAGGGTATGTATTGATTTAAGAGACCTGAATAGGAATATTTGGGTAGAAAGACACCCTCTTCCTATAATCCATGAGATTTTAAGTACCATGGGAGATGCAGTATGTTTCTCGGTGCTGGATCTTTCCAGTGCATATCATCAAGTAGAACTTCACCCAGATTCTAAGTGGCTTACGGCATTTACCACCCCTATGGGTTCCTTTATGTTCAATAGGATGCCGTTCGGGCTGGCGTCGGCTGCTGCAGTGTTTCAGAAAATCATGCAGCATATTTTAGGAGACACTCCTAAAACTTTGTGTTTCCAGGACGACATTTTAATTTATGGGGCGACAGTTGAGGAACACAACACAAACCTGAGGAGGGTTCTGAATATACTGAAAACAGCAGGCTTAACGTTAAAGAAGGAAAAATGCCAGATTGGTGTGAGTTCTGTAGATTATCTAGGGTATACAATATCGAGAGATGGTTTTAAACCTAAAACTTCCCTGGTAGAGGCAGTTAAAAAAGCAAAGGCGCCCAAAAATAAGGATGAACTCAAGTCATTTCTGGGTCTCACTGAATATATGGCCAAATATGTCAAAAACTTCTCAGATACATCATATGATCTCAGAGAGTTACTTAAGAGTCACATACCTTATAAATGGAGGGAATGTCATGATTATGCATTTGAAAAGATTAAACAGGCCATTTTATCAGCACCATATCTTTGTAATTTTAATCATGAAAGGAAAACTATTCTCACCACAGATGCCAGTAAATTGGGTTTGGGGGCTACACTATCACAAGTCATTGATGGCAAAGAGAGGATTGTGGCTTTTGCATCAAGGGCTCTAAGCAAAGCTGAATCCAATTACTCAGTCATTGAAAGAGAGGCTCTGGCATGTTTCTGGGCTGTTAAACATTTTACATTTTTTCTTTGGGGTACACAATTTACCATACGCACAGACCACAAACCTTTAGTTTATGTATTCTCCACTAAGGGATTTTACAACAGCACTCCAAGGATTGCGAGGTGGAACTTGGGCCTTGAAAGCTTCTGTTTCAAGGTTGTGTACCTCCCTGGCAATAGAAATTTGGCTGCGGATTTTCTATCTAGAGTTCCGTTGGATGTAGTAGAAGACTTTGATACTCCAGAATATCCTATATTGGTAGTTTCTACATCTTCTATCAATGAAGATGAATGGAATTCAGCATGTCAAAAAGATGAATCTCTATCCTTGCTAAAACTGAGAGCCAAGGAAGGATGGCCTGAATCCAGGAAGGATCTGGATGAAGTTATTAAAAGCTACTGGGAGGTGAGATATGAAATAAATGAAATAGGAAATTGTGTATTTAGGAATGATAAAATAATACCTCCTGCAAGTTTAAGACACAAAATCATTAGGCTGGCTCATGAGGGCCATCTGGGCAGAAGCCTAACAAAATCACGTATTAGGGAACGGTACTGGTTCCCTAATATGGACTCCATGACTGAAACAGAAGTCAAAGATTGCACCATATGTGCACGCAGTGATAAAACGAAATTGATTCGCAAAACCCCAATTTCTCCTGTGTCCATACCTGACAAACCTTGGTCCAAACTGGCATTAGATATCATTGGGCCAATCAACATGACAGGAGTAGTCAAACGCTTTGCCTTAGTATTAATTGACTACCACTCGCATTGGATAAATGCAAAATTAGTTAACCAAATCACAACTGAATCGGTGATAAATTTCCTCAAGGATGTGTTTGCTGTTGAGGGCATACCAGCTACCCTTATTACTGATAATGGGGTTCAGTTGACTTCTTTAGCAATGAAAGACTTCCTTGCATCTCTCAGTATAAATCACCTCACTACAGCTTTGTATTGCCCAAGGGCAAATGGTCTGATTGAGAGAACCAATCGTATGATCAAGGAATGCATACAGTTAGCTAGTGTTAATCATTTGAGTGTGGAAAATGCTATCAGAGACATGTTATGGGCATACCATACAACTCCAAATTTAATCACTAAAGTTTCCCCGTTTTCTGCGCTAAAAGGCAGAAAACCAAGCACAAAATTCTTTCCCTCATGGTTAGGTGGAGGAGAGAAGAGTGAACCTGCAACCCCTCATATCAAACTTAAATTATCTCTGCACCAAGATAAATACAGAAGAATGTATGATAAGAAACATGGTACGAAACAACAACAGTGGGTGGTAGGGGACAGAGTGTATGTTAAAAATCCATTGAAGGGAATGAGGTCAAATGTGAGAGACACCAAGTTTATGGGCCCATTCAATATTGCCAAAGTAAAAAGAAATGTAGTTGTATTAGAGAATGGACAGTGTTGGAGCATGGATAGGATCGTCAAACAGCCACCGGGTGTAGAAAAGACTGAAAGCAATCCTGAGGAAGCGGAAGGAAGTCAGGAAGTTCCACAGAATCGCAATGAAGGAGGTTATGAGAAAAGAACATATAGCCGACGAATTAAACCTCCTGTTTGGCATAAAGATTACGAGATTACTACTTGAGTATAATGAACTGTAATTAATGATAGCAGATGACTGTACTTTTTCTAGTTTTGTTAGAAGGGAAGATGTGTTGTATCGCAGTTTTAATTAAATATATATATATATTGTTCTATATAAATAAGTTTATCCTAATAGGAGTTTAATATTTACACCGATAGAAGTAGTATGTTCCACCTCCCCTTCCCCTTAGAATGGTAGAGTCTGACAGTTATTGGGCTGGAGTTGACAGTAGAACGTTGAGGAGCTAGAAGAGCAGCTGTGTGGAGAACTGTTGCTGAGGCAGTAGAGATGAAAGAATAAAGACTGAAGTAAAAGGAATTTGATTGAAGTGTCTTTATATCAACGGCCATTTCCCAAACATATAATAGTGTTTGTTTTTCAAAAACAAATTCCAGATGTAGTTATGGAAAAAAGTAACGATCCCCCCTACCCTCAAATATCCTGGGATTTCTGTTCCAGGGTGTGATGTTCCATGTGTGTTTTTTTTTTTTTTTTCCTTTTCCGTTGTCCCTCCCAGCCAGGCAGGCCTGAAGCCATGTTTCATTGTCATTCTAGTGGATGGCACTATAAATACTGCAGTCCAAGCCAACAGAACTGGCGTTGGCCGCAAACCTTTTGAGTTTGGCAATTCTTGATTTGTTCTGTCACCCTGTGCGTGTGGCTCCATTATTGATAAGTTAGGTACTTTACTAGATTTTCTAGCTTTTGGTGGGTGGTAGGACATTTGTACCAGTGCAGTAATCCTAGACAAAAATGTGAGGAAACTGTGATTTATTTTAGCTAAATTTGAGGTTTGCAGGGGATTCTGGGTAAGAAAACTTTGGGAGAGCCACGCAAGGCACACCTTCCTGGACTCCCCTGGGTGTCTAGTTTTCTGAAATGTTTGAGATTGGTAGGATTCCTTAGATAGCTGTCGAGCCCAGGGCCAAAACCGCAGGTTACCCCCTTGCAAAACCAAGTTGTTTTACGATAAATCATTTTGATGTCTCCACAATATGTTTTGGCCGTTTCCTGTCACGGGCACTATGCCCACACAAGTGAGGTGCTATTTTAAACGGAAGACTTGGGGGAATGCTGGGTGGAAGGAAGTTAGTGGCACCCATCAGATTCCAGAACTTTACATCACCAAAATATGAGGAAAATGTGTTTTTAGGCAAAGATTGAGGTTTGCAAAGGATTTTGGGTGACAGAACCTGGTGAGAGCCCCACAAGTCATTCCATCCTGGGTTTCCCTAGGTGTCTACTGTTCAAGAATGTGCAGGCTTGCTAGGTTTCCTTAAGTGTTGGCTGAGCGAGAGCTAAATATCCACAGCTAGGCACTTTGCAAAAAATGCACAATTTTTCAGTGTAAAAATGTGCTGTGTCCACGTTGCGTTTTGGGGCGTTTCCTGTTGCGGGCACTAGGCCTACCCACACAAACGAAATATTATTTTTATCAGGAGACTTGGTGGAATGCTGGGTGGAAGGAAGTTAGTGGCTCCCCTCAGATTCCAGAACTTTACATCACTGAAATTTGAGGAAAATGTGTTTTTAGTTATTGCCAACTTTCTCTGCATTTGCGCCTTCCAAATGTAAGACAGTGTCTAAGAAGGGATTCATTTTGAGACATGCACGGTAATTCACATGGTAGTATGGGTACTTCCCAATTCAGAGATGTGCAAATAACTACTGCTTCTATAATCCAGATCCTGCTCCCAGTTCAGAAATACAAAGGTTCCTTGATACCTATTTTTCACTCTTTATATTTCAGCAAATGAATTGCTGGATACCCAGTATAGAATGAAAACCCATTGCAAGGTGCTGCTCCTTTATTGGCTCTGGGTACCTTGGGTACCTACAAGCCCTATATATCCCCGCAACCAGAAGTATCTAGCAGACATAATGGTATATTGCTTTCATAAATCCACCATAGGTGGAAAAAGTTACAGATGAAAGCGTAGTCAGAAAAAGCTGTTTTTTTCAACTCAATTTCAATATTTTGTTATATCAACTGCTATTTTCTATAGGAAAACCTTGAAGGATCTACACAAATGACCCCTTGCTGAGTTCAAAATATTGCCTACTGTTTAGAAATGTATAGTTTTCCGGGATCCAGTATTGGTTTCACATCCATTTCGGTCACTAACCGGAAGAAGGTTGAAAGCACAAAAAATAGAAAAATGGGGTATGTCCCAGTAAAATGCCAAAACTGTGTTGAAAAATTTGGTTTTCTGATTTAAATCTGCGTGTTCCTGAAAGCTGGGAAGAGAGTGGTTTAAGCACCGCAAACCCTTTATTGATGCCATTTTCAGGAAAAAATAGATGCTTTCTTCTACAGTACTTTTTCCGTATTTTTTCCAAAACCCCCACATTTTAGCTGCATTCTGGCTAATATCTTGGTCCCTATCAGGAAAACCCACAAACTCTGGGTACCTTTAGAGCCCCAGGATGTTGTAAAAAAAAGGACGCAAATTTGGCGTGGATAGCTTATGTGGACAAAAAATTATGGCAGCCTAAGCCTGAACTGCCCCAAATAGGCAAAAAAAGGCCTGATAGCCAAGGGGTTAAAACATGGATGCACAACTCTTTAACTGGCCTGGTCAGTTTGGCTAAAGTGGCTTTGAAGTCTAGCATCAGGCCAGAAATCAGTCAAAATACATATGAACAGAATTAACAAGATTGCTACTCCACACTCCGCCATTAAAAATCGTCAGCTGGCAAGATAAGGAGCGGTCAGGAGGCCTTTCTAATAAATGCCAAACTCTAAAACAGAAATTAAGAAAGGCAGTCAGGATCTCAAAAAAGTTCAGCACCCTTACATGCAGGTGGAAACAAATAGAAACTGTGGGAGAACAATATACAAAACAAATTTGGGAAGACCGCAAGAAGAAACAAACGCATTTTGGACAAAGCTACTGTTAATCCAATTCTAGAGCATTTTGGGAGGCCTTAAATGGTATTGGCAGATATACTAGTATAATAAAGAACTCAAGTGTGTCAGAGAAAGTTGGGTCAACCATCTGACTAAGACGTATGCTGATGCTACATGTTCTGAGAACCAAGGGCAAGTCGAGGATATATGCCATCCCACTAAGGTAGGCGTTGTGCATCTGACCGATACATGCACTGTTGGGTCTTGTGCTAATATTTTAGTCTGGGGTGAATATATGCACTAGCACTATTCACCAGGAAAGGTAGCGTAAGTCATAATGGCTGAGCGAAAAGATGGAGTACCGGTGCCAAACGGCATCTCGCAGGCTATTTTCAAGTTAAATCCGGAATAATGGGCAAACCCGTTGTCAGCTTTATACAAGGAAGTTGAACTAACAGGATCTATCCTGAAGAGCTGGAGGGGGTCGATACAAAGCCAGTTTTTTAGGAGGGAAATTGGTACATTCCTGCCAACTACAGGCTCATAGCACCGTGAAGCAAAATACTATGTGTCATTAATTCGTGAGGAACTAAAATCAAATGTGAAAAATCTGGTTCCGGCTAACCAGACAGGGTTTTAAAGAGGATACGGTCCAAATACAAACATCTTAGCCGTTACCCTTATAGCAGAGAAGTGTAAACGCCTTCAGAAAAAGCTGCTTCTTGTTTTATATACTTTAAAGCAGCATTCAACTGTGTGGATCGGGGGCTGTTGTGGAGAAAACAAAGGGAGTGGGGCCACTCAACTAGAATATTATGTGCTATTGAGCAGCTGTACACAGGTACTTGGATCCAAGTCAGAGCGGTCGATGGTGCCAGACTATCAAGGAAAATACCTACAGAAATAGCACTCAAACAAGGCTGTGTGTTAGCCTTGCACCTGTTTAATCTGTTTATGGCCGATTTACCTCCAAGACTTGACCCATTAAGTTTGACACACTTTTCCTTTGAGGATGACACAGTACTGCTCAGCTTACCAGAGTGGGACTTAAAAGAGCACTCATAGAATAAAAAAATATGCTACAGATAACAAACTTGAAATCAACATAACAGAAACTAAAATAATGCCCATCCGAAATCAACCCGAGCTACCACTCAAAATTAAGCTGGACGGTGAAGTTCTTGAAGAGGTTAGTAGCTACAAATACCTATGTTTACATATAGACAGTAGACTAATATTCCAAGCACATAAGCAGTATATTACCAAGAAAGGAAACACCCTTATTCATGCACTTTGTATGTTGGCCAAGAAACTAAAAGACCCCTGTGTCAATCCATTGCTGGCAATTATAGCAGCTAAATTATTACAGACTGTTGCTCTCGCAAGCGTGTTCATACATGGCCAAGATACATCGCTCCTGGATAGACTGCAAGTGAATGCATTTAAGCGAGTATTCGGACTCCGACAGGATGCCTCTCCAGCACAAGTTCGCCTGGAATATGGTCTTATTCAACCAGTCCTAGGGAGAAGGTACTCCACAATAACAACCTGGTACAAAAGCAGTCAAATCGGAGAAGTCTATCAAACAACTTGTTATGGCTGAAATTGGATACTGATCCTGAGTGTACTCACTGTGAATACTTCTACTCATCAGTTAAATTAACAAAGACAACAGAGCTATGTAATATGCACCTCTCTTTTCTAGCCTTCCAGCAAGCAATAAATAAAGCTGTTAAGCTGTACTCCTATATTGACAATAAAGATAGATCAGCTAACCGCACACGTGTGAATGGTCCTTTAATCTTACAACAAACTTAAACTACCCTCCTTCCTATCTGTGACATGTTCGGCATATATAAAGAGAAAACTGATGACAATTCGATTTGGTACATTACCATCCTTGGCAGACCAACCATTCTGGAAAAATAGCGGTCCCGTATCCTGCAGACCGTAGGGCTCTGAGAGGTAAGACTTTATTTACTGAATCTGTATACGCTCCTTTTTAAACAAGCATTTACAATGCAATGGTTCTCACGTTTGCTCGAGTTCGAGCTATTTGAGTTGAAAATTAGTACATGGACTTTTCTTGCCATACAAACTGAAAATAAAAAGTAAACCAATTGACTTAAGCATGCCATTTCAAAGCGCCGCCATAAACATGAAGGAGACACACCAAAGGAAAAGGAAGTTTGCTCGCAGACAAAGTTATGGGAAATAGTGCAATTATCCATGTAACAGGGTTGATGGCCAAGGCGGTAACAAAACTGCCCTAAGAAGGGACAAACGTAAATTAGTTACCAACAAAAAGAAAGGATTTTTGAAAGGCAAGCCCACGAACGAATGATAGTGGTGGGCGTGGTTAAAAGCCCAGATGCACACCAACACGTCGGAAAAGCAGCACTTGCACGCTTCTATGCTCGACCTAAAAAGGCATGTGTTTTATTATTGAAATGAGTTTTAATGACCGGGCTTTCGATCTTGTAGGACGGAGATAATAAAAGGACTTGAATCAGCAGACTCTCAGCTTAATTGTAGGATGATTAAATATTTAACTTTACATGAAAAAGCTATTCAGTCTACTTTTAATTGTGCATGATGATTTTACTGCTGGATGGTTTAAGCATTAACGCACTTTATTGGAAAGCAAAAGGGATCGCACTGTTTTGTAATCATTTTGAATTGTGACATTCTGTCAGTTTTTTATATTATTATTGATTTAGGAAGGCTTTAGTCTCCGCCGCAGTGCTGTGTAAGATTGTGATTTGTATTTACAGGTTTTTTCACTGTATATTTTTTTTTTATTCAATACATGTTTTTTTACTTTTGTTTTCTTTCTTTATTTGTAATAATATTGTTATGGTTTTAATCACCCAAACAAAAAAGACGTTGTTTACTTGATTTGTTCTGTCATGGTTTTTGAAAAAAGTTATTGTTGGGGAAGCTGCCGGGCCCTCATCAACCTAAATAATATTGACTAAAGTAATGACACAACAGACTTATGGATGAAGTCTGACTGAAAGCCATTGTAAGTAGCTATGTTTTACACATATATTTGGTAAAATCAAAAGGTCAAACTAACACCCAACCTAAAAAAGCCAATCGATCTGGTGTTGGCTGTCAGCCTTTTGCCTTTGGTATTGCTTTTTTGTAATGTTTTTTGTAAATCTTTATTACAAATAGATATAGAAGGTTGAAAAAAATAGATAAATTAAGAGGCTTGCAAAATAGATAGAGCAGCTCACAAAGACAGGTAGACAGGGTAGGATAGATAGGTAGATAGGTAACCCTGCAGAAACAGATAGACACACTTCAAAAGATAGATTCATTGATAGATTTGCAAATATAGATAGGTAAAGTTGCAAAGATAGAAGTTGCATAGATAGGACAGACAGGTAGTCAGAGGGACAGTATAGACACACACAGAGGTAGATAGATAGGATTGCAAAGATAGATGGTGCAGTACAGATTCAATTAGTAACATAATAGTTAAATATCTATATAATCACGACAAACAAGAATACTGAAAGCAAACTAGCAAGACATACAAGCAGGACATACAGACAAAGTTGGTTTACAACCATAGCTGTAGTCCTCAATTAATATACAAACAGGAGTGCAGTTATAAATGCATTTCATCTCAAGCATTCTAAAAAGTGAATTACTTTAGAAAACATAGATTCAAGGTCGCGCTGGATTCTTGCTGCTCCAGGGGGCGGGACTATAGGCCCCTTTAAATCTCAACGGGCGCCTGCCTCGCGTGTCGCGCCAGACTTTTGCTGCTCCAGGAGGCGGGACCAGAGGCCCCTTTAAATCTCAACGCGTGCCCGCTTCGCGGGTCGCGCCGGACATTTGCTGCTCCAGGGGGCGGGACCAGAGGCCCCTTTAAATCTCAGCACGCGCCCGCTTTGCGGGTCGCACTGGATTTTTGCTGCTCCAGGGGGCGGACCAGAGGCCCCTTTAAATCTCTACGCGCGGCCCGTCTGCGCCCGTCAGAGGCCAACTGAGGCTGGGCGTAACATAATTAAGCCGTTTGTGGTGGTGCTAGGCCCTTTTAAGCACAAGAGGCTGGTTAATCCTTACCACTCTACTCATACAAGAACAGTGCTTTGGGCAATTATTTTTTTTAACATTTCTGGTGCTGTGATTTGCAAAGTGTTAGTACCCTGCAATGGGAAAACGCAAAGCTGTGGATGCTCCACCTCGACAGAACGGCACCTTAAAAAAACAGCGGGTCCCGCCGACAGCAAAGGATTCAACCCCCTTGATCAAATTAACTTGTTATTTAAGGAGGTTGATTAACTTTTGAAAAGCAATCCCCATCCACCTACAAAAAAAGAGTGAAACTTTGGGGATGGGGAAAATACCAGAAATTTCACCAGGAAGAAGAAGATACAACCAAAACACTCTTCAGTTTTGACCTCTCTAAGTGAGGATTCTCTTGCCCATAGGGGTGAAACTGCCCATTTGACAGTAGCTACTCCCGGCAGTACTGTGGATGTTCCATTTAGTCACTCGGATTTCCCTTCTATGGGTACTATGGCTATGCCCCCCACTAAGCCCTGAGATTGTAGTGATTCCTAATATCCCATGCACTAATCGATTTGGGCCACTGGAGGAAGAGGGAGATTTGCCTACCAGTGTAACACACATTCTGCATGAAGATGCTACTAAGAATATTAGTCCTCAATATAAAGCGCTCGCTTCTGACGGTGCGCAAACTTTGCATGAGAATGCCAATTTAGCCCTCGTTTTACGAAAGGTGGACGAAGTAAAGACTGTGGTTGTATCCTTACTGGGGCTGATGAGAGAGAACTTGGTCCCAAAAAATGGTTGCAGCTGTCAGATAACAAAAAAGAAGCTGGGTTTGGATATGGGCGGGGGAAAAACTATACCTAAGTCAGGACTAAAACCAGTTATTTCTCCTCCTAGGATAGTGACTAACCCCCTCCCATTTGATTCGGTCCCTCCCTATGCAAAGAGTAATAAGACTGAATCTGTAAGGTCACGCCAGAAGTGTACTGGAGCTTCTAATACTAGGGGTGCCCAGGGGGGGTGTTTACACTGCAACACGCCCCAGCCCTGCGGAAGATGCACTTGAGGTGGCTGTTACATCTTGGGGGTTAGATGGTGCAGTTGGCCCCCATGGGACCCCCATTGGCACAGGTATCTCCCCCGAAGGTATTCCACGGCAGATAAGACAGGTACAACACCTCGGCCAAACAAGTAGAGCCAGTATTATCTTTTTGACTAATGTTCCCAAATTGCCACCTGGTTCCTTTGAAGATCATGAATCCTTGACTAATAAGGTTATCCACTGGTTGCGCTTTAGATGTGATTGTCTCTCGGTTATCCGTTCGGATATCCGTGAGGTAGGAAGATGTAGTCAACCAGGGCTAAATCATGATTATATCTCTGTCTGCTTTACTAAAAAAGCCATGGTAGATCATCTCATGGAATTTATAACCAGAACATGTGAGCTGTGGGTCATGAAAAGGGTTGGCATTAACCTTTCATTAAAACCACCTTGCATTTGTACAGAAAGGATTACTAGTGTGCTACCCCGGCCCTGGAATGTGAATCCCCGTGGACCACAAGTCCTTCCATTCTTTGAATGCAATTGGCTGACTAACTAGCAATCTGGATAGGTGGCCAGGTGTTATTACTGGGGATAATTGTATGGAAGAGGGACCCAGCCCTGTTAACGGCAATGACCTAGCCAACCCAGAGTTTCTAATCTTAACATGGAATTTAGCCGGTCTTCGTAAGAAGCTGGGGGACTTGGAGTGGGTTACTTTTATTAACAATTTCCATATTTGCTTGTTCCAAGAGAGCTGGGCTGATGAGCAAATCTTCATTGATGGGTTTCTTTCATATAATATTCCTGCCCAGCCATCGGAGAAGGGTCAAGGTCGTCTTAAAGGGGGCTTATTAATGCTTATTAACAAGGACTTGCAATGCGAACATTGTTGGTTAAAAATGGATTCTGTGGATCTAATGGGAGTTCAATTTACCTTGCATTGGGAATTATTGTTATTAATGTATATGCAAGATCTGCTCCTAGGGGGCTTGAGTCTCAAACTCTGATACAGTTGACAGAATTTCTTGACTCCCTAAATCCCCCATTTTATTTAATATTAGCAGGCGATTTTAACTGTACTTTTGAACCCTCCCATATGGTCAGTGTTTTAACAGATGAGGAAGATGAGATGTGGGGAATCCCACAGCTAACGAATAACCACCCGTGCACTCGTTCTCGTGTTGCCCTCCAGCTAGCTATGTTATGTTTAAAGTATGGTCTCAGGGCTTGCAATGGACGCACACCCTCAGATTTAAATTTAGCACCTACCTTCAAACGAGGGACGTCCTCAAGCGTAATAGATTATTTCTTACTTGACATTAGGTTATGGCCTCTACTAAAGCATATGAAAGTAGAATTCCGATGTGAAAGTGACCATAACCCCTTGTTATTATCCATGGATGGGGATGTTTTTAGGAGAACCTGGAATACACAACGCACAGTAGTTCCCTCTCCACTGTTGAATAATAACTACACCAAGGTCTCATGACCAAAGGTTTTGTCTAGCTCTCACTCGATGGCTGGGATTTATAAATTGTTTATAGATGAGCTGGCAATCTATGAGGAACATGAAACTGAAAACATCCCTATCCTAGACATTCATCAAGGAATACTTAAGGGATTGCAGAGGTTCTTCTATAAAAAGATATGAGCCAAAGTAGGTGATGTTCTTTCCAAGATTGACAGAGGATGGTACAATGAGGACTGCAGTAGGGCCAAATCTGAATTAAAAGGTGCTATTAAGACAGGCTCCCCTGTAGAGATTCAATCAGCTAGGCGATCATATAAGAAGGCTCAAATATTAGCTAAAAAAAATGGGAAGATTCGATGTGGCAGGGTTTGATTCTTGCCACGGAAAACAACAATAATGTGATGTTTTGGGAATTATTGTCTAGAGGGCAAGGAGGGGGCAGGAGGCATATAAGGAATCATATTCAACCTGAGATGTGGGTAGATCATTTTACCCAACTCTATGCTGCCCCTCAAAACCCTTTCGTTGGATATCCCCCAGCACATGATTTAACTACCCCAAGGCTGGGCAGCCGGGGTGACTGTTCTGAACCACTCGTCTTCTCCTTAGAGGAAACTAAAATCGCAATTAATTCACAATAATCAGGAAAAGCGCCTGGGCCTGACAAGATACCAGGTGACCTATATAAATCAGAAATAACTATCTGGTCTGGGTATATCAATTTGATTTCAAACAGAACCGCTGCTGGTGGTCCAATTCCAAGCACTTGGAAGGGTGCTGAGAAAATCCCTATTTTTAAAAAGGGTAATGAAAACTCCCCTGCCAATTATAGACCCATTAGTTTGATTGACAACCTGCAGAAAATCTTTGCTAAACAACTGCTAGAGAGGTTATCTAGTTGGGTTCAGGAACATCAGGCCCTTTCCATGTTACAAGCGGGCTTCTGTTCTAAAACCAGCACGATAGACCAGGTCTTTAGATTGACCCTCCTGTATTGGAAATATGTGGTCCTCGCAAAACAACCCCTTTTTGTCGTCTTCGTGGACCTCAGATCTGCCTTTGATTTGGTTTCCAGAGAAAAGCTCTGTGAAGCACTACTCCAGATGGGCGTCCCCACCAATCTAGTTATTTTGTTACAACAGCTACATGATGATACATATGCACAAGTGAGATGGGGCGACCAACGAGAATTGACTGATAAGATTCCTATACGGAGGGGAGTTCGCCAGGGCTGTGTTTTGGCTCCTATGCTATTTACGCTATTTATTGACAAAGTGGTACAAATTCTGTCCTCATGCGCCAATGATGCTCCCACTTTAAATGAGCAGAAGATCCCAATACTGTTCACTGATAACTCTCTTCTTATTTCCAAGAACCCTATGGGCCTCCAAATCCTCGTGGATAGATTCAAGTCCTTCTGTGATGACCATGGACTGGAATTGAATGTTAACAAAACAAAACTGATGGTGTTTTCTTCTGGCTGTAGCCGAAGATGCACCATCAATTTGGATGGGGCCCTACTAAGTAGAGTTAAGACCATAGACTACTTGGGCGTGAGGCTCTCAAATAACTTGCATTGGGAGGAACAAATTGGCAAAAGTGTGGGGCTTCTTCAGCATAGAGCGGCTGCTATCCTGCGCTTCTATAAGAATTCTGTATCTAAAGCTGTATCCCCAGCCATCAAAATCTAATTGGCAAAGGCGCAGGG
Source organism: Pleurodeles waltl (assembly GCF_031143425.1). NCBI lineage: Eukaryota > Metazoa > Chordata > Amphibia > Caudata > Salamandridae > Pleurodeles > Pleurodeles waltl. The sequence continues at coordinate 14,514,500 of NC_090444.1, read as the reverse complement.
TGCAGCCGCCTATGGCGCTGAACTATGGGGATTCTCTGAGAGTAAAAGATTAGCAGAAGGAGAAAATAATTTTGCCAGGGCCCTACTTGCGTGTCCCCAGAGTACTCCTCTGATCCTCATGTTCTTGGACTTAGGTTTTAACCGTATAGCCAACTTGATAGCCCTAAGACCCTTGTTATACTGGGTAAAGATTTGGACTGTCCCGGAACTTATTCTATACAGAGACTCAGTACTTGACATTTTAAGGAGGTCAGGAGCGGCCACCATACTCTGGGTCATGCATGTATCTAACTGGTTCTCTGTTCTGGGTCTACGAAGGTTTTGGGAAGAGCCACACAACTTGGAGAGATCCGACAAGAACCTCTTGAAGACAGTATATTGGTCCTATATAAAGAGTGATTTGGTCAGTTTTACATCTTATGGTAAATTGACCAATTTATTCATTGACTTCAAGTGGTATCCCCAGTTTGAACGATATCTTGATTTGATTCCTGACTTACTGGGGAAGGGTCTTTATGCACACTTCCGCTTCGGAAGCCTCCCGTTGTTATCTCTAACTAAGAATTGGGGCGGGCTGTGAGAAAGTAGCCTCTTTCTAGCCGCGTTACCCCCACTGTTGGCCTGTTTGTGAGTATATGTCAGGGTGTTTTCACTGTTTCACTGGGATCCTGCTAGCCAGGGCCCAGTGCTCATAGTGAAAACCCTATGTTGTCAGTATGTTTGTTATGTGTCACTGGGACCATGCTAGCCAGGACCCCAGTGCTCATAAGTTTGTGGCCTATATGTGTTCCCTGTGTGATGCCTAACTGTCTCACTGAGGCTCTGCTAACCAGAACCTCAGTGGATATGCTCTCTCTGCTTTCCAAATTTGTTACTAACAGGCTAGTGACTAAATTTACCAATTCACATTGGCATACTGGTACACCCATATCTTGTGTATATAACTTATCCTCATACTGAGGGTACTCACTGAGATAATTTTGGCATATTGTCATAAAAATAAAGTACCTTTATTTTTAGTACTTCTGTGTATTGTGTTTTCTTGTGATATTGTGCGTATGACATCAGTGGTATAGTAGGAGCTTTACATGTCTCTAGTTCAGCCTAAGCTGCTTTACCATAGCTACCTTCTATCAGCCCAAGCTGCTAGAAACACCTCTTCTACACTAATAAGGGATAACTGGACCTGGCACAAGGTGTAAGTACCTCTGGTACCCACTACAAGCCAGGCCAGCCTCCTACACGGGCCCTCATCTACGGATCTTTGCCCAGCTTGTCTTGTTTGCACTGAAACCATTGAACATTTTGTGTTCTTCTGTCCTGCCTATACGACTCCTAGACCAAAATGGATCCGCGCAATATGCCGAGATCTGGGCTTGAGGCAGTGTTTTATAGCTATTAGGATTTTAAAGAGCGATATTTCTAAAAATGTTATCCATGCGGTCAGCAAGTTCCTTGCGACAGCTTGGCGTATACGACATCGCTCACTGAAATACATTTTTTATGCTATGTTCTTTTTTATTCAGGATGTAGGAATTTAGAAGGTACAAAAAAGGGATGTATTCCTTCTGCTATGTTTTAATTTATGTATATGTACATCGAGTTATTAAGTTTGTTTCCATCTTTTATTGTATGTTTTTAAATTTTGCTATTTATGTCTTTTTATGCTTTGATGGCCTCAATGACCGAATAAAGCTATTATTATTATAACATAGATTCAAATTGACACCTTCTGGTATACTGTGATAAAGCAGCAATCAGATAAACAAAGGCAGCTCCAAAAGGAATTTACAACATCATTAGAAGGAGGCAGAAACTGATAAAGCTGGACTGTGTCCTGTGCTGTGAAGAGGTGATAGAAAGCACCCAGCTATCACATGTGGCTCTAAACACACAGGCAACAGAAACATAATTATTAAGTGCAAACAAAAACACTAGCACTGAAGGGTACTACTTCATTGTGAAAGAGTAAAAGGCAGTCGCTCAAAGTGAAGTTAGCCAATGGCTGAAGTAGTCAGACCCACTGCTCTATGCTGCATTCTGTAGGCGGAAACAAAATGTGAATGGCACAAAAACAGGCCAATGGATGGTGAGCTGAAAGCCCCTTTAAGTAAGTATATTATACATGTTTTTTTCTGTAAAATAAAATGTCTTGGATAACACCAGACCAAAAAACGAAAATGGTGCATGTGTCATTCATTAGGTGTGCACATTTGTGGAGAAATATTTGCATAACTACAGATTGATGAAACAGTAGTCACATCATTGCACCTTTTGTTTTTCTTTTTTTCTGATGTTGTGCAGCATAGGGAAAGCCTGTATGTCAAAAAGGTGAGACTTATTGACCTTGCCAATGTGTGTTTAAAACGGTTGCAAACCTCCTGTTCCTTCTGTAGATATGGTCAGAGCCTCAGATCTCTGGAGTTACACTTTGTGGAAGATGCTCAGATTACCTGTCCAGATCCTATCCCAGGCTCTATGATGGTATAAAAGACTCCATTGCAGCAGTTGCTTATGTTTCCTACTGTGATTGTGATGCTATGTGTCGCATGGTCCATTCAATGGAAAAGGCTCCATCTTGTATTACCTTTTAGGCTGTGTGATAATAGGAAGCATTCCCTGGATAAGAAGGGAGACATCTTGGCACTATGGATTTCACATTGTAGTGTGTCATTGGAGAGGCTCTCCCTCACTGAACAAGGAACCTTCTCTGGTCTCTTGGTTAATCCTTGAGGCCACACTCCTCGCTAGAAGGAGATTACAGAAGGATCGTATGACCATATTCTGTCTATTGCATCTTTACATTGGAAGTGTAATCTAGAATTTCTTCATCGCACTTCTCCATATGGACAATTAAATGTCACATTAAATTCCAATAGGGTTTTGTGATGGACTCTGCATTTCAGCTTATTCATTGTTTCTTTTTCTTATTCTAACAGGTGAAATAAATGCAGTAATCAATGAAAAAGGTAAAGCCATTAAAGCTCATGTAGGAAGTGATGTAAAAACAATATACCTTGAAATCTCTTCCCTTGAAGGCTAATTCCTTGCCAAAGTCTGTTTCTACAGCAGAAAACCCAAACTGCCCAATAAGGTCTGTACTTGGCTCTCAGGCATTAGATGACATAAATTGAAGACATAGCACACTGACATACTGAAGCAAGTCTGATGAGGTGCTCATTACGAAGGAAGAGCTAACCTGGTATCAGAAAGAACACACATGAGAGAAACCGTATGAATATCTAGAATGTGGCAACACATTTATTAGGCAGAGAAAAAGCAAGTGCGACATCAGAAACTTCATACTGGAGGAACACCATATCGATGGACTGACTGTGGGAAAGTGTTTTTTGCAATGAAAGACCTAATGCAGCATCAGAGTGTCCACGTAGAGGAGAAACCATATTAATGTACAGAATGTAATAAAGTGTTCCGAAGGAAGAAGCATCTAAAGCAGCACAAACTAATACATGCTGATGAGAAACTAAATGAATGTAAAGTATGTGACAAGGCATTTATTACTAATCGATACCTAAAGCAACATCAGAAAGTCCACACTGGGGAGAAACCATATCAATGCAATGAATGTAATAAAGTGTTCGGAAGGAAGAAGCATCTAAAGCAGCATCAACAAATCCACTCTGGTAAGAAACCGTATGAATGTACAGAATGCAACAAGGCATTTATTACTAATGTAAACCTAACAAAAGATCAGAGAGTCCACACTGGGGAAAAACCATATCAATGTACTGCATGTGTCAAAGCATTAATAACAAATGGAACGCTAAAGCAACATCAGAAAATCCACACTGGGGAGAAACCATACAAATGTACTCAATGTAATAAAGCGTTCAGGTGAAAGAAGAATCTAAAGCGACATCAGAAAGTCCACAAGGGGGAGAAAACGTATGAATGTATAGAGTGTAATAGGGGGGGCATGGCCAAGGACCCGGAGATGGCGCACGCCTGAATTTCTCGCTCCAGAGGGGCCGGCGAGAAAACGTGCTAAAGTGCACCCTCTCCGGGCCGATCGGGGTCCGTGCGGAGGGGTCGAGCCGACGGAAGCGGCCGGTGTGTTGGGGCCCCCGTGGCGACCCTGGAAAGTGCCGGGGGCAGAAACGGCCCTTCGGCGAACTTGAGGGCCGGAGGCTTGGGCGCGCGGCCGAGGCCGCGACCACGCACTGGGCCGTGATCCGGCGCGGCGTGTGGGCGGACGGCCCAAAACAGCGGGGGACTCTGGACGAGTCTCCCCGCGGCTACGGAGGAGCCGGTTGGGGCCCGGGAGCCCAGGTGAGAACGTACCCAGTCGGGGTGAGGCGAGGTGGCGCTCCTGGATACGGGCGGCCCCCTGAAAATACAGGGGCCGGCCCGCGATTGGGGTTGCGGCCTCGTGCTGGGCTGTGGACCGAGGCGGCGCTGAAGCCGTCGGCCCGTGGACGGCGGGGGACGCTGGTCGAGTCCCCCCGCTGCGGCGGGGATGCCGGTTGGGGTCCGGGGGCCCGGTTGAAGACTCGCCCCGTCAGGTGGCGGAGCGGCGCTACTCCTGGGCGCGGGCGTGGCCCCAGAGGGGGTCGAGACCGCGAAGAAGACGGAACAATGAGACGCAGAGGTGGCGGTGCGACCCGGGGGCATGCTACGGGGCCGCCGGACTGGAGAAGGAGCTCTGGGCCCTGACAAACACAGAAGAAGCGAAGAGAGAAGCGGACAGCGGTCCCTGGTGATCCCCTGTGGACACTGATGAGACTGTGGTGGGACAGGTGGTCTGTTTGAGGTGGGTGCTGGAGTGGAGTGGCCCGCGCCGAGCCGAGACCCCCGTGAGCCAGCCCGGAGACAGGTGCAGGAGGATCCAACGGGCAAGATCAAGCCAGCGAAGCAAAAGGATAAATCGGTGGAATTGATGAGTGGCGGATTGCGCCCTGGGGGGGAGCGGTGGGTGGAATACCCAGCAGACGGAACTGCGGACTCCCCCGGGTGCCCTGGAGCGCCAAAGACCCCTAAGCGAGCAGGACGGAGGACATCACACAAGAGGGGAATAGTCCCAGAGGAGTGACTGAGGGTGCACAGAAGTGACTTTGGCGCAACAAGGAGTGCAGGAGGGTGGCAACATTGGAGACAGGAGGAAGGGTGACAGACGCGAGCCTACGACGCACTACTGGGCCCGGAGCTGAAGAGATTAGTGGCTAAACTGAAAGTGTCAGCACGGACCCCCCAGCGCCGCAGCCCGAAAACAACGGGTCCCAACGGGGTGCAGGGACCCAGCTGAGTACTAACCGGGAACAAAGGTGCGGCCTATGGAGAGTGGGGTGTGAAGACCCGGAGAAGAGTTCTAGATACCGCTGGGGCTACTATCCGGGCCCCTGGAGTGCGGCCCTTCACCGGTCCGATGTCCCCCAAGAGTCGCCACAAGAACAGAATTATGGACACTGCGGCTTCGGCCGAGGGCGGTGAGCCGAGCCCACAGGACCACATGCAGGTCAAAGTCCAGGACACTCTAGATAAAATACTTGGGGCGATTGAGGACACAAAAACAACGTTGCAGCGGGAGATCAGCCAAGTCGCGGTAGAGGTGAGCCTACTGAGAGCGGATCACCACAAACTGGTAGACAGAGTCAAAGAGACAGAAACCGCACTAGCGGACATTGCGCCAAAACAGAAAGACGTGGCGGCCGAAGTGACTTCCCTTGTTGATAGAGTGACGCGCCTCGAAAAGAGAGCTGAAGACGCGGAGGGGAGGAACAGAAGGAACAATGTGCGCGTGGTGGGCCTCCCAGAGGGGGCCGAGGGGACGAACATTGTTGAATTTCTGGAGAAGTGGTTCAGTACGACAGTGGCGCCTGGGCGATTGACTCCTTTCTACACACTGGAGCGGGCGCATCGGGTACCGGCGAGACCCCTTGCTCCGGGTAGGCCCCCCCGGGCCGTGATAGCTAAACTGTTACACTACAGAGACAGGGACACCCTCTTGCAGAGGGCCAGAGAATCGGGCCCATTTAAAGTTGCAAACGGGGAGGTGACACTATTCCCGGACTTTACCCTGGAGGTACAAAACAAACGAGCTTCGTTTCTGACAGTCAAGAGAGCCCTTAGAGAAGAAGGAATCCAGTACTCGCTACTCTACCCAGCCAGGTTAAGAGTGATGCTGGAAGGGAAGACGACGTTCCTCCAATCCCCTGAGGAGGCGTGGGAATGGCTGGAGTCACATAGCTCCCAGGCGGGGGGGTCCACAGGAGAGGGCCCGACTGGGGGCAGGGTTCGCCGAGCTCTGAAGGGACGGAAGTCCAGAGACCGTCGACGACTGGCGCCTACGCAAACTCAGAAGGAGAAAGGCAGGAAGGAAGCACTTGAAGCAGCGGCACGCATGGGTGGTGAGGCGTCCCCCCAGGAAGGTTCTGGGGAGGAATCGGACGACACACTGGTGTCCTCAGCGGGAGACCTGGAACTTTCGGCCCGAGCCCCAAAGGTGACCCCACAAACGGCTGACGAACTTGGCTAGTCTGGACCTGCAGAAGGCACCGGAAATAAGGCATGTCATGGGAACTAGCAGCCCCTCCGGACTTGGCCACCACCCGGACCAGAACCTCACCTATCTAACAGAATGGCGAGCACTGCTGATAAGTGGTTGAACAAGTTGCACTGTTGCACAGTTTGCTGGGCAACCTACAGGTTAAGAGGCGCCCTGGGGATCGGGAGTTGGGATACACAGTTACAAGTTGAAATGGCAAAGTGGGTGGCGGAACTAGATCACGGCAAGGACATGAACATGCGGAAAACATCTCCGAGGCCTGGGAGAGCCGGGGACATTGTTACCAGACTATTATTAGGAAATGGCAGATTACAATCTCTTGACCTGGAACGTTAGGGGGATGGGCACACCAGCTAAAAGGAACAAAATACTCTCCTATTTAAAGAGAAGGGGTGTACAGGTGGCATTACTGCAGGAGACTCACTTGGCACCTGGGGAGGGAGAGAAGCTAACACGCAGGTGGAGGGGGCAGGTGTTTGCATCGGAATACTCAGCCTACGCAAGAGGTGTATTAGTATGGATCAGAGCGGGGGTCCCTTTCACAATGATCTCGTCCAACATAGACCGGGAGGGAAGATTCGTGATATTAGAGGGGAGGCTACACGGTAGACCGATAGTCTTGAGTTGCATCTACGCCCCCAATCAAGACCAGGTACCCTTCATGACGGGCCTGTCGAGACACCTCACACGTCAATGCACCGGAGAACTATTAGTGGGAGGGGATTTCAACACAGTGCTAGACACAAATATGGACAGGTCTACCCCGCCTCTACAGGGGGCAGCGACAATTAAAACAGCCAAAAGGTTAGGCGAATGGTTGGACACGTGGGGGCTGACGGATGTCTGGCGAGTGCATCATCCAACCACTAGAGATTACTCTTATTACTCGGGTCTCCACCGGGTGCACACTAGAATTGACAGAGTAGTCTGCACTGCAGGCCTGATAAATAATATGACACGCTCAGAATATTTAGCCCGCACCCTGTCTGACCATAATCCCTTGCTAATAGCGATGAGGGTTTCGGAGGATAGACCCCCCATACCGTCATGGAGACTGGCCCCCTCAGCACTTGAAGACCAGGCGTATAGGGAGGCCCTACACTGTCATCTAGCAGAATATATTGAGACGAACACTGGGTCCACCCCTAATAGGGCCTCGGAGTGGGAGGCACTTAAGGTGGTGACGAGGGGCTTCTGCTTGGGGCAATCGGTGGGGGTGAAGCGCACACTTGAAAAGAAACTGAATGCCCTGGAGAAGGATATGCATGTGGGGGAGTTGGGACAGGGGAAGGCAGCTCAGGAGAATGAAGAATATAACCGAGCCCGCAGGGAACACTCCCGGATTGAAGAACAGCTCAGGTGCCACAATATGCAAAAATACTTAGCGTCCCTACAGGCGGAGGAGGGAGGATCGGGGAGACTGTTGGCATGGCTGGTCCGCCCAGGGGGGCAGGGTGAGCCTATCACATGTGTGTTAGATGGGGAGGGAACTCGCAGGCTCAGACCGGGCCCCATAAATGACGCATTCAGGGAATATTATACGCGTTTGTATGGGAAACCCAGTGAATTGCGGACGGAGACCTTCGATAGATACTTACAGCAAATTCCACTGCCAACACTGAGTGCAGAGGAGAGAGATGGCCTGGGGGGACCAGTGTCGGTGGAGGAAGTAAGCGAGGCCATTGCGCAGTTAGCACCTGGGAAGACCCCTGGAACAGACGGCCTCCCCATGGAATTTTACAAAAAATACAAGTCCCTACTGGCTCCCCAACTGACAGAGATGTATGCGGAGGCACTGCAGCATGGAGAGCTACCGCGCAGGTTGCGGGAGGCTTTAGTGGTGCCGCTCCCGAAGACAAAAATCAGAGAGGCTTCGGTGAAGGACTTTAGGCCTTTATCAATGCTAAACAGCGATTTCAAGATTCTTAGTAAGATTATGGCTGATCGGCTGCTCCCCCTTATGACCAAGTTAGTGCACGCTGATCAGAACAGCTTTGTCCCCAGCCGCAGTACTTCCCTGAACCTGAGACGGGCTTTTACGGTTTTGCACATGCCCGAGGGCATGAAGCCGCCAATGGGGGTCTTGCTCGCAGTGGACTTCGAGAAGGCCTTCGACTCCATTAGGTGGGACTATCTACGGACTGTGATGCTTAAAATGGGGCTGGGGGAGGAGTGGGTGAGGTGGGTGGACTTGTTGTACTCATCCCCACTAGCAAGAGTTAAGACCGGTAGGACGATTTCCAGTGCATACCCAGTATACCGGGGAACCAGGCAGGGCTGCCCCTTGTCCCCACTACTGTTTGCCCTAGCAATTGAGCCCCTGGCATCGTAGCTGCGGTATGAAGGCACGGGCAAGGGTATCACTTGGGGTCCGACTGAGCATATTGTTTCTCTGTATGCTGATGACATACTTCTCTACCTGAGGGACGGGACAAGAGGACTCACGTGGGCACTGGGGATCCTGTAAGATTTGGGGGGCTTATCCGGACTCCGCCTTAACCGGAGGAAAACATTTGTGTTCCCCGTGCTGTCAGGCTGCGCGCGCCTTGATGCGTGCCCAGCGGATGTAAACTGGGCCCGCGGACTTTTAAATACCTGGGCATACAAATATTTCATGAATTGAACAACCTCAGGGACGGTAATCTTGGCAGGACACTCAGATCCCTGCGCTCCTCGGTGGGGTTCTGGAGATCATTGAAACTAACAATAATGGTCAGAGTGGCGCTCTAAAAAATGATCATGCTTCCACGCCTCCTCTACTACTTTGCTAACTTACCACTCCAGGTCCCCTCTGCGTGGTTCCGAGAGTTGAACGCTCTGATTAGAGAGCTGATATGGGATGAGGGTCGCAGGAGAACGGCGCTCTCGACCATCTGTAGACCGACACATCTGGGGGGTCTGGGTGCCCCTGACTTCGAGGCTTATTACTTGGCATCCCAGTTACAATGGGTGGCCGGCTGGTTGGCGGGCAGGGGACAGCTGGATCTGTCTACCGCACACGGAGTAATAGGCACAGCTCGGATAGCAGCAAGTATGGCGGGCAGGAAGATTGCCCCCATAAGAGACAACATAATGTGCAATGTGGCAATGAAATGCTGAAAAAGGTGCACAACAAGGACTGGGGTGGGGCCACCATACTCTCCTGCTCTGCCGCTGGCGGTCGTCGCCCTGGACCCGGGAGTGGGGAAGCGGGGGGGGGTTGGGATTGGGACCATGGACAAGAGCAGGGATGGAGACAGTGGGGGGACTATTCAGGGAAGGAGTGTTGAGGAACTTCGCTGATGTAATAGAGGGGGGAGTGCCACGAGGAAAATTTTTACTCTTCAGGAGACTGGTGCACACCCTGAAAGATCATTGGGACACGATTAACACGGAACCCGTTGTCCACGGGGTGTTGCACCTCCTGTTGACAGCAGGAGAGGAACCTCACTTGATTGCTAAAATCTACCGGGCCCAAATAGAGGCAGCGTTGGACCCCCTGCATTCCCTAAGAGAAAAATGGGTAAGGACAGTTGGCCGGGACCTGTCTGAGTCAGAATGGAACAGAGCGCTAGCTTATCCCAAGATGATCTCACGCAACACGAGGCTGAGATACATCCAATACAACTATCTACACAGAGCATACCTCACTCCTCAGCGGCTGCACCGCATATATGGGGGGGCGCCCAGGACATGCCCCAGATGTGGGGATGGTGAGGCCAACTTTGATCATATGATGTGGGGATGCACGATGCTCCAGAGGGGTTGGGGCGAGATGATGGCAGTCCTCACAGAGCTGTTCGGGACAGAGCTCCGGCCAACCCCCACCATGTGTCTATTGGGCCTTAGAGCCGGCGTCAAATGGAGTAGGGTTGGGGGTCGTTTCCTTGACTTGTCCCTGGCCCTCTATAAAAGACTGATTGCGAAGGGCTGGAAGTCCCCCGGCCACCCCTCTCTGACCGAATGGAGAAGTGATGTCACAAGATGGTCCAGGGCTGAGCTGCAGGTCCTTAAAGCCGAGGAGGCTAGGGGAGTTCGCCAGACCCCCATCGCTTCAGAGTGGGAAAACCTAGTGGCAAACTGGGATGACCTAACGAAGAGACTGATAGCACCTGAGGGGGTGGGATGAAATAGCTGAAACAGCCAATAGATATGATAGCTGGGGAAGGTCCCTGAAGCCAGGACGGGAGAAATTCCAGACGCCCCGCCGGACCAAACGTAGGGACGGAGAACAGGGGGGATAGGACACAATAACTAAAAGATAGTGGAGGGGGGGGCGGAATACCGGCCACCTCTACATAATAAGAAGCTCCCCGGCAATTCTCCCTTTAGAAATTAAGCAGACCCACCCACATAAGCCAATAAGTTTATTTACAGTTTGAAGTTGAGTTAAGTCTGTTATTAAGTCACAAAACACAAAAGGTAACAAGTGGCACTAAAAGAACTGACACCCGACAAACGGATTGATTAAAGAGCTGGAAACAATGATGTATAAATATTAAACTGTAATTGAAATGAACAGGTGATTGTTGTAGGAGGCTGGACTGGCTTGTAGTGAGCACCAAGGGGTACTTGCACCTTGCACCAGGCCCAGTTATCCCTTATTAGTGTATAGGGTGTCTAGCAGCTTAGGCTGATAGATAATGGTAGCTTAGCAGAGCAGCTTAGGCTGAACTAGGAGACGTGTGAAGCTACTACAGTACCACTTAGTGTCATATGCACAATATCATAAGAAAACACAATACACAGTTATACTAAAAATAAAGGTACTTTATTTTTATGACAATATGCCAAAGTATCTTAGAGTGTACCCTCAGTGAGAGGATAGGAAATATACACAAGATATATATACACAATAGCAAAAATATGCAGTATAGTCTTAGAAAACAGTGCAAACAATGTATAGTTACAATAGGATGCAATGGGGAAACATAGGGATAGGGGCAACACAAACCATATACTCCAAAAGTGGAATGCGAACCACGAATGGACCCCAAACCTATGTGACCTTGTAGAGGGTCGCTGGGACTATTAGAAAATAGTGAGAGTTAGAAAAATAACCCTCCCCAAGACCCTGAAAAGTGAGTGCAAAGTGCACTAAAGTTCCCCTAAGGACAAAATAGTCGTGTTAGAGGAATAATGCAGGAAAGACACAAACCAGCAATGCAACAACTGTGGATTTCCAATCTAGGGTACCTGTGGAACAAGGGGACCAAGTCCAAAAGTCACAAGCAAGTCGGAGATGGGCAGATGCCCAGGAAATGCCAGCTGCGGGTGCAAAGAAGCTTCGACTGGACAGAAGAAGCTGAGGTTTCTGCAGGAACGAAAAGGGCTAGAGACTTCCCCTTTGGTGGACGGATCCCTCTCGCCTTGGAGAGTCGTGCAGAAGTGTTTTCCCGACGGAAGGACGCCAACAAGCCTTGCTACACGCAAATCGTGCGTTTGGCGTTTTTGGACGCTGCTGGGGCCCAGGAGGGACCAGGAGGTAGCAAATTGGACCTGAAGAGAGAGGGGACGTCGAGCAAGACAAAGAGCCCTAACTGAAGCAGGTACCACCCGGAGAAGTGCCAGAAACAGGCACTACGAGGATGCGTGAAACGGTGCTCGCCGAAGTTGCACAAAGGAGTCCCACGTCGCCGGAGACCAACTTAGAAAGTCGTGCAATGCAGGTTAGAGTGCCGTGGACCCAGGCTTGGCTGTGCACGAAGGATTTCCGCCGGAAGTGCACAGGGGCCGGAGTAGCTGCAAAGTCGCGGTTCCCAGCAATGCAGCCCAGCGAGGTGAGGCAAGGACTTACCTCCACCAAACTTGGGCTGAAGAGTCACTGGACTGTGGGGGTCACTTGGACAGCGTCGCTGGATTCGAGGGACCTCGCTCGTCGTGCTGAGAGGAGACCCAAGGGACCGGTAATGCAGCTTTTTGGTGCCTGCGGTTGCAGGGGGAAGATTCCGTCGACCCACGGGAGATTTCTTCGGAGCTTCTGGTGCAGAGAGGAGGCAGGCTACCCCCACAGCATGCACAAGCCGGAAAACAGTCGAGAAGGCAGCAGGATCAGCGTTACAGAGTTGCAGTAGTCGTCTTTGCTACTATGTTGCAGGTTTGCAGGCTTCCAGCGCGGTCAGCGGTCGTTTCCTTATCAGAAGGTGAAGAGAGAGATGCAGAGGAACTCGGCTGAGCTCATGCATTCGTTATCTAAAGTTTCCCCAGAGACAGAGACCCTAAATAGCCAGAAAAGAGGGTTTGGCTACCTAGGAGAGAGGAAAGGCTACTAACACCTGAAGGAGCCTATCAGCAGGAGTCTCTGACGTCACCTGGTGGCACTGGCCACTCAGAGCAGTCCAGTGTGCCAGCAGCACCTCTGTTTCCAAGATGGCAGAGGTCTGGAGCACACTGGAGGAGCTCTGGACACCTCCCAGGGGAGGTGCAGGTCAGGGGAGTGGTCACTCCCCTTTCCTTTGTCCAGTTTCGCGCCAGAGCAGGGGCTAAGGGGTCCCTGAACCGGTGTAGACTGGCTTATGCAGAATTGGGCACATCTGTGCCCAACAAAGCATTTCCAGAGGCTGGGGGAGGCTACTCCTCCCCTGCCTTCACACCATTTTCCAAAGGGAGAGGGTGTCACACCCTCTCTCAGAGGAAGTTCTTTGTTCTGCCATCCTGGGCCAGGCCTGGCTGGACCCCAGGAGGGCAGCTGCCTGTCTGAGGGGTTGGCAGCAGCAGCAGCTGCAGTGAAACCCCAGGAAGGGCAGTCTGGCAGTACCAGGGTCTGTGCTACAGACCACTGGGATCATGGAATTGTACCAACAATGCCAGGATGGCATAGAGGGGGCAATTCCATGATCATAGACATGTTACATGGCCATATTCGGAGTTACCATGGTGAAGCTACATATAGGTAGTGACCTATATGTAGTGCACGCGTGTAATGGTGTCCCGCACTCACAAAGTTCAGTGAATTGGCTCTGAACAATGTGGGGGCACCTTGGCTAGTGCCAGGGTGCCCTCACACTAAGTAACTTTGCACCTAACCTTTACCAGGTAAAGGTTAGACATATAGGTGACTTATAAGTTACTTAAGTGCAGTGTAAAATGGCTGTGAAATAACGTGGACGTTATTTCACTCAGGCTGCAGTGGCAGGCCTGTGTAAGAATTGTCAGAGCTCCCTATGGGTGGCAAAAGAAATGCTGCAGCCCATAGGGATCTCCTGGAACCCCAATACCCTGGGTACCTCAGTACCATATACTAGGGAATTATAAGGGTGTTCCAGTAAGCCAATGTAAATTGGTAAAAATGGTCACTAGCCTGTCAGTGACAATTTGGAAAGAAATGAGAGAGCATAACCACTGAGGTTCTGATTAGCAGAGCCTCAGTGAGACAGTTAGTCACTACACAGGTAACACATTCAGGCACACTTATGAGCACTGGGGCCCTGGGTTACCAGGGTCCCAGTGACACATACAACTAAAACAACATATATACAGTGAAAAATGGGGGTAACATGCCAGGCAAGATGGTACTTTCCTACACAACCCCCCCCCCCAAACGAAGGACAATAAGACTAGCCATTACCTGATGAGTCTTCATTGTCTAAGTGGAAATATCTGGAGAGTCCATCTGCATTGGAGTGGCTACTCCCAGGTCTATGTTCCACTGTATAGTCCATTCCCTGTAGGGATATGGACCACCTCAACAATTTAGGATTTTCACCTTTCATTTGTTTTAGCCAAAGTAGAGGTTTGTGGTCTGTCTGAACAATGAAGTGAGTGCCAAACAGGTATGGCCTCAACTTCTTCAGAGCCCAGACCACAGCAAAGGCCTCCCTCTCAATGGCAGACCAACGCTTTTCTCTAGGGGTCAACCTCCTACTAATAAAAGCCACAGGTTGATCCTGGCCCTCAGAATTAAGTTGTGATAGGACTGCCCCTACTCCTAATTCAGATGCATCAGTTTGGACATAGAATTTTTTAGAGTAACAAGGGCTTTTCAGGACAGGTGCAGAGCACATGGCCTGCTTCAGCTCCTCAAAAGCTTTCTGACAGCTTGCTGTCCATAATACCTTTTTAGGCATTTTCTTGGATGTGAGGTCATTAAGAGGGGCTGCAATGGAGCCATAGTTCTTAATGAACCTCCTGTAATACCCAGTGAGGCCTAGGAAGGCTCTCACCTGAGTCTGAGTGGTAGGGGGAACCCAATCAATAATAGTTTGGATTTTCCCCTGAAGTGGTGCAATCTGTTCCCCACCAACAAGGTGTCCCAGATAAACCACCTTACCCTGCCCTATCTGGCACTTTGAAGCCTTGATAGTGAGGCCTGCCTTTTGCAGAGCCTCCAAAACTTTCCATAGGTGGACCAGGTGATCATCCCAGCTGGAGCTAAAGACAGCTATATCGTCCAAATATGCTGCACTGAAAGCTTCCAGCCCTTGCAGGACTGTGTTCACCAACCTCTGAAAAGTGGCAGGTGCATTTTTCAAACCAAAAGGCATTACAGTAAACTGGTAATGTCCTCCAATGGTAGAAACTGCAGTCTTAGGTTTAGCATCTTCTGACAATTTGATCTGCCAATACCCTGCAGTCAAATCAAAAGTGCTTAGATACTTGGCAGATGCCAGTGTATCTATAAGCTCATCTGCCCTGGGTATAGGGTGAGCATCAGTTTTGGTTACCAAGTTGAGACCTCTATAGTCTACACAAAACCTCATTTCCTTCTTTCCATCTTTAGAATTGGGTTTTGGTACCAGTACCACAGGAGAAGCCCATGGACTGTCAGAGTGCTCAACCACTCCTAGTTCTAACATTTTCTGAACTTCTTGCTTTATGCAGTCCCTGACATGGTCAGGCTGCCTATAGATCTTACTTTTGACAGGTAAACTGTCTCCAGTATCTATAGTGTGCTCACACCAAGAAGTGGTGCCTGGCACAGTAGAGAAGAGTTCTGAAAATTGTCCTAGGAGATTTATGCAATTATCTTTCTGCTCAGCAGTAAGACAATCAGCCAAAACTACACCTTCCACAAGAGCATCTTGTTCTGTGGAAGAGAAGAGATCAGGTAGAGGATCACTGTCTTCTTCCTGTCCCTCGTCTGTTGCCATGAGCAGGGTGAGATCAGCCCTGTCATAGTAGGGTTTCAGGCGGTTGACATGGAGCACCCTAAGGGGACTCCTGGCAGTGCCTAAGTCAACCAAGTAGGTGACTTCACCCTTCTTTTCAACAATTGTGTGGGGTCCACTCCATTTATCTTGGAGTGCTCTTGGGGCCACAGGCTCCAAGACCCACACTTTCTGCCCTGGTTGGTACTGAACCAAAACAGCCTTCTGATCATGCCATTGCTTCTGGAGCTCTTGGCTGGCCTGAAGGTTTTTACTGGCCTTTTTCATGTACTCAGCCATCCTTGATCTGAGGCCAAGTACATAGTCCACAATATCCTGCTTAGGAGCTTTTAAAGGTTGTTCCCAACCCTCCTTTACAAGTGTGAGTGGACCCCTAACAGGGTGTCCAAAAAGAAGTTCAAAGGGGCTGAAGCCCACTCCTTTCTGGGGTACCTCCCTGTAGGCAAAAAGGAGGCATGGTAGAAGGATATCCCATCTCCTGCGGAGTTTTTCAGGGAGACCCATAATCATGCCTTTGAGAGTTTTATTAAATCTCTCCACCAGTCCATTTGTTTGTGGATGATAGGGTGTTGTGAACTTGTAAGTTACACCACACTCCTTCCACATGGCCTTTAAGTATGCAGACATGAAATTGCTTCCCCTGTCTGATACTACTTCCTTTGGGAAGCCCACCCTGGAAAATATTCCCAGGAGGGCCTTTGCCACTGCAGGTGCTGTAGTGGTCCTTAAAGGAATAGCTTCAGGATATCTTGTGGCATGGTCCACTACCACTAAGATAAACCTATTGCCTGAAGCAGTAGGAGGGTCAAGGGGGCCAACTATGTCGACCCCTACCCTTTCAAAGGGAACCCCAACCACAGGCAGTGGGATAAGGGGTGCCTTTGGGGTGCCACCTGTCTTGCCACTGGCTTGACAGGTTTCACAGGACTTGCAAAATTCTTTTGTGTCCTCAGACATCCTAGGCCAATGAAACAGGGGAACAAGCCTGTCCCAAGTTTTCATTTGTCCTAGATGCCCAGCTAAGGGAATGACATGTGCCAGTGTTAGGAGGAACTTTCTGTACTCCTGAGGAATCACTAATCTCCTGGCAGCTCCAGGTTTAGGATCCCTATGCTCAGTGTACAAGAGGTTGTCCTCCCAGTAAACTCTGTGAGAGTCACTGACATCCCCATTAGCCTGTTTGACAGCTTGCTGTCTGAGACCCTCTAATGTGGGACAGGTTTGCTGTGCCACACTCAGCTCCTCTCTGGCAGGCCCCCCTTCACCCAAAAGCTCAGCAGTGTCTGCTTCCAGCTCCTCTGGTGTAGGTTCTGCACAGGGAGGGAATTCTTCTTCCTCAGAAGTAGAATCCACTGTAGAGGGAGGGATAGTAGGAAGTGGTTTGCTTCTACTAGCCCTAGCTTTAGGGAGCACATGGTCCATTGTTCCAGGATCCAAGCTTCCCTGTCCTTTTTGCTTTTTGGCCTGAGCCCTTGTCAAAGCAAAAATATGCCCTGGGATGCCCAGCATTGCTGCATGGGCCTCCAACTCCACATCTGACCAAGCTTATGTCTCCAAATCATTCCCTAATAGACAGTCTACAGGTAAATCTGAAGCTACCACAACTTTCTTTGGACCAGTTACCCCCCCCCAGTTGAGATTTACAACAGCCATGGGGTGGCTTTGTGTTATGTTGTGAGCATCGGTTACTTGGTGCTGGTGTCCAAGTATGTGTTGTTCAGGGTGCACCAGTTTCTCAATCACCATTGTGACAATGGCACCTGTGTCCCTGTAGGCCTGGACCTCAACACCATTTATTAGGGTTAGTTGCTTGTACTTCTCCAAGTTATGGGGGCAAGCAACCAAAGTGGCTAAATCAATAGCCCCTTCAGAGACTAAAGTAGCCTCTGTGGTCTCCCTAATCAGACCAACCCCAACTAAATTACCAAAAGTGAGCCCAGCTACTCCCTTGGATTGGCTATTAGTAGGTTTGCTCCCACCACCACTGCTATTAGTAGGGACACTAGGTGTAGCAGTAGGGGTTGTAGTGGTAGGAGCTGTGGTGCCTTTCTTTGGACAACTGGGATCTGTTGTCCAATGGCCTTTTATTTTACATAAATAGCACCATGGTTTCTTTTCCTTGTTCTGATTAAAGGAGGATTTGGGCCCACCACCCCCACCAGAGTGTTTTTGTGGGCCTGATGAAGACTCATTTTTAGATTTGTCCCCACCCTTGTCAGAAGACTTACCATCCTTCTTTTTGTTGCCATCTTTGTCACCCCCTGTATGAACTTTTCTGTTCACTCTTGTTCTGACCCATTTGTCTGCCTTCTTTCCCAATTCTTGGGGAGAGGTCAGATCAGAGTCCACCAAGTACTGGTGCAACAAATCAGACACACAATTATTAAGAATATGCTCTCTCAGGATTAAGTTATACAGGCTGTCATAATCAGTAACTTTACTGCCATGTAACCACCCCTCCAAGGCCTTCACTGAATGGTCAATGAAATCAACCCAGTCTTGTGAAGACTCCTTTTTGGTCTCCCTGAACTTTATCCTGTACTGTTCAGTGGTTAAGCCATAACCATCCAGGAGTGCATTCTTAAGAACTTGGAAATTATTGGCATCATTTTCTTTCACAGTAAGGAGCCTATCCCTACCTTTTCCACTAAATGATAGCCATAGGATAGCAGCCCACTGCCTTTGAGGGACATCCTGTACAACACAGGCCCTCTCAAGTGCAGCAAACCACTTGTTAATGTCATCCCCCTCCTTATAAGGGGGAACTATCTTGTGCAGATTCCTGGAATCATGCTCTTTTGCAGGATGACTATGGGGAATACTGCTGCTGCCACCATGGGTATCTAAACCCAACTTCTGTCTTTCCTTCTCTAATTCAAAAGACTGTCTATCCAAATCCAGCTGTTGCTTTTTAAGCTTCAGTCTGGTTTGTTCCACCCTCAACTTATTGAGTTCCCTCTCTAACATTCTGTCATCAGGGTTGGTGGGAGGGACATTTCTAGAAACAGAGCTATGATGGGAATGAACAGAAGGAGACCTGTCCCTTACAGAAGCCAACTTAACAGCTTGGTTTACAGAAACATTACTACCAGTATGGTGAGAATACATGCTTTTGCTATGATGTGAGACAACACTATTTCTTTGGTGTGGCTCATCATCATTACCATCTATGCTAGATTGTCTAGTAATGGGCAGGCTAGAAAGTTTCTTTCCTGAATCTTTTCCTGGGGGAGTCCCTGAATCAGATTGGGAACTATTAGGTACTTTTTCAACAGATGGGCCACCTCTGGCCTTATCCTGTTCTCTAAGCATGTTAATTAACAGTTCCAGGGCAGGATTCTTCCCTACACTCAAACCTCTCTCTATACAGAGACTCCTTGCTCTTTTCCAGCTAATGTTGTCATATGCAAGTTTGGACAGATCAACACTTTGGCCTGTGCCAGACATTTTTTAGAGAGAGTTAAAGTGATAGAGAAAGAGACAAAAGTTTTCAGAACTTTTTGGAAAGACAGAAAAAAAACTTTTTAAACTTTTAAGAACTTTTTGAAAGTTTAGGAGTACTTTTCAGCACTTAGAAAAGAGTGAAAAGAGGAAATGCAAAACTTTTTGGCTATGTGTATATACACTGACCTTGTTTTGTATATTTTTCTCTTATGAAAAGTACAATGACAAGAGTGGTAAGTAGTCTCAAGCACTTATCCCACCACTGCACAACCAATGTAGGAGGCTGGACTGGCTTGTAGTGAGCACCAAGGGGTACTTGCACCTTGCACCAGGCCCAGTTATCCCTTATTAGTGTATAGGGTGTCTAGCAGCTTAGGCTGATAGATAATGGTAGCTTAGCAGAGCAGCTTAGGCTGAACTAGGAGACGTGTGAAGCTACTACAGTACCACTTAGTGTCATATGCACAATATCATAAGAAAACACAATACACAGTTATACTAAAAATAAAGGTACTTTATTTTTATGACAATATGCCAAAGTATCTTAGAGTGTACCCTCAGTGAGAGGATAGGAAATATACACAAGATATATATACACAATAGCAAAAATATGCAGTATAGTCTTAGAAAACAGTGCAAACAATGTATAGTTACAATAGGATGCAATGGGGAAACATAGGGATAGGGGCAACACAAACCATATACTCCAAAAGTGGAATGCGAACCACGAATGGACCCCAAACCTATGTGACCTTGTAGAGGGTCGCTGGGACTATTAGAAAATAGTGAGAGTTAGAAAAATAACCCTCCCCAAGACCCTGAAAAGTGAGTGCAAAGTGCACTAAAGTTCCCCTAAGGACAAAATAGTCGTGTTAGAGGAATAATGCAGGAAAGACACAAACCAGCAATGCAACAACTGTGGATTTCCAATCTAGGGTACCTGTGGAACAAGGGGACCAAGTCCAAAAGTCACAAGCAAGTCGGAGATGGGCAGATGCCCAGGAAATGCCAGCTGCGGGTGCAAAGAAGCTTCGACTGGACAAAAGAAGCTGAGGTTTCTGCAGGAACGAAAAGGGCTAGAGACTTCCCCTTTGGTGGACGGATCCCTCTCGCCTTGGAGAGTCGTGCAGAAGTGTTTTCCCGCCGGAAGGACGCCAACAAGCCTTGCTACACGCAAATCGTGCGTTTGGCGTTTTTGGACGCTGCTGGGGCCCAGGAGGGACCAGGAGGTCGCAAATTGGACCTGAAGAGAGAGGGGACGTCGAGCAAGACAAAGAGCCCTCACTGAAGCAGGTAGCACCCGGAGAAGTGCCAGAAACAGGCACTACGAGGATGCGTGAAACGGTGCTCGCCGAAGTTGCACAAAGGAGTCCCACGTCGCCGGAGACCAACTTAGAAAGTCGTGCAATGCAGGTTAGAGTGCCGTGGACCCAGGCTTGGCTGTGCACGAAGGATTTCCGCCGGAAGTGCACAGGGGCCGGAGTAGCTGCAAAGTCGCGGTTCCCAGCAATGCAGCCCAGCGAGGTGAGGCAAGGACTTACCTCCACCAAACTTGGGCTGAAGAGTCACTGGACTGTGGGGGTCACTTGGACAGCGTCGCTGGATTCGAGGGACCTCGCTCGTCGTGCTGAGAGGAGACCCAAGGGACCGGTAATGCAGCTTTTTGGTGCCTGCGGTTGCAGGGGGAAGATTCCGTCGACCCACGGGACATTTCTTCGGAGCTTCTGGTGCAGAGAGGAGGCAGGCTACCCCCACAGCATGCACAAGCCGGAAAACAGTCGAGAAGGCGGCAGGATCAGCGTTACAGAGTTGCAGTAGTCGTCTTTGCTACTATGTTGCAGGTTTGCAGGCTTCCAGCGCGGTCAGCGGTCGTTTCCTTATCAGAAGGTGAAGAGAGAGATGCAGAGGAACTCGGCTGAGCTCATGCATTCGTTATCTAAAGTTTCCCCAGAGACAGAGACCCTAAATAGCCAGAAAAGAGGGTTTGGCTACCTAGGAGAGAGGAAAGGCTACTAACACCTGAAGGAGCCTATCAGCAGGAGTCTCTGACGTCACCTGGTGGCACTGGCCACTCAGAGCAGTCCAGTGTGCCAGCAGCACCTCTGTTTCCAAGATGGCAGAGGTCTGGAGCACACTGGAGGAGCTCTGGACACCTCCCAGGGGAGGTGCAGGTCAGGGGAGTGGTCACTCCCCTTTCCTTTGTCCAGTTTCGCGCCAGAGCAGGGGCTAAGGGGTCCCTGAACCGGTGTAGACTGGCTTATGCAGAATTGGGCACATCTGTGCCCAACAAAGCATTTCCAGAGGCTGGGGGAGGCTACTCCTCCCCTGCCTTCACACCATTTTCCAAAGGGAGAGGGTGTCACACCCTCTCTCAGAGGAAGTTCTTTGTTCTGCCATCCTGGGCCAGGCCTGGCTGGACCCCAGGAGGGCAGCTGCCTGTCTGAGGGGTTGGCAGCAGCAGCAGCTGCAGTGAAACCCCAGGAAGGGCAGTCTGGCAGTACCAGGGTCTGTGCTACAGACCACTGGGATCATGGAATTGTACCAACAATGCCAGGATGGCATAGAGGGGGCAATTCCATGATCATAGACATGTTACATGGCCATATTCGGAGTTACCATGGTGAAGCTACATATAGGTAGTGACCTATATGTAGTGCACGCGTGTAATGGTGTCCCCGCACTCACAAAGTTCAGTGAATTGGCTCTGAACAATGTGGGGGCACCTTGGCTAGTGCCAGGGTGCCCTCACACTAAGTAACTTTGCACCTAACCTTTACCAGGTAAAGGTTAGACATATAGGTGACTTATAAGTTACTTAAGTGCAGTGTAAAATGGCTGTGAAATAACGTGGACGTTATTTCACTCAGGCTGCAAGAATGTGTAAGAATTGTCAGAGCTCCCTATGGGTGGCAAAAGAAATGCTGCAGCCCATAGGGATCTCCTGGAACCCCAATACCCTGGGTACCTCAGTACCATATACTAGGGAATTATAAGGGTGTTCCAGTAAGCCAATGTAAATTGGTAAAAATGGTCACTAGCCTGTCAGTGACAATTTGGAAAGAAATGAGAGAGCATAACCACTGAGGTTCTGATTAGCAGAGCCTCAGTGAGACAGTTAGTCACTACACAGGTAACACATTCAGGCACACTTATGAGCACTGGGGCCCTGGGTTACCAGGGTCCCAGTGACACATACAACTAAAACAACATATATACAGTGAAAAATGGGGGTAACATGCCAGGCAAGATGGTACTTTCCTACAATTGTGAAACACATTACAAGCAATGTATAGCAGAGACGGGGTTCAGTTAAATAGAAATGTACAATAAGGACACAATGTTACTGTAAATAGACCTACATATGTGAAACAGCAAACACTTAATAAAAGCATATCTGAAAAAAAAAGAATGTATAGAGTGTAATAAAGTGTTCCAAAGCAAGACAAACCTAAAGCAGCATCAACAAATCCACACTGGTGAGAAACTGTATAAATGCAATGAATGTAATAAAGTGTTCCAAAGGAAGAAGAATTTAAAGCAACATCAAAAGATCCACACTGGGGAGAAACCATATCAATGTACAGAATGCCACAATGCATTTATAACAAATGGAGATTTAAAGCGACATCAGAAAATCCACACCGGGGAGAGACCATTCAACTGCACTGAGTGTGAGAAGGCATTTATTAGAAAGTCAAATCTAAGGCAACATCAGAAAGTCCACACCGGGGAGAAACCATATGAATGCATTGAATGTGACAAGGGATTTATTACCCTTGGAGACCTAACACAACATCATAAAGTCCACACTAGGGAGAAACCGTACAAATGCACAGAATATGACAAGGGATTTATTACAAAGCAAAAACTAATACATCACCTGAAAGTTCACACAGGAAAGAAACCTTATGAATGTACTGAATGTGACAAGGCATTTATTACAAGGCAAAGGTTAATAGTACATCAGAGAGTCCACACAGGGGAGAAACCGTATGAATGTACAGAATGCAACAAGGCATTTATTACGAGGCAAAGTTTAATACAACATCAGAATGTCCACACAGGGGAGAAAGCCTATGAATGTACTGAATGTGACAAAACATTTATTCCAAAGCATAATTTAACACGTCATCTGAAAGTTCACACTGGGGAGAGACCATTCAACTGCACTGAGTGTGAGAAAGCATTTATTAGAAAGTCACAATTCATGAAACATCAGATTGTCCACACTGGGGAGAAACCCTATGAATGTACAGAATGTGGCAAGGGATCTATTACAAGGGAAAGTTTAATAATACACGAGAAAGTCCACACTGAGGTGAAACCGTCTGAATGTACTAAATGTGACAAAGCATTTATTGTAAAGCACAGTTTAATGAAACATCAGAAAGTTCACACTGTAGAGAAACCATCTCAATGTACAGAACTTAATTCAGTGTTTCGAAGGAAGACCAACCAAAAGCAGCAGCAACAAATCTATCCTGGGGAGAAGCTGAATAATTGTACTGAATGTGACAATTCCTTTATTGGCATGGCACAGCTAATACAATAACAGTAAGTCAACACAGAGGAGAAAGTCATGGTAGTGGAGAACGCATATCACTGCACTCAGTATGGCAAGGCATCCTTTACAAGGCAAAGCTAATGCAACATCAGAAAGTCATCACTAGTGGGGCACCTGTCCTCCACACAGGTGCAACACCATAGCAGGCCTCAAAAATCTACTCACCCACTCTCTATTGCGAGTCAGATTTTATCAGGTAGGACTTTTTTTTAAGACCTCCTGGTCCGTTCTGGTGACTGAACTTAAGCAGGAAAGGAAAATGTGTTCTGTTCATTCTAAAAGTGAATGAACAATAAATATGCCTTTAAATCTTGTTTTTATCATGACACTTGTCTGTTCAAGTACAGAGGTCAAATGTCAGTTTGTCTTATTTACTAATTGCTGCTTATCCAGGAAAATGGTGTTTACATTTCTTTCTCTTACTACAATTCAATTTTTTTGTCAAGTGAGCTGTCTGACAATCTTTGTGAAACAACAGGCTTTTTTAGGATATCCGTTTTTTTCTAGCAACCTTTAAATAGCTTACAAACGAAAAGTACAAATATTCAAAAATATGTTAGGAGTTCTGAAAGTACATTTTTTTAAAGTCATAAGTGTGATGCAAACCATGATTTAAGTAGGAGCAAAAATAATAAGAACACTTTACTTGGTGATATGCAAATGATAAATATTTGCAGAAAGTCAATTTCCAAACATTATTGTTTGTACACTCTGTAGTTTTATGTGTGCTACCACTTCATGCTTTAGTTATGTATTTATTAAAAGTGATTGTTTTTTAATATGATTTGAGGAACATTCCTGCCCCCGCCCTGATGACAATGCTGTTAATGAACAAAGAGGCAAGTCAGGGGTTACGTGTATCCTATATGTGTCTAGATTTGTATTATATATGGAGCAAAGGTTTAGTCTATTAAATCAAACAAAAGAGTTTTTTGTACAGCAAGCATGCTGTACTTGCTTATTTGAAGGTGCTCTCATATTTAACAATGAAGAAAATGGCGGCTCAGTGAATTAAAATATTTGTCCAGGATCACATCATTTGAAACCAGTTTATGGGTCAAGAGTATTGCAATTAGGTCAAGTACATTTTTTAAGTCAACAGACCTTTAGGTCTGGTAAAATTTTTATGATTTTCCGAGGCCTGCACAGGAATATACTGAATGTGACAAAGCCGACATTACAAAAGGACTACTCATGCAACATCTGAAAATCTCCAATAGGAAGTAACTGAAGCAATACATTTGACCAGGAGCTAATCTGTTAGTCAATACTGGCAGAAACGACTTCTTCTTGCAAAGTGTTTTTTCACAAGGGGAATCTAATTTGTCAACATTCATTTCAGGGAGAAACCATATCTGTTTTCAATGTGACAAGACATTTATTACAAAGGAATAGCTAACGCTTGATCAGAAATTATACACTGTGGAGAAGCCATATGACTTACAAACATAAAAGAGCATTTCCTACCAATCTATTTCGGATGAGGCATCAAAAAGGCAACCCAAAATCTTTCATTTGAAACAGTCATCAGTTGCTACAACAAAAGAACACACCTGTTCACTTATATAGGGGGATGGAATACCTAAACTACATGTGGAACAAAGGAACAGAAATAGTGGCAGTCATCGTAGGTGCAGAAGGATTAGTCAAGAAAAGGTCCCAGGACAACTTGGATCTTTCCCACAGAGGTGACAATGTGTAAACTCCAGAGAGCACCAAACTTCAACAGGATGCAAATGTTACAGAAATCAACAGCTACATGTCTTTACCTGTTCTCAGCCTACTGTGGTATAAGGACTATTTTGGGTACCTCGTGATAAGACCGGACTCTGGCTATTTACTCAGTTATGTGAGGTTTGTCCTGCAAGTTCTTCTAGGGCTCGTATACACAGTTTGGGATACATTTGTTAACATTTGTGATATTAAAATTCAGAGCTTATCATCTAGGATCTTATGTTCATGCTGTGTTTCGTTGACATTTTGTTTCTTTCCTTATGCTCGTCTGAATTAAATATGTTAGAGGCATAAACTCTGTGGGTTCCAGTAGGTCGTCACCCAGGAGGTTGCGCAATATATGGCGTGCCTTGTAGCAGTGGAAGCGTGCCAATACTGTGGGCCCCTCGGATTTGTTCCCAGCTACACATGACACCATCTTGAAAGAAGTCTCCCATTGTCTACAGCGCTAGTTTCTGGAGGGCGCTCACCACCCCGGCCCCTGCCCAACAGGAATCTTAGACATCATCCTATTGCTGTACATGGCGAAAACAGAAGTTGCCCGCCTGCTGTTCAAGCATACGTTATTATGAATATGATGTCATGTTTATGAAGTCTTAGACACTGAAGTGGTGCACTGGTTTAGAAAACAAGGCTTGCACCAGAGAAAGTGGAGCAGCCTCGTCACCTTCTACTCTCAAATGCTGTGATCTTATGAGCCGTGCAGCCAATAGTGCTCACACTGGCATTGAGTTGCCCTGTAGTAGACCTCCAGATCAGGAGCATTTAATCCAGCTCTGGCCCCCAGCAATCTATCCTGCAACGCACAGCTTCCTGAGTGGTTCTCCGGCGACTTGGGAGCCTTTGTCGTAGTGCTGCGTGGGCCTCTTTTGCACCTTCCTTGTCCCCGTGCTGTGGGACTCTTGCGCATGCTGCCTGGTCTTCTGTGGGCTCTCTGAGTTGCTGAGAGCCCTCTTCGACTCCCCCTCCTGGGTAGAGTCCACCTGGTCCTTCCTGGTCCTGGGCAGTGCCACTTCCCGCTAACCGTAAGCTCTGCGGATGCCACGGCTCGTTGGCGGACTCCAGCGACGCAAACCAGACTGCAATCCTCCATCTAGCGTGGTACATCCCTTGCATCCTCCAGGAACCAGAATCCACCTTCTAGGGTGCAGTACTGACTGTTCTTCTTCACCTGTGGTTTTCCTTTTGCACCTTCATCCATGTTAGCAGGGGCTCCTGTTCTCCCTGGACTCTTCTATGTTTCTTGGACGTGATCCCCTTCTTCCACAAGTCCTCCAGTCCAGGAAATCCACTGGTGGTGTCTTGCAGTCTCTTCTGGTTCTTGCATAATCCTTCTTTTCGTTTCTGAGTTTGTTCTGAGAAAGTACTGTGTTTTACTCCTGCTTTCCTGGTCACTGGGGTGGGTTCTGGTATTTACCTTTGGGTCTCTCTTATACTCCCAGCTCCACACTACACACTATACTTGCCTAGGTGGTTTGTGCTTCCCCTAGGCCCATTTGTACCTGTTGTGATTTTCACTAATTGCACTGTTTTCACACTGTTTCTATGCCTATTTCTGCATACTAGTGTATGTAATTTGTGTATTACTTACATCCTAAGGGAGTACAGTCTATGGTATTTTTGGTATTTGTGTCACCTAAATAAAGTAACTTTATTTTTGTAACACTGAGTATTTTCTTTCATGTGTGTGAGTACTCTGTGACTACAGTGGTATTGCAGGAGCTTTGCATGTCTCCTAGATAAGCCCTGGCTGCTCAACCACAGCTCCCTCTAGAGAGCCCTGCTGCCTACATTTTACTAATAAGGGATAACTGGACCTGGTATAAGGTGTACGTACCATTGGTACCCACTACAAACCAGGCCAGCCTCCTACATCCACTGAGTGTAGCATTGCGTCCTGTTTGTCTCGCACTTCTAGGACCATAGCGTCCCTTCTCTGGGGGTCCAGCATGGCTCCTGCACGCTCACCCTCTTTGTAGGCCATTGAGATTGTGTGTTTCCCTATGTGGTTTCTCTTTCCTTGAGTCACTTTAATGTACTCCTCAAGCGTAGCTCAAATGTCCTTTAGAACAGTTTGTTCTGCTGTCTCCGTGTGTCTGAGCTCCAAGTTCGCGATCTGTTTCTAGTCTTGCTAGCCAGCCACCTAGCGACCGGAGTACCCTGATGTGCTTAAATAACCCTTAAAGTCCTCCCAAACCCAAATTTTGCTACACTGCCAATATTATTGTGGAAAGTGAAAGTACTCGGCTGTGGCTTGTGCCAACTCGTCATGGAATGCAGTATCTAAAAGCGAATGTGGGGGGAAGCGCCAGAAAAAGGGTAGTGGTGGTCGGGGGATCTGGTGTTCTAACACGAAGACCACTGGCAAGTGGTCGGAGTACGTTTGCGATAGTGGCTCACAGCGTTGAACGAAGGGCACCAGGCTGCAGGACATTAACCAAAATTTGATGCAGGTGTAAACATCATGCACAGAGGAGTAATGACGAGTCCCATCCCCCACCTCCCTGGGTGACCTCTGTCTACAAATATCGACCAGCCTGCCCTGCGCTGCTATCTCCTTAAGTGCGGAAGCCGCTGCTGACGGCTACTGGGGTGGTCCCATAGAACGATTCAATTCTGGGCATAGCACACAATTGAAATAGCCTCCCCAAATCTGTGGCAAATCACTTCAGCGGGCGAGCTGATCACGTATTGTATAGCAGAACTGGGGGTCATCGTAATTGGGGATCATACACACCCAACACCAGCGCTGCCAAGTCAGTATAGCACGTCACCATATATCTACCACCTTTATCTACGCACACCTCCTGTGGTCAGACCCCAAAACCCTTTCGGACCCAGATGGGTCCTCCCATTGCGTTATGAGGTGAAACCAGACGCATAGCACAGGCCTTGCATATGATGCTGCATTATGACACCGCTATCTGGGCCAGGTGAGTTTCCTGCAATATGACTATATCAATTTGCTGTCTGCAGATATGCGGCTCTGACATTCCAAGTTAGAAATTTGAGCAGTTTAGGGCTGCACTCACTCCCCCTTGCCGTGGCATGTGACTCATCCCCGATCATTTAACATTTTCATCAAATCAGTCACACCAGCCGTCGTTCTGTCCACACTGCCGTCCACACTCATGCACCATGAAAGGTTGGGAAGAACAGCTACCACTAATGAGGCTATGAATCCCCACAACTTACACAGCGATTTGATTCCCATCCCATACCCACCACAAACTCGCCCAACTAAACACTGAACAACACTAGGTGGCAACACATGGGAACAGATGTTGCCTGGCACCTCCCAATACCAGGAAAGAAAGGAAGAACAGCAAAAAAAAGAGGGGAAGGAATAATCATTGGAGGTTGCATAATGAAACAAATTATGTGCATCATACATTAACCATAACTGCACAGGCTGACTAGTGCCTTCCCCCTGGCACGCCTCCCGAACACCATCTTACACATTGTCTTCACACATCTGAACCCAGAGTTCCAGACTAGAGTCCCAGACACCCCACGGCTAAGGGACAGCTATCCAGTTGGAAAAATCAATGCAGTTTAAGGGTGATGTTATTGTCCACTTGGGTGGGGACTTAAAAGTTCTGGCGCACTTGGAGTGGCACTTCAACGTGGGCATCTGGACATTAAGTTGTGAGGTCTGTCACCAATGTGTCTAACCTGACTCCACCAAGAGCACGTAATTGAGTTAGCAGTGAAGATTAGTCCGACTCATCCTGCAGCTGTTAGGACCCCGCTTCGCTATCTTCTGATCGGGGTGCCACCTGCAGTGCATTGCTTGAGGAACTGCTGCACTTGTTTCGGGTCCCCCAAGAGCATTGCTTTCTCATCTACTAGCACCCTAAGACTAGCAGTGTAGAGCGTGTTGTATTCCAGTTGAAATTCCTGGAGTCTGCATTTTACTGGGATAAACTTTCAACGCGCCTCCTGGACCTGCTGAGTGAAATCGGGATACAGGATAGTTCCGCCCCTTTGTAACAGAGGACTTTAAGTTCACATGCACTGCAAATTGCCATATCGCAATCTCTGTAGTTCCAGAGTCTGGCGATGACTGAGTGCGTTTTGCTCCTGGCACTGGGTGCTGTGCAATAGAGCGGTAGGCGCTCAACTATGAAGTCCAAGAAGGTTTTGTGCCCTAACAGCTCAAAGAGCAGTTTCTCTACAAATTGTTCTATATAGCCCACGTTGATGGATTCTGCTAGACCCACTATGCAGAGATTATTCTGGCTCGAACGGGCCTTGAGGTCTTCGGCTTTTACCTGGAGTGTTTGTAACACCTTATCAAGCTTTTTTTGTACTGTGGAAGGGATGACCTGTTCATCTTCCACCTCAGAAACGTGTTGTTCCACCATATCTAGTCATTCGGTATGCTTGTCCATCCTTTTCACCATTCTGTCTATGAGGAATGATAGGGCATCAATCTTCCGATTATATTCATGAGGCTGTGTTGCACTGCCCTTATATTGTGTTAGCAATTTAGAGTCTGCCTCCGTGTCCATCTCCTCATGGCTCAGATCGGAGGATATTGCC
This sequence comes from Pleurodeles waltl, assembly GCF_031143425.1. Classification (NCBI taxonomy): domain Eukaryota; kingdom Metazoa; phylum Chordata; class Amphibia; order Caudata; family Salamandridae; genus Pleurodeles; species Pleurodeles waltl. The sequence goes on along the minus strand of NC_090444.1, from coordinate 14,484,604 downwards.
CTGTCATCCCTGGCTTTTTGGGTTTTACGCACATTGAAGTGTAACTTAGACTGTGACTTGTCGGTCTTGCCCATGTTGCTACAAAGACCTGCAGCTCCTACGCACAGTTCCACGGGGTCCTTTTGACTGCAACAGTAGTCAGCGAAAATGGATTCAGCGTACTTAAGTCAACAGCCTCCACTCTAGGAAGTCGCTACGCAGAGCCCTTAGCAGCAATGCGGTGCAATGGAACAGACGATGTCCGATACTGACTGTGTTAAGTGTGTCCCCATCATTGATATCTAGACTGGGTGGCTAGACTGCTGCGGAGGACCGCTCTCACCCCAACTGTCTATAAGAATAGAAGATGTATTGAAGCAGGCTTCTCCACAAAGGCTACTCGTGTCGCCTGTGTCACGGGGTGCACCAAGGTGGGACAGCTGTGATTGGTTTGGCCCCAGGGGTCACCACTGGCCCGTCACCCAGGGACTGTGGCCATAGTGTGGCATTGGATTGCGCCGTGAGCAGCTCTGCATGTAATCTGTTTTTCACAGCAGGGACTTCAGCACTCCCAGACAGGGGCAGCCACACAGGCACCCAGCATCTTAGGTTGCACCGCAACTCACTGCAACCCCGAGGCAGGGGTCTCTGAGAGGGTCCCCCTGGGAGGGCACAGCAGGCAAGGACAGAGGAGGCCAGAAGCCTGTATGCTGGGCCCAGGCGACGAGTCCCAAAGTAGGCCACCCCAGTCACATTCACATGTAGAAGGTTCTAGAGCACCCCAGGGCACCAACAACAAACCCAGGGCTCCCCCATCATACACCATGAGCCAAGCAGAGTGTGCATTTAATTGATTCTGGGTCGGGGACCCCCAGCATGAAGAGAGGCAGACAGCTCTAGCACAGAGAGCTCACAAATAGTGTACTGTGGATCTGAGCTGGAGGCCAACGTCTTTGTGGCTCATTCAGGGCCCCGCCGCGCCGTCCTTACTGCTGCTGTGCCGCCGGGGCTTCTCTGGGGGCGAGGGCTCCTCTACCTTAATCTGGGTCTCTTGAAGCCTTCTCTGACCACCACAGCCAACTGCTGCTCATGCACAGTCCCACAGTAATGAGACTTGAACTCCACTTCGCTCCCAAGGGTGCTTCCAGTTTGAGAGCAGCAGAGCATCGGAAATAGGCGTCTCCTTTCCTCCCCCCAGGCTGTATTGCTGCTGGGGATAAATAAAACTGGATCTTGATACTCTCAGTTAGTAGGGGGAGGTGGACAGCCCTGAATAGCATGGAGCAGGATGCAACTGCCAATCAAGCATGGGGTATCCGAGCTCCCAACTTCGAAGTATGTAACCTTACGGCCAAGGCACGTTTAACCATCACTACTTCCACAACACTAAACAATCACCACACTGTGACATTCAAGTGGAACTTGTGGCCCCCTGTTACACTGCGTACCGGCCTGTGGCAGAAGGTCAGGCACCCCTGTGGAGAAGTCCATACGGTAAGATGCACCTGCTGAGCATGGGATAAGCTGCTTAAACTGGGGGCAAAGGTAAGCCATACTTGTCAAACTTCACTGTGATTTATAACCGTAGACCAGAACTAACTAATCCTCGGGTGATTAGACAGCTGCGTAGTAGAAAAGCTAGTAATGTTGGGGGTCGCTTGCAATGTGATGCCGTCACAGCTAGTTATTCTGACATAATAGCAACTTTGATTCTATATGAAGGAGTTATTCACGGAAATGCCAAATGATCCATTAGATTGGGATCTCCTCAGTTTGGTCACTGTGATCCCTAGCCCTGCAAAGCTGATTACATAAATGTACTGTTGTAGAATGGATAAACTGCATGCGGGACATTTAGGCTAATACAGCTAAAATATAAACATATAGAGCTATTCACCTGCGGCTAGCACGTCTGCTGTAGACTCTACATGTTAGAGATGAAGTGCACCAAATGCAGATTTCTTGCACCTGCCCTGGCTGTGTCCACAGATATATGCATGCTAGCGGCAAGGAAGACTATACTCTTTGCCAAGCTTGTCACCTCCCCCATGGTGCTACTGCTAGGATATGTAAAGGATGTTCCCAGGTTCTTTTTCAGAAAGCCGGTATCGGAGGAATTGCTGTCAGGACAACCCACTTTTCACAGAGGCACCTTACAATTGGAATATCAGACGAACTTAGGATCCGTATTTACATCCTCGTGTATTAGAAATTTATGAAATACAGAAATTTCTTTCTGAAACTTGGAATATATTTTGGTTCGACTTTTTCCTTTCAATCAACAATCATACAATTAAGAAAGCCTTGATAAAGTCCTGTATAAGGACGAAACACGTGTCGGCTGAATTTGGAAAAATTGGACATTTTCTCATTCTATTTGGATGAAGATAATTTTTCTACTTTCTAATTGTTGGAGTGGAGAACTTTTATCCCCTTATGTCTTTTCTTTCTCATTTTGGACATTGAATGGACATTTTAGGGGACCACCGCTCTCGCGTTGACTCAACATTTAATGTGTTTCATGTTGAATTAATTTTTGTATATACTGTACAGATTATTTGTTACCAATTCTAGTTTACTTTTTGTATCAGGTTTCTATGGATTGAACCCTTTTCTTTCTTGAATCAGATTCATTCTATGTTTCACTTATTAAAATCTACTTGTGTTTTTCTAAATTTTGCAACGGTCACATTTGTTACTGATACCACGATTGTGGGAATTCATGATATGATCTTTTTGACAAGACTAAATGTTTAGAATTTTTGGATATTGTGAATAGAGGGATTATACTTACCGTTTGTGTGCTCCATTCGCTCTTTTTCTCTAGATGTTCCCAGGTCATCCTGGAAACTTTCTGTCATTCCCTTTTACTGGCTAAGGGTAGGGTTGGTATAAAGTGGAGGAGGAGAGGGGTCCTGAGCTGGCTTAGAGATCCTACCACAGGCTATGAGCAATCCACAGTCTTGGGATCCTTATTGTCTCATGCTTCCGGCTCTAGAGATATTTAAGGGCATTTACAAAGTTACCTGGCAGACTTGGTTGTACAGCACTAATGTTACTCTGATTATTAGAAATATGAAACCTCTTGCTGTTATACCGAACAGAATTGGCATAAGCTAGCTTACTTGTAACTTCTCAGTATATGATACCTAGGGCATGTAAATTAGAGGATCACTCCAGAGATTGCAGCACTGGTTGTTCCACCCTGAATGTGACACAAGTCAAATGAGTCTTCTAGTCCGCCAGTGCAGATTTGAGGAGCAGTTGTAAACTACTAGCTCGACTTTCCCATTTAAAGCAATGGCCAAACCAAGTCTCCCCCTGTACTGTGTATGTCACCCCTACGGCAGGCCTAGAGAACCCTAATGCAGAGTGCAGCATATTTCATGGGTACAACATATATTTTACATGATGTGACCAGTTCTTTTTAATGTGGAAAGTCTTGGTCGCCCAAATGGCGAGTGCAGAGTTACACACTCACCCTTCAGCTGTGCTAAGCTGTGAACAGTGCGACCAAAGTTGATACTCCAAGATATCAAACAACTCATTAAATGTAACCAGTTGTGGTGAACAATTTTTACAATATTACCATCGTATTGCTTGACCTCGGGTCTTGTTGCTGAATAAGCTTTCTACTCTCCTGCAGTGATGTGCTAACTACTCAGAGGAAAGGATACAATAGGGGCTTTTACTGGAAGGAGGAGTTATGTACCTCCTGCACGAAGTTGCATAGGTGATGGCCCAAAAACTAAGCTTCAAAGGAGAAACGGCCTTTGAAGGGCACTTGGGAGAGGGGCTGCTGTCTGGGTAGACAGGCTGCCACTAGGCACTGGTAAGGGGAAACCAGTTGACAAACCTGTTTTCCAGGTGTATGTAGCCCCTTTGGTAGCCACACCTCTGGGTTGGGCTAGGGAGTTTTGGGAACCAAGAGTGGGGATCTGCCAAATTGGGAATGGGCAGAATGGTGCACCTAGGGTAGCCAGATGCCACACTTCCCAGAAAGTGGTTATCAGGTGGGAGGGAACCTGGTAACCCATTGGCTACCAACAACATTCTACCATGAGGGCATTTTCACAAGATAAATAGGGCCCTCCTGGCACACTGAATTCAGATCTCGACTGGACTTGATGAAGGACTGCCCTGCTGCACTAAGTTTCCGGAGAAAAGAGTCTGCAACGATGTGGACTGCACCTGCTGCACTTGGTGTCTATTCGAAAAACAAGGGGCAACCCAGTAACCCTGGGACCTAGGTAATACAGTAGTAAAGGATACAATGGTCCCTGAAGAATTAAGTGTAAACCTAAACTTCCTCGACAACTAGTAAATAACTATCAATTAACTGGTCCTACTTTAAACAGTACAGTTTTATTCAATTGTTTAACATGTAAATCACAAACAGAAGAACTCATTAGATTCTATTACTTAAGGCATTTGAAATTGAAGTGGTGTTCCCAAACAACGCAGTGACAACTGGACGTCTGCCAGGCTCGAGAAGACCTCTAGGGATGTTGACCCATGTGGCCAGGATCATCTCACCAAGCCCATGGACCGAAGAGCAGCTGCAGGAAGACCTTAGTCGACCACGTCTCATCCACTGCATCTTTGAGCATCTTCAGTATCCTGTATCCTCAGCATCAGGACCACTTCAATAGGAATCTATTGCAACGAGAATAAAGTGCCAGGAACTGTGGAAAGACTGCTTTTTCGGTGGAGATAACTGTTCCTGAGGGACTTGCTGGTCCCCCTGACTGGCTGCCCAGTGGGCTTAGTTGCCCAAAGTAAGTCTAATCAACTGCATTACAAATATTCCAACTTTTTGGTGAAAAAAGTTGTAGATGCCAAATTTGTTAAATTTGCCAATGCTTGTTTGAGGTTGAGTGAAATGTTCTGATTTACTATACCTTGTAAATTTCAGATCTCTGGAACCCTCCTGCGGATCTTTTTCATTCTGGTGTCTAGAAATATATCAAATCTGCTTTATTTTTATAAATTGGTGTCAAAATTTCCTGAGTGTCTCAGTTATTTCTTCATCAGTTGCTTTGGTGCTTTTTTAAAATGCTTTACACTCGTTCCTTGTGTACGCCTTGCTGCGCAGAGACACAGCTACCCAGGGTTGAGCTAAGGTTTAACAAACAAACCCTACTGGTCCTAAGAGGGGTTGGTAAGTGTATTACATGGTGAGGTCACACAACCACACCATATAATACACCTCATTTCCTCACAACCACACACCATCCCTCTGTCTCAGCATTCTAGACAGCAGCTGAGACATACAGGGAATGGGAGCACAGGATACAACACACATTCCAGACACCAGCTGAGACATACAGGGAATGGGAGCACAGTATACAACACACATTCCAGACACCAGCTGAGACATACAGGGAATGGGAGCACAGGACACTATACACATTCCAGACACCAGCTCAGACATACAAGGAATGGGAGCACAGGACACAACACACATTCCAGACACCTGCTCAGACATGCAGGGAATGGGAACACATAGGATACAACACACCTCTCTTCATTACAAACAAAACAAAAAACAGCTATTCCATTGCATATAAAGAACTGGAATGATCATTCACAATCACTCAGTCTCCAATATGTCTTGCTTACACATTCACCCAACACCAACCTCTTAAATTCTCCAGTACTCACAGAGAAACTCAAGGTAGACAAATGGCATTTGTAGAAAATTTGTGACAAGCTAATACATGAGACTCAACACACCTTGTGCCAAACAAAGAAACGTGACTACCAGGTAGGTCCAGCCACGGCTACATTCTTTCTACAACTGTGCCTATCTCCTAGATACCACTGCAGACCACATTCTAACATTCTACAACATAATTCAATCTCAGTATTCCACTCTTAGCTTTCCAGACACCAGTTCAGGCACACAGGGAAAGACAGCACACAGGATACTACAGTCTCCTCACTCCAGATACAGGAATGTGAGCAACACGCTTCTACTGTCTGGTAACAAAGACCTAACAATTCCATCTTGTGCAAGGTCAGGAGCATTCAAGATTGATACCACTGGCCTCCATTTCTCTGGCTCAATCACAGACAGCATTCATGTGCTACAGTGAGTACACATGCAAACACACTTAACACACACCTTGGATGTTAGCGTAAAGGGCTGGGTGAGCATAAAGAAGAGGAACTTTACATGGGTGGACCAATAGGCCTTTGAAGGAAATCCACCCTTTCTGTGTGATCACCATAGATTCTTCTCCTTTTGCAAGACCCTATATCTTTGCTGGCTTGAGAACTATGTGCACAATACTCCTGCTAACCAGTATGCTCCCCCTTTAACTATGGATACATTGGCTCACTCCTGAATGGCACATCAACTTGCCTGTAAGTTGCTGGTGTATGGTGTAGAACATTACACCCAGGGCATGGAAATTAAATGCATTATGTGGACTGTAGAACACATTGTGCATTGCAGGAAAGAGGCAGTAAACATGGCTACAGGCTTACACCTTGTACCTTGACTGCTGCAGTATAAACCGGCAGTGCGGCCTGTTGTTTTGACAGCCCATTGTCAAATTCTCCTTTACAGATCTGTTGTGCCATGAGTAACACTTGAAGTGCACTTCAACGTGACAGAGGTTGATGCTATGACAAACTTTGTGGAACCCCTGCTTGGTTACTGGAGAACCCTGCTTTTGACCTTCCAGGTGTCTATATCTAGGTTTCTTGTGGGTACAGTGCTTGCTTCAAACTGGATTTTAGTGTTGGATGTAGGAAGATACTAGAATTATCACAGTAAATTCCCCAGTCGAATCCCAGCCCCAGGGCTCAGATTTAGGCTGAAGACTTTCAGCATCTTGAATGTGCCTTAACTCTTGGCATTTTGGGTTTTTCTTCAGTGCACAAACATAAAATAGGGACAACGTGGGCATGGTTAGCCCAGGAATTATTTCAGGGCAAATAAAAATTACAGATTTCAGCTGTCTTGTTGCTTGTTTGATGTGAATCTTAATAATAACCCAACACACTGTGGACACTGTCATTCACTTTAAGATTGTGCTTCTTGGGGACAGTGGACTACATTTCACTAGAACACAGTAAACGTGGACAGGCAAGTGTAGAACACTCTTCATTCATCTCCTACTTACCCTCACATTAAAGGTAATTAAGTATTTCGGTCATGACAAAGGGCATTTCCCTCTAGTTTCAAACTTGCGAAAGCAAACTAATTATAATGGTATTTATAGATCTCAATCAGGTAATGTAATATTGGACAAGACGCAACATTATCATAATGGCATGTGTCATGGTTGACAACACATAGTGGTGATAAGCATTACTTACAGGTGGTTTTTCAGTATCGAATCCTGTTGATTGACCTGATAGGTCCAATTGGGAATGACCTGTAACACTAGCCCTCATTTTAAACCAAGCCTTCAGGCAGTGCGCAGGGGATGTCACTTGGCAACAACCTATTGTATAAAAAAAAAATCTTTAAGAAGGGGCTTTAAGCCCGCCCATTACTTACCATTCGTTGGCATCCTTATCACTCTTTCCTGCCTTCTAATTCAGCAGCACTTGCAAGGCCTCACTTACTGCGTGACTTTCTTGTGTTTGTGTGGATCTGTTGCGCTGCCGCGAGCACGGGCCACTGCAGCACAGCACTCAGGGGCTGCAGCGGGCCGCGGTCGGACCGCGGGGGAAGCCGCGGCCCGGGTCAGGGGTCGCGGCACTTGCCACGCTCCTTTTCTCCGGCCGCGGATTCCTGGATACACGCGGCAGGGCCAGAGGACCCAAATTGGGTCACGGTCCTTGCCGCGAGGGCACCGTTTGCCGCGCTTAGGCGCACACATGTATTAAACCTGGGAATTCTGGGTATCACTCTTTCCACCACTTACCGGTCACAACAGGCAAAAGCCGCATGCCTGCACATGGTGGTGTTTTTATGCATGCCTTTTTTCCTTTCCCAGCATGCTGCTCACTTCCCCTCTTCCCAGCATGCATTGTTTCTCTTTGTTTGGACGCATGTTCTTTAGTCACTGTTATACTCTTTTCCCCAATCCAAGATGGTGGTGTTTCTACTTCCTGTTTCCTACTTCCTGTCTAGGGGTATATAAGGGGAATTCAGTTTCTTGCTCATTGCGTTGCAACACTCCTTTGGTGGTAGTCACGCTCCGGCTGGTTTCCTCTTGTGGATCCAGTATTTCCTGACCTATCTTCGTCTCCAGTCTTCCTGTACCCTCGGATCTTCAGCTCTAACGCCTTGGTGTCCTCCTTCTGTTTCAGGGAGTTCCTGTTGGAGGTTTTTTACCCTATTGGGGTTTTTCCTCTGGGGCTCCTTCTGGAGGGCGCGGACTGTAGTGGCTTGCTATTGTCAAAAAGCACTGTGGCTACCGGAAGGGGTCGCCCCTACCTCGGCCAGAGCAGAACCTGCCGGAACCGGGGTCGTTCCGCAACCCTCATCAACTTCGACGGTAAGCCCATTGAAAACCGTGACAGATTGCAACGCCCAAAAATCCAGTTGCAGTCCGGAACCATGGATAATCCAGTGGCAAATACGGAACCCACGAGCCAGACCCTGCTCATGACAATACAACAACAGGCTCAAAAACTCCAACAGCTACGTACTGAAAATACCGTCTATCGACAAGCCTTTGCATCCAGGACCACTGATGTACCCTCAGTAGCTGCCACTACACCTCGTTTCTCCGGGGGATACTAACCAATTAAGAGAATTCCTGGATGCCTTGACAGTTTATTTTGCCTTTTGCCCCTCGCAATTTGTAGAAGACAAGACCAAGGTGGGGTATTTGATTAGCGCCTTATCGGGCCAGCATTGGCTTGGGCCACTCCTTTAGTGACAAGAAATGATCCTTGCCTGTCTAATTATTCCTCCTTTGTCACTACCTTTAAACAGATGTTTGAGCGCCCTGGACTCGAGGCTTCAGCAGAAGAAGCTCTTTGCGATATCCAATAAGGGAATCAAGATGTATTACAATACATCACCCGTTTCGGACAATTAGCAGCAGAAACATCCTGGGTGGAACGTACCTTGGTGACACTGTTCCGCAGAGGTCTCAGAGAGGACATTAAGGACGAACTGGTGCACTCTGCTAGAATAGAGAACCTTAAAGGATTGATGGATCAGACTCTGACGATAGAATATCGGTTGAACGAACGAAGAATGGAGAAAAAGAAGAGTCGTTTGCCATCTCACTCAGTGACGTCTTGCACCTTCTCTCATCGTACCGAGGAAGTCCGTCCTGAACCTAAGGGGACTACCGAGGAAGAGCCAATGCAAATTGATACGGCTCGAGGACCTTTATCAGCTAGTGAAAGAGAACATAGACGAAGGAAGGGGCTTTGTCTATATTGTGGTGCAGCTGGTCACCTAATTCGCACCTGCCCCATTCGTCCAACCAAGCCTTTGGGAAACGCCAACTCCCGTCCTCAGTGAGAAGGGTGAGGATGGGATATCGTGAAATACCTTCCATTTGTTCTTCCAGGGAGGAAGGAACTGCTCTTTTTCTTTTACCAGTTATCCTTCATTTAACTGATGGCCGGGAAGAAAGAACCTTGGCTTTATTGGACTGCGGAGCCAGTGGCATCTATTTAGATGAAGCATGGGCCAAAGAACGACAATTAGCACAAATACCTAAGGAAGTACCAGAACAAATACACACGGTGGATGGATCACTCTTGGCCTCAGGACCCGTACATTATACCACCCCTACTTTCTGTCTACAGTTTGGGAAACACCAAGAAAATCTTTTGTTTGATTTAATTTCATCACCACACCACGTCATGATCCTGGGAATTCCATGGCTCACACGGCACAACCCTTACATCAACTGGGAAACAAGAACTATTTCTTTATCCTCTCACTTTTGCCAACACCACTGCTATCCCCAAAAGGTCTCTTAGCAGCACCCCCTAAGGTGGGATGCTCTATTAACGTCCAAGGGTAGGTCGCTCCCCCTGCCGCTGCAGCTCCTCCAAGTTCCCGAGTTCCTGTGTTCCTGAGACCCACCTAACTGTAAGTACCCCCCTCCTCCCAGCCCCTCGCCCTGCCCCGCGCCACTCACCTTCTCTCCTGCTCCTGCTTCTTTTCCTCCTCTCTGTCTCTTCCTCCTCGCTCCCCCTCTGCAATCTTCTTCTGTGTTCTTCTGTTCTTCTCTTCTGTTCTTCTGTTCTTCCCTTCTGTTCTTCTGTGTTCTTCCGGTCTTCTGTGTTCTTCTTCTCTGTTCTTCTCGGTGCTTCTGTGTTCTTCTTCTAGGTTCTTCTCTGTTCTTCTCTGTTCTTCTCTGTTCTTCTCTGTTCTTCTGCTCTTCCGATCTTCTGTGCTTCTGTCTTCTGTTCTTCTGTCTTCTGTTCTCCTGTCTTCGGCTCTTCTACCTCCTCCGTCTTCTTCCCCCGAGCCTGCCCTCCTGCTCCTTCCTCATCCCCCTCCCTCACTCGCCTCCCCCTCTCTCACCCCTAGCTAACCCGTTCGCTATCTACCTCCCTCACTCCTCCTATCTTCCTATCTCTCTAGCTCCCTATCTCACTATCTAACTCCCCCACTCTCCACCTCCTCCTACCTACCTATCTGTCTATCTATCTATTTCCCTATCTATCGACTTCTCTATCTATTTTCTCTATCTATTTCTCTATCTCTCCCCCCCTCCCGCCACCCCCTCTACTACCTATCTCCCTATCCTCTCACTCTACCTCTCTCCCTCACCCACCTCTACAACCCCCCCTCCCCTATCTTCACAACCCTACTCCTATCTCTCTCCCTAATCTCCAAACCTCCTAACACTCACCCTCCTCCACCCTAAACCCCCTCCCCCAGCTCCTCTCACTCTACCTGTCCCCCCCCTCCCTCGCGCTTTCCCGCCGCGACCTCCTGCACGCCCCCGCCCCCCCAGCTCCCATTCGCCCCCAGCTGACCCCTCCCCCCCCCTCCTACCTCTTATGGCGGCCGCTGCGCGACTGCGCAGTGGGCGCGCGCAGTGGGCACGCCGCTGGCCCGCCAGAGGCGCGCCAGAGGCGCGCCAGAGGCAAGCCCGTCTGCGCCCGTCCGCGCCTGGCCCGCGCCCAGCGCCACGACCCCTGGTCCCCAGCTCCCCCAAGCCCCGCTGATCCGCTACGACCCCACCACCCTCCACGCCCTCAACCCAGGGCGCTCCAAAACCTGCTTCCTAGCTCACCCCAAACGCACCCATGGACCCTTCGCCTGCAACTCCTGCAAACGCATCTTCCACCACGCAACTACCACGACCACAAGCCCACGCGCCATCAACCACCTCAAGTGCATCCTGATCAACGCTCGTTCCGTCCACAAGCACGCCGTTGAACTTTGGGACCTCCTGGACTCCACAGCCCCGGACGTCGCCTTCATCACGGAGACATGGATGAACGCCTCCTCTGCTCCAGACATCGCTACCGCCATCCCCGAAGGCTACAAGATCTCCAGAAAAGACCGCACCAACCAAGTAGGAGGAGGTGTCGCCATCATCTTCAAAGACTCCATCAGCGTCACCACCTCCACCGAAGACCCCCCCCTCGCCGCTGAACACCTGCATTTTCAGATTCGCACCGACCCAAGGACCACCCTCAGAGGATCCCTCGTCTACCGTCCTCCCGGACCTCGCGCCTCTTTCAGCGACGCCATCGCCGACTTCATCTCCCCGCACGCCCTCGCCTCACCGGACTACATCCTCCTAGGCGACCTCAACTTCCATCTGGAACAAAACAACGACCCCAACACCACCACCCTGCTCGACAACCTCGCCAACCTCGGCCTCAAACAACTGGTGAACACCGCCACCCACATCGCCGGACACACGCTCGACCCTATCTTCTCCGCCAGCAAACACGTCTTCTTCAGCCACACCTCTGCCCTACACTGGACCGACCACAGCTGCGTCCACTTCACATTCCGACGCGAGACCTCCCACCTCCGCACTCAACCCATCCCTCATCGACAGTGGAACAAGATCCCTGAAGAGCAACTCTTCTCCGCTCTCGCCGCCAACCAACCCACCCTCACCACCGACCCCAACGACGCAGCTCTCAACCTCACAAACTGGATCTCCAACTGCGCTGACAACCTTGCTCCCCTCAAACGCACGCATCGACAGACCAACACCAAAAAACCTCTCTGGTTCTCTGACACCCTCAAAGAATCAAAGAAAACTTGTCGTGCCCTTGAGAAGGCCTGGCGCAAGGACCACACCGCTGACAACATGACCGCCCTCAAGAACGCTACACGCGAACACCACCACCTGATCCGCACTGCCAAAAGGAACTTTTTCACCGACAGACTAGACAAAAACAGCCACAACAGCAGAGAACTCTTCAGCATCGTCAAAGAGTTCTCCAACCCCAGCGCCAACGCCGTCACGCCCTCACAGGATTTGTGCGAATCCCTCGCCACTTTCTTCCATCGCAAGATCAGCGACCTCCACGACAGCTTCGGACACCAGACCCAACCATACACCACTGAACCCGCTTCCCCGGACATCACCCTCAACAACTGGACCCACATCAACACGGAAGAAACCAAATCCATCATGAACTCTATCCACTCCGGCGCCCCTTCGGACCCCTGCCCACACTTCATCTTTAACAAAGCCGACGACATCATCGCCCCGCACCTCCAGACCGTCATCAACTCTTCTTTTTCTTCTGCTACCTTCCCCGAATGCTGGAAGCACGCTGAAGTCAACGCCCTACTAAAGAAACCTACGGCTGACCCAAGCGACCTGAAAAACTTCCGCCCCATCTCTCTTCTACCTTTCCCAGCCAAGGTAATAGAAAAGACCGTCAACAAACAGCTGACCACCTTCCTGGAAGACAACAACCTGCTCGACCCTTCACAAACCGGATTCCGAACCAACCACAGCACGGAAACCGCCCTCATCTCAGTCACAGACGACATCAGAACCCTGATGGACAACGGTGAAACAGTCGCCCTCATTCTCCTCGACCTCTCGGCTGCCTTTGACACCGTCTGTCACCGCACCCTAATCACCCGCCTACGCTCCACCGGGATCCAAGGCCAGGCCCTGGACTGGATCGCCTCCTTCCTCGCTAACCGCTCCCAAAGAGTTTACCTCCCTCCGTTTCGCTCAGAACCCACCAAGATCATCTGCGGCGTACCTCAAGGCTCATCGCTCAGCCCGACACTCTTCAATGTCTACATGAGCCCCCTCGCCGACATCGTACGCAAGCACGACATCATCATCACCTCCTACGCCGACGACACCCAACTTGTACTCTCCCTCACCAAGGACCCCGCCAGCGCCAAGACCAACCTACAAGAGGGTATGAAGGACGTCGCAGATTGGATGAGGCTCAGCCGCCTAAAGCTGAACTCTGAAAAAACGGAAGTCCTCATCCTCGGCAACACCCCGTCCGCCTGGGACGACTCCTGGTGGCCCACGGCCCTCGGCACCGCACCGACCCCCGCAGACCACGCCCGCAACCTCGGCTTCATCTTGGACCCTCTTCTCACCATGACCAAGCAAGTCAACGCCGTGTCCTCCGCCTGCTTCCTCACTCTCCGCATGCTCCGTAAGATCTTCCGCTGGATCCCCGCCGACACCAGAAAAACCGTGACCCACGCCCTCGTCACGAGCCGCCTGGACTACGGCAACACCCTCTACGCCGGGACCACAGCCAAACTCCAAAACCGCCTGCAACGCATCCAAAACGCCTCGGCCCGCCTCATCCTCGACGTACCCCGCAACAGCCACATCTCCGCACACCTGAGACACCTGCATTGGCTCCCAGTCAGCAAAAGGATCACCTTCCGTCTTCTCACCCACGCACACAAAGCCCTCCACAACAAGGGACCGGAATACCTCAACAGACGCCTCAGCTTCTACGTCCCCACCCGCCCCCTCCGCTCCGCTGGCCTCGCACTTGCTGCCGTCCCTCGCACCCGCCGCTCCACGGCGGGTGGGAGATCTTTCTCCTTCCTGGCGGCCAAGACCTGGAACTCCCTCCCCACCAGCCTCAGGACCACCCAGGACCACTCCGCTTTCCGGAGACTCCTAAAGACTTGGCTGTTCGAGCAGCGATAACCCCCCCTTTCCCCCCTAGCGCCTTGAGACCCGCACGGGTGAGTAGCGCGCTTTATAAATGTTAATGATTTGATTTGATACAGGGAGTTCCCAGGCATTATCAGGAATATGCCAATGTATTCCAGAAGCCAGAAAAACCTGAACTGCCACCCCATAGAGAATACGATTGCGTCATTCCTTTAGAACCAGATACAGTGGTTCCTTTCGGGCGAATGTACTCTCTCACAGAACCTGAGAAGCAGATTCTTAAAGAATACCTTGATGAGAACCTACAGAGCGGGTTGATTGCTCCCTCTTCTTTACCTGCAGGGGCTCCTCTCTTCTTTGTGCCTAAGAAGACTAAAGATTTGCGTCCCTGTATTGATTTCAGAGGATTAAACAAGATCACTATTAAAGATCGGTACCCGTTACCCCTCATAAAAGACATCCTAGAAGCAGTCAGAGGGGCAAAGAGATTCACCAAGCTGGATCTCAGAGGAGCCTACCATCTTCTAAGAATTAAAAAGGGTGATGAATGGAAGATCGCTTTTAGACCACCCTTTGGTCACTACGAATATCGAGTAATGCCATTCGGACTCACCAATGCCCCTTCCATTTTTCAAAGGTTCATGGATTCTATCTTTTCCGATCTTTTGCAACAAACAGTGGTGGTGTATCTCGACGACATTTTAATCTTTTCTGTTCATCCAGAGGAACACTCTAAGCATGTTTGCCAAGTTTTAGAGAGACTCCGACAACACCATTTATTCTGCAAACCTGAAAAGTGCGAGTTTGATCAGACGGAAGTAAAATACTTGGGATATTGCATTCACCAAACTGGAGTCGCCATGGATTCAGACAAGGTGCAAGCTATATTGAATTGGCCATCTCCTTCTTCCATCAAGGAGACTCAGTGTTTTTTGGGATTAGCCAATTTCTATCGACAATTCATAGCAGACTTTGCCCAGAGAACCAGCTACATTACTCAAACCCTTAAAAAAGATCATCTAAAGAAGGGCTTTTGTTGGACACAAGACGCAGAGTTAGCCTTTCAGGATTTAAAGAAAGCCTTTATTCAAGCCCCTATTCTACGACACCCAGACACCAGCAAACAATTCATTGTTGTCGCAGACGCCTCAGAAAGAGCCATTGGGGCTGCCTTACTGCAAAAACAAGACGATGATGATTTAGAACACCCTGTATTCTACCTGTCACACATTTTATCCGATTCAGAGCGGAACTATTCCGTGTTAGAACGTGAATTACTCGCCTTAAAGACTGCATGCACAGAATGGAGACACTTTCTGATGGGCTCAAAAGAACCTTTTGAAGCCCGGAAAGACCACAGAAATCTACAGTGCTTAAGAAACTTTCAGTGTCAGAATAGCCGGCAGGCTCGATGGGCTTTCTTTTTCAGCCAATATGACTTCTATATCACTTACATCCCTGGTTCTCAGAACATCCTGGCGGATGCCTTGTCCCGATGTTACCCTGAGTGCAGTGATTCTACTGTACAGAACCTATTTGACAATAACAAGATCATTGGGGTAGTACAGACTTTTTTAGACCAAGTCAAGTCCGAATATGCCCGTCTAGAAGAGACAGAGCTGAATAAGTTGCGTCCGCAACTGCATATAGATCAAGGCTATTATTATCACAATAAGGCCCTGTTCTTACCCACTAAAATAGTACAGACTGAAGCCTTACGTATGTGCCATGATTCCCCCATCGCAGGTCATCGAGGAATGAAAGCTACCCAAGAACTTCTGCTTCGCGCCTTCTGGTGGCCAACTCTCAAGACAGATACTGAGGAATATGTATCATCTTGTCCTATATGTGCTCAAGCCAAGACACCCTGTACTAAACCAGTAGGATTACTTCGCCCACTACCAGTTCCTCCAGGTCCATGGCACACTATCTCCACAGATTTCATGTGCTCATTACCCTCTTCAATGGGAAATCACGTAATAATGGTAACCGTGGACTCCTTCACCAAGATGGCTCACTTCACGGCTTTAAGAAAGTTACCAAGGGCAAAAGAATTAGGTAAAATATTTACACAAGAAATCTTTCGGCTTCATGGATTACCTCAGGTCATTATATCGGATAGGGGTCCTCAATATATCTCCCGATTCTGGAAACAATTCTGTAAAACCTTGGGAATCGAAGTGGCCTTATCATCGGGGTTCCACCCGCAAACTAACGGACAGACGGAACGACTCAATCAAGGCCTCGAACAATATTTACGTAGCTTCTGCAATGCTACGCAGAGTAATTGGGCTACCTATTTACCGCTTGCAGAATTCTCCTACAACAGCTCAATACACAGCACCTTGAAAGTCTCCCCTTTCTATGGCTCCTACGGTTTCCATCCTAAGGCCTTTCCAACTCCCCTGAAAGATACTTCCAATCTTCCAGCCATCTCCTCCTATGTTCGACAGCTACGGGGTGTCCAACGTGTTATCCATCCCAACCTTGTGGCCACTAAGTCACGCATGAAAAAGATGGCTGATAAGAGACGTTGCGAGGCTCCTCACTATCAGGTCCATGATAAAGTGTGGCATTCCTCTAGATTCCTCCCTCTCCGACTTACTCAGAACAAATTCAAACCCCGTTATTATGGTCCATTCCTGATTCTCAAGAAGATTAACCCAGTGTCTGTGCGTCTTCGCCTGCCCCATACTTGGAAGATACACCCTGTGTTCCATGTCTCTCAACTTAAACCTTACCTTCCTGATGCTTTCCACAGACAATTCTCTTGTCCTCCCCCTCTGTTGGTTGATAATGTGCCCGAGTATGAGGTCCAGGAAATCTGTGACTCTCGGTTTTTCCATGGATGCCTCCAATACCTTGTTCATTGGAAAGGCTACCCTATGAGTGAGTGTTCCTGGGAAGATGCCCCTTCAGTTCATGCCCCTCTTTTGGTCCGTCGCTTTTTCCGGCTTTTCCCTCACAAACCTGGGGCCTCGGGGGGGACCTACTGTTGCGCCGCCGCAGGCACGAGCATGGGCCGCCGCGGCGCAGCACTCAGGGGCTCAGCGGGCCGCGGTCGGACCGCGGGAGAAGCCGCGGCTCAGGTCAGGGGTCGCAGCACTCGCCACGCTCCTTTTCTCTGGCCGCGGATTCCTGGATACACGCGGCAGGGCCAGAGGACCCAAATTGGGGCACGGTCCTTGCCGCGAGGGCAGCGTTTGCTGCGCTTAGGCGCACACATGTATTAAACCTGGGAATTCTGGGTATCACTCTTTCCACCACTTACCGGTCACAACAGGCAAAAGCCGCATGCCTGCACATGGTGGTGTTTTTATGCATGCCTTTTTTCCTTTCCCAGCATGCTGCTCACTTCCCCTCTTCCCAGCATGCATTGTTTCTCTTTGTTTGGACGCATGTTCTTTAGTCACTGTTATACTCTTTTCCCCAATCCAAGATGGTGGTGTTTCTACTTCCTGTTTCCTACTACCTGTCTACGGGTATATAAGGGGAATTCAGTTTCTTGCTCATTGCGTTGCAACACTCCTTTGGTGGTAGTCACGCTCCGGCTGGTTTCCTCTTGTGGATCCAGTATTTCCTGACCTATCTTCATCTCCAGTCTTCCTGTACCCTTGGATCTTCAGCTCTAACGCCTTGGTGTCCTCCTTCTGTTTCAGGGAGTTCCTGTTGGAGGTTTTTTACCCTATTGGGGTTTTTCCTCTGGGACTCCTTCTGGAGGGCACGGACTGTAGTGGCTTGCTATTGTCAAACAGCGCCGTGGCTACCGGAAGGGGTCGCCCCTACCTCGGCCAGAGCAGAACCTGCCGGAACCGGGGTCGTTCCTCAACCCTCATCAACTTCGACGGTAAGCCCATTGAAAACCGTGACAGGATCATGGTCAAAGTACAGATTTATTTAACTTAATTTGCGTCATTCTTCTGTTTTTTTTGCACCTTTTTATAGTGCAACCTGACCGGAAAATATTGGGCGCTTTACATAAGCACCAGTTACAATACAAAAGTTCACATTTATTTTGTTTATGTCAGAAGATTAAGGGCATGATATAGAATTTGGCGGATCGGGTTACTCTGTCACAAAGTTGACGGTTATCCTGTCCAACGTATTACGATCCCATTATATTCTATGGGAATCTGAATGCAGTGGTTGGGATATCCATTGCTTTTGTGACTGAGTAACCTGTCCACCAAACTATATCAGGCTGTAAGTGATTTGCTTAGAATCATAGGATGTTGAAGTGATGCTGGTTGTGTTTTTTTCAGCCGAAGCCCTCCATTGTTGCAACTGTTGAGCCATCCATGCACTACTGTGGGTGGGCTTTAGGCAGTTCTGTTGTCAATCAGCAGCAGTAAACATGTACTTTCACTGTTCTCACTACCAGGGTGGGAGACTAGGACACAAAATAGGTGCTGACACAAAAGTAAAAGTGGCCCTGATTAGTGATCCAGGTGGCCCACATTTGCAACTAAGGCCAGGTTTGAACTTATAAAGACACCCTTTATGTGCATTTTGCAAGGTATGAGAGCTACATGCATTGGTGTTTGTTGCAGCCAATGCATTTGGAAATATCACAGAAGTCGTCAGTGAAAACTGGCCACCTGACCCTAAAACAGGCCCACAACTAGCCAAAAAACATTGCCTACATTAACCTGTCAGAGCAGCCCACGGGCACTTCTTCATTGCCCTATAGGCCAGTCCAAAACCGCCCAATACAAATCCTGTCATGGAGAATGCGGTGCACTAGCTGGAAAACAACATGGTCGTTGGAAGGCACCCTTTGTAGGACCAGCTGCATCTATGAAACCTGGTCATTTCATACAGGTAAAACTGTTATCAAAAATGCCTCCATTTGCACGTTCCATAGTGATTGCTGCTGCTTTGTAATCTACCCTACTCCAGTCTACCCCACTCCACTACTATCTACCCCAATCTACTCCACTCCAATCTACCCCACTCCGTTCTACCCCCATCTTTCCATCCCACCCGCTCTCCAATACTCTACCCAGTCCACTCTATCCCAAAGTACCCTACTATACTCTACCCCACTCCATTCTATTTCAATTTACTCCATTCCAACCTATCCCACTACATTACAGTCTATCCCACTCTACTCCAAGCTACCCCACTCCACGACAGTCTACACTACTCAACCCCAGTCTGCCCAACTCTATCCCACTCCACTGTTCCACACTGTACCCCCTTCCAATGTACACTCATCTACTCAACTCTACCCCACACTAATCTACCCCACTCAAATGTACACCAATCTACTCCACTCCAATCTACCCCACTCCACTCTACCCCAGTATACTCCAGTCCCATCTACCGCGATCTATCCACTCCACCACACTTCAATCTAACCCACTTGGCCCCAATCTAACCCATTCCACTTCACCCCACTACATCCTACTCCAACCCAATTGGCCTTACTCTACCCCAATCTACACCACCCCACTGTATCCCGCTCTACCCAATCCACCCCACTCCACTCTACGGAAATCAACCTCACTCCACTATACCCCACTCTACTCACACTCTACCACAATCTACGCCACTCCAATAAATCCCACCCCAATCTACTGCGCCCTACCCCAATCTACTGTATTCCAATCTACCCCACTCTACCTCAGTCAAATCTACCCCACTCCAATCTACCTAAATCTAGACCACTGTAGCCCACTCCACTTGATACCACTCTACCCCCCTCCATCTCAATGTACCCTACTCCACCCTACCCCAACCTACTCTGCTTCAATCTACACCATTCCAGACTACCCCATTCCATTCTACCCCACCCCAATCTACCCCACTCCACCCACTGTAGCCCAATCCATCCAACTCCACTTTACCCCAATCTACATCACTCCACACTACCTCAATCTACCTGCACTTCAATCCACCCAAATCTACCCCACTCCAATCTGACCCACACTACTCCACTACAATCTACCCCACACCAATGTATCCTACTCTACCACAACCTATCCCACTCCTAACTGCCCCACTCCAATTTACCACCCTCTAACCCAATCTACCCCACCCTAATTCCCACCGGACTCTACCAAACTCTACTCTACACCAATCTCCTCTACCCTAGTCTACCCCACTCTAATCCACTACAATCTATCCCACTCCAATTTACCTCACTCTACCCAAACTACCCTACACTACTCTAGCCCACTCCACCCCACCCACCCCACTCTACCCTAATCTACCCCACTCCATCCTACCCCACTCCACCCCAATCTACCCTGTTGCCATGTACCCCATTCCACTCAATCACACTCCAATTTACTCCACTCCTATCTACCCCGCTCCAATCTATCCTACTCCACCCGCTGTACCCCACTCCACTCCAATCTACCCCACTACATTCGGCTTCACTCCACTCCACTACAATCTACCCTAACTTACCTCACTCAAATCTTCACCTCTGGCTTTCAGAGCATAAGAACTCTGAATGGCTCCTGATGCCAGGAAACTAAGACAGCCACAGGATTCGAAAGGCAAAGTCAATCGTTATTCTTGTGTTTTACCCAAATTGAACGCCACAGTAGAATAGGTCGGAGTGACCATGTGTCCTCCAAAAATAAATTCAGCAAACTAGCTCGAGGGTCGGCAAAATGTTTTGGGGGAAACTAAGCAAAACATACCAGGGCTAACAACTGCCAACCATGTGCATGAATTGGCATACTCACTCCCACTAAAGATCACACCTGACTCCTATTACTTCAATCTACCTCGTTGAAAACAGACTAAATACATGGAACAGTTTCCTAAATAGTATAACACTAATCCCAAAACAGATAAACCTCATGTTCCACACTAATACTAATAGCATTACATTCAGCGGTTGGGTAGTTCATGGAAGGGCATACGGGCTGCAAATAATTTCCATGTACTGCTTGACACTCTTACACCCACATAAAACAAAACTGCTACAGGTCATGTCTATTGAGCAGTAGGTTACCAGTCAACAGCATTAAACCACTCATCTCCATCGGAACAGGTATGGAATAACTGATAGAGTTCTGCCACCTGCCGCTAGCCAGGGGGGGACTTTAATTTAGTTCAACACTGCAGGCCCCGATCAGCTACATAACATGACTACTTCATGAAATCTCACAATTACAATCAGATATGGGATGACATTAACAAAGATTATCCCATCAGATCTCCCACCATTCCTCCCTCCAGCTTAAGCCAGCTCAGGACCATAAACTTTAAACGCAATAGTTCACGATGTACAACCCAGAAGTAACCATCTAGGTAAACTATGTTCAGAAGAAACACTATAAAGAGACTTGCAAAGCTGCTCAAAGCTTCCAGCTTAATGGAAACCATAAACTGTGGGCCTTTCTCTCGCACTTCTTCATCTATCACACTGCTAAGTGCTGCGTCCTATAAAACGATAACCACACCTCAGTGGTCATCATGCATGACAAGGAAATGTTTCCCACATAGGATCAAAACAAACACAAAACACTTCCGAGAAAACACCCTACCTTGTGTAGCGTGCTACCCATGTAGGAAAGTGTTTCAACGCCCCACATATGGATAATAAGTGCTACATAAATATTGCAATACAATACATTAGAACATTCAACATCCAACATCCAAAGCATAAATCTACTGCAGATTGCATTAACAGGCACAACTGGTCATGAATGTTACTATTCAAAAGTGATTCTGGTCACAAGTGCCCCATGAGTGCCACTGCTCACAAATACAATAATAACTGTACTGCGGCTCTTACATCTGATAACAAAATATGGGCCAACCTTGAAAAATATTTACTGCCGAGCCAAGGATTCCAAGAGACTCTATGTCCCAACGACACATTGCTGTAGTCCTGGGATTTATTTTAACAGCTGCATGCATTCTGCAAGTTCTAGTCCTGTTTATTTTAAACACACACCTGAATACCTGAATACAATGATTTGTAAATGTAAATCCAAGAACTGGAGGATTGTATACTTGGTGACGGTGTCACCTGCTAACATCCTGTCATGTTATGAAGATTTGTAGAGTGCACCATTGTAGGAAAGTAGCCCATTTCTAGCATGGTTATCCCCACTTTTGGCCTGTTTGTGAGTGTGTGTCAGTTCTCATAGATAAAAACCTATATGTCAGTGTGTTTTTCCTGTCTCACTGGGATCCTGCTAGCCAGGACCTCAGTGCTCATAGTTTGTGGCCTAATGTGTATGCCTGTGTAGTGCCTAACTGTGTCACTGAGTCTCTGCTAACCAGAACCTCAGTGCTTATGCTCTCTCTGCTTTTAGATTTGTCACTGTAAGCCAGTGACTTCATTTACCTATTTCAATTGGCATACTGGACCCCTTATAAGTCCCTAGTTTATGGTACCTAGGTACCCAGGGCATTGGGGTTCCAGGAGATCCATATGGGCTGCAGCATTTCTTTTGCCATCCATAGGGAGCTCAGACAAACCCTTACACAGGACTGCCATTGCAGCCTGCGTGAAATAGTGCACACACTATTTCACAGCCATTTTCACTGCACCTAAGTAACTTATAAGTCACCTATATGTCTAACTTTCACTTGCTGAAGGTTAGGTGCAAAGTTAGTAAGTCTGAGGGCACCCTTGCACTAGCAAAGGTGCCCCCATATAGTTCAGGGCCATTTCACGCGTGCACTACATATAGGCCAATACCTATATGTAGCTTCAAAATGGTAACTCCGAATATGGCCATGTAACATGTCTAAGATCATGGAATTGTCCCCCCTATTCCCAATCGGGTATTGGGGAGCCAATTCCATGCATCCTGGGGACTCCACCATGGACCCCCAGTACTGCCAAACCAGCTCTGAGGCTTGCACTCCAGCTACAGCTGCTGCCACCTCACAGACAGGGTTCTGCCCTCCTGAGGTCTGGGCAGCCCATTCCCAGGAAGGCAGAACAAAGCATTTCCTCTGAGAGCAGGGTGTTACACCCTCTCTCTTTGGAAATAGGTGTTACAGACTGGGGAGGGGTAGCCTCCCCCAGCCTCTGGAAATGCTTTGAAGGGCACAGATGGTGCCCTCCTTGCATAAACCAGTCTACACCTGTTCTACACCTTCTCCCCTGCTCTGGCAGGAAACTGGACAATGGAAAGGGAGTGACCACTCCCCTGTCCATCACCACCCCAGGGGAGGTGCCCAGAGCTCCTCCAGTGTGTCCCAGACTTCAGCCATCTTGCTTTGCAAGGTGTGTGGGCACTCTGGAGGGCTTTGAGTGGCCAGTGCCAGCAGGTGACATCAGAGACCCCTCCTGATAGGTCCATACCTGGTAAGGTAGCCAATCCCCCTCTCAGGGCTATTTGGGTTTCTCTTGTGGGTTCTCTTCAGATTCTGCTTGCAAGTTTCCTTCAGGAATCCTCTGCAACAACGTCAGCATCCTCTGACCTCAAATCAACCGCAGCCTGCTCCAAGAAATGCTGTAACTGCAACAAAGTGTCTACAAGAGACACTTTTCTTCAGCAACCTCAGCTCCAAGTCAGCAACTGCAACAGTTTCCACGGTGTGCATGCTCTGGGGACTCCCTGTCTTCATCCTGCACCAGAAGGACCGAAGAAATCTCCCATGGAGTGACGGAGTCACTCCCCTGCTCCAAGCAGGCACCTTCCAAGGCAACGACCAGTACCTTAGGACTCCTCTCACGGTGACGAGCGTGCTGCTAAGAACACAGAGGGTGGACATCATCAACATAGAATGTCCCGAGGTCCTGCTCACGCAATTTGGAGGAGGTAAGACCTTGCCTTCCCCGAGAACGACAGTACCCCTCTATTTTGTGTCTTCTTCGCCGTCTGAGGCCTTTGTGCCCTCTTTGCAAAATTCCTTTGGGCACAGTCTGGCCCAGGTTCCCAGCACTCCATCCTGCGACGCTCAACTCACTGAGTTTTTCTCCAGCGGTGTGGGACCTTCTTTTGTGCTGCATCAACCGCATTTTGCACATCTTTTGAACTCAGATCCTGCAGCTTCTCGGGGTGCTGGCTGGCATCCTGGGGGCTCTCTAAAGTGCTGAGAGGCCCCTCTTCCTCCTCACACAAAGTTGAGGCCCCCAGGTCCCTCTTGGGTCCATCCAGCGCCATTTTGATGAAAAACGCACTTTTGCCATAGCCAAGGCTTGTTGGTGCCTTCCAACACGAAATCTCATCTGCAACGACCTTTACGCCGTGGGACATCTTTTGCATCATGCAGGAACCCACTGGCATCTTCCTAGGGTGCATTTCTGCAGTCTTCAACTAACCAGGGACTCTTCTTTTGCACTCTCATCTGGGTTGGCAGGGGCTCCTGTCCTTCCTGGAACTTCTTTCGACTTCTGGACTTGGTCCCCTTCCTTTGCACGTCTTCAGGTCCAATAATCCAGCAGTTGTTCTTTGCAGACTTGGTTGGCTGCTGCAAAATCCCCAAAACGAGTTGTAGTGTGTTCTAAGGAAACTTGCTGTACTTTACTCATGTTTTTCTGGGCTCTGGGGTGGGGTACTTTACTTACCGTTACTGTATTCTTACTTTCCCAACAATTCGGCACACACTACACTTGTCTAGGGGGGAATTTGTGATTCACATTCCACTTTTTTAGTATATGGTTTGTGTTGCCCCTAGACCTCTTTTCTCCCATAGCATTCTATAGGATTTCCTACTGTTTGCATTGTTCTATGACTATTTACTTGTCTAATTTTGGTGTCTAGTGTATATATTGTGTATAATGCTCACCTACAGAAGGAGTATTGTCTCTCAGATATTTTTGGTACTGTGTCACCCAAATAAATACCTTTATTTGTGGTAACACTGAGTATTGTCTTTACTTGTGTATAAGTACGGTGTAACTATAAGTGGTATTGCATGAGCTTTGCATGTCTCCTAGTTCAGCCTAAGCTGCTCTGCTATAGCTACCTCTATCAGCCTAAGCTGCTAGAACACTACTACATTCACTAACAAGGGATAACTGGACCTGCTGTAAGGTGTAAGTACCCAAGATACCCACTACAAACCAGGCCAGCCTCCTACAACCATCACCCGGAAGGATATCCTGGTGATGAGCTGGTGTGAGTGAAGTCAAACCTAAGGCCTAGTGGGTCTACTCAAAAAGCCAGGTCCTCAACTTCTTGCAGAATTGAAGACGTGGGAAGGACGCTCTTGTGTGTAGTGGCAGCTCGCTCCACTCTTTAAGAGTGATGTGGGAGGAGGCTCAGCCGGTCGATCTGGTTTTCCATATGTGTGGGATGTGTGTGAGTAGGAGTCCAGTAAAGCGGAGGTGTCTGGAAAGTTTGTGAGGTCTGCTGGGACAGTGTTATACAGTTCCTTGAAGGTGTGGGTGAGGAGTTTAAATTGTGATCATTTGTGCATGGAGAACCAATACAGCTCCTTCAGGTGTGGTGTGATGTGAGTGGATTTGGGAGGTTGAAACTGATTCTGGCCTCTTAGGTTCGAATGATCTGGATCCTTCTGGTGGTTTTTTTATTAATCCCAGCATAGAGGGTTTTTCTTTCCGTAGTTCAGCTTCCTTGTGATGAGAGCGTGCATGATGGTTTTCTGGGTGCTGATTGAGAGCTGTTTGAAAATCTTCCTCAGCATCTTCGTTGTATAGAAGCATGAAGCATTGAGGGCATTTTCTTGGGCAGTCATGTTGGGTTTGCTGTTAATGATGAGCCTGAGGTGCTTGGCGTTGTTGGTCCTAGCTCTGTTGGCTACTAGGTGGAATCCCTGAAGATCACAGTGTTGTGAGGTTACTTTAGCAATTACATGGGCATATTATTTTAGCTTATGCCTGCAGCCTGAGCCCTTTAACTCCGATACATGACATTTTGTTCTTCTTATTATTTTAGCAAAGCTTCATTTTAGTGGAGATGTTTTTATTAGTTTATCAGTTGTCCTTTCGCACAGAATTCTGTTATTCATTTCTCCGCATGACATTTTCACTCTGTGCTTCACTCAAGGCTGAACGTGATAAGTTTACGAGTTATTGCTGGCACAAAGCGTTCATCATGTCCCCAACTCTTATGTATAGAAATATATGTGTTGTCACAACACACAGTTTTCTCAGAACATTAGAGGACTCTCAGTAGACCAACAGACCTCTTCTTTACCTAGAAACACAGGTATGGGGGCGAGTTCTTTTGGTGGGCCTGATGAGCAGATTAGGGCTTACACTGCCATGTTATCGTACAGAATATTAGTAGTGCAGGTAGTAATTCTAGAACCATTATTGTGACAGTACGGTGGGACTTTTCCTATGTTTCACTTTTCTTGTCAGTGCTTTGCTTTTATCATGTTTTATCATCCTTGTAATCGCAATACATGCCTTTTTACATAGAATGCAGATGATTAAATAAAACTTATTGACCCTATTCCTGCTTCTGTTTGTCTTTTTATGTGTGACACATATGTGATTGAGAGAAAGGGGTAAGAGCTGTTACACCACGGTTTCTCTGAGAAATCTAGATGTCATGCGAAGGGCTGCCACAAATCACCTTTACTCTTGGGTACTGGTGAGATGCTGCTAGCTGGAAGACAGGGTTAGTCCAACAGCTGTCATACGGTGCAGGATCAAACTCACCGCCCAAATCCAGCAGTCTTGTTACTATAACAGGAGTCTCTACAGCAACAGTGTTCAGCTTTAGACAGATGGTCTTCATTGAGTGGGCAATTTCAATCATGCAGGCATTGAACTTGATCGAGGTACTGGGCGTCTTGTTTGTAAGGAAGAGAATGAGTTGCATGACAATGGCGTATGAGAGGATGTTGATGTTGTGAGAGTGGATGATGCTGGCTAGATGGATCATGTATGTATTGAAGATTGTTGGGCTTCTGGAAGATCACTGCAGAACCACACAGCTGAGGTTTGGGGCATCCAAGATGTATGGTACTAGGCTGACTGACTAGCTCCTTCCAGTCTCAAAGAAGAAAATTCATCGGATAGCATGTCCTTGGATTCTGATGTTGTGTAGGCATTAGAACCAGACTGAGTGGTGTAAAGCAGTTGGTCTAATGATCACATCTACCTGCTTTTAATTTAATTTACCACAAGGAAACTGGGGTAAATGCATGTAATTGTTTACTATGAGCACAAGACTAATTGTGTTTCGGTATTCAGAGAGACGTCTGTTGTCAACATCAGGGCAGTGCGCGCTCTATGGGCGACTAGAATGCAAAAACCCAGCACTTTCAAGATAATGTAATTTATGCATTGTGCTGATATGCTGTTAACCTTTTGCATTGCAGAGTTTAGTCCTGAAGACTTATGTTCAAGGTGCATATAAATACTGTTCATTTGCAATGTACTGCTGCAGGCTTTCAGAGTGTGTCAGAGTGGGGTCCCTTTCCAGGGCTTTCTAGAAGCTTTCCCTGCAGCATGCCTGGTTGTGGTTTGTGGGCTGGGCAAGACTCTATATAAGGGAGCCAGCCCAGCTCCACGTGCTCACTATTCAGAGGTCCGGGTGCAGAGCAGCAGCAACTTCCTGAGCTCCTATTCCGGAGGCCTACTTTGATCTTCCATGCCTCGCCCTTTCACTTTGTTCGGTGATTCTTGATCAGGGCGGTAAGACGGAAGTCAGGCTAGGCCCCCGATTCCGTTCTCAAAGGATTTCGAGTTCTTGGGCAAAGCGTGGTAAAACTATTTTGCTCTTGTGCGTGTGAATGTGCGCTTGATGTTTAATGGTATTAACATGCTGGTATTCGAATAGGCAAGACGCGCAATTCTTTTCTCGTGTACAAATCTTGATATTCATTGTGCGCTACCATTTAATGGCATTTACAAGGTAGCATTCGAATCGGCAAGACGCGCAATTCATTTCCTGTGCATAATTTATGTTATTTATTGTACGCTACCATTTCTTGGCATTCATATGGTGGCCTTCAAATCGGCAAGACGTGCGATTCATTTCTTGTGCTTAGTTCATGATATTCAGTGTGCGCTACCATTCCTTGGCATTCACATGGTGGCCTTCGAATCGGCAAGACGCGCGATTCATTTCTTGTGTTTAATTCATGATATTCATTGTGTGTTACCATTTCATGGCATTGACATGGTGATATTCGAATCGGCAGAAAGCGCGATTCATTTCTTGTGCTAAAACTCATGTTACTAATCGTGCGCTACCATTTCATGGCATCCACTTGGTGGTATTCGAATCACCAAAACGTGCGATTCATTTCTCATGTCTAATTCATGTTAATCCTTTGCACAATCATTTCATGGCATTTACAAACCTTTGTGGAAATCTGCAATGTGCGCAATTCATGTTCCTGCATTTTAAGAAAACTAAAGTGTTTTAGAATTCTAGATGTTATATTGTATGTGCATAATAAGTCTCTCAACTACAATTCATATGGTGTTATAGAAATCATTCAGATTATTTCCTGGTCCTCGTGCAAAAGTCTATGCTTGAATTTGAAAGCGTAATTCTAGAAGATTCTGATGTTTCTAATTCATGTGGAACATTTCATTGAGTGGTTCATTGGAAAGTTGTATTAATCTTTCTTGATTCCTGTGGCGGGTTCTTTTTATCCCGAGCCGAGGGGATGCTGGAAGAAGGCGACAGACGCGACGCTGAAGGGTGTAGTACGTTTATTTATTTGTTCGTTGGAATTGTAGCCCTAGCTTTTCCGCCAAAGTGTGATATTCCAGTACAAAACTAATATATAAAGTCCCTTTTCTTTCAGGGTTCCTTGATACTCCCGGGATGGGCTGGTCTGGTCCGGAGGGAGAGGTCTTGTTCAGCCGGCTCTCATGGCCCCAGGATTTCCCCAAAACAAAGAAGGAGAAAGGAACAGGTAAGTGGGGAAATTTAATTATATACGGTTAATTAGGGTTAGTAAGGTGTGAGAGGGGGGGGTTGTGTGGAGGTGAAGGAATGTGGGGTTGCACTCCTCTTGTGTCTTTCTTTCGTCGTGGCCCTGTTTGTGACCCCCTTACAGTTTCATTCACTGGTCTGGGTATGGCCCTTGTGGGGTTATCCTTCAGTTTAACCGTGGTCCTGTTTAAATAGGCTCCCCTTCCTTACACGACCTCAGCCCTCCCTTCTTAACCCCCTTAAAACCAGCCAACCACCCAGAACCCCAGTCCCAGCCCCGGTACGCTCGTACCTGGCTTGGCCACGCCCCTCCGGGGACGTGGCCGGCTTGTAAGCGATCTCCCGACTTTGTCTCGGCAGGGGCGGGAGGCGCCCACGGGTTTCTGCTCTCCGCGCGTTGCTCCTTCTCCACAGCGGGGTTTGCCTTCTCTCTGTGTGGTCCGCGGCGTTCTTCTCTCCGGCTTTCCTTGACGTCGGCGGCTTCCTCTGGGTCGCGCGGCGCTCCTCCTTCCTCGGTCGTCCTTCCGGCTTCTATCTGACGGATGACGTTGGACGTCATTGCGTCAGGAATTCCTTGGGTGCCCCCGGGGTATCCTCCGGCGGTCGTTCGCTCCGCCCAGGAACCGGCGTCCGGAGGCGCCCGGTTACACATCCCCTCACATGAATGGGGCTGATCGAGCCCCATCAGAACCGGAACCCGGGACAAATAGTCAGCCTGACCCATAAGGTCACCAGGGAGGTGGCAAACCTGGAAGGAGAAAGGTTGGAGCTCCATGAACCATCTCAATATACGATTGTTGGTATTCTTATATCTTGAGAGCCACGTAAGGGGTGCATGGTCCGTATATAGTAGGAAAGGTCTGCCCAAAAGATAGTATTGGAGACTTTCGATAGCCCACTTAATGGCAAGACATTCCCGCTCTATAATGGGGTATCTTTGCTCCCTGGGAAATAGCTTACGGCTAATAAAGACGACGGGGTGGCTCACTCCGTCTTCATCCTTTTGAAAAAGAACGGCCCCTACCCCCACGTCGGAGGCATCCGTTTGGAGATGAAAGGGTTTGTCAAACTCAGGACATTTCAATATCGGTTGAGTGGTGAGACACCTTTGCAAGGTATGAAAACTATGAAGTTGAGTCGGGTCTAGTCCTGGGATATTGTTGGGCTGTCCTTTTCTTAAGAGATTGGTTAGGGGGCAGCCAAACTGGAATACTGGGGAATGAACCTTCGATAGTACCCCACTAGACCTAAAAAGGAACAAATTCCCTTCTTCGTGGTGGGAGCACTGGTGTGCAGAATGGCTTCGATTTTATTTTTTTGGGGTCGCAGTATACCGTTGCCAATGTGATAACCCAGGTAGGAGATCTCGCTAAAAGCCATTCGGCTCTTGGCGGGGTTGGCTGTCAATCCAGCCTTCCCTAAAGCCGAGAGGATGTGGTCTATGTGGACCACATGGTCTTCCCAGGTCTCACTGAAAATAACGATGTCATCCAGATAGGCCGCCGCATATCTGGTATGAGGTCGTAATATGGTGTCAATGAGACGTTGGAAGGTGGCGGGGGCGCCATGTAACCCAAAAGGGAGAACCTTAAAGTGATACAATCCTGAGGGAGTAGCGAAAGCCGTCTTTTCCTTGTCTTCGGGATCCAACGGGATCTGCCAATATCCCTTGGTCAAGTCAAGGGTAGACATGTACTTCACTTTCCCCAGTCTTTCTAAGAGCTCGTCTATCCTAGGAAGAGGATATGTGTCAAATTGTGATAGGGAATTGACCTGTCTAAAGTCGATACAAAAACGTATAGACCCATCAGGTTTGGGTACCAAGACCACGGGCGAACACCAGGGGCTTTGGGAAGGTTCTATGATGTCTAGATCTAACATCTTCTCAATTTCGTTTTCTACGAGGGTTTTCCTAGCTTCAGGGATACGATAAGGTTTTAATCGCATGGTTTTCCCAGGTGGTGTGAGGATTTGATGATGTACCAACTGTGTCCTACCGGGTACCGAGGAGAACACCCGCCCGTTTTTATCGAAGAGATTCTTCAATTGTCTATTTTGTTGAATCGAGATCTCTGTATTAATGATAGGAACCTCTCTCTCGCCAGGGGGATCAGTGGGGCACCACCCTATCTCTAGTTCCTTAACGGTATTGACTAGGCAGCCGTGCCTTGGGTCGTTCGGAGGTTCTTCCCATCTTTTTAATAAATTAACATGGAAGATCTGTGACCTAGGGGGAATGTCGTTAAGCTGAATTCTATACGTTACGGGGGTTACTAGTCCTGTTACGGTGTAGGGTCCCTGCCACTTGGCCAACAATTTGTTGTCTGAACTGGGAAGAAGAACTAACACTTTATCTCCTAGGGAAAAGGACCTCAATTGGGTATTCCGATCATAATTCCTTTTCTGTTTGTTTTGGGCCCTCTCCATGTGTTCCCTTACACTTTCCCATACTGTATGCAGGTGGGTTTTTAACTCACGGACATACTTTAGAATGGTTTTTTCCCCGTCTTCTTCTTCCCACATCTCAGCGGCCATATCTAGTAGGGTCCGTGGCTGTCGCCCAAACAACAGCTCAAACGGACTATGGCCCGTGGAGGCTTGTTCGTGTGTCCTGATTGCGTATAATACTAAAGGGAGTTTCTTATCCCAGTCCTTACCAGTCTCTGAGATAGTTTTCTTTAGTAGTGTTTTGAGAGTACGGTTGTATCTCTCCACCAAACCATCGGTTTGTGGATGGTAGACTGACGTCCGTAACTGTTTAATCCCCAATAGCTGACATATTTGCGTCATCAGGTTGGACATAAATTGGGTACCTTGGTCCGTTAGGATTTCTCAAGGAAACCCAATTCGGGAAAAGAACCCTATCATGGCGTGAGCAACACTTTTGGTGTTAATACTAGAGAGGGGAATAGCCTCAGGGTATCTCGTGGCGTAATCTACTAGTACCAATATATAACGATAGCCTCTCGACGAGGGCAGAAGAGGGCCAACGAGGTCCATCCCTATTCTAGAGAAGGGGACATCAATGATGGGGAGGGGTTGTAAAGGGGCCTTTCTCCGCGAGCCTGGGTCAATCAATTGGCATTTTGGGCATTGTTGACAGAATTTCCTAATCTGGGAAAATACCCCCGGCCAGTAAAACTTCCTCAACAAATATTCCTCTGTTTTCTCCCTCCCATAGTGTCCACCCCCGGGCTGGCTGTGTGCTAAGTGTAGAACTTGTTGTCTATAAGGTTCTGGAACTATCAACTGTTTCTTTTCGTCTTGGTCTTTGTAAGTAACTCGGTATAATAGGTCTTTAACTATGGTGAACAAGGGACCCTTATCCTGGGGGTTCCGTGGCCGTGCACTTTTCCATGCATGGATTAAACTAGGGTCTTCTCTTTGCGAAGTCCGGAAGCTGGGAAGGGCAGTGAGGGCGAGGACCTTTGTAATTACCCTGTTGGAGCGGTCTTGGTTATAGGCTTTCTTAATAATTCTTTTCTCCTTCCGGGTGAGTTTAGGTCGTACCCTCGGAGGTGATAGAGGCATATTGGAGAAAGGAGCGTCCTTCCACCAGTTGTTGGTTTCTTCGAGCTGTCTAAGGCTGTCTAAGAGTTGCGGGAACTCCGAAAAGTCAGTTCCTATAATAGCTTCTTCGACCAGTTGCTCTACTAAACCCACTCTTATGGGTATTTCTTGTCCTCCCCAGGTGAGGGTGGTCCAGATTAGGGGATATTCTCTGGTTTCTCCATGGATACAACAGATTGATACCGTAAATTCCGAAGTGTAGTAAGGTGCGTCGAACAACCCGGCCCTGACCACAGACTGGCTACACCCTGAATCGATGAGGGCTACTGTGCTTTTCCCATTGATAATCAGTCTCTTTTTATAAGGGGTGTCTCTTCTTCCTGTATAAAAGACTCTTCCCCTAGTGACCCCTATTTCCATGGGTTCCGATTTTTCTGTTTTCAGGGGGCAACCTCGAGCTATGTGGCCCCATTCCCCGCAACTGAAACACTGAGGTTGTTGTATACAGTATATGGCCTATCTAGTCCCCGGGATTTCCCTATGTCATCATTGATTCTTCGTCCCACCGTCGAAGACGTTCCCGAACCCAGACGCAGGGGACTAGGTGTTGATCGGGGGGTGGTTACTTTGAATTCAAGGGAGCGATGAAAGGCACAGGCCAACTCGATGGTAGTACTGGTATCCGGGTTTGGATGTTGTTTGATCCAGTTGCGTGTAGACGGGGGCAGAGCGTCCAGGTATTGCTCTAAGAGCACGATCTCGATAATGTCTTCCCGATTTGTCCCTATGGGACCCAACCATTTGAGGCCCAGATCTTTTATCCTAAAATATAGGGCCTGGGGATTTTCATTGGGTCCCCACTTCGCTTTTCTAAACCGGACTCGATAATGTTCAGAATCAAACCCCACTCGTTCTAAGATGCTCTTTTTGATATCGTTATAGGGGGTTATTCCACCGGGGTTTACCGCTTGATAGGCTGCTTGGAGAGTCCCGGTCAATAAGGGGGCGATATATTGGCCCCATCGCTCCTGAGGCCAAGTAGCGGAAGTAGCAACCCGTTCAAAATTGGTGAAAAAGGCATCGGGGTCTTCACCTTCTTGATATCGTTGTAAGACCGAACTGGGCACATTCGGGTGTACACGGGTAGCAGCGATGGTATCTGTGAGATTCTTAATGGCGGTTTCATGAACCAACTGGTTGTTGGCCATTATGGTGGCCTGACTCTTAAGGGCATTTTGTAGTGCCTCCCTTTCCAATTTGGCCTCTTTTTGTTGCTCTTCCCACACTAATTGTAGGTGTCTTTGTCCGGAGGCCAACTGTTGCATCATATCGGATAGGGTACACTTCTCCTCCATGGTTGGGAAGTCTCTGTCTCCTATTCCAGCATCTCACTTCTGACACCACTGTGGCGGGTTCTTTTTATCCCGAGCCGAGGGGATGCTGGAAGAAGGCGACAGACGCGACGCTGAAGGGTGTAGTACGTTTATTTATTTGTTCGTTGGAATTGTAGCCCTAGCTTTTCCGCCAAAGTGTGATATTCCAGTACAAAACTAATATATAAAGTCCCTTTTCTTTCAGGGTTCCTTGATACTCCCGGGATGGGCTGGTCTGGTCCGGAGGGAGAGGTCTTGTTCAGCCGGCTCTCATGGCCCCAGGATTTCCCCAAAACAAAGAAGGAGAAAGGAACAGGTAAGTGGGGAAATTTAATTATATACGGTTAATTAGGGTTAGTAAGGTGTGAGAGGGGGGGGTTGTGTGGAGGTGAAGGAATGTGGGGTTGCACTCCTCTTGTGTCTTTCTTTCGTCGTGCCCTGTTTGTGACCCCCTTACAGTTTCATTCACTGGTCTGGGTATGGCCCTTGTGGGGTTATCCTTCAGTTTAACCGTGGTCCTGTTTAAATAGGCTCCCCTTCCTTACACGACCTCAGCCCTCCCTTCTTAACCCCCTTAAAACCAGCCAACCACCCAGAACCCCAGTCCCAGCCCCGGTACGCTCGTACCTGGCTTGGCCATGCCCCTCCGGGGACGTGGCCGGCTTGTAAGCGATCTCCCGACTTTGTCTCGGCAGGGGCGGGAGGCGCCCACGGGTTTCTGCTCTCCGCGCGTTGCTCCTTCTCCACAGCGGGGTTTGCCTTCTCTCTGTGTGGTCCGCGGCGTTCTTCTCTCCGGCTTTCCTTGACGTCGGCGGCTTCCTCTGGGTCGCGCGGCGCTCCTCCTTCCTCGGTCGTCCTTCCGGCTTCTATCTGACGGATGACGTTGGACGTCATTGCGTCAGGAATTCCTTGGGTGCCCCCGGGGTATCCTCCGGCGGTCGTTCGCTCCGCCCAGGAACCGGCGTCCGGAGGCGCCCGGTTACAATTCCCTCACAGGTATCCAAACATCTTGAGGCCTAGTTATTTAAGTCCATGCTTAAGTTATCCATGTTTCCAGTATGACAATGCTTAGAGTCATAGCCTACTAATGATTAGTATGATATAATCTTGATATTGTGTGTTCTAACCTTTTTGCTTCCTATAGGTCTCCTTCCCAGCTGTTCCCTACCTAATCCCTCTTTTCCCACTTGGACTCTATTAGACTCTGTGACATTCTAATCAGAGTATTGGAGCTGTCTTGTGGTGGACGTGTTGGGAACGTGCACAGACCCCGAGGATCTGGTGACTCCGACATCTGTTGATGATTTTCTCTTAAACTTGTCTGTGAATGGTAGCAGGGAGATCAGTCTGTAGATAGCGAGAGTTGAAGGGTACGCAGAGGATTTCTGAGCAATGGGAGAACAGTTGCATGCTTCCAAGTATGAGGGAAGGTCACGGAAGAGAGAGAGGCATACAGAATGGGTGTTAGCATGGTGCTGATAAGTTGCAGTCCTATAAAGTATGTGTGGTGGGGCAGAGGGCTGATGTGGTCCCAGAGTGGATGGACTTCATGGTAGGAGAGTTTTCTTCTGGGGCGATGATGGGAAATATATCTAGCCACGGTTCTTTGGATAAGATCAGGATGTGTTTGGTGAGGGCATTTGAGTCTGTTTGCTTGTGGATGTTGCTGCAAGGGAATGATTGAGTGGGAGGCGGCTTTCAGTGAGGTGAAATACTTTACAATGGCGAATAGGGGGGCCAGGAAGCCAGCGCAGAAGGTGATGAAATTGTTGCAGTTCTTGATGGTTTGGGAATAGCTGTAGCTGTGTTCGGGTTGGTAGCCACTGAGAATGGTGCTGCTATCCTTGTCAGTGAGGTATTCCATTTTCAATTGGGCATTTTTACTCCTTGGGTGAGGCTCAGGCTTTTAAGGTCTTCAATTAGTGCTTTTGAGTTGTGGTCGGCGTGGTCTTCCAGATGGAAGTTCAGGTCTCCAAGTAGGATGTAATTGCTAGCATCAAGGGCGAGAGATGCAGCAATTCCATGATGGTTTAGATGAGATTGCTGCTTTGGGTGAAGTTGACTGTGACATGGAGCATGAAAGACAGGTGTTCCATGTTGGAGGATGACGTGCACGTTGAGGTGGTGCAGCTGAAGGCTTTTGGTTAAAAAGTGGGTTATTGGTAAAGGCAGGTAAGTACCTACACTTAGCAATAAGCCACAAACCCCAACTAGGTCTACTCAGGTCTCAATAAATTAATCCAAGCTCAACCCTAGTAGCTTGGCAATGAGCAGTTAGGCTTAATTTAGGAGACAGGTGTGTAAAACATTTAAAATCACAAAACAGTAAATAGGTAAAACACAAAAGACAATAAAAATCCAACACCAATTTATAAAGATAGATTATACTTTATCTTTAAAATGACAATAAAACGACAAAAATCCAATAAAAAAATCCAATAAAGGGAACTGAAGATATGAATTACTAAAAGAGCCAATCTGGACATCTGGTCGCACTTGACCGGGGCAAAGTCAAAATTTGAGGATGACCACAATGAAGCACTGCTCGGCTACAGTGAGTGGGTTGCCTGGGTCAAAGCTTTACCCTTGGACTTTGACTTTTTCTTGAAGATTTTCTTCACAGGGACGAAGTCACAAGTCGGATCCAACCTCCCTGGAGGATTCCTCGGTCAAGGATTCTACGTTCAGACTTAGATGACTTTTCATGATGGAAATCTTTGTCCGGGACAAACTTAAAAATTGAAGCCGACCTCCCTGGAGCCCTCTTCGGATACGCTGCATGGGAAGCCTCGGTCAAATTTTTATGTTCGTACTTAGAAACTTTTTTGGAGCTTTTTCTCTCTGACATCAGATGACGAGCCCCCGGTGAAATCCTGGAAGTCTGGGGCTCCAGAGTTTTTCAGTGGGACGAACCTGCAAGTCATGCCGTGTTACGGTTGAAGTAAGCCGGCTTGACACACTTCGGGTTGGTCCACTTATGGACTTTTTTCCAAAGTTGCTCCAAACCTCTGGCTCTTCTTCTAGAAGTTCCTCCAAGATTCTCTAGGAGTCCACAGCTCACCCCAAGGTTTCAGAAGCTCTGAGTTGCTCCTTAAGGGTTAGGACTCCAACTCCCAGAATGCACCTAAGTCAAATCCAAAAATGACCAGTGGTCAGTTTCTTCAGGGCTTGATACAGGGGACTCTGATCTGCTATTTCCTACCTGCAGCAAACACAGAGCCTCTTCTTGATGCAGTAGAAGATAGGCAAAGTCATTTTTGTGGTGAAGCCCAAGTGTGCAGCTGTTGCAGTCCTTCAGAGTGCAGTGTCCAGGTGCAGGTCAGGGGTCCAGCAGGGCAGTCCTTCTTCTTTTTGTCTTGTCCTTGTAGGGATCTGAGGTGGGGTGCAGCTCTGCAAGTTGTATCCTTCTTCTGGGGTGTAAAGCAGGGGGGGGGGCTCTGTCCAATTATGTGCAGACCTCCACCATCTTGAGTGACCACTTCTGGGGAAGCGTGGCAAAAATCTATCCCAGGGTCCAACATTCCTTCAAAATCCAAGATGGCAAAAACAAAATCTTAGAGTTTAGATCCGGCTGAGTCAACCCACTGATGTGGCTAAGTTTCCCTTAACACTGTCGCGTGGGCTCTCATTATCCTAAATGAGACTACTGGATTTCTAGGCAGCAGGATCAATAACGGTGTGGGGGACTGAGTCTGACCCACGTGTAAGGAACTCTGTCACCCTAAATCCGGTTGTTGCTCCGGCTAACTAGCAGTGCCTCATTTCTCCCACGGGGAAGAAATTATTGGGCAGCCGAGCGCATGACATCTTTGGAACTTCTCAGGGAAGTCGTGGTCACTCAGATCCAAACCAACTCTCTCATTCACAATATGGTCTCATATACAAATGACAAAGACAGTATAAGTTTTATATAATGTTTTAATAAAACGACTGTATTTTAGATATTAAGGCGTGAGCCGCAATAACCAGAACAATACAACATAGTAGGATTGATATAGTAACCAGGAGAGTAAAACATAGAAATAAAGCTATCATAATTCCTAACCGTTTCTACTCTCCCTCTGCTTGTTCTATTTAGAGCACAGCATGTTAAGCTTTCAGCTTGCCTTTCTGTATCACTAGGGAGACGGACACACTCATACCTGAGCAAAGGCCTGTGATCTGGTTCAGCATCTGCAACGAGGCAGTCAGCGTCTAGTTGTGGTTCCCTGGTCGGAATCTCCCTCTTGCATGTATTGGGACAAGGAAGTGATTTTATAACTAACATGTCATCGTGATCACAAAATGTTCCTACGCAGGAATGGCAAGTCTAGACTCCTACCACGTCTATCGGCAATGTACCAGACTGTATCCTTGACTAAAGCACAGAGTGAATATGTTATGAAGAACTCCAGTGCTGAAGTAGGCAAAACAGTGTGATATGAATAAAAAACAACACCGTAGAACTGGCTATTCTGTAAAATAACAGTACGAAGCCTAATAGAAAGCATTTAGAGCAAAGTGCACAGAGGCTCTAAGCTGTTAGCAAATGAATAAAATATATTTAGGGCAAAGTGCACAGAGGCCTAAGGCCTGAAGCTAATGCGCAAAATATACGTAAAACTGACCACACTACAACACACCCCTTCTTTAATCTAATCAGGGGGCACCTACCTGTCTGAGGTTGCAGGAAATGGGGGAGGTACAGTGGCTGTCCCAAATGTCCTTCCCTCTATGGTGGACCAGTTTGGCTGCTCTCCCCCATCCTGTTTCACCAATCTGCTGAGACAGATCTCCTCCCAGCAGATGCTTCCTTTGTGTCAGCCCAGGCCACTTCCAACCTCATCAAGGCAGCCTGGCTCAGGCTGCCATAGGCTGACCAATCAGAGAAGGGCACTACAGAGCTGAAACTGGTCAGTTTTAAAAAGAGTTCTAAAACTCTTTCTAATTACAACTTATATTAAATTCAACAGTGGCAAGTTGTTGGATTCATTATAACTTTTAATATGACACTAAACATGTCATATGTAGCTCCTTCCTTTGGAAAATATGACTTTATTATTTTAAAATAAAGCCTCCCCGTGCTAGCCTATGGAGCCAATTCACTACAATGGGGAAAACTAATTTAGCTATCTTTCCCTCACCAGGGCTTATAAAACATATTTTATAAAGTCCCTGCTTATAGTTACACTGCACCTAACCCTGGGGACACTTAGTGCATACCTTAGGAGTGACTTATATCTACCAATAAGGTAGCTTAGGGCTTTGGAAGTACTTTCAATTCCAAAGTAGAATTTAGAGTTAATTTTAACCTAAAAGCAGCTAGCAAGGCAGGCCTGCCTTTAAAATGACACTGTGCACCACAGCAGGGTGTACTACCTATGCTGGGCCCCTAAACCAACTTGTCCTACCATGTACTAGGGACTTATAGGTAGATTGGTACAACCAATTATAATTAGCCTAATTTGCAAATCCATATTAACCAGAGCACAAGCCGTGGGACTGTTTAGCAGTGCCAAGGGCACCCTCAGAATCAGAAAAACACCAGCATGAGTGAAAAATGGGGGCACAAAGTTAGAGGGCTTCTGCAATCAGCCCTGTTTTCCCACCCTTTTTTGTTTATTATAGAGATTCCTTCTCCAAGCTTCTGAAGTCTGTCTTGCCTGTCGATCTTGTAGCCTGGGGGGTGGCTATGGAGATATCAGATGCCAATGTAGGGTTCTGACAGGGTTCTGTGAGGAAATGCCGGTCCAGGGCATTGTCGTGTAGCAGGTCCCATATCTCTGTTGTGTGTTTGGTGAATGAGGGGGTGTTGAGGAACATGCAAGTGAGTGTGTAGTGTTGTGTGGGTGGTTGTGGGGTTGCATGCGGGTGGTCTGTTGCTGCTGTTGGCACAGGTGCAGTGAGTTTTGGATGTGGATACATGCATGAAAAAGTACAGTACATGCAGGAGAATGGTATCTCAATATTGTGGGGTACGGCAAAGCAGTAATATTTAGAATGGAGGCTAGGCTTAAGGTCATGGAAGGTTGCTGCTGGATAGCAGTGGGAAGGGGGAGAACCAGGTTTCTGGCGCTGGATAGGTGCAGACTGGCTTCTCTTCAGTGCACCTGCGGCGCATCCACACCGCGGCTGCTATTAAACAGGTTCACCATTAAGAAGGGGAAAGAAATAATTTCACTTCCTGTGCGGATAGACAATGGGAAATCCAGTGATGTCACTTCCTATAAAAATGGATGATGGGAAATCCAATGAGGTCACGTCCTGCACAGATGGATGATAGGAATTCCAGTAAAGTCACTTCCTGTGCAGATGGATGATGGGAAACCCAGGTATGTCAGTTCCTGTGTAACTGGAAGATGGAAGTTACTTTTTGCTTGGTTTCTTCTTTTAAAAACAGATTTGGTGGGGAACCAGTGATGTACCTTCCTGTGCAGACAGATGATGAACAAGCCAGTGATGCTACTACCTGTGCAGATGGATGATTGGAAATGTAGTGAAGGCACTTGCTGGGCAGATGGATGATGGGAAATCCAGTGATGTCACTTCCTGTGTAGCTGGGAGATGGGAATGAATTCTATTTGCTTGACTTCTTATAAAGACAGATTTGGTGGGGAATCAGTAATGTTACTTCCTGTGCAGATGGATGATGAGAAATCCCATGATCTCAAGTCCTATGCAGATGGATGATGGGAAATCCAGTGATGTTACTTCCTATGTGGATGGATGATGGGAAATCCAGTGATGTCACTTTCTGTACAGCTGGGTCGATTTAGTGATGTTGCAATGATAGGGACCAGGTAGGGAGAGGGATTGCCTTGGTGTTTGATCATGCATGAGCCTGTAGGATGGGGTTTATTTGAAATGCAGAATGCAGAAGTGGGGTGTTAGTGTAGGGGAGATCTCAAATTGCCCACATCCCTGCAATCTAACAAAACCTAGGGCCAGATTTAGAGTTTTGCTGATGGGGTTACTCTGTCACAAACATGAAGGATATATCATCTGCTGTATTACAAACCCATTATATCCTATGGGAATCCTAATATGGCACACAGGATGCACTTCATGTTTGTGACACAGTAACCCGTCCACCAAACTCTAAATCAGTCCCCTAATCTCCTCTAGCTGATCTTTCATCCCACAAATCATTTGCATAAACTCACATAGCCCCCCCTAATGATCACATCTACCTCCTTTTAATGTAATCTACCACAAAGAAACTGGAGTAAATGCGTGAGATGGTTTACTTGGCGCACAAGTCTAATTCTGATCAAATAGTGGATTAACCATTATCCATGGCTTCTGGAGTAGTGTGTTACTTGTCATAAAAGGCTCCAATGCCTCATCAGTAGCAGTAGGTGCTATTTAAATCCAATTACAGAACGATCAGGGCTAAACATACCCTGATGTTTTGGGGGAGCTGTACTGATATTTTCCAGCGATGTCACCACAAGTCATGAAGAGGTGCAAACACCAGTGAGCTATGTGGAGAGGTACATGAGGAAGGGTGGAGAACAAGCCTATACATTTCACCTATGCAAGAACTACTGGCTTTGACAATGTGTTTTAGCCATGTTGTAAACCGGTGTGGCTGCAGTTCAGTATGTCTAAAAGTTAGTGGGGTGGGATGGGGTAGATTATTGTGGAGTGAGGCAGATTGTAGTGAGGTTGATTGGAGTGGGGCAGATTGGGGTAGAGTGGGGTGTAGTACAGAGGGGCAGAGTAGTGTAGAATGGGTGGGGTAGTTGGACTGGGGTTGAGTAGAGTGGATTGGAGTGGGGATGATTGGAATGGAGTAGACTGGAGCAAGGGAGATTGGGATAGAACGGAGAGGGGTGAGGTAGATTGGGATAGATTGGGGTGTGGTAGACTAGGGAGGGTGGAGTAGGATTGATTGGGGTAGGATGGAGTGGAGTAGATTAGAGTAGGGTAGTCTCGGGTAGAGTAAAGAAGATTGGAATGGGCGGTTTTAGTGGAGTATAGTGGAATAGACAGGTAGAGTGGAGTAGACTGGTGTACAGTGGAGTTGGGAAGAGTGGGGTTAGTGTAGGGTGGGGTAGATTGGAGTACATGTGGAAAAATGGAGTGGGGTTGAGTGGAGTTGGGTAGATGAAAGTGGGATACATTGTGGTAGATTGGAATACATTGATGTGGGTTAAATTGTAGTGGAATGGGGCGCATTGGAGTGAGGTTGATTGGGATAGACTGGAGTGGGGTAGACTGAGGTAGAGTGGAGTCAGGTGGATTGGGGTACAGTGGGGTAGAGTGAGCTAGATTGAGGGAGATCAGACTGGGGTAGTTTGGAATGAAGTGGGGTGAAGTGGGGTGGTATTGATTCAAGTGGGACAGATTGGGCTAGAGTGGGGGTAAAGTGATGAAGAATATAGTGGAGAAAAGTGGCATAGATTGGAGTATGTTGGAGTAGGGTTGATTGCAGTAGAGATAAGTGGGTTAGATTGGATAAAGTGGGGTAGATTGGAGTGGCGTAGATTAGGGCAGACAGGGTCAGATTGGATTGGGGTAGATTGGAGTGGGGTCGAGTGGAGTGAGATGGAGTAGGGTAAAGGGGAGTGGGGTAGATTGAGGTAGAGTGGGTTAAATTTTAGTGCAGTGGAGTGGGGTAGATGGGCCTGGGGTATATTGGGATGGAATGGAGTGGTTTGGATTGGGGTAGAATGGACTGGAGAAGATTGGGGTACACTTGAGTTGGGTACACTAGAGTAGGGTGGGGTCGATTGGCAAAGAGTAGTTTGGTGCACAGAGGAGAGGGGTAGAGTGATGTAATGTGGAGAAGAGTGGAGTGGGATAGAGTTAAGGCAGGGTACAGTGGTGTGGACTGTAATGGAGTGTGTTAGATTGGAGTGGGGTGGGGCAGATTGGAGTGGAGTAAACTAGAATAGAGTGGAGTGAGGTAGAATGGAGTGGGTAAAGTAGGGCAGAGTGGAGTCAGGTAGAGTGGAGTGGGGTAGAACGTGTTATAGTGGGCTGGGGTAGATTGGAGTGGGTTAGAGAAAGGTATATTGAGAGGGAAGATTGGGGTAGACTACTGTACAGTTGAGTGGGGAAGAGTGGAGTGGAATAGGATGGGTAGAATTGGAGTAGATTGTAGTGGAGTGGGGTAGATTGTAGTGGAGTGGGGCGGGCTGTAGCGGAGTGGAGTAGATTGGAGTGGAGTAAACTGGGATAGGGTGGGGTGGAGTAGATTGGGGTAGAATGGGGTGGGGAGAGTAGGGTAAAGTGGAGTAGGTCTAGAATGGGGTAGGCCAGAGTGGGGTAAAATGGGGTAGAGTGATGTGGGGTAGACTAGGGTAAAATTGAGGTGGGCATAGTAGAGTCGGGTTGATTGGGGTAGAGTGGAGTGGATTGTAGTGGGGTGTGGTAGATTGGAGTGGGTTACAGTAAAGTAGATTGGAGTGGGTAGACTGGGGTAGATTACAGTACAGTTGCATGGGTTAGAGTGTGGCAAATTGGAGTGAGGTTGTTTGGAATGGAGTGGGGTAGATGGAAGTGGGTTAAACTGTGGTAGAGTGGGATAGATTGGAGTGGGGTAAATTAGGGTAGATTGTCGTAGAGTAGAGTGGGGTAGATTGGGACAGAGTGGAGTGGGGTAGACTGGAGTGGGGTAGTTTGGGATAGAGTGGGGAAGACTGGAGTGGGTGGATTGGCATGGGGTAGATTGGAGTAGAGTATACTGGACTGTGGAGGACTGGAAGAGGGGAGATTAGGGGAAGTGGAGTCAGGTAGACTGTTGCAGAGTAGAGTGTAGTAGACTGGGATAGATTGGGGTGTGGTAGATTAGGGCAGGGTAAAGTGAGGTAGGTTGGGATGTAGTGGGGTAGATTGGGATGGAGTAGAGTGGGGTAGAGTTGGGTAGGGTAGATTAGAGTGGGGTAGATTGTGTTAGAATGGGATAGATTATAGTGGAGTGGGGTGATTGGGGTAGAGTGGAGTGGGGTTGATTGTGGTAGAGAAGGGTCGGCTGGGGTAGAGTGGAGAGAGGTAGATTGGGGAAGATAGTAGTGTAGTTGGGTAGATTACAAAGCAGCAGCAGTCACGGCAGCATTCTTGATAACAGTTTTAACTGCGGATACCTAATTACTCTCAATGTGAGGGTAAATAGAAGATGAACGAAGAAGGTTTGCTATGTTGTAGTGAAACAAAGTCCACTTTTCATGGGGCACACAAAGTGAATTGCAGTTTCCACATTGTGTTGGGGTGTAATTGAGAACAAACAATGAACAGGAAAAATAAAATCTATTGTTATTAGTCCTGATAACGTCCCCGGCTCAACCCTGTCCACTTTTTCAGTATTTCATGTTTGCCTTACTGTACACAGGCCCAAACTTCCAAGTATCAAGGCATTTTCAAGATGCTGAAAGTCTTCAGTCTAAACCTGGGCCCTGAGCCTTGGATGTGACTAGGGAATGTAATGTGGTAATTGTAGTGTCATCCTATATGTAACACTAAATTCCAGTTTGAAGCAGGCACTGTACCCACAACAAACTTAGAGACAGATGTCCAGTGGGACTAAAGAAAGGTTCCTTAGCAACCAAGTAGATGCTCCACAAATATTGTCTTGACATCCACTTCTTTCACTTTGAAGTATACTCCACATGTTATACTTGGCACAACAGATAAGTCAAGCAGGATTTTACATTGTCCTGTCAAAACAAAAGGTTGCACTGAAGGTACAATGGGTGCTGCAGACCACATAATCCATTTAACATTCAGTCCCTGGGTGCAGTTTTCTATGCCACCCATTAGCGACTTACAGGTAAGTTGAATGTGCCAAAAAGGAACAAGATAATTTAACTATGGTTAAATGGAGAGCATACTGGTTAGCAGGGGTATTGTGTGCAGATTTCGAAAGCCAGCAAAAATATAGAGTCCAGCAAAAAGTGAACATTCCAGGGTGTTCAAACAGAGAAGGCAGATTTCCTTCAATGGCCTATTGGCTGACTCATGTAAAGTTCCTCTTCTGTGTGCTTACCCAGTCCTTCACGCTAGCATCCAGAGTGTTAAGTGTATTTGCATGTGTGCTCAGCTTAGCACATGAATGCTGTGCAGGAGTGAGCCAGAGAAATGGAGGCCAGTGGTGTCCATCTTGATTGCTTATGGCCTTGCACAAGATGGAATTATGAGGTCCTTGTTCCCAGACAGTATAGGTGTATTGGTCACATTCCTATATCTGGAGGGAGGAGACCGTAGTATGTTGCGTGCTGCTTTCCATGTGTGACTGAACTGGTGTCTGGAAAGCTAAGAATGGTATACTGAGACTGAATGATGTAGTAGAATGTTAACATGTGGTCTGCAGTGGTAGCTAGGAGATAGGC
This sequence comes from Pleurodeles waltl, assembly GCF_031143425.1. Taxonomy (NCBI): domain Eukaryota; kingdom Metazoa; phylum Chordata; class Amphibia; order Caudata; family Salamandridae; genus Pleurodeles; species Pleurodeles waltl. The sequence goes on along the minus strand of NC_090444.1, from coordinate 14,439,614 downwards.
ACAGTTGGAGGGAGAATGTAGCCCTAACTGAACCTACGTAGGATCGTATTACATAAAGTGCCCCAAGGGTGCAACAGGCATTTGCACCTGCTTTGCGCGCCCGAGGGAACTTTGGAAGGGGCTGCAGATGCTTGTGCGGCCCCTTCTGTAATACCGATAGTGCGGGTGCACATATAGTGTTCCCTCATTTGCAGGGGGGCCTGGCCCCTTGCAAATGAAGGAAGCCATTTTCCTCTGCGCCCACACCGTATTATAGATGCACACGTAGAGGCAAAGAAACTGTCAGAAGGCACACTGAGAGTGTGCAACATAGGTGGTGCACTGTCATTGTGCTCCCTGATAGCAGCCTTCTGGAGGGGGGAAAGGGTGTCCTGTGGACCACCCAGATAGCCCCTTGCAGAAGGGTGCAGTCACACCCTGCCAGCAAGGGGATCTCTAATCCTCCTTAAAAGTGCAGATGGGCTGCCGTCTGCAGAGCGAAACACAGAGTGACTTCAAAGCAGCCACTCAGTTTTTCACTTGAAGCACTTCACATCTTATCTGAATGCAACAGATGTTTGTTAAATGCAGTGACACGCCCACTTGTTTTCCATCAATGTACATGTGTTCACCATGGTGATACACAAACCACACATCAGTATAATGAAAGTGTAATTCAGTTACATTTGAGCATTCAAACCGATATATTTTACTAGCTGACATGGAGTTTATTGAACTAAGATTAAATCTAATAGTAATTGTATTGATTGCTATATGTTATTAGTTGACATTGAGTTTACAGGACTAAGATTAATTCTAATAGTATTGATTCCTATATATACTATATATATATCAAGGTAAAATGTATTTATCATATATCCTCTTGTGGGAGGAAAAAGTACGTTCCTGCAGCATGTACCAATCTTAAGAGACCGAAACAACATAAAATATTCCAGTTCGCATCCCACAGCAGTTTTCACTATTGAGGTGGACATGGGTCCCATTAGAGAGCACCTGGAACGCAGGTCTAATCATGGGGACTGGAACTCCCATCAGAAAACAAACCAAGTTTGCTGCCGAAGCGTTACACGCCCTGTGCTAGGACAGCTGTTTACAAACCATCCAATGGCTGACAGAAGTCTTCCATTCACTACTGCTAAGAAAGACCTCTTTCATGCCACTGAGACATCTATCTCCTAGCCTTTCATTTCTGCCTACTGGAATGTGTTTCAAGCAGGGTGTGAACTGAAGTGTTGAAATAGTTTAATGACCCTGTGTATTTACCACTCAGCAGATGGTATTTCAGCCACAGTAAAAGGCAACTTTTCTAACTTTTCAATATTTAACATGATATTAGCCATTTCTTAGCCATTAGTTGTTGTTGTCGCATTAAATTAAATGTGGAAAATATGTACCTTGGGCTAACGTGTTGCCAGGGAACGCAACCTGCAATCAGTGTTTGTAGTGTCCAACCCAACTGCATGATGAACAGTAGTTGACTCTGTCCACGGTGTAAAGAAGACATATCACTTTGTATTATGTCTATTGCAGAAGAAACAATGTTGTTTAAGGTGTATATCCGGTCGGACAGGGTATTAATCCCATTATCTACAACGGCTAATACCTTCTGAAAGTTTTCCTGATCTATCTGCTTTAACCGGGCAGCAGCTTCTTGTTGGGAAAGTTTCCAAATTTCATTATACACTGTTTATAAGAAGTGCTTTCTGAGTTGTTTTCTGGGGCCTAACAGGAAGTCCTGTAAGTCAGTGTTATTAGACAAGAGACTGAGTTGTTCTCGAACAGCATCTAGTGAGGAATTTTTCAATCCTTGCTGGCATAGTTACCCTACACTGTATGTTGTTACTATATCTGCATGTTCGGATGACACATAGCGAGGGTCCGGCCTACTTGTTCTAAACCCCCCCCCTTTGGAGTTTATAAAATGTTTATGACACCTATTAGTATCTATTGGCCACAATAACCACCTGCCAGGATGTGACAGTGAAGTATTAAACGTACCATTCTGGACTCATTCATCGAGCTGATCTTCAGTTGCATTTATATACTTTTGCCATTTGTAAGATTTTGCAGGGGCAGGAATACTGGGCGCATTCAATTCCTTAATCTTTGCTAAGCCTAAACAACTTGTCTGTTGTACAGTTTCATTTAGAAATATCATTTAAACAGGTATCAGGCATGCTCTAAACAAAGCTTCCTTTCCCATTATTTGCCAATTTCTTGTTCCTCATACACTTTTTATCGACTCCAGCCAGTATTCATAGCCTTCTATAGCCAGCTGGGAAACAAAGGAATCCGAATAAATGAATTTCGTATGTGTCAATAATATATGTACATGTTCCACTGATAGCAATTTAAAATAATATGACTTCAGCATTTTTAACATTGTGCCCAGAAAAATATGCAAACTTTTCAGAATAGGTGGTGAAGCTGGACAATGTTCCCATAGTGCTTAATTAAAAATAGCCTTTGGGGTACTTGCTCTGTGAATGAAATGGTGGACATAATAGTTGCAGAAAAACATATCACCATAATTCTCCTTAGATTGATAAACATCTTCACTTTCAAATACAGTAACGTACTGCAATTCAGTCATCACAGAATCAACTGTTTTCACATCCCGGTCATCAGGTATTATTACATCATTCATTGAAAGTTTAAACACATATGGTATTTGAATGACCTCTGTGGAGCTTTATATATCAAATGTGACTTTATCCCAAACAATTCCATCAGGAATTGGCATAGCGGAAATGTTCATGAAAGACAAGTCTCTGCGGACCTTGTGAGAAGAAAAATGGGGTTTTAGGACCTCATCCACCAGTTCAACTGTTGATCTTTCAGGAAGAAAATGACCATGTATTAATAGAAAGAATGTTATGACAAAGCCTATCCAAAGAAGGAAAGCTAATGCAGTAAAAAAAAGCCACAGATAGTTCCATGGGAAAATAAAGTAATTTGTTTTTAGCCAGTTTATCAGCTTACGTGTTTTTGGCAGTTCAGATGTGGAAGAGGCAAATGTGGCTGAAAAGGTGTTGGTAATGCTGACAAAGTATCCAGAAGCAGTTTGTGCAGAAACTGGAGCCGTATTTGTAGGAGGAGAACTAGAAGGGGTCTCCCGCGGTGGTTCACAGTAAATTATGCCATTTGTCTGTGTTGAAGTTGTGTAAATCGATGAGTAATTTCTGAATTGTTTGTTGTAGCAGATGTTAGTGGAACTAATGCAAGATCACTTTCCACCCTCCCCAAGCTCGGAGAGGTGCCAGCGTTGCTGCTTACAACTTGTAGAGGGACATCTTGACCAGTAGAGAGAGGGATTCGGGAACTACTGGCTGCTCTTCTTGGTCTGCTGTGCAGGATTGGGCACATGGTGTAACTTGACATTGTCGATAGATACAAAGCGATTTTCTTTAGCGCCAGCCAACGGTGGTAGAATGACAGCTCTGGTACCGTGTATTCCCAGGACTGGGACTGTTGCACAATAAGAAGTACCTAAATCCTTTTTCACAGCAACTTTTTCACATACCAGGTCCCCAACTTTGGGAATCCAGCTGGTAGGTGTTATTGGTACATCCTTAATTCCTGCAGAGGCAGCATTGGCAGAAGCTGTGAAGAAAAGGGGGGAAAATTATAGGGATAGGCGCTAACAGAATATCACCAAAACATTTCTTAACAAATAGATAGTAAATACGGTGCTCCCGAACGGAGGGTCCTACCAGCACCTCCAGTGTTTCTCCAATAGGAAAAACCAAACTGATTAAAAAAGCCAGGGCATTCGTATGAAATAAGATAAGAGTCTGTGCAGTTAGGTTCCTGGTCTTCGGAGAATCAATATATAATCCAAACAGAGTTAAAGTTCAGTGTCCTAATTCTTGTGCGAGGTTTTCATACATGTTCATCACATCAGAAAGATTCCATATGTGGTCATCACAACAACATCCAACAACAGCCAACACGTGTTTCGTCTCTGAGAAATTAATCTCATTGACTTCCTCAGGGCTGTAAGAAACATAATAATGAGCTTGGTCATAATCTGTAGTTATACATGATTATGGAAAATGTATACCTGGCACTAAAATCGTGGCCAAGTCCTTCACCAGTACCGTGTGAGTGTCTAAAATCATCAAGTAACATTACCAAACGGAGCCACAGAGAGAAAACTGTGATTACAGTCTACCACAAGTGATAAAATTGTTAATATTATAAATATCACCAAAGGTTTGATGTGCACATGAAACGAAGTAGAAATTGAGAATTAGAAATAGGGAGAAAGACTCCCACTAGATATGTGGCGATGAGAAACGGAAACTAAGGTTGAGAAATATACTCTTAACGACAGGTTGTCATTAGGAAAAAGGGAACAGAAAGGCGTCATAACATCTAGGAAATTGGTGAGTGAGTGTGCTAAATTAGGCATTCGCAAGTGTGTCTGAATAAAGAAAAACGTACCAAAGTATAAGTAAGGTGTTAACATGAATAAATGGCTTATCCTAATCAAGTAAAACTCTTCAAGATAATGTATGATCTGAAATAAAATGATTGTAAGTCACTAGGAGAAAGATAATGAGTAAGCTGAATTTAAAAGGAACTAACAAAAGGACTATCACGTACCAATAGAGAAAAAGTAGTGGGAATCACGTGACGGGGGCAAAACACTATTATCCCAGAGTCTTCGTGAGGGAGTACTCATAAGTCAGCACGTATGGATCCAAAATATTTTACGGTGCGATCTAGAAGAGAAGATCGCTATGGTTATGAAGTAGTGACAAGCATAAGCAATATGGCATCATTCTAAAAGTAAAAGGTCACGTACCTATAAACAAAACAGTTCTTTTGGGTAATTTCTTGTGTTGGGGGCACTATGTATTGCTCCCCGATATTTGAGCTGGCGTGTATGTAGAGAAAAAGGATGTGTAAGCCCTCCGTCTGTTTGCAAAGCTCTGAGAATGCATGTGTGTTCGACTATCCAAAATTTACTTGAAAAGTCAGGACGTATTAAGTCATATAATGGTTTTATACGTGATGCGTAATCTGGAATGTAAATTCTGCCAAAATAGGGATTGGAGCTTTTTTTATTGTATTTGGAAGTTGCAACTGCATGCATTTTTCCAAAAATTGTGGAGCTAGGCTCTCTCTTTCACTTGATAGCTCATATCCCAAAAACAGGACGCTTAGGAAGGCTATTTTTGCTTTCTTGAAATTTAATTTGTAGCTGAACTCAGCAAATCCCACATAAATGCAGGCTACCTGACTTAAATGTTGCAGTTATTCATCATCCGAGAGATAAATATCATTGACATAGGACAATGCTTCAGGGTCAATGTTGTGCAATGTTGAAGTCACACGAGCAGCGAACAGTCCTGGACTGTTCTTGTGCCCCTGGGGTAAACAACAGTATTTTTTCTGAGAACCTAGTGCACTGAAACTTGTTAAGTCTCTACTCTCAGGCACTATGGGGGTCATTCTGACCTCGGCGGTAAAAGGCTCTTACCGCCGGTCAGAAGACCGCCATAACGCTGCCGTAAACCGCCACGGTCATTCTGACCCGCAACTTGAAAACCGCCAAAAACCCGACATCCACAAAAGTCCGCCACACCAAAGGTCAGCGAAAAAATGGCGATGACCAAACCTCCACCGTCACGCCAACAGAAATACGCCCATGCCATTCCGACCGACTAATCCACGCGGCGGTCTTTCAACCGCGGTATTCCATTGGCGGTACACACCGCCGCGGTCAAAATACACACACCCTTACAAAACACAACCACATTGGACAATTTGAAATACACACACCTGATACACATACAAACAACACTCCCACACACCCAATACAATATAAAACACACACCCACATCACCCACAAACCCTTACGACCACAATTGCGACTGAAGGACAGAGAGAGACAGCACTGCTTAGAGTAGACCATCACACAGAGGCAAATCACAACATCACCCACACAATTACCACGCACAAAACACCATACACCACCACACACATCACACTCTACAACGCATACAACATCCCTCACCTCATCCATACCACCCCATGGCACCCCAAAGACACCCCAGGTTCTCTGACACTGAACTCAGGGTCATGGTGGAGGAAATAGTTCGTGTAGAGCCCCAGCTCTTCAGGGCACAGGTGCAGCATACCACAATTGCTAGGAAGATGGAGCTATGGCAAAGGATAGTGGACAGGGTGAACGCGGTGGGACAGCATCCACGCAATCGGGATGACATAAGGAAGCGCTGGAATGACCTACGGGGGAAGGTGCGTTCCATGGTATCAAGGCACAACATTGCGGTGCAGAAGACTGGTGGCGGACCCCCACCTACTCCCCCAGAATTTACAGCATGGGAGGAGGAAGTCTTGCACATCCTGCATCCTGAGGGCCTCGCAGGAGTAGGGGGAGGAATGGACTCTGGTAAGTCAAATCTTAACTACTTCTTCCCACCCCCACCCCACCTGCATGCCAGCACATACCCCCACCCTCACCCCCACCCCCATCATACCCCCTGATGTCATCCCACTGTCCCACATTGTAACCCTGTCCAACCTTTAACTGCCCCTGCTCCATCCTTCCACAGGCATATGGACAATGCACCTGTGAGACTGAGAACTGGACTCTGCCATGGACATTACTCCACCCCCACCCATCACCGTTTTACAATCATGTACCTATATGTAGCACTTGAAATAAATCACTTATTGCATTTAAAAAATCAGGAGTCTGCTTGTATTCTTAACAAATGTATTACACATAACGGTGCAATAATGTTCAGTTACATTGTGATGACAACATACCAATGTCAATAAGCTTTAGTCCATGGGCAAACAAAGCAGAAGTCACGCAGTGGGTCATACAGCTCTGAAAAGGGAAGGGAAAGTCGTAAATCAGTTAAAAGGAACTGGGGGGAAACACAGACAGTAGAGACGCAGGAGGCCTTAAGTAAATGTAAAATGGCGTGGGTGATTCTTACCTGTGTGCTACTGAAAATATTGTTGTATGACTGTATCCCTGTTGTCCGTGTCGTCCCCGTCGTCTTCCTCCTCTTCACTCTCCACAGGCTCCACAGCTGCTACAACACCACCATCTGGACCATCCTCCTGCAGAAAAGGCACCTGCCGTCGCAAAGCAAGATTGTGAAGCATACAGCAGGCCACGATGATATGGCACACCTTCTTTGGTGAGTACATTAGGGATCCACCTGTCATATGCAGGCACCTAAACCTGGCCTTCAGGAGCCCGAAGGTCCTTTCTATGATCCTCCTAGTTCGCCCATGGGCCTCATTGTACCGTTCCTCTGCCCTGGTCCGGGGATTCCTCACTGGGGTCAGTAGCCACGACAGGTTGGGGTAACCAGAGTCACCTATTAGCCACACACGGTGTCTCTGTAGCTGTTCCATCGCATAAGGGATGCTGCTATTTCGCATGATGTACGTGTCATGCACAGACCCAGGGAACTTGGCATTTACATGGGAGATGTACTGGTCAGCCAAACAGACCACCTGGACATTCATCGAATGATAACTTTTTCTGTTTCTGTACACCTGCTCACTTTCTTTGGGGGGAACCAAAGCCACATGGGTGCCATCAATGGCACCAATGATGTTGGGAATATGTCCAAGGGCATAGAAATCACCCTTCACTGTAGCCAAATCGCCCACCTCAGGGAACACAATGTAGCTCTGCATGTATTTCATCAGGGCAGACAACACTCTGGACAAAACCTTAGAAAACATAGGCTGAGACATCCCTGATGACATGGCCACTGTTGTCTGAAAAGACCCACTTGCCAAAAAATGGAGTACTGACAGAACCTGCACCAGAGGGGGAATCCCTGTGGGTTGGCGGATGGGGGACATCAGGTCTGGCTCCAGCTGGGCACACAGTTCATGTATAGTGGCTCTGTCAAGCATGTATCTAAGTATGATATGTCGTTCTTCCATTGTCGACAGGTCCACCAGCGGTCGGTACACGGGAGGATTCATCCTTCTCCTCGCAAGTCCCAGCGGACGGTGCTGAGGAAGGACAACATGGAGCACAGAGTCAAGCAACCCACAGGTACGTAACCACAGCTTGCACAGTACACGATTCGCTATGCATTGAAAGGCTTGTATGAGTGGCAATGCTAGGCCTAGGCCTGTGTGACGCAGTAGAAATTATGCCATGTGGGCCTTTGAAATGGCGGCTGCCTGACCTGTGAAGTGTGACAATGGGATGTGAGGTCAATGCGCTGGCGTGGCACACCGTGGCGGTAGGCGGTCGAAGACCGCGGTGCAAAGCCGCATTGGTTAACATTGCACCCTATGGGTTTCAGGAGCCAATGACGATGTGCGCCAGCGGTCGCGGTACGCACCGCCGCGGTACGCACCGCCGTGGGCGTGACCGCCATTTTCTATCTGATTAATCACTCGAGACCTGATCATCCACAGGAGAGGACCTATACTGCAAGTGCTGCTGTGACCTCGGTCTGGAAGATACAATGGCTGCTGCGACTGGGGAAAGGGCCCCTGCCTTCACTTCAGAAGAATTGGAGAAACTTGTTGATGGGGTCCTCCCCCAGTATGCGCTACTCTATGGTCCTCCAGACCAACAGGTTAGTACACAGGGTGCACGTTGTATGGGCTATGCCTGTGTTGAGTGGGGTGGATGTAAGATGGTGGGGAGGTGAGCGAATGAGGAGTGCAACGCACGACAGATGAGAGCATGTGCCACATGGCAAGGTTGGTGAGGGGGGGCCACTCACATTGACCATGCAGAAAAGTGATGATATTTCCTTTCCCACCCTGTACATGTCACATAGGTCAGCGCCCATCAGAAGATCGAAATTTGGCGTGCCATCGCCAAGGACGTCCGGGCCCTGGGGGTCCACAACAGACAGGGCACCCACTGCCGAAAGAGGTGGGAGGACATCCGCCGCGGGACCAGAAAGACCGCTGAGGCTCTGCTGGGGATGGCCTCCCAACGTAGGAGGGGTGCCAGCCGCCAATTGACCCCCCTGATGTTCCGGATCCTGGGGGTGGCCTACCCCGATTTGGATGGGCGCGTGAGGACATCACAGCAGACACAAGGGGGTGAGTATCAGCACATTCTGCTATCTTTGCGCGCAGTGGAGGTGTCTGGGTGGGGGAGGAGGGCTGTGGCTATCTCTAGGCCAGGGCGCTTTCTGTAGGCTAGGCCCCTCCGTTAGGCATGGCCCTGTGCCCCCGCCCCCCACCTCTGTAGGGTGCCAAGTACAGCTATCCATGGTCCGGCCTCACCTATGTGTGCATTTGTCGTCCATAGACCTGTAGGCCTAGTCACAATAACTGAGTAGTGTACCCCGATTGCGCGGCCTAGTGCTGGGGGCTTCTGTGTCTGTCCTCTCCGACAACGGTGTTGCCAATGCATGCACTCAACCTGTCTTCATTTCTCCCCCCCCCCCCCCATTTTCTTTGTCTTCCTGTTCATGTGTGCATTAGCATCATCAGGTGGGGGAGAAGTGGCATCGGCGCACGAGGGAGCTGCATCTCACATGGCCCCGGAGGGCCATGCAACCGACGCCGAGTACACCAGTGAGACGGAGGGCGAGGGGGGCTCAACAACGGGGACCCGTGGAGACGTCAGCGACACAGACACGTCCTCGGAAGGGAGCTCCCTTGCGGTGGCGGCAACATCCGTACCCACCGCCACAACAGGTACAGCCGCCACCCAGCGCACCAGCTCCGCCCTCCTAGCAGCCCCTCAGCATTCGCCCCGTGCCCGCTCGGCCAGGAAGCCGGCCATCTCCTTCGCCCCAGGCACCTCAGGCCCTGCCCCAGTTACCCCTGCTGCCCTCAGTGAGGAGGTCATTGACCTCATGAGGACCATCATTGTTGGGCAGTCTACCCTTTTGAATGCCATCCAGGGTGTAGAAAGGGAGGTGCATCGGAGCAATGCATACCTGGAGGGCATTCATTCGGGTCAGGCTGCCCATCAGCGATCGTTCAACGCTCTGGCCTCAGCACTGACGGCAGCCATTGTCCCTGTCTCCAGCCTCCCTCTTCAAACTCCGTCCACCCAGTCCCAGTCTCCTGTTCCTCTGCCTATCCCATCCACACCATCAGACCAGCCTGCACACACCTCAACACCCAAGGGCAGCTCATCCAGACATCAGCACCACAGATCACACAAGCATTCACCCAAGCAACATCCAGATGCAGACATGCCAACAGTCACTACCACCTCTGTGTCCCCCTCCTCCTCGTCTCCCTCCTCCCTCCCTGTGACGTCTCCACTCACACCTGCATGCACACCACCATCAGCCAGTACTTCCATCACCAGCACACCCTCCAGTACAGTCCGCACACGTGCAGTCACCACCCCCACTGCCATTTACACGTCCCCTGTGTCCTCTCCCAGTGTGTCTGTCACCCCCTCTTCCAAACCACACAAACGCAGTGTGAGAAAACAGGGCTGATTGCAGAGGCCCCCTAACTTTTTGCCCCCATTTTCCACTTTTTGCTGGTGTTTTCCTGACTCTGATGGTGCCCTGGGTACTGCTAACCAGTCCCAGGGCCTGTGCTCTGTGTAAAATGGATATGCAAATTAGGCTAATTATAATTGGCTAAGTTAACCTACCTATATGTCCCTAGTATATGGTAGGGCATGTAGGTTTAGGGACCACAGCATAGGTGGTGCACCCATAGGTGCACTGCTGAGGTGCCCAGTGTCATTTTAAAGGCAGGCCTGCCTTGCTGGCTGCTTTTAAATTAAAGTTATATGCAAATTCGACTTTAGAATTAAAAGTAGTTCCAAAGTCTTAAATTGCCTTATTTTTACATATAAGTCACCCCTAAGGTGTGCCCTATGTGCCCCTAGGGCTGGGTGCCATGTAACTATAAGCAGGGACTTTATAAAAATAGTTTTAAAAGCCCTGGTGAGGTAAAAACAGCCAAATTCGTTTTTCCCTCATTGTAGTAAATGGCCTTCATAGGCTAGAATGGGGAGACTTTGTTTTAAATTTTAAAGTCTCCTTAAATGATGCATACCAATAATTTGGTATCAAATTAATTGTTGTAATAAATCCCACAACTCCCAGTTGTTGGATTTAATATAACTTGTTCAGGTAAAGAGTTTTAGACTTTACCTAAAAAGTTGCCAATTTCAGCCCTGCATTGTTTTTGCTGCTGTGCTCTGATTGGCCAGCCTGTAGCAGCTTAGCCAAGCTGCCTTGATGAGGTGTGAAGTGGCCTGGCTTCACACAAAGGAATGTGCCTGTGGGAGGGAATCTCCCCTCAGCAGATGGTGAGGCAGGAAGGGGGAGGGCTGCCAAACTGGTCTTCAAAGGCAGAGAAGGACATTTGGAGCAACCAGCAACACCCCCACATCCTGCAACCCCAGACAACTAGGTGCCCCCTTGATTAGATTAGGAGAGGGCAGGAGAGGGGTGTGTTTATGATTTTTAGCCACACCAGTGGGTGGGCTCAGCCAGATGTAACCTCCAAAAATCAGATTCAGCCATGATGGATTTTTAGAGAATGTTGCCCACTGGGATGGATTTTTGCCACACTTCCCAGGAAGTGGTCATCTCAGGGGGAAGTACCCTGCCCCTGATTGGAGAACCAGGACCCCCCTGCTTTTGACCCAGGAGCAAGGATAAAACTGGCAGACCTGCACCCACACCTCAGATCCCCATCAGATTCCAACAAGGAAGAACTAAAGGAGAAGAAGGACTGCCCTGCTGGACCCCTGGCCTGCACCTGGAACCTGCACTCAGAAGGACTGCACCAGCTGCATACTTGGGCTTCACCACAAGAAGGACTTTGCCTGGCTTCAACTGGTTCAAGGAGGGACTCCCTGTTTGCTACATGTGAAAAATTGCTAACCAGAGTCCCCTGCACCAACTCCTGAAGAAAGCGACCAGCTGACCACTGCCCAGTGGCCAAAAAGGAGTTTGCGCCAGGTGCATTCTGGGAGTTGTAGTCCGCACCCCCCAAGGACCCTCTCAGAACTTCTGGACCCTTGGGGTGAGCTGTGGACCCCAAAAGAACCTTAAAAGGACATCTGGGTGAAGCCCCAGAAGTTTGGAGAAGTTTGGAGAATTTTTGGAAAAAAGCTCCATAGAGGGACCGACCCGCCGCGGCAACTCTAGCCGGCTTGCCTCAACCGCGACCCGGCCTGATTTGCTGGTTCGTCCCGGTAAAGAAAAATCTCCAAAAAAGAGACTAAGTCCGAAGGTAAAAAGTTGACCGGGACCTCCCAGCCATCGTATCCGAGAAGGGCTCCATGGACGTCGGATCAAGATCCAGGTTTACCCCTGTCGAAGGATTTTCACCTCGAAAAAACGACTAAGTCCGATGTAAAAATCTCCACCGAGGATTCCAGCATCGCGTATCCGGAGAAGGGCTCCAGGAGGTCGGATAGGACTGGCAGGTTCGTCCCGCTGAAGAAAATATTCAAAATAAAGACTAAGTGTGAAGGTAAACTTTTAACCGAGGCCTCCCGCGACCTGTAGCCGAGCAGGGCTCCATCGCGGTCAGCCTGAAACTTTGACTTTGCCCCGGTCGAGGTGCAACCAGATGACCCGATTGGCGCTTTTTGTTTCTAAGCGCTAGAAAAATAATAATTCTTTAAAAATTAATATCTCCGGTTCCCTTTATCTGATTTTATTCGTTTTTGTGTCATTTTAAAGATAAAAATATAAACTATTTTTATAAATTGGTTTTGGATTTTTAAACTGTTTCCTGTGTTTTATTTAATTACTGTTTTGTGATATTTGAATGCTTTACACACTGCCTCCTAAGTTAAGCCTTGACGCTCGTTGCCAAGCTACCAAGGGTTGAGCTGGGGTTAATTTACTGAGACCTAACTGGACCTAAGTGGAGGTTAGTGGCTTGTTGCTAGGTGTAGGTACCTACCTGCCCTTACCAATAACCCATTTTCCAACACGCAGGCAGCCACCCACCCAACAGCCATCCACCTCACGACAGCCTCCGTCACAAGCACCTGCACCCAAAGACAGCACACTTGACTCTCCTACAACCACATCCTCTTCCTCCACACCCATACCCACTACACCTACCCGTCCCTGTCTTTCAAAATTGCTTTTCCTTTCCAACCTTGACCTCTTTCCAACAACTGACCCACCCCCTCCATCTGGTAAGAGTCCAAAGAGCACCTCAGCCACCACCAGCCCTGCATCTACTAGGACCATAGTTCAGGGCTATTGGAGTCCACCAGCTCCTAGGGCAGGAACATCAGCCAGCAGCAAGGGGACAGCCAGCCCACCCCCTGGGAAGAGGACCAAAAAAACAAAGGGCCGGCGCGACAAGCCTGAGACGGCTGCCACCAAGGACAGTAGCCTTGCCCCGTCACCTGCCACATCAACAAAGGGAGGCAAGGGCCACAGAGCTTCAGAGAAGGAGGGCAAGGGCAGCAGGGCGGACAAGTCAGGCAGCAGGCGAGCTGACCAGGAGGGCCCCACCAGCCCCATTCCGGGTGTGACGGACGACACCCACGGGCCCAGGACTCCATCACAGGAGGGCCCCGCAACCGAAAGGTCGGATTGCGACCGAGCGGGAAGTATTGGCCAGGTCTGGTTCCCTAGAAACACAGGACAAGCACCGCTGAACAGGGCCCCGCCAAGACAAGCACCGCTGAACAGGGCCCCGCCAAGACAAGCACCGCTGAACAGGGGCCGCCGTGACAAGCACCGCTGAACAGGGGCCGCTGTGAGAAGCACCGCTGAACAGGGGCCGCCGTGACAAGCACTGCTGAACAGGGGCCCGCCAAGACAAGCACCGCTGAACAGGGGCCGCTGTGAGAAGCACCGCTGAACAGGGCCCCGCCAAGGCAAGCACCGCTGAACAGGGGCCGCTGTGAGAAGCACCGCTGAACAGGGGCCGCCGTGACAAGCACCGCTGAACAGGGCCCCGCCAAGACAAGCACCGCTGAACAGGGGCCGCTGTGAGAAGCACTGCTGAACAGGGGCCGCCGTGACAAGTACCGCTGAACAGGGCCCCACCAAGACAAGCACCGCTGAACAGGGGCCGCTGTGACAAGCACCGCTGAACAGGGACCGCCGTCTCAAGCACCGCTCCGCTGGGCCCTTCCTGTCAAGCACCGCTCCGCTGGGCCCTTCAAATCAAATCAAATCATTAACATTTATAAAGCGCGCTACTCACCCGTGCAGGTCTCAAGGCGCTAGGGGGGAAAGGGGGGGTTATCGCTGCTCGAACAGCCAAGTCTTTAGGAGTCTCCGGAAAGCGGAGTGGTCCTGGGTGGTCCTGAGGCTGGTGGGGAGGGAGTTCCAGGTCTTGGCCGCCAGGAAGGAGAAAGATCTCCCACCCGCCGTGGAGCGGCGGGTGCGAGGGACGGCAGCAAGTGCGAGGCCAGCGGAGCGGAGGGGGCGGGTGGGGACGTAGAAGCTGAGGCGTCTGTTGAGGTATTCCGGTCCCTTGTTGTGGAGGGCTTTGTGTGCGTGGGTGAGAAGACGGAAGGTGATCCTTTTGCTGACTGGGAGCCAATGCAGGTGTCTCAGGTGTGCGGAGATGTGGCTGTTGCGGGGTACGTCGAGGATGAGGCGGGCCGAGGCGTTTTGGATGCGTTGCAGGCGGTTTTGGAGTTTGGCTGTGGTCCCGGCGTAGAGGGTGTTGCCGTAGTCCAGGCGGCTCGTGACGAGGGCGTGGGTCACGGTTTTTCTGGTGTCGGCGGGGATCCAGCGGAAGATCTTACGGAGCATGCGGAGAGTGAGGAAGCAGGCGGAGGACACGGCGTTGACTTGCTTGGTCATGGTGAGAAGAGGGTCCAAGATGAAGCCGAGGTTGCGGGCGTGGTCTAAGGGGGTCGGTGCGGTGCCGAGGGCCGTGGGCCACCAGGAGTCGTCCCAGGCGGACGGGGTGTTGCTGAGGATGAGGACTTCCGTTTTTTCAGAGTTCAGTTTTTGGCGGCTGAGCCTCATCCAATCTGCGACGTCCTTCATACCCTCTTGTAGGTTGGTCTTGGCGCTGGCGGGGTCCTTGGTGAGGGAGAGTACAAGTTGGGTGTCGTCGGCGTAGGAGGTGATGATGATGTCGTGCTTGCGTACGATGTCGGCGAGGGGGCTCATGTAGACATTGAAGAGTGTCGGGCTGAGCGATGAGCCTTGAGGTACGCCGCAGATGATCTTGGTGGGTTCTGAGCGAAACGGAGGGAGGTAAACTCTTTGGGAGCGGTTAGCGAGGAAGGAGGCGATCCAGTCCAGGGCCTGGCCTTGGATCCCGGTGGAGCGTAGGCGGGTGATTAGGGTGCGGTGACAGACGGTGTCAAAGGCAGCCGAGAGGTCGAGGAGAATGAGGGCGACTGTTTCACCGTTGTCCATCAGGGTTCTGATGTCGTCTGTGACTGAGATGAGGGCGGTTTCCGTGCTGTGGTTGGTTCGGAATCCGGTTTGTGAAGGGTCGAGCAGGTTGTTGTCTTCCAGGAAGGTGGTCAGCTGTTTGTTGACGGTCTTTTCTATTACCTTGGCTGGGAAAGGTAGAAGAGAGATGGGGCGGAAGTTTTTCAGGTCGCTTGGGTCAGCCGTAGGTTTCTTTAGTAGGGCGTTGACTTCAGCGTGCTTCCAGCATTCGGGGAAGGTAGCAGAAGAAAAAGAAGAGTTGATGACGGTCTGGAGGTGCGGGGCGATGATGTCGTCGGCTTTGTTAAAGATGAAGTGCGGGCAGGGGTCCGAAGGGGCGCCGGAGTGGATAGAGTTCATGATGGATTTGGTTTCTTCCGTGTTGATGTGGGTCCAGTTGTTGAGGGTGATGTCCGGGGAAGCGGGTTCAGTGGTGTATGGTTGGGTCTGGTGTCCGAAGCTGTCGTGGAGGTCGCTGATCTTGCGATGGAAGAAAGTGGCGAGGGATTCGCACAAATCCTGTGAGGGCGTGACGGCGTTGGCGCTGGCGCTTGGGTTGGAGAACTCTTTGACGATGCTGAAGAGTTCTCTGCTGTTGTGGCTGTTTTTGTCTAGTCTGTCGGTGAAAAAGTTCCTTTTGGCAGTGCGGATCAGGTGGTGGTGTTCGCGTGTAGCGTTCTTGAGGGCGGTCATGTTGTCAGCGGTGTGGTCCTTGCGCCAGGCCTTCTCAAGGGCACAACAAGTTTTCTTTGATTCTTTGAGGGTGTCAGAGAACCAGAGAGGTTTTTTGGTGTTGGTCTGTCGATGCGTGCGTTTGAGGGGAGCAAGGTTGTCAGCGCAGTTGGAGATCCAGTTTGTAAGGTTGAGAGCTGCGTCGTTGGGGTCGGTGGTGAGGGTGGGTTGGTTGGCGGCGAGAGCGGAGAAGAGTTGCTCTTCAGGGATCTTGTTCCACTGTCGATGAGGGATGGGTTGAGTGCGGAAGTGGGAGGTCTCGCGTCGGAATGTGAAGTGGACGCAGCTGTGGTCGGTCCAGTGTAGGGCAGAGGTGTGGCTGAAGAAGACGTGTTTGCTGGCGGAGAAGATAGGGTTGAGCGTGTGTCCGGCGATGTGGGTGGCGGTGTTCACCAGTTGTTTGAGGCCGAGGTTGGCGAGGTTGTCGAGCAGGGTGGTGGTGTTGGGGTCGTTGTTTTGTTCCAGATGGAAGTTGAGGTCGCCTAGGAGGATGTAGTCCGGTGAGGCGAGGGCGTGCGGGGAGATGAAGTCGGCGATGGCGTCGCTGAAAGAGGCGCGAGGTCCGGGAGGACGGTAGACGAGGGATCCTCTGAGGGTGGTCCTTGGGTCGGTGCGAATCTGAAAATGCAGGTGTTCAGCGGCGAGGGGGGGGTCTTCGGTGGAGGTGGTGACGCTGATGGAGTCTTTGAAGATGATGGCGACACCTCCTCCTACTTGGTTGGTGCGGTCTTTTCTGGAGATCTTGTAGCCTTCGGGGATGGCGGGTAGCGATGTCTGGAGCAGAGGAGGCGTTCATCCATGTCTCCGTGATGAAGGCGACGTCCGGGGCTGTGGAGTCCAGGAGGTCCCAAAGTTCAACGGCGTGCTTGTGGACGGAACGAGCGTTGATCAGGATGCACTTGAGGTGGTTGATGGCGCGTGGGCTTGTGGTCGTGGTAGTTGCGTGGTGGAAGATGCGTTTGCAGGAGTTGCAGGCGAAGGGTCCATGGGTGCGTTTGGGGTGAGCTAGGAAGCAGGTTTTTGAGCGCCCTGGGTTGAGGGCGTGGAGGGTGGTGGGGTCGTAGCGGATCAGCGGGGCTTGGGGGAGCTGGGGACCAGGGGTCGTGGCGCTGGGCGCGGGCCAGGCGCGGACGGGCGCAGACGGGCTTGCCTCTGGCGCGCCTCCGGCGCGCCAGCGGCGTGCCCGCTGCGCAGTCGCGCAGCGGCCGCCATAAGAGGTAGGAGGGGGGGGAGGGGTCAGCTGGGGGCGAATGGGAGCTGGGGGGCGGGGGCGTGCAGGAGGTCGCGGCGGGAAAGCGCGAGGGAGGGGGGGGACAGGTAGAGTGAGAGGAGCTGGGGGAGGGGGTTTAGGGTGGAGGAGGGTGAGTGTTAGGAGGTTTGGAGATTAGGGAGAGAGATAGGAGTAGGGTTGTGAAGATAGGGGAGGGGGGGTTGTAGAGGTGGGTGAGGGAGAGAGGTAGAGTGAGAGGATAGGGAGATAGGTAGTAGAGGGGGTGGCGGGAGGGGGGGAGAGATAGAGAAATAGATAGAGAAAATAGATAGAGAAGTCGATAGATAGGGAAATAGATAGATAGACAGATAGGTAGGTAGGAGGAGGTGGAGAGTGGGGGAGTTAGATAGTGAGATAGGGAGCTAGAGAGATAGGAAGATAGGAGGAGTGATGGAGGTAGATAGCGAACGGGTTAGCTAGGGGTGAGAGAGGGGGAGGCGAGTGAGGGAGGGGGATGAGGAAGGAGCAGGAGGGCAGGCTCGGGGGAAGAAGACGGAGGAGGTAGAAGAGCCGAAGACAGGAGAACAGAAGACAGAAGAACAGAAGACAGAAGAACAGAAGACCGGAAGAGCAGAAGACAGAAGAATAGAAGAACAGAAGAACAGAAGACAGAAGCACAGAAGATCGGAAGAGCAGAAGAACAGAGAAGAACACAGAAGAACCGAGAAGAAGAACACAGAAGCACCGAGAAGAACAGAGAAGAAGAACACAGAAGACCGGAAGAACACAGAAGAACAGAAGGGAAGAACAGAAGAACAGAAGAGAAGAACAGAAGAACACAGAAGAAGATTGCAGAGGGGGGGCGAGGAGGAAGAGACAGAGAGGAGGAAAAGAAGCAGGAGCAGGAGAGAAGGTGAGTGGCGCGGGGCAGGGCGAGGGGCTGGGAGGAGGGGGGTACTTACAGTTAGGTGGGTCTCAGGAACACAGGAACTCGGGAACTTGGAGGAGCTGCAGCGGCAGGGGGAGCGACCTACCCTTGGGTCAAGGGTCGCTACCACTGTCGCGCAGCGGCCGCCATAAGAGGTAGGAGGGGGGGGGAGGGGTCAGCTGGGGGCGAATGGGAGCTGGGGGGCGGGGGCGTGCAGGAGGTCGCGGCGGGAAAGCGCGAGGGAGGGGGGGGACAGGTAGAGTGAGAGGAGCTGGGGGAGGGGGTTTAGGGTGGAGGAGGGTGAGTGTTAGGAGGTTTGGAGATTAGGGAGAGAGATAGGAGTAGGGTTGTGAAGATAGGGGAGGGGGGGTTGTAGAGGTGGGTGAGGGAGAGAGGTAGAGTGAGAGGATAGGGAGATAGGTAGTAGAGGGGGTGGCGGGAGGGGGGGAGAGATAGAGAAATAGATAGAGAAAATAGATAGAGAAGTCGATAGATAGGGAAATAGATAGATAGACAGATAGGTAGGTAGGAGGAGGTGGAGAGTGGGGGAGTTAGATAGTGAGATAGGGAGCTAGAGAGATAGGAAGATAGGAGGAGTGAGGGAGGTAGATAGCGAACGGGTTAGCTAGGGGTGAGAGAGGGGGAGGCGAGTGAGGGAGGGGGATGAGGAAGGAGCAGGAGGGCAGGCTCGGGGGAAGAAGACGGAGGAGGTAGAAGAGCCGAAGACAGGAGAACAGAAGACAGAAGAACAGAAGACAGAAGAACAGAAGACCGGAAGAGCAGAAGACAGAAGAACAGAAGAACAGAAGACAGAAGCACAGAAGATCGGAAGAGCAGAAGAACAGAGAAGAACACAGAAGAACCGAGAAGAAGAACACAGAAGCACCGAGAAGAACAGAGAAGAAGAACACAGAAGACCGGAAGAACACAGAAGAACAGAAGGGAAGAACAGAAGAACAGAAGAGAAGAACAGAAGAACACAGAAGAAGATTGCAGAGGGGGGGCGAGGAGGAAGAGACAGAGAGGAGGAAAAGAAGCAGGAGCAGGAGAGAAGGTGAGTGGCGCGGGGCAGGGCGAGGGGCTGGGAGGAGGGGGGTACTTACAGTTAGGTGGGTCTCAGGAACACAGGAACTCGGGAACTTGGAGGAGCTGCAGCGGCAGGGGGAGCGACCTGCCCTTGGGTCAAGGGTCGCTACCACTGTCGCGCAGCGGCCGCCATAAGAGGTAGGAGGGGGGGGAGGGGTCAGCTGGGGGCGAATGGGAGCTGGGGGGCGGGGGCGTGCAGGAGGTCGCGGCGGGAAAGCGCGAGGGAGGGGGGGGGACAGGTAGAGTGAGAGGAGCTGGGGGAGGGGGTTTAGGGTGGAGGAGGGTGAGTGTTAGGAGGTTTGGAGATTAGGGAGAGAGATAGGAGTAGGGTTGTGAAGATAGGGGAGGGGGGGTTGTAGAGGTGGGTGAGGGAGAGAGGTAGAGTGAGAGGATAGGGAGATAGGTAGTAGAGGGGGTGGCGGGAGGGGGGGAGAGATAGAGAAATAGATAGAGAAAATAGATAGAGAAGTCGATAGATAGGGAAATAGATAGATAGACAGATAGGTAGGTAGGAGGAGGTGGAGAGTGGGGGAGTTAGATAGTGAGATAGGGAGCTAGAGAGATAGGAAGATAGGAGGAGTGAGGGAGGTAGATAGCGAACGGGTTAGCTAGGGGTGAGAGAGGGGGAGGCGAGTGAGGGAGGGGGATGAGGAAGGAGCAGGAGGGCAGGCTCGGGGGAAGAAGACGGAGGAGGTAGAAGAGCCGAAGACAGGAGAACAGAAGACAGAAGAACAGAAGACAGAAGAACAGAAGACCGGAAGAGCAGAAGACAGAAGAACAGAAGAACAGAAGAACAGAAGACAGAAGCACAGAGGATCGGAAGAGCAGAAGAACAGAGAAGAACACAGAAGAACCGAGAAGAAGAACACAGAAGCACCGAGAAGAACACAGAAGACCGGAAGAACACAGAAGAACAGAAGGGAAGAACAGAAGAACAGAAGAGAAGAACAGAAGAACACAGAAGAAGATTGCAGAGGGGGGGCGAGGAGGAAGAGACAGAGAGGAGGAAAAGAAGCAGGAGCAGGAGAGAAGGTGAGTGGCGCGGGGCAGGGCGAGGGGCTGGGAGGAGGGGGGTACTTACAGTTAGGTGGGTCTCAGGAACACAGGAACTCGGGAACTTGGAGGAGCTGCAGCGGCAGGGGGAGCGACCTACCCTTGGGTCAAGGGTCGCTACCACTGTCGCGCAGCGGCCGCCATAAGAGGTAGGAGGGGGGGGAGGGGTCAGCTGGGGGCGAATGGGAGCTGGGGGGCGGGGGCGTGCAGGAGGTCGCGGCGGGAAAGCGCGAGGGAGGGGGGGGACAGGTAGAGTGAGAGGAGCTGGGGGAGGGGGTTTAGGGTGGAGGAGGGTGAGTGTTAGGAGGTTTGGAGATTAGGGAGAGAGATAGGAGTAGGGTTGTGAAGATAGGGGAGGGGGGGTTGTAGAGGTGGGTGAGGGAGAGAGGTAGAGTGAGAGGATAGGGAGATAGGTAGTAGAGGGGGTGGCGGGAGGGGGGGAGGGATAGAGAAATAGATAGAGAAAATAGATAGAGAAGTCGATAGATAGGGAAATAGATAGATAGACAGATAGGTAGGTAGGAGGAGGTGGAGAGTGGGGGAGTTAGATAGTGAGATAGGGAGCTAGAGAGATAGGAAGATAGGAGGAGTGAGGGAGGTAGATAGCGAACGGGTTAGCTAGGGGTGAGAGAGGGGGAGGCGAGTGAGGGAGGGGGATGAGGAAGGAGCAGGAGGGCAGGCTCGGGGGAAGAAGACGGAGGAGGTAGAAGAGCCGAAGACAGGAGAACAGAAGACAGAAGAACAGAAGACAGAAGAACAGAAGACCGGAAGAGCAGAAGACAGAAGAACAGAAGAACAGAAGAACAGAAGAACAGAAGACAGAAGCACAGAAGATCGGAAGAGCAGAAGAACAGAGAAGAACACAGAAGAACCGAGAAGAAGAACACAGAAGCACCGAGAAGAACAGAGAAGAAGAACACAGAAGACCGGAAGAACACAGAAGAACAGAAGGGAAGAACAGAAGAACAGAAGAGAAGAACAGAAGAACACAGAAGAAGATTGCAGAGGGGGGGCGAGGAGGAAGAGACAGAGAGGAGGAAAAGAAGCAGGAGCAGGAGAGAAGGTGAGTGGCGCGGGGCAGGGCGAGGGGCTGGGAGGAGGGGGGTACTTACAGTTAGGTGGGTCTCAGGAACACAGGAACTCGGGAACTTGGAGGAGCTGCAGCGGCAGGGGGAGCGACCTACCCTTGGGTCAAGGGTCGCTACCACAGTCGCGCAGCGGCCGCCATAAGAGGTAGGAGGGGGGGGGAGGGGTCAGCTGGGGGCGAATGGGAGCTGGGGGGCGGGGGCGTGCAGGAGGTCGCGGCGGGAAAGCGCGAGGGAGGGGGGGGGACAGGTAGAGTGAGAGGAGCTGGGGGAGGGGGTTTAGGGTGGAGGAGGGTGAGTGTTAGGAGGTTTGGAGATTAGGGAGAGAGATAGGAGTAGGGTTGTGAAGATAGGGGGGGGGTTGTAGAGGTGGGTGAGGGAGAGAGGTAGAGTGAGAGGATAGGGAGATAGGTAGTAGAGGGGGTGGCGGGAGGGGGGGAGAGATAGAGAAATAGATAGAGAAAATAGATAGAGAAGTCGATAGATAGGGAAATAGATAGATAGACAGATAGGTAGGTAGGAGGAGGTGGAGAGTGGGGGAGTTAGATAGTGAGATAGGGAGCTAGAGAGATAGGAAGATAGGAGGAGTGAGGGAGGTAGATAGCGAACGGGTTAGCTAGGGGTGAGAGAGGGGGAGGCGAGTGAGGGAGGGGGATGAGGAAGGAGCAGGAGGGCAGGCTCGGGGGAAGAAGACGGAGGAGGTAGAAGAGCCGAAGACAGGAGAACAGAAGACAGAAGAACAGAAGACAGAAGAACAGAAGACCGGAAGAGCAGAAGACAGAAGAACAGAAGAACAGAAGAACAGAAGACAGAAGCACAGAAGATCGGAAGAGCAGAAGAACAGAGAAGAACACAGAAGAACCGAGAAGAAGAACACAGAAGCACCGAGAAGAACAGAGAAGAAGAACACAGAAGACCGGAAGAACACAGAAGAACAGAAGGGAAGAACAGAAGAACAGAAGAGAAGAACAGAAGAACACAGAAGAAGATTGCAGAGGGGGGGCGAGGAGGAAGAGACAGAGAGGAGGAAAAGAAGCAGGAGCAGGAGAGAAGGTGAGTGGCGCGGGGCAGGGCGAGGGGCTGGGAGGAGGGGGGTACTTACAGTTAGGTGGGTCTCAGGAACACAGGAACTCGGGAACTTGGAGGAGCTGCAGCGGCAGGGGGAGCGACCTACCCTTGGGTCCTGTCAAGCACCGCTCCGCTGGGCCCTTCCTGTCAAGCACCGCTCCGCTGGGCCCTTCATCTCAAGCACCGCTCCGCTGGGCCCTTCCTGTCAAGCACCGCTCCGCTTGGGCCCTTCCTGTCAAGCACCGCTCCGCTGGGCCCTTCATCTCAAGCACCGCTCCGCCGGGCCCTTCCTGTCAAGCACCGCTCCGCTGGGCCCTTCCTGTCAAGCACCGCTCCGCTGGGCACCGCCGTCTCAAGCACCGCTGGCCCATTGGCAGTGCCGGTTCTGTGTCGAGCAGGGCTTGACGAAGCACTGTGGCCACCATGCCTCCTCCATTACCAGTGGAGTCGGTAGTCCATCTGATGGACTGTGGCTTTGCACTCCCCAGAATGGAACAGTGGGCAACCCACCCACTGTAGAGACTTGAGAGACTGTGGCTTTGCACTCCCCAGAATGGAACAGTGGGCAACCACCCACTGTAGAGACTTGAGAGACTGTGGCTTTGCACTCCCAGAATGGAACAGTGGGCAACCCACCCACTGTAGAGACTTGAGAGACTGTGGCTTTGCACTCCCCAGGATGGTACAGTGGGCATGGAGGCCCCTCGTGGATCTGGCATCGTGGACTCATGTGGCTGAGGTGCCCCCCCTTCCCTTCCCCCTGAGGTGCCTGTAGTTTTATCATCTGATGCCCCAGCAGTGTTCTCTCCAATGGTATCTGGTCTCGTGTGTGGGCTTTGCCCATGTGTTTGTGCACATTGGCCCACGGACTATGGAACTTTGCCAAAATGTGCAGGACTTATTGCCTATGTATATATTTTTCACTATGTTCATTCTTTAATATGTATATTTCATATTGCATATTTCCCATTACTTCAATTGAGCTATAATATACTTAAATTTTAAAGATCATTTTAATTTTGTCTTTGCATTATTCCGTGGGGTTTGGGGGGTGTAACTCTGACTTGTTGCTCTGCATTGGTGTGTAGGTATTTGGGGTGGGGGGGTGGGTGCATTGCATATGTGTGTGACCGTAACCTTTCCTCCTCCCTCCTCCCCTGTGTCGTAGGTGCAGTACTCACCGTTGTCGTCTGCGCCGGCGTTTGTACTCCTGGTAGATGAGCAGGTAGACAATAGCTGGTAGGATGTTTAATTCGGGTTCCATGCTGTCCTCCTTCCTCGTGGAGTGTATAGAGGTGAGCGTTTTCCCGTTCGTACTCTGTTTCCGCCGTGTTTTTATCGGCGGGGCTCCCGCCCCGGAAAAGGTGGCGGATTGGTGAGTTGTGATAGGGTGGGCGGTACATTGTCTGCCGCCTGCCTGTTGGCAATCCCCTAGGGTTTGAGTGTATGTATGCTGGGGACAAAATTTATCATCCTCCATGTAGCCACTTACGACTGTGCAGCAGCGGAGTATCGATGTTTTGTGCCTGTTGCAGGTTGTGCTGAGCCATCAGTGTACATGACTCTTTGATATTGAACAATAGGCAGTATATTTGCTGGAACTAGGTATTCTAGTTCATATTGCAAAAATTCTTGAATTTGTAATTTTGGGTCAAAAATTTAGTCAACATCAGTGGCTGTCAAAGACGTTGCCCATTGAATCCAACGTGGATGCAATGCTTTAGCGTTTGGAACGCTAGCTTTAGTAAGAGCCTCAAGGGCTGGAATTGAAAACACAACAATAATGCGT
This sequence comes from Pleurodeles waltl, assembly GCF_031143425.1. Lineage (NCBI taxonomy): Eukaryota > Metazoa > Chordata > Amphibia > Caudata > Salamandridae > Pleurodeles > Pleurodeles waltl. Next base: position 14,415,325 of record NC_090444.1, on the reverse strand, counting down.
TTTCCCTGGGCTAGTGGTCTTTCTTTAATGACAGCCATCTGAACAGCAGTGAGAATATTCTCAGTGGGAACAAAACGTTGTTCTGATGCTGAATACAAATTTGATTTGTAAGCAATTGGGACTGTCTCACCCTCATTGAAAGTTACATAGGTGAAATCAATGGCACCAGCAATTACTCTGATGACCAGATGTTTTTTGTTGTCCCTTGTGTGTAGGTGTTGTGCTGCAAGCATGTCTGTTTGCAAAGCTCTGAGAATGCATGTGTGTTCGACTATCCAAAATTTACTTGAAAAGTCAGGACGTATTAAGTCATATAATGGTTTTATACGTGATGCGTAATCTGGAATGTAAATTCTGCCAAAATAGGGATTGGAGCTTTTTTTATTGTATTTGGAAGTTGCAACTGCATGCATTTTTCCAAAAATTGTGGAGCTAGGCTCTCTCTTTCACTTGATAGCTCATATCCCAAAAACAGGACGCTTAGGAAGGCTATTTTTGCTTTCTTGAAATTTAATTTGTAGCTGAACTCAGCAAATCCCACATAAATGCAGGCTACCTGACTTAAATGTTGCAGTTATTCATCATCCGAGAGATAAATATCATTGACATAGGACAATGCTTCAGGGTCAGTGTTGTGCAATGTTGAAGTCACACGAGCAGCGAACAGTCCTAGACTGTTCTTGTGCCCCTGGGGTAAACAACAGTATTTTTTCTGAGAACCTAGTGCACTGAAACTTGTTAAGTCTCTACTCTCAGGCACTATGGGGGTCATTCTGACCTCTGCGGTAAAAGGCGCTTACCGCCGGTCAGAAGACCGCCATAACGCCGCCGTGGCTGCGGTAAACCGCCACGGTCATTCTGACCCGCAACTTGAAAACCGCCAAAAACCCGACATCCACAAAAGTCCGCCACACCAAAGGTCAGCGAAAAAATGGCGATGACCAAACCTCCACCGTCACGCCAACAGAAATACGCCCATGCCATTACGACCGACGAATCCACGCGGCGGTCTTTCAACCGCGGTATTCCATTGGCGGTACACACCGCCGCGGTCAAAATACACACACCCTTACAAAACACAACCACATTGGACAATTTGAAATACACACACCTGATACACATACAAACAACACTCCCACACACCCAATACAATATAAAACACACACCCACATCACCCACAAACCCTTACGACCACAATTGCGACTGAAGGACAGAGAGAGACAGCACTGCTTAGAGTAGACCATCACACAGAGGCAAATCACAACATCACCCACACAATTACCACGCACAAAACACCATACACCACCACACACATCACACTCTACAACACATACAACATCCCTCACCTCATCCATACCACCCCATGGCACCCCAAAGACACCCCAGGTTCTCTGACACTGAACTCAGGGTCATGGTGGAGGAAATAGTTCGTGTAGAGCCCCAGCTCTTCGGGGCACAGGTGCAGCACACCACAATTGCTAGGAAGATGGAGCTATGGCAAAGGATAGTGGACAGGGTGAACGCGGTGGGACAGCATCCACGCAATCGGGATGACATAAGGAAGCGCTGGAACGACCTACGGGGGAAGGTGTGTTCCATGGTATCAAGGCACAACATTGCGGTGCAGAAGACTGGCGGCGGACCCCCACCTACTCCCCCAGAATTTACAGCATGGGAGGAGGAAGTCTTGCACATCCTGCATCCTGAGGGCCTCGCAGGAGTAGGGGGAGGAATGGACTCTGGTAAGTCAAATCTTAACTACTTCTTCCCACCCCCACCCCACCTGCATGCCAGCACATACCCCCACCCTCACCCCCACCCCCATCATACCCCCTGATGTCATCCCACTGTCCCACATTGTAACCCTGTCCAACCTTTAACTGCCCCTGCTCCATCCTTCCACAGGCATATGGACAATGCACCTGTGAGACTGAGAACTGGACTCTGCCATGGACATTACTCCACCCCCACCCATCACCGTTTTACAATCATGTACCTATATGTAGCACTTGAAATAAATCACTTATTGCATTTAAAAAATCAGGAGTCTGCTTGTATTCTTAACAAATGTATTACACATAACGGTGCAATAATGTTCAGTTACATTGTGATGACAACATACCAATGTCAATAAGCTTTAGTCCATGGGCAAACAAAGCAGAAGTCACGCAGTGGGTCATACAGCTCTGAAAAGGGAAGGGAAAGTCACAAATCAGTTAAAAGGAACTGGGGGGAAACACAGACAGTAGAGACGCAGGAGGCCTTAAGTAAATGTAAAATGGCGTGGGTGATTCTTACCTGTGTGCTACTGAAAATATTGTTGTATGACTGTATACCTGTTGTCCGTGTCGTCCCCGGCGTCTTCCTCCTCTTCACTCTCCACAGGCTCCACAGCTGCTACAACACCACCATCTGGACCATCCTCCTGCAGAAAAGGCACCTGCCGTCGCAAAGCAAGATTGTGAAGCATACAGCAGGCCACGATGATATGGCACACCTTCTTTGGTGAGTACATTAGGGATCCACCTGTCATATGCAGGCACCTAAACCTGGCCTTCAGGAGCCCGAAGGTCCTTTCTATGATCCTCCTAGTTCGCCCATGGGCCTCATTGTACCGTTCCTCTGCCCTGGTCCGGGGATTCCTCACTGGGGTCAGTAGCCACGACAGGTTGGGGTAACCAGAGTCACCTATTAGCCACACACGGTGTCTCTGTAGCTGTTCCATCACATAAGGGATGCTGCTATTTCGCATGATGTACGCGTCATGCACAGACCCAGGGAACTTGGCATTTACATGGGAGATGTACTGGTCAGCCAAACAGACCACCTGGACATTCATCGAATGATAACTTTTTCTGTTTCTGTACACCTGCTCACTTTCTTTGGGGGGAACCAAAGCCACATGGGTGCCATCAATGGCACCAATGATGTTGGGAATATGTCCAAGGGCATAGAAATCACCCTTCACTGTAGCCAAATCGCCCACCTCAGGGAACACAATGTAGCTCTGCATGTATTTCATCAGGGCAGACAACACTCTGGACAAAACCTTAGAAAACATAGGCTGAGACATCCCTGATGACATGGCCACTGTTGTCTGAAAAGACCCACTTGCCAAAAAATGGAGTACTGACAGAACCTGCACCAGAGGGGGAATCCCTGTGGGTTGGCGGATGGGGGACATCAGGTCTGGCTCCAGCTGGGCACACAGTTCATGTATAGTGGCTCTGTCAAGCCTGTATCTAAGTATGATATGTCGTTCTTCCATTGTCGACAGGTCCACCAGCGGTCGGTACACGGGAGGATTCATCCTTCTCCTCGCAAGTCCCAGCGGACGGTGCCTAGGAAGGACAACATGGAGCACAGAGTCAAGCAACCCACAGGTACGTAACCACAGCTTGCACAGTACACGATTCGCTATGCATTGAAAGGCTTGTATGAGTGGCAATGCTAGGCCTGTGTGACGCAGTAGAAATTATGCCATGTGGGCCTTTGAAATGGCGGCTGCCTGACCTGTGAAGTGTGACAATGGGATGTGAGGTCAATGCGCTGGCGTGGCACACCGTGGCGGTAGGCGGTCAAAGACCGCGGTGCAAAGCCGCATTGGTTAACATTGCACCCTATGGGTTTCAGGAGCCAATGACGATGTGCGCCAGCGGTCGCGGTACGCACCGCCGCGGTACGCACCGCCGCGGGCGTGACCGCCATTTTCTATCTGATTAATCACTCGAGACCTGATCATCCACAGGAGAGGACCTATACTGCAAGTGCTGCTGTGACCTCGGTCTGGAAGATACAATGGCTGCTGCGACTGGGGAAAGGGCCCCTGCCTTCACTTCAGAAGAATTGGAGAAACTTGTTGATGGGGTCCTCCCCCAGTATGCGCTACTCTATGGTCCTCCAGACCAACAGGTTAGTACACAGGGTGCACGTTGTATGGGCTATGCCTGTGTTGAGTGGGGTGGATGTAAGATGGTGGGGAGGTGAGCGAATGAGGAGTGCAACGCACGACAGATGAGAGCATGTGCCACATGGCAAGGTTGGTGAGGGGGGGCCACTCACATTGACCATGCAGAAAAGTGATGATATTTCCTTTCCCACCCTGTACATGTCACATAGGTCAGCGCCCATCAGAAGATCGAAATTTGGCGTGCCATCGCCAAGGACGTCCGGGCCCTGGGGGTCCACAACAGACAGGGCACCCACTGCCGAAAGAGGTGGGAGGACATCCGCCGCGGGACCAGAAAGACCGCCGAGGCTCTGCTGGGGATGGCCTCCCAACGTAGGAGGGGTGCCAGCCGCCAATTGACCCCCCTGATGTTCCGGATCCTGGCGGTGGCCTACCCCGATTTGGATGGGCGCGTGAGGACATCACAGCAGACACAAGGGGGTGAGTATCAGCACATTCTGCTATCTTTGCGCGCAGTGGAGGTGTCTGGGTGGGGGAGGAGGGCTGTGGCTATCTCTAGGCCAGGGCACTTTCTGTAGGCTAGGCCCCTCCGTTAGGCATGGCCCTGTGGCCCCGCCCCCCACCTCTGTAGGGTGCCAAGTACAGCTATCCATGGTCCGGCCTCACCTATGTGTGCATTTGTCGTCCATAGACCTGTAGGCCTAGTCACAATAACTGAGTAGTGTACCCCGATTGCGTGGCCTAGTGCTGGGGGCTTCTGTGTCTGTCCTCTCCGACAACGGTGTTGCCAATGCATGCACTCAACCTGTCTTCATTTCTCCCCCCCCCCATTTTCTTTGTCTTCCTGTTCATGTGTGCATTAGCATCATCAGGTGGAGGAGAAGTGGCATCGGCGCACGAGGGAGCTGCATCTCACATGGCCCCGGAGGGCCATGCAACCGACGCCGAGTACACCAGTGAGACGGAGGGCGAGGGGGGCTCAACAACGGGGACCCGTGGAGACGTCAGCGACACAGACACGTCCTCGGAAGGGAGCTCCCTTGCGGTGGCGGCAACATCCGTGCCCACCGCCACAACAGGTACAGCCGCCACCCAGCGCACCAGCTCCGCCCTCCTAGCAGCCCCTCAGCGTTCGCCCCGTGCCCGTTCGGCCAGGAAGCCGGCCATCTCCTTCGCCCCAGGCACCTCAGGCCCTGCCCCAGTTAGCCCTGCTGCCCTCAGTGAGGAGGTCATTGACCTCCTGAGGACCATCATTGTTGGGCAGTCTACCCTTTTGAATGCCATCCAGGGTGTAGAAAGGGAGGTGCATCGGAGCAATGCATACCTGGAGGGCATTCATTCGGGTCAGGCTGCCCATCAGCGATCGTTCAACGCTCTGGCCTCAGCACTGACGGCAGCCATTGTCCCTGTCTCCAGCCTCCCTCTTCAAACTCCGTCCACCCAGTCCCAGTCTCCTGTTCCTCTGCCTATCCCATCCACACCATCAGACCAGCCTGCACACACCTCAACACCCAAGGGCAGCTCATCCAGACATAAGCACCACAGATCACACAAGCATTCACCCAAGCAACATCCAGATGCAGACATGCCAACAGTCACTACCACCTCTGTGTCCCCCACCTCCTCGTCTCCCTCCTCCCTCCCTGTGACGTCTCCACTCACACCTGCATGCACACCACCATCAGCCAGTACGTCCATCACCAGCACACCCTCCAGTACAGTCCGCACACATGCAGTCACCACCCCCACTGCCATTTACACGTCCCCTGTGTCCTCTCCCAGTGTGTCTGTCACCCCCTCTTCCAAACCACACAAACGCAGTGTGAGAAAACAGGGCTGATTGCAGAGGCCCCCTAACTTTTTGCCCCCATTTTCCACTTTTTGCTGGTGTTTTCCTGACTCTGATGGTGCCCTGGGTACTGCTAACCAGTCCCAGGGCCCGTGCTCTGTGTAAAATGGATATGCAAATTAGGCTAATTATAATTGGCTAAGTTAACCTACCTATATGTCCCTAGTATATGGTAGGGCATGTAGGTTTAGGGACCACAGCATAGGTGGTGCACCCATAGGTGCACTGCTGAGGTGCCCAGTGTCATTTTAAAGGCAGGCCTGCCTTGCTGGCTGCTTTTAAATTAAAGTTATATGCAAATTCGACTTTGGAATTAAAAGTAGTTCCAAAGTCTTAAATTACCTTATTTTTACATATAAGTCACCCCTAAGGTGTGCCCTATGTGCCCCTAGGGCTGGGTGCCATGTAACTATAAGCAGGGACTTTATAAAAATAGTTTTATAAGCCCTGGTGAGGTAAAAACAGCCAAATTCGTTTTTCCCTCATTGTAGTAAATGGCCTTAATAGGCTAGAATGGGGAGACTTTGTTTTAAATTTTAAAGTCTCCTTAAATGATGCATATCAATAATTTGGTATCAAATTAATTGTTGTAATAAATCCCACAACTCCCAGTTGTTGGATTTAATATAACTTGTTCAGGTAAAGAGTTTTAGACTTTACCTAAAAAGTTGCCAATTTCAGCCCTGCATTGTTTTTGCTGCTGTGCTCTGATTGGCCAGCCTGTAGCAGCTTAGCCAAGCTGCCTTGATGAGGTGTGAAGTGGCCTGGCTTCACACAAAGGAATGTGCCTGTGGGAGGGAATCTCCCCTCAGCAGATGGTGAGGCAGGAAGGGGGAGGGCTGCCAAACTGGTCTTCAAAGGCAGAGAAGGACATTTGGAGCAACCAGCAACACCCCCACATCCTGCAACCCCAGACAACTAGGTGCCCCCTTGATTAGATTAGGAGAGGGCAGGAGAGGGGTGTGTTTATGATTTTTAGCCACACCAGTGGGTGGGCTCAGCCAGATGTAACCTCCAAAAATCAGATTCAGCCGTGATGGATTTTTAGAGAATGTTGCCCACTGGGATGGATTTTTGCCACACTTCCCAGGAAGTGGTCATCTCAGGGGGAAGTACCCTGCCCCTGATTGGAGAACCAGGACCCCCCTGCTTTTGACCCAGGAGCAAGGATAAAACTGGCAGACCTGCACCCACACCTCAGATCCCCATCAGATTCCAACAAGGAAGAACTAAAGGAGAAGAAGGACTGCCCTGCTGGACCCCTGGCCTGCACCTGGAACCTGCACTCAGAAGGACTGCACCAGCTGCACACTTGGGCTTCACCACAAGAAGGACTTTGCCTGGCTTCAACTGGTTCAAGGAGGGACTCCCTGTTTGCTACAGGTGAAAAATTGCTAACCAGAGTCCCCTGCACCAACTCCTGAAGAAAGCGACCAGCTGACCACTGCCCAGTGGCCAAAAAGGAGTTTGTGCCAGGTGCATTCTGGGAGTTGTAGTCCGCACCCCCCCAAGGACCATCTCAGAACTTCTGGACCCTTGGGGTGAGCTGTGGACCCCAAAAGAACCTTAAAAGGACATCTGGGTGAAGCCCCAGAAGTTTGGAGAAGTTTGGAGAATTTTTGGAAAAAAGCTCCATAGAGGGACCGACCCGCCGCGGCAACTCTAGCCGGCTTGCCTCAATCGCGACCCGGCCTGATTTGCTGGTTCGTCCCGGTAAAGAAAAATCTCCGAAAAAGAGACTAAGTCCGAAGGTAAAAAGTTGACCGGGACCTCCCAGCCATCGTATCCGAGAAGGGCTCCATGGACGTCGGATCAAGATCCAGGTTTACCCCGGTCGAAGGATTTTCACCTCGAAAAAACGACTAAGTCCGATGTAAAAATCTCCACCGAGGATTCCAGCATCGCGTATCCGGAGAAGGGCTCCAGGAGGTCGGATAGGACTGGCAGGTTCGTCCCGCTGAAGAAAATCTTCAAAATAAAGACTAAGGGGGTCATTACGACCCTGGCGGAACAAGTCCGCCAGGGCCGTGGGACGCGGTGGCACCGCCGACAGGCCGGCGGTGCCCCGCGGGGCATTCTGACCGCGGCGGCTTAGCCGCGGTCAGTAAAGGGAAACCGGCGGTCTCCCGCCGGTTTCACGCTGCCCCAAAGGAATCCTCCAAGCCGGCGCAGCATGCTGCGCCGGCATGGGGATTCCGACTCCCCCTCCCGCCATCCAGTTCCTGGCGGTTCTCCCGCCGGGAACCGGATGGCGGGAGGGGGAGTCGCGGGGCCCCTGGGGGCCCCTGCCGTGCCATGCCTATGGCATGGGCACGGCAGGGGCCCCCGTAAGAGGGCCCCTAAAAGTATTTCAGTGTCTGCAAAGCAGACACTGAAATACGCGACGGGTGCAACTGCACCCGTCGCACCTTCCCACTCCGCCGGCTCTATTACGAGCCGGCGTCATCGTGGGAAGGGAGTTTTCCCCTGGGCTGGCGGGCGGTCTTGTGAAGACCGCCCGCCAGCCCAGGGGAAAACTCGGAATACCCTCCGCGGTCTTACGACCGCGGAGCGGTATTTCGGAGGGGGGAAGCCTGGCGGGCGGCCTCCGCCGCCCGCCAGGCTCGGAATGAGGGCCTAAGTGTGAAGGTAAACTTTTAACCGAGGCCTCCCGCGACCTGTAGCCGAGCAGGGCTCCATCGCGGTCAGCCTGAAACTTTGACTTTGCCCCGGTCGAGGTGCAACTAGATGACCCGATTGGCGCTTTTTGTTTCTAAGCACTAGAAAAATAATAATTCTTTAAAAATTAATATCTCCGGTTCCCTTTATCTGATTTTATTCGTTTTTGTGTCATTTTAAAGATAAAAATATAAACTATTTTTATAAATTGGTTTTGGATTTTTAAACTGTTTCCTGTGTTTTATTTAATTACTGTTTTGTGATATTTGAATGCTTTACACACTGTCTCCTAAGTTAAGCCTTGACGCTCGTTGCCAAGCTACCAAGGGTTGAGCTGGGGTTAATTTACTGAGACCTAACTGGACCTAAGTGGAGGTTAGTGGCTTGTTGCTAGGTGTAGGTACCTACCTGCCCTTACCAATAACCCATTTTCCAACACGCAGGCAGCCACCCACCCAACAGCCATCCACCTCACGACAGCCTCCGTCACAAGCACCTGCACCCAAAGACAGCACACTTGACTCTCCTACCACCACATCCTCTTCCTCCACACCCATACCCACTACACCTACCCGTCCCTGTCTTTCAAAATTGCTTTTCCTTTCCAACCTTGACCTCTTTCCAACAACTGACCCACCCCCTCCATCTGGTAAGAGTCCAAAGAGCACCTCAGCCACCACCAGCCCTGCATCTACTAGGACCATAGTTCAGGGCTATTGGAGTCCACCAGCTCCTAGGGCAGGAACATCAGCCAGCAGCAAGGGGACAGCCAGCCCACCCCCTGGGAAGAGGACCAAAAAAACAAAGGGCCGGCGCGACAAGCCTGAGACGGCTGCCACCAAGGACAGTAGCCTTGCCCCGTCACCTGCCACATCAACAAAGGAAGGCAAGGGCCACAGAGCTTCAGAGAAGGAGGGCAAGGGCAGCAGGGCAGACAAGTCAGGCAGCAGGCGAGCTGACCAGGAGGGCCCCACCAGCCCCATTCCGGGTGTGACGGACGACACCCACGGGCCCAGGACTCCATCACAGGAGGGCCCCGCAACCGAAAGGTCGGATTGCGACCGAGCGGGAAGTATTGGCCAGGTCTGGTTCCCTAGAAACACAGGACAAGCACCGCTGAACAGGGCCCCGCCAAGACAAGCACCGCTGAACAGGGCCCCGCCAAGACAAGCACCGCTGAACAGGGGCCGCCGTGACAAGCACCGCTGAACCGGGGCTGCTGTGAGAAGCACCGCTGAACAGGGGCCGCCGTGACAAGCACTGCTGAACAGGGGCCCGCCAAGACAAGCACCGCTGAACAGGGGCCGCTGTGAGAAGCACCGCTGAACAGGGCCCCGCCAAGGCAAGCACCGCTGAACAGGGGCCGCTGTGAGAAGCACCGCTGAACAGGGGCCGCCGTGACAAGCACCGCTGAACAGGGCCCCGCCAAGACAAGCACGCTGAACAGGGGCCGCTGTGAGAAGCACCGCTGAACAGGGGCCGCCGTGACAAGCACCGCTGAACAGGGCCCCGCCAAGACAAGCACGCTGAACAGGGGCCGCCGTGAGAAGCACCGCTGAACAGGGCCCCGCCAAGGCAAGCACCGCTGAACAGGGGCCGCTGTGACAAGCACCGCTGAACAGGGACCGCCGTCTCAAGCACCGCTCCGCTGGGCCCTTCCTGTCAAGCACCGCTCCGCTAGGCCCTTCATCTCAAGCACCGCTCCGCTGGGCCCTTCCTGTCAAGCACCGCTCCGCTGGGCCCTTCCTGTCAAGCACTGCTCCGCTGGGCCCTTCCTGTCAAGAACCGCTCCGCTGGGCCCTTCATCTCAAGCACCGCTCTGCTGGGCCCTTCCTGTCAAGCACCGCTCCGCTGGGCCCTTTATCTCAAGCACCACTCCGCTGGGCCCTTACTGTCAAGCACCGCTCCGCTGGGCCCTTCCTGTCAAGCACCGCTCCGCTGGGCACCGCCGTCTCAAGCACCGCTGGCCCATTGGCAGTGCCGGTTCTGTGTCGAGCAGGGCTTGACGAAGCACTGTGGCCACCATGCCTCCTCCATTACCAGTGGAGTCGGTAGTCCATCTGATGGACTGTGGCTTTGCACTCCCCAGAATGGAACAGTGGGCAACCCACCCACTGTAGAGACTTGAGAGACTGTGGCTTTGCACTCCCCAGAATGGAACAGTGGGCAAGCCACCCACTGTAGAGACTTGAGAGACTGTGGCTTTGCACTCCCCAGAATGGAACAGTGGGCAACCCACCCACTGTAGAGACTTGAGAGACTGTGGCTTTGCACTCCCCAGGATGGTACAGTGGGCATGGAGGCCCCTCGTGGATCTGGTGTCGTGGACTCATGTGGCTGAGGTGCCACCCCTTCCCTTCCCCCTGAGGTGCCTGTAGTTTTATCATCTGATGCCCCAGCAGTGTTCTCTCCAATGGTATCTGGTCTCGTGTGTGGGCTTTGCCCATGTGTTTGTGCACATTGGCCCACGGACTATGGAACTTTGCCAAAATGTGCAGGACTTATTGCCTATGTATATATTTTTCACTATGTTCATTCTTTAATATGTATATTTCATATTGCATATTTCCCATTACTTCAATTGAGCTATAATATACTTAAATTTTAAAGATCATTTTACTTTTGTCTTTGCATTATTCCGTGGGGTTTGGGGGGGTGTAACTCTGACTTGTTGCTCTGCATTGGTGTGTAGGTATTTGGGGTGGGGGGGTGGGTGTATCGCGTATGTGTGTGACCGTAACCTTTCCTCCTCCCTCCTCCCCTGTGTCGTAGGTGCAGTACTCACCGTTGTCGTCTGCGCCGGCGTTCGTACTCCTGGTAGATGAGCAGGTAGACAATAGCTGGTAGGATGTTTAATTCGGGTTCCATGCTGTCCTCCTTCCTCGTGGAGTGTATAGAGGTGAGCGTTTTCCCGCTCGTACTCTGTTTCCGCCGTGTTTTTATCGGCGGGACTCCCGCCCCGGAAAAGGTGGCGGATTGGTGAGTTGTGATAGGGTGGGCGGTACATTGTCTGCCGCCTGCCTGTTGGCGGTGACCGCCGCGCTGTTTGTTTGTCCCGCCGTGGCGGTCGGATTGTTAAAGTGGTGGGCTGTGTTGGCGGTTCCCGCCAGGGTCAGAATTCCATTTTTTTGACCGCCTGCCTGTTGGCGGGTTGGCCGCCGCTTTATCACCGACCGCCATGGTTGGAATGACCCCCTATGTTTTGTCAGAAGAAACCATTGGAAATGTCCGTTTTTTTTTTTTTCTTTCCACACTTTGTTGTTCATGAGTGCTGTGCTATGTGAGTTCTGTATAGCGTATGTGCGTGTATGACTGTTTAAATGTATGTAGTCTATGACAATTCTGTGCGAATTGTCCGGTTTAGCTACTGGGAATAAGGTATTATTCATTGGTGAGACACAGGGTTAAATTATGCCCTGGTACTCCAGTTGTGTGAGGATTTCCCTCATGGGTGCTTTAGCATCATGTTTTATTGGATACTGGGGTTGTAGTTGGGGTTGATTTTTAATAGGAATTACATGAAAGGTGGTATCTTTATCCTGCCCTATGTGGTTGCGATACAATGCGGGTGCCTGCGGCAATGCCCAATCGATGGCGTAGGATTCTGCGAGCTCCTCTGGAACAAAGGGCGAGAAAGAAGGTTTGATGACATCTTCCCAATACGGGCAAGTACGGAAAAATTCAGCTGGCCAATCCCTTTCGGCCAGTAGAATATCATATATTTTTATGACGCAGTCCAAAAAGATTGCGTCAATTGTGCGTTCAATGTCTCCTAACTGTAACGTCACTTTGTACACCCTATCAGGCATGGAGACACGCATGTCCGCAGTTTCTACTTGTAGGAATTAATCAGTTGCTTTCACCTCCAGATACTCTAGAAGATTCCAGCAAACTGTTGTGACCTCTTCCGCACTGCCTAATAGCGCTAATGCCCCTGTCTTGTTCTTCAATAGAGCCCTCTTCTTGAGTGGCATGTCCGACTGCAACTGCTGCGACCTTTTTCTTTTTGAATTGGAGTTTTTGTTGGGGAAGTTTTTCTTCTTTTTTTAACAGAAACTTCTGTTGAGGGTTGTGATTCCTGTCTCGGTTTCACGTACTCAGTTGTTCGCTCTGACCGCCCACATCTCTCACTGCGTTTTTCCGGTGAGTCCTGAATGGAATGAGATTGGCGGGTATCAGTATATTGATATCTGTCAGGAGTTTTTATATTATCTCTATTTCTGAGATTATATCTATTCTGTGGGGTGTTCGTATGCAGAGATTTTCCCCTTTCTTTTTTAGATGTTTGTTGTTTTTTATCCCAGAGTTTCTTAATACCCTCAGGAGCTTGCTTGGTAGAATCTTTATTAGATTTACCCTGGAATCGTGGTTTTGTGGGTCTGGCCCCTAGACTATCTCAACCAATACTAGAGTAGGTCACTGCAATAATCTTTGGCAGCACACCTTCTTGATCCTGTGGAGGAATGTCCCGGAGCCGCATGCGCACCGCTAGTGCGACTACTTCCCTTTAAATTGCCCATTAGTTGCATCCCCAAGTCCATTGCCGGGGCAGCACCGTATTCGTCTTGAATTTGTTTCAACACTTCCAGTAAATTGGCAAGTATCGGTGTACCATGTGTGGTAGTATAGAGCATAGCAAATACTGTGCCCCAAGTATTAGAGTTATCTATAGTGGGAACCATCCCAAATGGCAAGCGCATAGTTAATATTCTATGCTCATTCTGAGGTCCCATATGGGGAAATACTGCTTCCAGTGTATTTATTTTTTGAGCTAACCAAAACAGAATTTCTTCCCGTTTGGCGGGTACCTTACCTATGATCGAATGTAGTCGCAGGATCAACGCCTGGTGTCACTGCATGTGGTTGCGCTGGTGCAGCACGTTCTGGGTTTGTGTTCAATGTTTGCATTACAAACTGTACTAATCATCTGTATATTGCCGTCAGCTCAGCATATAAGCGATGGACTTCAGCTGCCATTAAGTTCGCTGTGGCAGGGTGAGGTGTATAAGTGGCAAATAAAGGCCAGGTAGGACCATCATAACTTAGAGGACCTAACCTAACATGCAAAATTGTATTGGGGTAGGGCGCCATCAAACCAATTATTATGTTCTTGATAAGATAGAGTTATTTCTAGATATGCATATGCTCTGTATTGTGCAGGTATATTTGCAGGTGTATAGTGATGAAATCTATTTGTGTTCCCATCAACTGCTGGAAATGTGACCCAAGAATAAAAACATTCTGTTCTATAGGCTGGATGAGCCTCAACAACAAATGTAACTGGACCCCCCGGGCCTTCAGGCCATGTGCCAATAGATGTGCAGTAAGGGGTGGTCACTAATTAACTGCAATTGCTACCTGTTGCGGATTTGCCATGATGAATGGTTAATTTTGTCCGGAGATAAACACACCAAATGGGGATTATCCTTTTAAGAGTTCAAACTTGAACAACCTACAGCGTTAGTTATGTATTCCCTACATAGCTGAGGAGGAAAATCCTCAATACCACGGACGTCTCCCTATATAGTACTGAGGTGTCTTTGTATTTAGTGAGACAGAGATATGGAGATCAGGGTGACCCGAAAATTAGAGCCTGACCAAACGCTAAGCTTTATTTCTGCCCTTCAGGTTCCCCTGGGAAGACATCATCCCTCATACCTGAGTAAGAGGCTTGTAGTCCACATATGCAGCTGTAGTGAAACGTTCAGTAATCCGTATACAGTGGTGGTTATCTGGCTCGAATCTCCCTCTAATGTGTATGGGACAGAGAAGTGTTTTTATAATAAAACAGCTGATGTTCTGAGAAAATGTCCCTACTTAAGGATGTGTATGTTTCTATGAACAATAGAGACAGTCTTACCATGTTTACCGGCAACCTATCTTACTGCAGCCTTGAGAAAAGCACAGAGTGAAAGAAATGTCTTGTTTAAGAACGCAGTGCCGACCTAGGCAAAGAACAGCTGGATAGAGAGAAATGAAACATGACCGCAAATGTGGCTATTGTTAAAATAATAAACTAAGCTGAATAAAATATATCTAGGTTAAAGTTCACAGCGGCAGGCCAAGTGTGCTAAACTAACGTGCATGGAGCTATAACTAAAATGGCTACACAACACTACCTGTATGACTCTTGTATGAGGACCTACCCTCTGACTACAACATAGAGCTTGACACAGAAGTGAGGGAAGCAGAGACAGGGTTCCTTTAGTTAGTCCATGAGGCAATTTAGTTAGTAAGGAGCTGCTCACTGGTCTTCCAGAGCACTGCCATTTGGTGGATGGTAGGAGTGAGGGGTGGGGTTGCAGACTCGGTTGTGAAAGGGGAGGAAGCCCTTTGGCGATGCTTGCCCATTGGTATTTCTCTGATTACACCTTTGATGACAGTCAGTTGCAAAAACCTCACACCTCTTTATGTCTCTGTTGTGGGTTCTCCAGAAAGCAGATGACTCTGCTGTGAAGAGCGTCACTCTATGCAACACCTGTATCTGGAGAACCACTGAAAACAGACAATGGGTCAAGGGCTGGATGCTTGATCCACAAGTCCTTCTTCCAGCAGGATTGGGTGAGGTCTGGGTAACCCTTTCCAGTAGCCACAGTGCCGTCCAAGGAAAGCAGTCTAACTGGACAACTGGTGCTATCCAGAATGGACCCTCAAGAAGGAAAAAGCCACAAGGACAAAAAAACGGAGGGTCTGATTTAGATTTTGATGGATGGGTTACTCTGTCACAAATGTGACGGATATCCTGTCCACTGTATTACAATCGCCATAGGGTACTATGTTAGTCACTGGAGCAGAATCCGGAGGAATCAGGAATACCAGGAGAAAGGAGTTTGATGATCTACAGGAGAAGCACTGGGGTGATGAACCGGGACTTGGAGGAATGAGACAAGAACAGAAGGAGAGAAGTATGTGTTAAAATAAATCTGAAAGAGTTACGGCACACATTCCTCCAAGCCTTGGCTGTTTAAATACTCCTCAGACAGGAAGCTAAACCACAATACTCCCCACTGCCATCTTAAAATGGGCTAATCTAAAGAAAAAACATAGAACACCAGCCATTGCACAGGGGCACAGAAAAAAGACTGCATCACTTCATGCAAGGTTAGCTTGGAAGAAGAAGACCTGGAAACCAAGTAATTCCAGAAGAGTGACAATATTCAGGCCCCAAATGTTACAGAAGTGCAAACAGAAGACACTCTGGAAATGAGCCTGGGCCTTAACAAATAGAAAAGCAAGTATTTGGAAGTTCTGACAATGCACGTAGGAACCGCAGGACCCACAAGTCTCTGACGCACTCACAGGTACAGTCTCAAATGTCACAGAGGGGCAGGCTTGACAGTGTACCCCTCTCCTGGTTTATCTGGGAATGCCTGAAATGAAGTCTGGAGCATGAACAGTAGAAGCATCCTCCCAAGATTGTGCACTACCAGGAGACCCTTTCCAGTTGATTAAAAATTGCAACTGCTCAAGAGATCTGGAAATCACAGACGTCATGTACCTCATGTTCAAGAGAATAGTTTTTTATGCTTTTTTTAAATATTTAACAAGGTGACAAGTTAGAGTCAACTTCACAATTATGTAGTGACATCTGGATGACAGAGAACTAGACCAGTTTAACAGCAAGAGGGTTCATACTTCTAATAATCAGAGTAACATTACATACACAGGCAAACAACAGATGAGTACATATTCCTACAATTCAGGTTGATGTTACATATATATACCTAGTGATGTGCAGCTAAGGCTGCCGGTAACTTTGTAAAGGCCCCTAAATATCTCTAGGGTCGGAAGCGTGAGTCAATAAGGATCCACAGACTTTGGTTTCCTCGTAGCCTGTGGTAGGATCTCTAAACCAGCTCAGGACCCCTCCCTCCTTCCATTTGATAGGAACCCTGCCCTCACTCAGTAAAAGGGCAATGGCAGTAAGTTTCCCGAATGATTTCAGGACATCCTTTACATATTCTAGCAGAGCCACCATGGGGAAGGTGACAAGCTCGGCAGGCAGCATAGTCTTGATTGCCGCCAGTAATCATATACGTGTGGACATTGATAGGCCATGTGCAAGAAATCTGCTTTTGTTGTACTACATCTCTAGCAAGTGGAGTCTACAGCCAGCATGCTAGGTGGAGGGAAATTGCTCTATGTATATATTTTTGTTGTATTAGTCTAAATGTCCCTCTCGGGGATATATATTTAATCTGTTGGTAGAATTATATCCACTTCAGTTCTGCAATCTCATGGCCCAATTCTAGTTCCCATTTTGTCATCATGCGTAAATCACCACATGCAGTTTGTTCATACTACAACTGTACATTCGTGTGATCAGCTTTGCGGGGCTAGGGATCACAATTACCAAACTGAGGAGATCCCAGTCTAAAGGATCACCTGGCATTTCTGGGAAAAACTCCTTCATATAGCATCAAAGTTGGTGGTATGTCAGAATAGGTACAGTTAGTGGTATGTCAGAATAAATATAGCTGTGACGGCATCACATTGTAAGCATTCTGGTAGCACGTTAAATGTATTATTGAAGGTGTCCTTCAATGTTACCAATTTTTCTACTACACAGCTGTCTAAACCCCCACCCCCACGCAGGATTAGTTAATTCTCATCTACAGTTATGAAGCAGAGGGAAGTTTGGCGAGTATGTCGTATCCTTCCCCACAAGTTTAGCCAACCTATCCGATGTCCAGCAGGTGCATCTTACCATATGGGCTTCACACATGGGTGCCTGATCCTCCGCCACAGACCGGTACGCAGTGGAACTAGGGCTGCTAGTTCCACCTCAGTGTCACAATGTGGTGCTTGTCTAGTGTTGTGGAAGATGGCCCAACTGTGCCGGGGCCCTAAGGTAATATTATTCGAATCCCGCATGCTTGTATGGCAATTGCATCTTGTTCCACGCTATTTGGATCTGTCCACCTCTCCATACCGATTGGTCTATGTTAGCAATGATGCTCCCTAAACTGTTGTACCTATTTGAGAATATCCATATCCCACTAAATAAAGCTGGATCTGGATATATGGTCAAATAGGTACAAAAGT
The DNA here is from genome assembly GCF_031143425.1 of Pleurodeles waltl. Lineage (NCBI taxonomy): Eukaryota > Metazoa > Chordata > Amphibia > Caudata > Salamandridae > Pleurodeles > Pleurodeles waltl. Next base: position 14,397,863 of record NC_090444.1, on the reverse strand, counting down.
TTAGGGAGCATCAGTGCTGACTTAGACCAATTGATTTTTAATTCAGACTATTCCCTGAATGTAACTATACAGACAAAAGGGAATGCAGCAGACTCATAAGAAACGCACCAATCCCTTCAAGTTCCCTAGTATCTACCACAACGGTAAAACAGACAGTCCATCAAATTATCAGTAGTGTGCAACACAACCAAAGCTCCTGCTGCAAAAGAAGCTTAATGGGTACATAGAACCCTAATAATGAAAACTATAATGGCGGTGCACCACCACAGCAAATTTGACCGACTGAACATTATAGTGCCCTGAAGAAGCCCTATGCTAAAGGGCGAAACGTGTTGGCTGTCATTACAATGCTGTAACAAGATCTTTGTGAAAATACTCTTTGGAATTGGAAGGAAACAATAATAATAATAAAAGAAGATTTGTCTCATCCTTACCATAGGAGAATTGGACTTTTTATATTTAAACTACTGTTATTTCAGTGGTGCACCGCCATTATAGTTTTCATTATTCCCTGAATGTAGTTTTTTCTGTAATTATAGGCTGAAGATAACACGCAGGGTCCTTGAGCAATAGCAGAAGACAACGACCCTACGCACCACTAATGTTAGGTCTCTGAGGGAGTGAAAGAAGGCTGGCAAGTGGCTCTACAGTTAGGGAAAAAAGGATAGAAGAGAGAGGACAGCCTTGCCTGGTGCTTCTATGTATCGATATCCTTTATTCCTGCCTTGTAGGTGGTGTATAGTACAGTGATCCATTGGAGCACAGCATTACCCAATCCCATCCTTTCTATTTGTGTGAGTAAGAAGGGCCATTCTAAGGAATCAAAAGCTTTGACTGTGTCTAAAAACACTGCAACTGTCTTAATATCTGGGTCGATTTGGTAAATAAACACAAAAGTGTGCTCTGGTTATCTCTGGTTGATCATCCAGAAATGAAACCTGACTGTTCTGGCAGTACCAGGCAAGGCAAAAGGAGAATTAACTTGTTAGCAATAAATTTAGCTAGTATTTTATTGTCAACATTTGTTCATGGCTATGGGTGGGATGATCATACCTATGCAGTGGCTTATCAGGTTTTAATAATGTAATTACAATGGCTTCTCACATGTTCGGTGGTACTGTGCCTGTCTCAAGCCACATTGTACACTTCTAGTACAAATAAGGAAAGTTCTGTAGGATATTCTTTATAAAGCTCCACTGTCACCACCAGGGGCTAAACCATTTCTCATTGATTTTAATCACAGACTTAAGGGCATCAAGGTTTTGCGTCACCCTTGTGCCTCGCAAGGGAACACAAAACCTAAATTAGATTTATCAAGTCACACAAGGCCATCTTGCATAGCCCTGAGTGGCTTGATAAATCTACAGTAACGCAAGGCAGTGCAAATCACTGCTTTGTGTTACTCTGCCACAGGGAGGCGTGCCACATGGTGGAATGTGGGTATTCCCACGCATCCACCCATGGATTCCGACACATTCTCAGATTTCCCAACATTGGTAGACTTGGAAATGCATCAGAATTGCACGCTTTCCCACCAGGAACAACACAGAGAAATATCTTTATTTTGCCTTGTTGTTGTCTCTTTCTATGTGTGCTGCATTCTGCACCACATGCATAAAGAGGAAAATGCCTTTGGTCTGAACCATTTCTCATTGATTTTATCACAGAGTCAGTAGTGATAGGGGTGCTCAGTGGCTCCCTTTGGACAGTTCAAGCCATGCCAGTGTTGCCCTATCCAGATACGTATGTTTACCCTGTGCAGGAATATCCACTGCAGAAGTGTAAAATTCCATATGTAGCCTGTTAATTCCTGAAGAATTTCAGTGAGACGAAGCCTATGCACACCATCCCAGGGTTTCTATTGCAACTATGACGAAGCCGCCCAAGCCGGCTGAATCGAACCGGCCAGTGTACAGTCCAGATGCCCCCATTCCCATACCGCCGGGCACTAGTATACTTATCTAGAAATGTTACTTCACTGTCTGTGCATCACAGAATTCCAGTTATTTAGGTTTAATATAGCTAGTGTTGGGTTGACTGAGGAAATCCTATAGCCTAACTCTAGCAATGATCACTGCTTTAAATGCTTTCCACAGCGTATACACAAAGGTATCCGTGCTCTAGTTCACCATGTAGTAGGATAAAACCACACAGTATTTCTGTTACCGTATAGTTGGTGATGGTCAAAGCCATCAGAACTGGAGAATGGTCAGACAAAGTCCTACGTAAATGTGACCCAGTCCATCTCTTCTCTAGATTCTAACCAGTAATCCATCTTGGAAGATATTCCATGTACTACGGAATGGAATGTATACACTCTGAATTTGGGGCATTCAACATGGTACAAGTCTAGCAGTTTGTGGGGCGTGGCCGTGCGATCGAAGATGGCGCACGCATAAGTTACGAGCTCCGGAGGGGCCTACAAATAATCCTGTTAAATCTACACCCAGCCCTGGGGGCAAACCGCAATCGCAGTGCGGGAGAGCTGTGGAGGACACTGCAAAACAGTGGAGCCTGAACGGAGCGAGGCTGAGAGGCTCCGATGCAGGTTGGGGAACTGCAGAGCTTTCTACTTGGTGGGCCCAGCGCAGCCGGGGACCCGAGTATGAACACGCGGCCAGCGCTGAGACGACCGGCTGCGCTCGAGGAACAGGAGGGAGCGGAGCGACTTAGCGAGTGACGGCGCTGGGGCCAGGGGGTACTCGCTGAACCGAGGGAGTACCGAGAGCGTGCTGCAGAGACCCGAGGAGCGTGCCCTAAAGAAACACAGTAGCAGGGAGTCGAGCAGAGCCATTGGGCCCCGTTTGCCGCACCTACGCCCGGAGTTGGGGCTGTGAGAACGCGGGATCTGACCCTCTGGACACATAAGAAATACACGGGGCTGCACTGAGGAACAGAAGGGAGAAGGCAGAGGCCCGAAATCGGCGCCCCGGAGTAGGGTGAGTGTTGCATGTGATCCCCCTGGCACTCCGGCAGAGCCCCACTGGAACATACCTGCGCCCCCAAAGATCAGATCAGCACCATGAAGGGGGCCCTTAAATAAATAAATAATAATATAATAAACAGAGAGAGAGAAATCCCGGCGTACGGCGGCAGAACCTGGTCCGAACAGGAGAGACCGAGAGTGGAGCGGTCTAGCGGGTGACGGCGCTGGGCCGGGGGGCGCTCGCTGGACCGAGGGAGTGCCGAGGGCGTGCAGCGGAGACCCGAGGTGCGGGCCCCAAAGAAACACAGCAGCAAGGAGGCGAGCGGAGCCAGTGGGCCCCGATCGCCAGACAATCGACACCTACGCCCGAAGTCGGGGCAAAGAGAATACAGGACCTAACCCTTTGGACACATAGGAAGTCACTGTGCTGCACCAAGGAACAGAAAGGAGATGGCGGAGGCCCAAAATCGTCGCCCCGGAGTAGGGTGAATATTGCAAGAGATTCTCCTGGCACTCCGGCGGAGCCCCGCTGGAACACGCCTGCGCCCCTAAAGATCAGTACCCTGAAGTGGGCCCTTAAATAAGTAAATAAATAAATATATAATAAACGGAGAGAGAGAAGCCCCAGCGTGAGGTGGCGGAACCTGGTCTGAACAGGAGAGACCGGGAGCGGAGCGGCTTGGCGGGAGACGGCGCTGGGGCCGGGGGACGCTCACTAGGCCGAAGGAGGGCCGAAGGCGTGCTGCGGAGACCAGAGGAGCGAACCCCAAAGAAACACTGCAGCAAGCAGGTGGGCGGAGTCAGTGGGCCCCGACCACAGGACAATCGCGCCCGGAGTAGGAGCAGAGAGAACACAGGATCTGACCCTTTGGACACATAAGAAATTCACAGGGCCGCACAGAGGAACAGAAAGGAGATGGTGGAGACCCGAAATCGGCGCCCTAGAGGAGGGTGAGTGTTGCAATTGATTCTCCTGGCACTCCGGCGGAGCCCCGCTGAAACACACCTGTGCTCCCAAAGATCAGCACCCTGAGGGGTACCAATAAATAAAAATATAATAAACAGAGAGAGAGTAACCCCGGCGGGCGGTAACGGAACCTGAACCAAAGAGAACTCCGGCCTCGGACAGTGACGAGTAAAGAGACACTGACCATCTGAGCGACCCCGGCAGACCTGGTACGACAAGTGCCCGCGGAGTGCCGGAGGCGGAGAACGAAGTGAGAGGTCAAAAGGAAACCTGCGAGATCCCAGAATTCGGCCCAGCCTGAGTGGGTGGCCCTACCCGGGTGCCAGATGTCCCCTAAGAATCGCCACAAAGGCAAAATAATCGGAAACATGACACCCATTGAATGTAAAGAGGGAGAGCCGCTGGACCCTCCCCAGCTTAAAATGCAGGACACCTTAGATAAGATCTTGGGTGCAATTGAGGACACTAAAACTACTCTACAACGTGACATTAACCAGGTCGCAGTTGAAGTTGGCCTGCTGAGGGCGGACCACCACAAGTTAGTGGATAGAGTAAAAGACACGGAGAATGTCCTGGCTGAAATTGCGCCGCAACAAAAAGACCTAAAAGCCGAGGTGACGTGCCTTGTAGATAGGGTTGCGCGCCTAGAACAAACAGCAGAGGATGCGGAAGGCAGAAGCCGCAGAAACAACGTGCGTGTGGTGAGGCTGCCGGAAGGGGCCCAAGGAGCGAACATGTTGAGGTTTCTGGAGGAATGGCTGCGGACGGTCGTGGCCCCGGAGTGCCTAACCCCATTCTACACCCTGGAGCGGACGCACCGGGTGCCTTCGAGGCCCTTGGCCCCGGGCCGTCCTCCGCGTGTGGTGATCGCCAGACTCCTCCACTATAGAGACAGAGATATTCTTCTACAAAGAGCCAGAGAAGCGGGCCTTTTTAAAGTTGCGAACGGGGAGGTGACACTTTTCCCCGACTTCACACTGGATGTTCAAGCCAAGCGAGCATCATACCTGACAGTCAAAAGGGCATTGAGAGAGGAAGGAATCCAATACTCGCTCCTTTTCCCTGCAAAACTAAAGGTGACTATGGATGGTAAGACCACCTTTTTGCCAGACTCCCGAGGAGGCGTGGGACTTGCTGGAGGCCCGAGGGACCCAAATGGTGCGACACGCAAACGGGGGAGTACGCGGGGGCTCGGGAAGACGATGAAACAGGATCCGACCCCGCTTGGCACCAACCCAGTCGCAAAAGGAAATGGGGAAAAAAGAGGCATTAGAGGCTGCTGCCTCCATGAGCAGAGAGGAATCGCCCCCAAGGGACTCAGGCGGAGAATCGGACGGCACAGTGATGTCCTCGGTGGACGGGTCGGGCTGCTCGGTGCAGGTACCAAAGGTGACCCCCCAGACGGCGGATGAGCTCGGGTAATCGAAAAAGCAGTGCAGCCCTGAGATGGAGGTGGCCAGCGATCTGATGGCCCCTCCGGGCGTGGTCCCCCCCACCAGAATCTCATCCATTCCGACAGTATGGCAAGAACTAGAGTTGACAGTTTGACTGAGTTGCACAGTTGCACAATATTTTGGGCAGCCTTCTGTTTAGGGGGCGCCCTGGGGAAGGGGAGTTGGGGTTCAAGATTGTTAGTTCTGATGGCGCTCTGCAGTAGGTGGGTTGTTAGGATTAGACATACAGTCAGACACAGAAGGTTTCAGGCCAATGGGACGGGTCAAGAAGGAAATATAGTGAATGTCTTTCCAATATGGCAGAGTATAATATGCTAACATGGAATGTGCGGGGGTTGGGAACACCAAACAAACGACACAAAACTCTGTCCTACCTAAAGAGGAGGGGTATCCAAGTGGCGTTACTACAAGAGACCCACTTAGCAAAGGGGGAAACAGAAAAGATAAGGCGAAGATGGAGGGGTCAGGTGTATGCCACGGAATATTCTGCATATGCTAGGGGGGTGCTGATATGGATATGTGCTGGGGTTCCCTTTGCAGTAGAATCCACCAATATTGACCAGGAAGGCAGATACGTGGTGTTAGAGGGAAGGTTACATGGTGTACCAATTACCTTGAGTTGCATTTATGCCCCTAACCAGGACCAGATCCCCTTTATGACACGGCTATCGGGTCAACTCACAAGCCAGCGGGGAGGCCTCTTGATAGGGGGAGACTTTAACAGCGTGTTAGATATAGAACTAGACCGCCCCACCCCACCACTGTCGGGGGCAATGACAAGCAGAGTAGCCCAAAAACTTAGAGAATGGCTAGATGCATGGGAATTATTAGACATATGGCGTGAGCAACATCCTACTGAAAAAGATTATTCATACTACTCAGGACTCCACAGGGTACACACAAGAATTGACAGGGTGGTTTGTACAGCAACACTGATGCAGGGGATGGTCCACTCTGAATACCTGGGACGTACGCTCTCTGACCATAATCCTCTTCTGCTGACCTGGAGAGTGAAGGAGGTTAGGCCCCCCATCCCGATGTGGCGATTGGCCCCTGGAGCCTTGGAGGACCAGGTGTACAGGGATGACCTTCATCTCTTCCTAGCTGACCATATTAAAATTAACGAGGGATCCACTGACTCTAGATCCGTTGAGTGGGAGACCCTTAAAGTGACAACCAGAGGATACTGTATGGGACAGACGACGGGGGTGAGACGAACGCTGGAATGTGAACTGACCAGACTCGAGAAAGAAATACATGAGGGGGAACGGAGACAGGGAACAGAGGAGCAGGAAGGGGAAAAGTATGCCCAGGCACGGAGAGACCACTCCCAGGTTGGGGAACAACTTAGATGCCATAGTGTGCAAAACTATATGGCCTCATTACACTCCGAGGAGGGGAGGTCAGGCAGAATGCTGGCGTTGCTGGTAAGACCTGGAGGGGAAGGAGAGCCTATAACCAAGGTGATAACCATGGAGGGAGAGGGAAGACACAGTCCAAACACTATAAATGACGCTTTCATGGAATACTGTGCTCATTTATATAGGAAACCCGGGGAGCTTGACGAACCGGCTCTTGAGGCGTATCTGCAGCATCTCCCATAGCCAACGCTGACAATTGAGGAACAGGAGGGGCTTGGGGCAGTTGTGACAGCAGATGAGATAAAGAATGCCACATCGCAATTAGCGCCCGGGAAGACACCGGGAACGGACGGCCTACCTATGGATTTCTATAAGAAGTACGAAACCTTACTAGCCCCAGACTGGCGGTGGTGTACTCTGAGGCATTGAGCCGGGGTGTGTTGCCGGCCACGCTGAGGGAAGCATTGGTGGTCCCACTGCCCAAGTCTAAAGCTAGAGAGACATCTGTCGCTAATTTTCGCCCCTTGTCAATGCTGAACAATGATTTTAAAATACTCAGCAAAGTTCTGGCCAATCGGCTGCTCGGCCACATGCCCAAACTGATACACGAGGATCAGAACGGGTTTGTCCCGCACCGGAGCACATCCCTTAACCTGAGACGACTATTTGCCATTCTACATATGCCCAGGGAAGCGAAACCTTTGACTGGGGTATTACTCGCTGTGGACTTCGAAAAAGCCTTTGATTCAGTTAGATGGGACTACCTGAGGACAGTGATGAGGAAGATGGGGTTGGGAGAGGGTTGGGTAAAGTGGGTGGACCTGCTATATGCATCCCCCCTGGCTAGAGTGAGGACAGGCAAGACGGTATCCGACACCTACCCAATCCACAGGGGCACTAGGCAGGGTTGCCCTCTATCGCCACTATTATTCGCACTAGCCATCGAGCCGCTGGCAGCCCAGCTACGAAGGGATGGCAGGGGCAGAGGGATACAATGGGGACAACAGGAGCACATCGTTTCCCTTTATGCAGATAATATACTCATCTACCTCGGGGACGGAGAGACGGGACTCCCCTGGGCTCTGGATGCCCTGGAGGACTTTGGGTCCTTATCGGGATTGCGTCTCAATAGGGGCAAAACATATGTTTTTCCCATACTGGCGGGATGTGACCGTCCCGCATCGTGCCCCGAGGATGTAGGCTGGGCGCCGAGGACATTTAAGTACCTGGGAATACAGGTGTTCCACGAGGTGGGGGACCTCCGGGATGGCAATCTTGGGAGGGCACTCCGCTCCCTGCATTCCTCAGTAAAGTTCTGGCGCTGTCTAAGGCTATCCATAATGGCCAGAGTTGCACTGTCCAAAATGATAATCCTGCCCCGGTTACATTACTATTTTGCGAACCTGCCGCTGCAGATCAATTCGGCGTGGTTCCGCAAACTTAAAACGCTGATCAGGGAGCTTATATGGGACGAAGGCCGTAGACGTACGGCTCTTTCGATTCTCTGTATGCCGACACACATGGGGGGCCTGGGAGTCCCTGACTTCGAGTTTTATTATTTAGCATCACAACTGCAGTGGATTGCGGCGTGGATGGGAGGAAAGGGACAATTGGATAGATACACTGTTCAAGGAGAAATTGGAATGGAAAGAATCATTGCGCGGATGGTGAACATGAGAGTGACCAAGCGTGCGGGCAGTATGATGACGAGAGTAGCGGCAGCATGTTGGAAGAAAAGTGCGAGAAGAGTAGGGGTAGGACAGCCTTTTTCCCCGGAGCTCCCACTCTCAGTACTGGGGGAAGGAACAGATGATAGGAATCTGGTGGGCTTTGGCCTCGGACCCTGGAGGAGAGCGGGAGTAGAGACAGTCAGAGCGCTGTTTCAGGAGGGGATGCTGAGGTCCTTCTCGGACCTAATAGAAATGGGCGTCCCAAGGGGACAGTTCCTCCAGTATAGGAAACTAAAACACATCCTCAAAGAGCACTGGGGAACAGTAAATGCAGAGCCCCCAACCCACAGAGTACTACACTTATTACTAACGTCTGGTGGGGAATCTCACTTAATAGCTAGGATCTACAGGTCCCAAAATGAGGAATCACTGGACGCACTACAACCCCGAAGAGAACAGTGGTAAAAGACAGTGAGCAGGGAATTAACAGATGCGGAGTGGAGCAGGGCACTAGCCTATCCTCGGACGGTATCCAGAAACACCTGGTTGAGATACATACAGTACAACTACATGCACAGAACATACCTCACCCCACACAGACTGACAAGAATCTATGGGGGAACCCCCAAGACATGCCCTAAATGTGGAAATGTAACTGCAGACTTCGACCATATGGTATGGAATTGCCCAGAGCTCCAGAGGGGCTGGGCTGCAGCGCTGGCGGACCAGGAGCGGGTGCTGGGGGTGGAGATTGGGCTATCCCCGGCGTCATGCTTACTGGGTTTGAGAGCGCATGCGCCTCTAGGGAAAGTGAGGGGACGCTTCCTGGACCTTGCACTTGTCCTCTATAGGAGACGAATCACGATAGGTTGGAAATCTCCCAGAGCGAATGGAGGCGGGATGTGTCAAGATGGGCCAGAGCTGAATTGCAAGTGCTGAAAAGTGAGGAGGCAAGGGGTATGCGCCAAACCCCCATTGCCCTGGCTGGGGATGTGTCAAGATGGGCCAGAGCTGAATTGCAAGTGCTGAAAAGTGAGGAGGCAAGGGGTATGCGCCAAACCCCCATTGCCCTGGCGTGGGAAGAAATACTCCTGAGATGGGACAGTCAGACTAAGGAAGGCGGGGTGGCAGTGGAAACCCAGAGCAACTAATAGGGTAGAGCACAGACAATGGGGCATGATGGGGGAACCAAGAGAAAAGGAGTGGAAAGAGGGTGACCAGGACCATCCGGAACAGGCAATTAGGGGGATAGGATGACTGAACCCCAAGAGACAGAACATGGATGTTCCCGGCCCCCAAGCACATCCGTCTCGGTATGAGGAAACAGAGACAATAAGCATAGGAAGGTACCGGCCTGGTCTCAATTGATTGAAAGAAGGGAAGAAAAAAAAAAAGAAGAACAAGGAAACAATGAGTAACACCCACCATGGCTGTGAATGTAGTCTGTTTGAAATAGCGCCATCAAGTTAAAATAATAAGTAGTTTTAGAGAAGTTTGCGATACGGACAAGTGGGCACTCCAGATTAAATACGACCACAGGATAGGGATGTACCCCTAAGACACCGAAACAATCTATGCGCATTGCATCCCCAAGGAACCTATGCACGTCTAGGATAAGAAGAAATGAGGTGGGAGCATTAGAAAATGAAAGAGTATGCTGTATATTTAATGATCAGTTATATGTACTAAATGGAAATCTGTTGATGCCATCAAGAATGTTGCAAATGTAATGCAGTGAAAGTTAATTAATAATAAAAATATATTTAAAAAAAAAAAGCCTAGCAGTTTGTACTAGTGCATAATATCCCATAGATCTTCCCGTGCTTGGTTATGTTGGCTGAATCCGCTGCCAGCGCTATCCAAGTCAGCTTGCAGTATTAAAGTATTCTCTGCATATTAGAAAGCAAGGGGAAGCAGTCACAAGCCTGTTTCTAACTTTAGTTAAAAAAAAAAAAGAAGAGCAGTGTCATCGAAGTTTGGCCCATATGTATTGATTAATGTCAAATGCTCCGAACCCAACAACCCCTGTACAATCATGCACCGGCCTTCTCTATCACAAAACGTGTCTGGAGGTTTGAACTGCAAGCCTCATTTAACCAATAGGGCCACTTCCCCAGCAACTGCGCAACAGAAATAGGGGTACAAGCTCCAGATTTTGGAAAACATGATTAACCCCCACAGAAGCAGCATGCGTCTCCTGAATTAATGCAACATCCACCTTAGGCCTATTGAGGTCTGCAGTCACCAGTGGGGCCTTGTTGTGGTCATTCACATTACAGACAAACAGCTCAATCTTACATCAGGGGAATGCCTGTCAGATCAGAAGTATTTCTGCCATCAAAACCCTGTGTCACCTGTGTTCTAGTAACAGTCGTCCAAACAGCTCTCCCAACAAATCCCTACCGATATTGCATGAGTAACCTCAAGAGAGCATTACAGTCTAGCCTCTGGGTGGCTAAACTGGCATCAATCACATTGTTGCCCAGACTTATATGATGCTCCGCAGTGTAAGATATGACAGTAGTATCAGAAGCATGTCCTTCCATATCGATGAAAGATGTAAACTTGTTGTGAGACTGTGGGTGGTTATTTGAGGATTAGTAGCTGGTGAATTGTGGGTGGCTCCCTCGTTTAAAATCTTTAAAGCACAAGAGCAAGCCTTGTTCACTGTGGAATTAACAACAGTTCATCTTTCATAAACATGTGAAGAGAAGCTTCCAGTTTTTTACAGTTTCTATCCAAGTATCAATGTCTTCAGGATGGTGAAATAATGACCTATCAATTGCCCCTGCTGTCCATTCACGGACTTAGGATTTATCTTCACATTCTTCCTACTGTGGCTCTTTGGTCACCAAATGGGCACATACAGTTCAGTAATATTATGTTTTTTTAATCATTGTTACTAGGTGAGAGCCCAGTTGGACACCAGGTTGAGCTGGAGTGTAGGTCAGCGCTGTTGTGTTTGTCATGGCAGTTTATTACAGTAGGCTCTGAAACAGAAGGAAGGGCTTTGTGTAGGAAAGTACCATCTTGCCTGGCGTGTTACCCCCATTTTTCACTGTATATATGTTGTTTTAGTTGTATGTGTCACTGGGACCCTCCCAGCCAGGGCCCCAGTGCTCATAAGTGTGCCTGAATGTGTTACCTGTGTAGTGACTAACTGTCTCACTGAGGCTCTGCTATCCAGAACCTCAGTGGTTATGCTCTCTCATTTCTTTCAAATTGTCACTAACAGGCTAGTGACCAATTTTACCAATTTACATTGGCTTACTGGAACACCCTTATAATTCCCTAGTATATGGTACTGAGGTACCCAGGGTATTGGGGTTCCAGGAGATCCCTATGGGCTGCAGCATTTCTTTTGCCACCCATAGGGAGCTCTGACAATTCTTACACAGGCCAGCCACTGCAGCCTGAGTGAAATAACGTCCACGTTATTTCACAGCCATTTTACACTGCACTTAAGTAACTTATAAGTCACCTATATGTCTAACCTTTACCTGGTAAAGGTTGGGTGCTAAGTTACTTAGTGTGTGGGCACCCTGGCACTAGCCAAGGTGCCCCCACATTGTTCAGGGCCAATTCCCCGGACTTTGTGAGTGCAGGGACACCATTACACGCGTGCACTACATATAGGTCACTACCTATATGTAGCTTCACAATGGTAACTCCGAATATGGCCATGTAATATGTCTATGATCATGGAATTGCCCCCTCTATACCATCCTGGCATAGTTGGCACAATCCCATGATCCCAGTGGTCTGTAGCACAGACCCTGGTACTGCCAAACTGCCTTTCCCGGGGTTTCACTGCAGCTGCTGCTGCTGCCAACCCCTCAGACAGGCATCTGCCCTCCTGGGGTCCAGCCAGGCCTGGCCCAGGATGGCAGAACAAAGGACTTCCTCTGAGAGAGGGTGTTACACCCTCTCCCTTTGGAAAATGGTGTGAAGGCAGGGGAGGAGTAGCCTTCCCCAGCCTCTGGAAATGCTTTCTTGGGCACAGATGTGCCCAATTCTGCATAAGCCAGTCTACACCGGTTCAGGGGACCCCTTAGCCCTGCTCTGGCGCGAAACTGGACAAAGGAAAGGGGAGTGACCACTCCCCTGACCTGTACCTCCCCTGGGAGGTGCCCAGAGCTCCTCCAGTGTGCTCCAGACCTCTGCCATCTTGGAAACAGAGGTGCTGCTGGCACACTGGACTGCTCTGAGTGGCCAGTGCCACCAGGTGACGTCAGAGACTCCTTGTGATAGGCTCCTTCAGGTGTTGCTAGCCTATCCTCTCTCCTAAGTAGCCAAACCCTCTTTTCTGGCTATTTAGGGTCTCTGTCTCTTGGGATTCCTTAGATAACGAATGCAAGAGCTCATCCGAGTTCCTCTGCATCTCTCTCTTCACCTTCTGCCAAGGAATCGACTGCTGACCGCGCTGGAAGCCTGCAAAACTGCAACATAGTAGCAAAGACGACTACTGCAACTCTGTAACGCTGATCCTGACGCCTTCTCGACTGTTTTCCTGGTGGTGCATGCTGTGGGGGTAGTCTGCCTCCTCTCTGCACTAGAAGCTCCGAAGAAATCTCCCGTGGGTCGACGGAATCGTCCCCCTGCAACCGCAGGCACCAAAAAGCTGCATTACCGGTCCCTTGGGTCTCCTCTCAGCACGACGAGCGAGGTCCCTCGAATCCAGCAACTCTGTCCAAGTGACTCCCACAGTCCAGTGACTCTTCAGTGCAAGTTTGGTGGAGGTAAGTCCTTGCCTCACCTCGCTAGACTGCATTGCTGGGAACCGCGACTTCTGCAGCTACTCCGGCCCCTGTGCACGTCCGGCAGAAATCCTTTGTGCACAGCCAAGCCTGGGTCCACGGCACTCTAACCTGCATTGCACGACTTTCTAAGTTGGTCTCTGGCGACGTGGGACTCCTTTGTGTAACTTCGGGTGAGCACTGTTTCACGCATCCTTGTAGTGCCTGTTTCTGGCACTTTTCTGGGTGCTACCTGCTGCTAAGAGGGCTCCTTGTCTTGCACGACGTCCCCTCTACCTCCTGGTCCAATTTGCGACCTCCTGGTCCCTCCTGGGCCACAGCAGCGTCCAAAAACGCTAACCGCACGATTTGCAGCTAGCAAGGCTTGTTGGCGTTCTTTCGGCGGGAAATCACTTCTGCACGACTCTACAAGGCGAGAGGGATGCGTCCTCCAAAGGGGAAGTCTCTAGCCCTTTGCGTTCCTGCAGAAACCGCAGCTTCTTCTGTCCAGTAGAAGCTTCTTTGCACCCGCAGCTGGCATTTCCTGGGCATCTGCCCATCTCCGACTTGCTTGTGACTTTTGGACTTGGTCCCCTTGTTCCACAGGTACCCCAGATTGGAAATCCAGCGTTTTTGCATTGTTGGTTTGTGTCTTTCCTGCCTTATTCCCCTATCACGACTTCTTTGTCCTTTGGGGAACTTTAGTGCACTTTGCACTCACTTTTCAGGGTCTTGGGGTGGGCTATTTTTCTAACCCTCACTATTTTCTAATAGTCCCAGCGACCCTCTACAAGATCACATAGATTTGGGGTCCATTCGTGGTTCGCATTCCACTTCTGGAGTATATGGTTTGTGTTGCCCCTATCCCTATGTGTCTCCATTGCATCCTATTGTAACAACACATTGTTTGCACTGTTTTCTAAGACTATACTGCATATTTCTGGTATTGTGTATATATATCTTGTGTATATTTCCTATCCTCTCACTGAGGGTACACTCTGAGATACTTTGGCATATTGTCATAAAAATAAAGTACCTTTATTTTTAGTATAACTGTGTATTGTGTTTTCTTATGATATTGTGCATATGACACTAAGTGGTACTGTAGTAGCTTCACACGTCTCCTAGTTCAGCCTAAGCTGCTCTGCTAAGCTACCATTATCTATCAGCCTAAGCTGCTAGACACCCTATACACTAATAAGGGATAACTGGGCCTGGTGCAAGGTGCAAGTACCCCTAGGTACTCACTACAAGCCAGTCCAGCCTCCTACACTGGTTGTGCAGCGGTGGGATAAGTGCTTTGAGACTACTTACCACTCTTGTCATTGTACTTTTCATAAGAGAAAAATATACAAAACAAGTTCAGTGTATATACACATTGCCAAAAAGTTTTGCATTTCCTCTTTTCACTCTTTTCTAAGTGCTGAAAAGTACTTCTAACTTTCTAAAAAGTTCTAAAAAGTTTTAAAAGTTTTTTTTCTCTGTCTTTCTAAAAGCTCTGACAAACTTTTTTTTCTTTTTCTATCACTTTAACTCTCTCTAAAAATGTCTGGCACAGGCCAAAATGTTGATCTGTCCAAACTTGCATATGACCACCTTAGCTGGAAAGGAGCAAGGAGTCTCTGTGTAGAGAGAGGTTTGAGTGTAGGGAAGAATCCTTCCTTGAAATTGTTACTTAACATGCTTAGAGAACAAGATAAGGCAAGAAGTGCCCCATCTGTTGAAAAAGTAGCTAATGGTTCCCAATCTGATCCAGGGACTCCCCCAGGAAAAGATTCAGGAAATAAACTTCCTAGCCTGCCCATTACTAGAAAGTCTAGCATAGTTGGTAATGATGTTGAGTCACACCATACAAATAGTGTTGTCTCACATCATAGCAGAAGCATTTATTCTCACCACAGTGGTACTGATGTTTCTGTTAGCCAAGCTGTTAGGGTGCCCTCTGTAAGGGACAGGTCTCCTTCTGTCCATTCTCACCATACTTCTGTTTCAAGGCATGTCCCTCCCACCCACCCTGATGACAGATTGTTAGAAAGGGAGCTCAATAGATTGAGAGTGGAACAAACCAGACTGAAGCTCAAGAAGCAACAGCTGGATTTGGATAGACAGACTTTAGAAGTAGAGAAGGAGAGACAGAAACTGGGTTTAGAAACCCATGGTGGCAGCAGCAGTATTCCCCATAGTCATCCTGCAAAAGAGCATGATTCCAGGAATCTGCATAAGATAGTTCCCCCTTATAAGGAGGGGGATGACATTAACAAGTGGTTTGCTGCACTTGAGAGGGCCTGTGCTGTACAGGATGTCCCTCAAAGGCAGTGGGCTGCTATCCTATGGCTATCATTTAGTGGAAAAGGTAGGGATAGGCTCCTTACTGTAAAAGAAAATGAAGCTAATGATTACAAAGTTCTTAAGAATGCATTCCTGGATGGTTATGGCTTAACCACTGAACAATACAGGATAAAGTTCAGAGAGACCAAAAAGGAGTCTTCACAAGACTGGGTTGATTTCATTGACCATTCAGTGAAGGCCTTGGAGGGGTGGTTACATGGCAGTAAAGTTACTGATTATGACAGCCTGTATAACTTGATCCTGAGAGAGCATATTCTTAATAATTGTGTGTCTGATTTGTTGCACCAGTACTTGGTGGACTCTGATCTGACCTCTCCCCAAGAATTGGGAAAGAAGGCAGACAAATGGGTCAGAACAAGGGTGAACAGAAAAGTTCATACAGGGGGTGACAAAGATGGCAACAAGAAGAAGGATGGTAAGTCTTCTGACAAGGGTGGGGACAAATCTAAAAATGAGTCTTCATCAGGCCCACAAAAACACTCTGGTGGGGGTGGTGGGCCCAAATCCTCTTCTAATCAAAACAAGGAAAAGAAACCATGGTGCTATTTATGTAAAATAAAAGGCCATTGGACAACAGATCCCAGTTGTCCAAAGAAAAGCACCAAACCTCCTACCACTACAACCCCTACTGCTACACCTAGTGTCCCTACTAATAGCAGTGGTGGTGGGAGCAAACCTACTAATAGCCAATCCAAGGGAATAGCTGGGCTCACTATTGGTAACTTAGTTGGGGTTGGTCTTGTTAGAGAGACCACAGAGGCTATATTAGTCTCTGAGGGGGCTATTGATTTAGCCACCTTAGTTGCTTGTCCCCTTAATATGGATAAGTACAAGCAGCTACCCCTAATAAATGGTGTTGAGGTTCAGGCCTACAGGGACACTGGAGCCAGTGTAACTATGGTCATAGAGAAACTGGTCCACCCTGAACAACACCTACTTGGTCACCAGTACCAAGTAACCGATGCTCACAACAACACACTTAGCCACCCCATGGCTGTTGTAAATCTCAACTGGGGGGGGGGGTTACTGGTCCAAAGAAAGTTGTGGTAGCTTCAGATTTACCTGTAGACTGTCTATTAGGGAATGATTTGGAGACATCAGCTTGGTCAGATGTGGAGTTGGAGGCCCATGCAGCAATGCTGGGCATCCCAGGGCATATTTGTGCTTTGACAAGGGCTCAGGCCAAAAAGCAAAAAGGACAGGGAAGCTTGGATCCTGGAACAATGGACCAAGTGCTCCCTAAAGCTAGGGCTAGTAGAAGCAAACCACTTCCTACTATCCCTCCCTCTACAGTGGATTCTACTTCTGAGGAAGAAGAATTCCCTCCCTGTGCAGAACCTACACCAGAGGAGCTTCAAGCAGACACTGCTGAGCTTTTGGGTGAAGGGGGGCCTGCCAGGGAGGAGCTGAGTGTGGCACAGCAAACCTGTCCCACATTAGAGGGTCTAAGACAGCAAGCTGTCAAACAAGCTAATGGGGATGTCAGTGACTCTCACAGAGTTTACTGGGAGGACAACCTCTTGTACACTGATCAGTGCAAGGGATCCTAAACCTGGAACTGCCAGGAGATTAGTGATCCCTCAGGAGTACAGAAAGTTCCTCCTAACTCTTGCACACGACATTCCCCTAGCTGGGCACCTGGGACAAATGAAAACTTGGGACAGACTGGTTCCCTTGTTTCATTGGCCTAGGATGTCTGAGGACACAAAAGATTTTTGTAAGTCCTGTGAAACCTGTCAAGCCAGTGGTAAGACAGGTGGCACTCCAAAGGCACCCCTTATTCCACTGCCTGTGGTTGGGGTACCCTTTGAAAGGGTAGGGGTTGACATAGTTGGCACCCTTGACCCTCCTACTGCTTCAGGCAATAGGTTTATCTTGGTGGTAGTGGACCATGCCACAAGATATCCTGAAGCAATTCCTTTAAGGACCACTACAGCACCTGCAGTGGCAAAGGCCCTCCTGGGAATATTTTCTAGGGTGGGCTTCCCAAAGGAAGTAGTATCAGACAGAGGAAGCAATTTCATGTCTGCATACTTAAAGGCCATGTGGAAGGAGTGTGGTGTAACTTACAAGTTCACTACACCCTATCATCCACAAACAAATGGACTGGTGGAGAGATTTAATAAAACTCTCAAAGGCATGATTATGGGTCTCCCTGAAAAACTCCGCAGGAGATGGGATATTCTGTTACCATGCCTCCTTTTTGCCTACAGGGAGGTACCCCAGAAAGGAGTGGGCTTCAGCCCCTCTGAACTTCTTTTTGGACACCCTGTTAGGGGTTCACTCACACTTGTCAAGGAGGGTTGGGAACAACCTTTAAAAGCTCCAAAACAAGATATTGTGGATTATGTACTTGGCCTCAGATCAAGGATGGCTGAGTATATGAAAAAGGCCAGTAAAAACCTTCAGGCCAGCCAAGAGCTCCAGAAGCAATGGCATGATCAGAAGGCTGTTTTGGTTCAGTACAAACCAGGGCAGAAGGTGTGGGTCTTGGAGCCTGTGGCCCCAAGAGCACTCCAAGATAAATGGAGTGGACCCCACACAATTGTTGAGAAAAAGGGTGAAGTCACCTATTTAGTTGACTTAGGCACTGCGAGGAGTCCCCTTAGGGTGCTCCATGTCAACCGCCTGAAACCCTACTATGACAGGGCTGATCTCACCCTGCTCATGGCAACTGATGAGGGACAGGAAGAAGACAGTGATCCTCTACCTGATCTCTTCTCTTCCACAGAACAAGATGCTCTTGTGGAAGGTGTAGTTTTGGCAGATTGTCTTACTGCTGAGCAGAAAGACCATTGCATAAATCTTCTAGATCAATTCTCTGAACTCTTCTCTACTGTGCCAGGTACCACTTCTTGGTGTGAGCACACTATAGATACTGGAGACAGCTTGCCTGTCAAAAGTAAGATCTATAGGCAGCCTGACCATGTCAGGGACTGCATAAAGCAAGAGGTGCAGAAAATGTTAGAACTAGGAGTGGTTGAGCACTCTGAAAGTCCATGGGCTTCTCCTGTGGTACTTGTACCAAAACCCCATTCCAAAGATGGAAAGAAGGAAATGCGGTTTTGTGTAGACTATAGAGGTCTCAACCTGGTAACCAAAACTGATGCTCACCCTATACCCAGGGCAGATGAGCTCATAGATACACTGGCATCTGCCAAGTATCTAAGCACTTTTGATTTGACTGCAGGGTATTGGCAGATCAAATTGTCAGAAGATGCTAAACCTAAAACGGCATTTTCAACCATTGGAGGCCATTACCAATTTACAGTAATGCCTTTTGGTTTGAAAAATGCACCTGCCACTTTTCAAAGGTTGGTGAACACAGTCCTGCAAGGGCTGGAAGCTTTCAGTGCAGCATATTTGGACGATATAGCTGTCTTTAGCTCCAGCTGGGATGATCACCTGGTCCACCTATGGAAAGTTTTAGAGGCCCTGCAAAAGGCAGGCCTCACTATCAAGGCTTCAAAGTGCCAGATAGGGCAAGGGAAGGTGGTTTATCTGGGACACCTTGTTGGTGGGGAACAGATTGCACCACTTCAGGGGAAAATCCAAACTATTATTGATTGGGTTCCCCCTACCACTCAGACTCAGGTGAGAGCCTTCCTAGGCCTCACTGGGTATTACAGGAGGTTCATTAAGAACTATGGCTCCATAGCAGCCCCTCTTAATGACCTCACATCCAAAAAGATGCCTAAAAAGGTATTGTGGACAGCTAGCTGTCAGAAAGCTTTTGAGGAGCTGAAGCAGGCCATGTGCTCTGCACCTGTCCTGAAAAGCCCTTGTTACTCTAAAAAATTCTATGTCCAAACTGATGCATCTGAATTAGGAGTAGGGGCAGTCCTATCACAACTTAATTCTGAGGGCCAGGATCAACCTGTTGCTTTTATTAGTAGGAGGTTGACCCCTAGAGAAAAGCGTTGGTCTGCCATTGAGAGGGAGACCTTTGCTGTGGTCTGGGCTTTGAAGAAGTTGAGGCCATACCTGTTTGGAACTCACTTCATTGTTCAGACAGACCACAAACCTCTACTTTGGCTAAAACAAATGAAAGGTGAAAATCCTAAATTGTTGAGGTGGTCCATATCCCTACAGGGAATGGACTATACAGTGGAACATAGACCTGGGAGTAGCCACTCCAATGCAGATGGACTCTCCAGATATTTCCACTTAGACAATGAAGACTCATCAGGTCATGGCTAGTCTTATTGTCCTTCGTTTGGGGGGGGGGGGGGGGTTGTGGAGGAAAGTACCATCTTGCCTGGCATGTTACCCCCATTTTTCACTGTATATATGTTGTTTTAGTTGTATGTGTCACTGGGACCCTGTTCTCCAGGGCCCCAGTGCTCATAAGTGTGCCTGAATGTGTTACCTGTGTAGTGACTAACTGTCTCACTGAGGCTCTGCTAATCAGAACCTCAGTGGTTATGCTCTCTCATTTCTTTCAAATTGTCACTGACAGGCTAGTGACCAATTTTACCAATTTACATTGGCTTACTGGAACACCCTTATAATTCCCTAGTATATGGTACTGAGGTACCCAGGGTATTGGGGTTCCAGGAGATCCCTATGGGCTGCAGCATTTCTTTTGCCACCCATAGGGAGCTCTGACAATTCTTACACAGGCCAGCCACTGCAGCCTGAGTGAAATAACGTCCACGTTATTTCACAGCCATTTTACACTGCACTTAAGTAACTTATAAGTCACCTATATGTCTAACCTTTACCTGGTAAAGGTTGGGTGCTAGGTTACTTAGTGTGTGGGCACCCTGGCACTAGCCAAGGTGCCCCCACATTGTTCAGGGCCAATTCCCCGGACTTTGTGAGTGCGGGGACACCATTACACGCGTGCACTACATATAGGTCACTACCTATATGTAGCTTCACAATGGTAACTCCGAATATGGCCATGTAATATGTCTATGATCATGGAATTGCCCCCTCTATACCATCCTGGCATAGTTGGCACAATCCCATGATCCCAGTGGTCTGTAGCACAGACCCTGGTACTGCCAAACTGCCTTTCCCGGGGTTTCACTGCAGCTGCTGCTGCTGCCAACCCCTCAGACAGGCATCTGCCCTCCTGGGGTCCAGCCAGGCCTGGCCCAGGATGGCAGAACAAAGGACTTCCTCTGAGAGAGGGTGTTACACCCTCTCCCTTTGGAAAATGGTGTGAAGGCAGGGGAGGAGTAGCCTCCCCCAACCTCTGGAAATGCTTTCTTGGGCACAGATGTGCCCAATTCTGCATAAGCCAGTCTACACCGGTTCAGGGGACCCCTTAACCCTGCTCTGGCGCGAAACTGGACAAAGGAAAGGGGAGTGACCACTCCCCTGACCCGTACCTCCCCTGGGAGGTGCCCAGAGCTCCTCCAGTGTGCTCCAGACCTCTGCCATCTTGGAAACAGAGGTGCTGCTGGCACACTGGACTGCTCTGAGTGGCCAGTGCCACCAGGTGACGTCAGAGACTCCTTGTGATAGGCTCCTTCAGGTGTTGCTAGCCTATCCTCTCTCCTAAGTAGCCAAACCCTCTTTTCTGGCTATTTAGGGTCTCTGTCTCTTGGGATTCCTTAGATAACGAATGCAAGAGCTCATCCGAGTTCCTCTGCATCTCTCTCTTCACCTTCTGCCAAGGAATCGACTGCTGACCGCGCTGGAAGCCTGCAAAACTGCAACATAGTAGCAAAGACGACTACTGCAACTCTGTAACGCTGATCCTGCCGCCTTCTCGACTGTTTTCCTGGTGGTGCATGCTGTGGGGGTAGTCTGCCTCCTCTCTGCACTAGAAGCTCCGAAGAAATCTCCAGTGGGTCGACGGAATCGTCCCCCTGCAACCGCAGGCACCAAAAAGCTGCATTACCAGTCCCTTGGGTCTCCTCTCAGCACGACGAGCGAGGTCCCTCGAATCCAGCAACTCTGTCCAAGTGACTCCCACAGTCCAGTGACTCTTCAGTCCAAGTTTGGTGGAGGTAAGTCCTTGCCTCACCTCGCTAGACTGCATTGCTGGGAACCGCGACTTCTGCAGCTACTCCGGCCCCTGTGCACTTCCGGCGGAAATCCTTTGTGCACAGCCAAGCCTGGGTCCACGGCACTCTAACCTGCATTGCACGACTTTCTAAGTTGGTCTCCGGCGACGTGGGACTCCTTTGTGTAACTTCGGGTGAGCACCATTTCACGCATCCTTGTAGTGCCTGTTTCTGGCACTTCTCCGGGTGCTACCTGCTGCTAAGAGGGCTCCTTGTCTTGCTCGACGTCCCCTCTACCTCCTGGTCCAATTTGCGACCTCCTGGTCCCTCCTGGGCCACAGCAGCGTCCAAAAACGCTAACCGCACGATTTGCAGCTAGCAAGGCTTGTTGGCATTCTTTCGGCGGGAAAATACTTCTGCACGACTCTACAAGGGGAGCGGGATCCGTCCTCCAAAGGGGAAGTCTCTAGCCCTTTGCGTTCCTGCAGAAACCGCAGCTTCTTCTGTCCAGTAGAAGCTTCTTTGCACCCGCAGCTGGCATTTCCTGGGCATCTGCCCATCTCCGACTTGCTTGTGACTTTTGGACTTGGTCCCCTTGTTCCACAGGTACCCCAGATTGGAAATCCAGCGTTGTTGCATTGTTGGTTCGTGTCTTTCCTGCCTTATTCCCCTATCACGACTTCTTTTTCCTTTGGGGAACTTTAGTGCACTTTGCACTCACTTTTCAGGGTCTTGGGGTGGGCTATTTTTCTAACCCTCACTATTTTCTAATAGTCCCAGCGACCCTCTACAAGGTCACATAGGTTTGGGGTCCATTCGTGGTTCGCATTCCACTTCTGGAGTATATGGTTTGCGTTGCCCCTATCCCTATGTGTCTCCATTGCATCCTATTGTAACAATACATTGTTTGCACTGTTTTCTAAGACTATACTGCATATTTCTGGTATTGTGTATATATATCTTGTGTATATTTCCTATCCTCTCACTGAGGGTACACTCTGAGATACTTTGGCATATTGTCATAAAAATAAAGTACCTTTATTTTTAGTATAACTGTGTATTGTGTTTTCTTATGATATTGTGCATATGACACTAAGTGGTACTGTAGTAGCTTCACACGTCTCCTAGTTCAGCCTAAACTGCTCTGCTAAGCTACCATTCTCTATCAGCCTAAGCTGCTAGACACCCTATACACTAATAAGGGATAACTGGGCCTGGTGCAAGGTGCAAGTACCCCTAGGTACTCACTACAAGCCAGTCCAGCCTCCTACACTTTGTCAAGCTGCTTATTGACCATGAGTTGGCTTTGTAAACAGGACACAACATTGGATGTGTTATCCCGTCACCACTACCAGCAGTGACATCGTAGACCACCTCAATCTAAGCATGCAAACATAAAGTTGATAAAATTGATACAATGTCTATCTTGCATTATTTTGATTGTTTAAAAGTTGTATTGCACTTATATATGTAACCAACACAATCTTTTTTTATGTGCCGTGCTCTGATTCTTTTGGGTCATGTCCGCACTTTCTAAAACCCTCTAAATAAAAATGTATAAATAAGTAAAGAAAACATTGAGGTTGAATGAAATTCTGCTATATCACTGCAAGACACCAACAGGGGTATTAGACCGATAACTCACTAAGGGGGTCCATCGGCCAGGAGCTCACATTTTATGAGGCTAAGGGTTGGGATACACATTGCTGACAAATCAAGGAATAAGGCTCGTGGAGAGATAAGACCATTGCTTTGTCCTCCCCTATTCAGGCAAAAAGATGTATTTATTTGTTTTTGTTTTTCTATTGCGCAGGTATAGCCTGCACTGGACATTGGAGAGCTTTAGAAAAGTAAATAACCATATACACTGTACAGTATAAGAACGTTTATAGTGTTCAAACATCTAGGATTGTAGTCGGTATTTTCAGCAGATGTTCATTTTATTACAAATCAAGTTAAGAAAATACACTGTACAGAAGCAAAAATAATACAATTGTTGTCTACATGTGATATAGGAGATTGTAATCACTGCTCTAAGTAGAGGCCTCTTATTCACAGGTTGTCCAGCAAACTATCCTGCAATGTCTGTACAAATGGTGGCAGCTCCTGTCCCGCATGAAACCATAAACCTGATGAACACATACTTCGGGGGCTGAAAACCTCTAAGGCCAGTGGCATCTGACTTGCAACTGACCCCAAAACTCTACTTGTCCTCTCCCGGGTAGTATTGCTGATGGAAGAAACAAAATGTCAATGATAAACAGTATGAACGTAACATCCCAGATAACAAACTCTGAATATTATTACAAATGTCCTCAAAACTGAGAATATTAGCCCTACACAGCATTGCAGAGCAAATCTCACATCATAGGCAGAGCCGGGTCTTATCACAAAGTGGCCAAAATAGTCCTTATACTACAGTAGGCTAGGAACAGGTAACAAAATCTGGCTGTTGCTTTCTGTAATATTTGCATTCTGTGAAATGTGATGCTCTCTGGAGTTTGCATATTGTCACCTCTGTGGGACAGGGGTACGTTGGGACCTTTTCTTGACTAATCCTTCTGCACCTACGATGACTGACACTATTTCTGTTCCTTTGTTCCACATTTTTTAAGGTATTTTGTCCCCCATATATCTGTGAGCAGGTATGGATTTTTTGACATAGCAACTGATGACTGTTTCAAATGAAAGACTTCACAATCAGTACATCTTAAACCCGGGTGGCCTTTTTGATGCCTCAGAGAGCGTTTGGTAGGAAATGCTCTTTCTTGTTTATAATATTCAAATGACTTCTTCCCAGTGTATAATTTCTGATCAAGCCATAGCCACTCCTTCGTAATGAATGTCATGTGACAGTGAAGACAGATACAGTTTCTCCCTGGAATGCATGTTCACACATTAAGTTCTTCCTGTGAAAAAACGCCTTGCAAGAAAAAGCTGTTTCTGCTAATATGGATTACCTGATCAGCACCTGGTCACATTTATTGCTTCAATTACTTCCCAGTGTGGATTTGCAAACGCTGCTTTAATACTCCATTTGTAATGACTGCTTTTTCACATTCAGTATATTCCAATGAAGCACTAAAAAAATCATAAACATTTTACTAGAGCTGCAGGTCTGTTGACTTAAGCAATCTACTCAACCTAATTGTAATGCTCTTGGCCCATAAACTGCTTTCAAGTTATGTGATCCTAAGCAAATATTTTAATTCACTGCTAAATATGAAAGCACCTTCAAATACATGAGATCGGCATGTCTGCTGATTAAAAAAACTATTTTGTTTAATTTAATAGACTAAACCTTTGCTCAATATTCAACACAAATCAAGCCACGTACAGGATACACCTGACCCCTGGCTTGCCTCTTTGTTCATGAACAGCATTGTCATCTGGGCGGGGGCAGGAATGTGTCTCAAATCATATTGAAAAATTATCACTTTAAATTAATATACAACTAAAGCATGAAGAGGTAGCAAAGTGTTGTTTGCGATCAGACGATTTTCCATTGAAATAGCCACACAATTTCTCACTTGTATGCGGTTTTACTGATAAAACTAAGAGATTACAAACGTTTGAAAATTGAGTTTAAACAAATATTTGGCATTTGCTTATCACCAAGTAAAGTGTTCTGTGTTATTTTGCTCCTATTTAAATCTTTGTTTGCATCACACTTCGGTATTTGAAAGAAAAATGTGCTTTCATAATTCCTGACATTTTGACTATTTGTACTATTCATCTGTATGCTATTTAAATGTTTTTAGAAAAAAAACTGTCACCTTACAGCCTTTTATTTCACAATGAATGTTCAACAGCTCACTTGACAAAAAAAGTCTAACTGTAATAAGAGAAAGAAAAGTAAACACCATTTTACAAAACAGGTAGCAATTGAAAATAAATTGGCCTTGGAACTCTGTGCTGACATCAAATGTGTCAAGATAAAAACAATATTTAAAAGCATCTTTATAGCTCATTCACTTTCTGAATGAACAGAACACCTGTTCCTTTCCAGCTTAAGTTCACTCGCTACAACGGACCATTAGGTCCTTAAAATAGCTCAACCTGATAAAATCTGACTCGCCACAGCGAGTAGGCCAGTAGATTTTTCGAGGCCTGCTATGGTGTTGCTCCTGTGTGGAGGACAGGTGTCTCAGTAGAAATGACTTTCTGATGTTGCATTAGCTTTGCATTTGTAAAGGATGCCTTGCCGCATTGAGTGAAGAGATATGCATTCTCCACCATCATGACTTTCTTCTCTGTGTTGACTTACTGTTATTGTATCAGCTGGGCCCTGCCAATAAATGAACTGTCACATTCAGAACATTTGTTTGGCTTCTCCCCAGGGTGGATTTGTTGATGCTGATTTAGGTTGGACTTCCTTCGGAACACTTTATTACATTCTGTACACTGATATGGTTTATCCCCATTGTGAACTTTCAGGTTGTGTATTAATTTTTCCTTTTCAATAACTGCTTTGTCACATTCTGTGCATTTATACGGTTTCTCCCCAGTGTACACTTTCTGATGTAGTACTAACTTTTGCCTTGTAATAGATCCCTTGTCACATTCTGTACACTCACAGGGTTTCTCCCCGGTGTGGACACTGATGTTACATTAACTGAGCTTTTCTAATAACTCTCTCACATATGTGGTGCAGTTGAATGGTGTCTACTCACTGTGAACTTTCAGATGGTGTGTTAAATTTTGCTTTGCAATAAATGTTTTGTCACATTCAGTACATTCATATGGTTTTTCCCCAGTGTGGACTATATGATGTACTATTAACCTTTGCCTTGTAATAAATGCGTTGTGGCATTCTGTGCATTCATACGGTTTCTCCCCTGTGTGGACTCTTTGATGTACTATTAAGCTTTGCCTTGTAATAAATGCCTTGTCACATTCAGTACATTCATACGGTTTCTCTCCTGTGTGAACTTTCAGGTGGTGCATTAATTTTTGCTTTGTAATAAATCCCTTTTCACATTCAGTGCATTTATACGGTTTCTCCCCAGTGTGGATTCTCTGATGCTGCGATAGGTAGTCCTGGGTAATAAATGCCTTATCGCATTCAGTGCATTCATATGGTTTCTCCCCGGTGTGGACTTTCTGATGTCGCATTAGATGTGTCTTTCGAATAAATGCCTTCTCACATTCTGTACATTCATAGGGTTTCTCTCCTGTGTGGACTTTCTGATGTTGTGTTAGATGTGAGTTTCTAATAAATGTCTTCTTGCAATCAGTGCAGTTGAATGGTTTCTCTCCAGTGTGGACTTTTTGATGTTCCTTCAGCTCTCCATTTGTTTTAAATGCTTTGTCACATTCAGCACATTGATATGGTTTCTCTCCTGTGTGGACTTTTTGATGTTTCATTAGATGTGACTTTGTAATAAATGCCTTCTCGCATTCATTGCAGTTGAATGGTCTCTCTCCACTGTGGACTTTTTGATGTCGCTTCAAATCTCCATTTGTAATAAATGCCTTGTCACATTCAGTACATTTATATGGATTCTCTTGTGAATGAACTTTCAGGTGGTGTATTAATTTTTGTTTTTCAATAAATACCGTGTCGCACTCTGTACATATATGCAGTTTCTCCCGACTGTTGAGTTGTTGATGGTGCTTTACGTTTGTGTTGCTTTGGAACACTATATTACATTCTGTACCTTCATACAGCTTCTCCCCAGTGTGGACTTTGCTATGTAGCTTTAGATTCTGCCTCCATGTGAACACTTCATTACATTCTAAACACTGGTATGGTTTCTCCCCAGTGTGGACTTTCTTATGTTGCTTCAGCTCTCCATTTGTTATAAATGCTTTGTCACACACTGTACATGGATATGGTTTCTCCCCAGTGTGGATTTTCTGATGTCATTTTAGCTCTCTATTTGCTTTAAATGCTTTGTCACATTCATTGCATTTATATGATTTCTCCTCAGTGTAGACTTTCTGATGTTGCATTAGTTGTCTGTTAGTGAAAAAGGCCTTGTTGCACTCTGTACATTTATACGGTTTCTCACCAGCGTGGATTTTATGATGCTGCCTTAAATTCGTCTTCCTTCGGAACACTTTATTATATTCTGTGCATTTATGTGGTTTCCCCTCAGTATGGACTTTCTGATGTTGCTTCAGTTCTTCATTTGTTATAAATGCTTTGTCACACATTGTACATTTATATGGTTTCTCCCCAGTGTGGATCTTTTGATGCTGCTTTAGATTCTTCTTCCATCCGAACACTTTATTACATTCTGTACATTTATAAGGTTTCTCACCAGTGTGGATTTTCTGATGTCGTTTTAGCTGTCTATTTGTTTTAAATGCTTCGTCACATTCATTGCATTTATATGATTTCTCCTCAGTGTGGACTTACTGATGTTGCATTAGTTGTCTGTTGGTGAAAAAGGCCTTGTTGCATTCTGTACATTTATAAGGTTTCTCCCAGTGCCCAGCGTGGACATTTTGATGCTGCATTAGCTGTCGATTGGTAATAAATGCCTTTTCACATTCTGTGCATTGATATGGTTTCTCCCCCGTGTGAATTTACTGATGCTGCTTTAGATTTTTCTTCCATCCGAACACTTTATTACATTCTGTACATGTATGTGGTCTCTCCTCTATGTGGACACTCTGATGCTGCATTAGGTCTTTCATTGCAATGAACACTTTTCCACAGTCAGTACATCAATATACCAGGTTAGCTTTTCCTTCGTAATGAGCACCTCATCAGACTTGCTTCAGTATGTCAGTGTGTAACGTCTTCTATGTATATCAGCTGGTGTCTAAGAGCCAAGTACAGACCTCATTGGGCATATGATCCTTCATTGATCACCTCGTACTGAGGAGTGTAGACTCAAAGAGTAAAGAAGACACCAGAGAAGGTTTCTTGTTCAGTGAGTGAGACCCTCTCTCCACAACACACTACAATGTTAAATCCGCATCCAACAAGATGCCTCCCTTCTTATCCAGGGAATAGTTCCTATTATCACACAGTCTAACAAATTATAGAAGATGGAGCTTTTTCCAGTGAATGGACCATGCAACACAGAGCATCACAATAACGGCGGGAAACATAAGCAACTGCTCTGCTTCATACTATCAAAGTCTGGGTTAGGACCCAAACAGCTAATCTGAGCATCTTCCACATAGTATAACTCCAGAGATCCAAGGGTATGACCAGAGCTACACAAAGAACACGAGGTTTACAACTATTTTAAACACACATTGTCAAAGTCAATAATTATAATCTTTTAGATGTATAGGCTTTCTCAGTGCTGCACAAGATCAGAAAAAAAAAGAAAAAGGTGCAATGATGTGACAAATGTTGAATCATTCTGCAGTCATGCAGATGTTTCTCCACAAATGTGCACACCTACAAAATGACACATGCGTCATTTTCAGTTTTTGGTCTGGTGTTAACCAAGATTTTTTACAAAACAATACATGTATAATATATATATTTAAAAGGGGCTTTCAGCTCTCCATCCATTGGTCGGTTTTTGTGCCATTCACATTTTCCTTCCACCAACTACAGAATACAGCATGGCGCAGTGGGTCTGCCGACTTCAGCCATTGGCTAACTACACTCTGAGTGACTGCATTTTACTCTTTCACAAGGAGGTAGTTCCCTTCAGTGCTAGTGTTTTTGTTTGTATTTAATAATTATGTTAGCATTGCCTTTGTGTTTAGAGCCTCATGTAATAGCAGGATACTTACTGCAGCTCTTCACAGCACAGGACACATTCCAGCGTTATCAGTTCTTGCCTCCTGCTAGTGATGATGTAAATTCCTTCTAAAGTGGCCTTTGTTTATCTGATTGCTGCTATATCAGAGTATACCAGATGGGGTCCATTTGAATCTATTCTATATAAAGTAATTCACTTTTTAGAATGCATGCGATGAAATTCAATTCTATATCACAACCGGAGGCGAGGATTATGCAGTCCTTTCTTCACTTTATTACAAACAGCAAGTTCAAAGTTCAAAACATAGCAAAGAACATTAAAACTTCAAATCCCATGATGCCAACATATAACCATGGCAACCCATAAACCAATCCACTGTCCATAATAGAGTGCATATAAGTAGCTGACGGGCACAGTTCTTCCTCTTTCTTCACTGCTGCCCGTCATTTCAGTCCTCGCTCCTTCTCGTTTTCTGTACGGGGGTTCAGGGATTGCCTTTGAGGCGCGAGCCCTTGCCTTTGTTGCCTGAATATTAACTTGTATTTGTTTTTCTGACTGTTGGTACGTGAGTGGCATTCCTCGCATACCTGACATTCCTCCTTTTGTTGCGCAGTAGGCTGCGGCCCAAGCACGTGGTGCGGTGACACCTAATCATCACCGGGGGTGCTCTTAAGCGTCTCTCCGCGATCATTCGGCTCAGCGCTTCGCGCACTGTGTTTTTTTATCGCGTCAGGGCTTTTCAGGATCCAGCCCTCAGGGATTCCTCATTTCTTTGGGCCCCAACCCTTGCAAACACCACGCTGCAGTACTTGCAGGTTCAGTCTGCTTGTCATTTTCCCTTAGCGGAACCTTCAGGGTTTGTTCTTGGGCATATCGCTTTTACATTTTCAAAGCACGGTGAGGGGGCTGCCCTATTATCTTAGGTTGGGTGTTTATTTGTGCTCTCACCCCGTATTATTGACACCCCTTTGGGAGTATGCTTGACATTTTTTCTGGTCTGGCCCGGGGGTCCTGCTCCACCCTACATTATACTGGTGGGATTTTTCCTTATATATATATATATATATATATATATATATATATATATATATATATATATATATATATATATATATATATATTTATTTTGGTGATGTCTTCGACCACACCTGCTATGGATTCTTTTGTGGACCATGTCTACGCTCCCTCTTTGGGGACGGAGGAAGTCTGGCATCCCCAACGCCACCTTCCTGAGGGCATTGACAGACTCCTTTCGCAGGTGGTGGTGAAAGCCTTAGCACCCCTGCAAGATAAACTGTAAACTTTGCACTTGTATAGCGCACTACTCACCCGTTAGGGTCTCAAGGCGCTGTACTCATACCAATATGGAACCCCTCCTGGCTTTTCCCGGTGAGGTGCCCACTCCTGGGCACCCCCAGGATGAAGCCAGGCATCCAAGCGCTGTTGGGGCCGTTGTGGAGATTAAGCAAGCTATTGCCCAGAGTTGCAGAGTGGGACCCATTAATTAGATTAGACACCAAGGCAAGAATTATCTGGTCCAAGGGAATTGAGCCCAAGACCTGCCGAAGCAGGACTTGAACCCTGGTCTTGAGCCAGATTTCTACTTCTGGGTCTGCCGCTCTAACCATTGTGCCACACTTCTCCACGGGTGGATAGGGTGGATAGGTTAATGGACCAGGTGTCCAATTCTTTTGGCTTATTTGGGGACCCAGATCCACGGGCTGGCACCTCTAAGGCATCTTCTTCCTCTAGGAAGCGTGACGCGGGCACCTGGAAGGTTTCGTCAGATTGAGAGAGGCCTTTTGCAAGAGTGCACGGACGATTGGGCCTGTACCCTGCCGGGAAGATGTTGTAACCGGAGAGCATGACAGCATTGCTGCCCTTGCACTGGATCCCTTGATGGGATTGCCCGGTTCTGGGGGGGGATGACTCCGATGATGAGGGCTGATCAGATAAGGGACTCGTTATGGGTAGACCTTGGCGCCCATCCACGAATACCTCGAGTGTAGAGGAAGAAGGTTGGGAGGACTTCCGCCACCCTTTGGAAGATGAGGTTTGGGTCCGCCTTTAGGCGGAATGTCACAGGCCGGCGTTTGAGGACAAGGTGATGGCTACACCTTCTTTGGACCCGACATTATGTCATTTTTTCTCAAAATATATGCGTGATCCCAAGAAGGGGATCGATCGTTCCTGGCGGGCTTGTCAGGATAAACCCTTGGATGTCCTGGGACCCTTGACTAAGATTACTGAGTTGGCTGAATCGGCCAAGGTCTCAGGAGAACCTGTGCAGATGGATTTGGTCGCTGGATGGGCACAAAGAGCGGTTTGTCTGTTGGGCAATGCCAATTGTGCCATATCTACGGAGAGGCGTTGGTCCCTCCTGATCAACATTGAACCCAAATTGGGGGAATTGGCGACATCAGAGGCAGGCGCGGTCGCCCAGGGCAATCTCTTCAGGGACCCCTTCGTGAAGGAGTTGGGGAGATTTGTTTCTACCTTCTCCGCTTTGGACAAGGCGCAGTCCTCTATGCGCAAGATCTTTCCGGGGAAGGATTTCTCTGGGGCCGGATGTGGAAGGGGTCGCTCCTCCGGCAGCTCCCTGAAAGCAGGCCCCGCCAGAACTCAGGGATGCTGCAACAACGGTTGAAATGACGGAAGACAGGGGAAGTTCTTCCCCAACAGAGATTCCGGTAGAAGACGTTCCTCACGTTTCACCAGAGGAGGTTCCAATGCTCCGGGAAGAAGTGGTGGTGAGCATTCCCCTTTTTTCCCCTCAAGAGCTAGGAGGCAGAATCGCTCTCTTCCTAGAGAATTGGGTCTAGATCATTTCCGACCCTTGGGTCTTGGAGACAGTGTCGGGTTTCCACATAGAATTCTATGGGACCCCAGTTCAGCTGGTTTGTCCTCCTCCCATTCAGTTCAATGTTCACGATTCTCAATTAACAAACGCAGAGGTGCAACTTCTTCTTCGCAAAGGGGCCATTGTTACAGCGCCTCTTCATCCGAGGGGATTCTTAAGCAACATTTTCTTGGTCGAAAAGAAGGACAAAGGTTTCCATCCGGTGATAAACCTCAAGGCTTTCAATGAATGGGTGGTTTATCGCCATTTCAAGATGGAAGGTATCCATCTTCTCAGGGATCTTCTGTGCCAAGGGGACTGGATGGTCCGCTTGGACCTCAAGGACGCTTACCTTACGGTCTCAATTTTCCCTCCTCACCGACGTTTTCTGCAGTTTCAGTGGCGGAACCAGATCTACGAATTCAGGTGTCTTCCTTTCGGCCTTACATCAGCACCATGGTGCTTCACGAAGTTGCTGAAACTGATGGGGGAGTTTCTGAGGACTCAGGGTGTCAGGTTAATTATTTATCTAGATGACATCCTTTTGATGGATCAGTCCCGGTCGCAACTGTTGCGTTACCCGAACATGACTATTGCTCTGTTTCAGGATCTGGTTTTTGTGATCAACGCGGAGAAGCCTGCTCTTCTCCCGTCGCAGTCCACAACCTTCCTTGGGTTTGTAGTGGACACTACGTTGGCAACTCTGAAACTCCCAGAGCACAAGATCTCCAAGATCAAGAAGGAGATTTCCAAAATGCTCTGCAGAGACAGGACCTCCCTCTGCCAGATTGCCAGGATAGCGGGTCTTCTGTTTTCCTCTATCCAGACGATCTTTACGGGTCCCTTGCATGACAGGGCACTGCAATGTTTGAAGGCATCTCAGGAAGGGACATACGTATTCTGCACTGGTGGAGCTTTTTTCGGAAGCTCGATCGGAGATGCAGTGGTGGTTGAGCTATATGAACGCATGGAATGGGAAAGCCATCTTTGGCTCACTCCGACCTAGTGATAGAGTTGGATGCCAGCAGACTGGGTTGGGGAGCCAGGTGTGGTCAGATTTCCATGGTGGATCTGTGGACTTCGGAGGAGTTGAATCTTCATATCAATTGCCTCGAGCTCTTAGCGGGTTCATTCGCGATTCAGTCCCTGACTCACGACAAAGTATCTTGTTGTGTCCTTCTTCGTCTGGACAACATTTCGGCCGTCCAGTACATAAACAGACTGGGGTGAACTCGATCCAGTGTCCTGGTGGATCTGGTGAAGGATTTTTGGCATTATTGCCTCCAGAGACAGATCTCTGTAACAGCAGAATATCTTCCGGGAATACAGAACAAGGTGGCAGACTGGAATTCCCGCTATCTCAGGGATACCAGCGACTGGCGACTGTATCTGGCAATCTTTCGGTCTCTGATGGATCATTGGTGTCCATGTGGAGTGGATCTATTTGCCTCTCGGTTGAATGCTCAACTCCTAACTTACTTCATTTGGAGGCCCGATCCGGGAGCTGCCACTGTGGATGCTTTTCTGCAGGATTGGTCGAAGAACCAAAGTTATGCTTTCCCTCCGTTTCTACTGATTCCCAGAGTGGTGGCGCAGGTCCAGCGTCAACGGGCGTCCTTGATTCTGATCACTCTGATATGGAGAGCACAAGCTTGGTTCCCCACTCTTCTGGAGTTGTCTTGGATGGCTCCTCTTAAGCTTCCGTTTTCCTTGGGAATCCTTAGGGATCCGTTGGGTCGCCCCCATCCATTGGTGGTTCAGGGACACCTCAACCTCATGGCTTGGAGGATTTCAGGGGACGTTGGGAGGACGCCTGCCTTTCACGAGACGCTACGGCTCTTATCAGACAGTCGTGGGCTCCAGGTACGATCAAGTGATATAGATCGGCCTGGAACAGATGGGGTCGTTGGTGTCTGGAGAGGGAAGTGGATCCTGTGGGGGCCCCAGTTGCGTTTGTAGTCAATTTTCTGGCAGAGCTTTTTACTTCGGGTTTGGCATATTGTACCATCAATTCTTTTTGTTCTGCTATTTCGGCAGGGCACAATACGATCAATAATCTACCGGTCGGGGAACACCCTTGGGTAAGTAAACTGCTCAAAGGTGTACATTTGTCTCGACCTCCTGAACCTAGATACTCTGGGTTATGGGATGTTAATAAAGTTCTTAACTTTATTTCTTCCTGGCCGGAGAATACGTTTTTGTCCAGGAAACAGATTTCCGCTAAGTTGGCGATGCTCCTATGCCTCATTTCCTGTAATGAGTTTCAGACGTGCATGCTTTGGATGTTTCAGCTCAGGTTTTCACCCCCAAAGGGGCTACTTTTACCATTTGGAGAAGGACTAAAACGAGTACCGGGTTGGTTTCTCTCCAGTTTTGAGTCTCATTCCAATCTGTGTGTAGTCAGATGTCTTAAGACGTATGAGGCCGTCACGGAGGAAGATAGGCCTCCGGGGGAGAGACAACTCTTGATTACTATCAAGAAACCGTTTAAGGCAGTGGCTTCCCCTACTATACCCAGGTGGGTACGATGGCTCAAGTCTGAAGCTGGAATTGATGTTAGACGTTTTTGGTGCTCATTCCACTAGAGGAGCAATGGCTTCCAAAGCTGTTCAGGTAGGTGGTAGATTAAAGGACATTATGAATACAGCAGATTGGTCCTCTGAGTCAGTTTTCAAGAGGTTTTATTTCAAACCTATTCATGAAGCGACATCATTGGTGGTGAGTAAGCTTTGAACTTGCATAATCCTCACCTCTGGTCCGGATATAGAATGTAAAATTTCCTAGCTTTCGTGAAGGAAACTTTCAATTCCATTAAGGACACGGAGGAGAGGATTATCCCTCCCTCATACTGTGACAGTATTACCCACCCGATGATGATTTATTTTACTTAGTGTTTTCTGGGTGGATTCCTCCTTTTACAGGTCAGTTGCATTTTCCTCTCTGTTTGAGGCTTTGTTTGATTATAATGTAGTGTTGTTAGTGACTGACTTTGTTCTGATCTTGATGGTTATCCCACTGATTTCCTTTGTTTACAAACTGGTAATGTATTCTCGTGGGATTGTTTTTTCTTGCATGACTCTGTTTCGCTGTTTCTGATCACTTCTTTATTTTGTAGGAGGTGATTCCAAAGGTGACTGAGATCGCGAGTTCCTTAACTTTCTTTAGTGAAGAAGTGGAAGGACTGTGCCCGTCAGCTACTTATATGCACTCTATTATGGACAGTGGATTGGTTTATGGGTTGCCATGGTTATATGTTGGCATCATGGGATTTGAAGTGTTAATGTTCTTTGCTATGTTTTGAATTTTGAACTTGCTGTTTGTAATAAAGTGAAGAAAGGACTGCATGATCCTCGCCTCTGTGTCCTTAATAAAATTGAACGTTTCCTTCATGAAAGCTTTACATTATACCTGCAATCCTGTATGTAGTTTAATTGCAGGATAAAGATGTGCTTGTAAAACAACCTCCTCTGTATGACCTGCTTGTATGTCTTTCTAGTTTGCTTTCAGTGTTCTTGTCATGCTTATATAGATATTTAACTATTACATTACTAATTGAATCTCTGCTGTGCCGTCTAGCTTTGCAATCCTATCTACCTCTATGCTTGTGTCGATCTATCCATCTACCTGTTTGTCTATGTATATATCTACTGTATATCAACCTATCCACTGTCGCTCTATCTTCCCATCTGTCCCTCTATCTATGCAACTTCTTTCTTTGCAACTCTATCATTCTATCTTTGGAAATCTACCATTCTCTTTATCAATGTATCTATCTTTTCAAGTGTCACTATCTCTATCAGCAGGGTTATCTCTATCAATCTATCTATCCAAGCCTGTCCGTCTGTGTAGGAAGTTGGCTCTGTATGTGCTATTTCAAAGTAAGGAATAGCATGCACAGAGTCCAAGGGTTCCCCTTAGAGGTAAAATAGTGGTAAAAATAGATAATACTAATGCTCTATTTTGTGGTAGTGTGGTCGAGCAGTAGGCTTATCCAAGGAGTAGTGTTAAGCATTTGTTGTACATACACATAGACAATAAATGAGGTACACACACTCAGAGACAAATCCAGCCAATAGGTTTTTGTATAGAAAAATATCTTTTCTTAGTTTATTTTAAGAACCACAGGTTCAAATTCTACATGTAATATCTCATTCGAAAGGTATTGCAGGTAAGTACTTTAGGAACTTTAAATCATAAAAATTGCATGTATACTTTTCAAGTTATTGACAAATAGCTGTTTTAAAAGTGGACACTGCAATTTTCACAGTTCCTAGGGGAGGTAAGTATTTGTTAGGTTAACCAGGTAAGTAAGGCACTTACAGGGTTCAGTTCTTGGTCCAAGGTAGCCCACCGTTGGGGGTTCAGAGCAACCCCAAAGTCACCACACCAGCAGCTCAGGGCCGGTCAGGTGCAGAGTTCAAAGTGGTGCCCAAAACACATAGGCTAGAATGGAGAGAAGGGGGTGCCCCGGTTCCGGTCTGCTTGCAGGTAAGTACCCGCGTCTTCGGAGGGCAGACCAGGGGGGTTTTGTAGGGCACCGGGGGGGACACCAGTCCACACAGAAATTTCACCCTCGGCGGCGCGGGGGCGGCCGGGTGCAGTGTAGAAACAAGCGTCGGGTTCGCAATGTTAGTCTATGAGAGATCTCGGGATCTCTTCAGCGCTGCAGGCAGGCAAGGGGGGGGTTCCTCGGGGAAACCTCCACTTGGGCAAGGGAGAGGGACTCCTGGGGGTCACTTCTCCAGTGAAAGTCCGGTCCTTCAGGTCCTGGGGGCTGCGGGTGCAGGGTCTCTCCCAGGTGTCGGGACTTTAGGTTCAAAGAGTCGCGGTCAGGGGAAGCCTCGGGATTCCCTCTGCAGGCGGCGCTGTGGGGGCTCAGGGGGGACAGGTTTTGGTACTCACAGTATCAGAGTAGTCCTGGGGTCCCTCCTGAGGTGTTGGATCGCCACCAGCCGAGTCGGGGTCGCCGGGTGCAGTGTTGCAAGTCTCACGCTTCTTGCGGGGAGCTTGCAGGGATCTTTAAAGCTGCTGGAAACAAAGTTGCAGCTTTTCTTGGAGCAGGTCCGCTGTCCTCGGGAGTTTCTTGTCTTTTCGAAGCAGGGGCAGTCCTCAGAGGATGTCGAGGTCGCTGGTCCCTTCGGAAGGCGTCGCTGGAGCAGGATCTTTGGAAGGCAGGAGACAGGCCGGTGAGTTTCTGGAGCCAAGGCAGTTGTCGTCTTCTGGTCTTCCTCTGCAGGGGTTTTCAGCTAGGCAGTCCTTCTTCTTGTAGTTGCAGGAATCTAATTTTCTAGGGTTCAGGGTAGCCCTTAAATACTAAATTTAAGGGCGTGTTTAGGTCTGGGGGGTTAGTAGCCAATGGCTACTAGCCCTGAGGGTGGGTACCCCCTCTTTGTGCCTCCTCCCAAGGGGAGGGGGTCACAATCCTAACCCTATTGGGGGAATCCTCCATCTGCAAGATGGAGGATTTCTAAAAGTCAGAGTCACCTCAGCTCAGGACACCTTGGGGGCTGTCCTGACTGGCCAGTGACTCCTCCTTGTTGCTTTCTTTGTTCCCTCCAGCCTTGCCGCCAAAAGTGGGGGCCGTGGCCGGAGGGGGCGGGCAACTCCACTAAGCTGGAGTGCCCTGCTGGGCTGTGACAAAGGGGTGAGCCTTTGAGGCTCACCGCCAGGTGTCACAGCTCCTGCCTGGGGGAGGTGTTAGCATCTCCACCCAGTGCAGGCTTTGTTACTGGCCTCAGAGTGACAAAGGCACTCTCCCCATGGGGCCAGCAACATGTCTCTAGTGTGGCAGGCTGCTGGAACTAGTCAGCCTACACAGATAGTCGGTTAAGTTTTAGGGGGCACCTCTAAGGTGCCCTCTGTGGTGTATTTTACAATAAAATGTACACTGGCATCAGTGTGCATTTATTGTGCTGAGAAGTTTGATACCAAACTTCCCAGTTTTCAGTGTAGCCATTATGGTGCTGTGGAGTTCGTGTAAAACAGACTCCCAGACCATATACTCTTATGGCTACCCTGCACTTACAATGTCTAAGGTTTTGTTTAGACACTGTAGGGGCACAGTGCTCATGCACTGGTACCCTCACCTATGGTATAGTGCACCCTGCCTTAGGGCTGTAAGGCCTGCTAGAGGGGTGTCTTACCTATACTGCATAGGCAGTGAGAGGCTGGCATGGCACCCTGAGGGGAGTGCCATGTCGACTTACTCATTTTGTTCTCACTAGCACACACAGGCTTGTAAGCAGTGTGTCTGTGCTGAGTGAGGGGTCTCTAGGGTGGCATAAGACATGCTGCAGCCCTTAGAGACCTTTCCTTGGCATCAGGGCCCTTGGTACTAGAAGTACCAGTTTACAAGGGACTTACCTGAACGCCAGGGTGTGCCAATTGTGGATACAATGGTACATTTTAGGTGAAGGAACACTGGTGCTGGGGCCTGGTTAGCAGGGTCCCAGCACACTTCTTAGTCAAGTCAGCATCAGTATCAGGCAAAAAGTGGGGGGGTAACTGCAACAGGGAGCCATTTCTTTACAGTCTGTCTTTTGCAAGCCTCTCTATTTATCTATCTTTTCAATCTTCTCTATTAGTAATAAAGATTTACAAAAAACATTGCAAAAAAAAGTTAGCAAATGCAAGAGGCTGGCAGCCAACATCAGATCAATTGGCTTTTTAGGTTGGGTTTTAGTCTTACCTTTTGATTATACCAAATGTATGTGTAAAACATAGTTACTTCTAGTGGCTTTCAGTCAAACTTCATCCATAAGTCTGTTGAGTCATTCACATTTTAGTATTTTTTACCTTTACTCAATATTTTTTTAAGATTGATGAGAGCCCAGCAGCTTCCCCAACAACATTTTGCAAGAACCATGGATGCACAAAACAAGAATTGTTGAAGTCAAAAGGCTGGTGGACAACGCCACATCTGCTGGCTTGGATAGCAGCATTTATAGTGTCATCCAATAAAGTGACAACGAAACGTGGCTTCTGGCCGGGACTGCAGCATTTATAGTGCCATCCACTAGAGTGACAATGAAATGTGGCTTCAGGCCTGGACTGCAGCATTTATAGTGCCATCCACTAGAGTGACAACGAAACGTGGCCTCAGGCCTGGACTGCAGCACATATAGTGCCATTCACTAGAGTGACAGAGAAACGATCCGCCATGCACAGTTTTCTGCTAAATTATTTTACTGAAAATGTTACATTGGTATTATCAATGATGTTATCAAAGATATCATGAGTGATGTAATATGTGGGGTAATCAGCAGTGGAAGGCGAGGCCGCGAGTTATAGTTACCTTAGAGCATGAGCTATGATTACTTGAACTAACCATAACTACTGAATTTGTGTGGTTTTGTGCGAGTAAATTCAGATCCTATCAGAGCGGCATGGAGGTACGTGAGCCTCAACCTCATATTCTTTTGTTAACAATGAGCTTGGTGCAGGAGGGTTTCTTAACACCCTTGTATCCGAAAGGAGTGTTGGGAGAGGTGGAAAAAAACAGAGTAAGCTATTTTCAAGTCAGACCAGGGCCAGTGTACCTAGGAGAGAAGGCCCAACTCTAGAAGAGCCGAGGAGGGGCTGTACAACAATTTTGCCCTTGAGTTACGGTAATTATGTACATCAATGTCGTATGAAAAGCACACAAGTACCCGTGGTCTAAGGAGTGGCCCAAAATAAAAGTCACCCCCATAAAAATTGAGCATACCAAAACACATATAATTACCAAACACAAAGGACATAGGAGGGAAAGGAGGGGGGCAACCCTTCACCTTTGGACTCTGTTTGACGAAAGGGCAATAAAGGATCCCACAGGCCAACCCATTGTTGAGGCTTCAGCACCTCCCCCTCCATACACTGACATGTGTGAGGATACCCCTGCAACACTACCTTTGGGGTACTGTAATCCCCCCCATAGTAGAAGCAGAGGAACCAACCACAAAAAGGGAATCCTGCACATATGGAGTTGCCACAGACATAGGGGCAACCAACTAGCAGTGCACCACAGCGAAGCCAGACATCAGTCCCTCCAGGATCAGACGAGGCAGGATGGCTATCTGGGCGGTTCTTCGCTGTTCTAGATAGCGATCCTGCTACCTCGGGTGACAAAGGAAGCTCTGGCTCCCCGGGGTCAGAAAGCAAAGGCAGAGCTGTAGGGGTCACAAGAGTGACAGAACAAGAGACACCCAAAGGGAAAAGCACAAGAAGGTCTAGGACAAAGTTAAGACTGATCCAAACGCAGGACATAGTTAGGAGACTTCGGGGGGACAGGAGAATTACCCATGCTCAGAGGAAGCGAAGTGAGGCTAGGCACAGAGAGCGAAGGGAGCAGCAATTGGACAACAAGAGGCTACACGCTAGCCTAGGGTCACCGCACAGCAGACTATCACTCATGTCCAAATTCCTAAGACAAATGGCAGGCGAGGAGACCAGGAGGCAAGGACATTTGATCCTAACTGAGCCTTTATGCTCCAAAAAGAGAGGGAAGAGGCGAAGGGGAGAGAGGGAGAAGGGGCGAGGGGGAGGAGGGGAGCTGCGAGAGAGGGGAGAGGCGAGGGGAGAGAAGAGAAGGTGGGGAGAGAGAGGGGATGGAGGGAACTGATGTAGGAAGAATAGGAATATATCACATACAAACAAACATAAGTTCTCATATCCCAGTACAAACATTTTAGGCTAGATAGTTGTAAACCAATGTAAGTAGTGAAAGGCTTAATACATGACATGTTAAAAAAAGACAGACTGTGGGTTCAATAGAAAGGCAGGTCATATTTAGGACAAACACTTATTGCTTAGGAAACGTATACACATGCTGCATTGTTAAGTTAGCTGTGCTGAAACACACAAGAGGCCCAAGCCACATTAGAATGAGAGTTTTCTTTAAAGCTGCACCAACTATTGTTTTCAAAATCTTCACTTAGAACGAACAGGGTGGAACAAAATGGTGTATCCTGCCTTAGCACAAGAGTCCTAAATACCACAAGTCATTCATATTGTGGTAAGGGGAACTGTGTAAGGGTCAGATAAGTATTTGCAAGGCAGGGCTACCGTGAGCATCATGCAACATATAGGGGGTCATTACAACCCCCCACCCCGACTCCCTCCCCTACACCCCCCACCACCCCTGCCACCCCCCAAAGGTGGCAGGGCCCCCAACCCCACCCCGACCCCCAACATCACATAACTCACACACACGACACGCACGCAGGCACCACCAACACACACACACCGACATACATGCCAACATCCACACACTCAGTCAGACACGCACACCCATATACAGACATACACGCACACATCCATACATAC
Organism: Pleurodeles waltl; assembly: GCF_031143425.1. NCBI lineage: Eukaryota > Metazoa > Chordata > Amphibia > Caudata > Salamandridae > Pleurodeles > Pleurodeles waltl. The sequence goes on along the minus strand of NC_090444.1, from coordinate 14,356,622 downwards.
AGACATACACGCACTCACACACCCTCTCTACATACACAGACGCACACCCCCATGCACCCACACAACCCCCCCCAACCCCCCCGTAACGAACGATCGACTTACCTTGTCTGTCGATCCTCCGGGAGGGGACGGGCGCCATGGGGGCTGCTCCGCCGACACCACACCGCCAACAGAACACCGCTGCGCCGAATCACAGGACGTGATTCGCTAGGTGGTGTTCTGTTGGCGTGGCGGTGGAGCAACCTCCACTTCCCCGCAGCCCGCCAGTGTGGCTGTTGGCGGCTCTCTGTCGGAAAAAGGACGGAGAGCAGCCAACAGTCATAATACGGCGAGCGACAAACCGCCACTACTGGCGGTCCCTCAGCGGTCTTGTAAAAAGACCGCCACGGTTATAATGACCCCCATAATCTCTTGTTGTGCAGAAAGATAGATATGGTGAATGACGTCAGTGTAACTTACCCACCCATGAGGCCAACAAGAGCTAGTGCTTCTTTCCAGAGGCACCTCATTACCTTATCTTACTGCTTGTAGTTGCTTACGTCAATGCTGAACTCTTCACCACAGTTTTTTGTGGTTTTTACAGTATAAATGCTACTGGTGTTTGAACCAGAACTTTGAACTTCAGTCATGGCCTCTATGTGAGGCTGCCTGTTGTTCCCAGCTGAAAATCGATTAAACCTATATTATTGTGTCAAATTGATCGGTCTTATTTCATTAACAGATTCCCCTCTGACAGACCCCTCGCCCCCCGAAGGCAGCGGTCAGTGCCGGTAGAGCAGTGACAACTCACCCGCAGCAGACCAGGGCGCCGACCCGGCCACAGCAGGCGGTGTCCCCTTAGCGGGCGGTGGGGGCGAGCCCCCAGCAGGGGTAGCGGGGGGACTGCCAGACCCGGGACAGAGGCCGCCGAGGGGGCTCTCCCCGGGGACACCACACAGCAGTCAGCCGCGGGTGCTGCTCAATCCCACACAAGCGCGCGGGTTGTGTAATGTATTAGATTGTTTCAATCGGTTGTATTTATTTTTTCTGTTTTCTATATAATGTCGTGACCACAGAACGGTTCTTACCATAAAACGTCCACGCGACTTACACAATATACAGTTTCCTGCTTCCGGTAACACGCCCATCGCCCAGAACTACAGCCAATCAATACCAGAACTACAGAACTACAGCCAATCAATACCAGAACTACAGCCAATCAATACCAGAACTACAGCTAATCAGAGCCTACTTTCCATTCCAACGCCTGCCCGAGCTACTTCCAATGGGAGCAGAGAAAAAGTTGACATTTTTAGTCAAGCTCCCAATCCAAAGCGGGCCCGAGCTGCGTCCAATAGAAGTACAGAAAGCCTGGGCCAATCAGAGCCTGCGCTGTCCTGAGGGCGGGAAACGCTCTACTGGGGCACAGAGAGCACTGACAGAACCTGTAGCGCCTGCTGGCAGCCGGGTTCCCCGCGCTCTCCTTAGAAGCGTAATTATCTCGCACTGCTTCTGTTCTCAGCGCCGCGAAGATCCGTTGGAGCCGTCCACAGGCGGCGGGGTCATGGTGCTGGTGTGAGGAGAGCTACCGGGGAGCGCCGCCGGCAGGGGCTTCAGTGACACGGCCTCCTGCCCCTGCCAACCTCGCAGACGGCGAAGCCGCGGGCCCCGGAGGTGAACAGGCGCCTCCCTGGGGCCCCAGGGCACGATGCTGCATCGGCGCAGGGAGGATGAAAGCCTCCCCGGTCTCTCACCACGGATGGGCCCGGCGGGCCGTATGTCCGGTCAGCCTGCGGCCTCCTCTCCTCCGGTCTGCGCAGAGGGGTGTCTGGAGGCGCCTCCCGGGGCTGCAGCCAGCGGCGTCAAACTGCGATCACATCCGCAGTTATCATGGAAGCGGCAGCATCTCCCTCTTGGTCAGCATCCAGTCACGCCCCGGCCTGAAGAGACGGCGCTGAAGCTGCGAGGGGCGAGCGCCGCCCTGCACTGGATGAAGAGACTCCCGCAGCGCCTAGAAGCCGTTCTTAACACACGTCCTTCAGTGTGCTGCTGCTCCCTTTCTCTCGCAGTCTCGTGCTCCCTGTTTCATCCTGCCACCCTCTGCTCCGCATCCTTCCTTACTCGCACATTGCTCTGACCTTTCACTCGGTCCCCCTATCCTCCATACATTTGTTCTACTTCCCCTTCCTTCCTTACTCGTTTTTTCCTCTCACCACCTTACTACCCCCATCTCACCCGCAGCCTTTTTTCATCGACTGCCCTTCTCTGGTTCCACTTCACACCCTCACATCGGCTGTAATACTTATCAAGAAGATCGATGTATTCCTGTAATCTCAACTTCATTCATCTGCAACGCTGCACTAGAACAAACCACCCCATCTCTAGTTACACGATTTTCTATTGTGTGTGTGTGTGTGTGTGTGTGTATATATATATATAATATAGTAATTGTTCTTTGAAAAATGCAGTTAAGAGAGCAGATGAGTTACTTCAGTGAGCTGAAAAAAATGGTTTAAATGGCCTGTTAAGACAGCCACTGTGCAAGAGTGTCAATTACTGCCTGACATACTTAATTAATTATATAGATATAAAATAATTAAGTGAAAAAAGTCTCTTATTAGATGATCCTCGTATTCTACACAGCTTAATTTTGCAATTGTGAATATTAAGAGAGTAAAAACCAGAAACTGCCTTTAACACACATGGCTGCAAAGGAGAGTGACCCAGACTCTGAAAAGTGCAGGCCTCAGTATCAAGGCAAGAAAGTGCCAGATAGTGCATGGTCAGTTTGTATACTGACACCTGGTAGGTGGGTGCCAAGTTGAACCACTCCAACCCAAGATCCAGACAATTCTAGGCTGAGAATCTCACAGCAACCCGGACCCAAGTCAGGGCATTCCTTGGCTTGACTATGTATTACTGAATAGTTGTGAAGGGCTATGGCACCATTGTGGCACCCCTTACAGAACTCACATCCAAAAAGATGCCCAAAAAAGGAAAACTGGACAGTCAACTCAACAGGCATTTGACACCCTGAAACAAGGAATGTGGTCAGCACCTGTTCTAAAAGCTCCAGATTACTCTAAGCAGTTCATTGTGCAGACGAATGCCTCTGAACATGGGATAGGAGCAGTCCTGGCCCAAGTTAGTGATGATGGCTATGACCAATCTCTTGCTTTCAATAGAAGGAGGTTACTCCCCAGACAGAAGTGTTAGGGTGCCCTTGAGATGGAAGCCTTCATTGTGGTTTGGTCCCACAAGAAGCAGAGACCATACTAGTTTGGTTCTCACTTCCTAGTTCAAATTGACAACACGCCTCTCAGATGGCCAAATCAAATGAAAGATGAAAACTCTGAACAGTTAAGGTGGTCCACCTGTAGAAGGTAGCCTCTTTCTAGACTTGTTACCCCCGCTTTTAGCCTGTTTGTGAGTATATGTCAGGGTGTTTTTACTGTCTCACTGGGACCCTGCTAGCCAGGACCCCAGTGTTCATAGGTTGTGGCCTGTATGTGTATCCCTGTGTAGTGCCTAACTGTGTCAGTGAGGCTTTGCTAACCAGAACCTCAGTGTTTATGATTGGCTACCTACACAGGTAAGCACCTATCAGGAGAGGACTCTGACATCACCTACTGGCACAGGCAACTTAGATTCTACCTAGGAATCCAAGATCGCAAAAGCCAGGGACACTCTGGAGGAGCTCTGGTCACCACCCCTGGTGATGGACAGGGGAGTGGTCACTGTCCTTTCCTTTGTCCAGTTTCGTGCCAGAGCAGGCACTGGGGGTCCTTGAACTGGTGAAGACTAGATTATGCAAGGAGGGCATCATTTGTGCACTTCAAAGCATTTCCAGAGGCTACCTCTCCCATGCCTGTAACACATTTCCAAAGGGAGAGGGTGTAAGACCAGTCTCCAAAAGGAAATGCTTTGTTCTGCCTTCCTGGGCTTGAGCTGCTCAAGCAACAGGAGGGCAGATATCTGTCTGTGAGATGGCAGCAGCTTGGGCTGCCTGGAAAACCTCTGATGGCTGGTATGGCAGTACTGGGGGTCCATTGTGGAGCCCCCAGAGTGCATGGATTTGTAAAACCAATACTAGAATCAATATTGGGGTAAAGTTCCCAGGTTTTAGACACCTTACATGGCCATATTCAGAGTTACCATTGTGAAGTTGGACATAGGTATTGACTTGCGTCCAGTGCACATGTAAAATGGCGCCCCGCACTCACAAAGTCTGGGAAAATGGTCCTGGACGACTTGGGGCACCTCTGCTAGTGCAGGGGGGTCCTCACACAGGTACTTTGCACCCAGCCTTCTGGGTTGGAAAGCCTGACATATAGGTGATTTATAAGTGACCTGCTGCAGTGAAAATGGCCTGTGAAAGGGTGCATGCACATTTCACGCAGGCTGCAATGGTAGTCCTGCAGAAGCCTTTGCATGGACAGCAAAACTAATGCTACAGCCCACAGGGATCCCCTGGAACCCCAATGCCCTGGGTACCTAAGTACCATATACTAGGGACTTATGAGGGGTGACCAATTTGGGATGAAATACTGGGTTACCAGTATGTTGTGACAAATGAGTGGAGAGAGAGCATCAGCACTGGGGTCCTGGTTAGCAGCACTCCAGTGACAAAGTCAAACACACTGACATCCGGCAGAAAATGGGGGTAACTTGCCAAAAAGAGGGTACTTTACTACAGTGCAGTCTTGGTACTGTGAGCACATCTGGCCTTATTTGTCTTTTATAATTTATTGATAAGGGGATGCGTTAGAGGTTCAATGGACCTTCCGACACAGTTAAGAGTGATCCACTATGGGCACAAACCTTACTCATAACTCAATTAAAAAATAAACATCAAATAATCAATTATCAAAGTTTGAGTAAGTAACTTCACACACCATGGCCCGTGTGACCTTGAATAACCACACATTTTTGTAAAAGTTCGAATATTTATTTCCCTAGATTAACAACGCTAAGGTCATATAAAGCAATCTCAAAATTAGCTGAGAGACATATATGAACAACACAGGTTGACCAAAAAGGCAGAAGAATCTTGATTTCACTAAAGCATTTAACATTAAACATTCAAGAGCTACCGTAAAAATCAATATCAACAATAACTGAACTAATGATATAGCATACATTTAGACATTCACAATTGAACAAAATCAATCCTTGGTTAATAATGATTATTGGACATGGATACTATCCAAAACCTTTAATTTGAATGGCATGATTGACTTTCATACAAAAATGAAAAGTCAGCCAAAAAGTTAATTTGGAAACCATCTGGCTATGGCTCTACAAAATTATAGCGGTTAGTACCTAGAAAAGTAAGAACAAAGACCTGCAACAAAATACAATTTCATCTCATTATACCTCCTAGAATGGATCAGCAAGCAGAGACTTTGTCAGCTGGAGATCAGTCTGGTCAGCATTCGCAATGGGGAAGTGAAGGCGACTGGCTCAGCCACGGTGGGCTCTAAGTTAGCCAAACCAAATTAGAAGGGCATCATCTGAGATTCAATACAATAGCTAAGCAATGCGTCTAAGAAAGGGCATCTAAGTCTGATCTGGATCTTTTCTGGAACATCGCTCGAACTAACTGGAACTAACTCTCCTGCCAAGTGAAGTTGGGGTATATTGAAAATCCATAAAGTATTTTCCCACGTTGTCATTGGTCAGAATATCGTCTGTTCTCAGTTGAACCAATAATTATTGATTCCCAAATCTATGATATGGGCCCTCATTATGAACACTGTGGGAAAGACTGCACCACCAATCAGCTGGCGGGCTGGGCAACCAAATAATGAAGCACATGAAAAACAGGCAGCATGAATAACACTCACCGCCAGCAGAGGAGTGCCGACGACGACGGAAGAGGCTGCCCCCAGGCCGACGGAAAGGCCCTACCCGCCCAACAAATAATGAAGCACTAGACCACCGTCGGTTCCGGGGTGGGAACCACCGCCACTCAAAGCCAGGCGGAAACTAACCAAATAAAATGAAACATTCACCGGAGGCTGACACAACACTCCAAAGCAGACATGGAGAAAGAGTTGGAAATCATGCGAGTGCTGCTCCTTGCCATATACCTCCGCAATCGTGACCGCCAACGAAGACGACGACGGTAAGTACTGCAACCTACTAAACACGGGAAGAAAGGGCACAGTTACATACCCATGCAACCCCACCTACCCCGCAACGCACCCACAACCCATCACAACATCACAAGCCACACGCACCTGAGCAAGGTAGAGGTATAGGTGTGCGTGACGAGGATGCAAGTGCCTCAACAGTATGCTGAGGTGTGGTGATGTGTGTTGGGTGGGTGTCTGTGAACGTCTGAGTGTAATGATAGGAGGGGGGGCGGACACAGTGGGCAAGACAGGCTGCCAGTGTAAATGGATGTTGTCTGGGTGTCCGCAAGTTTGGTGAGTGTGCTGAAAGTGTTACTCAATGTCGCTGTGGTGAGTGCAGGTGTAGTGTCTGGGGTGCAAGACTGGATGTCTGATGTTGTGGTGACTGCAAGAATGGGGTCAGCAACAGTGAATGAGGGTGCAGTGCTTGTGAGTGTGCATGTAGAGGTGACAGACAGGGAGGCGGAAGAGGTGGACATAGTGGGGGAAGTGGATGTTGTTGTGTGTGCCTTTGTATGTTGTTTGTGTGTATGCCTGTGGCGGGAAGTGTGGTACTTGTGTTTCTCTGTGTGCTTCTTGTGTGTTGAGGTGTGTGTATGGCTGTCTGAACGTGTGCTTGGGATGGGTGAAGGGAGTGGGGTGCTGGAAGGGGTAGAGGTGGTTGGAGGGGGGACGGAAAGACCAGGGACACTGGCTGCTGTCAAAGAGGAGGCCAGAGCCTGAAAAGATCTTATGTAGGCCAGACATGGCACTGTGAAGGCCTTCCAGGTATGGATTGCACTGCTGCATCTGGGATGCTAGCCCCTGGATGGCATTCACAATGGTTGTCTGCCCTACAGAGATGGTCCTCAGTAGGTTAATAGCCTCCTCAGTGAGGGCAGCAGGGCTGACTGGGGCAGGGGATGAGGTGCCTGGGACGAAGGAGACGCCCACCCTTCTTGGTGAGCGGGCACGGGCAACTTTTAGGGCGGTGATGCTATGGGGTGGCGGAAGATGTCAGAGAATGGGTGGGCCCATCAGAGGGGGTATCGGAGTCACTTCCTCCAGTGGTAGTTGCCTCCCCTGTGGTACTCCCCTCACCCTCCAACCCACTGGTCCCCTTGGTGTCAGTAGACTCTGCCTCCTTGGAACCGTGGGCCGATGCATCCCCACTCGCTGGTGCCACTGGGGTGGGGAGGCAAAACAGAGAAAATATTAACATCTGAATGGATGTACATATCTGGTTCACCCATACTCTAACCCAGCTAATACACCAACATGCAGCACCTACAGCTATACTCATGGCTATGCCCCTGACTACTGCCCACAGCCCTAATATAGAACCATGTCCCACATTACAGAAGGATCTGAAGAACTGCAGACCTGCCCCTTATCATCTAACTGCCCATGGGTGCCATAATGCTAAATGACATCAGTCAGAGTCCCTGCCACTAGACATCATACATACTACAGTACCCTCAGACATCCATCAAGGAGGCATTATATGTTCTTGGTACTCACCCCCGTGTGTCTGCTGTGCAGCCTTCAAGCACCCATCCAAGTCTGGATATGCCACCGCCAGAAAGCAGCGCATTAGGGGGGTCAGGGCCCTACGGGCACCCCTTCCTCGTTGGGAGGACTTCCCCAGCTGGGCCTCGCAGGTCTTCCTCACCCAGCGCCGCAGGTCCTCCCACTGCTTCCTGCAGTGGGTGCTCTGCTGGCTGTAGACCCCCAGGATCCGCACCTCCCTGGCGATGGCCTGCCAAAGTCCCCTTTTCTGATGGGCGCTGACCTGTAGGGGACACACAGAAAATAAACACAGAGGTCAGAAAAAGCACATTTGATACTGCTGGCCATACGTCCCCTATGGGACAGACACTTAAAACAGCATTCCAGCCCCTCACTCACGCTGAATGTCATGCATTAAACGGCTGTGCAGTTACAAATTGTGCACACATGCATACAGCCATCCACCATTATCACACGCATCCATGCACCCCATTCGCCTACTCACCTGTACCTCTAGTCGACCATATAACTTGGCATACAGGGATAGGACCCCATCCACCAGCTTCTCCAGCTACTCCGTGGTGAAGGCCGGGGCCCTTTCCCCTGTTATCCGTGCCAGTTCTAGGACCAGAGTCAGGACACAGCAGCACACTCAGTAGAGTACTTGCGTGCATGGAATACGGGAGTCAAGTGAACCTGGGGTGACGAAATGGCGTACGTTCCGCGGCGGTGTACACTGTCACCGCCGGCGGCGATCATGATAGGCCCATATTCCCCATTGACAACCATGTTAACCAACGTATGGGTGCACGGCGTTGAACAACACTTATGCCATTACGATAACCGCTAGCGGTATGAGGTCACTTCCACTGCTACATATCTGGATGACAGGAGGTTGACATTTTGCAAACTACTACGCAGTTATTATTCGATCATGGGGCCAATGGAGGCCCTATGGACCCCAGCCCTCAAACACATGCCCAAAATACAATTTACTCACCACAACAGTACAGATGTATCAGTTAGGACATGTCACTCCAGTTTAACATCCTACTTTGCTAATATGTCACCTAAATGTTTGACAGCAGTGTTGAATACACAACATGTTGTGGAAACGAATTTGTGTCCCTCACATGTGTTCTCCACTCCTCCTAGATACAGACCCATGTGGCGAGGGAGGGCCCCACCTGTGTACAGACCACTTGTTGATTTGGAGACCATGGTGGAACGTCACATCATTATCAATTACCGACTCCCTCGTGCAACTATTCATGAACTTTGTGCATTACTGGATCCATTACTGAGACCGGCTAATCGGAATCAGCATGCCATCCCTACTGAAGTTCCAGTGCTCCCTGTACTCCATTTCCTGGCCACGTGCTCATTTCAGGTGACAGTGGGCATGGGAGCAGGGTTTTCACAGCCAATGTTTTGCCTTATCCTGTCCAGGTTCCTGGATGCATTTGTACAACACCTGCAGTCATATGTGAAGTTTCCTCATAGTGCTGAACTACCTGCCATCAAGTCTGACTTCTATGTATTTGCCAACATTCCCCATGTGATAGGTGCCATCGATGGCACCCACATAGCTCTCATCCCCCCAAGAGTAAGACAACAGGTGTACAGAAACAGGAAGAGCTTCCACTCCATGAACATTCAATTGGTGTGTACTGCAGACCAATTCGTCTCACATGTGAATGCCATGTTCCCTGGATCAGTCCATGATTCATTTGTGCTGAGGAACAGCAGTGTGCCACACTTGATGGAACAACTACAAGGGGATAGAGGATGGATCATAGGTGAGTGTGTCTGACACTTTTTCTGTACATAGCTGACAGCCAGGCTGTCTGCAACTGAGGGTAGTTAGTTACAGTCATGTTTTGCCCACTTTTACAGGTGATTCTGGCTACCCCACCATGCTTAGGCTCCTGACACCAGTGAGGAATCCTTGAACAGATGCTAAGAAGAATTACAATGAGGCCCATGGATGTATTAGGAGGGTGATTGCGCACACTATAGGTCTCCTGAAGGCTAGATTCCATTGCCTCCATATCTCTGGGGGTTCCCTGTGCTAAGCCCCTGAGAAGGTGGGTAGAATAGTGGGGGCATGCTGCACAACGTGGCTGTGAGGAAATCTATCCCCCTCTTGGAGGAGGAGGGTGCTGTATATCTAGACCAGCTTCCTCTGAGAGGGGATGAGAGTGATGGTGATGATGAAGATGGGGGAAAATGTACACTCCAGGAGCCAACTGATCCAACTATACTGCCAGGGACTATGAGGTACTGTTCGCTGATGATGTTGTCTGTACTGCATACTGTCAGTCTGACTTGTTCTCTATGGGGTTTCGGGGTCTGTAGCCATTTACACTGTAACATGAATTGCAAGTGCCGTGTGACATGATAAACAACTTGTTAGACATTTTACTCCACACCATGTTGTGCGTAGGGTGCAATTCCTTCAATAAAGGTCTGATTATTGAATTTACCCGGCAAATATATTAACACTTTGCTTTGATTCAACATAATGACAGGGGACATTGAAATTGGTGTACATGTGTTTTAATAGGTGTCAGAGATGCATTGGCGCTCTTTACCTTGATGGGAGTGGGCTGATGGTGGGTGTCCATACTGGCTACAAGGTCTCATCGATTGTTGGCAGTGGTTATATGTCCATCTGTACTTTACTAGTTGTTGAGTTGATATTGGCCGGTGAGGATGGTGGTTCAGTGGCACACTTGGGAGACAGTTTGTGTCAGAGTCACTTCTTTGACGGTGCCTTGGTCTTGGCAGGTGTACCAGTGCCATATCTGGGTCTGAGGGACTGTTTCAGTTGTTGGGCTGTACGGGTAGGAGTGCTGGTCTCCTGTGTTTCCTTAGACCAGTGGTTCCCCTGGGGGTCCGCAAAGCCTTCTCAGGGGGTCCGCGAGAGCCTAGAAAATTAAAAAATATTAACAAATATTGACATATTCGGTCCCCAGCTTCCAGTAATGACTCAGGCGGGGGTCCCCGGATTCTAATGATGCGTCATTGGGGGTCCCTGGGTTCCATTAATGTTAAAGTGGGGGTCCACAGAAATCAAAAGGTTGGGAACCACTGCCTTAGACAGTGGCACCATTCCAGTTGCTGATGTTGATGGCTGGTCTGTATTGTGGCCTGTGGTAGGAGCTTCCTGGTTTGTGGGGGTCTCAGGCTGGGTTGGGAAGTGGTGCAGCAGCGCCCCTGCAATAGTGGCCGTGGTGGCATTGAGTTGTTTCCACTGCTCCATGGCCTCTTGGTGGTGTTCTATCTGCTGCCTTTGATTCTGCTCCAGGGTGGCCACGATCTGGCCCATCCTGTCCTGGGTATGGTGGTATGCTCCCAGGACCTCAGTGAACACCTCCTGGGCTGCAGCATCCATCCTTTGGCCTTCCCCCTAGGCCACTGATGCCCTCCCACTGGCCCTAGCCCCCTGTGCCTGTGTCCCCTGCACAGGTCTGGCAGTACCACTTGTACTCGGGCCATCATCATCCTGCCTGTTGGTATGTGGAGACTGTGCCCTCTGTACTTGTTTTCCACCAGTCTGTGGCCTGGATACACTGGTGTGGGGTCGTTTGCCATGTGATGATGTTGGTGGCTTGGTGGTAGGGGTGTCAGTGGTGTCCTGGGTGGGGCTGGTGGATGGTGACAGTCCAGGACTGTGTGATGAGCCAGGGTATTCCTCACTGTCCAGAGTTCCCTCACCAGTGTCCTGAGTGGTGCCTCTGTCTCCTTGTGGGGCGCTGGTACTCCTTGGACTTTCCCTCAGGGTGGCATGGGTGGTGGTGCCTGTGGGGGGGAATGGGCATGTATGTTACATTTACAAAATCGGATGGGGTGCACAGGGCAGGCCTATTTTGTGCAGGTTTTCCACTGTTGGGCCATGCAGGGTCCTTTTGTGAGGTTGCCATTGCATTTAACATGGGATGTGGAGGTGCATTGGGGGTGGTGTAGTGCCAATATGATACTTTGCAGGGGGGGTGGCTGTGCACAGAGGAAGGACTGTAGCCCTGTTAGTGGGTTAGTGGGCATGCAAGGTGACTGGATGTAGTGATTGTGGGTAGGGTGGGGTGTGGTCCTAGTGGTAGTTGCAGGTCTGAGGTGGTGCATGCATTACAGGTGTGGTGGATATGGGTTAATTGTAGATGACTTACCCAAGTCCATTCCTCCAGTGAGGCACTCAGGGTGCAGTATGACCAGTACCTTTTCCTCCCAGTCGGCGTAGTCGGGGAGTGTTGATGAGGGTCCTCCCCCAGTATTCTGGACCGCAATGTTGTGCCTCAATGCCATTGACCTCACAATCCTGCGCAGGTCGTCCATCTCTTGTGGATGTCGTCCCTTGTGCGTGGATGGTTTCCCACTGAGTTGACCTTGTTTACTATTGTCTGCCATAACTCTATCTTCCTGGCGATGGGTGTGTGCTGGACCTGTGCACTGAATATTTGTGGCTCGACCTTGAGTATCTCGTCTACCATTGTTCTTAACTCCCTTTCTGTGGGGCATGGATGCTTAGGGGGTGCCATGGTGAGTGTTGTGGGTGGTGTGTGGATATTGGTGAGGGTGCTGGTGTGTGGTTGGGTGTGTGAGTTGTGGTTTGGTCGCAAGAAATTCTATGTCAGGACCGGAGGCTTCGGATTATGCTTCTCCTTCTTTGCTGTTTATCATTACACAAACCACAGCAGCCAAAAATATTAAGTTTTTGAGAAAACTACAATACCCATAAACATGACGTCAAAGCATCACCACCAATCATAGTCCGTACTGGCATATATCCCCGAGAACCTCCGTAACCGTTGCTCTTTCTTTGCTGCTTCGGAAGAGATAAGTACTACAGTTTTCTCTTTCTTCCTTGTATTGTAAGTGCCTACCTCGTATGATACTGCCGCCACCAGAGTCACAAGGGGAAAGAGCGCGTGAAGCGCGAGGCCAAGTCCTCTTTCTAGCTTGTGGCCTGCGCGGGAACTCTTCGCGCCACGGGCCCGTTTCAGATGTGAAATCTGACAGCATGCACGTGCTGCCAGACCTGCTGTATTTCACTCGGCTCCCCTTTATATTTGACGGTCGAGCAGAGCGTTGCCCGCTCCCAGGGCTGTAGTCCGGGTAATACAGGTTATTCCTGAGGGGGTTCCATTTACCGCATACAAAAGAGGTCTTTGAAGCTGTAGCTTCTAGCCCAGTTTTCTGCCTCCTGCACGGCCACAAGAGTTTGCTGCCTACCTTAATGAGCAGGAGGATTTGCTCCTCATTGTATATGCCCTGGATGCCTCAGTGTCGCAATCCGTTAGTAGAGCCATAGCGGATGCTCTCCAAACGATCGCCAGACAACTTAAGCAGTATGCTTTGTTGGTCCCTCCCTATCGCCAGTCCACTCCCATGCCCCTTACTGCCACTTGTCAGGAAAGATCCCTGCCAGCTCCCAAATGGCCCCATGCAGCCCCTATGGCCCGTGTGTCCCAACCTGAGGAATCTTCCGACCACCAATATTCGGCACAGCCACCCACCAGTGCCCAGGCTCTATCCTACCCCCCCCCGAGATGATGCCTCTGACACCTCTCATTCCCCCAGTCCAATTTGGACGATGACTCACCCTCAAAAGAGGCGCAGACAGTCCTCTGACGAGTGACAGGACCCCCTTCCTCCTATGAAGGCATAGTTCTGACGTCTTTCCTCCATTTTAATCCAGACAAGATTGTACACCCTAGGTCCTCAGATTGGGCTCCCCTCCCTGCAGTGACGGACTATGCCCATACACGAATAAGGAAGACTTTAGATAAAGACGTCCGGAGTTGCCTCTAGTCCGAATGCCCTTGCAGTGACATAACTGACAAGGTAGCCTTGACCCCTGAGCTAGACCCACAAGAGACCCTAAGAAAGTCATAGACAGATCCTGGAAGTCCTGCCAGGACAAAGTCCTGGACCTCTCTGGTCCCTTATTTTAGATCCTAGTCCTGGCAGTGGCAGCAAAGGAGTCTGGCTCTCAGATAGATCCTAACACACTAGCCGGATGGGCTCAATGCACACTATACTTATTGAGGAATGCTAATTGTGCTATCTCCATGGAGAGGAGAAGATCTATTATGCTACCAATAGATCCCAAATTGGCAGACCTTGCCAACGCGGAGCCAGGTCGTCTAGCCGACTGACTATTGTTCAGCAGTAAATTTGTGAAGGACTTGGGCAAATTTGTCCATACATTTACAGCCATGGACAAGGCCCAGACATCCCTCAACAAGGTATTCCAGAATCTGATTTTTGCCAGGGCTGGCAGACATAGAGGGCGTCTGTCCGGCCATGCCATCGCAAACGGCCCTCATCCATCCAACACCTCTTCAGGCAGAGGATTTTCGTCTCCCCGACAGACCTTCAACCCTGCCCGAGCACAAGCAGGTCGTGCCCGCTCCGGCTCTAATTCTCAAGGTAAGCTTGATTTCTCCCTCCCTAGTGACACACGGGGGAAGAACCAAACTTTTTCTGCACAATTGGTCGGCACTAACATAGACCAATGGGTTCTGGAGACAGTGGCAGGTTTCCATCTAGAATTTTTGGGGAATCCTCAAAGATATCCTTGCCACCACCTATCCATTTTTCCCAACTAGGTCTAGCTTTTATTCAGCAAGAAGTCCAACAACTATTGCTCAAAGATGCAATTGCTCCGTGCCACCCAGACTCTTCTGGTTTCTGCAGCAATATCTTTACAGTAAACAAGAGAGGTGGGGGGTCACTGCTAGTTATCAACCTGAGGGGGTTCAACTCCTGGATACTATACTGGCACTTCAAGATGGAAGGGATCCATCTTCTTAGGGACATTCTCCGGGAAGGCGACTAGATGGTACTATTAGATCTGAAAGATGCCTATCTCACGATTCCAATCTTTCCTCCCCATAGGAAACATCTCTGATTTAAGTGAGAGTCAATGGTTCTACTTTCATCCGCACCCTGGTGCCTCACCAAGGTTATGCAACCAGTAGTAGAGAATCTCCGTGCCAGGGGAGTTTGAATGATCGTCTATTTAGACAACATGTTGCTTATGCCCCAAGACGCCCAACTTCTCATGCAACATTTAGATTGGACCATACAGTTGCTCCAAGAACTGGGTTTTCTGATCAATGTAAAGAAATCTGCTCTGACACCATCTTGTAAGATGGAGTTTCTGGGATTTCAAATCAACTCTTTTTCTTCTCTCCAGTTCCTTCTGGCCCAGAAGTGACAATCAATCCGGAAGGAGATCATGTACACTCTCCAGAAAGACAAAATATCCCTCAGGGTGCTGGCCAGGATAGTGGGATTACTAGCATCATCCATACAGGCTATATTTCCAGCGCCCCAGCATTACAGAGGGCTACAGCATCTAAAAATTCATCACCTCCAGAAGGGCTTTTCTTACATGGAGCTCATAGCTCTCACCCAGGAGATGCGCTGCGAGCTCCAGTGGTGGCTCGACCACATGGCAGCATGGAACGGCAGAGCCTTTTTCGGCTCTCGGCCAGATATCATTATTGAATCAGATGCCAGCAAATGGGGCTGGGGAGCCGGATGCAATTCTGTCTCCACAGGAGGTCGATGGTCATGCGTAGAATCTCTTCTTCATATAAACTGCTTGGAGCTGTTAGCAGGCTCTTTCGCCATACAAACTCTGGCCCCTCATTCCAATTGTTGCGTTCTCTTGCGCATGGACAGCATATCAGCGGTCCGTTATGTCAACAAATTAGGCGGGAGAAGATCTCGTGTTCTAGAGGAGATAGTGAAAGCCTTTTGGCACTATTGCCTTCAGATTCAGATTGCAGTGACAGCAGAATACCTTCCAGGTCAACTCAATAAAATAGCAGATTGGAACTGCAGATACCTCAGAGACCCCAGCGAGTAGAAACTCCATCCTTCAGTGTTCCAGGCCCTTCAAGGGAGATAAGGGACAGTGTCACATAGACCAGTGTGCGTCTCGTCTCTCCCATCAACTGCATCGGTTCTACTCTTGGAGACCGGACCACCTGGCCATAGCCACGGATGCCTTTCTTCAACAGTGGACAGGCCCTCATCTGTATGCTTTTCCCCCCTTCATAATGATACCCAGAGTAGCAGCTCAGTCCCTCATTCAGAAGGCAGAACTGATTCTGGTCACTCCTCTTTTGGCGAACTCAGCCTTGGTTTCCATTTCTCCTGGAAAATGTCTAGGGACTTTCCAGTTCGGACTCCTTCAATTCCAGGGCTCTTGTTGGACCCAGCAGGTCAGTCACACACTCTTCTGACCCAGGACAAACTGCACCTCATGGCTTGGCGCATTTTCTGCAACGCTGGCATCTGCCGGACCTTTCAGAACAGCCTGTTTCCTTCATTTCAGTATCTTGGTCAGATTCCACCCATAAACGCTACACCTTGGCATGGCGTAGATGGGTGGGTTGGTGCATCCCTCAGGATTTGGATCCCTTGGGGGTGCCCATTGCTTCTGTAATCAATTTCTTGGCAGACATAGCTTCTGACGGGCTAAGCTTCTGCTTAGTCAATAATTACAGATCAGCTCTATGAGCGGATCATGTGTTCTTAGACAGAAAACCAATAGGGGAACACCATCTTGTGTGTAGGATGATGAGGGGTATTTGTTTGGCTAACCCACCTCAGCCGAGGTATGCTCATCTATGGGATGTGAATATCATCCTAAAATGTATACAACACTGGCCTTGTAACGCCAACTTATCTTGGGAGCAACTGCCAGCAAAACTGACTATCTTATTGTGTCTAATATCATGTAGAAGAGTGCCAGACGTGAGAGCTCTAGACATTTCTGGTCGCGTCTTCTCCCCAGATGGAGTTACATTTTCCATATCCAGAAGAGTGAAAACTTTATCATGGCAAGTAGCCTACCCTAGTTTTCCAGAAGATGCTAGACTGTGTGTGGTACAATGTTTAAGGGAGTATGAGGACCATACCAGGGAATTCCGTCAATCTCCTGGGGGTCAATTGCTAATTGCACTTCAGAAGCCTTTCCACCCAGTATCTTCAGCTCTCTTAGCCCATCGGGTGAGATGGATTCTGACTGAAGCGGGAATAGACACTTCAGTTTTTGGGGCCCACTCTGTATGGGGTGCTATGGCATCGAAATCTTTCTCTCTTGGTTCTCAGTTACAGGAAATAATGAGGGCAGCAGACTGGTCATCTGACTCTACATTTAAAACATTTTATTACAAACCGATTTTGGACGTAGCCTCGGTTGTCTTACAACAGCATTAAACAAGCATAATGCAAAGCCTCCGGTCCTGACATAGAATACGCATACATGACAAGAATTTTCAATTCGATTAAGGACACAGAGGCAAGGATTATCCTACCCATTAGCTTCAGATTTCCCACCCAGAAATGCTTTCCCTAATACTTATGAGCAATCAAATGTTCATCTAACATGAATTATGTTCATGTTGCATTTATTTAAGTACATTGACATGTTTATTGCCATATACGAATGCATACGTACAATATGTTTATTCAAACAGTATACAACTGAATATTACGTAGCTATTTTTCTTTATTCCAGTTTCCGATCAGAAGACTGCGTGATGGACCAAAAGTGGACTATGTGTTTCTTCGGGTCGCTTGGCCTGTTACCTTTTGGACTCTGACAATTCGCTGGATCAAGTTGTCTGCTTCTTGTTAAGACTGTTTTATTCTTGAATTTAAGACTTTTATTCCTCACTGCAAAGAAAGAGGATTGGTTATGGAGGTTCTCAAGGATATGGACTACCAGTAAATACTATGATTGGTGGTGATGCTTTGACGTGTCATTTTTATGGGTATTGTAGTTTACTTAAAAAGTTTATTTTATTGGCTGCTGTGGTTTGTATAATAATAAACAGCAAAGAAGGAGAAGCAAAATCCTCATCTCTGTGTCCTTAATAGAATTGAAAATTCTATATCAGGACCGGAGGCTCGGATTATGCTTTCTCTTTCTTTACTGAAAATTCACAGCAGCCAATTAAAACACGTTTAAACAAAAAACAACATTTCCCAATGTGCTCTAGTGTATAAGTCACATGCACCAATCAACCATCGTGACCTTAGTCCATAAAGTCCATAACCTTGAACGTCATATCCTCTTTCTTTGCTGCTTCGCAGCAGATAAGTAACTTTTCACTTTTTCTTAAATTTATTACCTTTTAGATTGTGGTATTGAAGTTTAAAAGTGTTTAATTTCACAGGCGTTGCGAGTCTGCGCGCCTTACTGTTTGTATTAATCCTTTGGTTTCGGCTTCTTACCGAGTTAATTATGTTTATTGATTTTCTGTCAAGAGCGACTGTTGTTAACTCGACAACCGGCTTCCTGCCGAGTTAAGTGTTTTATTGATTTTCCCTTGCAGAGGGAATTCTCTTGTTTATTGATTTTCTGGTTTAACTTTGCCGAGCAGGCTGCACATTTCTTTTCGGCTTCCAGCCGAGTGTTTAATTTAATTAGATTTTCCCTTATGTAGGGAACCCGGGAGAGGACTGCGTGTTAGACACGCAGTCTGTTTTCTATGGCAACCGGTGTTGCCAAACGCGTGCGTCATTGACGAACCGATCTCATTCCACTTTGATTCTACATGAGATCGGTTCGTCTTCTGATAGCGCGTGAGGCATTGGAGTTTGTCTAGAGCAACTGCTCACTTCCTCCCCAACGCCCAGTTAAGAAGAGCACTTACTGGGTTGTAAAATATCTTACAAAGGCTGGGCCTAGAGTGATATTATTAATATTCTGCAGGCATCCTTCTCAGTGATTTACCATTGCTGCATATATATATGCTTATCTCCCATTAGATAGGTTTTAAGTGTATATATATAATATTCCCCTACTAGTGCACCTGCTGGGGTTTTATCACTCCCCCTGTTATTATTCTTGTCTCCTGGTTTTATAGTTTATTCATTATGGCTCAATGGAGCGACCAGGATGCAGGGTTCTACCCTGAGGATACCGGCAACCAACTAGAGATAGATTTGGTTGAAGCTCTAGATTCAAGAGTACAACAGTCGATTAATGATGCTCTGGCTAGAGCTCTTGGCCCCTTTCCAGGCCAATTATTAGAATATGCCCAAGCACAGGGCTGGAGGACCGGGGACCCCTCCCCCTCCTCCGAAGGCAATACTACCCCTGTTCCTACAAAATCAAAATCAAAATCTAAGAATATCTCACAGGAGGATCCTGTTGGAGAGTTGCATGCCGACATGTTTGAAAAATTGCGCAAGAAAAGAAGCGCGGAACACAATTATAGCTCCCAACGCAATTCTAGGCAACGCCCCTTCCACTGGAACTGAAGATACTTCCTGTGGGGTGCAAAAATTGGGATTGAGAGGTACGCATCTTTTAGATCTAAACGAACCATCCAATCCCCTTCTAAAAGAATGTCTCGCAACATGTGAATCCCCTCCATCTTGAAGTGTCTGTAAACAATCCAAGAGTTGAAGTCTTTCAGATTTAATACCAACCGGTGACCGCCTCCTTTTTTGTCTACCACAAAAATAGGATTGCAGAAGCCGGTAGGGTGTGGAGTTGAAAAAGTTACCGCACCTTTGTCCAACAATGCTTGCACCTCTCGATCTATAAAATTCTGATTTGATTGGGAAAAACACATGTTTATCGGAGGAGCATGCTGAAACGGAGTGTTGAGGAACTCCAGGTGAAAACCTGACACTGTCTGAATAACCCAGGGGTCTCCTGAAATCTCTCTCCATTTGTGCACAAACAGCCTGACTCTTCCCCCAAGAATAACTTGTGAATGTAGAATAATTCTTACCGGTAAAGGAGGCGTCTTGTATAGCTCCTTGCTGGCCTCTACGGTACCCTCTGCGGAACCTGGGCCTTCCTCCACGAGGTCGTGAAGGGTAGAACGTGGTGTCGACTTGATCTCCAGACCAGTTACCTCTACCCTTCGGGTAGTAATTTTGGGGACTGACAAAGTTACCTCGGCCTGGCATTCGTCCGCCGTAACGCCCGGCCCTGACAAAAAGGCCCCTTCGAAAAACCTTTTTTAGGGACAGCTGAGCCTTGTCTAAAGTGGAAAAGGTAGAGCAAAATTTGGCCAGCTCCTTAATGAAGGAAGAGCCAAAAAGGAGACCCTCAGCTGCTGGTCCCGCTTCAGAGGAAGCCAAGTCTACAAGTTTAGGATCCATCCGCATCAGTATGGATTTCCTGCGTTCGGTGGAGATAGCACAGTTTGTGTTACCTAATAGGCAAACTGCCCTCTGAGCCCAACCCAATAAAACATCAGTGCTCACTGGGGTGCCTGATTCCTTGGATGTGGTAGCCAGGTCTAAGATTTTTGTCAATGGGCCTGCCATGTCTAGTAATTTGTCTTGACAAAGGCGCCAGGATCTGTCTAGACCCTTTTTGGGATCCTTCCCGTACTTCTTCATGAAAGTAATCAAAGTGGGGTCAATTTCGGGAGTTTCCGCCACGTTATTATCTAGCTCCGGTCTGGGGCATTCCGCCTTGAGTCTGGAGCGCACCTCTTTATCAAAACCTTTCCTTAAGTTAGCGTGAACGTAGAGTGCTACCTCAGGAGTTGGAAGCCAACTCGAAGATCTAGGATGTATAATCTCTGAAGGGTTAAAATCTAAAATTTGAGGTGTAGAAGAGGTAGTTTTTGATTTCTTACTAAGGTTTAGAGTGGTAATGTCATCAGAATCCGGATCATCGGAGTCCCCTGATGAAGAGGAATTCATGGCTCTCCCATTCGGTCTATCCTCGGCTCCCTGGTGCTTCACAAAGCTCTTGAGACCGGTAGTGGAATGTTTGAGAACCAAGGGAGTTCGTCTTATCATATATCTGGACGACATCTTACTGATGGCGCAGGATGCAACGACGTTACTGACCCATCTAAATTGGACAGTCACGTTGCTCCAGGAATTAGGTTTCCTTATCAATGCGCAGAAGTCACTGTTGAAACCATCCCAAACGATAGAGTTTTTGGGTTTCAGGATAGATTCCATTCTCTCCCTATTGATTCTTCCAGCGACAAAAATTCGCAATATCAAACGAGAATTGAGAGCAGCATTACTCAGCCCGAGTATTTCCCTAAGGAGCATTGCTCGACTAGTGGGTCTGTTAGCTTCATCCATTCAAGCAATTTTTCCTGCCCCCTTACACTATCGGGCCCTCCAGAGATTGAAGATTCAATATTTGAGGCAAGGTCTGAGTTACTCAGACCAGGTTCCTCTGACTTCAGAGGTCAAGGAAGAGATTCAGTGGTGGCTTCACCACATGGAAGCGTGGAATGGCAGGGCCATTTTCGGATCTCACCCAGAAGTTGTCATAGAATCGGACGCCAGTCAGTGGGGCTGGGGAGCACGTTGTGGCTCAATGACAACAGGGGGTCGTTGGTCTTCAACAGAGAAAGATTTACACATAAATTGCTTGGAGCTCCTGGCGGGCTCTTTCGCAATAAAGAGTTTATCCCCGATCAGGACAGATTGTTGCATTCTTCTGAGAATGGACAATATATCAGCGGTTCGTTATGTGAACAAACTGGGGGGAACGCGATCCAGAATCCTGGCGGAGATTGCCAAGGAATTTTGGCATTATTGCCTGAGACACAGACTAGTGGTGTTGGCGGAGTATCTTCCGGGAGATCAGAACATAGTAGCGGACTGGAACTCCAGATATCTGACGGATCCCAGCGATTGGAAATTGGATCCACAGATATTTCAACATATTGTCCAGGCTTGGGGTTCCTGCGAGATGGATCTTTTTGCGTCTCGCCTCAACAACCAAGTTCCGAAATTCTTCAGTTGGAGGCCGGATCCTCAAGCCTCGGCAACGGATGCTTTTCTACAGAATTGGAACTCGTTCCAGTGCTATGCATTCCCGCCGTTCCTATTGATACCCAGAGTCTTGGCTCAAGTGAGGAGACAGAAGGCAGAACTGATTTTAGTGACCCCGTTGTGGAGGTCTCAGCTGTGGTTCCCTATTGCCCTTCAGTTAGCATGTGCGCCTCCACTTCTAATTCCTCCTCGTCTGGACCTCTTGCTCAGTCCGGAGGGCCATCAACATCCCTTAATTGTATCGGGGACTTTAACTCTGATGGCTTGGAGGATTTCAGGACTAGATGGAAAGCCCCAGGAATTTCGCAACAGGCTGAAGGCTTTATCAAGCGAGCATGGGCAAAGAGCACCCACAAGAGATATGCTTCGGCATGGCGTAAATGGGTTAGTTGGTGCAATGGAAGAGATCTTAATCCCATGGGGTCAGGTATTGATATGATTATTAACTTTCTGGCTGAGTTAGCCTCGGCAGGTTTGGCCTATAGGACAATCAACAATTTTAGATCAGCAATTTCTTCAGGTCATCCACCTATAGAAGGTAAACAGGTAGGTGAACATCCGCTAATTTGTAAGCTGTTGAGGGGTATCAGATTTTCGAATCCTCCTCAGCCTAAGTACTCTGTACTTTGGGATGTGAATATTGTGTTAAAATTCTTGGATTCTTGGCCCAGTAACAAGTACTTATCCCGGAAACAATTGTCAGCTAAATTAACTATGTTACTATGTTTAGTCTCTTGCAAGAGAGTCTCAGATGTGAGAGCCCTAGATTTATCGGGGAGACTTTATTCTCCGGAAGGAGTAACCTTTATTATCTCCAGAAGGACCAAGAATAATTGCAGGTCAGTAACGTACCCTTGGTTTCCAGATAATTCAAAATTATGTGTGGTACAGTGTCTTAAAGATTATGAAATATCTACAGAAGAACATAGACAGGACATGAATGGGCAAGTATTAATTGCACTTCAGAAACCTTTTAAACCAGTTGCTTCGGCCACTCTTGCGAGGTGGTTAAGATGGCTTATGAATGAAGCAGGTATTGATACTAGCCATTTTGGAGCTCATTCAGTAAGAGGAGCAATGGCATCTAAGACTTTTATGTTAGGTTCTAGTTTAACAGACATTATGAAATCTGCAGACTGGTCGTCTGAAAGTACTTTTCGTAAGTTTTATTTTAAACCTGTTTTGGATGTGGCCTCTGTTGTTATGGGTCAGCTTTGAACTAGCATAATCCGAGCCTCCGGTCCTGATATAGAATGAAAAATTTTCTAGCTTACGCGTTAAGAATTTTCAATTCTATTAAGGACACGGAGGCGAGGATTATCCCACCCTATCATGAATATGGATAATTTTGTTGATCTTAAAAAATTGTTTAATTCATTGTTACCCTCCCACGTTTTATATTGTATAATAAGATGTGAATGATTTTAAATGGTTGTTACCATTAGTTTGAAGATATTACCGGTTGGTTTTTATTATTATTTCTCAGGAACGGATCAGAAGAATTCCTGAAGTTATTTTCTCCATCCAGTTGTCTACGTTCTTGAAAAACCGACTTGATGTTCAGTCTGGTCTCCTTCGTGGGCTTCTTCCTTCCTAGATGAGACTTGATATCATCTAAAGGCTTTGAGGTCGTGTGAAAGAAATTACTGGTTTTGGTTGAAGCAAAGAAAGAGGATATGACGTTCAAGGTTATGGACTTTATGGACTAAGGTCACGATGGTTGATTGGTGCATGTGACTTATACACTAGAGCACATTGGGAAATGTTGTTTTTTGTTTAAACGTGTTTTAATTGGCTGCTGTGAATTTTCAGTAAAGAAAGAGAAAGCATAATACTCGCCTCCGTGTCCTTAATAGAATTGAAAATTCTTAACGCGTAAGCTAGAAAATTTTTCATTCTTGTTGTGTATGCTAGAATATTTTTTAGTGTCACTCCAAGTGTCACACGTGCACTCTGAACATGTGGCAAATCACTGAAGCTGGACGACTGGAAGAGTAGATCTGTGCATGCGCTGAGCTACTAGTTCTGAAAGAGACCGGAAGTTAACATCTGCGCTTGCGCTGAGGTTCGGTTACGTGTTGTGTTTGAGACTAGTATTTAGGGATGCCTGCATGCACAGGGTGAGGTAGAACTGTTTTCGCACATGCGCAGGGTGAGGAGGATTTGCTTTGCTCATGCACAGGGAGAGAAAGACTTTCCACGCGGACAGCTGACACCTGATCCTTGGGTTTGCTGCAGACAGTAAAGTGCAGGGAGTGATCTCTGTGCAAGAGGGAGTACAGGCCTTATCTTTCTGTTTTATGAGGCTTCACATACACTGCTAAGTCTTGGTTCAGACACATTGTGGAGTGTCAGTGCTTATCTTCAACCTCTTAAATAGAAATAATAGAGAGAGGTGGGTGGTGCAGAGGTGAAGGCATGCATGGGGCCCTGTGGGTGGGGCAGCAGGGGGTGATCAGGGAGCAGACGAGGCTGGTGCAAAGGTAAAGCTGTGAATAGGGTCCTGGAGGGTGGGTGGGGCAGGGGGTGATTGGGGGAGCAGGCGGGAGTGGTGCAGAGGTGAAGAGTTCCTTGTTCCATGTTTCCAACTAGTCCCATAGCTCACAATTGGAGTGGCAGTGATTCTGATGATAAGGCTAAAGCGCTGCCCTTCGCTGGGAAATATCAGTGTTGTGGTCCTGGCCAGCATTAGAATGCAGTGTTTGTTTCCAGCAGATTTCGATTAAGTTGGAAAATTAAGATTACTCGTCAAGTATCCCTTAGCCGTAGCTAAAACATACCCACTGGACCATATCCCGTGGCAGTAATTGGTTACTGGACAGAATCTGTGGTACATAATATTTAACATTGGTGTTCCAAAGTTTAAGACTATTTTATTCCATTTGGATAACAGAGTTGTCATTTATTTGTTTGTTTTTTAAATGGACACTTAAAAGTTGCAATAGAGAACAGCCAGTTCTTACTCTGGGCAGTGGTAAACAGTGTGCATAGTAAGCACAGTCGATACAGGAGTTATGTCTTTTAAATGACTGATTTATGGTAGGGTAATTTAGGATGAAACACCAAAAAAGAAGCTGCATGACTCCTAGCCACCATCGACGCAACAGACAGTTTCTGATGGTACACATGCAAAGTGCCAAGGCATGCTCACTGTGACTGCAAACTCCCAAAACTTTTGAGTGACCTGATAACGGAAAGGCCATTGTATGCAGAGGTTTAGCCATGTTATGTGGCCCACTCTTCCCTCAGTGTTGTGGAGGCCCTAGGTACCATCTCCTCTGCAGTGTTATGGAGTGTAAAGGGCAGAGATGGGTCTGGGGATTCGGGGGACGGGGTGGCTACCCTGGGGTGATCTGGGGCCCACTACTGCCCTCAGTGCTTTGAGCGCCTTCGTTTGCCTGCTTCACTGAACTATTATTGGAGCCTTGCCTACTTTCATTGCTGAGGGGCCCTGGGCAGGAAAACCTTAAAGATTTTGGGGACTGTAGACTGAACATAATTTGGGTCTCCCTGCTAAGGACAACTCTTATTTTTTTGTTTTCCATTTTTAGCTCATCATGCCCTCAACAACTTATTTCTAAAAATGTTTTTATTCAATTTCAGTAAAAATGACAAACTGTTATTCTCATAACAACTCCATCCTGCGCCCCCATCGGTGACTCACCCCCTCACTTAGACAGTGCACAGAATATAAAACCTACGATCCAGCCACAGCACACTAGTGTATATAATTTGTATATTACTTACCTCCTAAGGGAGTATAGTCTCTAAGGCATTTTTGGGATTTGTGTCACCAAAATAAAGTACCTTATTTTTGTACCACTGAGTATTTCCTTTCATGTGTGTGAGTACTGTGTGACTACAGTGGTATTGCAGGAGCTTTGCACGTCTCCTTGTTAGGCCTTGGCTGCTCATTCACACTACCCCTAGAGAGCCTGGCTTCTAGACTCTGACGACACTACACTAATAAGGGATAACTGGACCTGGTATAAGGTGTAAGTACCATAGGTACTCACCACACACCAGGCCAGCCTCCTAAAAGCCACAGCATGTGATAGACAAATTCCTTACTGCCAAGCTTGAGTCTTGTGGTTCCATTGCACATATTTCCCCTCCCACCTCATTAATTGTCCCATATGGCGTTATCCATCCTTTCCCATGACCCCCACACTTTAATGAATTTGTTCAGGCAGTCATGTGCAAGAAATATTTGCTCCTCCTCCCTCATGCACCAATTCATATTATTGTCCCATTGGGCCCGCTTACTGCTCTATTTCTGTATTACGACTCTCTGTGCCACCATCCTGGCTACTTTGGAGAATAAGAGCATTTACCTCTCGAGTGTCTGTTCTCCCCAGGTCCCTCAACAGTACCTCCTTGGCACTCAATTCTAATATTCCTCCCATGACCTTAGAACTCCTACTACGGACTTCCTCCCAAAACTTACGGATCCCGGTGCATTCCCATACCGTGTGCACTAGTATGCCCCACGTCCCGCAGCCCTGCAGGCAATTATTCTACTCCGCCCTGACCATTGCACTGTGCGTGTGAAAGTCTCTAGCTCAGGGGTCGCCAAGCTTTTCTGTAGCATGAGCTACTTCTGATCAGTGAAAAATCACTGTGAGCTACTGAAGGCTAAACAACTCGTGCATTGTTACCAGACACTCCCCCCCCACACCCAGCTTCACTGACTTTAAACCTAATGTCCAAAGAAACAGATACCATGGTTTGAACAGCATACTTTGACTAGGGGTATTATGACAGGGCTGCAATGTGTGTCAGTGGTTGCGTGGTCTTGCGGATGTATGAACATGTGTGCATATGAATGGGATATATGTGTATGGGTGTCTGAAAGCCTGTGTTGCAAATCTTGTGGCACAGGACATACATTTGCCACTTGTGGCACTTGTACATGCATAACACAAACATACAACCATTTTTTTAAATGGGAGAAATTTAAAGTGCAAATATGTTCATAACATGGACATTTTTCTGCACTTTAAATTTCTCGGATTTAAAAAATGACTTTTTTCAGTTATAGCTATGGCACAATGTTCTACTGGCCACTAGGATCACAATGCCTGCTATTTGTAAATACAGTGCTTAGAAAACAAATTTGAGAAAACTAAAATGAAAAGTTAACATAATCATCAAAGATAACTTTTCATTTGAATTGTCTCAGATTTTAAAGCATTGAGAAACATCAGTTTGTTCTCACCTCCAATATTAAGTCGAAAAGGACTTTTATTTAAGAGTTACAAATATATTACTGCTTCAATTCTCACCATGGGTCAAAAATCTGACTCCAATATTGCTCATTATCAGGCACTGCTATCTTCAGGCTGATGATAATGTAAAATAAGCACAGCCTTCCCTTAACTTTCAAAGGAAAAATGTTATCCTAGGCTTATTTAAAAATGAACTCCATGCTGTGAGCTGCTCCGAAGGTTTCTGGGAGCTACTGATAGCTCACAATCGACTGGTTGGAGACGCCTGCTCTAGCGCAATGTGTGACACTGCTCCATCCCACAGCCATAGCCAAGTTTCAGTCTGCACTGTTTTGAAGAAGTATTCAGGGACCTCAAACAGAGTTCTGCAGAGCATACAGGAATTTCGGCAAATAAATAATCTTGTACAGGGCGGCCCTGCCTAGCAGGAATAGCGGGAGGTGTCTCCATTGGCTTTTTTCTCTTTAGTATTCTCCCTGTGTTCTTCCAAGGTTGTAGGGATAAAAGAGTGTCCTATATTGCGAGGCATATATACCTCAGTCCTGATGTCTGGGGCATGTCAAACCCTTCCTGGGGGCCTTGGTACAATTTATTAAGCGACCTGAATAGCACCTAAAAACCTGGAAGATTTTCAGAATACTGTTGATCAAGTCTTCCGGGTCTGCCAGGTAGAGGAGGACATCATCCACGTGAAGTGACACCACATCCTCCTACTTGTGGTCTCACCGCAATAGATTCTTCCTAATCCAACAGGCCACTGGCTCTATTACTGTTGCTAAGAGAAAAGTGTATGGGACATCCCTTTCGAGTCCCTCTCTCCAGGGGGGAACACTGCGGAAAGAGACTGTAGGAAAGTACCATCTTGCCTGGCATGTTACCCCCATATTTCACTGTATATATGTTGTTTTAGTCTATGTGTCACTGGGACCCTGCCAGGCAGGGCCCAGTGCTCATAACTATGTGCCCTGTATGTGTTACCTGTGTGATGCCTAACTGTCTCACTGAGGCTCTGCTAACCAGAACCTCAGTGGTTATGCTCTCTGCTTTCCAAATTTGTCACTAACAGGCTAGTGACTAAATTTACCAATTCAAATTGGCATACTGGTACACCCATATAATTCCCTAGTATATGGTACTGAGGTACCCAGGGTATTGGGGTTCCAGGAGATCCCTATGGGCTGCAACATTTCTTTTGCCACCCATAGGGAGCTCTGACAATTCTTACACAGGCCTGCCAGTGCAGCCTGAGTGAAATAACGTCCACGTTATTTCCCAGCCATTTACCACAGCACTTAAGTAACTTATAAGTCATCTATATGTCTAACCTTCACCTGGTGAAGGTTGGGTGCAAAAGTTACTTAGTGTGTGGGCACCCTGGCACTAGCCAATGTGCCCCCACATCGTTCAGGACAAATTCCCTGGACTTTGTGAGTGCGGGGCACCATTACACACGTGCACTATACAGTACATAGGTCACTACGTTTGTATAGCTTCACAATGGTAACTCCGAACATGGCCATATAACATGTCTAAGATCATGGAATTGTCCCCCCAATGCCATTCTGGCATTGGGGGGACAATTCCATGATCCCCCGGGTCTCTAGCACAGAACCCGGGTACTGCCAAACTGCCTTTCCGGGGTCTCCACTGCAACTGCTGCTGCTGCCAACCCCTCAGACAGGTTTCTACCCTCCTGGGGTCCAGGAAGCCCTGGCCCAGGAAGGCAGAACAAAGGACTTCCTCTGAGAGAGGGTGTAACACCCTCTCCCTTTGGAAATAGGTGTGAGGGCTGGGGAGGAGTAGCCTCCCCCAGCCTCTGGAAATGCTTTGATGGGCACAGATGGTGCCCATCTCTGCATAAGCCAGTCTACACCAGTTCAGGGATCCCCCAGCCCTGCTCTGGCGCAAAACTGGACAAAGGAAAGGGGAGTGACCACTCCCCTGACCTGCACCTCCCAGGGGAGGTGCCCAGAGCTCGTCCAGTGTGTCCCAGACCTCTGCCATCTTGGAAACAGAGGTGTCTGTGGCCCACTGGACTGCTCTGAGTGGCCAGTGCCAGCAGGTGACGTCAGAGGCTCCTTCTGATAGTCTCTTACCTCTCTTGGTAGCCAATCCTCCTTCCTAGGTAGCCAAACCTCCTTTTCTGGATATTTAGGGTCTCTGCTTTGGGGAATTCTTTAGATAACGAATGCAAGACCTCACCAGAGTTCCTCTGCATCTCCCTCTTCACCTTCTACCAAAGGATCGACCGCTGACTGCTCAGGATGCCTGCAAAACCGCAACAAAGTAGCCAGACGACTACTAGCAACATTGTAGCGCCTCATCCTGCCGGCTTTCTCGACTGTTTCCAGGTGGTGCATGCTCTGGGGGAAGCCTGCCTTCACCCTGCACCAGAAGCTCTGAAGAAATCACCCGTGGGTCGACGGAATCTTCCCCCTGCTAACGCAGACACCAAAAGACTGCAACTCTGGTCCTCTGGGTCCCCTCTCATCCTGACGAGCGTGGTCCCTGGAACTCAGCAACTCTGTCCAAGTGACTCCCACAGTCCAGTGACTCTTCAGTCCAAGTTTGATGGAGGTAAGTCCTTGCCTTCCTACGCTAGACTGCATTGCTGGGTACCGTGTGATTTGCAGCTGCTCCCGCTCCTGTGCACTCTTCCAGGATTTCCTTTGTGCACATCCAAGCCTGGGTCCCCGGCACTCCTTCCTGCAGTGCACAACCTCCTGAGTTGTCCTCCAGCGTCGTGGGACTCCCTTTTGTGACTTCGCATGGACTCCGGTTCACTTTCCTTCCAAGTGGCTGTTCAGGTACTTTTGCGGGTGCTACCTGCTTCTGTGAGGGCTCCCTGAGTTGCTGGGCGCCCCCTCTGTCTCCTCCTCGAAGTGCCGACATCCTAGTCCCTCCTGGGCCACAGCAGCACCCAAAAACCTCTACTGCAACCCTTGCAGCTAGCAAGGCTTGTTTGCGGTCTTTCTGCGTGGGAACACCTCTGCAAGCTTCATCGCGACATTGGACATCAGTCTTCCAAAGGAAAAGTCCCTAGTACTCTTCTTTCTTGCAGAACTCCAAGCTTCTTCCAACAGGTGGCAGCCTCCTTGCACCTTCAGCTGGCATTTCCTGGGCTCCTGCCCACTCTCAACACTGTTGCGACTATTGGACTTGGTCCCCTTGTCTTACAGGTACTCAGGTCCGGAAATCCACTGTTGTTGCATTGCTGGTGTTTGTTCTTCCTGCAGAATCCCCCTATCACGACTTCTGTGCTCTCTGGGGGTAGTAGGTGCACTTTACTCCTACTTTTCAGGGTCTTTGGGTGGGGTATTTTTCTAACCCTCACTGTTTTCTTACGGTCCCAGCGACCCTCTACAAGCTCACATAGGTTTGGGGTCCATTCGTGGTTCGCATTTCACTTTTGGAGTATATGGAGTATGGAGTAAAGGGTACTACATGTGCCCAGGGCCTGTAAATTGAATGCTACTAGTGGGCCTGCAGCACTGATTGTGCCACCCACATAAGTAGGCCCTCAACCATGTCTCAGGCATCCAATTGCGGGGCCTGTATATGCAGTTTCACTGCCCCTTTGACTTGGCATTTAAAAGTACTTCTCAAACCTTAAACTCCCCTTTTCCTATAGATAAATCACCCCTATGGTAGGCCCTAGGTAATCCACAGGGCAGAGTGCTATGTAGGTAAAAGGCAGGACATGTACATATGTGTTTTATGTTTCCTGGTAGTGAAAAACTCCTACATTCGTTTTCCACTACTGTGAGGCCTGCTCCTTTCATAGACTAGCATTATGTCTGGCCTTATATACGTTTTGAGTGGTAGATTCTGATCTGAAAGGGGTAGCCAAGTCATATTTAGTATGGTCAGAATAGTAATGGAAAATCCTGCTTATGGTGAGGTTGGATTTTATATTACTGTTTAAGAAATACCACCTTTAGAAAGTGGGCATTTGTCTGCACTTAAAACCATCTCTGCGTTACAGACTGTCTCCAATCAATGTCTGGTCTGTGCTGGTTGATCCTCCCTTGTGCATTTCACCCACACAATCACAAACTCAGGACACTCAGTCACAGCTGCATTCTTCTGCATATTGAATGGGTCATCCTGGGCTGGAAGGGTGGAGGGCCTGACACTTACATATCAAAGCCCAGTGGACTGCCCTCACACAAAGGCCTGCTAAACCCTCTATTGGGACCCTGGCAGACAGGACTGAACTGAAAGGGAAACCTGTGCACTTCAAAACCACTCTTTGAAGTCTCCCCCACTTCAAAGGTATTTTTGGGTATATAAACTGGGTCTCAGACCCCACCAAACCAGACACTTCTGGACCTACACCTGCACCCTGTCAGAGGAGCTGTCTAAAGGACTCATCTGGATTGCTTTGCTGAGAAGGACTGCTGCCCTGCTGTTGCCCTGCTGGTCTCTGACTTTACTGAGAAGGACTCTGCCTTCCCCAAAAGTGCGCTCTGAGGATTTGTATTGAGCTTGCCTCCTGTTTTCTGAAATCTCAGGGCCAAAAAGACTTCATCTCTTTAGGAAACTCCTTGTGTGTTGAAAATTGACTCTCCGCCTGCCGAAATCGACTGCGAAGCCTGCATTGCAACCGAGAAATTGTCGCACAGCCGACCAGAACAATGCAGCCCTGACTTCCCAACTGGAAATTCGATGCAGCGTCTGCCTTGCAATGGAAAATTTGACACATTACCTACTGGATCGACGCAGTGCCATGCCTTCTTCCAGCTCGTCAAGGATTTTCCCCTCATCGTCCCTGGGCATCAAAATATCCCCGCACCACAGTGAGGAACCCAGACTGCGCACTGAAAAATGACATATACCCTTTGCAGGATGGAAAGAAACAACACATCATCTGTGTCTCACCGGAAAATTCGACACAACATCCTATTTTTCCACGCATCTCCTCCTCTGTGGTCTCCGTGCATCGTTATTTTTTAAGCATACCAGGTACTGTGTGTAACAAGGAGACAACTGTTGACTTCTAAGGATTAAGGGGGTCATTCTGACCCTGGCGGTAAAAACCGCCAGGGCCAACGACCGTGTGAGCACCGCCAACAGGCTGGCGGTGCTCCCATGGGCATTCTGACCGCGGCGGTACAGCCGCGGTCAGAAACGGAAAACCGGCGGTGTACCGCCGGTTTCCCGCTGCCCTGGGGAATCCTCCATGCGCCGCCATGGGGATTCCGAGCCCCATACCTCCATCCTGTTCCTGGCGGTCTTGGCCGCCAGGAAGAGAATGGCGGTATGGGGTGTCATGGGGCCCCTGGGGGTAACAGGGCCCCACAAAGATTTTCAGTGTCTGCCATGCAGACACTGAAAATCGCGACGGGTGCAACTGCACCCGTTGCACCCCTTCCACTCCGCCGGCTCCATTCGGAGCCGGCATCCTCATGGAAGGGTGTTTCCCGCTGGGCTGGCGGGCGGCCTTCTGGCGGTCGCCCGCCAGCCCAGCGGGAAACCCAGAATACCCGCGGCGGTCTTTTGACCGCGCAGCGGTATTCTGGCGGGCCCCGCCAGGCCGGCGGCTACCGCCGCTGGTTGGGGTCAGAATGACCCCCTAAGACTCTTTTAAAACTTTTAAAAGTGATATACCAACTTGTGCTTATTGGATCTCTGTTGTTTTTACCTTATTTTATTGAGATAAATATTATCTAGTTTTCTAAACTTGTGTGGTGTATTTGTGTGGTGTTTTCACTGTGTTACATAATGATTTATTGCGCAAATACTTTGCCTTCCTAATTAAGCCTGACTGCTAAGTGCCAAGCTGCCAAAGGGTGGGCACAGGATAATTTGGATTGTGTGTGACTTACCCTGACTAGGATTGTGGTCCCTTCTTGGACAAGGGTGTATACCTCTGGAGACCCCATTTGTAACACCAATCAATTTTGGAATAGCAGATTTAAGAAACGCAATTATATAAGAACCTTCTGCTCCTTCTGAAATACTGTATATGCCTAGACCATTACGCCTATTTTGATTTTCTACATTTATGGTTTTATTTTTTGAGAAGAATGATTTTGCCATGGAGTCTACCTACATCTTGTGCATCATTAATGCGTTGTTCAACTTCTAACACTCTAGACTCCAGACTACATAATTTCTCTTCAGTTCATTGTAAAGTTTTTGAACCATGAAAGGTTTTAAATTATTGATTTCCTCCATAACGTCCTCCAAAGTGAGCAGAGGTGTTGATTTAGATTGAGAGACTAGGGCTTTTCTTCTGTCTTCACCTGGACTTTCTTCGCAAGTATGAGCAGCTGAAGCCTGAAAGGTGAAGGGTTTAGGGATGGATGTTGCAGATGAATCCATCTTAAGTGATGTGGATTTAAACACAATGGAAGAACCACAATGTGGGCTGCGAGGAAATGTTTTAATGTGAAGTAGAGTTTTGCTACTATGCTTTTTGGATGTAGATCTTCCCATCCAAGTCTAAAAAGGCTACAAAATGACAACAACCTTCTCAAGATACCAATGAAGTTAAACTGGGTGCATGACTAGTCATTGTAAATATATAAAGCAGCCTCTACCCCATAATGTAGGAAATAGATTGAAGAGAAAAAACAAAGAAGTGCTGTTAGAAATTGCGGTCTCTAGTTGGCAGGGTATGCACCCTATCCAAGTAGGGACCACAATCTTAGTTAGGGTAAGGCAGATACACAACCTAAATTAACCTGTGCTCACCCCCTGGTGACTTGACACAGAGCAGGTAGGCTTAACATAGAAGGCGGGCGTGGCTTAGAGCATCAAGATGGTGATCGCACTTTAAGAGTGCTCCAGACCCCTCCATCATCCGCTGCCATTCACGCTACATGGGGACCTCTCGGACCGATACAAAAGGTTTTGTCCTGATGTGAGGAGAGCCGTGGGCCGAGCAGACGGCCTCGCAGGAACCCCCCTGGCCGTGGGGCCGAGCTTCAGCGGGACCCGGACAGCGGGCGAAACAAGATGGCAGACTCTCACTAGACCCCAGCTGGCGCTGGGCGGCGCAGCCCTGAGACCCTGTACTTGCGGGTCAGACTCTGAAGCTGTGGGACCCTGTCATCGGTCCAGCTCCCCAAGCTGGGCCGACTTCGGATGCGGTCCGGAGCAGCGGCAAAAGTGTCCCATCCTGCCTGGAGGGGGCCAAGTCACACATGAGGCCCTGAAGGCATCAGCCAGGCCTCCACTTGAACCTGGGGAGCCCGTGGCCCAGTGGCGGTGTGGAGTGTTGGTGGCCCCCTGGGTGGCCCAATATGGGGCACCACTGATTCCCTTGGTGGATCGGAGGCACGGAGGTTGAGACCAGTGAACAGGGGGAGCTGGAATCAGGCCGCGACAAAGGCCCGCAACATAAGACTAGGCCTGTGCCCTCCATCTGGGCCTTTCCTGGGTCGGAGGCATTGAGAGGGACAAAGCGCATGAGGCGGGGACCCCCCACAAACATCAGCCAAAGGTGAATGGCTTGCTGGGGACCCTGGAACACATGCAGACAGCGCTGGGGCTGTGGGGCCTCCAGGTCCAGTGGTAGAGGATACACCAAACCCACGTCTGAGGAGTGACCCAAGGCCCGAGGGGATTCTTGGGGAGAACTGCAGGGCTTGCCTACTGGCCCTCACTTACTGGCGATCCGCTCCCCAGCTATTGTTAGCAGCACCACCTTAATGGCCCATCCACCACAGGACTGAACCCCATGGAGGCCCCGACGGGGCTCTACGAAACACACTGCGCCTGCCACTAATCTTCCCGGCACCATGGGGAAGGACAAGTAGACAAAGCCATCTTCCTCCCAAACCTGCATCTACAAGTTTACGACTCCGGTGGGAGCCCAGGGGGGAGACGCCTCAGGGGCCCCTGCCCAGGCAAAAGAGAACAATGGGGACACCAACAAGATACTATGAGCCATACAGTCCCCCCAGACAGTTGTTGAAAACAAAATTGAAGGGGTGAGGGTAGACATGGCGCTGCTGCGACAGGACCTTAAAAATGCCTCAGCACAACTCACTGAGACAGAAACACGCATATTTACAGTGAAAGATGAGGTTTACAACCTTAAGACCAAAGTGTCCTGCATCCTCACCCCCACCCACGAACTGCAACAGCGTGCAGATGATGCAGAAAAACGTTCACAGCGGAATAACCTTCGCTTAGTGGGATTCCCAGAGACGACTGAGGGCCCTGGCCCTGTCGAGTTTCTGAAGGCGTGGCTTAAATCATGGATGACCCCTGACAGACTGTCCCCATAGTCCGCCATCGAGCGCGCACACAGGGCTGTTTATGCTAGGCTCCCACCTGGGGCACCACAGAGGGGATTCATTGCTCGCTTCCTCAACAACTGAGATTGGGACGCCATCCTGCATGAGGCCCGGGCTCAGTCGGAGCACTGATATAAAAATGTGAAGATTTTGGTCTTTCCAGACTATGCTCGGGAGGTCCAGATCAAACGGCACTCCTACGAACAGGTCAAACAAAAACTGAGGGTGCTGCATCTGAAATACATGCTCCTCTTCCTGGCTCGCCTTAAGGTATTGCAAGCTGGTAAGACACACTTTTTTGATATGCCGGAGGTGGCCTGGGAATGGGCCACAGAGGAGCAACCACTCCGGGGGGGATGCGTTGGGGTCCCTCTTTCCCCCGAGCGAGCGCCAGTCAGTACATCCAAGATGGCTACGGGGAAGCCCGGCCACCTTGGGCCCCCTCAGGCTGGCTCCCATCACAGAAGGCACCGGTCCTGGAGGGCCACACGATCCCTCGGGGTGGGACCTCCCTCACCCCTGTGGCAGAGGGACACCTCCCATGAATCGGCATCTCGGGGGCGGATGCCTCTGGAGGACAGCGAAAGACTGAGCCAAAACCCACCTATTTGGCTAACTTGCAAGATGACAACGGGCTCTGCATGGGTCCATCAGTAACGTGCACATGAGATCCGACCCACTGGAGGGGTCCCACTCCACGCCAACAGAGACTCACCTTACCCTTCTTTTGGTTTTGTTGGGGGGGCGGTTTCGGGGCGACAGAGGCTTCTTCAAGTTGGGAGGGGAAGTATAAGGAAGGGGGAGTTGGGAGGGATTTACCAATGTATGACTGAATTGTTATAATATTGTTTGGTCTTGTACCCTTTATGCCTTGATGTCACAAGTGGGAAGATATTCTCAGGTTTCTCGGGCACTACGCACACGCAGGATCCACCATCGCAATGGTCCACCCAGGTAAATGTTTTGTGCACCTCTCTCCTCAACGCCACAAGGCACCCACTAATGTAATCTCATGGAACGTCAATGGACTCCTTGACAAAATTAAAAGGACAGCTGTACTGCGCCATGCGCAGCACCTCCGCCTCTCAGTCCTATTTCTCCAGGAGACACATTTGATGGGGTCCTAATGCCCGTTCCTGGCCCGATTTGACCGAGTATATCATTCAGGGTACACGAGGGGAGCCAGAGGGGTGGCGATGCTCTGACACCACGACTACCCCCTTGAGCTGCAGCATACATGGTTGGACCCACAGGGGAGGTTCGTAGCCCTGAGGGGCAGGGTAGACGGCCATAATATCAATCTACTCAGTATATATGCCCCCCCTATGGAACTCAACAAGTTTCTCCACACTCTTATCATGCTATTAACCCAGGTGCCCATTGGCCTTACTGTCATAGGCGGAGATATGAATGCAGTCTTAGACCCGACCCTTGACATCACGGGTGTTCTCTATCCCTTAATAGCTGGATGGCGGGTACTGGCCTTTGTGACACATGAGGGACATGCCACCCACACTGTCGGCAATACACCCACACCTCAGCTGCACATCATGCACACGCCCCCATAGACATGATTCTCACCCTCACTACTGACTTTTCCCTGGTCACCCAGGTCCAGATACTCGCCAGTGGCCTCTCCAACCACACTCCAGTCCCTTTGACCATTGGCCACCCCGATGAGAGCCGAAGGCCCATGTGGCGTATCAGTGCCTGGTTTTTACAAGACAAGGCCTACTGTACTGACCTCCATAATGAGATCTAACACTACTTCCGAGATACCGAGGGGACGGTTCAATCTAGTGTCACACTCTGGGCTGCGGGCAAAGCCACAATTTGGGTACACGCCAAGGGCCTTTTGTGGCAGCGGGAACAGGAGAGACAGGCCCACATCACGTCTCTTGAGGCCTGAGCACTCTATTTGGAACGCAAAGTGCTAGGGAGAGTGTGGGAGGAACACCAGCGTGCCCTAGAGATGGCGAGACATGAAATCAGATCCCACTCCCTAGGTGAGGCAAAGCAGATCTGGCAGGCATCCCAGGCCCGGATCTATGGCTGGGGAGACAAAAACAGCAAACTCCTTTATTGGTTGGCAGCTAGACTGAGGACGGGCAGAATAATCGCAGAAATAATAGATGACCTGGGGACAGCCTATATGGCCCTACAGGACATGGCGGACAGGTTCGCACAGTATTATGCCGCCCTATAAACGGCGGAGCCCAGGCCCATTAATGAACACCAAATGCCACTGCTTAATGAAATAGATATGCGGACCCTTCCGGCCCCAGTTAGTAAGGGCCTTGATGACCCCATAATTCTAGAGGAAATCGAGGAAGCCATCACAAAACTGAGACCAGGGAAAACTCCCAGCCTGGACGGGTACCCTGGTGAATATTATTCTGAATTCCGGGACATTTTATTGCCTCAGCTCCATAGTCTCTACACAGAGGCACTGGAGAGGGGTGCCTTCCCCCATGACTTGGACCAGGCCACGATAGTGGCACTTCTGAAGTCCCAGCCCCCCTCTGCGTCCTGTATCGACTACCGACCGATATCGCTAATCAACAGCGAAATCAAGATTTTTGCGAACACACTGGCCACTCGCCTCTAGACAGTTTTAGGACACCTGATCCATCCCGACCAATATGGCTTCATGCCCGCCCACAGCACCAGACACTGCCTGCGGAGGCTACACGTATCCCTGGCACACAGACATATGCTCCAGTCCCCAATGGCCCTCATTCTCATCTACTTTCAAAAAGCGTGCCAAACGGTGGACGTGGGTTACCTGGACTTCCTCCTTCGTAAGGCAGGCTTGGTAAGCCCTTTTCGGCGCATGGTCTGACTAATACCAGACGCTGACAGCCCATGTTCTAGTGAATGGGAAGCTCTTGGGAGTCTTTCCAGTCGGGAGGGGCACAAGGCAGGACTGCCCCTTGTCCTCTCTCCTCTTCTCCCTAGCCATAGAGCCACTCCACAGATGGCCTGCAGAGATGCCTTCATAGAGGGCTGGCACTGGGTAGAAGGGGGCAAGGACCGCATCCCGCTTTGCACCGATGATGTCTTGCTCTATCTATACCGGCCAGAGTTGAGTGTACCCAGATGTCTCCAACTGCGGCACATATTCAGAGAAGCCTCCAGCCTTAAGATGAATTCTGAGAAATCTCTCCTGGTCCCGCTTTCGGAGTCTTGAGCCAACTGGCAAATGACCTTTCCTATCTGATGCCTAAGCTTTACCTACCTCGGCATGAAAGCAGCACTCAACCCGACTATGAATTGGGCCCTTAACCTCACCCCTCTTACCCAGAGGGTGAAAGCTGAACTGGGACAGTGACAGGTGCTGCCACTAAATGTCATGGGCCCCATTGCACTATATAAAATGCTTACCCTGCCCTGATTCCTTTACATCCTTCAAAACCTTCCCCTCTGGCTCCCTCACCACCGGTTTCGGGAGATGGACACTATGGCACGCTCCTTTGGGTGGCGCAGTGGCCGGCGGCGTTTATCATGGGAGACATGCCAATGCGGCATGTACAATGGTGGTCTAGCCATGTCCAATTTATACTGTTACTACTTGGCCACCCGTATCCACACCGTTAATGACCGGCACACTGGAGGCAGGAACGATCCAGCCTATTGCCTTGACCTGTTCAAAATGGGGTTCTCACATCTTATGACCAAGACCATGCCCGAAATCACTAGCCAGGTCTTATATGGCTGGCAGGCAGCACAAAGTCTGACGGGGTGGTGGGGTCTTATCTCACAGCACACCCCCTTGTGGCATAGACAATGGTTACGGGAGGTTGCAACCCTAGAGGGCTTTTCAAGATGGGATGCCATGGGTATAACAATGGTGGGAAACATCTGGGAAGGCACACACATGAGGTCCTTTCAACTGCTCGAAGAAACATATACACAGACACAGTTCCACAAATACCTACAACTGAGAGATGCACTGAGAAAACATACTGGTAATGATATCCCCATACCTGAATTTAGCTCTATGGAAGTCAAAGTGATCATGGGAGCACTGGGAACTGGAGGACTATAACAGGTCTACTGCTTTCTTGCATTGAATGCCTCCCCACCCCTCCAACCCCTGCAGACCCGATGGGAATCCTGGATCGGTCCACTATATGACGAAGACTGGTGAGATGCACTGATGGCGCTGTGAGTCCTTACAATCTCAGCCAGACTGCTCCTGGTGCAGATGTATTACTTACACTGTGCCTACTTGACCCCGGCTAGGCTTTTCTTGGCAGGGATCAGGCCGGACCCTCGATGTAATAGGTGCACCTATTCACCAGTGGACTTCTTTCATGTAGCGTGGTCCTGCCCCAAGATTCAACTATATTGGACACAAATCCTGCACAAACTCTCCATACTGTTGGACCTCCCCCTAGTTCCCTCCCCCATGATGGCCCTGCTAGGGGTGATGGAGGACATTGGAAACTCACGAGCGTCTCAAACACTTGTGGGTACAGCCCTATTAATTGCAAAAAGAAACATTGCTGGGCACTGGGCGTCCAAGACCTACCCCTTGGTGCAATTATGGATTTGTGCACCCAAATGGAAAGACCCGTCTACCAGGCAAGGGGATGTGAGGGTAAATATGATAAGATTTGGCACGTATGGCTGGGTCCTGCCTGAACGCAATCAATAGCTTGTTTCCTATATTACCTAGACATGTTCATCCATGTAACTGCACCTCATTGTGATATTGAGGCACTGGGGCCTGTCTTCCTTTCTGTGACACGTTGTTATCAATATAAATCAATAAAAGTTGGTTATCAAAAAAAACTTAGGAGGCAATGTGTAAAGTATTTGTGCAGCATTTACTCATAGCAATACAGTGAAAAGACACCACAAAAAGACTCAGTACTGCTCTCAGGAAAATAGTTATTTATCTGCTTAAATTAAGACTAAACCGACACAAAAAAAAATCCAATAAATTATTCATATGCGCAAGTAACTGAAAATAAGCCTCCCAAGCGATGAATGGTGTATCCCTTGAGCAGATGGGGACTCCCCTTTGCCTGGTCAGAGCAGAGCGGGAAGTCTTTGCGATACCAGAATCCTTACAGTATTGAAGTAGAGGATTTCCCCTCTTTTTGAGCATCAAGTTCTTTAGTAGAATGGTGCAGGAATGAAAAATTTGCTAGCATTCGCGCCAATAATTTTCAATTCTATTAAGGACACGGAGGCGAGGATTATGCTTCTCTCTCTTTACTACTCAAAATTTCAGCAGCAAATCAAAACACGTAAAAAACATAAACTACATTTCCCAATAGTCATTGCACAAAATGTCCACCAATCAACAGCTCCTTACCGCCATCCCCACCCAGCTAGCGCCATTTTTGGTGACGCTAGGCCAAGCTTAGAGCCAGCTTGCGCCATTCCATAAATATGGCACCCGGCTGGCGCTCAGGAATGGCGCAAGCCGGTGCTAAACTTTTTGGTGCAAAATTGCGTTATTGCAGTTTTGCACCAAAAAGTTTCAATATGCCCCTTAGTCCTTTAACATTGGATTCGCTGTCCTGTCACTTTCCAAGATATTGGTTAGGCCGCTGTTCATCTGCCTCCAGGTACTGTCACATTACAAGGTGAGACGTTTACTTCACTGTCGGTAATGTTGGTTGCTTGTTGCGCAGAAATGACATTGGGGTCATCGGTGGCATTTTCATGTGCGCTCGTTTGAACCAACATGGTTCTCACAGTTCAGTCATCAGAGCGAACAGGACCCACATCTCTGGCATGAGGTTTACCATTTAGATATACATACAGGCACACTAGAATTCTTCAAGAGTACAACATATGTACTTCCTACTCCTTGACATCATAGCTCCCCTGCCACTGGCCTTTTCCCTGGATGGTGCACTCACATCTTCTTTCCAGTGCTTGCAGATCCTCTCTCCCCCATTAGGTGGTAACTAGGTGTCCAGCTCTCTCCTCTACATGTTGTATTTGTGCTTTCTCACAGATCAGCTGTGCAATTCTGTTGTGTATTTGATATGGTACAGCAATACCCCCTGGTTATGCAGCACTACTTTAATTTATCCTCCGTAATCTGGATCAGTAACTCCTCCTAGCACTGATAGTCTTTTAGTGGCTAGACTGGACCATCGGGCAATCTTGCCATAATGTTCCAGCTGGTACTTTCAATCATTCCTAAGGGTATCTCTGCTGTCTGTCCACATTTCTGTTTGGAAAAGAAGTGCACATACAGTGGTGTGAGTGTGCACTAATAGAATATGATATGCAGGAATACTATTGTAATGACATATGAATAGTGTTTTTGCTTCTTTATTTCAATGTTATAGTCATGATAAGTAGTCGGCCTTGAGAAAGTCCATTGTTGGACAAAACATGTGTTGTCTGAATCACCTGTATTCTGTACGGCTGACCATCTGTATTCTATATGGTGGCAAGAGATTAATTAAAGAAATCACTCACAACCTCTTATGAGTCTTGAGATTCTGGAGAAGTAAATAAGTACTATTCTTCACTGCTGAAAAAAGTATGTTAACAAGCCATAATACTATATGTCTCTACATGTATGACAGTGCTGCAATATTTATGTTTGATGGATTCTAGCAGTGGGTGCCATATTTAGTATGGTACCCTGCTTACAGACATTGTGGCAACAGATGTCTGTTTTGTATGAGCACCAATATTTGATCAATCAGGACAATACTTCACTTGTGGGGATGTGCAATCATCATTACCAGAGTTACCTTGTTCTTTTTTGTATGACCGTTTTATAATGCAATAAACAAGACTACAAGTCCCAGAATTCAAGGAAAAATCCCTGAAAGGATCTGAACGTCACACAGTGACCTAGGAAGCCTGGCAGGGTTCGGAGGGCACAGGAGGAGTGCACATGAGCCTGAAAAGCAGTAAGACACTATACAGAACTAAACCACACATGTGCTCCTGTCCTATGTTCTATGCATGCAGACAGAAGGCACAGGACAGGAGAGAAGGGCACAGGAGGGAGAGTGCAGCAGGAAGGGGCACATGAGGCAGGGCACAGGTGGGGCACTGGTGGGAGGAGCACAGAGGAAGAGGACACAGGAACCTCACATGAAGAAAAACACTGTACAGTGCCAGTGCAGAATCTAATTTTAAAATCCAAATAATGGAATGCGCCAATGACTACGACCCGGAGTGGTGTAGTCTTGATATGGACTTTGGTGCTCCCCGACGTTAGCCATCAGTTTGGTAAAGCAATATATGAAGCTCAGTAGTAGGTGATAAACATCATAAGTACAGGGATCTGTTTGCAACTGTAAGTAAAATCCGGCATAGATTTGCATTCTAAGGTGCCGAATAGAGTCTCTGTACTTAGAAGCCCTTTAAAAGTACGTGTGGATTTCTAACAAAGACAGCCATACATTCTACATGTATACAAAGTTCTCAGAATGTGCACCAATAAGGAATGAGCAAGAAGAAACAGTTAATTAGAGTATACATTCAAGGTTTCTCCCAAGGTACTAATACATTGGATGTGCAAGCATTCTCATATTCTCTCTGGTACATTGTATAACGTTAGCCTGGGACAGACAAAAGTGTCCTTAATGAAGTACAGTGATAGAAAATATCTGTGAGCATTCTCCTGTAAGTTGTGTGATTCTTACAACTCTTTATTTAGAATGAGGAGACAGCAATAGCCATCACGTGGTGTGTTGTGACATTGATGCAAGATGCAGGACAGTGTAAGCACAACCTAGGTTAGCGTAAGCTCAAATTGTGATGAGTTTAATAGAAAAGAAACAACTCCCACAACTCCCCCCACCCCACTTTTCCCTGATAATTTCTAAATCATAATTCGTAATTTGTTTATTACAAGACATAATTCATCAACTTTCGGTTCTTCTTCTTCGATTCTTCCAGATCCTTCAAGGTGTCATAC
Organism: Pleurodeles waltl; assembly: GCF_031143425.1. Classification (NCBI taxonomy): domain Eukaryota; kingdom Metazoa; phylum Chordata; class Amphibia; order Caudata; family Salamandridae; genus Pleurodeles; species Pleurodeles waltl. Next base: position 14,313,838 of record NC_090444.1, on the reverse strand, counting down.
AGATAGCTTTGCATTTCTTTAACTTTTACTTCAAGTCTCTTTCTTTTCCTCTTGTTGCTGACCGCTTCTTATACCCACAATACATACACTTTTGTGATGAAATTCCTTTGGAAAACTTCAAAGAAATGAGCGCGCATGCAATGCCACGTAATAGAAGCAGAAATGGGATAGAAGCAATTTCGGAATTCCGCCACCTACAATACGGAGCCATTCCCCTATCTTAGCAACTCCTTTCCTAAATTATCTTGATATGGATCCAAAACCTTCCGAGCCACCTGACTCCTCTAGATGTATTAATTCATATTTTATATTTGTAACATTAGTAACAGCTGTCAAGCTGCTTATCTATGCATGGAATGTACTCACAGCATTGCCTCACGTGAATCCAAACTCCGCCTTCCTTTGCGCTGAGCAAATTCAGCGCAAGGCAATTTTGCATGATCATACGCCCTCTTTGCAAGCAAATCCATATTCCTTACATTCAAAGCACCTGCAGTGTCTTAGTGGTGAGGTGATACACTAAGGTGGATAGCTTTTTAATCTTCACATCATTCACTGTCACACCTATGAAGGGTATGTGTGCTCCAAAAATATTTCTTAGTATCTGTTTAAAGCTACGTTTACCCCAACTTAAATATTGCTTTAGAGGGAAGTCTAACTCATTAATATGATAGATCCTAGGGAAAATTAGGGCTGCATAACCAGTACCTGTCCAGTGGTGTGGTAATTGGAAACTAGCCAACTTATACCGCATACATAATAAATGCCTTTTATTCTAGCATCTTAGTTTGCAAAGTTTTTCCCCTTGACCAAATTATTGTGCTCACATTCACTCCATCCTAATTTCTCAACTGTCTCATTCCGCTCTAGCTGCTGTATACTGCATAAGAGCCCCTTTTTGCTGACATCAGTGTTTAGCCTACTCTCTTCCTCTATTCTTATCCTTTGTTCAATTTGTCTATGAATACCCTTTCATCTTGGTTAACTGTGAAGGTTATGTCACGCCTGCCCTGGTTAGCGGTACTCACGTTAGTCACAAGGTAAAAGAATTTCATCATTTACTCATGCTGATGCCATGGTTTAAACCTCTTGAGAAAGCGAGAAACATATTTAGTAGACCACAAATACAGATTTTCCCCCCTGATAATTGGAACATCTTCTAATGGAACATCAAAATTCGGAAAAAACTGTTTAATGGAGCCTCGACGTTAGAAAAGATTCAAGAACAATGAACAGGAAATGTACTAGACAGGGGCAAGTGGAAATAGGTTGGTCCTTCAGCTGCAGAAGAGGGAAGATAAGAACAGTCCTTCATCTCCATAATTCTCACATATTCAGCTTACATTTGATTATACACATTATAACTATACACACTTTTGGCCGGGGGAACATGTGACACCTTTCTTTTGGAAAGGGTCAATCAATCAATCAGACATTTGTAGAGCGCACCACCCACCTGTAAGGGTCTCAATGTGTTGTGGGAGTCGATCCTCTGTGCTTCAGTGGAAGAGCCAGGTATCGGAGGTGACTGCCTGAGGTGGACGGGCAAGGTGTTCCAGCTCTTTGCTGTGAGGGAGGTGAAGGATCTTCCTCCAGCCAAGGTCTTACGTATGCAGGGTACGGTGGCTAGTCCCTGTTGAGTGGAGCAGAGAGGTCTGCGGGGGAGTAGAAGGTGATGTGGTGGTTGAGGTGGGTGGGTCCCAGGTCATGGAGAGCCTTGTATGTGTGGACGAGGAGTTTGAAGTTGATCCTTTTCTCGACGGTGAGCCAGTGGAGACCTCCTCAGTGTCTTGTGATGTGTTTGCAGTAGGATGAGTCTGGCGGAGGCGCTCTGGATGTGCTGTCGTTTCCTCAAATTCTTCTGGATGGTGCTGGCATAGAGGGTGTTGTCATAGTTGAGTCTGCTGGTGACCAGGGCGTGGGTTATGGTCTTGCAGTAGCATTAGGGATCCATTTGAAGATCTTCGGAGAAGTTGGAGTGTGTGGAAAAAGGAGGATGCAACAGAGCTGACTTGGCGGGTCATGGTGCGAGATGAATCCAGGATGAAGCTGAGGTTGCGTGCACGGTTTGTTGGGACGGAGGGGGGCTGCTGAGTGTAGCAGGCCACCAGGAGTCATCCCAGGCTGATGTGGAGAGCCCCAGGATGAGGATCTCAGTCTTGTCTGAGTTGAGCTTGAGGCAGCTCTCCTTCATCCAGGAGGCAACGGCTTCCATCCCGTTGTGGAAGTTTTTCTTGGCAGTTGTCGGGTTTTCGGTCAGTGAGATGGTCAGCTGGGTGTTGTCAGCATAGGAGACGATGTTCAGTCCATGGCTTCTAATGATGGATGTGAGCAGGGCCATGTAGATGTTGAAGAGTGTGGGGCTCAGGGAGGAGCCCTGGGGTACTTTGCAGTTGATCTCCATAGGTTCTGACAGGTATGGTGGGAGTCTGATTTTGTGTTCTGCTGATCAGGAAGGAGCGTATCCACTGTAGGGCCTTGCCACGGATGCTGGCTGCGTGGAGTCTCGAGCAGAGGGTGTGATGAAAGACTGTGTCAAAGGCACCCATTAGGTCCAGTAGGATGAGGGCTGCTGTTTGGCCATGGTTGAGGAGCGAGCAGATGTCACCTGGGGCAGAAAGGAGGGCAGTCTCTGTGCTGTGGTTGCTCCAGAAACCTGATTGGGAGATGTCCAGGATGTTGTTATCCTCGATGTGTTTGCAGAGCTCTGCGTTGATGGCCTTTTCGATGACCTTGTCTGGGAAAGGCAGCAGAGAGATGGGGCAGTAGTTCTTGACATCCAGGGGGTTAGCTTTGTGTTTCTTCAGAAGTAGGCGGATCTTCTCGTGCTTCCGGTCCTTGGGGAAGGTAGCCATTTCCATGGAGCAGTTGAGAGTGTTGCTGAGCTCATGTGCGATGGAAGTGTTGGCTTTGTTGAAAATGTGGTGGGGAGAGGGATCAGTAGGGGCTCCAGAGTGGAGCAGGTATTATGCATGGTGAGTGGGGTCCATCATTGCAGGATCTGTGAAAGTTCAGAGGATCCAGGCTGGGGGATTGTTGGTTAGTTCAGAGGGTCCTGGAGTCCGAAGCTATCATAGAGATCCTTGATTTTTCGATGTACTGTAAGATGGTGGGTAGTCTGTCGCAGAGGTCCTGAGATGGAGGGATGTTGGCAGCTTCCGATTGGGGTTTGGCAAACTCTTTAACCACGGTGAAGAGCTCTTTGGTATTGTGTGCGGTGCACTTATACGGTCCTACAGGGCGGCTTTCCTAGTGGATCTGATGAGGTGGTGGGATTTGATGGCGAATTTGAAGGCCGCGAGGGCCTCATGGGACTTGCTGTTTCTCCATTTTTTTTCTAGTCGTCTGCAGGTGCGCCTGGAGTCTTGGAGTGCGGGGGACGACTCCCCCGCACTCCAAGGAGGAGTCTTGATGTTGTCTTGATCTTGATGTTGTCTTTACCTAAGGTCTTTTCGGAGTGGTGCTAGGGTATTGGCGCATTTGGAGATCTATTGGTGGAAGTTCCATGCTGAGATGTTTGCATCTGTGGCGTGAGGAGGTGGTGACTTGCTGAGGGTGTTGGTGAGCTGTTCCTCGGTGCGCCGGTTTCATTTGCTGTGTGAGGAGCAGGGTGTGCGGAGGTGGACGGTAGGTGTGATGATGGAGAAATTAATGCAGTGGTGGTCCGTCCAGTGTAGCGTCGAGGTGTTGTTGACGGTGATGTTGTTGCTGGCAGAATAAATGGGGTTGAGTGTGTGTCCAGCGGTGTGTGTTGGCAAGGTGACCAGTTGCCTGAGGCAGATTGTGGCAAGGTTCTTGAGCAGGGAAGCAGTGTTGTGGTTGTTGCGGATGTCGGTTTGATAGTTGAGGTCGCCGAGGAGAAGGTAGTACATGGAAACGAGTGCGTGGGGCGCTATAATGTCTACGATGGAGTCGCTGAAGGCTGGGTGGGGCTGGGTGGTCTGTAGATGAGGGTACCACAGAAGGTGGACTTAGGGGTGACATGGATCTAGAAATGGAAGTGCGCCTCTGTGTTGGTTGTCAGGTGGAGGATGATTTTGTGTGCCCATGTCCAGTCTGCCGCATAGTCGCAAGGGCCGGTCTTTGCGGAGCAGTTTGTAGTCGCTGGGGATGACGATATCTGTAGGCCTAAGGGCTCTAAAGTAGGATTCACTGTTACATGAGGGATAGCTCCTCCCATTAAATAGACATCTATCAGCGATCCAAACATAGAACAAGAAATGGCAACTGCCAAGCTTACAAACAGAATTTGCAGTGTTGCTGCGCCATGTTAAATCATATCAAGGAAACCATACAAACAGATGTTAGTCCCCAAAATATTATATCGTCTCTACCCTATCTTGAAAAACCACTGGGATTTTTACTCTGCATCAGCAGGAGGCCTATAGGAAATATAATTCTCTGACAGTTACCCTAACTCTCTAATCGTGCTTTCATTTTTCATCAATAGTCAATGTGAACAGAATCCCTTTGCTGTATCGACTTGTCTCAAGGGGGTTTGTCAATGTCCGTCAGGGAATCATCAGTGTCAAACCAGATCTTGGCAAGGTAAGTCCTGTCTGCACCAGAATACTTCAGTTTGATCGTTCTTTCCTCTTTTGAGTCATTTAGTGCTGATGAAGTCCAGCTATTAAACTGCAATGTCAGTCAGATCGCCCTGCTCTTGTTCCTCTAACTCACTGTCCTCCCTAATTGTCTCTGGTCTCTTCTTTCTTGTCAAAAGTTTTTCCTGGGTGACTGGAGTCTTTGGCCAACTGTCTTCGGCCAGACCTCAGCCCTTGGAAGTATTCAATATCTTTGGCTTTGATGAGGCTGAATTGCTGTCTGAGGTCGGGCTCCCTTGCCTCGCGTCTGCCTCTGTTACATGTGAGGTCTGCTGTGACAGATTAGCTTCAGCCCTTGTGAATTCTCAACCCAGGGGTCAGTATTACAGCAGTTGTTGGAATGACAACAGCACTTTCATCATTCTCTTGTCCCAAATGATGCACAATCAGGAGAGACTGTGTACCTTCAGTCTGATCTTCCTCTTCTGATGCTTCAGACATGTCAAACATGGGGTGACTCAAGGAATTAGTGCAGTAGTGGATCCACTTCTTCCTCTTCATGCCTTGCCTTCTTGGTATGGAAGGTGTTATACAGTTGAGGAGACCCGTTTTTTTGACAGCGGTGTGTGTGAACAGGATTTCCAGCTCTCCTACAAACAGGACTTGCAGACGTGTTTCTTGACATAGATCAAATTGTCAGAGTTCTGGACATGCCCTGGAGACCCTCAGATAGCTGGAGTAGCGACGTCAACCTGTTGAGAGATAAAACGCACCACATCAGAGAGTCTCTTGCAGTACTCGAGGACTAGGTCATCATATATGATATACACAAGGGCAGCTGCCAGAACAGAAGGAATTTGCATACCTTTCCTCATTAGCACCTCGTGCGGGGTCAATCCGGTTCTCTTGCAGGGGATACTTCAAATGCACATGAGCAGCAAGAGAAGGGCGTCAAGCCATTACAGTGACGTGGAGGCACAGGGTTTGGCCAGATTGGCTTTGATCATTCTGTTTAGGCTCTGTACAACCCCTGATGCCCTGATGCTTCTGGCCTGTAGCTACAGTGGAATCTTTGGTCAATCCCTAGGACTGAACACAGTAAGTGCATGATTTCGCTTTTGAAATGGGTTCCTTGATCCGATTCAAGTTGAACTGGCATTCCAAATCGCGGTATCAATTCCAGCAACAATAGTTTGGCAACTGCTAGGCTGTCACATCGGTGGAAAATGCCTCGACCCATCATGAGAATAGACACACAATGATGACGATATACCTCCATTGATTATATCAGGGCATCTCCACAAAGTCAATTTGGAGACAATTGAAGGGACCATCAGACTTTCCAATGTGGTTCATGGTCACCGCAACTTTCTTACTTATGTTCTGCATTAGCAGATCATGCAGGGCTGACACATTGCCATTGCCTTGAAATAAGGATTATACCAATGCAATTGGATTGTGGATACCATTCCGTCTTTACCTACATGAATTGGAACATGCATATGCCACAACATTGCGGTCAGGAGGGAATCAAGAAGAACTGGTTTGCTTTCACTAGACATCCAGATGTCACTTGCAACTTTCACACATCTCATCCTTTCCCACTTGACCTTCTCTGGTTCAAGGGCAGTATGCTGCAATTCCTTCAGCTCACTGAAAGTGTGTATAGTAACATATTGGAAACTGTCTCTCCTTCTGTTACATTTTTCTTCCAGGTGGAAGGTGCTGCAATATTGGGCAATGTCATCTGCACAATGATGACCTCTGGTGACAAAATCATTCCTTCTGTTGTGTGCAGCCACTTCACCACAGCAATCTCCCTAGGCATTTGCAAAGCATCCAATGGATTTGAAACAGTGTCGGCTGATCTCAAAAACCCGTGCTGTAACCACAACCGGCCTAAATCATGCACAACTCCAAACCTATACTGGCTGTCAGTGTAAATCATGACTCATAAGCCTTCCGAGGTACAGAAGGCTCGAATGAGGGCAGACAGCTCAGCACCTTGTGCGAACGTTACATGGCACAAGTAGGATGCCTCTACAACTCCACTCAGCATACATATTACATAGGCGGCTTTCAAAAACCACCCATCGACAACTCATTAACACTGATAGAGTTGTGGTCAAAATCGCCATCATCATCTCCCTCAGGGGTGGGCATCAGAGAAGCAGGTTTTAGTATGTTAGACCTCCAGATGGAAATGTTTTTTGCTGCTAAAATTGTTCTCTCATAGTGGGTTAGGTGACTATTTGTCAAGTGCTGCATTGTTGGGTGGGTCAGGAGAATTTCGATAGAGTGGGGTACCATGACAATTTGGGGTAACCCATCACTATTCCCTCAGTCTGCTGAATGCTAAGGCTAACTGCTGAAAACATCTTTGAGGCAACCAGGCAGTCCTGCTGCCACTGACTCAAGAGTAGCTGAACAATAGCTGATTGGGCGCTTGATCTCCCCCATGAGCTTGTGTTAGTTCGGACAGAGCACACCCATCTCTTTCCTGACAAAACAGCAAAAAATCTTTCTTATATACTTGCATTTCAAGAGCAGGTGTGCTGCAAAGCATGTTTTTGTGCTCCTGAAAGGCTTCCATGCAAAGATCATCCTTTGGTACCGGGTCACTGATATCAGTGTGCATCAGCCTAATTAAAGGCTTTGTCACAAAATAAAACTTCAGAATCCATTGTCGACAGTAGCCAACTGTGCCCAAGGACAACCTCATCTCTCTCTGAGTAGTTGGGAACTTCATTTTAAGTACTGTCTCTATGCGTTCATGGGACACTTGCCGTGCTCCTTTCTCTATTTGATGTCTCAGATACATAACTTCTCTCTGACAATACTGGAACTTCTTTTGTCCCATTCTCAGCCAAATGGTTGACAGAGGTGAAGAAAAAATAGGAGGTAGATCACAGCATGGAGAGGGCTGCATATTTAAAGTCCTGATGAGACCCTTTTAACTTTTTCAGAGGTCGTAACGTCGTTGACCAGTTATTGTAACAGACAAACAAATAGTTGTAGTTTTCACATCCCCATGAGACTTATCAAAAGATTCTTGGAGTTGTCTGAACAAAAACCTCATGCATTTTATTGATTTCATGTATGTTATTCAAGTTGTGGTTTTGACGCTGGGGACACATTGCACTTTTTCCATTTTTAAATTATTGTGTTTTACGTAGGATACCTATGTGAACCATTGTTTCTTGATATAACTTTCTAAAAGTGTAATTTCCAAAATAATAATTTAAAATCTGACTTTACCATTAACCCCTTCGCTGCCAGGCCTTTTCCCCCTCCTGTGCCAGGCCTTTTTTTGCTTATTTGGGGCAGTTCGCGCTTAGGCCCTCATAACTTTTTGTCCACATAAGCTAACCAAGCCAAATTTGCATCCTTTTTTTCCAACATCCTAGGGATTCTAGAGGTATCCAGACTTTGTGGGTTCCCCTGAAGGAGGCCAAGAAATTGGCCAAAATACAGGGAAAATTTCATTTTTTTTTTTAAAAGTGGAAAACGTGGCTGCAGAAGAAGGCTTGTGGTTTTTCCCCTGAAAATGGCATCAACAAAGGGTTTGCGGTGCTAAACTCAGCAGCTTCCCAGCTTTCAGGAACAGGCAGACTTGAATCAGAAAACCCAATTTTTCAACACAATTTTGGCATTTTACTGGGACATACCCCATTTTTGCAATTTTTTGTGCTTTCAGCCTCCTTCCAGTCAGTGACAGAAATGGGCATGAAACCAATGCTGGATCCCAGAAACCTAAACATTTCTGAAAAGTAGACAAAATTCTGAATTCAGCAAGGGGTCAGTTGTGTAGATCCTACAAGGGTTTCCTACAGAAAATAACAACTGAAAAAGAATAATATTGAAATTGAGGTGACAAAAACATAAATGTTTCTCTACGTTTTACTCTGTAACTTTTCCCTGCAATGTCAGATTATCGAAAGCAATATACCGTTACGTCTGCTGGACTCCTCTGGTTGCGGGGATATATAGGGCTTGTAGGTTCATCAAGAACCCAAGGAACCCAGAGCCAATAAATGAGCTGCACCCTGACGTGCGTTTTCATTCTATACCGGGTATACAGCAATTAATTTGCTGAAATATAAAGAGTAAAAAATTGCTATCAAGAAAACCTTTGTATTTCCAAAAAGGGCACAAGATAAGGTGTTGAGGAGCAGTGGTTATTTGCACATATCTGAATTCCGGGGTGACCATACTAGCATGTGAATTACAGGGCATTTCTCAAATAGATGTCTTTTTTACACACTCTCCTATATTTGGAAGGAAAAAATGTAGAGAAAGACAAGGGGCAATAACACTTGTTTTGCTAATCTATGTTCCCCTAAGTCTCCCGATAAAAATGATACCTCACTTGTGTGGGTAGGCCTAGCGCCCGCGACAGGAAACGACCCAAAGCGCAACGTGGACACATCAAAATTTTTGAAAGAAAACAGAGTTGTTTTTTGCGAAGTGCCTACCTGTAGATTTTGGCCTCTATCTCAGCCGGCACCTAGGGAAACCTACCAAACCTGTGCATTTCTGAAAACTAGAGACCTAGGGGAATCCAAGGAGGGGTGACTTGCGGGGCTCGGACCAGGTTCTGTTACCCAGAATCCTTTGCAAACCTCAAAATGTGGCTAAAAAAACACATGTTCCTCACATTTCTGTGGCAGAAAGTTCTGGAATCTGAGAGGAGCCACAAATTTCCTTCCATCCAGCGTTCCCCCAAGTCTCCCGATAAAAATGATACCTCACTTGTGTGGGTAGGCCTAGCGCCCGCGACAGGAAACGCCCTAAAGCGCAACGTGGACACATCCAAATTTTTGGAAGAAAACAGAGGTGTTTTTTGCGAAGTGCCTACCTGTAGATTTTGGCCTCTAGCTCAGCCTGCACCTAGGGAAACCTACCAAACCTGTGCATTTCAGAAAACTAGAGACCTAGGGGAATCCAAGATGGGGTGAATTGCGGGGCTCGAACCAGGTTCTGTTACCCAGAATCCTTTGCAAACCTCAAAATTTGGCTGAAAAAACACATGTTACTCATATTTCTGTGGCAGAAAGTTCTGGAATCTGAGAGGAGCCACAAATTTCCTTCCACCCAGCGTTCCCCCAAGTCTCCCGATAAAAATGATACCTCACTTGTGTGGGTAGGACTAGCGCCCACGAAAGGAAAGGGCCCAAAACACAACGTGGACACATCACATTTTTTTATAAAAAGCAGTGCCTATCTGTGGATTTTGGCCTGTAGCTCAGCCGGCACCTGGGGAAACCTAGCAAACCAGCGCATTTTTGAAAACTAGAAACCCAGGGGAATCCAAGATGGGGTGACTGGCGGGGCTCTGACCAGGTTATGTTACCCAGAATGCTTTGCAAACATCAAAATTTGGCCCAAAAAACACTTTTTCCTCTCATTTCGGTGACAGAAAGTTCTGGAATCTGAGAGGAGCCACAAATTTCCTTCCACCCAGCGTTCCCCTAAGTCTCTCGATAAAAATGGTACCTCACTTCTGTGGGTAGGCCTAGCGCCCACAAAAGGAAATGGCCCAAAACACAACGTGGACACAACATATTTTTTCACAGAAAACAGAGGTGTTTTTTGCAAGGTGCCTACCTGTGGTGTTTGGCCTGTAGCTCAGCCGGCCCCAGAAATGCCCTAAAATAAATTTGCACCCCCAACCCCCCCCCCCCCCCGGAGCGACCCTTGCCTACGGGGTTGCTCCCCCTGCGTGACATTGGCGCCAAAAAACAAATCCCCGGTGCCTAGTGGTTTCTGCCCCCTTGGGGGCAGGTTGACCTAAACTCTGCCAATCTGCCCCCATGGGGGCAGAAATGGTCTAAATACAATTTGCCCCCCTGGGGAGCGACCCTTGCCTGATGGGTCGCTCCCCATCTCTAAAAAACCAAACAAACAAAAAAAAAAACACAAAAAATAATTTGCCCTGGCGCCTAGAGGTTTCTGCCCCCCTAGGGGGCAGAAATGGCCTAAAATAAATTTCTCCCCCTCCAACCCCCACCCCCCCCGGGAGCGACCCTTGCCTACGGGGTCGCTCCCCCTGCGTGACATTGGCGCCAAAATCAAATCCCCGGTGCCTAGCGGTTTCTGCCCTCTTGGTGGCAGATTGACCTAAACTCTGCCAATCTGCCCCCAGGGGGGCAGAAATGGTCTAAATACAATTTGCCCCCCCTGGGGAGCGACCCTTGCCTGATGGGTCGCTCCCCATCTCTAAAAAAACAAACAAACAAAAAAAAAAAACACCCAAACATTTTTGCCCTGGCGCCTAGAGGTTTCTGCCCTCAGGGGGGGGGGCAGAAATGGCCTAAAATAAATTTCTCCCCCCCCAACCCCCACCCCCCCGGGAGCGACCCTTGCCTACGGGGTCGCTCCCCCTGCGTGACATTGGCGCCAAAAAACAAATCCCCGGTGCCTAGTGGTTTCTGCCCCCTTGCGGGCAGATCGACCTAAAATTGGCCAATCTGCCCCCAAGGGGGGCAGAAATGGTCTAAATACAATTTGCCCCCCCTGGGGAGCGACCCTTGCTTGATGGGTCGCTCCCCATCTCTAAAAAAACAAACAAAACAAAAAAAAACAAAAAGAAACAATTTGCCCTGGCGCCTAGAGGTTTCTGCCCCCCGGGGGCAGATCGGCCTAATAATAGGCCGATCTTCCCCCAGGGGGGGCAGAAATGGCCTAAAATAAATTTGCCCCCCAAACCCCCCCCCCCCCCCCCCCCCCACGGGAGCGACCCTTGCCTACGGGGTCGCTCCCCCTGCGTGACATTGGGGCCAAAAAACAAATCCCCGGTGCCTAGTGGTTTCTGCCCCCTTGGGGGCAGATTGACCTAAACTCTGCCAATCTGCCCCCAGGGGGGCAGAAATGGTCTAAATACAATTTGGCCCCCCTGGGGAGCGACCCTTGCCTGATGGGTCGCTCCCCATCTCTAAAAAAACAAACAACAAAAAATAAAAACACCCAAAAAAATTTGCCCTGGCGCCTAGAGGTTTCTGCCCCCCCAGGGGGGTAGAAATGGTCTAAATACAATTTGCCCCCCCTGGGGAGCGACCCTTGCCTGATGGGTCGCTCCCCATCTCTAAAAAAACAAACAAACAAAAAAAAAACCACCAAAAAAAATTTGCGCAGGCGCCTAGAGGTTTCTGCCCCCGGGGGGGGGGGCAGACCTAGTGGTTTCTGCCCCCTTGCGGGCAGATTGACCTAAAATTGGCCAATCTGCCCCCAAGGGGGGCAGAAATGGTCTAAATACAATTTGCCCCCCCTGGGGAGCGACCCTTGCTTGATGGGTCGCTCCCCATCTCTAAAAAAAAAAAAAAAAAAAAAAAAAAATTTGCCCTGGCGCCTAGAGGTTTCTGCCCCCTTGGGGGCAGATTGACCTAAACTCTGCCAATCTGCCCCCAGGGGGGCAGAAATGGTCTAAATACAATTTGCCCCCCCTGGGGAGCGACCCTTGCCTGATGGGTCGCTCCCCATCTCTAAAAAAAAAACAAACAAAAAAAAAAAACACTCAAAAAAATTTGCCCTGGCGCCTAGAGGTTTCTGCCCCCCCCGGGGGCAGATCGGCCTAATAATAGGCCGAACTGCCCCCGGGGGGGCGCAGAAATGGCCTAAAATAAATTTGCCCCCCAAACACCCCCCACCCCCCCCCGGGAGCGACCCTTGCCTACGGGGTCGCTCCGCCTGCGTGACATTGGCGCCAAAAAAAAATCCCCGGTGCCTAGTGGTTTCTGCCCCCTTGGGGGCAGATTGACCTAAACTGTGCCAATCTGCCCCCAGGGGGGCAGAAATGGTCTAAATACAATTTGCCCCCCTGGGGAGCAACCCTTGCCTGATGGGTCGCTCCCCATCTCTAAAAAAACAAACAAACACAAAAAAAAAAATTGCCCTGGCGCCTAGAGGTTTCTGCCCCCCCCCCCGGGGGCAGATCGGCCTAATAATAGGCCGATCTGCCCCCAGGGGGGGGGCAGAAATGGCTTAAAATAAATTTCTCCCCCCCCCCAACCCCCACCCCCCCGGGAGCGAGCCTTGCCTACGGGGTCGCTCCCCCTGCGTGACATTGGCGCCAAAAAACAAATCCCCGGTGCCTAGTGGTTTCTGCCCCCTTGGGGGCAGATTGACCTAAACTCTGCCAATCTGCCCCCAGGGGGGCAGAAATGGTCTAAATACAATTTGCCCCCCTGGGGAGCGGCCCTTGCCTGATGGGTCGCTCCCCATCTCTAAAAAACAAAACAAAAAAAAAAAACAATTTGCCCTGGCGCCTAGAGGTTTCTGCCCCCCGGGGGCAGATCGGCCTAATAATAGGCCGATCTTCCCCCAGGGGGGGCAGAAATGGCCTAAAATAAAATAATAAAATAATAAGCAGAGCTTCCAGCGCGATTGGGGAGGCCCCTGTGACAAATCAGCGTGTGCTCGCGTGCTGACGGGGCGGGGGTGGAGGGGTCGGGGGTGGAAGGGGAAGGTCTTCCTCTTCCATCCCCGCCTTGGGGGGTGAGGGGGGTGCACGGGGGCACGCTAGCGTGCCCCCAAGTTCCCCTGTGCCATGGACGAGATGATCTCGTCCAAGGCACAGGGGAACTGTAGCCTTGGACGAGATGATCTCGTCCAAGGCACAGAACAGGTTAAAGAAGATTTTAAATTATAATTAAAATGTGTGGAAGGAGTATTTTTCTAGCTGTTCCCAAACTGCAATGAAACAATAGAGAGTAAGTAATGCAAACATTAAAAATCAAATTCTGAAAATGCTGGAGCAGATGTCTTCTGATGTTCACCATCAAAGTTTGTCTCACAGTATTAATTATGAAAGTGAAGTGGAACCTATTTTGGATGACTCTAGTTGTGGGATAGCACAAGATGGGCGTAAGGATAACTTCCCAGCCAGTGGAAGTGTATTGCCTACATTCCTGTGGGTGGGAGGTGGAGACCCAAATAACAAAGTGCAGAGGATGTAGGCACAGCTACTTTTAGCAATTCTGTGAGCTTTGCTAGCAAGCAGTGCTGGTATGTTTTCCCTTAGCGCTGCTATTTGGCAGATGGTAGGGGTGAAGTGTGGGACTGTAGATTCTGTTGTTCAAGGTGACAAAGCTTCTAGGCCAGTTCTACCCTTTGTCAGCCCCTAATGGGACCTGGACCTGTATTTCATGTGGAATTCTGCCGTGGTAGAACGTTCAGAGATACCTTATCATTGTGCTTGTAGCTACATCACAGCACCTTCAACAGATTACCCCTCTGGATACTTATGGTTTGTGCCATTCAAAGAATCAGTGTACTGCTATACTCAGGAGTCAGGCGGTCCAGAAATAACAACCAAAACGTCCTGCATGATTACTTCAATTTTCTATGGATCAGGTATCGGAGGCCCTCATTCTCCACTGTTTTGTTCCTGTTCCATTCAACTTCTCCAACATTAGCCATTGTTTAATGTCAGACTAAAACCTAACTAGCTTCCCAACTCTCACAAGATGTTGTCTCTGAAGCGAAGCTGTTCTGCCTTGAGAGAGTAATTGAATATGTTTCAAAATGCGAAGGTAAAATGGCATTGGTTAGTGCCATGCCTTCTAGCCACAGGGCTTAACTTCTAAGGAATAGTTAAATTAAAATCAGGTGTGCAGAATGTTCTGTAAGACTGTCTGCTGCAAATAGTGTTCTCTTCAACTTCATGAAATTGTTTTTACTTCACACATGAAACAATGCTGTAGTGTAATTGTGACGGGCTGGATTACGATCGCCCGCACACATCCCCTACTTGTGCTGACTCTGCCCCTGGTGCTCGTAGTCTGACCCGCCTCCCGTCCCGTGATTGGTGGGATGGTCATGAATGGCGGGCCACTGAGAGGTCAAAACTGCCACTGGCAGCACTTGTGGATGTCGGCGGTTCGGAAGACACAAACGAACAACCACGGAAGGAGGAGGAAGAAACTCGACCACGAGAGGAGAAGGAAAACGCTCATCAGCAGGACGAAGGAGAGTGGTGGCGCCTCGAGACACGAGAAACAGCGACTCCCGTCTTCGACTCGGGAAGACAACCGGAGGCATCTGACGGGTTCAGCTGAGACAGGCAACCGGGAGGACGGAACGCTACCGCCTGCCACACTTCTGGAGAAGCGTGGCAACTCCAGGTGCGTGGGATCACATACCTGTGAGAAAACAAGAGAGAGAGAGTGTGAGAGACCTGTATGTAAGGGGGGGGGGGAAGAAGAGGATAACGGAAAAGGGAACAAAACGGACACTGAAAAGGAGGAAGGGGGGAAACAAGACACCCCACCAATTGAGCACCATAAAGCACTTTTAGTAGACTATTGCACTTTAAAGGCACTGCACACCAAAGGCAGAGGCACCTAAGAAAAGGAAAAGAGGCACTGAGCAATATAATAAGACCAAGCAGACCATTCCAGGACAGCGCATAGAAAGACAGAAAACAGAAGAGAGACAGATAAAGATAAACCCTGTTGAGAGAAAGACAGGAAGGAAACAGAATAAAAAGACCAGAACTAAGGCAACCTGACCACTTACCTTATTTCCTCTGTTCTCTCCACATGTACTTCCCGGTGACACCTGTACACCAAGAAAACAAAGAAAGAGACGAGTGAAGAATATACCACAACTGAAACAGCCATTCCACCCACCGCCCAAGAAGAAAGATCTTAAACATACCTGTACCTTAACTCACCAATTACCATCTTAATCCAATAAAACACTGGTACACCGGAACAGCGCGTTCTGAGTATTCCTTCCACGTGGGCCCCGGTCACAAGTGGTGTCAGAAGTGGGATTAGACAAAATCCCCACCATGGAAGAAAAGGCCACCATGGCCGACGTAATTGCTCAATTGGCTGAAGGGCAACGTCATCTACAGTTAATATGGGAACAACAAATGAAAGAAGCCAAAGAGGAACGTGAGGCATTACAAACTGCTCTTAAAAGTCAGGCCACGATTATGGCCAACAACCAGCTGGTGCATGAAACTGCATTGGGAAAACTTACAGACACAATCGCCCATACCAAAGTACACCCTAATGTACCGAGCAGTGTGTTGCAGCGTTAACAGGAGCCGGAAGATCCAGACTCTTTCTTCACAATATTTGAGAGGGTAGCCAGTACAGCTAATTGGCCTGAGGATAAATGGGGCCAGTATATCGCCCCTCTTCTCACTGGTCACCTGCAGTCTACTTACCAAGCCATTAATCCAAGTGGGACTCTTCCTTATAGAGAACTCAAGAAAACCATTTTAGAAAGAGTGGGCTTAGATAGTGAAAGCTACCGCACCAGATTACGACAAACGAAATGGCAGCACCAGGAGAACCCCCGCACTTTATACTACAGAGTTCAACACGCAGCGGGCAGATGGTTACATCCCTCAGAAAAATCCAGGGAAGAAATGTTTGATGTTATAGTCTTAGAGCAATACCTGGATGCCTTACCCTCTACTACTCGCAACTGGGTACGACAACATCCCGGTCTCACCAATGAAACAGCTGTGGATCTAGCCTGTGCTTATCATAGGGGTCCGGACTTCAGGGCTACCGGGAGACGAACTCCTCCCCCTCCTGTCCGACTGAATATCTCTAGAACTGTCACACATCAACCAGTGGCGATCCAAGGCCATGACCGGGCTCAATCTACGGGCCCGGCCGCTTCTGGATACCCTGGCACCGGTCCACAATGTTATAACTGCTCCGAATGGGGCCATATTGCCCGGTACTGCCCTCAAAGAAAAGACGCAGGAGAACCCATGGAGATAGGTCTGACAAAAGGGAGAGTGTTCTGGACTGGAGGAGAAAAACCCAAATGTACCCTCCCCATCATTGTCAATGGTAAAGAAAGAATAGCTCTAATTGATTCAGGTTGTAGCCAGAGTGTGATAAAGGGGGACCTAGTTCTACCAGGCCAGACAGAGACGGAAACTCAAGTCCTCATCGCCTGTGTACACTGTGATCGATGATACTACCCACTTGCCAATATATGGTTGAAGTGGAGAGACCAAACCGAGAATCTACAGGTCGGGGTACTTTCTAAATTAGATGAAGACATTATACTAGGGACCGACTATGAGGGTTTTCCCTCTTTATTAGAGAAAGCTGGACAAGAGCACCCATTTAGGGACTGGTGGAAGGAGGCGCCCAGTGGGGTGGTTATAGAGGAGCCCAAACTAGTACGAAATACTCTCAGTAGGAGACAAAAAAGGGAGCAACGGCGTTCTTATGGGCAGAAT
This sequence comes from Pleurodeles waltl, assembly GCF_031143425.1. NCBI lineage: Eukaryota > Metazoa > Chordata > Amphibia > Caudata > Salamandridae > Pleurodeles > Pleurodeles waltl. The sequence goes on along the minus strand of NC_090444.1, from coordinate 14,297,080 downwards.
AAATCCTCCCCAGACGTACTTATAGACACCAGAAAAGTTTGCACGGTTACAGGTGACTTCCGACGAGTCAGAATGAGGACCCTTCGTTGAAACATGCATGGCAACAGGCAGCATCCGGGGCAGCACAAGGGGTAGGTCCCAGATTCCTGATACATAATAATCTTTTATATAGGAAACCCACCAACACAAGGGGAAATGACCTACAACTAGTGGTCCCCAGAAGCCACTGCCAACAGGTGTTACAGTTAGCACATGGGGATAACGGGGAAGGTCACTTGGGAAGGGAGAAAACTGAGGAAGCCGTGCTTAGACGGTTCTATTGGCCTGGGGTTTATGGAGAGATTCGCAGACATTGCTCCGAGTGTACCAAATGCCAGCTATATAATCCCTCTAATACAAGACCCGTTCCCTTACAACCACTTCCAGTTATCGATATTCCCTTTACCAGAGTTGGAATGGATATCATTGGTCCTCTCACCCCTTCTACCCGAGGTAGACAATATGTCTTAGTGTTAGTGGTATCCGGAAGCCATTGCCCTCCCTAGTATGCATACTAAGGCTGTTGCCAAGGCAATGATAGAGTTTTTTTCGAGGGTGGGATTCCCAAATGAAATATTGACGGATCAAAGGACTCCTTTCATGTCCAGGCTAATGACTGAAGTTTGTCGATTGCTAGGGGTGAAACAAATCTGTACTTCAGTATACCACCCCCAAACAGACGGATTAGTGGAAAGATACAACAAGACCATTAAGTCTCTCTTACGGAAAAGTATATCTGAGGTGGGTAAGGATTGGGAGAAGAAACTTCCTCTGGTTCTATACGCTATCCGTACCCACATGCAATCCTCTTTAGGTCATAGCCCCTTTGAACTGTTGTTTGGCCGACAGCCTCGTACGTTACTAGATATGTTTTCAGAACAGTGGGAGGACACCGAAGAAGAGATAAAAGATTTGTTAACCTATATCCGAGATTTGCGAGAAAACCTCCATACAGTAAGGGAAGAAGGCCACACTGCTTTGCGTGAAGCCCAGTACAAGCAAAAGCAAATATATGACACCCAAAGTGCGGTTCGGACATAGGCTGTAGGAGATAAAGCATTGGTCTTACTCCCTAGCACTGAAAACAAATTATTGGCTCGATGGCAGGGTCCCTTTGAAGTAATCCGCCAAATAAATCCCACCACTTATAGGTTAGCCATGCCCCAAAATGGCGGAAGAGAACAGATCTATCATATCAACCTTCTTAAGAAATGGGTAGAACCCACTGGTGGACAAGCCATCCATTATGTCACCTCTGATTTAGATGAAGACATCCCTTATCCGTTCCTCTCTCATCAAGATGTATCCAACCCAGGAAAACCCTGGATCAATCCCGACCTTACAAGGTCGTACGTAAGCCAGTTAAGCCACCTGGTGACCCAAAACCAAGATGTGTTTTCTAAATATCCGGGAAGAACCACCTTAGTCCAGCATCCCATCCGCCTCAAAGAAAATACAGTATCCCGACAGAGACCTTACCGTATCCCCGAAGCCAAACAGAAAATTATAGAAAAAGAAGTCCAAGCCATGGTAGCAGCCGGTATCATAGAGCCCTCAACCAACCCATGGTGCTCGCCGGTCGTACTGGTTCCCAAGCCTGACGGCAGCACCCGCTTTTGTGTTGATTATAGGGGAGTCAATAATTTAACATACTTTGATGCCTATCCCATGCCTAGAATGGACGAGCTGGTTGAAAGATTGGGTCAAGCCAGATATCTAACCACATTGGATCTCACGAAGGGCTATTAGCAAATACCCTTGAGGGAGGAAGATAAAGAAAAAACAGCCTTTGCCACCCCTTCGGGCTTGTACCACTTCACTGTCCTGCCGTTTGGGCTACACGGGGCCCCTGCCACCTTCCAAAGACTCATGGATGAAATCTTACGACCATACAGGCAGTATGCGGCGGCCTATCTTGATGACATCGTTATCCATAGCAAAACGTGGGCGGAACATATGTCACACCTAGAGGCCGTTTTAGGTGCCCTTAGGAAAGCTCAGTTAACTGCCAATCCAGACAAATGTCAGCTGGACAAACTAGTATTAAATATCAAGGCTACATTGTAGGGGTGGTAAGATTAGGCCCCAAGTAGAAAAACTAGAAGCTATTTCCCAGATGTCATATCCAAAGAAGAAAAAAGATATCAGGGCGTTCTTAGGGCTTGTCGGCTATTATAGACGCTTTATTCCCCATTTTTCCATGATGGCTGAACCCCTTTCTAACTTATTGCGGAAGACATGTCCCAATACTCTTGGTCCTCCTTCAGTCTCCGAGTTATGTAGTTTTGACAATCTCAAGACCACTCTCACTTCTGCACCAGTCCTCTGTTGTCCTGATTTTGATAAACCCTTTGTATTACTGACCGACGCCTCTGAGGTGGGCCTTGGAGATGTGCTGTCGCAACCGCAGGAAGATGGCTCCCTTCACCCCCTTTTGTACATCAGCCGGAAACTTCTTCCCCGTGGACGGCATTATCCGGCTATAGAGAAGGAGTGTTTGTCCATTAAATGGGCTATTGAATCTCTTAGGTACTATCTGTCTGGCAGAACATTTACCCTGGTTACTGATCATGCTCCTCTCACCTGGCTTGCCCACAATAAGGATACCAATTCCCGTGTTCTGCGCTGGTTCCTTTCCTTACAGCCTTTTTCGTTTCAGATCCAGCATCTCCCGGGTAGCCAAATGGTGACGGCGGATTTTCTGTCCCGGTATCCTGCCTCAAAGTGTCTCGACAGGCCACTCTCTAGGGGGAGTGTTTGTGACGGGCTGGATTACGATCGCCCGCACACATCCCTGACTTGTGCTGACTCTGCCCCTGGTGCTCGTAGTCTGACCCGCCTCCCGTCCTGTGATTGGTGGGATGGTCATGAATGGCGGGCCATTGAGAGGTCAAAACAGCCACTGGCAGCACTTGCGGATGTCGGCGGTTCGGAAGACACAAACGAACGACCACGGAAGGAGGAGGAAGAAACTCAACCACGAGAGGAGAAGGAAAATGCTCATCAGCAGGACGAAGGAGAGGGAGAGTGGTGGCGTCTCAAGACACGAGAAACAGCGACTCCCGTCTTCGACTCGGGAAGGCAACCGGAGGCATCTGATGGGTTCAGCTAAGACAGGCAACCGGGAGGACGGAACGCTACCGCCCACCACTCTTCTGGAGAAGCGTGGCAACTCCAGGTGCGTGGGATCACATACCTGTGAGAAAACGAGAGAGAGAAAGAGAGAGAGAGTGTGAGAGACCTGTATGTAAGGGGGGGGGAAGAAGGGGATAACGGAAAAGGGAACAAAACGGACAGTGAAAAGGAGGAAGGGGGCGAAACAAGACACCCCACCAATTGAGCACCATAAAGCACTTTTAGTAGACTATTGCACTTTAAAGGCACTGCGCACCAAAGGCAGAGGCACCTAAGAAAAGGAAAAAAGGCACTGAGCAATATAATAAGACCAAGCGGACCATTCCAGGACAGCGCATAGAAAAGACAGAAAACAGAAGAGAGACAGATAAAGATAAACCCTGTTGAGAGAGAGAAAGACAGGAAGGAAACATAATAAAAAGACCTGAACTAAGGCAACCTGACCACTTACCTTATTTCCTCTGTTCTCTCCACATGTGCTTCCCGGGGAAACCTGTACGCCAAGAAAACAAAGAAAGAGACGAGTGAAGAATATACCACAACTGAAACAGCCATTCCACCCACCGCCCAAGAAGAAAGATCTTAAACATACCTGTACCTTAACTCACCAATTACCACCTTAATCCAATAAAACACTGGTACACCGGAACAGCGCGTTCTGAGTATTCCTTCCACGCAGGCCCCGGTCACAGTAATATATTTCAATGTATGGTTTCAGTTTCTGCTCTAAGTTTATTTAGGAACATGTTTTATATCAATAGGTTTTATGTATTTCCAACATAAGCTTTGAAATTCAAAACTTCTGTTGTCTGAAAATGCAGCATTGTTTGCTTGAATGTCTAATTTCTAGTCGGGTTTCACAGACGTGTTTAACCGTTCAATTCGAGGAGTAGAAGCGCTGCGGTGTGGCTGCGGTCTAGAAGTGATCGGATGTCGTCGGTGGTGGGGAGAAGAGCTGCCACCGTACTGCGGTTGCTGCGGAACCCGGACTGGGCGTCGTCCAGCGAGTGCACACGAAGGGGTCATTCGTTCACTTATATTGACAGGAACTCCTGGCCGCTGTGGGTACTCAGTGCCTTTGAACTCCCCCCTTTGACTTTTGTTCCGTCTGGGGGGAGTGGTGTTTCGGGGTTCGGCCGGCTGTGTTTTGGGGTGCTCTTGCCTCGGGTGATGCTCAGAATAGGAGGCAGTGCTAGTGAAGAGCATGTGGCAGAAGGGCAGGAGCTGGGGAACCTGGTGCGAGTCTCGGCGCTGGCTCAACGTCGCATGATCCGGTGCAAACCAGTTAACTTGGCGCTATTGAAAACTGCAGAAAAAGTGTAATTTACCGGAGAGTAGATCTGTCTGCGCATGCGCCGAGGTCAAGTCACTAGTTGTGTGTTTTTATTGATTTTTTAGAGATTTGCGTATGCGCAGAGTGAGGACGCTTTGCCCCCCCCCTCCCCGCACACGTACAGCCTAAGAAAATTGTCAGCGCATGCGCAGCTTTATAGCGAATCTGCTCTACGCATGCGCGCGGTGACTGCGGGTGCGCGGGACGAAGGGTTGACTCCGCGCATGCGCAGGGTCAGGAAGGCGAGCCACCTGCACAGCTGACACCTGACCCGGGATTTGCTTCAGTGGTGAAGAGCAGGGAGTGAGCTCCGTGTCCGAGTGAGTACAGGCCTTGTCTTTGTGTTTTATGGGGTTTCAGGTACACTGCTTAGTCTTGGATTAGACACATTTTGTACTGAGTCAGTGCTTATCTCGAACCTGTTAAATAGAAAAAATAAACAGGAGGGAGAGGCGGGGGGTGCAGAGGTGAAGCTGTGCATGGGGTCCTGGAGGGTGGGGGCTCAGGGGATGGTCTGGGGAGGGTGGTGCAGAGGTGAAGCTGTGCATGGGGCCTGGAGGGTGGGGGGCTCATGGGGTGGTCTGGGGAGGGGGGTGCAGAGGTGAAGCTGTGTACGGGGTCCTGGAGGGTGGGGGGCTCAGGGGATGGTCTGGGGAGGGGGGTGCAGAGGTGAAGCTGTGCATGGGGGCCTGGAGGGTGGGGGGCTCGGGGATGGTCTGGGGAGGGGGTTGCAGAGGTGAAGCTGTGCATGGGGTCCTGGAGGGTGGGGGGCTCAGGGGGTGGTCTGGGGAGGGGGTTGCAGAGGTGAAGCTGTGCATGGGGGCCTGGAGGGTGGGGGGCTCGGGGATGGTCTGGGGAGGGGGGTGCAGAGGTGAAGCTGTGCATGGGGGCCTGGAGGGTGGGGGGCTCAGGGGATGGTCTGGGGAGGGGGTTGCAGAGGTGAAGCTGTGCATGGGGTCCTGGAGGGTGGGGGGCTCAGGGGGTGGTCTGGGGAGGGGGTTGCAGAGGTGAAGCTGTGCATGGGGGCCTGGAGGGTGGGGGGCTCAGGGGATGGTCTGGGGAGGGGGGTGCAGAGGTGAAGCTGTGCATGGGGTCCTGGAGGGTGGGGGGCTCAGGGGATGGTCTGGGGAGGGGGGTGCAGAGGTGAAGCTGTGCATGGGGTCCTGGAGGGTAGGGGGCTCAGGGGGTGGTCTGGGGAGCAGTGGGGGGTGGTGCACAGGTGAAGCTGCATGGGGTCCTGGGGGTGGGGGGCTCAGGGGGTGGTCTGGGGAGCAGTGGGGAGTGGTGCAGAGGTGAAGCTGTGCATGGGGTCCTGGAGGGTGGGGGGCTCATGGGGTGGTCTGGGGAGGGGGGTGCAGAGGTGAAGCTGTGTACGGGGTCCTGGAGGGTGGGGGGCTCAGGGGATGGTCTGGGGAGGGGGGTGCAGAGGTGAAGCTGTGCATGGGGGCCTGGAGGGTGGGGGGCTCGGGGATGGTCTGGGGAGGGGGTTGCAGAGGTGAAGCTGTGCATGGGGTCCTGGAGGGTGGGGGGCTCAGGGGGTGGTCTGGGGAGGGGGTTGCAGAGGTGAAGCTGTGCATGGGGGCCTGGAGGGTGGGGGGCTCGGGGATGGTCTGGGGAGGGGGGTGCAGAGGTGAAGCTGTGCATGGGGGCCTGGAGGGTGGGGGGCTCAGGGGATGGTCTGGGGAGGGGGTTGCAGAGGTGAAGCTGTGCATGGGGTCCTGGAGGGTGGGGGGCTCAGGGGGTGGTCTGGGGAGGGGGTTGCAGAGGTGAAGCTGTGCATGGGGGCCTGGAGGGTGGGGGGCTCAGGGGATGGTCTGGGGAGGGGGGTGCAGAGGTGAAGCTGTGCATGGGGTCCTGGAGGGTGGGGGGCTCAGGGGATGGTCTGGGGAGGGGGGTGCAGAGGTGAAGCTGTGCATGGGGTCCTGGAGGGTAGGGGGCTCAGGGGGTGGTCTGGGGAGCAGTGGGGGGTGGTGCACAGGTGAAGCTGCATGGGGTCCTGGGGGTGGGGGGCTCAGGGGGTGGTCTGGGGAGCAGTGGGGAGTGGTGCAGAGGTGAAGCTGTGCATGGGGTCCTGGAGGGTGGGGGCTCAGGGGATGGTCTGGGGAGGGGGGTGCAGAGGTGAAGCTGTGCATGGGGTCCTGGAGGGTGGGGGGCTCAGGGGGTGGTCTGGGGAGGGGGTTGCAGAGGTGAAGCTGTGCATGGGGGCCTGGAGGGTGGGGGGCTCAGGGGATGGTCTGGGGAGGGTGGTGCAGAGGTGAAGCTGTGCATGGGGTCCTGGAGGGTGGGGGGCTCAGGGGATGGTCTGGGGAGGGGGTTGCAGAGGTGAAGCTGTGCATGGGGTCCTGGAGGGTGGGGGGCTCAGGGGGTGGTCTGGGGAGGGGGTTGCAGAGGTGAAGCTGTGCATGGGGGCCTGGAGGGTGGGGGGCTCAGGGGATGGTCTGGGGAGGGGGGTGCAGAGGTGAAGCTGTGCATGGGGTCCTGGAGGGTGGGGGGCTCAGGGGGTGGTCTGGGGAGGGGGTTGCAGAGGTGAAGCTGTGCATGGGGGCCTGGAGGGTGGGGGGCTCAGGGGATGGTCTGGGGAGGGGGGTGCAGAGGTGAAGCTGTGCATGGGGGCCTGGAGGGTGGGGGGCTCAGGGGGTGGTCTGGGGAGGGGGGTGCAGAGGTGAAGCTGTGCATGGGGGCCTGGAGGGTGGGGGGCTCAGGGGGTGGTCTGGGGAGGGGGTTGCAGAGGTGAAGCTGTGCATGGGGTCCTGGAGGGTGGGGGGCTCAGGGGATGGTCTGGGGAGGGGGTTGCAGAGGTGAAGCTGTGCATGGGGTCCTGGAGGGTGGGGGCTCAGGGGATGGTCTGGGGAGGGGGGTGCAGAGGTGAAGCTGTGCATGGGGTCCTGGAGGGTGGGAGGCTCAGGGGATGGTCTGGGGAGGGGGGTGCAGAGGTGAAGCTGTGCATGGGGGCCTGGAGGGTGGGGGGCTCAGGGGGTGGTCTGGGGAGGGGGGTGCAGAGGTGAAGCTGTGTACGGGGTCCTGGAGGGTGGGGGCTCAGGGGATGGTCTGGGGAGGGGGGTGCAGAGGTGAAGCTGTGCATGGGGGCCTGGAGGGTGGGGGGCTCGGGGATGGTCTGGGGAGGGGGTTCAGAGGTAAAGCTGTGCATGGGGTCCTGGAGGGTGGGGGGCTCGGGGATGGTCTGGGGAGGGGGTGCAGAGGTGAAGCTGTGCATGGGGTCCTGGAGGGTGGGGGGCTCAGGGGATGGTCGGGGGGGGGTTTCAGAGGTAAAGCTGTGCATGGGGGCCTGGAGGGTGGGGGGCTCGGGGATGGTCTGGGGAGGGGGGTGCAGAGGTGAAGCTGTGCATGGGGTCCTGGAGGGTGGGGGGCTCAGGGGATGGTCGGGGGGGGGGTTTCAGAGGTAAAGCTGTGCATGGGGGCCTGGAGGGTGGGGGGCTCGGGGATGGTCTGGGGAGGGGGGTGCAGAGGTGAAGCTGTGCATGGGGTCCTGGAGGGTGGGGGGCTCAGGGGATGGTCGGGGGGGTACAGAGGTGAAGCTGTGCATGGGGGCCTGGAGGGTGGGGGGCTCAGAGTGCGGTCTGGGGAGGGGGGTGCAGAGGTGAAGCTGTGTACGGGGTCCTGGAGGGTGGGGGGCTCGGGGATGGTCTGGGGAGGGGGGTGCAGAGGTGAAGCTGTGCATGGGGGCCTGGAGGGTGGGGGCTCAGGGGATGGTCTGGGGAGGGGGGTGCAGAGGTGAAGCTGTGTACGGGGTCCTGGAGGGTGGGGGGCTCAGGGGATGGTCTGGGGAGGGGGTTGCAGAGGTGAAGCTGTGCATGGGGTCCTGGAGGGTGGGGGGCTCAGGGGATGGTCGGGGGGGGGGGTACAGAGGTGAAGCTGTGCATGGGGTCCTGGAGGGTGGGGGGCTCGGGGATGGTCTGCGGAGTGGTGCAGAGGTGAAGCTGTGCATGGGGTCCTGGAGGGTGGGGGGCTCAGGGGATGGTCGGGGGGGTACAGAGGTGAAGCTGTGCATGGGGTCCTGGAGGGTGGGGGGCTCGGGGATGGTCTGGGGAGGGGGGTGCAGAGGTGAAGCTGTGCATGGGGTCCTGGAGGGTGGGGGGCTCAGGGGATGGTCTGGGGAGTGGTGCAGAGGTGAAGCTGTGCATGGGGGCCTGGAGGGTGGGGGGCTCAGGGGATGGTCTGCGGAGGGGGGTGCAGAGGTGAAGCTGTGCATGGGGTCCTGGAGGGTGGGGGGCTCAGGGGATGGTCGGGGGGGGGTACAGAGGTGAAGCTGTGCATGGGGTCCTGGAGGGTGGGGGGCTCGGGGATGGTCTGGGGAGGGGGGTGCAGAGGTGAAGCTGTGCATGGGGGCCTGGAGGGTGGGGGCTCAGGGGATGGTCTGGGGAGGGGGGTGCAGAGGTGAAGCTGTGTACGGGGTCCTGGAGGGTGGGGGGCTCAGGGGATGGTCTGGGGAGGGGGTTGCAGAGGTGAAGCTGTGCATGGGGTCCTGGAGGGTGGGGGGCTCAGGGGATGGTCGGGGGGGGGTACAGAGGTGAAGCTGTGCATGGGGTCCTGGAGGGTGGGGGGCTCGGGGATGGTCTGGGGAGGGGGGTGCAGAGGTGAAGCTGTGCATGGGGGCCTGGAGGGTGGGGGCTCAGGGGATGGTCTGGGGAGGGGGGTGCAGAGGTGAAGCTGTGTACGGGGTCCTGGAGGGTGGGGGGCTCAGGGGATGGTCTGGGGAGGGGGGTGCAGAGGTGAAGCTGTGCATGGGGTCCTGGGGGGGGGTGGGGGGCAGGAGGAGATCTGGGGAGCAGTGGGGGGTGGTGCAGAGGTGAAGCTGTGTACGGGGTCCTGGAGGGTGGGGGGCTCAGGGGATGGTCTGGGGAGGGGGGTGCAGAGGTGAAGCTGTGCATGGGGGCCTGGAGGGTGGGGGGCTCAGGGGATGGTCTGGGGAGGGGGGTGCAGAGGTGAAGCTGTGTACGGGGTCCTGGAGGGTGGGGGGCTCAGGGGATGGTCTGGGGCGGGGGCGATGCAGTGGTAAAGCTGTGTACGGGGTCCTGGAGGGTGGGGGCTCAGGGGATGGTCTGGGGAGGGTGGTGCAGAGGTGAAGCTGTGCATGGGGGCCTGGAGGGTGGGGGGCTCAGGGGATGGTCTGGGGAGGGGGGTGCAGAGGTGAAGCTGTGTACGGGGTCCTGGATGGTGGGGGGCTCAGGGGATGGTCTGGGGAGGGGGGTGCAGAGGTGAAGCTGTGCATGGGGGCCTGGAGGGTGGGGGGCTCAGGGGATGGTCTGGGGAGGGGGGTGCAGAAGTGAAGCTGTGCATGGGGGCCTGGAGGGTGGGGGGCTCGGGGATGGTCTGGGGAGGGGGTTGCAGAGGTGAAGCTGTGCATGGGGTCCTGGAGGGTGGGGGGCTCAGGGGGTGGTCTGGGGAGGGGGTTGCAGAGGTGAAGCTGTGCATGGGGGCCTGGAGGGTGGGGGGCTCGGGGATGGTCTGGGGAGGGGGGTGCAGAGGTGAAGCTGTGCATGGGGGCCTGGAGGGTGGGGGGCTCAGGGGATGGTCTGGGGAGGGGGTTGCAGAGGTGAAGCTGTGCATGGGGTCCTGGAGGGTGGGGGGCTCAGGGGGTGGTCTGGGGAGGGGGTTGCAGAGGTGAAGCTGTGCATGGGGGCCTGGAGGGTGGGGGGCTCAGGGGATGGTCTGGGGAGGGGGGTGCAGAGGTGAAGCTGTGCATGGGGTCCTGGAGGGTGGGGGGCTCAGGGGATGGTCTGGGGAGGGGGGTGCAGAGGTGAAGCTGTGCATGGGGTCCTGGAGGGTAGGGGGCTCAGGGGGTGGTCTGGGGAGCAGTGGGGGGTGGTGCACAGGTGAAGCTGCATGGGGTCCTGGGGGTGGGGGGCTCAGGGGGTGGTCTGGGGAGCAGTGGGGAGTGGTGCAGAGGTGAAGCTGTGCATGGGGTCCTGGAGGGTGGGGGCTCAGGGGATGGTCTGGGGAGGGGGGTGCAGAGGTGAAGCTGTGCATGGGGTCCTGGAGGGTGGGGGGCTCAGGGGGTGGTCTGGGGAGGGGGTTGCAGAGGTGAAGCTGTGCATGGGGGCCTGGAGGGTGGGGGGCTCAGGGGATGGTCTGGGGAGGGTGGTGCAGAGGTGAAGCTGTGCATGGGGTCCTGGAGGGTGGGGGGCTCAGGGGATGGTCTGGGGAGGGGGTTGCAGAGGTGAAGCTGTGCATGGGGTCCTGGAGGGTGGGGGGCTCAGGGGGTGGTCTGGGGAGGGGGTTGCAGAGGTGAAGCTGTGCATGGGGGCCTGGAGGGTGGGGGGCTCAGGGGATGGTCTGGGGAGGGGGGTGCAGAGGTGAAGCTGTGCATGGGGTCCTGGAGGGTGGGGGGCTCAGGGGGTGGTCTGGGGAGGGGGTTGCAGAGGTGAAGCTGTGCATGGGGGCCTGGAGGGTGGGGGGCTCAGGGGATGGTCTGGGGAGGGGGGTGCAGAGGTGAAGCTGTGCATGGGGGCCTGGAGGGTGGGGGGCTCAGGGGGTGGTCTGGGGAGGGGGGTGCAGAGGTGAAGCTGTGCATGGGGGCCTGGAGGGTGGGGGGCTCAGGGGGTGGTCTGGGGAGGGGGTTGCAGAGGTGAAGCTGTGCATGGGGTCCTGGAGGGTGGGGGGCTCAGGGGATGGTCTGGGGAGGGGGTTGCAGAGGTGAAGCTGTGCATGGGGTCCTGGAGGGTGGGGGCTCAGGGGATGGTCTGGGGAGGGGGGTGCAGAGGTGAAGCTGTGCATGGGGTCCTGGAGGGTGGGAGGCTCAGGGGATGGTCTGGGGAGGGGGGTGCAGAGGTGAAGCTGTGCATGGGGGCCTGGAGGGTGGGGGGCTCAGGGGGTGGTCTGGGGAGGGGGGTGCAGAGGTGAAGCTGTGTACGGGGTCCTGGAGGGTGGGGGCTCAGGGGATGGTCTGGGGAGGGGGGTGCAGAGGTGAAGCTGTGCATGGGGGCCTGGAGGGTGGGGGGCTCGGGGATGGTCTGGGGAGGGGGTTCAGAGGTAAAGCTGTGCATGGGGTCCTGGAGGGTGGGGGGCTCGGGGATGGTCTGGGGAGGGGGTGCAGAGGTGAAGCTGTGCATGGGGTCCTGGAGGGTGGGGGGCTCAGGGGATGGTCGGGGGGGGGTTTCAGAGGTAAAGCTGTGCATGGGGGCCTGGAGGGTGGGGGGCTCGGGGATGGTCTGGGGAGGGGGGTGCAGAGGTGAAGCTGTGCATGGGGTCCTGGAGGGTGGGGGGCTCAGGGGATGGTCGGGGGGGGGGTTTCAGAGGTAAAGCTGTGCATGGGGGCCTGGAGGGTGGGGGGCTCGGGGATGGTCTGGGGAGGGGGGTGCAGAGGTGAAGCTGTGCATGGGGTCCTGGAGGGTGGGGGGCTCAGGGGATGGTCGGGGGGGTACAGAGGTGAAGCTGTGCATGGGGGCCTGGAGGGTGGGGGGCTCAGAGTGCGGTCTGGGGAGGGGGGTGCAGAGGTGAAGCTGTGTACGGGGTCCTGGAGGGTGGGGGGCTCGGGGATGGTCTGGGGAGGGGGGTGCAGAGGTGAAGCTGTGCATGGGGGCCTGGAGGGTGGGGGCTCAGGGGATGGTCTGGGGAGGGGGGTGCAGAGGTGAAGCTGTGTACGGGGTCCTGGAGGGTGGGGGGCTCAGGGGATGGTCTGGGGAGGGGGTTGCAGAGGTGAAGCTGTGCATGGGGTCCTGGAGGGTGGGGGGCTCAGGGGATGGTCGGGGGGGGGGTACAGAGGTGAAGCTGTGCATGGGGTCCTGGAGGGTGGGGGGCTCGGGGATGGTCTGCGGAGTGGTGCAGAGGTGAAGCTGTGCATGGGGTCCTGGAGGGTGGGGGGCTCAGGGGATGGTCGGGGGGGTACAGAGGTGAAGCTGTGCATGGGGTCCTGGAGGGTGGGGGGCTCGGGGATGGTCTGGGGAGGGGGGTGCAGAGGTGAAGCTGTGCATGGGGTCCTGGAGGGTGGGGGGCTCAGGGGATGGTCTGGGGAGTGGTGCAGAGGTGAAGCTGTGCATGGGGGCCTGGAGGGTGGGGGGCTCAGGGGATGGTCTGCGGAGGGGGGTGCAGAGGTGAAGCTGTGCATGGGGTCCTGGAGGGTGGGGGGCTCAGGGGATGGTCGGGGGGGGGTACAGAGGTGAAGCTGTGCATGGGGTCCTGGAGGGTGGGGGGCTCGGGGATGGTCTGGGGAGGGGGGTGCAGAGGTGAAGCTGTGCATGGGGGCCTGGAGGGTGGGGGCTCAGGGGATGGTCTGGGGAGGGGGGTGCAGAGGTGAAGCTGTGTACGGGGTCCTGGAGGGTGGGGGGCTCAGGGGATGGTCTGGGGAGGGGGTTGCAGAGGTGAAGCTGTGCATGGGGTCCTGGAGGGTGGGGGGCTCAGGGGATGGTCGGGGGGGGGTACAGAGGTGAAGCTGTGCATGGGGTCCTGGAGGGTGGGGGGCTCGGGGATGGTCTGGGGAGGGGGGTGCAGAGGTGAAGCTGTGCATGGGGGCCTGGAGGGTGGGGGCTCAGGGGATGGTCTGGGGAGGGGGGTGCAGAGGTGAAGCTGTGTACGGGGTCCTGGAGGGTGGGGGGCTCAGGGGATGGTCTGGGGAGGGGGGTGCAGAGGTGAAGCTGTGCATGGGGTCCTGGGGGGGGGTGGGGGGCAGGAGGAGATCTGGGGAGCAGTGGGGGGTGGTGCAGAGGTGAAGCTGTGTACGGGGTCCTGGAGGGTGGGGGGCTCAGGGGATGGTCTGGGGAGGGGGGTGCAGAGGTGAAGCTGTGCATGGGGGCCTGGAGGGTGGGGGGCTCAGGGGATGGTCTGGGGAGGGGGGTGCAGAGGTGAAGCTGTGTACGGGGTCCTGGAGGGTGGGGGGCTCAGGGGATGGTCTGGGGCGGGGGCGATGCAGTGGTAAAGCTGTGTACGGGGTCCTGGAGGGTGGGGGCTCAGGGGATGGTCTGGGGAGGGTGGTGCAGAGGTGAAGCTGTGCATGGGGGCCTGGAGGGTGGGGGGCTCAGGGGATGGTCTGGGGAGGGGGGTGCAGAGGTGAAGCTGTGTACGGGGTCCTGGATGGTGGGGTGCTCAGGGGATGGTCTGGGGAGGGGGTTGCAGAGGTGAAGCTGTGCATGGGGGCCTGGAGGGTGGGGGGCTCAGGGGATGGTCTGGGGAGGGGGGTGCAGAGGTGAAGCTGTGCATGGGGTCCTGGAGGGTGGGGGGCTCAGGGGATGGTCGGGGGGGGGTACAGAGGTGAAGCTGTGCATGGGGTCCTGGAGGGTGGGGGGCTCAGGGGATGGTCTGGGGAGGGGGGTGCAGAGGTGAAGCTGTGCATGGGGTCCTGGAGGGTGGGGGCTCAGGGGATGGTCTGGGGAGGGGGGTGCAGAGGTGAAGCTGTGCATGGGGTCCTGGAGGGTGGGGGGCTCAGGGGATGGTCTGGGGATGGGGTTGCAGAGGTGAAGCTGTGCATGGGGTCCTGGAGGGTGGGGGCTCAGGGGATGGTCTGGGGAGCAGTGGGGGGTGGTGCACAGGTGAAGCTGTGCATGGGGTCCTGGAGGGTGGGGGGCTCAGGGGATGGTCTGGGGAGGGGGGAGCAGAGGTGAAGCTGTGCATGGGGTCCTGGAGGGTGGGGGGCTCAGGGGATGGTCGGCGGGGTGGTGCAGAGGTGAAGCTGTGCATGGGGTCCTGGAGGGTGGGGGCTCAGGGGATGGCCTGCGGAGGGGGGTGCAGAGGTGAAGCTGTGCATGGGGTCCTGGAGAGTGGGGGCTCAGGGGATGGTCTGCGGAGGGGGGTGCAGAGGTGAAGCTGTGCATGGGGTCCTGGAGGGTGGGGGCTCAGGGGATGGTCTGGGGAGGGGGTTGCAGAGGTGAAGCTGTGCATGGGGTCCTGGAGGGTGGGGGGCTCAGGGGATGGTCTGGGGAGGGTGGTGCAGAGGTGAAGCTGTGCATGGGGCCTGGAGGGTGGGGGGCTCAGGGGATGGTCTGGGGAGGGGGGTGCAGAGGTGAAGCTGTGCATGGGGTCCTGGGTGTAGTGGGGGGCAGGAGGAGATCTGGGGAGCAGTGGGGCGGCGGGCGGTGCAGGGGTGAAGCTGTGCATGGGGGCTTGGAGGGTGGGGGGCTCGGGGTGGTCTGGGGAGCAGTGGGCGGTGGTGCAGGGGTGAAGCTGTGCATGGGGGCTTGGAGGGTGGGGGGCTCAGGGGGTGAAGGGAGCAGTGGGCGGTGGTGCAGAAGGTGAAGCTGTGCATGGGGGCCTGGATGGGAGGAGGGGGTGAAGGGAGCAGTGGGCGGTGGTGCAGAGGTGAAGCTGTGCATGGGGTCCTGGAGGGGGGAGGGGGTGAAGGGAGCAGTGGGCGGTGGTGCAGAGGTGAAGCTGTGCATGGGGTCCTGAGGGTGGTGGGGGCTCGGGATGGTCAAGGGATGGTGGTGCAGAGGTGAAGCTGTGCATGGGGTCCTGGGGATGGTGGGGGGCTAAGTGATGATCTGGGGAGGAGGGTGCAGAGGTGAAGCTGTGCATGGGGTCCTGGAGGGTGGGGGGCTCAGGGGATGGTCTGGGGAGGGGGGTGCAGAGGTGAAGCTGTATATGGGACCTGGAGGGTCGGGGGCTCAGGGGATGGTCTGGGGAGGGGGATGCAGAGGTGAAGATGTGCATGGGGTCCTGGAGGGTGGGGGTCTCGGGGGCTGGTCTGGGGAGCAAGCAGGGGTGGTGCAGAGGTGAAGCTGTGCATGGGGTCCTGGGGGTGGTGGGGGGCAGGAGGAGTTCTGGGGAGCAGGCGGGGGTAGTGCAGTGGTAAAGCTGTGCATAATAATAATAATAATAAATAAATTAGCACTTGTATAGCGCACTACTCACCCGTTAGGGTCTCAAGGCGCTGTACTCATACCGGTAAGGAACCCCTCCTGGCTTTTCTCTGTGAGGCGCCCACTCCTGAGCACCCCCAGGGTGAAGCCAGGCATCCAAGCGCTGTTGGGGCCGTTGTGGAGATTAAGCAAGCTATTGCCCAGAGTTGCAGAGTGGGACCCATGAATTAGATTAGGCACTGAGGCGAGAATTATCTGGTCAAGGGGAATTGAGCCCAAGACCTGCCAAAGCGGGACTTGAACCCTGGTCTTGAGCCAGATCTCTGCTTCAGGGTCTGCCGCTCTAACCATTGAGCCACACTTCTCCATGGGGTCCTGGAGCAGGGGCTGGTCTGGGGGGGGTGCAGAGGTGAAGTTGTGCATGGGGTCCTGGAGGGTGGGGGGCTCAGGGATGGTCTGGGAGGGGGGGGTGCAGAGGTGAAGCTGTGCATGGGGCCTGGAGGGTGGGGAGCTCAGGGGATGGTCTGGGGAGGGGGGGTGCAGAGGTGAAGATGTGCATGGGGTCCTGGAGGGTGGGGGTCTCGGGGGCTGGTCTGGGGAGCAGGCAGGGGTGGTGCAGAGGTGAAGCTGTGCATGGGGTCCTGGAGCAGGGGCTGGTCTGGGGGGGGTGCAGAGGTGAAGTTGTGCATGGGGTCCTGGAGGGTGGGGGTCTCAGGGATGGTCTGGGGAGGTGGGTGCAGAGGTGAAGCTGTATATGGGACCTGGAGGGTGGGGGGCTCAGGGGATGGTCTGGGGAGGGGGATGCAGAGGTGAAGATGTGCATGGGGTCCTGGAGGGTGGGGGTCTCGGGGGCTGGTCTGGGGAGCAGGCAGGGGTGGTGCAGAGGTGAAGCTGTGCATGGGGTCCTGGGGGTGGTGGGGGGCAGGAGGAGATCTGGGGAGCAGGCGGGGGTGGCGCAGTGGTAAAGCTGTGCATGGGGTCCTGGAGGAGGAGCAGGGGGTGATCTCGGGAGCGTTGCGGGGGCGGTGCAGAGATTAAGCTGTGCATGGGGTCCTGGGGGTGGTGGGGGGCTCAGGGGATGGTCTGGGGAGGGGGGTGCAGAGGTGAAGCTGTGCATGGGGTCCTGGGGGGCAGGAGGAGTTCTGGGGAGCAGGCGGGGTGGCGCAGTGGTAAAGCTGTGCATGGGGTCCTGGAGCAGGGGCTGGTCTGGGGGGGGTGCAGAGGTGAAGTTGTGCATGGGGTCCTGGAGGGTGGGGGGGCTCAGGGATGGTCTGGGGAGGTGGGTGCAGAGGTGAAGCTGTATATGGGACCTGGAGGGTGGGGGGCTCAGGGGATGGTCTGGGGCGGGGGATGCAGAGGTGAAGATGTGCATGGGGTCCTGGAGGGTGGGGGTCTCGGGGCTGGTCTGGGGAGCAGGCAGGGGTGGTGCAGAGGTGAAGCTGTGCATGGGGTCCTGGGGGTGGTGGGGGGCAGGAAGAGATCTGGGGAGCAGGCGGGGGTGGAGCAGTGGTAAAGCTGTGCATGGGGTCCTGGAGGGTGGGGGGCTCAGGGGATGGTCTGGGGAGCAGGCGGGGGTGGTGAAGAGGTGAAGTTCTCTGTGGGGTCCTCGGAGGCTCATGAGGAGCTGCCACAGCTACAAAAGAGTCTCTACTGGTGGCTGGAAGGCTGCAGCTTCAGGAGTGTGTTTAGCTACAGACAGTTGGAAGTCCAGCCTCATGCCACTAAACAGCCCTGAATGTGTGAATGAATACAGAGCTGGGGCGTTGTAATGACTTTATGCCCTTTATGGTTTTATTGCTTCTGTGAAGCCTTTTCCAAAGTTCTGATGTACTGTTAGATCTGTGAACAGAGGCTCAAAAAGGGTATGAGTTGCCCATAATCGCACAGTTTCTTAAATCAAAGCTCTTCAACCACTCATCAGGGGTAGAAAGTGCCAGGATTTTGTAAGGTGAACTGTCTTGACCTCTGTGAGATGAAAGCATATGATTTAATGAGAAGCCCTGAGGGACTGCACTGTTCAATGAAAACATGTCTGAGGTCCAGCAAACCTCAAAAACATGAAAGGACCTATTACTAAGAATGAATTGGAACCAGGTAAGGGCACCCCCCATATCCTTTTTTTTTTAATCCTGTTAAAATATTTTTTTCATTATACAGAATGACAAAAAATGGTCTTTCGCAGCTACTGAAATATTAGTTGAAATATTTGTAAAGTTGACTTAGTTATATGAATTTTGTGTGTTAGGAAGAAGACAGTGACTTTTGACCTCTGTCTCTGAACACAGCAAATGTGACAAGAATAAGATTTAAAGGCATATTAATTGCTAATTCAGTTTCTGGGTGAACAGAACACCTGTTGTTTGTCCACTGCCAGAAGGGGTGAGTAAGATCTAAAACAGCTCCATCTCTCTAGCATATTTTTCTAGCCCGCCTAAGGTAACTAAAACATACTGTTACGATGCCACTTACACATGTAGGTTTGGTAGGAAGAGGTTTATTGAAGAGCCACCAACCGAACAGGCCAAAAGTCTCCAGGTCTCCACCAACTGCCACAGAACATTATCTCCGAGTTCCCATCACATTCTGAAGACCCTAGCAACTGGCAGAGTTCTTAGTGGAACACCAAGGACTCTGTCAGCTTATTGCAAAGTAAGACATAACACATCCCCCTTACCCATACTATTACAACAACAGGAACTTGGAATAAACAGAAAAAAAATAAGAAAAGCAAATGCTAAGGTTTCAACTAGGTATCACAGAGAAATTGCAAAGCTCAAAAGTTTAAGTCACATAGTCCTTCATCCATCGTGGCTTGCAACAAGCTCTAGATTTCCTCTCAAACCCAGTTGGAACCTTGGACTTGTCATAAAACTTGTTGGACCCATTAAGTCCATTAGAAGTTGGAATATCAGATTGATGCATTGTCCCATTGGGTCCATTTGGCAATTGATGCATTGTCCCATCGGGTCTATTAGGCCATTGAGGTGAATTCAGTTTCTTCCATTTCACAATCCGGGACATGCTCCACACATCATTGTTGTCCAAGACCACCACATTCTTTCTTATTTCTTTGATGCGGAAAGGGCCCATGAATCCTGATCTCCTTTTCCTCCCAAAACCAGGTTTCTTCACCAACACCATATCACCCACTACCCATTGAACTTCAGAAACACTATGTTTAGAATCATATCTAGATTTATATTTTTGCTGATAGATTTTTCTATGTTCATACCCCTTGTTCAGCTTTTCACTCAGTTGTTCTGACTGCAACCACATCCCCCTCATCCATGCTGGATTCATTTTGGTACAGCCAACTCTGCCCTTTAAATACTCAAAAGGGGAAATCACATTGACAGTATTAGGAGTATTACGATGTGCCCACCACATCTCTCTAAGTAGGCCAGACAATGGTGTCCTTGTTTCTACAGCTTCCCGAACACAAAACTTCACCAGCCTATTCATCCTTTCAGCAAGGCCATTAGCTTGGGGTAAGTACAGGGCCGTCCTCATATGAACCACAGCTAACGACTTCAAAAAGTCCAGCATCTCTTGAGATGTCAATTGCACTCCATTGTCAGTCACCAAATGACTAGGTATACCCTCACGAGAAAACTCCTCTGTTAGGAATTCAATTACAGTCTTGGTGTCCAATGAGCCCACACACTTTGTCACTACCCATTTCGAGGTATAATCAACTAGAAGCATAACATAATGTTCATTGGCAGGTAACAAATGGAACGGGCCCATAAAATCTAGTCCCAACTTCATCCAGGGTTTTTCTGGAACCTCAACAGGAGAAAGTGGAGCCTTGACTACAGATTTGCACTTATTGCTGCACGCACAGGACACACAGTCCTTCACCACACCCTCCACATCACAATCCAGCCCTGGCCACCAGTACAACTCTTGCAACCTTGGCTTGGGTAAATTCCGGCCCATGTGACCTTCATGGGCCAAATTGACCATCTTTTCTCTCACGCCTACTGGAGGGATAGACTTGGATCCTCTGTATAACTTATCCTTGCTACAGCAAAGTTTGTCACGCACAGTCCAAAATCTCTTCAAAGAATCAGGGACATCTTTAAAATCTGGCCATGCCTTTACAATAAACTCCACAAGGATCCTCCTGTCGGCATCCTGCTCTTTCAAACACTTCCACTCCTTCTCAGAAATGGCCAACTCTTTCATCCAACTGATCATACCAACAACATCTTCCCCTTCATCTTCACAATCAATGGAAGCACGTGATAAAAAGTCCGCCACACTATTTCTTGTGCCAGGTATATATTCCACGTGAAAATTATACTCCATCAAACATTCTACCCACCTTTTTATTCTGGGTGTTAAATCTTCACCTTTCCTTGAAGAAAAAATCTTAATGAGGGGCTTATGATCTGTTCTCACAACAAAAGGCAAGCCCCACAAGTAGAACTTGAAGTGCCTGATTGCCCATGAGCAGGCAAGAGCTTCTCTTTCAATAACAGAATAGTTATGTTCTGCACCTTTAAGAGAGCGAGAAGCAAAAGCAATTACCTTCTCCTCATCCTTCACCTTCTGGGTCAAAACAGCTCCTAACCCACTAATGCTCGCATCCGTGTACAATATGGTCTTAGCAAACACATCCAAATTTCCCAGAGTGGGCATTTTGCCAATACTGTCTTTAATAAAGACAAATGCAGATTTGCATTCACAAGTCCAATTTAATTCAATTCCTTTCTTTAAAAGAGATCTCAGGGGTTGAACCATGCTAGAGAAGTTAGCAATGAATTTAGAGTAATACTCAGCCAGGTCTAAAAAGGATCTGACACCATCCTTGTCCCTTGGTTTGGGTGCTTGGATAATAGAATCAACTAGTTCTAATTTGGGCTTGATATCCTCACCTGAAATGGTATGGCCTAGATAGGTCACAGCTGTAACTCGCAATTTGCACTTTTCTTTCTTCACAGTCAACCCTGACAAAGCCAATTTGTTCAACACTTCCCTTAAGATCCAGTCACGGTCACCCAATGTCTTCCCATGCACCAATATGTCATCCCCCTAATACTCTCTTCATTATACGTTGGAAACAAGCAGCTGCTGAGGCTAGTCCAAATGGCATTCTAGAAAACTGGTACACTCCCAACAGCGTCACAAACGAAGTTAGATGTCTGGAACGGGGATGAAGAACAACCTGGTGGTAAGCTGATGACAGATCTAAAACACTAAAAAATTTTGAACCTCCTAACCCAGATAGCTCTTCCGAAATATTTGGCAAGGGTTGGCGATCCACCCATATGTGTCTGTTGAGGTCTCTAAGGTCCACACACATACGAATTTGTTTCCCACCCTCCTTGGGTGCTAAAACTATTGGGGCCAACCATTCCGAAGATTCAATTTCTTCAATTACTTTAAATTCCAGCAGTCTATTGAGCTCTTTTCTCAGGGGTTCCAACATCAGTTTAGGAACTTTCTTTACTTTTTGTAGAGAAGGAACAGCATTACCTTTGAGAATAATCTTGTGCTCAAAGTTATTCAAACACCCCAGTTTATCAGTAAAAACTGGGGGAAATTCCTCAAAAATATCCAGATTAGCATCGCAATCACTCACTACCAAGACCTGACAGGTGGAGTTGGGATCCAACTTGATGCACATGTCCCGCTGAAGGCGCCAACGCAAAAGATTATCTCCTCGCCCTTGCCTACAGTTGGCCTGTCTTGAAACTGGATCTTCATAACTTTATATCCCACTATATCAATTTTGGTCCCACCATAACTCACTGGGTTAATGTCAGGCTCCACTAAAGGGCCATACTCATTGCCAAATACCATTTCCCAATTTTTTATCATGCATCATGGTGTAGGGAGATCCTGAGTCCGCTAACACCTTGACAACCTTGTTTTCTAATTTAACAGCACACTCCGGCATAACGATCGGTCCCTCATCCACCGCCTCAACATTGCCCACAATCCGGTTATCGTCTGACTTCACACAGAACACCATTTTGTTTACACCCTCCGTAACAGAATCAACATTCCATTGCTTGTCACCCTTGCAAACTCTGGCATAATGGCCCCCTTTTCCACCCTTCCTACATATAGTGTTTTTGGCATAGCAGTTTGGACTATTTGCAGTATGTCCTGGGTTGGCTACTTGTGAATATTTCATGCTTACCCATAGATTGAAAAAATGCCTTGGGAGGCCTTACTTGTGTGAGCCGCAGTTTTAGGTACTTTTTCTTGTTGGCGAGGTTGGTTGTTTAGGCTGGCACATAGTTCATTCAAACAAGAAGCGTGTCCAGTTATATTGCAACTTGGCATTTTGCATCATATTTTTTTGTTAAAACGCACCATTTTTGCCTTGATTTTCAAGTTATAGTTGTGAGAGAACATCAATGGACCATTTCTGAGATACATGCATCAGTTTATTTCACGGTGTTACAGGATGTTGTTATTTACATCTGTTGTATTATTTTTCAGGTATAACCTGAAGAGAATAAGTGTTGTTGAAGTATGATGTGTTAAAGTAATTAGCTGAAGCACAATCACTTTTTAATATTCTTTATAAGTCTGATCTTGCAAAACCAGGGGGGTGCCAGGCACTGTTCTGGTGGGAGTAGATTATTCTGATTGGTGTCAAAACTAGTGCATGAAACTCTGGCGTGAACTTGTGTTTTGGGCTATTGAACTTTAAACTAAGCTATTCCAGACTCAAAGGTCATTTTCAAAGTGATGAGAGAAATCAGACTTTTACCTAATTCTGTAGGCTTCCTAACATCTTGGCATCTCTGAAAGGATGAAGTGAATGATGGAGAGTCAGTAGAATGCGATTAACACTACTTCAGGTTTATTGAAGCACCAGCATAGAATCTCAGAATTTCTTTGTGGGCCACTTGGTCTCTGTCCATGTCTGACAAAT
Organism: Pleurodeles waltl; assembly: GCF_031143425.1. NCBI lineage: Eukaryota > Metazoa > Chordata > Amphibia > Caudata > Salamandridae > Pleurodeles > Pleurodeles waltl. Next base: position 14,274,930 of record NC_090444.1, on the reverse strand, counting down.
GTATATATTTATTGACAGATTATATATGGCACCCTCATATCCGTATTATGTTCCTAGTAGACATGGTGACTTGTGGGACCTCAGTCCAGCGATGTATAAGGGGTAATAGCACAGAATACCTTTTGCCTGGCGACGTGGCTTTGAAATTTGCTGTATGCCACTGGGGACAGTGGATGTTTTATGGAGATACTTTAAAATATGCCGGACAGTTTTTTTCTACTTGATATTTTGGTGTTTTTCTGAGACAAAATAAGTTACAGTGCTTAAGATGATGTGCAATAAGATGATCATCTCTTCTCCCCGTGGTGGATATCTGGTGCTGGTGCCATTCATCTCTCATTGAGCTGAAAGGGCACCTAGACCCTGTATCTGTTTCACAGTATATTGGACAGCAGCTGCCGCTCTCCAGTGTAGCAAAGTTACTTTTTTTAATGTAGGCGCTTCCTTGCTTGGATTCCTATAATTGCCACTACTTAGAATGTTGCCGGTTTGTGATTGCCTAATATCCCCATCCTGCCATGGCTCCTGAGATACAACTTTTAACTTTATGTCTATTAGCCACCAGATCATTTAAGCCCCTCAGTAGTTTCCTGCTTACCAAGAGTCACCAAACAGAATTGGCTTTGGTTTGTTGGATGCCGGTTACTAGAGTTGCTCACTGGTTGAATTTAGTTCGTATTGAGATCCATGTGCAAAATAAAGACCTTGGTTGATCACTTGTACCCCAGTTGAATCAACCTTTCACTTTTTTAATTCTATAAAATTAAACCTGTTGGCTCGTGTAATCCTGTTTTACCAGCATGTACAAATAATTTAGTAAGCAGCATGTGTACTGCAGTTCAGATCATCTTCTATATTAGAAAGTGTGGTAGTCCAATGGTTTATGTACTTACAGCAGCTCTGTGTAAGTTCTGGGCTCAGTGGGTCTGCATCATGATGGGTAAACTAAGTATTTACAAGATTGTGTGATTCATTTCCATATTTTCATTTCCATCCTTTCTCGGTCATCTCTGGGTCCCCACGCTAGGTTAGAAAAAAGTAACCGCTCCCACCATTCAGTGTCTTTTTAAGTTTTCTCATGGCTAAAACTTGTGATTTACAGCTGGGAGTAGTTTGTGTTTTGAATGCCTTGTTTATATTAATATTCCAATAGGTCTGCTAGGCCTGAACACTGCACCCTCCGTGCGCTAAATATGTAGTTACACTGCATTACTTTCTGCCATTCTGTTTGATGTGGTAATGCCCTCTAGGGACTGACTGTATGGCTACATGACCATGCTTCTTCTAAATGCTATTTTTGTTGTGGTGCCCTCTAAGGGCTGTTTTCAGCATTACAGTCTAATGCCAAAGGTTTATTTCTGATAAAGGTTTTTGGGGCTTACATGATGATTGTATATGTTTTATTAATCTCTCCTTATTGCAGTTATGACCATCATTCAGACCAACGTAACATCCTCATTACTCTTTAGCTGTTTGAGCACTCTTGATATGTTTGGGTGACCCTTTTAGTTTATTTCTCTTGTTACACCTCTGTGACTGTCATGTGACTTTTTTGGGGGAATAGCGTTAGCCAGCCAGCAACTCTGATGGGGGTGGGGGGTTGAAAGGAGTATTCTATTGGAATTAGCATTTATTTTCTGCAGATAGAGGCAGAAGGCAAAAGGAAGTGATTTAGTTGGAAATTGGGCCACTAGAATTATATGGCAGGAAAGGACCAAATTATGATGCAGGGTTGGGCAATTTATGTGGCAAGAAAAGTCCAAATAGGCATTTACAATGTCCATAGCTCTGACTCTCACAAATGCGAGACCTATTGCATTGCAAATGCTTGCTTGCACTTTGTACCCCAGTCCCTGCTCTATGGGGAACAGGGACTCTGAGCTAGGCAGCATTGGCTCTCTAGTGGCTGCACACGGATAGTGCAGTCATGAAGGGAGCATTTAATACCAGTATGCATTGCAGGCCTCGAGAAATCTACATCCATGCTTGTTGCGGCGAGTCAATTTTTTTCAGGACAAGCTATTTGTAGGGTTGACTCGCCTGTTCTGGCGAGCTGACAAATGACAGCTGTTCACTCGCAAAGTGAACAAGCAATAAATATGCTTTTAAATCTTGGTTTTATCTTGTCACATTTGCTCTGCATTCAGCGATAGAGGTCAAAAGTAATTTTGTCTTGCAACATTTACTTTTCTTTTTCTGACTGTGAAGTTATAGGTTTTTCCAAAGCGGACTGTGAAAATCGTTCTGTGCAAAGAGTGTGAACTGAAAGGCTGTAAGATGTCAGGCTATTTTTTTCTACCACAGCATTGAAATAGCTGTTAAGTGAATGGTACTTACATTTCAAAAAGTATTTTAGTAGTTATGAAAGCATTTTTATAATTCTGTGTGGTAAAGAAAATATTTTTATAGGATGAAAACAGATCAGTACACTTTACTTGATGGTGAGCGCATGATAAATATTTTTGCTGAAACCCAATTTCCAAATATGGTTTATGTGCTACTTAGTTTTATCAGTAAAACTGCATGTTAGTGGGAAAAATGGTGTACAATGTGCTGTCTTTAAATGACAGTGCACTACCACATCTTGCTTTAGTAATATATTTATTAAAAGTGAGTTTTTAAACATGAACTGAGAAATATTCCTGCCCCTGGTGACAATGCTATTAGTGAACTGAGAGGCAAATCAGGGGTCACGTGTACCCTATAAGTGGTCTTGATGCTTGATTGTTGTTATCCTTATAGCAAATGTTTAGTTGATTAAATCAAAAAGTAGTTTTTTGTACAGTTGAAATGCTAAACGTGCATAGTTGAAGGTGCTCTTGTACGTGATAATGAAGAAAAAGGCAGCTCCATAAAATATTTGCTTAAGCTCACGCGATTTGACACTAGCTTATGGATCAAGTGCATTACAGTTAGGTTGAGTAAATTATTCAAGTTACTAGACCTGCTGGTCTAGCAAAATTTTTGTGATTTTTCGAGGCCTGCGTGGCACATGGCCTGCATGCCAGAAAAGCAGAAAGACTAGTGGCCCAACCAGGCCTTCTACCCACAATCTGTAGCATTACACCGAGTTAGTCTGTCCGAACCATGTGGGTGCCTTTATTCACTGCACGGCCTGTGCTGAATGCAACATGTATTCAGATTCAGTAGGCACTAGGCTGTGATTGCACCACCTGGCAGCAGCTCCACAAAGACAATGCCGTGACAGCGGGACCACACCATGGCACTATTTATTGCACAGTTAGTAACACATGCTGAACAAAGACAAGCCCTTGTGCAGCTGGGTTTGACCTGTGCACTATAAAAGGCTAATATGCCTGCTGATTCTAACCAGAACAAGATAGATATTTTCTTTAACTCTCTCTCTGTCAGGGGTCATGCTGGCCAGAAAGCCTGGGCAGGCTAAACAAAAAAACAGTAAGCAAGCAAATCAGATATTTTATAACTTTAGACATTGATGTACTGTCCTGGAAGCTTAATGAGAGAGTCCCTTGAATAGAGTGGTCCCTGGGACCGAGCCCACTTGGCCCATGCCTTAGAAATTCTCTGGTCCTGGGCAGTTATCATTTCTGCTGTGGGGCCACTTCAATCCCAAGTGTTGTGGGTGCACAGTGGCTACTCTTTCTCTCCATTGATGTGCTGGGTTACTGCCTGTACCCCATGTAGTGCTGTGGGGTTCCTGGCTAGTCATCCTCAATCAATCAGTCTTTTGTAAAGCTCATCCCTATCGCCCTTAGGGGTATCTGGGCATTGAGGTTTCTGTTTCTGCTTCGAAAAGCCAGGTCTTGAGTTGCTTTCTGAAGTCTGCCAGGGAATGTGCTGTTCGGAGGTGGAGAGGGAGGTCATTCCAGGCTTTGGCTGCAATGTAGGAAAACGCGCAGCCCCTGCTATGGGTGTAATGTATGTGGGGGACATCTGCGAGGGCGAGTGAAGTGAAGCGCGGGTGTCTTGAGGGAAGATGGAAGTTCAGCCGGTGGTTGATGTAGGACAATCCTAGTTTGAGCATCTTGAACTGGCATCTCTTTTGAACAGGGAGCCAGTAGTTTCCTAAGGTGAGGAGTGATTTAGATATGTTTGGGAGGTTCAAGATGAGTCTGACTGCTGCGTTCTGTATTTTCTGGTGTCTTATGAGGAGCTAGGAGGGGATACCAGTGTAGAGCAAGTTGCCACAGTCGAGGCGGCTGGTGACAAGGTTTTGTGCGACAGTCTTTCTGGTGTTTGCTGGGACCCATCTGAAGATCATGCAGAGCTTGTGGAGGGTGTGAAAACAGGAGAAGGTGACTGCGTTGACTTGTTGTTTCATGGTCAGTTGTTTGGCCAAGATTATGCAAAGGTTGCAAGCGTGGTATGTTGGTGTGGGAGTGGGTCTGAGTTCTACCGGCCACCAGCTGTGGTCCCAAGTGGAGGTGTTCTTTCCAAAGGTCAGTCCCTTGGATTTGTCAGAGTTCAGTTTCAGGCAGCTGTCTCTCAGCCAGTTGGCTATGTTGGTCATGGAATTGCAGAAGTGTGAGTACTTAGGCTGGGTATGTGAGCAGGGAGATTGTTCTGGTAGTTCCTAGGGTCACTCGGGTCAGCTGAGAGCTTCTTTAGGAGGAGTCTGATGTGTGCATGCTTCCATCCATCTGAGAAGGCTGCTGTGGCCATGGATACGTTGAGGAAGTTGGTGAGTTCAGTGCTGATTATGTTGGATCCAAGGTTGAAGAGATGGTGGGGGCAGGGGTCGGTGGGTGCTTCAGAGTAGATGGAGGACTTGATGGTAGCAGTGGTCGGGACATCAAGTTGGGACCAGGTGGTTATGCCTTGCCTGGGGTTCGCTTGTTGGATGAGGTTATCGAGGCTGAATGAAGCAGGTTGAGGGTTAAAGTTGTTGACTGTGCTGTGGGTACCATTTATGTAATTAGGGCTTCAGTGCCCTCTTGTATGCATTCTCTCTCTATTGTGTGAGGATGCTGGCAGCCTCGTGCATTCTTCTCCATTAAGTGATTCTGTGGGACAGTGGCTGTCATTTTCCCTGCAGTGGCGTTGTGGGGCACTGTTTGCCCTTCTCCGTGTAGTAGTGCTGTGGGCACAATGCTCCAGTGCTGTGGGGCACTGGGTGTCCTTTCCCTTGCACTTGTCTTGTGGGACACTGGCCGCCCTCTTCCCTGTAGTACTTCTGTGGGGCACTGGTTGCCCTGCTCTCAGTAGTGCTGTGGGTAGCCTGGTCTTCCCTTTGATATACACTGGCGTTGTGGGGCATGGACTTCCATTCTCTCTGCAGTGTTGTGGGTTGCCTGTTCTGCCCTACCTGCAGTGGTGCTGTAGAGCACTTGCTTCACTTCTTGGGATATTATTTATTTTGCCACCAGTGGTGCTGTGGGCATGGTAACCAGGGAGGTGGGGACTCTCACGCAGTGTGTAAGCACATTGCTGTCTCTATAAGCAGCTGGCGTCTCCCCTTTACTGCTGGGATGCAGTGTCCGCAGGGACAGTAAAACTAGAGTCTGCAGAGCCAGAGAAGGAACAAGCGTATGAGGGTCTAAGGTAGAGCTGAGAGGAGAGGAAAAAGCAGTTTTGGGAGGGGAGGCTGTGGCATGCAGGTAACGCTTGAGGAAATAGAGTTAGAGTAATGAGAAAGAGGTTAATTGATGAGAGCCTTGTGATGATGAGGATGAGCTGGGGCAAAAGTCAAAGACCAGGGCATCTCTTTTAGGGGGGAAATGGGTGGGGGTTGCTGGCAGTAAATGGAAGTGTAAGAAGAATAACGGTGTGAAGTCATGACAAAAGATGAAAGCAGAGGTAGAGCAGGGAGACGTGGCTGCGACTGGGTTCTGCTGGGGTGAAGGAATAGTGAGAGAAGGGGAAAACTATAAGTGAAAAGCTAAATGAGAACAGAGAGAGGCTGGTCTGAGGTTGCTTGAGATGAAGGAAGAGTGAGGGCAGAGGGGACAGCAAATTATGAAAGTTGGAAGAAGATGGTAGTGGGGAGAGTGGCTCGGGTTCATAACAGACGACAAGAGGCCTTAACCTGCATTAGACCAGCAGACCATTTCCAACTGGTAGGGCCCTGGACCGTACTGCTGTCCTATGCTGGAGTGAGTCTTGGCTTCCAAAGTGCTGTCAAGATACTAGACCCATGTATGGTGTCAAAGTGTATTACTTCTGCCATCTCCTGAAATATTGGATTCAGAAACTTTTTGGCTCTGAAAACCTGCCAAGCCAATCTGATGAAGGTGCATTGTGGTATAGATTCAGGGTTCTCCCACAAGGAGCTTATTGCCATCAGCAAATCCTTTTCAGCAGTACCTCACAGAGACAGTATCCGGCTTTGTGGAACTCTGTTCAGCTACAGCCTGCAGCTTTGCCCCACTGGAGAAATCTGGCCATCAAAACAGTAACTAAGTCAGAATGTAGAAATCTTCCCTGGGGACAGCTGCTAAATGTATCCAACCAACTTGTGGACTTCCCTGGGTGCAAAATTCAAACAACATCAGAGGAGTAAGTATGTGCCACTCAAATGATTGGCACTGACTCTGTCACATCTCTCCCTCACTCACCCTCGGTAGCAGTAGACAGTGTATGAGCAAAACAATGTAGTAAACTGCACAGTATACCAAACTGTCACACCTTCTCCATCTTCCTCAAGCAACAAACACATCGTAACAAGGGCAACACAGTGAAGCAGACACTGGCACACAAAAGCGCAGCCCAACACTCTAACACCCCCCCTATACCCAGTCACACTAGGTGGCCAAACCAATATGGCCAAGTGTCAGGCCAAAAAAACACACCTAATCTGCACCCAACACTAGGGCAGCCACCAGTAGAAGTATATATTTTTTTAATTGAAATAACACAATAATAAAACACTAGATCAGACATTCAGTACAGCCATTGACACTAGACCAAGGGCCTGATTTAGATCTAAATGGACCGGTTACTCCATCACAGCTGTGACCAATATCCTGTCCACCGTATTAGGAATCCCATTATATGCTATTTTGGTGTACGGGATATCCATCACTGTTGTGACGGAGTAACCCGTCCATCGAGACCTAAATCAGGCCCTAAGTCAGTCCATAAAGAGGTACCCTGCTATAACCGAGAGATACGTTAAACCCTACTATTCAGACACACCACTGACTGAGTCTCTTATGCACAAAGTGAACAAAACACACCTAAAAACAATCACTAACCTACTTTGTCTCCTGTACCACATGCCTGTCAAATCTTCCACTTTGAACAGGAAGACTACTGGTACTGGAGCACTCTCAGACAAAAGCTAGCCTAACACCTAAAGCACCATGGGGATACTATACTTATCCACATTTTTACACCATGGTGTACTTCCTCTTGCAACCCCTGGTGACATAGTACTTCTCTTCTCCCACATCTCATATAGGGTACTCCCTCATGCAACTTTTCACATCAGTGGACTACACTTCCCCAATCTTTGCACAATGCAGGGTACTCCCACATTCAACTTTTCCCAACTGGGTGCTATTGTCCCAAATTTAGCATACCATAGGGTTACCCCCATACAACAGCCGTTGATGGGGTACTGCCCTTTACCCTGTTACACACAGAAGTATGATACGCTTGTATCTCTTGCAATGACGTACTGTTCTTCTCTCCAGCTGCATCATTTGTACGTGCACAACCAACCGCGTATCTACACAATAGCACACAGATGGTATTACACTCTCTTCCCCAAACTGCTAACTAGTCCTTATGTAGTTGAATGTAAATGCTCAAACAGTGCTCCCCCAAATACCTTACACCTGGATTATTTAAACTTCCCGCCCTCCTTTGCAACACTGAGTATTCAGCACATCTCCCCAACCCTTAACATAAACAGCAAAAGTCTGTTCACGTAGAAAGATACTAACCAGACACATGCCTTACCAATAAAATATACACGGCACAGGTAAATATGCATGAATCACCAACCACACTGTTCCAGTGGAAAAAAGGAGTAGCACTGCTAATTATCTGTCGTATTGTAATGTCAATCAGGCAATGTTTTCACATACCAATGCTTCACGACACAGTATACTCTAAAAAAAACACAGCCTAATTCCTAGCCCTAATCTTTATGAAGATAGTCCTATTTCACATTTTTGTAAATTAAGCAGGAGGCATTGTGTAGTCTCTCTTCAACATTTCCAGACTTGCTCCAATCACACATGAGCTTCCTACTCTCCTTCACGATGTTCAAGTCGACGTAGCTTTCACCTTCTGTCTGACACATAGGTCTAGAATCCAAAACTTTGGCGAACCTCTCGCAAGCATGTAGCGGTGCTATGCTCAAAGCTCCACAGCTTTTTTCTCCAGCATTGACTGACTCACCCAGGAGAGGAAAATCAGCATTTACCTTGTGTTGTGCATTGCCCAACATTTTAACCAAAGTGCTAGCCTCAACACCGTATCTGGTCACCCGGCCCTGGATGAGATAGAATATGTCAAAAATAAAATATACACAATTCACTAGTAAATGTATTATTGGTTGAATACCTTGGTTAATTTCAGATAAATGCCTAATGTAAGGGAGAATTCCTGCATCTGCACAGCACAGTCATTATAACAGGGTCTCCATAACATTGTCCTTAAGCTTAGAACTAGTTACAGGGATACATGGCCTTGGATTGTTACTGCCCTTAACTGGTGGTTCCTGCTCAGCAGCCTGAGCTGACACCACTAGCTGATTTGAGGATAAGCTTACCAAAAGCCTAAAAGATTTTAAAGAATGGTGCCATCTTCTCTCTGTTTAGGTGATATCTCTACATCTAAGTAGGCAACATTTTTAGAGAGAAATGTCAGTAATTTAGAATCTTGCAAACATTTGCAGTTCCAGTTCTTTTGAAATCTACAGCTCTGACAAGGGCAAAATTACTGTGTTACAGTTACCACAGAGAGGCAGAATATCTGTGCTAAACAAGATCCTCATGGAGGTCATTATGACCCTGGAAGTCCTCTGATCACGGTTTCACCGCTAACAGGCTGGCGGGGAAGACCGCCACTTTAGGAGTGTTGCGGGTTGGCCTCTGCCAACCTGCAACATCTCCACTCATACCGGCAGGGCGGTTGGACCTGCCGGGCTGGAGGTAAGCATCTCCGACCCGGTGGTCCACAGATGACTGTGGCAGTTTTAGGTACCGCCTTTCCACCAGGGTTTCCGCAGTGGTAGCACTGCCACGTAAACCCTGGCGGAAAGGCTACCAGTGACAGGGAATTTCTTCCCTGTCACCAGTAGACGACTTTCCGGTTCTCCTATCCCCCCAGGTAAGCGCCATACCCCCATCTCCCTTCAGGTACAGCACCCCTCCTCCCCCCCCAGGTACAGCGCCTCTATCCCCAACCCCCTCCCCACATACATGCACACGCACACAGATACCCACACTCTCCATGCATACATTCACACGCATCCATACTCTCATTCACCTCAGCAGTCATACACGCATCCAAACACGCATGCACACACCCATCCAAACACACATGCACACACTCCTACTAACACCCATACATACACGCATGCACACACTCATACGTACACAGATTTACACACGTGGAGAAATGCCCACTCACACACGCACACAAAACACCCCTCCTCCCCTGTCGGACGATCAGCTTACCTAGCCCAGGGAGGAGGTCGTCCGGTAGGGAACGGGCACTTCCACTTCCGGCAGTGCCCCGCCATCCGGACACTGCCACGCCATATTATTGCACATAATACAGACCTTTGTCCGCATTCACTGCCAGGAGGAGGTGGCTCACTTGCAGCCAATCAGAGCTAAAACATCCCCAGCAACTGACGAGCAGTACAATAAAAAGAATTCTAGCTTTCGCAATAAGAATTTTCAATTCTATTATGGACTCGGAGGTGAGGTTTATGCTTCTCTTTCTTTACTATAATTTCTACAGCAGCCAGTCAGATTAACATGAACGAAAAAACTACAACCCCCATGAACTCTAGTTTGTATATCACATGGTCCAATCACCAGTAACACAGCCCCTCAAGAGCTACTGCCACCATCTTTGCTTCCTCTTTTTTCGAACTCAGCGTCCCACAATGCCATCCAGAAGAAGACCTTTGGAACTGCCAAACGATTAAGAGCCGTAGCGATGCTTCAATGTTGCTTTTGCTCTTTACCTAAAGAAAGGAACCAGAGCCGTAAAAACTGCACTCAATAGCATGTTTAAGTGTAGTCAAAACGGGTGGGAATGAACAGTTCATACATTGTAAATATCGAAAAACAATATACTTATACCTTACTCAGTAACCCCAGGGTGGGATAATCCTCGCTTTGCTGTCCTTAATAGAATTGAAACTTCTTATTGCGAGAGCTAGAAAATGTTTTCTTCTATGTCAGTACCGGAGGCTCTGATTCTACTTGTTCAAAGCTGTGCCACCACCACTGACGCCACATCCACAACCGGCCTGTAATAGAATGACTTAAAAGTGGCTTCCGAGAACCAGTCCACTGCTTTCATGAGGTCCTCTAATCAAGATCCTAAAGCGAAGGACTTTGGCACCATAGCGCCACTTGCAGAATGAGCTCCAAACACGGAGACATCAATGTCTGCTTCTGAGAGCAGCCATTGCATCAGTCCAGCCAAGGTGGCTGATGTTACTGGCCCAAAAGGCTTTCGGAGAGTGATGAGTAACTGTCCAGCTGGATCTACACGAAACTCACTGGTAGCCGCTTAATAGGCCTTGATACACTGCACCACACATTTTTTTGTCATTTGGGAAAGACGGATAAGAAACTAACTTATTGTTGTTTTTTGTCCTTTGGGATATTGAAAAACATACCCTCTCTGAGGAAAATTTTCTACTCCTAATATCCAGGGCTCGGACGTCTGAGACCCTTTTGCAAGAGATCGGGCATAACAGCATAATTAATTTGGCTGATAATTGCTTGCAAGATAAATATTTATTATCAGGCCATGAATTAAAACACTGTAGCACTTTGTTTATGTCCCACAAGGCCCAATATCTAGCCTGGGGAGGTTTACAAAAAACAGATATCTCTCATCTCATCAGTTTACACACCATAGGATCCTCACCAACAGGCTTACCATTAACCTGGACATGACCTGCCGAAATGGCGGATCTGTAGTTTTTACCAGACTTGTAAGCCAGCCCGAATTCCGCCAAGGAGGACAGAAAATTAATTATAAGGCAGACATCCTCCAGAAGGCGATCCGTACCTCTTTTGTTACACCAAAATACCCATCTTTGCCAAGCAGAAGCGTATAATTTGTGGGTATTAGGTGCCCAGGCATGGTCTATATAGGCAGAAACCTTTAGAGAAATGCCTGGCAAGTTCCATCTTTTCCTGAAACCCTCCAGGCTACTAACCTCAATTGATCGGACATGATCGAGGGACGTGGAAGGCCCGTTGGGACCAGCAGAGGATTCTGTCTCAATGGTATCAGAAGAGGAACATTGCAAGACATCTCCAAAGCCATGGGAAACCAAGGCTAAGCCCTCCAGAACGGCGTTACCAGGATAAGCTTGGCTCTCTGACGATGCGCCTGAGCTAGCATCTGGGAATCATGCTGAATGAGGGAAATGCATAACCCAGGTGAGGAGACCAGTGCTGCAAAAATGTGTCCGTCACCAGGGCCTCTGGGTCTGGACGCCAACTGAAAAACAGGGGAAGATGGCGATTGAGCCAAGAGGCAAAGAGGTCCACCGAGCAGGGGCCCCATCTGCAATTGAGGTGGGAGAAAAACCTTAGATGCAAACTCCAATGAATAAAATCTCATAGGTGATGAAAGTACCAATACTCCACCAAATTCTTCGACCCCAGCAGATACTCTGCTATAATTGAAATTTGATGTTGATGGCAAAAATGCTAAAAGACCTTGGCAATTCCCACCAACATATGGACTTCATACCTCCCAATCTGTTGACGTACCGAACTGCTGAGATATTGTCCATCCGCAGTAAAATGCAACAGTCCATCTTGGACCGTGATAAGCTCTTGACAGCAAAGGATCCCGCTAGAAGTTCCAGGCAATTGATGTGGAGCTGAAGTTCCTATTCTGACCAGCGACCCCCTGTGGAAAGGGACCTACATCAGCCTTCCCAGCCCCACCTGCTGGCATCCGATTCCAGGATTATGTCTAGGGCACTGCCAGAGATTTTCCTGCCATTCCAGGCATCCATGTGGTACAACCACCAATTCATCTCCAACCTGGCTTCTGACGAAAGCTGAATCTGTTCTGAATACTTCAACCCCTTACGAAGGTGTTGAATCTTGATACGTTGAAGGGCCTGGGATATGAAGGGGGCCAGGAAATATGGCCTGGATGGAGGAGGCCAGTAGGCCCACAATCCGAGCTGGTGACCTCAATGATATTGTCTGGCTTTGCAGTGCAGACCTCAATTCCTTGTTTATAGACTGGATCATCTGAGATGGAAGGATCAACTGGGACAACACTGACTCTATCTGAAATCTTGAAAATTCCATCCTTTCGGAGGGGACCAGACACAACTTTGGTTGATTGAGGATGAAGCCGAGATCCTGCAGAAGTTGTCCAAGACAAATGCAGGGATACTGTCTTAGGATCCTGGGCCATGATGATGATGATATCATGGAGGTAAATGATTAAACTGACACTTTTGGCGCGAAGAGTTTCTACAACCGGCTTCATCAGCTTGGTGAAGCACCATGGGGCTGAAGAGAGGGCGAAAGAAAGAACCTTGTACTCATAACATTGACCGAGCCAAAAGAATTGAAGAAAACATCTGTGGGGTGCAAAGATTGGAACCAAGAGGTAAGCGTCTTTTAGGTCCAGCCGCACCATCCAGTCACCCCCCTGAAGCAGATCTCAGAGGAGGTGAATACCCTCCATCTTGAAATGCCTGTTTATGAATTGAACTGTTTAGATTGAGCACCAGACGTGCCCCACCTCCTCTTTTGCTGACCAAGACTATGGTGCTGATATATCCCCCGGTATGTGGGGCGGAAAGGCATATGGTGTCTTTTTGAAGTAGAGAGGAGCTCTCCTTTGAAATAAGTTCTAGATCTTGTAGGGAAAAATACAGCTCTTGAGACACAAATATTTGCACCGGGGAGCTGTACAACTCCATTTTGTACCTCATAACAGAACCGAGGATCCATGAGTCTTGAGTCAGGAACTTCCAGATGTGAATGAATAATCTGATCCTGCCCCCTAAAATCACTTCTGACAATGGTAAAATTCTCACCTGGATATCCTGCCTCTTGGTTGCCTCTCTGTTGACCCCTGACTTAGCCTGTGGGGAAGCGTTGGTGACCCCCGCGAGCTCAGGTGGAGTAGAAGTTCTGATCCGCATACTGGTCTTGCCAGCGTCCACGGGAACGATAAAGCTGCCTTGCTTGGAGCCCTGATACACACCTCAGCCTAACGAACGGGCCCTGTATCATCCGGCCCTTCTAAAAAGGTTGGTTTGAAGTACCTTTTTCAGTGAGGGGCGTGCCTTGTCCAAGATATTGTAGCTTGCAGCAAACTTGGCTAGGTCTTTTACAAAGGGCCCACCAAAGAGTAGACCTTGCGACCCTGGACCCGCCTCAGAGGAGGCGAGGTCATTAAGCTTAGTGTCGATGCGCATCAAAATAGAGTGCTGTCTTTCAGTAGAAATTGCCACGTGGTATTACCCAACTGGCAGACGGCGTGCTGTGCCCATCCAAAAAGTATGTCTGGATCTACTGCCAGTCCGGATTTCTTGTACTGCAACCCCAGCTCCAGTATCTTTGTAATGGGGCCTGAAAGTCCTTGTTTAGGGTCTTTGGCCCAATTCTTCATAAAGTTCACCATGGTGGGATCCACCTCAGGCATATCAAATACCTTGCCCTCCAGTTCTGGTCTGGGGCACTCAGACCTGAGCCTCGCCCTGGGTTCCTTATCGAAACACTGTCTGAGGTGGGATTGGACATAACTAGCCACGTCAGGGAGAGGCGTCCAGTTGGTGCACCAAGGGTGTACAATTTCAGCTGGGTCGAATGTTAAGACCTTAAGTGGAATCGGTCCAGGGTCCAGTCCGTGTTCTGGATGCTTTCTTTTGCTGGGTCCAGGCATCTCATCCTGGTCACTATCTGAGGGATCCTGAGAGGAATACGAACCCGCTAGTTTGGAATAATTGAGAGAGTCATCTGAAGAGAGTACTTAAGAGTGGGAATTGCTATACCCATGATCCTCCACGACTGCTGCTGATAACTGCTCAACAGCCTCAGAATGTGCCCATTTTTTTGCCTTTGGTTTTCCTTTGGAAGGCGTAGACGGCTGGGACAAAGGCCCTGCGGAGAGAGCGATAGGAGGAAGCCAACCTTGCTGACGTGCGAAACCTTTAAGATGGGAAGTCAGGGAGCCAATGGCTTTGGCCAAAGCCTTATTAACTGACAGCTGAGTGTTATCATCTAACACCGCCACAAGATTCTCCTCAATTCACCAGCCTCCTCTTCATAGGGGTCGTCATGAGCCATAATGACTTTAGGGAGTGCGGCACACACTCACGCACTCACAATGGTAAACAGCCAGGCAACTGTACAGAAGAGGGAGTGCGACCCCAGCAGGCGCAAACAGTCTGTTAGAGAGTGGAGGAAGGCACCTGCAAAACACTATAGGCAGAGCCTATGCAAGAACTATACAACCCTGGGCACACTCTGATGCCTCAGGGCATGGGGAGGGAAATAGCACACACTGGAGATTCAGTTTGTTGAGAATAATGCCCCAAAACAGTAGAGCTCACCCTTAAACGCTAGAAAACGCCTTCACCATGTCCAAATGCCGTGCGGCACGAAGCACGCTTGCACGTGTGTGCTGGGAGACCCGAAGGACTATATAGGGGATCGCGGCCGACCCAAGATGGCGGCCGCTCTTTGCTCCTACTCCCGCTCCACAAGTAAGAAGGCTCGCGACTGAGCACAGGGGTGTGGAATTTAATGAAATATCTACTTGTCCATGATACGGGTTGCTTCTTAAATCTAAATGTCCGGTACTTGTTCCTTTGGTGCCAGGTAGTGCAGCGACAAATTATGGCAGCAATCTCAGTATGTAAGACCTATGATAATAGCCTCTCTGATTATGCCAGGGCTACTACTATAGTAGGGGGCCTAAATATTTGCAATTTTAATCCCCACTGTAGCAATTTCCTTATTTTGCCACCTTTCCACAGATCAGCATACTGGGGCTGGAGGGAGCAGTAAGCAATTCAATCCAGGACTGGCATGCCTTTGAGTCTGCAAACCTACTAACTTGCATGTTTTAAGGATTTTCTCCAGCTTTTCTCTAATCTTTTCCCATAACGAGAAAGGTTGGAAATTTACTCTAAACATTCACTCCTGAAAAAGGCAGAAGTAGATGTTCTTCGAGGGTTGGGAAAAAAGTGGTTGGAGGGAAAGTGAACTTGTAAACACTCAGTAGATTTTCACATGAGCAAATTTACACAAGCATATTTTCTCATAATAAAATACAGTTAACAAATATTTTCTAGGAGTACGATTTCCTGGTTTACTTCTGTAAATTCTTGTGAACTCATGAAAGCCACTAATTTAAAAATCTATATCATGGGTGCACTTTTGTGACTTTCTTTGAGAATTGGGTCCCTAATTAGGTCTTGTGTTAGCAAAAACATTTTGTTTTTATTACACTTCTGTTTCTCTCTCTGTCTATTTGCTGGCTTTACTGTGAGTGATCGCATTCTGCTCTTACACAGAGAGCATATTGGCACACAAAGTAGTGTTGTTCAGTGCCAGAAACCACTGTGGCAATCAGTGATGAAACGAAACTGGATGGTGCTCCCCTGCAAAGAACATGGAGGGCCACCCTCCAGACTCGCTCAGGGCAGGTGCTGTGCTGTGGGGCCTTTGTTACTCCCCTGGTGGCAGTGTGTGCTTTTTGAGACCAAAAACATTTGTGTTTGTTACAATGGTGAGGGCCTGGCAGCTCCCACAACAATAACATGTTACAAAAGCCATGTCAAAACAAGGCAAGCATTGACGAAACCAAAAAATGTTGGATCGGTTGGCTTTGCCAGTGCTTGTTTATTTTCATGCTTCCCATAATCTTGTTGAAAATAGTTACACTGATTTTCCATTAGGAATATTTTTTGGGAAATACTACAATGCATCAACACATTTTACTAAATGGCACCTAAAATGTCATAGTAGTGAAACCTTTTTTATTTCATACTTGCTCTTTTTTTTTTTTTCATTTTATTTTGAAAGCAAAGAATCCTCACTCTTGCTTATAAGCTTCTGGAAACATTTGATTCTAATGTGAGCGCGTTCTGGGAGCATTATACTTAGTCCCATAGTGTTAAACTTTTCAAACGTGTGTATGCTTTATTTTTTTAAATTTCTTTTTTTATACTGGAACCACTGTCAGTAGTGCAGTGTGACCTTAAAGCGTTTATTTACAGCATTCTCCCTACTAATGAAGGCTTTTAATTAATGAACCATAAATATAAGTTCGAACATCATTAACATTTGGACACATGTTAGCTCAACTGCAGACAGTTCCCTTCTCTGTAAACTGGCAGCCAAAGGGTTTGTGCCGCAGGGGGTTGGGTCTACTTGTCCCAAGGACAAAATAAACATGAAAACTTGTTGCCCTTGGCCCCAAACAATATGTACGGGGTGTTGGGCGATAGGAATTCCACATCCCTGTGGGCAGTCGCAGCCTCCGAGGCCAAAGCACTCCAATGCAAAGAAGAAATGCATCAGAATTTCAGTAGAATAGGAGCGGGATAGGCACTCCAAGGGTGCACGTGTTTCAACACCAGTACTGATCGTACAGACAGCGTGTGCAAGCGGAGCCCGTCTTCTACAGTCAACAGCCTGAAAAAACAGTTATTCTCACAAGATAGCACAATGTTATACAAGTGAAAAAATAAGATGTGACCTAACTAGCTGCTGAGCAGCAAATAAAGAGGAAGCAAAGATGGTGGCAGTGGCTATTGAGGCGCTGTGTTATTGGTGATTGGACCATGCGATATGCGAACTTGGGTTCATGGGGATTGTAGTTTTTGTGTTCATGTTAATCTGATTGGCTACTGTAAAAATTACGGCAAAGAAAGAGAAGTGTAATCGGAGTCTCCAGTCCTGACATAGAATCCAGTCCCTCATTCTCACAGGAAAAAGTGGCTGTGAGCAGGCGCAATACGTCCGTAGAAATCCTACTTTCTGCTTTGAAGAAGTGTAAAAGGGAGCCGTCGGCCAAGAAACAATGCTCCCCGATTTTAAGTGTGTACACCCTGACCGTCAGGACTGTGGTGCAACTGGAGTGTCTGTACTTCAGAGGTAGGCGGAGGTACATGAAAGTATGTCTTTTAAGATTTATCCAAGAGCAGCACTTCCCCTCTTTTTGCAGCCAACAGGTGCAGCTACAGCCAGGAGATTAGAAGAACTGCAGGCACTTTTGAAAGTTGCTCTGGAGGTTTCAGGTCACACAGCAGCTGGATTTATTTCACATCACATTACGAAGCTCATCACTGTAGTTTACTAGTGTTAAAAAAGTACAAACATTTACCCGGCGCGTTTACGCTGGGTAAATGGAAAGAGGCCATACGAAAAGGTGAAAAGACACTGCCTAGAAATCAGCTGTGTAGTTTGTTGACCTTTTCTTGTGGAACTAATGTTTTCATTTTTTTTCCGATACGCCGGACACAGTGGCTGACACTATTATGTGAGCCTTCCAGGTCCTCACTTGTACAATACCGCCTATAGTCTCTCCGAAGCGATCAGCACTTTGTCTGCCTTTTTCCCAACCTAATTGTGCAGTTCAAATGGAACAAAATATGTAATTATAAAACAAAAAATACATTGCAAAAGTGTAATTATTTGCTGAAAATATCATAGGCTGGGAGATAGAGAGTAATAATGATCTGTATGAGGATGAGATACTAAAAACTAAAAAAAAAAAGCTATATTTCAAAGTCAATATAATCTGAGAATTTCACGGCTATGTTGCTTGTAAGTTGCATGCGGATGTAGAGGTTATGGACAAAACAAAGTTTACTAAGTCAGTTTTGGTTAATTTGAGCCTCAAAACGTATTCAGTGGTTGCAATTGAAGCGATAAATGTTTATAAATGTTCGTCCAAATAGACATAAATTACATGATAATATACAGAAGACAAATGTACCCATCTGTGATAAATATGCTACTTGTGCCACCTGTGAGTTTAACTTGAGGAACTGGTGGACTGAAATGAAAGACTGAGCATGGAGCTTCACCTGCCGAATACCCAGGGCGTGCGCCCAGGAGTCTTTCTAGACCTGTGTTCCATGTATCTATCTTGGTGCATAGCTTAAATTTAATGATTTTAAATGTGACCATACAGTAAGGCTAATGTAATGGTTTTGTGAATCAGACACACTGCACTTATTATTATTGATCTTCCTTCATTCGCCCTTTTAGGCGCTCTCATTTTCCTTCTTCCACTTCTCATACTCACGCCCCCTATCACTCGCCCTCGTCTTTCCACTGTGCCTCATGCTCTCCTCACCACTCCCTGTCCTCTTGGAGCAGTCGAGTCAAAGATTTAGTGCGCTGCAGCGGGTACAAATACCATTGTGTCTAAAGACAGACATACGGGTAGAGTGACAAAAATATACACCTTCCCACTGTTTTTATACCTAATTAGACAAAGCAGCTTTGGTTACACCAACCAGTTTAAGCAATTGCGTGCAAGTCAAAGGGGCTTCTCTTGAAAACCTTTCACCCATAGCCCTGCTTTGGAATGTCTTATCTCCTCCAGATGCTTCCCAAAAGGGAGTTACAGGAAACTAGGCAGACAAGACCTTGAAGCAGAGCAGTCCCAGGCACCCTCAGAAAAACTACTGGCAGAGCACTTTTCAATACATATTTCAAAACAATATGAAGGCATTTTACAAATGGAGTCACTAATGGCAAACAACCGCTGCAGTCATGAAAATGTATTTCAATTACATTTTCACAATCTGCCCTTTTAGCATTAGTCCGAACGTTTTGCAGAATTATAGTGTGAGGAATCTGACAAATCTATTTTCATGAAATCTTGTATCTGCTGTTCTTGGGCCAACAAAGCATTGGTGTGGTGTACAGAAGCAGCGGACAGTCAGTAAGCATCTAAACATAAGGTACAAATCATGGACAATTAATACAAAGGCAGCATCCCATCAACAAACTAGCTATTACAAAAATGTCTACTGTTATTTTCCAACCCCAAGCTATTTTATGTAACCTTTGAATGGCGGCATTCACACTAGGGGCATTATCCGGTATATAAATGCAACAAGAACTTCCTATGATGCAACAGACCCTACCTTTCTCGGCAAAAATGATGTCTAGCACCATATGGTGTTGAAGATCCATTAATCTATTGGCCTGCATTTCTACTATGATGTTCTCAAGGGCCCCAGCTGTTTCATTGATGACTGCTTCCACCACTCTCATCAGTCTCCAGATAGTCTTTCTGTTGACAGCAGGACCCCAAAGGCGAACAGTACTCATTAAGACATCCCCGAGTATCTCTGAGGCTGTATCGGCCTGTTTTATTGTCACTTCTCTCTTCCCTAATGTATGTGTCTTATGATGGTTAGGCGGAGCTATATAAACAGGTGGTAATAAAAATTCCAAATAGCAAGTACTCGACCATCCTGCTAACAAACAACAATAGGCCCTGTTCCCACAAACTATTAGTTTTAGAAGTAGAGAAAAACTGACGAGTTGCTGTTTCATTCACCTTCATGGGTGTATTACATCTACTTTTTCCCACCCATTCCAGGTAAAACACAGCAGTGCTATTGCACTAGTAACTATTACACTACCTTGAATCATGTTCTGATATTACAAATTAACTATTATAGATGCCATATTCCTCTTGCTCCAAGTCATTACTCCTTCTTTCATTATCCACCCCACATGTACTGTTTAATTCTGACATATAGCTGAGATATCCTGGTATGCTTTTTGAGGAATCCTGTCTCAAAGCTATCAGTGCTACAGCTCCCATTTGAGTAGCAATCCAACATGATCCATTAAAAGAAAATGGGAGAGTAGTAAATGGCATTCCTCTCTCCATTGTGGGTGGTAATAGAGAGCATATCCAACAATTTGTTTTTTTAACTATTTGATGCAGGTTATATAGTGTTCTTACAAAGGAATTGTTAGCATACTTCTCTCTGTGTTTCTGTTTGTGAGGTGACAATGTGTGGAACTGATGCTCGGGAGATGAAGTTGTTGAGGGAACCATCTTGTGCACAGGATATGCCCTTTCCAACCAAAAAAACAATCAAGACAAAAATATACACATCGGAAAGACAATCATAATCATCAACATTTTTCTCTTTCTACTCAGCGGTGGATTGTCTCAGCGTGGACATAACCTTTGTTCTTCAGGAACCATATCAGAGGGTAATTTTCCAAAGGGGCGTAGAGGTATGTTAGTAACTTTACCCATCCCTATTCAACTATAAAACTACCGCCTTGTGTCTTTATTCTACTAAACCCATAAGTCCCCAGTGTCTTTTACTTGGAAGCCTCACTGACAAACGTATGTACAGGTCCGGGCATTGGAAGTGTTGACCACTGGCATGGTTTGCAGTCCCTCCAGGAACTGTTTCTTCTTTTTACAGTTTATTTCCCAGTATTCTTTCTGGGACGCAAATTATACTGGGGCTCAGAATCAGTGTCAAATAGTTCAGGAGGGGGAAGTGATCCAGAAATGTGTTCTTCCAAAGGCGCTATCTGGTCAAGAATTACTACCTCCCTGTCCCCAAAAGGCACTTAATGAGCTATCTGTCTTGTGATCAGGTGTGTTGTCTGTCACTCACTGTTCATATGGCAAAGGCAAGGGACACTTCTTGATGTGTGAGGCATGTATCCAGTGCCTGCCTCCCTCGCACTGCACATCTGTCTGTGTAGCAAGCAAAACTTGAAGTGGGCTCTTCCAGCATGGCTCAATGCTGGGCTTTTGCTGAAAGTTTCATACAAACACCCAATTTCCAAGCTCCACAGTGTGACTGGGACACTCAAGGCGCTTTGGAAGTGCCTCCTTCACCTGCGCATGAATCAAACACAAGTCTTTAGTTAATTGGGCACAGTAATCAATGAACAAAGGATAATCAATATCAGAAAACTTATGTGGTCTTGGTACACCCCATATATTGGCAGGCCTCCCCATCACAATCTCAAATGGGGATAAACCCATTTTTTAGTGTGTGGTGTTCCGAATTGACAAACGTGCAATAGGTAGGCCATCTGAGTTTTGTCTGTGCACATATCTTAGCTAACGGATACTTCAGTATACCATTATAGCATTCCACCAATCCTGCTGCCCGGGGATGGTAGACAGAATGAAATGTTTGCTTTATCTGTGAACCTTTACACACCACATCCATCATCTGTCCAGTAAAATGAGGTCCGTTAAAATTCCAAAGAATTTGAGGTAGACCATATCTTGGAAAGAAGTTTTTGAGTAACATTTTGACAGTACTGAGAGATGTGTTATCACGCAGAGGGTAGGCCTCCACCCACCTACTGAAGGCACAGATCACAACCAATACATATTTGAGTTTATTCACTCTCTCCATGCCAATTAAGTCCATCTGCAGGACCTCAAAGCGCAGATCTGGTGGTGCAAAGTGACCAGGGGGAGTGGGAGTTACTTTCCCAACATGATGGACCTTCTTAAGAGATTGGTGGGCGTCCGCGGCCGTCCGCCAAACTCTTTGGGTCGGAAAACCGCCACTTTGGTTTTCCACCTGCCTGCCCTATTACAAGTTTCCTGCTGGGCCAGTGGCCAGAAAGATAATTGCCACCCGCTGGCCCAGCGGGAAACAGGCCACAACATTGTGGCCTGCTCATACTCGAGCAGGCAGCAATGTTGCAGTGCGTCAGATGCAACAGCACCCGTAGTGCGATGGGGCTGTCCATGGGGGACCCCCTAACACCCTGGTTCCACCAGTCTTTTCATGGCGGGGCTACCACCATGCAAACGCCAGCGGAGAGGGGACTCATGTTCCCCAGGGCAGCACTGCCCTGGCGGATTATGACCAGTGGCACTGCCAGGCTGTTGACCAGCGGCAACCTGGTGGTGCCGGCTGTCTGACCGTTACTGCTCTGCCACGGTCGTAATATGGCAGTAGGACCGCCATTTTGGCGGCAGTCCGACCAACACTGCCACACTCGTAATAAGGGCCTATGTGTTAAGCATATTATACACCTCTCGACATGAGACTCAGCGGCTCTTGGAATGTTATCATTGTGCCAGACATGGTCTAATGTTCCCACAATACCTTTAGCGCTATTGTGAGCTGGGATTTGAGCAGAAGAAGCAATAGCATTAACATATGCGTCAGGGAACATCCACCTATGTTTTTCAGACCTGTCTACCCAACAACTTTCCTCATCTAACCTAACAAATGACATCCATGCTTGTAATTCTTCATCAGTGGCAGTGTTCTGTATCTCCTTTACACATTCTACCGTCTGATCAACCATAGTTGAGTCTGGGAGCCACCTAGAAGTGCCTACCACATACATTAAACCCACTTCTGATCTAGCAGTGTTCTTAGCAGTCACATCCGCAAATGCATTACCCTGTCCTACCACATCCACTATTTTCTTATGTGCATTACACTTCACTACTGCTAACTTGTTGGATAAAGTTAATGCATTCAATAGTTTTACAATGAAGCCACCATGTTGTATTTTTGTCCC
This sequence comes from Pleurodeles waltl, assembly GCF_031143425.1. Lineage (NCBI taxonomy): Eukaryota > Metazoa > Chordata > Amphibia > Caudata > Salamandridae > Pleurodeles > Pleurodeles waltl. The sequence goes on along the minus strand of NC_090444.1, from coordinate 14,252,257 downwards.
ATGAGAGGTCATAAATCCTCTCTCTTTCCATAGCTTGCCAAATTAATGAACCACACCAAATGCATATTGGCTGTCAGTATATCTATTTACTATCAATCCTTTGCTCAGTTCGCAAGCTCTAGTCAATACTATCAGTTCTGCAGCTTTGCACTGAGTTATGGGGTATTTTACAAGACTCCACTACAGTTTTTAATGCTCTAATAGCATATGCAGCTGTGGTGGTACTATCAGGTAGTTTAAAAAAAGACTCATCTACGTATAGTTCTCCCTTGGAAGTCCACAAGGTTTACCCGTCCCTTCGTCTCCTCATCAGTCGTTATTATGCAGTCATGAACAACATCAGTTGAATCTTCAGGAAAGGGTAGCACAGTGGCTGGATTGAGAGTACTACATCTTTTTAATGTGATATTAGGAGCAAACAGGGCCAGCTCGTACCCTGTCAGCTGTGCATTAGTTAGGTGCTGTGTTTGTGTTTTATTAAGCAAGACATCAACTGCATGCAGTACTATTACTATTAATTTGTGACACAGCACATAACTTTCAGATTGTTTAACTGCGGCTTCTGCCACAGCACGTAAACATTTAGGCAAAGCTTTTGCTACAGTGTCCAAGGCAGAGGAAAAATAGGCACATGGTCTATTGCGGCCCCCAGGGGGGTGTGTTAATAATGCCAAACTGCAACCTTTTCTTTCATGCACAAACAAAACAAATTCCTTCTTATAATCAGGACTGCCCAAAGCTGGAGCATTACACAAAGCGGACTTTAATGCCTCAAAAGCTTTTTGGCGCTGATTATCCCATGGCAAAGGCATGCAAACATCTTTAAGCGTGAGAGCAAGCAATGGCTTAGCAAGTAGTGAAAAGTTAGGAATCCATTGGCGACAGAAAAAAGTAAAGCCAATACCCGCACGCACATCAGATTGAGATTTAGGGCATTGCACGTTATGCACAGCTGCAACGCGTTGCGGATGCAAGCGTCTACCCTCCTTCAAAAGGAGGTGCCCTAAATAGGCGACCTCCTGTTGACAATATTGTAATTTAGACAGAGGTGCTTTGTGACCCAAAGAAGCCAAATGGTGAAGCAGTTTTAGAGTGGTTTCTTTACATTGCTCTGCAGTATCAAAGGCTATCTGCAGATCGTCAATATATTGAAGTAAAACAGAGCCAGTAGAGGGAGTGAACATGTCCAGCTGTCTTTTAAGGGCCTGAGAATATATGCTGGGGGACTCCGTGTACCCCTGAGGAGCATGAGTAAACACAAAAGAATGACTTTTTAGTGTAAATGAGAATAAATATTGACTGTTCTAAGCTATAGGGATGCTAAAGAACGCATTTTTGAGATCTAATACGGTGAAATATTTAGCTGTGGGCTGTATCATAGTAAAAATATAATGTATGTCTGGGGCTACAGGGTACTGAGTCACTACTATTTTGTTAAAAGCTCTCAAATCAATAACTAGTCTATATTGAGGCGGGGAACCAGGCTCTCCTTTTTTAATGACTGGGAGTATGGACTGTTACATGGGGTGTCCTGAATTTCACGAACTATATCTTTGTCAACGAGGTCGGAAACAAACTGTGTCAACCCTTGTTCTCCCGCCTTAGATATTTTTATACTGGGGAATTTGTAGGAGGGGTGCTCCCTTTTTGACAGTAATAACAATGGGGTCAACATCCATTTTCCCAGCATCATTATCACGCTGTGCCCATATTTTACTGTCCACCTGTAGAAGCTCAGGTGGAATGTGATGTGCTGGTCTTGACAGAAAGGGTCTTGCTAAATCAGAATCTGCCATGGTAATATAGACACCGTCTGGAGAACAATAAATGTGAGCATGCAATTTCTTCCGCAGATCCAAACCTAAGATTCTCCTCCAATTTTGTGCATTTACTGATGGAGAGGGAAAGGAGAAGGGTCCCAAAGTGATACCCAAGGGTTGAGAGATGGGGCTCTGAACAGGGACTCCAGAGAAACCTATAGAAATATTTTGCCTGAAAGGGGAGCCCCAGGAAGGCTATGATGTGCTATGGAGGTACGAGTGGCCCCAGTGTCTGAGGAAAGGATGCTCCTCGCCCTGTATGGCCATGTTCACATAGGGCCGAGACTGATCCACGGGCGCCTCCACTCTTCCTCCTCCCTTTCCTTGATATCCCTATTCAAAGTATTCTCAATGTCATCGTTATAGTAAGTCCTGTACCTCTGAGTATGGTCAAAATAGTTTTGTCTACGCCTTCCTGATGCTCCATTTGGAGTCCGATCAAAATCCTGTCAGTTTTGGCCACCCGTTCCTCGGCTCTGTGACATTCCTGTACCCCTCCCTGTACCATTGGCCTGTCCTTGCAAACTTGGACATTCATTCTTCCAGTGCCCCTTCTGTAAACAGTAGGCGCATTGATTCTGACCTAAGTCTCCGTGCTCTTGCTGCGCAGGTGCTGGATTGACCCTACAAGCACCCCTTCCACGTCCTCTTCCCCTCTGGACCTGAGGAGGGCGATCCCGATCGGGGAATGCTTGTTGCATCAATGCTTTCGTCTTCAAATCCTTCATTCTTTTATCCTGCCTTTCCTTTCTCTACTTATGAAAATTCTCATAGTACGTAACCATGTCTAGCAGGTCTGTTGGGGTCTTAGTGGGCCAGGTACTTTCAGTTGTCTTTATAGAATCTGTAAATTATTCACAAATTTGTCAGCAAACATCCTCTGTCCTGTTTGTGTGTTAAGGTCCTGGCCACTATGATCCTTAAACACTGTCTCAAAACGAGTAAAAAAGGTCAGACACTTCCTCATCGGTCTTCTGCTTAAATGCCGTAATCTTATCCCAGTCAACACTTTGTGAGGGTATTATTTGCTGCAAATGAGCGATAATGAGATTGGGCAAGTCGCGTATAATTCGTTCAGGGAGCTATCCTGGTAATTGAGCCCTATCTCTAGCTTCATAATGCACCCACACATGCGTATATCGACGTAAGTTGTCTACCCTTTGAATAGCATTCCATACGTTGTAAGGCAAGTGTCCCATATCAGTGTCTTTTAGGGTCATCACACATAACGTAGCAGCAGATGGTAACCCTTCATAAAATTCTGCTGGATTCTTCCTATAATCAGGGAAGTCTTTCTTTACTGCCAATAGCTCCAATCGAGCCCAAGGGGTGTGAAGAAACTGCAGCTGGGGTTGTGATGCTACTGCCCCTGCCAGAGGCAGCAAAGGGTGAATTTCTCTCATGGGCACTTGGTGGGATAGTATAGGTGATTGTCCACGTGTCTAAGAATCATAAATCCCTCTCTGTTCTACAACAGCATTTTGAAAGGTATCTTTGGAGGCTTTAATAGTTTGTTGTTGGTCAAATGATTGTATCTGAGCATAATATAATATTCTACCTGAGTTTTGTTTGGATAGGGCAGACTATATACATCAAAAAGGTCCTTCATTCTGTACCCCATATATTCCAGAATCCTATTTTTATCAAATGTGTTGTATCTAACAAATTGGATAAATTAATTTTAAGGGGATTTGTGCCACTTCATCAGACCATTTCTGTGCTTTCTTGTACAAATCGTCCCGAGGAGTGGAAACTGAATGTGTCCTAGGTCGAAAGGAGCCATCTTGTGACCCTTTGCTCCATCTTACAATTCCCTTACGTTTCCTGTGTAGGGAGGGAGTGGATACTGGGGGGGCATTGGGGGTATCACTTGTAGAACTGGGCCCGAAAGGACTGGTATGTGCTGATACCGGTCTCCTAGGGGGTGGAGTATATGGCATTAATGGGGGGGCATTTTGGGGAATCAGAGGGGGAGGCAGGACTGGGGCCTGTACTACGACTGGGACAGGGGCAGCTTGTTGTCCCTGGTGCGGTCCCTGCTGAGGTGGCGGAGGAGGATGTGCTGGCGTTGCAGGCACTGGGCAGTAGGCGCATATTGAGGAGTATTTTTTAACAGACCTTCCGAATGTTCGTCCTCCCCATCTCCTGTGATCTAGTAGAATTCATTTTATTACAAGACATTCTAAATTCCCTGTCCATCTAATCAACCTCTTCTGTTCTTTTCTCCTGATCGGATTCCCTAGATTTCTGCCACAAAGTTTTCCTCTTTTCTCTCTCATGGTTTTTAATTCTTTAATTGCTTAGAATGTTCCTCTCACATCTGATAACTGTCCCACATGGCTTGCCTAACTCTCTTCTTGAATAACATGTCCTGTAAGTAGAGAAGTTTATCAGGATCAAATGAGCCATCTAATGGCCACTGTGGTTCCCTATTTCCATCTGTATATTTGTTCTATAATTTACTCATAATGTTGGTCACGTCCCATATTTTTGTTTACCATAATCCGTTCCAGACTCCTTTCCTCCGGGACGGGTTTAGACTCATCCAGGCGTGGAGACCGAAAACAACAACCAAGAAAAATGCATTTCTTGAGTTTACTCATCGTTCCTCCTAAAAGCGGAGTGAATCACTAGAGCAGCTCTAACCAGTATACCAATCAGGCCTGTTCCTTAATCAATCATTTATCCATGAATACAATAAAACATTTCTTTCAGTTCAGAACAACCTCACCCATTTTACCTGCGAAGGTCCGGGTCTCTGCATTCAGGCAAACCTGTCTTCTGGATCAATCACCGTGTTGGAGCCTCAGCTGGGGGAGTTCCAATTGCAGAGGGACAGCTGTCTGGTACTTTGGATGGCAGCTGTGAGAAACACGTCTCCTGTGCAGGGGCCCACACGATCTGTGGACTCCAGTCGCTTCGCCTCTGCCACAGTGTCAACGCCTGTCGAACTCCCCACGTCGAGGCTCCATATGGGCCACTATTTGAGAATAAGGCTCCCCTGTCTCCCGTCTCCCCACAGTTGCAAGATAAGAGTGAGTCTATAAAAAGAATGCAAAGAGCCGGAGCAGTTCCTCAGGCTACTTGGAGCCTTTTACGGCGGGGCCTGGGATGACGTGACGGCGCTCCTTAATCCCGCAAGGGACAGTTGGAATCCTGAGCAACTGTGGAGACTGGCCTGGGTCTCGCTCTGACTTGTCAGGACCATGACAAATTGATAAAGTGGTAAACCACAATAAAGGAACGAGCTGTAAGATGCTAAGCGTGCTGGTGCAGAGAACACCAGATGGAACAGCTCTAGCTTTCTCAGGATGGGTGTCGGCCAATGTTTAAGAAACTCATCGCTGACACCGGGATCGCCCGTAAGCTAACCCAACGTGTGTAAATAATAAACTTGCGACATATTATACCCACAAAATGTTGTCCTAGCATTTATTATGTTGCATGCATGATATTGTGATAAATGCCAATTGCACACCCACTAAGGGACTAGGGGTAGCAGCGCTATGCAAAGAGCCGGAGCAGTCGAGTCAAAGATTTAATGCGCTGCAGCGGGTACAAATACCAGTGTGTCTAAAGACAGACACACGGACAGAGTGACACAAATATACATCTTCACACTGTTTTTATACCTAATCGTACAAAGAAGCTTCAGTTAGACAAACCATTTTGAACCGGTTTAAGGAGTTGCGTGCAAGTGGAAGGGGTCTCTTCTGATAACCTTTCACCCATAGTCCTGCTTTGGAATGTGTTATCTCCGCCAGATGCTTCCCAAAAGGGAGTTAGAGGAAACGAGGCGGACAAGACCGTGAAGCAAAGCGGTCTCAGGTGCCCTCTGAAGAACTACTGGCAGAGCACTTTTCAACACGTATTTCAAAACAACATGAAAGCATTTTACCCATGGAGGCACTGATGCTAAACAGCTGCTGCAGTCACAAAGGGTATTTCAGTTACATCTTCACAATTTTCCCTCCTTTTCAAGTCTCTTTCTCTCTCTCCCCTTATCTAAATATATTATCTTTATTCCTATTCTATGTTTCTTTCGATTTTTGCCTCAAGCGCAATACATTTCTTACATTATGTGTCCACGCCCTCAGTCTCTTCTTTTCTCTCTCTCTCTCATTCCTGCTCTCTGTCGTCCTTTCTGTCTCTCTTCACTCTTTTCCCCATCCACTCTCCTTTCTTTACAGTTAGAATACTCCTCGTGTTACTCGCCTCTTACATAAATCATGCGGTTGTTGTCAGCCTGTCCAGAAGTACCACACGTTTTGAAGATGTCTAACGTACTAATCGCACCAAACGGTGGGTGCACGCTTTATATCTGCCTCCATCACTTCCGCTGTATATCAGGTTTTTCGGTCTACATTCCCGTTCCAATATGGCGACACGTGGCGGCGAGTTCCGGGTAGTCCTTTCTCTACTCTCTACATTCCCGTTCCAATATGGCGACACGTGGCGGCGAGTTCCGGGTAGTCCTTTCTCTACTCTCATTCCCTCCTCGGAGGTATAACATCAGTATGGCCAGGCCCTGCGGGTGGAGTCAGACGCCGCCCGCGGCCTCCGGACGGAGCAGCGACCTGGTGCGCACCGAGTCATTCACAGCAGGTTCTTCAGTGTCATTCTCTCCGTGCAAGTTCAGTATGCTCCGGGGCTGCTGCCTATATGCACTGTTTATCAGCGCACGGCAGCGTGTAAGATTTCGACACTTGTGATAATTACTATCTCCTCCCCTGGTAACTCCAGTGTAGGAGACAACGTGCCGCTCACAGGTGCTCTGGCCTCTACATGAAGCTCTGTGACCCCTCGTGAGTCTCGGCTGGGCTTGTGTCCACGTCTTGGTGGGTACATCGGGGCCTTCCTCTTCTCAGCGCAGGAATCTCCTCACTTTATTTCACCTTACTGATTTTAAACCTTTCTCTAGACTTATCATGGTCTGGTTCAGATATATGGAAAATCCAACACTATACTCCCTGACTTACCGGAGTCTTCATGAACTGGATCCGCGCAGATAATAAGGCGACTGCTCCTTGTGCAGTGCAACACCTGATATACATTCGCACAATATATTCATTTCTGCTATCTTAGGTACATTTCTTACCTTTTAATCATTCATCTCTCTGCGCACTCTAATTTTGTTAGCACCTGCAAACAGTCCCCTCGTTCTCACGTTTCTCACAGAGGTGTGTGTCTATTTGTCCAGGGTTTTCTTTTTGTTTTGGAGCATGACGCATACGATATGCACACTGGTGAATATGTACGCATGACATAATTCTTGGCTTCCACGCCAATGTGGCAGATAGCCCACATGTGTAATCACCACACTTGTCTTCGGGTTCTTGGGATATTGATGTTTAATAGTATTTTCAAATCATAATATTTTAACTTTTAGACTGGTGAAACCTAGTTAGCTGATGAACTCCATGTCTCTTAATTGTACTTACAGCCTTGAAAAAGTCCAGTATTGACGAAACACGTGTCGGCTGTGGATGTATTTGAACTTTTATTTGGCTCGGCTTGGTGACACTTTTCTTGTCAACAAATTTGCTGATATCCATCTGTTTGGACAGTCATCTGACTTATCATGGAGAAATAAAGACAAGTAATATGGAAGCTGTGATGCGCCGTGGTTTTTCTGTTTTCGTCTAAACAACTGTTGACCTTCTTGGTTCAGTTACTACACCCTGTGGCTGGGTGGCTTACCACTTTGGCACTCCTTTGATTACTTTTTTGGACATTCTCAATTTGTTTTTGTAAATAATACTTAGCGTACACTGTGGAAGTGTGCACCACGCTTACACAGCCACTGTTTATGTTTTTTGATGTATAATCTTTGGGACCATTACCGCCTGTTCACAGGGTAAAGCGTGAACCAGTCCGTCATACTGCAAACAGGGGAGGGAGTTGTCACTTTTGAGGGGCACCTTTAAAGGGCTTAAGCAACCCCCAGATAATCTATGCCAGGTGCAACAAGGGTCAAAGTTTAAGTCTGTTGTGGGGATTAAGGTTGCTCCGTTTGGAGGTTTGCAGTTTCTTGAGGTCGACTATTATAATCTGTAGCATTACTACGGGTGGGAGGGATCTCTCTGAGTTTTTATGTAACTCAGTGGAATTCCGTGGAGTTAAATTCCACAAGTTGGTGCCCACCAATCTTGAAGGGCGGGCACTGTTCTACAAGAGGCCAAAGTAAACTTTACTCCATAAGGAGAGGATGGCAGACATGAACATTTCAATTCACTATATTAAGGTCACTTTTGGAGAATTGCACCTACTAGTGCTGATTGGTGACTGTATGTTGTTTTTCATTCACTGTGGACATGATTCCTATAATGAAAATGACAAAAAAACATAGAAGCACTCATAGCCCATAAAGCATTTCATGCTTAATGAGGACTTCTCTTGTGACTAAACACTATGACCACGTCCTGCCGTTTTACCATTGCCTGCCATTAACTTAATTAAACATTTTTAATAGTAAATTTATTTCTGCTACAGTAAAAAAGCCAAATCTTTTCTTTGATTTATGGGAAAAAATCACTTATAGTACATTATAATTTGCAGAAGGGCTATCAAAGTTATATCATTTGACGGTACTAGTTGTTTATAAGGAAAACCTATAATATGATGAGCAGTTCCTTTTAGAGGCGTTTCTAAACAATGAATGTTTTTCACAGTTCTGTTACAATTAATGCAATACCACTTCAGTAGGCCAGTGTATCCACATAACTAGTCTGTACTGTTATGGCGTTGATATTTATTGAATATCTATAGTTAGATATTTATTGATCCATTCTCAAGTGATACATATTTCAGTAAAATGATCATAGGATGTTGTGTGTAATGTTCATATTCTGATCATGGCCACGTAGCCGTAGTAAGGCCTAGAGACCAGTCTCCCCCCACCCCCTCAAAGGGGAAAGTTGTTGGGACAGTGGGTAGGAGGATATTTGCAGCACACTGTAGAGATGAAGTGGTCCATGTGTGGCATTCACGAAGTGTGTATCATCACCATGAGCGAGGACATGTCCATCTGCGAAAAGGTCCCCAAATGTACACACATCATGATGTGATAGAGTACGTTGGACCAGTGTTTCTGGGGTTATTGAAAGCCATGGATTATTAGCCAGAGGAAGAGCAAATGAGTATAGTAGTCCTCCCCGCAGGGGCAAGCAGAGACTCCGCCTTGCCTAACTTGTATTTGAGAGGGTCTGGATGTCAGCATCCAGTGTGATGCCCTTTGGGAATATGGCCTATAGAGGCACATCTCCTGCTTGAGTTCTTTCAGGCTTGCTTTAAGGAAGATCTGCATCCAGGTGATACCAGTGGTATGCAAATTGACATTGGGCTGCAAGATAGTATAGGTGAAAGTCTGGCACCCCGAACCTGCCACCATCATACAGAAGCAAACCTGCTCGACTTGATCCCTGGCTGGCAGCCAGCCCATATGAGCCTCAATAAAAGGCTTCTCATAGTAGCAAAGAAATTGTTGCTGGCCTGCCATAGAGAGAGGGAAGCTTCCCTTCTGTTTGAGTGGACAGCTTGTCCCTGTCCAGACCATAATTCAGTGGGATCACTTGCTCCTTCTTGCAATGCACTATAATGCCTACATATTTTGTAGACCAGTTGCACTAAGTCAGGGGGTGTTCACTTGATTAAGGTGAAGTAACATCAGTGAGAGGGAATGATTCAGCTTTGGCCCAGTTAATGTGTAGACCTGAAAATACACCAAACCTGAATAATAGGTACTTGGTTGTCAGAAAGATGGTGAATAAACAACAAAATATCATCCTCATGCAGTGTGACGGGCTAGAGCCTGCGCGCCTGCGCATGGCTATCACTTGTGCTGACTCTGCCCCTGTTGCTCCGAAGCTTCCTGGTCATGCCGCCTGTGATTGGTCAATCGTTCCGCAACGGCGGGACGCCAGCAGGTCAAATATACCGGAGACAGCACTTTCAGTGTTGAAAGGAGGGAAGGAGAGAAACGAGGAACAGAGCTCGACTGGGAACCAGCACCGAAGGTACCGTCCGGGTATCAGAAGAGGAACTGGGAGGCGATACCGAGAAGACCCTGTACCAGGCGACCGGGAGGCCGAAATGCAGCATCCCGCCACGCTCCAGGAGAAGCGTGGCCATTCAGGTGCGTGGGACTACGTCCCTGAGTGACTGTAAATAAGAGAGAGAGAAAGGAGTGGAGTGAAAAGGGTAACGCAGGGAAAAGGGGAGGAGGGAATAGGCAATCACCGAGGAAACGGGAAGGCACGAGCACTAGGGTACTAGGAAGGGAAAAGGGGAAAAACAAACGAGGAGCAGAGGGAAACACGAAAACTTACCGAAAGGCACCGTAGACCACCATTACCTCTAAAGGGCCCGCCGAAGCCCAAGCACAGAAACTGCTGAATACTAAGGGAAACCAGAAAGACAAGAGAGATTAGGAATCAGAATAGTACGAAAAACAGAAGACAAGTACGGGCTAACCTGAGATAAGGAGAGTAATGTACTATTGTCAAAAACAGAAAGACAGGAAATAACGACTTTGTATAAGAAAAGAGATATCACTAAAAGATCACTTACAGCTCCTGTTCTTTTCTCTCCACATGTGCTTCCCGGGGAAAAGTCCTGTGAACAAGAGAGAGAGAGAGAAAGACGAGTAAAGGACAGACCTCAAGAACATCCCACCAATTAAAGCCCCACTTCGCAAAGACTGAAACAAACCTACCTGAATTCCGCTATATACCATCACTTCAATAAAAATCCTTAGTTTTAAACCTATAACGCAGTCTGGAGTGGTTCCTCCACACCCGCACGATTACAAGTGGTGTCAGAAGTGGGATTTGTGGAGACACCGCCACCATGGAGGAAAAGGCTGAGTCCGGAACAGCACCAGGGGTAGGTCCCCGATTCTTGGTTCGTAATAATCTCCTATATAGAAACCCCACGCCCACCAGAGGGAATGACCTACAATTAGTCGTACCTAAAAGTCACCGTCAACAAGTGTTGCAACTGGCACAAGGGATAATGGGGAAGGACACTTAGGAAGGGAGAAAACGGAAGAAACGGTACTTCGACGATTTCATTAGCCCGGGGTTTATGGCGAGATACGTAAGCATTGTTCTGAGTGTACCAAATGTCAGTTATACAACCCCTCTCCACAAAAACCTGTTCCCCTTCAGCCACTTCCCATTATTGACATTCCTTTTACCCGGGTGGGAATGGACCTTATCGGGCCCCTTACCCCTTCAACTTGGAAGACAGTGTTAGTTTTGGTGGACTATACGACACGATATCCCGAGGCCATACCCCTTCCCAGTACACATACTAAAGTTATCGCTTAGGCTATGATAGAGTTCTTTTCCAGAGTGGGTTTTCCGAAAGAGATCTTGACAGATCAAGGGACTCCGTTTATGTCTAGATTAATGGCAGAAGTATGTCGACTTCTAGGGGTGAGACAAATCTGTACCTCAGTTTATCATCCGCAAACCGATGGGCTAGTAGAAAGATATAATAAAACCATTAAATCATTACTCAGAAAAAGTATATCGGAAGCTGGGAAAGACTGGGAAAAGAAACTTCCATTGGTTTTATATGCTATCCGTACACATGTACAAGCGTCATTGGGTCATAGTCCTTTTGAAATGTTATTCGGACGACAGCCACGCACCCTGTTAGACATGTTAGTTGAACAGTGGGAGGATACAGAAGAGGAAGTAAAAGACCTCTTAACCTACACCAGGGAGTTAAGAGACCATCTACATACAGTATGGGAAGAAGCCCATACGGCCTTACAGGAAGCACAAGTTAAGCAGAAACAAAGATACGATATCCGGAGTGCTGTTCGCACCTTATCAATAGGAGACAAAGCTTTAGTCTTGCTCCCTAGCACTGACAATAAGCTATTGGCCAAATGGCAGGGACCGTTTGAAGTGATAGCTCAGATCAACCCCACCACATAAAAGCTGGCCTTTCCCCAAGGGAGCGGTAGGGAGCAGATATATCATATCAACCTACTGAAGAAATGGCTAGAACCCACAGGAGACAACTCCGTTCACTTTATCAACTCAGATTCCTGACAACATCCCATATCCCAAGATAACTTCCCAGGATCGGTCCAACCAGGTAAACCCATGGATCATTCCTGATCTTACAAGAGGGTATCACAATCAACTAACCCAGTTAGTACAGCACAATCAAGATGTCTTCTCTAGATATCCGGGTAGAACTACCCTAGTCCAACACCCCATCCGTTTGAAACAAAATACTGTCTCACGACAGAGGCCATACCGCATCCCTGAAGCAAAGCAGAAGATAATTGAAGGAGAGGTCCAAACTGTTGGCAGCGGGTATCATAGAACCGTCAACCAGTCCCTGGTGCTCGCCAGTCGTATTGGTACCCAAGCCCGATGGCAGTACACGATTTTGTGTAGATTATAGGGGTGTGAAAAACTTAACCTATTTTGATGCTTATCCCATGCCTAGAATAGACGAACTGATCGAGAGATTAGGCCAAGCCACATACCTATCCACCTTAGATCTCACAAAGGGTTATTGGCAGATACTCTTAAGAAAGGACGATAAAGAAAAAACAGCATTTGCCACCCCCTCTGGTTTATATCACTTTACTGTCCTTCCTTTTGGTCTCCATGGGGCCCCCGCCACTTTCCAGAGGCTCATGGACGAAATCCTGCGTCCCTTTCAGCAATATGCTGCTGCCTATCTCGATGACATTGTTATATACAGCAAGACCTGGGAGAAGCACATGGCACATCTAGAGACCATATAGCATACTTTACGAAAGGCCAACTTAACTGCCAATCCTGACAAATGTAAACTCGGGCAGACTAGTATCAAGTACAAGGCTATGTTGTGGGGAATGGTAGAATTAGTCCCCAGGTCGAAAAAGTAGAGGCCATTTCTAAAATGGAATTTCCCAAGAGAAAGAAAGATATATTAGAGCTTTCCTGGGTTTGATTGGCTATTATCAGCGATTTATCCCTCATTTCTCCACCATTGCAGAACCTCTTACTAATCTACTGAAAAACTCCTGTCCCAACACCCGTGGTCCTCCCTCTATGCCTGCCTTACGTAGTTTTGAGCAACTAAAGGCCGCTCTCACTTCGGAACCCGTGCTGTGTTGTCCTGATTTTGATAAACCTTTTGTGTTATCGACTGATGCCTCCGACGTAGGGCTTGGGGCAGTGTTATCCCAACAGCAGGATGATGATTCCCTCCACCCAGTGTTGTACATCAGCAGGAAGCTTCTACCACGTGAATGCCATTATCCAGCTATAGAGAAGGAATGTTTGGCGATTAAGTGGGCAATTGAATCTCTCAGATACTACTTATCGGGCAGAACTTTTACCCTGATCACTGATCACGCGCCTCTCACATGGCTTGCCCATCATAAGGACACTAATGCTCGCGTTCTCCGCTGGTTCCTTTCCTTACAGCCATTCTCCTTTTGGATCCAACATCTGCCTGGGAAACACATGGTGGCAGCAGATTTCCTTTCCCGTTATCTGGCTTTGGAGCGTCTCGAAAGGCCACTCCCTAGGGGGAGAGTGTATGTGACGGGCTAGAGCCTGCGCGCCCACACATGGCTATCACTTGTGCTGACTCTGCCCCTGTTGCTCCGAAGCTTCCTGGTCATGCCGCCTGTGATTGGTCAATCGTTCCGCAGCGGCGGGACGCCAGCAGGTCAAATATACCGGAGACAGCACTTTCAGTGTTGAGAGGAGGGAAGGAGAGAAACGAGGAACAGAGCTCGACTGGGAACCAGCACTCAAGGTACTGTCCGGGTATCGGAAGAGGAACTGGGAGGCGATACCGAGAAGACCCTGTTCCAGGTGACCGGGAGGCCGAAATGCAGCATCCCGCCACGTTCCAGGAGAAGCGTGGCCATTCAGGTGCGTGGGACTACGTCCCTGAGTGACTGTAAATAAGAGAGAGAGAAAGGAGTGGAGTGAAAAGGGTAACACGGGGAAAAGGGGAGGAGGGAATAGACAATCACTGAGGAAACGGGAAGGCACGAGCACTAGGGTACTAGGAAGGGAAAAGGGGAAAAACAAACGAGGAGCAGAGGGAAACACGAAAACTTACCGAAAGGCACCGTAGACCACCATTACTTCTAAAGGGCCCGCCGAAGCACAAGCACAGAAACTGCTGAATACTAAGGGAAACCAGAAAGACAAGAGAGATTAGGAATCAGAATAGTACGAAAAACAGAAGACAAGTACGGGCTAACCTGAGATAAGGAGAGTAATGTACTATTGTCAAAAACAGAAAGACAGGAAATAACAACATTGTATAAGAAAAGAAATATCACTAAAGATCACTTACAGCTCCTGTTCTTTTCTCTCCACATGTGCTTCCCGGGGAAAAGTCCTGTGAACAAGAGAGAGAGAGAAAGACGAATAAAGAACAGACCTCAAGAACATCCCACCAATTAAAGGCCCGCTTCGCAAAGACTGAAACAAACCTACCTGAATTCCACTATATACCATAACGTCAATAAAAATCCTTTTCTTTTAAACCTATAATGCAGTCTGGAGTGGTTTCTCCACACCCGCACAATTACATGCAGTGAGTGGAAAGTGTGCAACTCAATGCAAGTGTTTCTCTTGTAAATGGGGGACCAGAGGATCCATAGCTATAATAAAAAGAGGACAGTGACTGAGGGCTGTCCTGTCAGGTCCCCCAGGTAATTGTAAACGGATTTGAAAGGCAGCCACTTTAAGCGGGCCACTGGGCTGGAATAGCATAATAAGTGATATGAACCCACGGGGCATTACTAACTTATACAATGTTTCCTGAGGGAAGGGCAGTTCTAAAGAGTTGAATGCTTTCTCATCATCAATTAATCAATCAGTTTTTGTAAAGCGCGGCTATTCACCGTTGAGGGTCTCAAGGCGTTTGGGGGGGGTGGCTCATCTGAAGAATTGGATCTGAATAGCCACGTCTTGAGGTTCTTCCTGAAGATGGTGAGCGATGAGCTATGTCTGAGGTGCATGGGCAAGGTTGTTGCTTCCATCAGGGCCACAGTTGCTTGCACTTCTGATGATATCCCAGTTATAATGTAAAGCTAGGGTGTAAGTTCAGGGCCGTTGATCTGTTGAGCCAAAGCCAGTTTGCATTGGTGAGATAATCTTGTCCAATAACAACGACAACCACATTGCAAGGATCTTCACCAGTATTTTATTGTCAAAATTTAGAAGCAATGGTGGGCGATAGGAGGTACTGAGGTGCAGGTCCTTACCATGGTTCAGTAACAAAGTAATCACTGCCTCTCGCAGTGATGATTGGAGGACCCTGGTCTCAAGAGCCTCTGCATACATCTCAAGGAGATGTGGTGCGAGAAGATGTTTATAAGCTTTGTAAAAGACAGATGTGAGCGAGTCTAAGCTGGGGGCCTTGGATACTTCCCCAGATATGCCCATTTCCCACCCGGCCATGTCGCAAAATTTGTCTAATAATGTTGCACAGCGGTGCAAGTGGGGCCCATGCTGCTATTGG
Source organism: Pleurodeles waltl (assembly GCF_031143425.1). Taxonomy (NCBI): domain Eukaryota; kingdom Metazoa; phylum Chordata; class Amphibia; order Caudata; family Salamandridae; genus Pleurodeles; species Pleurodeles waltl. The sequence continues at coordinate 14,236,934 of NC_090444.1, read as the reverse complement.
GAAGCTAACCGATCAATATGCTGCAGCTTGGCTTTTGTGCATGCTAACTGATTACACATAATCTGCAGCACTTAGGCACGTTTGGGAAATACACACCCACGTATATATGCCTTGAAGGCATCCCACAGCGTAGCCTACTGGGCAACAAAACCAGCATTGAGCGCAAAGTACTTGACAATGGAGTCCTGAAGCTCAGTGCGAAACACCTCATCAAGTAGAGTATTGCTCAGGAAGCAACACCAGTGTTCCAGCACCCCCGCCCCCTAACACATTATTTATAGGATCATTTGTACCAGAGAATGATCTGATAATTATCTGATAATGTACGTGGGAGATTCTGTACATTTACCAGCCAAGAGGCAGCAGTTGTAGAGAGTATTCAATAATCTGTGTAAGTCCATACCTGTAGTGCGGAATAGAAGGTGTACCCAGGAGCATTAGCATGTTTCAAGCGCCACACATCTTGCAAACCATGCATGTCGCTGATATCACGAATGACTTGAAGAGACTGAGGTTTGCATTTTAGGGCCGTACCAGTGAAATCTAATGTTGGCCCAACAATCGTATTAAGGTCTCCCTCTGAGAAGGAGAAGGTCGGCGTCAACCCATCCCAATTGGGACGAGAGGTCTTGGGAAATGCCAGGGGTGTCTACATGCGAAATATATACATTGATTAGTAGGAGACAGAGACCCACCATAGTACCCTTGACATATATCCCATTTTCATCAATAAAACTGGCAGTATGGTAGAAGGGGATACTCTTGTGAATGAGGATGCAGACTCCTAGGGAGTATGTACTGTAGCCAGAAAAGTACCTGTGTGGACCCCAGGAAGATGCAAATGTAGGAGAATTTCGAGGCAGGGGATGTCTCCTGGAGTAAGGCTATTCTTATGCCATGTCGAGTAAGATATTACAACACCTGTTTGCCTTTGCATGTGTTATTTAGTCCTTTTAATTGTTCCAGGACAGGAAGGTGAGGTCAGCTAAGTGCACCTGTCCTATTAATTGTGCAGTCATCTAGAGATATGTAGACATGAACGCTCATGTGTGATAATGGCATGTGCCCTTGCTAGACAAGCTATGGTGACCAACATAAAAGACCATGCCAATATCTGACGCCCCCTTCCCCACCCACACTAGGCAGGAAACCACTCAGCGAACCCCATAACTAACAAACAAACAAACATGTACCAGAATTGTATCTGATGTGGTGTACACCTTTGGAGGTGGGCAAAGTTACAGCAAGTAAGGCCCAGTAGGCAGATGATACATGTTCAATAAAACATATCAGGCTCCATGAGGTGAACCATAGCAATACTAATCTGGGAAGCGGGTTTATGAGAGATTCTGCAGGGTAAGTTCAGAAGCAATCAAGGAACGACAGTTAAGGTATGTGCAGGGAGTGCGACATGAAGAGCAGTCAGTCAGATGGAACGAGGTCTACACTCATCAATGAATGCAGGTCAGGAGGAGATCATTCTGGTGTGTATCTTCAAGGCAGTGATTGTTCTTTGCTAGGTTGTTTGCAAAAGGCTGCAACATTGGCCAGGGTCTCAAAAAAGTGAGCCTTCCTGTTAACCTCAACTCAGAGGTGGGCCGGGTAGAGCATGCCATATTTCAATCCATGTTGGCGCAGCAAGTTCTGCACATCTGTAAATTTGTGTCCCCTCCTGCACTACCATTGTAAAATCCTGGAACAAGGAGATTGAAGAGCCTTGGAATTGTAGCGGACTGCGATCTCATGGCAGGTGAAGTGCTGTGTCTCGATCCTTTATAGTTAAGTAGTCGGGCAGTGGTAGAGTGTGGTAGGACGTGGTGGAGCTTCAGGAAGGTGGCACGGGCCAAGAGACTGACGGGCCCTTTCAACCACAGATGTGGAAGTGAAACTTTGGCGATCAGAGGTCAGCAAGCAAGTGTTTCACAAACTGGTCTGGGCGGCCCATATCTGTGGATTCCGCAATGCCCATAATGCAGATATTTTTTCACCAGGACTATGCATCTAGGTCTTCATTTTGAACAGCCACTGCTTTTCGAAGTCTTTCCAGCTTTTCCAGTAGTTTAGAAAGAGTCGTGGCAACGTCTCCCAGGCCTGATGGATGTTCTTGCAGACCATCTATCCATATGCCCTGTTGAATTAAACGTTTGCCCGTACAGTCAAGCCTGTTCGCTGGAGTGTCAAAGCAAGCATCAATGCAGCAGCCTTCACAAAGCTCTGCCATTGTGGCTGCTGTACCAGTCATCTATCTGCCATCTTCCGCATCCCAATGAGGGTCCAACCATCCTGTCACCTTAGGCTTCTCAGAGGGGAGCTTGCACTGTTCGGGATCACCCCTCCCCATGATTGGCAGTCTGTATGGTGCAGGCTTCTCTGAGGGTGGGAGGGGGACTGTATCTGTATCCAGAGGGGGTCACAGGGAGGTACACTATTGGGATCCCTCTCATCCCATCCAGGCTAGGTAATGCTAGCAGAAGCGTGTTTAACACAGAAAGCATCTGGTCCCGCCAAAGCAGGGTAACAGCCAGTCCTCTCAATGGTCAGAGATTTTATCAAGAAGCAGTGAGTGCAGGGGCCCGAGTGCTGTACGCGTCCGATAATGCTAGAGAGATGTGCAGGAGGCATGGCAGTGATGTCAGCTGCTCAGTTGATGTGATCATGGTGTGCTGAAAGGAGATTGCCAGTCTCACTGTATATCGTGCCACAGGCTCCTCGGGCCAATAGGCCTACAGCAAAGGCTCACTGTACCGGACATGCTGTCGCCATATCCCACTGTGCGGGTGCTCGCCTCATAAGCCTTACACCAGAGTGAGGATAAGGCGGGATAGTGGTTTCTCCCTGGGACAGCACCAAGCAGCTCATGTCTAGGCCTGCTCGCAAGGAATCTGTGGCACCTGTGTGCCCCTCTAGGTCTCGTGGCAAGATTTAGGCTGCCTCCAACGGTTTGCAGCCTAATTTGATGCAGCAATGAGGAGGTCTTTATTTAGATGGAGCAGGGGTGTATTACCCTGCGATGCTTAGTAGCCTTAGGTTTATCTGCAGCCCCTGTTGCCTCAGGCCCTCTGGGGTGAGTGGCAGGCCTATGCCCACTTGTCTGTGATCGCCGTTCTCCCATCCGCTTGTCTTTTGCAAACAGCTTCAAACCATCCCACTTTTACCAGGAATGCATAGCTCACAGTGCTGGTGAATGTAGATTTAAATTTTGGCCAGAAGTCAGCTAATGGAGGCTGTATGAGCTGGAGCTTCACTGCCAGGTGTGATAAAAGGCCTCTTTTTGACATGGTTATCCCCACTGTTTGCCTGGTATGTGATGTAGCCTAGAAGTTGTTAGTGCCCAGGGTCCCTGCTAACCAGGTTCCTTGGGCCAGATCTCTTTCCCAAAACTGTTGTGATGCATTGGCACAATTGGCAATACCTTTAGCTGCCACCATAAGTCCCTAGTAAATGGTACTTAGGTAGGAGGAGCTAAGGGTAGGCCCTTGAAGGCAGCATCACTGATTGTGCTACCCTCTACAGCAGTGTATTCATGTGCACTAGCACTGCCATTGCGGGCAGAGGGTCCTGATGCAACCCTACAATTCAAACTCGACATGGCGCACTGCCTGTGTGCCTTATCCACTACATACTGCAGGCAATATAGGTAAGTCACTCCTCTGGAAGGCCTCCCAGGCATAAGGCAGGGTGCACTATACTGTGTGTGAGGGCATAGGTACATGGGCAGTATGCCCCCACTTGTGCTTGCCAAACTTGGGGTATAGTGAGTGATCAGAGCAGCCATTTTAAATGCATGTGCTGGACACTGGTCAGTATGAGTTTCACAGCTTCATGATGACCACTCTGAACCCCGAGTTGTTTGGTATTACACAACTCAGAATGATAACCAGTGTTGGATTTATTATAAAATGTACACAGGGGTCACCTTATAGGTGCCCCCTGCAAAAGCTAACTACCCTAGCATGGTTGCTGGCTGTTCACATCCAGCCTGCCACCTCCAGACACAAGTCTGCATCACTGGAATGAGGGCCTCTGCCCTTTGTGATTCAGAACAAACCCCTTCTTGGGTGGAAGTGCCAACTTTACCTACCTCAGGAATGTGCACCTTCCTGCCGGCGAGCTTCAAAGGGCCTACTGCCTTTGAAACTCAACATCAAGGCTTCCTGTTAGCAGCAGATGGCCGCCCCCATTGTAAACTCCCACGTTTGGCAGAAGCAACGGCAGGCAACTCAAACAAAGGACAGAACTGGTGACCCTACCTAGCTTGCACCACCCCTAAGGTATTGCATTCGAGGTGGACTCTCCATTTCATTTTTCTCCATCTTGGATGGAAGCAAAATAGCCAGTCAGGTGTAGGGAGGGGACCTCTGCCCACAGGAAGTGGTCACTTAGTGGGTGTATCCACCCTGACGTAGATGAGCCATTTGTCAGTACTAGGTTCCCCTAAAACGCCCACTAAATGCAGTATTTAGTGGGCCTCCTTAGACCAAAAAATCAGATTGGATGGACAAAAGAAGACCAGCACCAAGAAGATCCAAGGCACGAGAACTTGACCTGCTGCACCAAAGAAAAGGCACAGAACCCTGCTTGTTGCACCCGGGACCCTACGGTCACCACTGAGGAGCTACTGGACAACTGGATAAACTCTAAAGAACCCCCGAGGGCCTCTAGGCACATAGCCAGAGAACTCCCTCCAGATTGGAGGTACCACTCTAATTCCACAAGAAACTATCAAGCCAAAGAGGTCCATTTCACTGACCGGATGCTAACTCTGAAACCAGACGCCGCAACCGGAGCAAACTTCATTCCAGTGTGCCAAGTTTGGTGGCACTGCACCCTCCAGCAGCTGAACCACACCAATACCCTGGGTATTGGTCACATGACTTCGGGCATCCCAAAAAACAGCCCACCCAGGACTGTGAAAGGACCAGGAGGAAGCTCCAGTTGAGGGACTTCAGAAATAACCTGGACCTCCCACCACAGTGCCCCCGTTGTCTTGCAGTCGCCCTTGAACTGACTTATCTCCTACTTCTGAAGGCGTCCTTGCACACGCCTCTTAGATCACCGATTCGCTCTTTCCCTGGCCGCCCTGTGCCCAGCACCAAAAAAACAGCTGTGCTCTAATGGTCCCCCAACCCTTTCGACTCCGACAATCCAAAGGGATCCCCAAGATTCACCTTTAAACTTACTTGTGCAGTGCTTTTCCAAGTGGTCTCTTGCAGTGGCCTTGCACAAGCTCCAGAAACCTTTTCCCGCTGCTCCCGCCAGAACTGGGAGCCACCTGAACTTCTCCAGTTGGCACAGTGTGCCCACCAACTGTAGGAGGCTAGCTCTCAATGTAGTGTGCAAAGCTAGGCTCACTGTACAGGGTATCCAGGTAATCACATGTTAGATTTCAGAGGTAAAAACCAGGTCACCTAATGCTCTAATTGTTAAGTTATCTTGGTTGAGCAGGTAGGCCAATCTTGGAGAAGTGCAAAGCATTTGTTGTACTCACAGTATCAATCCTGCAACTCGCACATTCGAAGGAATAACTCGAGACCAATTTATAAAAATACTTCTGTTAGACCTGGCATCCTTGATGTGATCTCCCTGTGTTTTGCCTCTGTTTCCCATGTTTTGACTGTGTGCTGAACTCTGTTTTTGCTGTTTTGGTAAAGTGCAAGTGATCCCAATGTAAAGTGTATATGTAATTGGCTTTCCCATGATTGGCATATTTATTTTGCTAGTAAGTCCCTAGTAAAGTGCCCTAGATGTGCCCTGGGCCTGTAAATCAAATGCTATTAGTGGGCCTGCAGCACTGGTGGTGCCACCCACATGAGTAGCCCTATAAACATGGTTCAGACATGCCACTGCAGTGTCTGTGTGTGTGTGTGTGCAGTTTTAAACTGCCAATTGACCTGGCAAGCGTACCCACTAGCTATGCCCAAACCTTCCCTTTTCTTACATGTAAGTGTTTTGCTTTACTTTCGACTGAGCCAAGATATGCACACTGAAAGGAGTCGAAAAGATTCTCTGGAATGCACTTCCTAATCTGAAGAAGACATTTATTATAGCTTTTTGCAAGGTTTGTAAAGGAAGGTTTGATTAGTAAAAAGTGTACTTCCAAAATGTGCAACCACAATGTGAGACTATGTATAAAAAGTCTCCAATCTATAAGCAGCAAATATATACCTGCAAGGATACAAACAATTATATATTGATATATAGATATATATTAATATGCAATGCAAAGCAAATGATTAATAAAAATTAATCACCGTAGCAGGGCCCACCAAATGTTTCATTTTTTTCATGCCAGCAAGAAGAACGACTCCTGTTCAGCTGCGAGAAAGAGAATTTTCCACGCCCACGGGACAGGTCAGGCAGCCTGACTGAAGTCTTGGAATTCATCGCTACTGAACAGAGTCATCTTTTCTATATCTTTGAATAATTACGAGATAACGTTCTAGAAAGCCCTCCCTCTTAGAGCGAAATCATAAAAAAAAATGCTGGCTGCTGTGGGTCAGAGTTGGGAAAAAAACAAGCGTCGAAGGTTAGCCAAGTCCTCGAGGCTTGCTTTTCCCAAGGCTGCACCAGAGAAAACCACAAAATATGCGCTTCCTTATCATGATAGTGTTTGGTGGGAGAAAAACACAAGTTTAGTTTACCATGTGGAAAAACACAGCTCATCTGCAATGTCTCAACTACAATGTTTAACGCCACGATAAAGCCAATAGGCAGCTGAACTGAATACAAAATGTCTAATGCCAAGTTAAAGCCAATAGGCAGCTAAACCAGGTGCAAAGCGGTGTGACACGACATCAGTAGTCAATACTCAAAACATTACAGTAAGGCACCCCTAAGGTAGGCCCTAGGTAGCCCCATGGGCAGGGTGCAGTGTATGTGGAAGTTGGGACATGTACTGGTGTGTTTTACATGTTATAACAATGAAATACTGCCACATTTGGTTTTCACTTCCTATCTCTCTCATAGGTTTAACATAGGGAATGCTTTTACTTATCTTTTAAGTGCAGTTTCCCTTTGGGAGCAGATCGAAATGTGGAGCTTGGTGTCTCTGAAAACACAATTGTCAGTTTGAAAATGCTACTTTTAGAAAGTGGGCATTTTCTTGCGTAAACCATTCTTTGACTGCCTGCTTGTGCATTCCCTGTCTGGGTCAGACTGACAGTTGGGCTGTTTGTGAATCCCCTCTAGACAGTGACACAAAGGGAGCTGGGGTGTAGCCTGCATATCCTGATGGACCGTCTGAGCTAGAGTGGAGGGAGGAGTGGTCCTTACACCTGAATGGGCTGTGCCTGCCCTCACACAGTGCAGTCTCCAGTCCGGAGCCAGGCCTGGGCAAGGCAGGATCTTGTGAACAACAGAGTCTTTCCTTTGAAGTTTGCCTACTTCAAGGGCAGAAAGGGGATAAGTAGTGAACCCAAAACCCCAGATTTTAAAATTATTTCTGGAACCAAGAGGAACCTCTGCCAAGGAGAAGAGCTGAAGAGCTGGAAGAGGAGTACTGCCCCTTTGCCTGCGACTGTGCGGTGGGATGGCCTGCAGTTGCTTCTTATACCTGAGAGAGGACAAAGACTGGACGTTGTGGTATATTCTTCCTTGTGAACAGTCTTCAAGGGCTTGGACTGAGCTTGCCTCCTGTTTTGAAGTCTCAGGGCCATCAAAGACTTCCTCTGCCAACACCTGGACTCTCTGCTGAGACTCCTGCCAGGTGATGCCCCATCCAGTCCTTGGGCCCTTGAGTGGTGAAGTCGGCAGAACAAGGACTGGAATCCACGCACAGAGCACAGTGCGGGGACAATTTTGTGGCACCACCTGCAATGCAGCTGAAAAACGACGCACTACCCGCTTTGCGGCTAAAACCGGTGTGCCACCTGTATCGCGGCTGGAAGATCGACGCATCATGGCTGGAGAAATGACGCAACACCTGCTTGCAGCTGCTGATAACCTCGTAACCCCAAGCAGCGCGGTTTTCCAACACTGTGTGACCGGATTTCTTACGAATCGTCGCTGGGCATCAAAAATCAATGCAGGCCTGCCTGGATCCGAGGTGCCCTGTCCGGAAAATGATGCATCGCCGACCCGACTGGAGTAGAAATGACACACGGTCTCGCTTGCGAGTGAGAAATCGATGCATCACTGACTTTTTCATTGCACGCTCGCCCGTGCAACTTTATTTTTTACGCAAACCAGATACTTTGTGTAACAACGTTTCCATTGTTTTCTATGGAGTAAGATTCTTATTTAAAAGGAAATATCACATCTTGACTTGTCTATGTTGGATTTTTGTCGTTTTGGTCTTGTTTGATTTAGATAAATATTGCCTATTTTTCTATAGTGGTGTGGTGTCCATTTTGTAGTGTTTTCACTGTATTAATGTGTGTGTTGGTACAAATACTTTACACATTGCCTTTGAGATAAGCCTGACTGCTTGTGCCAAGCTACCAAGGGGGTGAGCAGGGGTTATCTTAAGTGTCTATCTCCATTGCCCTGACTAGAGTGAGGGTCTCTGCTTGGACAGAGTTATGGATTTTTGAAGTTTAATAGAAATAGTCTTTTTGTGCGTGATTACGCACATAGGAATCATTGGAAAGTCACCTTTAAAAATACATATAAAATCACACAGTTGCTTTACCGAGTTCTACTTTTGCAGGTTGGTGGAGGTCGTCAATGGGCACATTGTGCTAGCTGGAGAAGTTCGGGCAGCTCCCGGTTGCGGCAGGAGCAGCGGTGAAAAGTCCCAGGAGCTAGTCCAGGGCCACTGTGGGGGACCACGTGGAAAAGGTCTGGTCAGGTACGTTTAGAGGTGGTTCCTTGGGGTCCCCTTGGAGTGTCAAGGTCGCAAGGGGTGAGGGACTGTTATGGCACAGCAGGTTCTTCGTTACAGGAAGGCATGGTGCAGAGCTAATCAGTGAGCCAAGAGCTTTGTGCAAAGATGCCCTTTGGATCTGGTGGTAAGTCACTTCAAGGGTCATGTGCTGGACAACAGGGGCACTGTGGTGGGAGGTCCATGGTGTCCATGAAGTCCCCCGACAGGGGCTTCCTTTTCGTCCTTTTTCAGCCCCGGGTGGGCTGGTTTTCCTGGTGTCTGACATCAGCTGACCAGTACCCATGGTATTGGCACAGTTCAACCACTGAAGGGTGCAGTGCCATTAAACTTAGCACACTTGCAGGGTTTGTCCTGCGACTTCCAGTACGGGAGTTAGTAGCCGGTCAGTGAAGTGACCCTCACTGCGTTGCTGGTTTCTTCTTTGCTGCAGAGTGGTACCTCCACTTTTCAGGGAGTTCTTCGGTGATTGTCAAACCCTGGAGGTCCTCTGGGGTTCTTGAAGTCAGTCCAGTTGTCCAGCAGCAGTGATTGTCTGGTCCTGGGTGCAGCAGGCAGGGTTTGGCTTCTTTTCTTTGTGCAGCAGGTCCACAGTTCTCGTGCCTTGGATCTTCCTGGTGCCGGTCTTCTTTGTGTCCTTCGAATATGGTTACCTGGTCTAAGGGTGCCCACTTAATACTGAATTTAGTGGGCGTTTTAGGGGGAACCTGGTAGTGTCCAATGGGACACCTACCTTTGGGTGGCTACACCCACTACAGTGACCACTTCCTGTGGTAAGGGTTACTTCCCTATCCCTGATTGGCTATTTTTCTTCCATCTAAGATGGAGGAAAATGAAATGAAGTGTCCACCTCTCAGGCAATACCTTTGGGGTGGTGCATGCCAGGTGGGGCCACTCCTACCCTTTGTGTAGTTTCCAGCCTTTGCTTCAGCCAAAAGTGGGGGCTTGCAAACGGATTACCATCTGCTGCTAGCAGCAGGCCTGGGGTTCGAGTTTCAAAGGTGGTAATCCCCTTGAAGCTCGCAGTCAGGGCAGTGCACATTCCTGAAGGGAGGGGTGTTAGCACCTCACCCAGGAAGAGCATTTTTTTTACACACCAGAGAGACTGACCTCTCCCCCAAACTTTGTAGTCCTCACCCCAGGGATGTAGACTTGTGTCTGGAGGTGGCAGGCTGTATGTGGCCAGCCAGCAACCATGCCAGGGTAGTTAGCTTTAGCGGGGAGCACCTCTAAGGTGACCCCTGGGTACATTTAGGGATAAATCCAATACTTGAACCAGTTTGGATTTATCATTCTGAGTTATTTGATATCAGACAACTGAGGGTTCAGAGTGGCCATCATATAGCTGGAAAACACATGTTTGAGTAGTGTCCAGCACATGTATTAAATGGCTATTCTGTTCACTCACTATGTCCCAGGTTTGGCAGCTGTGCTCTCACATATGATATGGTGCACCCTGCCTTAGGGCTGGAAGGCCTGCCTGAGTTGTGTCTTACCCATAGTATGTGTAAGGTATTGTGGACAGGGCACACAGGCAGTGTGCCATGACAAGTTTGTGTTTTAGGTTTGCACCAGTACACCAAGCCTGCAATGGCAGTGCTGGGTGCTTCTGGATGCATGGCCCTAGAGGGTGGCACACTCAGTGCTGCTAACCTCAGCGGCCTACCCATAGGAGCCCATGCGTTGGGTACTAAGTACCTTTTATTAGGGACTTATAGTGGTAGCTAAAGGTGTATCCAATTGTGCCAATGTATCACAACAGTTTTACGGAAAGAGCTCTGGCCCGGGAAACCTGTTTAGCGGTTTCTAGGCTACATCATGCATCAGGCAAAAAGTAAGGGCTAACCATGTCAAAAAGAGGCTTTTCTCACACCGACGGCCTCGACCAACCTGCAAAAGAAGAACTTGGTCAACCTTCTGTCTGATTTTATATGCATTTTTAAAGGTTATCCTCCATTGATTCCTGTGGTGCATAATTATGCAGAAAAAAAGACTGTTTTTATTAAACTTCAAAAATTAATTTCTCAAAAAGAACTTAACCACTTTTGATGATCTTAAAATGTTCATAAAAATCTGAAGTATTTTTAGAAAGTGGTCTTAAGTTATTCTTTGAGTGTGTGGTTCCAAGTTGATACTGTGAGTACAACAAATGCTTTGCATTTCTCCAGGATTGGCCTAACTGCTCGACCAAGCTACCATAGAAATTAGAGCATTAGGTGGTTTCGTTTTTACTCCCCGTAAACCAATGTGTGGTTACCTGGACCCTCTTCACATTGTGCCTAGATTTGCACACTATATAGAGGGCCAACCTCATACACCAGGCAGCCATCTTGATCTCTGGTATGGCCGCGCTCAAGAGCACTACATTTTAATATAGTTGTCCTTTTGTATGCAGTGTAATGTTTGTCGATGTCTGTGTAATATGGGTGTATGTTTGTTTTCAATAATGTTGGCTATTTGGATTGCCTACCGGACCTTGTTGGGGATATAGTTCATGAATCAGGGATTTTTAAGCTAAGCGAGTCTAAGGGTTCCTCCTCCTTGAGCATCGGGGCACTAACTGACCCAGGTACCCCTACGGTCAAATCCTAGCAACATATAGGCCTGTAGATGATCTGCTGGATGTTTCGAAAGGAGGTAGGACCATGGAGTGTTCAGTAGTTCCTCTAAGGGGACAGTGAATGTCAATGATGGTTGGACAATACTGATACATTTGATTTTTATTCAACTGCACCAGAGTGTTCTTAATCCCATAGCTTCTACGCAAAATGCAGTATCTAAAATTTATGCCACTATGGATAATGACCGACATGCTTGAACCAATGCTATGTTCGTATACTGAAAATTCAATAAAAGGAGTTAAAAATAACATTGGCCATTATATCTAAAAATAGGATTTTATTTAGACAATATTTATAAGTAAATTGTAAACTGAAATCATTCCTATTAAATACCGCCAAATAGTCATGTAAATGTGATGCTACTTAACATCACTCTATCAATACATTATCAGAATACTGAACCAATAAAATATTTCCAGTACATGTTGATATTCTTATTTCCATATAGTCCCTCTTTTTCACCATCCCAGAAGCAAATTAGCGCGAGAGGAGGGAAATATTGGGCCCATGATTTAAGATATAATTGATTGTTCAATAACTTCTTTTAAAATGCCTGGCATTCAGAATTCATTGGGCCAGAAAATGCTGACATCACACCTGCCACATGTTTGTAAACAAACATACTTTCAAACTGCACTTGACATGCCCATGGTTACAGCCTGTTCCTCGCCCATGGGTTATGAAGATCCATGCATGAGGGTTTCTATCATAGTGTGAGGATAAAGATGGTGGGACATTAGGTGCTGACACCTAGCTTTGATGTTCTGAGCTCGTAGTGCGCATGTGAAGTACCATATGCATTGGTTTGATTGTGGGGTATGGGATTGTAGGCAATTTGATTGAACCACTTGCATTTCAAAAACCTGTATACCTATTGTTGAATTATTTATTTTTATTTTTTGCTGACACCTACTTAACAATTGCTCATTATCCTACTTATTTCTTTTAGAGGATGTAATGACACCTGTGCCTGAACAGATGCTTGTACTTTGTTTAAAAATACATCATTTGGCTTGCTATACAATTTGTGTTAATTTTTTTTTTCCAGTTGGAAGCAGACCATGGCTGGTAAACAATAAAGATGGACTGTTGCGCCATTCTAGGCTGGGGTTTGCATGTTATTAGACTGCGTGCAGAAATAGTATGACTTTGTGGCTAAGTAAGTCTGAGGGTCATAGCAGTTTTATATTAGCATTTAGATCTGCATAACAAATAAGGTAAAAATACTACTATGTTTGACAACTTCTTTCCTTCGTAGAGTTTCTGCATTTTGTGAACTCAGTAAGTAATATGTCTGGAAAACTTTTATCAGTGTATTCCAGTAGTTTTTAACTACTTGATTTTGGCAGCCAAAAAAGTAGTATTTTGCCTGGGACAATATTTCAGCTCTGCTAAAAAGTTCTGGTTTTGCCCCCCTTTCAAACTCTTTCAAGAAAATTGGAAATGCTTGAAGTCTGTAAGTGCTGCTCATATAAAGCAGTGGATGGGAGTACATGCAGCCTGGAAGGGTTTTTAGGCTGTCTAGCTGTATAACACACAGATCACTGAGTACTTAGAACATTGGCTTTCTTAGTGTACCGATATGTATGATTATCCAGAAAATCATAAACAGTAAAGCATTGTAATTAGTAATAGTCTGATTGCTAGTTCAGGTCGGAGTGCATTCAGGCATGATCCATCATGAACTAGCAAGAGATTCCAACTAAAACATGTTTCTAATGCTTATTTTTTAAAGCATATCTTAATGGACTGTGTTAATACATTTACCAAATACATTGGGGAGGCCATACAGTAGACTTAAAATAAGTATTATTGTTGCTCAATGGAATCATTATCCTTATAGTTGAATCTGTATGTTGAAAATTCTTCTGATTGATAGAAAGTAATGGTTAGAGGTTATATTGGTCTGCCTCGCCCCTGAATAGGCACTGTGGACCTCCAGTAGTCCACGAACCACAGATTAAGAACCGCTGCCCGATACAAATGACTCCTTGCCAAATTCAATATTCTGTCTACTTTAAGAACAGTCTACCTTCCTAGATTGTCTGTATTTAAAAAAAAGAAATGTTTTAGCAGAAATATGCTATTATGTAGAATCCAAGGACCAAAACGAGGAACTAAGTAAATCTCTGAATGTAGAGCACTAGCCCAGTGTCACAGACAGCAGTGACAGGCCTAGAACAAACCATAAGCACCATGTACTCAAAAGATTAACAAGGGGTGCGGTTGCACGCTAGTGTTGGGAGACTTTCCAAGTTCTTTCCAATGCATGAGGGGACATGAAAGCAAACACATCTTTTACTCATTGTAAATGGTTTCCTGTGTGATAAAGTGCAGCCCAATGCTTGGTGACCCTTGTCGAGTTTCATGCTGTTTTCTTCAGAAGGGCAGGTCTTGGTGAGTGGTTGGTCATGTGCTGCTGCAGGCATGGACTGTACTCGTGAGGTTATCTTCTGGTTTCCCCTTTGGTCAAGGGTGCTCCTGGCAAAATGTAATCTAAGTGACTGGTATTGTTCAGTGGAGTACCCACAACATGCATTACCTCAAATACACTGTTTATCCTGCAACATCAGTGCAGAAAACAAACAGTAATAAAAGCAAAAGTCTCTAAAAGCACTTGATAAAAACTGTGCAGATGAATTTTCACAGCTTAAATCAAACATCTAAAGAATGATGACCACTGATTTTATACTGTCAACCCTCCCCCCCCCCCCCCTGCAGTTTACATCAAATCGAAACTGAAAACAGGAAAGTTTAAGTTTATTACAGAGTTTCTTTCACCCTGTTATAAATGTGCATTATAAGTCTTTCCGGATAAAATTAGATCTTAATTATATTTTCCTTATTATTGATTTGCTTTTTTGTTACAGGTTTAAAGAAATGCTTTCAGAAAGGAAGATGGAAAAGGAATAAGGCTATTTTTTTAAAGCAAAAGTCGGCAAAGTTGGACATTGAAAATTCATCCCATGAAGACCCGTTAAAAAAATCAATGATATCTTAATCTACACACTCGAGTATCGTGAAAACAAATACTTGACTCAAAAAGACTAACCTGAGACACAATGGAATAGAGAACTTGCTAAATATACTACAGCTCTCCAGGCAATTTTTACAATATTTTAAAGGGAGCACATGCAGTCAGCACAGAGGAAAGACAAGTATTATGTATTCAGTGTGACAAGGATTTGAACACAAAGCTCACACAATGGGAAGACTTTATAAATGTTCTGAATGTGATAAAACATTTAGGAGCACAGGCCGTCTAAAGATACACAAGGTAGCACACACAAGACTCGGAACAAGGAAATGTAAGAAATGTGTGCAGACATTCAGTCAAAAGAGTCTTGACACCGGAAAGAAGTTATATGAATGTCCTAAATGTCAAAAGGCATTGCATGCAAAAAGATACCTCCCGGTAAATCAGGCAGGCCATGCTGAGGAATACACATTTGTTACAAAGGGAAACTTGAAGTCAAATCAGAATGTCCATACTGATGGGAAACCTTTTAAAGTAAGTGAATTGAATAAAGCTTTCATTACAGAAGCAGAGCTAATTCGACAACAAAGCGGCCACATTGGGCAAAAGCCATATGAATGCACAGGATGTGACAAGGTATTTGTTGCAAAGACAACCCTAATACTACATCTGAAAATCCACACTGGAGAGAAGCCTTATAAATGTACAGAATGTGACAAGGCATTCATTAGAAAAGACCTGTTAAAGCAACATCAGAAATTACACACTGGAGAGAAACCCTTTCGTTGTACTGAATGTGACAAGGCATTTGTTGCAAAGGCAAGCCTAATGCAACATCTGAAAATTCACACTGGCGAGAAACCATATAAATGCACAGAATGTGACAAGGCATTCATTAGAAAAGAGCTGTTTAAGCAACATCAGACGTTCCACACTGGAGAGAAACCCTTTCATTGTGGTCAATGTGACAAGGAATTTGTTACAAAGGGTCAACTAATGCAACATCTGGTAATGCACACTGGAGAGAAAGCTTATAAATGTGCAGAATGCGACAAGGCATTCATTAGAAAGGGAGAGCTAACACAACATCATGCAGTCCACACTGGGAGGAAACAATATAAATGTACTGAATGTAACAAGGCATTCTTTACAAAGGGAGAGCTAAATCCGCATTATGCGGTTCACAACGAAGAGAGACATTATGAATGTTTTGAATGTGACAAGGCATTTGTTTCAAAAGCGCTGTTAAAGCAACATCAGAAATTCCACACTGGAAATAAACCATATGGTTGTAGTGAATGTGACAAGACATTTGTTACAAATGGACAACTAATACGGCATCAGAGAGTCCACACTGGAGAGAAACCATATGAATGCACTGAATGCGACAAGGCGTTCAATACAAGGGGAAGCCTAAAACGACATGAAAGAGTCCACACTGGGGAGAAACCATATAAATGCACTGAATGTGACAAGGCGTATATCACAAAGGGAGCCCTAATACTACATCAGAGATTCCACACTGGGGAGAAACCATATGAATGCACTGAATGTGACAGGGCATTCATTACAAAAACAAATCTCTTGCAACATCAGAAAATACACACTGGAGAGAAAGCATATGGTTGTAGTGAATGTGAGAAGGCATTTGTTACAAATTGGCAGTTAAGGCAACATCAGAAAACTCACACTGGAGAAAAACCATATGATTGCACTGACTGTGGCAAGGCATTCGTAGTAAAGCACACACTTGCATTACATGAGAAAAGGCACACTGGGAAGAAACCATACGGTTGTTGTGAATGTGAGAAGGCATTCATTACAAAATGGCAGTTAATGCAACATCAGGAAACCCACACTGGGAAGAAACTATATAAATGCAATGAATGTGATAAGGCATTTTTTGCAAAGACAAGCCTAACGCGACATCAGAAAGCCCACACTGGAGAGACAGCATATAAATGTACTGAATGTGACAAGGCATTCACTCTAAAGCACCAGCTAACACTACATCAGAAAATCCATACCGGGAAGAAACCATATGGTTGTAGTGAGTGTGACAAAGCATTCTTTAGAAAACCGACCCTAATGATGCATCAGAAAACCCACACTGGAGAGAAACCATATGAATGCACGGAATGTGACAAGGCTTACAGTAGCATACACCACTTGATTGAACATCAGAAAACACACACAGGGGAGAGACCATATGAATGCACTGAATGTGACAAGGCATTTAGGAGAAAGAGCCACCTAATGCAACATCAGAAAGTCCACACTGGAGAGAAACCATATGAATGCACTGAATGCGACAAGGCGTTCAATACAAGGGGATGCCTAAAACGACATGAAAGAGTCCACACTGGGGAGAAACCATATAAATGCACTGAATGTGACAAGGCGTTCAATACAAGGGGATGCCTAAAACGACATGAAAGAGTCCACACTGGGGAGAAACCATATAAATGCACTGAATGTGACAAGGCGTATATCACAAAGGGAGACCTAATACTACATCAGAGATTCCACACTGGGGAGAAACCATATGAATGCACTGAATGTGACAGGGCATTCATTACAAAAACAAATCTCTTGCAACATCAGAAAATACACACTGGAGAGAAAGCATATGGTTGTAGTGAATGTGAGAAGGCATTTGTTACAAATGGGCAGTTAAGGCAACATCAGAAAACTCACACTGGAGAAAAACCATATGATTGCACGGACTGTGGCAAGGCATTCGCAGTAAAGCACACACTTATACTACATCAGAAAACCCACACAGGGGAGAGACCATATGGTTGTGGTGAATGTGAGAAGGCATTCATTACAAAATAGCAGTTAATGCAACATCAGGAAAGCTGGGAAGAAACTATATAAATGCAATGAATGTGGCAAGGCATTTTTTGCAAAGACAAGCCTAACGCGACATCAGAAAGTCCACAGTGGAGAGACACCATAGAAATGTACTGAATGTGACAAGGCATACATTCTAAAGCACCAGCTAGTACTACATCAGAAAATCCATACCGGGAAGAAACCCTATGGTTGTAGTGAGTGTGACAAAGCATTCTTTAATAAACAAACCCTAATGATGCATCAGAAAACCCACACCGGAAAGAAACCATATGAATGCACTGACTGTGACCAGGCATACAGTAGAAAACACCACTTGATTGAACATCAGAAAATACACACAGGGGAGAGACCATATGAATGCACTGAATGTGACAAGGCATTCACTCTAAAGCATTTGCTAGTAAAACATCTGAAAATCCACACTGGAGAGATATGGTTGAAGTGAATGTGAGAAGGTGGTCTGTCAAAGGACTGCCTAATGCGACATCAGAAAGTCCACACTGGGAAGAAACCATATGAATGCACTGAATGTGACAAAGCTTTTGTTCCAAAGAACATCCTAATGCACCATCAGAAAGTCCGGATGTACTAAATAGGACAAGGCTTTCACTTCAAAGCACCTATTAGTACAACATCGGAAAATCCATACCAGGAAGTAACCATATGCTTGTATTCAGTGTGACAAGGCACTCATTAGAAGAAAAAAAAAACACTTACTGCAACATCAGAGAGCTCTCATATGATAGAAGCCATATGAATTCACACTGGTGCGAAATTATATCAATGTACTCAAACTGACAAGGCATTTTGTTGGAAAGTGAGGACTATTTTCATACTGGTAGGTTCATAATGGGTGGAAACCATACCACTGATCGGAATGAGACAAGGCATTCATTAAAAGAGAGATCCAAAGTGCCATTGAAAGTCCAGGTTGCGGGGAAACCATTTCAGTGTACTGAATGTAGAAGTCATTCTTTCACAAAAAGGAAGATTACTCTCTCATTTGAAATTTTCCACCAGGATTGAATATGACAGTGAGTACATTACAAAGACTGGGTTACTATATCATTTGAAATCTGACACTGGTGAGAAGCCAAATAAACTTACTGAATGTGAAAAGACATTCATTACAAACTTATCCCCAAAGAAACATTTAACTCTCCATATGGAGAGGGAACCACATGAACATGCTGACTGTGACAAGCTGATTAGTAGAAAGGATAAGCTAATGCAATAGGACGCCAACACTGGGAGGGAGAAACCATATGAATGTCTCAAATGTGATAAATATTTCACTGCAAAAGGAAACTTACTGGTACATCTGATTGTCTGCACTGAAGAGAAATCTTATGAACGTTATTGAATGTGACAAGGCTCAGAGAGTCCACACTGGGCAGAAACATTCATTTTTTGATTTTGACAGGACATTCATTAGAAAGGAATAGAAAATGGAACATAAAAGTTCACACTCGACAGAAACCATTAGAATGAGCAGAATGTGAGAAACCATTTACTACACACTACCCTTGAGTGGTTCATCTCATAGCACACAATGGATGAATAGTAGGGTGACCTAATTTTTGAAAAACTAAAACTGGGATATACCACAAACATATCAGTAAACTAACAGTTTTTCATTGACCAAAGAGCACAGAGTGGCTTCATTGACAGCACTCATTAGCATGGATATCACAGAAATGAGGGTACATTGGAAAGTTAATGCAACCTTTACTCTCATGTACACTTAAGTACAATGCTATCTGATAGAGCCTTCTAACTAATTCTGAATTGGGACACAGAAAAACGTACTTATTTGACACTGAAACCAAAACATACTAAATTTCCAAAATTTTATGAAAAAAAGACTTTCTCAAGGTCATCTTGTCACCCAAGTGAGTGGTAAAAAGACTAACCTTTCTTATGGAGCATTTATTTGTTCTTCTGTACTTGATACTGAGCTAAGTATATTCTAACTGCCACAGTAAGTTGTTTGCTTTGGGGGGGCGTGGCTTGCCATGGTGTAGAACACATGGCGTTACACTCCTGAAAAACGAACCGGAAACCCTGCTCAATATAACCTGCCTCCCCCCGAATCTCAACCGAATGAGGGTGAGGGGACAGCCACGCTGACTGCCTGAACCCTGAGGAAGCCCAGCTTAGTGGATGTGGGTGGTTCCCCCAGAGATAGGAGGTGAAGATGGAGTGGAAAAAAGAAAATAGCGGCCACCCCGCTCTGAGCAAGAGAGTACTGGGACTGTTGCGGCAGGAGCCGCCACAGTGAAGACATGCAGAGCATGGCTGCAGAGCGGTGGCAGACCAGGCACACCATCAGGGAGTGCCACCTGGCAGCAGCTGTGAGTCTGCCTGGTACTGCTGGAGAGGCCGCACTCACCAGCACTTCAGACCAGGGTGGAGTCATGGCTCCAAAAGTAGAGGCCCAGAGAGGCCCTGAAACAATGTAACTTGATGAGCAGACACCCTCCCACCCACACCTCTCTCTCTCCCTCCCTCCCTTTCTTCCTCTGCCTCGATAGCTCTCTGCATCTGTATCCTGAGACCCACCGGGAGAGAGGTAATAGATTGGAGACAATTGTGCTTTAAATCCTTGGTCTGAGGAGGGCTCCTGACCCTGCGAACCGAGGGAGTGTTAGGGACACTGTAATGGATTGACCTTCCAATTCGCCTTTCAACTTTGGATTCCAGATACTGGAGATGCTCTGCAGCAGCCACCCCCTTACTCTGCGACGAATCAGGGCCTTGGCCTAAAGGAGATGGGGCGGGGAGAAACACTGAGAGCTGCTGTCATCCACAACAGGGACTGGGACAGACATTAAGTCCCACCAGTGGCTGGGGGCAGACTTGAATATGGGACAAGCGGCAGCTAGAGGGTAGATGCCTGAATACCTGGTGACCAGTGTGCCAGGTACATGAGAGTGAAAGAGAAGTTGAGGAAGGCCCTCATGGCTAGACCGAACAACAGGGCTCCGGTGTAGCTGAGCGAAGTGGACAGCCCAATAATGGGAGAAAAGCCAGAATCATCATTGTCAGCTCGCACTGCAACGATACTGACGGCAATCCAGGGGACCAAAGTGTCGTTAAAACCGAAATCGTGACAGTGGCCAATGAGGTCGTGATTCTTAGAGACCATCGGAGGAAACTTTCAACACCAGTAACGTAGTCAGAAACACAGTTGCAGAAAGTCCATCTGATAGATTAAGACCTCACACAAAAAAGCAAAAATATGGTGCAGGAGATGAAGGCACTTGCAGGCCGCCTCGAGGATGCAGAGGGGAGGTCACAGGCACCGGGCGGGGTGCGACATGGCAGGACTGCTATTGTGCAGTGGAACTAAGCTGCAGTAAACTTGGGCATGCACCTGTGTAGTAGAACTGGGCCAGACAGCAGCACCTCTTGCAAGCGTTGCACTGTTGAACTAGCTAATGTTACGTTTGGTTTGGGATAAAACGTACTATGAACTGCTGTGGTGGTCCGTTTTAGGGCCACATGCAGTAAGGTGGTAGGTATGGTGGGGGGGTTACAAAGGGTATTTATGACACACTCATCGGAGATGAGACTCGGCCAACAGCCATAGCCATACACAACAGGGAGTAGGGTTTGGGGAGGGGAAGGAACTCAGGAAAGATGCCTCCAAGACAACACAACCTTTTTGAGGTGGAACATCAGTGGTCTATGGAATAAAATCAAGAGAGGCCTGGTCACTATAGTGCTCTCCAGATATAAAGCGGACATGCTCTTCCTCCAGGAGACACACCTGATAGATGGCCAGCATGGCTGCTTGGGAATAGGGAGCTTTAGAGTGGCCTGTCTGGAAGGAGGGGTGTGGTACTACTGTTTAAAAAAAAAAAAAGGCTGGCATTCCCTACTACACTCACATGGTCCAACTCACTGGGCTGCTACACAGAAGTACAGGGGGAATGGAAGGAGGAAACAATCACTAGTGAAAGTATACATCCCCCCCAGAGCTACAGTTAGTTATACTCCAAACCCTAGGACGTTTATCGACAGAAATGCCACAGGCCCTCACAATACTGGGTGGTGACTTCAGTTTAGTCCTAGACATACACATGGATTGGATCAGTGCCAGGACAGAGGGTGAGGCAATGATGGGGAAAGTGGCAGGGTTATCGCCGGCGTTAGAATTGGGAGACATCAGGAGTACACTGCACGGACAGGAGAGAGGATTCTTACTTCATTTGAGTGACCATGATGTGCTGTCCAGGCTTGCCTCTTTTCCTATGCTACTTGAGACAATGCAAATATTCTCAAAGGCCAAATACCTAGCAAGGGGGATCGCAGGCCATTGGTGGATGGCCACATGGCATCTCTCGAATGCCAAGGAGGTGAAAGGTCTGAATGAAGCCACACAACACTGCTTCAAAGAAAGCACAGTGTCAGTGCAGAGCGCACATGCACACACTATGGGAGGCATACAAAGTCACAATAAGAGGCACCATTATCTTTGGTGAGTTGGGGGATAGGAGGGAACGACATAAACACCTACACATCTCTAAACAAAACTTGTCATGGTTGGAGGCAGTGTATAGCAAGACTCTGATGCCTCAACTAAAGTGACCCATTGACTCTACATAGGAAGAATACAGGTGGGTAGCGAGATGAGGTGAAAACCTCCTACCTTACAAGACAGAAGAGGATATATGAAGTGAGAGATAATGCTGGAAAGCTACTAGCATGGTTGGGGAGACAGGAGCAGGAGGGGATGCACATCAGGGAGACCATACTGGAGAATGGGGACAAAGTGAGATGTAGTAGAGAGATTGCAGGTGTCTTTTTGGACTACATGACAGATTTTTATAAATCCAAATTAACTGTACCTGCAGCAGAAGTAGCAGTATTTGCAAGGGACTGTCCCATAAAGCGAATAGGCTAAATGCAGGCTCAGGAGCCGGTCTTCGTTTTAACCAAGGAAGAAGTTGCCCTGGTGCTCACACACATACATGTAGGGAAGCACCATACCCACTTGGGCTCCCCATGGACTTTTTCAATAAAGTGGTTTGGGGAGTGGTCCAGCCACTGCATACAATGTATGAGGAAGCTTACAGAACTGGAGAACTGCCCATAGACCTTCGCACAGCCACCATAGTGCTCATCCCGAAGTCGGGGTGTCGGGATCAGTGCATTTTATACAAGCTTATATCCCTGCTAAATGTGGACCTTCAAGTCCTGGCAAAAGTATTTGCAAATAGACTGTGCACGGTGGTAACCAATCGATTCACTAGGATGAAATGGGATTTATGCTCTGTAGCTCAACCAGGCTAAATCTGAGGTGACTTCACACTATCCTTACCACTGCCGGATTGCCGCTGGGACCATGGGCCATTATATCGATGGATGCCAATAAGGCCTTCAGTTTGGTTGAATTACCTTTTTATAATTTCAGTGCTGGAAAGGATGGGATTTTGGACCAGGTACATCCGTTGGGTGCAGCTGCTTTATACAAGAACAACAGCCAGAGTGAAGCTTGATGGGCACATGTCCCTGGAATTCTACATTCAGAGGGGAACAAGGCAAGGGTGCCCCCCTATCGCCAATGGTCTTCGCCTTGGTGGTGGAAGCTTTGGCAGAATGGGTGAGTGGCTGCTCAGGTACTGGCCTGGGCAGGAGACAGGAGCTGGGAAGACCATATATCAATATATGCGGCTGATATCCTACTATGACTAGCCAATACCGATCAGTAGCTGCCCGGGCTGCAAGATATATTCTAGATGTATGGAAGGTACTCAGGCGTTACCATTAATTGGGAGAAGTTGCTGTTACACCCAATGGAGGAATGGAAGCAGGACAGGGAACTGCCGCTTCCATGGATCTCAAGGGAGGCGAAGTCCTGTTTCAAGGCAAACCTGAAACCACTGACTGTCTCCCTGGAGAGGGATGTTAAACACTATTGCATGCTGCTGCTTTCCTTTGTTGCGTAGCCATTTTATTTATAGCTCCATGCACGTTATCTTAGCCCACTAGGCCTGCAGCTGTGCGCTTTAACCTAGATATATTTTATTCAGCTTCATTTATTATTTTAACAATAGCTACATTTGTGGTGTTGCTTTATTCCTTTCTATCTAGCTGTTCTTTGCCTAGGCCAGCAATGCGTTCTCAAACAAGACATTTCTTTCTCTCTGTGCTTTTCTCAAGGCTTCAGTAAGATAGGTTGCTGTTAAACGTGGTAATGCTTTGTCTCTGGTATTCATAGAAACATACACAACCTTACGTAGGGACATTTTCTTAGTACATCAGCTGTTTTATTATAAAAACATTTCTCTGTCCCATACACGTTAGAGAGAGATTCCAGCCAGATGACCACAACTGTATGCTGATAGCTGAATGCTTTGCTACAGCTACTTATGCAGACCTCAGGCCTCTTGCTCAGGTATGAGGGATGATGTCTTCCTAGGGGAACCTGAAGAGTAGAACTAGAGCTTAACATGCTGTGCTCTAATAGAGCCTAGGTAGGAATTATAGTAGTGACTCCAGTGACAATATGGTAGCGTTATTTTTTATGCTTCACTCTTCACAATTTTAATCCTGTCATTCTTCATTGTCCTGGTTAGTGCAGTACATGCTTTATTATCTAAGATGCAGTTGCTGCATTAAAACCTTACTTAAACATATACTGCCTCTGACTGCCCTTATATACATGAGACTAATGTAAATGAGAGAAACGGATGCAATCTGAGTGACCATGATTTCCCTGAGAAGTCAGTTGTGTCATGCGCTCGGCTGCCCAATCATCCCTGCTCTTGTATGGAGATGAGGCACTGCTAGTTAGCCGGAGCAAAACCCGGATTGGGCCAACAGGTGTCACTTGTAGTGGGTTAGACTCAGCCTCCCACACGCAGGCGATGCTGCCGCTCAAATCCAGTAGTCTCATTAGAATAATGAGAGCCTACCTGACATGGCGCTGCCAACGTTTGGTCAGGCTCTAATTTCCGGGTCCTCCTGAGTATCTCTGTCTCACTACATACAAAGACACCTCAGTACTGTATACGGAGACGTCCGTGGTATTGAGGATTTGCTCCTCAGCTAAGTAGGGAGTACCTAACTAACGCTTAGGTTGTTCAAGCTTGAACTCTAAAAGGATAATCCCCATTTAGTGTGCTTATCTCTGAACAAAATTAACCATTTATCATGGCGTATCCACAACAGGTAGCAATTGCAGTTAATATGCGACCACCCCTTACTGCACATGGCCTAACGGCCCAGAGGGGTCCAGTCACATTTGTTGTTGAGACTCACCCAGCCAACAGAACAGAATTTTTTATTCTTGGGTCACATTTCCAGCAGGTGATGAAAACACAAATACAATTCCTCACTATACACCTGCAAACGCACCTGCACAATACAGAGCATATGCATATCTAGAAATACCTCTGTCTTATCAAGAACATAATAATTGGCTTGATGGCGCCTCACCCCACACAATTTTACATGTTAGGTTAGGTCCTTTAAGTAATGATGGTCCTACCTGGCCTGTATTGGCTCTTATACACCTCACCCTGCTGTAGAAAACTTAATTACAGCTGAAGTCCGCCACTTGTACGCTGACCTGATGGCAATAGTTAGACAATTAGTACAGTTTGTAATCCAAACATTAAATACAAACTCAGTAGTGCCGCAAGGCATTAATCCTGCAACTGTAGATTTGATCATGGGTAAAGTACCCGCTAAACAAGAAGAAATTCCATTTTGGTTAGCTCAAAAAATAAACACACTGGAAGCAATATTTCCCCATACGGGACCTCAGCATAAACATAGTTAATATTCTATGTGCTTGCCATTTGGGATGGTCCCCACAATAGATAACTGCAATACATTGGGCACGGTATTTGCCATACTCTATACTACCACGCACGGTACACCGACACTTGCCAAATTACCGGAAGTGTTGCAACAAATTCAAGACGAATATGGGGCTGCCCCGGCCCTGGACTTGGGGATGCAACTAGTGGGCAACTTTGCCACAGTGTCCTCAATAATATTGAGTAACCTTAAAGGGGAAGCAGCAGCATTAGCGCTGTGCATGCGGCTCAGGTCATGTTCCTCCACAGGATCAAGAACAGGAGCTATCAAAGATTAGCGCGGAGACCTACTCTAGCATTACTCGAGATAGTCTGGGGGCCAGACCAACAAAACCACAACTTCAGGGTAAATCTAATAAAGATTCTACCAAGCAAGCTCCTGAGGGTACTAAGAAACGCTAGGATAAAAAACAAAAAACACCTAAAAAAGAAAGGGGAGAATCTGCGCATACGGAGACCCAACAAAATAGATATAATCTCAGAAATAGAGATAATATAAAAACGCCTGACAGATACCAGTATACTTATACACGCCAATCTCGTTCCTTTCAGGACTCACTGTAAAAACGCAGTGAGAGAGGTGGGCGGTCAGAGCGAAGAACCAAGTACGTGAAACAGAGACAGGAAACACAATGCTCAACAGAAGTTTCTGTTAAAAAAAGAAGAGAAACTCCCCCAACAAAAACCTCAGTTCAAAAAGAAAAAGGTGGCAGCAGTTGCAGTTCGACATGCCACTCAAGAAGAGGGCTCCATTGAAGAATAAGAAGTGTCCATTAGCGCTTTTAGACAGCGCAGCAGAGGTCACAATAGTTTGCCAGAATCTCCTAGAGCTACTGGAGGTGAAAGCAACTGATGACTTCCTACAAGTAGAGACTGCGGACATGCATGTCTCCACGCCTGATAGGGTATACAAAGTAACGTTACAGTTAGAAGGAGACATTGAGCGTACAATCGGCGCAATCTTTTGAGACCACATCCCAAACATATATGATATTCTGTTGGCCAAAAGGGATTGGCCACCTGAATTTGTCAGTACCTGCCCATATGGGGAAGATGTTATCAAACCACCTTTTTCGCACCTTGTTCCTGAGGAGCTCGCAGAATCCAACGCCATTGATTGGGCATTGGCACAGGTACCCGCGTTATATCGCAACCACATCGGGTAGGATAAAGACTCCCCTTATCATGTAATTCCTATTAAAAATCAACATCAACCACAACCCTAGTATCCAATAAAACATGATGCAAAAGCACCCGTGAGGGAAATTCTCACACGAATGGAGGGCCAGGGCGTAATCGAACCCTGTGTCTCCCCAATAAATAATCCCTTATTCCCAGTAGCTAAACTGGACCATTCGTTCAGAATAGTCTTAGACTACAGACATTTAAATAGTCAGACATGCACATACGCTATACAAAACACACATAGCACAGCACTCATGAATAACATAGTGCGTACAAAATACAAAACAACACCGGACATTTCCAATGGTTTCTTCTGTCAAAATATAGCACCTGAGAGTAGAGACGTGACAAGTTTCAGTGCAATAGGCTCCCAGAATAAATTCTGGCGTTTACCCCAGGGGTACAAGAGCAGTCCAGGGCTGTTTGCAGCTCGTGTGACTTCAATATTGCACAACATTGACCCTGAAGCATTGTCCTATGTAGATGATATTTATCTCACGGATGATGAATTGCTGCAGCATTTAAGACGGGTAGCCCGCATTTTTGTGGGATTTGCTGAGTACAGCTACAAATTCAGTTTAAAAAAAACAGAAATAGCCTTTAGCTTCCTGTTCTTGGAATATGAGCTATCAAGTAAAGGAAGGAGTTTAGCGCCACAATTCTTGGGGGAAAATGCGCACAGTTACAACCTCTAAATACAATTAAAAAGCTTTAATTCCTATTGGGTTTTCTAAATTATGGCAGAACTTACATTCCTGATTATGCATCACGCATAAAACCTTAATATGACTTAATACGTCCTGACTTTTCAAATAAATTTTGGACAGTGGAACACAGATACATTCTCAGAGCTTTGCAAACAGACATGCTTGCAGCACAACACCTACACACAAGGGACAATAAAAAACATCTGGTCATCAGAGTAATTGCTGGTACCGTTGGTTTCACCTATGTAACTTTCAATGAGGGTGAGGCAGTCCCGATTGCGTGTAAATCACATTTGTATTCAGCAGCAGAACAACGCCTTGTGCCCACTGAGGAAATTCTCACTGCTGTTCAGATGGCCGTCGTTAAAGAAAGACCACTAGCTCAAGGCAAACGCATTATTGTCGTCTCTCTAATCCAAACCCTTGAGGCTGTTACCAAAGCAAGCGTCCCAAACGCTAAAGCATTACATCCACGTTGGATTCAATGTTCACTGTCTTTGACAGCCACTGATGTTGACTACATTTTTTACCCAAAGTTACAAACTCAAGAATTTCTGCAATATGAACTAGAAAACCCAGTTTCAGCAAATACAATGCCTATTGATCAATATCAAAGAGTCATGTGCACTGATGGCTCAGCACAACCTGCAATTGGCACAAAACATCAATACTCGCAAACCCTAGGGGACTGCGCAGGACAACTAGCAGAGCTAAAGGCTTTGGTGATGGCACTGTAACGTACGCATCCTGCACAGCGAGCACACATTGTCTGCGATTCATACTATTGTATCCAGTCCTTCAATGAATACCTGCATTACTGGTACCAGAATGGGTTCAGAGATTCTAAAGGCAACTCCATCAAACACAGACTTCTGTGGGGGAAAGTAGCGGATCTGAAGGAAACGCTACCAAATGTCCATGTTGTACATACACTTGGACACCAGTGCGTTGGAATACACTGGCTGATGAAGCAGCCAAATCAGCAGTAGCTACGGCCTCTGTTGCTGCAGTAACCCATTCTAAAACAAAACAGGGCGATGACATATGGGCTGCCGTGAAAGCCACGGCTGAATGCACGCCCTATCCAAAAGCATTTCCTGCTAAATATTCCTACTGAATGGGTGGCTGCCTAGACGCTGAAGTAAAATACCAGGCGTGGGGGTTCAAGTAATTCCCAACAAAGGCATAAGTGCAGAGTTGATTAAAGCAGCCCATGAGTGGGTAGAATCTGCCCATGCTGGTGTGGTGGCTACAATATTATTATGAGAGCCTACGCAACACCATACTGGGAGGAGCAGCAAAGTTTAAAATGATTGCTCTTCCCAAGTTACTCTATCTTGGAAAACAGCATTCTTTGCCTAGATAGATGTGCTATTGAGGACACTCTTGTGAGGGAAGGTGTCCTCTGCATATAGCTTTAACAGTGATGTAGCACTCAGTACGGCAGCTGCATAGCAGTCCCAAATTTTAGGAAATATTATGTGGCTTCCCAGGTCAGTGTGGTTAGTGACTTGGCTTATGTAGAGTAGAATGCCCAAGCCTTCCACATGGACAGACTGGGCATGGGCAAGAGCAGTTATCTGCGCACCTCCTGTGGGGAGACTGGGTCCCAAGGCAGACTGGCGAAGTCAATGGTAGTCCATGTGTGGAGATAACTGAACAGGGAAATGAAATGGGATAAAAGGCTGACCATGAAGACACCATTATGGGAAGAAACCATAGTCGAGCTTCTGGGCACACTACAAGGATTCCAAATATGGGATGATAGTGGGATCTCTAGAATTGCCGAGGTGTGGAATGCGAATGGTGCAGTAGTCTTCGAACACCTGCAAAGGGAATACCAGATGTCCATGATGCAATGGCTCAAATATAAGCAGTTGAGACATGTGCTGCAGGGACATATATCCATGGAGGAAGAGACACAGGAGGAATCACCATGGGAAATGAGATTGTTGGATAGTTGTGTCCGCACAAAGGCTATCTTGTTGACATATGGCACACTCATGAGAAACATGCAGGGGATGCTAGGGAAACTGCGGGAACGCTGGGAGCAGGACCTGGGCGAAACTGGATGAGTGTGATTGGGTTACAGTGTTGGGCTTCCCCTCAGAGGTCGCAATAAAGGCATCGTACAAGCTGGTTCAGTTGAAAGTTCTACACAGAACTTACTATACAGAAACTCTGCATGATACTGCTGGAATAACCAGAATAAAGTACTCAAAATGTAGCACAGCACTGTGTAGCCAGCCTCCTGATTCGCTTGATATTTCAAGTAGTTTCTAAGGTGACAGTGGAGGTCAAATCAAGGAGGATAGGATTATCATTATTAGGCAAAGAGAAAAAGCTTTACAGAAATTAGCTTGTGTACATGTCTTCTAGTGATGACACTCACTCATAAGTAATGGATGGGACGTGGAAGGCAGAGGTGATGATAACGATAGCTGGGACTCCTTATATGTTCTACGACCTGACTGTGAATACTTGTCCATACAGCCAGCATCTTTGTAGAGTGTTTACAGTCCATCCCCTCGGTTCAAGCATGTTATTCCTCTATAGTAAACCAGGAGGGCAGTAAAGAGAAGATGAGTAAGAAGTTAAGAGGCACGGCAAAGGAGGGGATATCTTAGGGGCACAGGGGTTAGAGGAGGGGACAGACTGGATAGCCAGGGGGTGCAGGTTATAGAAGTAACGATAGAGGAAGATCTCTCCCGTCACTAAAGGTCTGGGCAGTTAGTACAAAAGCATCGTCTTTGATTCGCTGTCTGTTCACAGCTTGTACAGTTCTTAATTTACAAGGTAACTAAACATTACTTTGCTTACTCTTGTAATTAGTCATGTGTCAGTGATCAAGGATGCATATTGTACATTGGAAGAAATAACAGATCTTCGGGGATGGGCCAGTTCCCTGATAGAAAGTTTAGTTGACATAACGATCAGAACAGATTTATTTGTTGAAGGTATAAAGAGGAGAGGCTAGTTCTTGTTTCATAAGATTGTGTCCTGGTCTTATGTAGAAAGGATTAGGAATTAAAGCATGTGTAGCCCTGTTCTGATGCTAATCGATGAGGTAAGAGTGCTGGTTGTGATCTGTAGTACCCCGAAGGATCTGAAGACTGTTAAAGCAATTCCTCCAAATACAGATATTCCAGCCCATCCGGAAATGTTGATTGTGGCTATAACAGTAACAAAGCATGTGAGCATCTTGTGCTGGCTGCAACTAAAAGAGTCTCAACAACAAATAGGGGGACTGGGAGAATTAAAGGTCCAGTGTATAATCTCCCAAAGTAACTGTAAACAAAATAAATACACTGTTCCTGGAGAGGGGAGGGAAACCCTAAGGTTTAGGAGCAAGAGCCCTCACACATCCAATTTGGATGTCATGCTTCATCATTGGGGTGCTCCTCGTCAGACCGGCGCTGCAGTGTCTGACAGGCTCCCCGTGAGGGGGCTCTTTGCCGGAGATCTTTTTTAGGTACCTTCCGTGATGACAAAGGCAGGTCGTGTTTCAAAAGCAGGAGAGAGTTTAAAATTAGTTCTATACCCCAAAGGAAAAGTTCATATTTAATGGGTAGTGAGGGGATAAGACCAAGGTTAAAAACACAATGAAAGTGGTAAATTGAGGTAATGCTCAAACACTTTCCAGAAAAAATAGGGGCAAGAAATTATCTCAAACCACCTGTATACAGGTCTACATGTTTCGCGTCTCTCGGTCTAAAAGATCCACTGACGCTTCTTCAGGACCATACATCATATATATACCCCAGCGTCCCAGCGTGTCCTCCTGGATCTGTCAGATCCAGGAAGACACGCTGGGGTAGGTGTGGAAGACGGCATTGTCCCAGGACTCTTAGGGACAACCTTATGCATGTGCCTCCTATGGAGCCCTTCCTACAACAGGGTATGGGCGACCTTATTGTGTTTATTTGACTGGACGGACAGTACGCTTTATTGTAAGTGACTGCGACGTTTGGCTTGGTTTATTAGATTTTGGATAAACTACTCTATAATGTTTTGATTTTTGTGATACAGGAGAAGTATCCATATATGATGTATGGTCCTGAAGAAGCGTCAGTGGATCTTTTAGACCAAGAGACGCGAAACATGTAGACCTATATACAGTTGGTTTGAGATAATTTCTTGCCCCTATTTTTTCTAGAAAGTGTTCGAGCATTACCTCAATTTACCACTTTCATTGCGTTTTTAACCTTGGTCTTATCCCCTCACTACCCATTAAATGTGAACTTTTCCTTTTGGGTACAGAACCAATTTTAAACTCTCCTGCTTTTGAAACACGACCTGCCTGTAGTTCATCAAAGCAGTTACCTAAAAAAGATCTCTGGCAAAGAGCCCCCTCATGGGGAGCCCGTCAGACATTGCAGCGCCGGTCTGACGAGGAGCTCCCCAATGATGAAGCATGACATCCAATTGGATGTGTGAGGGTATTGCTCCTAAACCTTAGGGTTTCCCTCCCCCCTCCAGGAACAATGTATTTATTTTGTTTACTGCAACTAAAAGAGAACAGTTCTGTATTCATGCAGCTGTGCCAGCTGGAAGCTAGTCTAAGTTCTTATTCAAGGACTTAAACCATGTTTTCTTCAACATGTAACTAGGATGAATGCCAATCCAGGCCTCGGACAATCTTTAAAATATTACTAGACCTGCAGGTCTAGTGACTAGAATTATCTACTCGACCTAACATCAATTCACTCGACCCACAAACCAGTCTTATACAAATTTTATTCAAAACCTTCTCAGCACCGACAACCCATGAAAGCTTTGGCCAATCAAATTGCTAGCAAACAGCAAGTTTTAATTTGTCACCCAAGTACATCCCTGGGATGTGTGTATCGAGGAGGTAGAAGTTTGCGAAGATACCAACATAATAAATATGGCAAAAAAAAACATAAACTTTAAACTGTCACTGAAATAACATCTGTGAACAACATATCAGGTGCTTGTTAGTGAAGATGCTGATGTTCTGACTTAAACGTAGAATGAAATAGGGGTTGTGTTCTTCAGATGCATTGCTTCAACTCTTAGGAATGCTTTCTGTCTTGGAATACTTTGTCAAAGTCATTGAACTAGGTTAGCCGAAGCCAACACAGGAGTCTGGTGTGAATTAGAAATGTCAACCTTAGCCCATCCAATTTATTTCCATTAGCATGGACAACAATGTCAGACTTTGAGGCAAGTACACAAAGTTTTTTTTTTTTTAAACCAATGCATACTGGTAAATCCATTTTTGCTTATAATGTTGCTGTGCTGAATGATTCTGGCAATCTGTAGGTAGCATCTGAGTAAAGAGAGGTACACCACCTTGTATCAGCTAGTAGGTTGTTAAATAACTGTGCAGCAGGACCATACTTGTATCAATGAGAATAGCCAGAACAAGTCCCTGATCTTTCAGAGAAGGGCAGTTTTGCCTATCGGACCTGGATAAGGTTGTGTCCAGTAATGTGTCTTTGTCCTGGGTTTGCTCTCAGCGAAAGCAAAACTGCTGGGGTTGGATGAAAGTGCCAACTTTCGAGTTATCCACTTGTATTTGCATAAACTCTGACATGTCCGCTATGAGGCAGGATTTAATCAGTTTGTGCTGCCAAATCCATGTTTTCATATATATTGTTGTAGTTGTGGTAAAAAATTGGCAGCATGTGCTTTGACATCTTCTTTTCAGTCTCATGTTTCTGCTGAGAGTGAAGAGAAATTATTCAATGCCTTTTATCAAGAAATCACATACCAAATAGTGGATGGTAAAATAAACAGCTCAACAGGCATTTACTTGTTAAGGAAAATGGTGCTGATAGAGAGAAAGGCAATAAACAAGTCACTATCTTCTGACTCAATAACAACAGTCTTGTTTCTTGAACAATGAGGCTTGTGGCCCATAATGGGTCTCTTTCCTGGGTTTTCTGACAGCCAATGCAAAACTGCTGGGGTTGGATCAAAAGTGTCTACGTTCGGCCCATCTACCTGGATTTGCATTAAAGCATACAGTGTGTCACTTTTGAGGCAGGTACATTGCTCATTTTTTAATCGGTTCATGCTGCTAAACCCATGTTCACATATTGCTGTTGTTGGACTGATGGAAAGCATGATTTCTAAAATCGGAAGAACATGTTTAACTTCTTCTGGGCGTTTTTTGATAGCTGAGTGAAGAGGGATACTGGCTTATGCGTCATCCGATGGAAGATGTACAGTTTGAAATCTAGCCGCTCTCCAGGGGCAGACCGAATTTCACCATCAGTAAGAGCCTTTTTGTAGTACGTAACAAGCTCCTCAAATTCTTGATCCCCAAAACCTCTAATCTTTTCAACAGAGTCTGGCCACAAAGTGAAATCAAAAATGCTAAACAAAGAGTGCAGCTTGCTGAAGATGTGCTTCAGAAACCGGTCATATATAAAAGAAGTAGCACACTCCTAACTCAGCAGTGTCCTCCTTAACACTGCCTTTTCTAGCCTTTTCTAGCATGCTTAGCCAGTGTTAGTGGGACCCCTGCAAAATTATTATCTTTAAAAATCAAGTGAAATTGTGTTAGTGCTTTTCCTGGCTTTGATTTCAGATGTATTAGCTTCTGTTGAAGCACCTCAATCCTTCTTGCAACTTCAAAAATAAGACTGTCTTCTTGTTGAAATGCCTTGGACACTTGCTGAAGTAGCTCTGGGAAGTCTATCATGAAGTGCACGAAATAAAGAGACTTCTCTGACTTCATGTCATGAAGCAATCCTTTGGCTTTATGTGAATATTCAGCACTACCAGTAGCAAAGTGCTCAAGATGATGTACTGTAGACTCCCAGTTTGTCTTTAGCGCTGTTACTGCCCTGTGCTGACTCGCTTCCCATCTGATTTGCTGCAATCCACCAAAATGTTTTAACTGCTCTTCCAGATTTTCAGCTATCGCTTTAACTTCCCTTCTCCGCCTGGGTGAATAATAATCTAGTTTGAAACATCCTTTGAGCACCTCTTCAAATCTGGATAAGTATGAACTTTTTTTTAACATCACACCTAGATAGTTCTAGATTGTGAGCTACTCACTGCACAACTGCAATGTGGTCGCAGTTGTCCCAACCGTGATGTGTGGAGAGTTCGTCCAGTAGCTGCTTCACTGCACCAGATTTACTGCTGAGGTTCATAGCAGCAGCGTCTGTACAGTATTCAGACCAATGCATTTCTGGCTAAGAATATGCAGAGATCTGCCGATGAGAATATTGCGTTTTTCACTCTGGATGTGATGGAGCTCTTCATGCTGACAATGTCACACAGATGGGTAACGAGAGTGCCTTCACAAACGAATCGTACATAAATCGGTTCCTGTTCCACTATTCCTTTGTTAGTTGGACCAACTGACAGAACACTAAGGAACCTAGCATTTTCTATCTATGATTGGATTGTCATTTTAAGGTCTCTTGAAATTGCCACTACAAAGTTATGGCATCCATGATCATTGGTATAATGTTCCAAATTCCAGGCAGGATTGTTCTTTCTCTGCAGTGTGCAGAGTTTTGGAAACTTAATAAAAGCCTCACCTTCTTTTGCAGGGTAATAGGCTGTATTAAATAGAATGTTGACGTGCCCGATATTTTCTTTGTGCATTTTGGTGATCGGTTTGACTATGCCGGTCTCTTGGAGTTTTTGAATTGCAGCTTCATGGAATATGCATTTTTCATGTGATTTGCTCTTGTGCCATTCCAAGGTCTCCCTTTTGAAAATTTCTGTTACACCAACATATAGGGAAGACTTAGTATCTGCAAGGTTAGGAAACTTTCTGCAGACTGCACAATACAAAACTTGAGAATTTTTTTAACCAGACTCTTCTAGGCCAGCTCCTTTCGTTTCCTTTTCTTCAGTCACTGCCCACTTAAAATCTCGAAACCATTTCTGTTGTACAGCGCTCTGTTTTTTTGTTTGATCATACTTCCTTTGCTTTTGGTGGATTTCTTCTAATGACTTCCCTTTTCCAACAGCTAAACTCTCTCCTGCATTATTCAGTAGAGTTTTAGCTCCAGTGGTTCTTCCCAACCACAACCTGATGTCTGTCGTTGCTGCCTCTCTCTACCTGTTGTCTGCCTTCTCCTCCCTAGCTTCCGAATCTTGCAAAAGAAAAACAGTAACTGTAACTAATTTAGTATAACGTGACATGTTTACAAACTGCTAACTTTAAAGACTTAACAATTTTGCTTTCCATAACTAGAGTAAGATGGCTCCAATTACATGCTGTGTGACGTGTATGTCTGTCATAGACCATGAAACCTCGAAACTGGCAGCTGCCTGTTAGTGGCATGAGGGTGACGTTCGAGGTGATTCTTGCACACAATTAATGCAGAAATAAACAGAACAGAGCCTGCCCGCTCCCTGCATTCTACAGTATACCTATTCCTGGCATGCAGGTCCTGCATGGTCTAAATGCTTTATCTGGCCTGATGCTGCTGTCTGTACTGCGTGGCCGTCAGTGGACTTGCCTGTGGTGCCTCTTTCTCCCATCCATTGGTGGACCCCTTGAGTGGATACACAGGTCAGTCCTCCGAGGCAGGCGAGGTTAGAGACGCCCTGTCCTGGGAGTCTGTCATTCCCATGACTATCTCTGGGTGGGTTAGGACTCCAGCCTGACATGATAATGCAGCCCCCTGCACCTCACGCTGCTCAGGCAGGCACAGTGCACCGGTGCATTGTAGTATTTCCATGTCAGAAACCGAGGAACTGCACAGGCAACCAGATATTTCATTCTAGTTCCCTACCCGGGAACTAACTGGCGTGCATCTTCTTTTCGCCTACTCTGAAAGGACTAAAACAAAAACACAACACTAACATCAGCCCTTGGGTGGTTTCATGTTCCACTGTAAATCAGTGCAGTGAAGAAGCTGAGCTTCCCCGGGTGTGACAAGGACTACCAGAGAATGCCATGCATCAAATATACTCTTAATGATGGCATGCAGGGTACCTTTCTGGTGTTCTTTTGTGTTTGTTCCGTGCATGTGTGTTTTTGCATGTATAACTGTATAAACTGCAAGTGCAGGCTAGTGTTTGTGTGCGTATTCCCACTTATGCGATGACATTAGATATGTGTCTGTGTGTGTGTGTGTGTGTGTGTCACTGCCTGTGTGTTTTTTTGTAAATTTGTGAGTCTGTGCTTGTGTGTGCACCTGTGTTTTGTGTGAGCCCTTGTGTTGAAATGACAGTATAACTGCATATGCATATATATATATATATTTTGTGTACGCTCATCTATGTGGCCTTGGATGTTAGAGTGAAGGAATAATTGCATGTACCTGTGTATGTGTTTGTATGTGCATGCCTATTTTTTTATATAATTGCCTGATGTGTGTGTATACTATGCTTCGGTCATTGTTAGGGTGTGCACATTCCTGTGCTGTTTATGTGTGCAAGTATATGTGCTTTTGTCTTCTATAAGCTTGTGTGTAAGTCTGTGTGTTTGTGTTGCATGTTTATGTGCTGTTGTACTATGGTTGTGCGAGTATGCATACTTCTGTCTAGAACTATCGTCATCACAAGCCGTGCTTAATTTTTAAATAAAAAAGTGCCATGTCCAAAGCTCTCCTCTTAAACACGCGGCTGTTGCATTTAAATATGCGAGCACGGAATACTGAGGCAGCGTAATCCTAAAGCCATCTCAGGCCTCTTTAATCCATTGACAGCCACTTCCAGCCCCCTTAGCTCACTCTAGTAGCGTTCTGCTTTCTTCCTTTGAGATGCTTTTTCGTTTTTCTCCTCCTCCATCTTTCCCATATGTGCCTTTTGCTCAAAGTAAATGCTTGAGGCAGTAAAATAAATGCCAGCCCTCAAAAATAGGTGCTGGTGCCCAGTGCTGGAAACAACAGGCACAAATTAAGCACCAAGTGACTTCTTTAAAAATTTCAGAGAGGAGGATTGCAGGGATTCATGATAAGCTAATGAGTCTTTCTTATACTCACCTGCCCACGCTGCATTCCTTCCCTCACCCCACCCACTTTTCTCCCAGCTTTTCAATTAACCAGTGCACTTCCTGTTGCTATAAAACAGCCACAAAGAATACCTTCATTGCTTTGGCCTTCCACTGCCTTTAACATCAGTAAGTGGATGGTCAGCGCAATAAAGGAAACACAGCTGATCCTAAAACCCTGCACTCAGAAATCTTCTGCTTTAAACATGGCATGCACGACAGAGAAGGGCTCTGTATCTGCTGACCCCTGAAAAACCACCTCAGTCTCCAATTGCAGTTAGATAAAATTCACACAGGCGAGAGGACAAACACACATTCATTACTGCTCTCCCAACCTACCCTTCCCCAGGTCCCACAGCTGACCGCCGTACATTTTACACATATTGGCGTCTTTGATGTGTGGAGTGGATGTGGTGCAAGCTGCGTTCATAAAATTTGAAACAACCTTTCCTGCAGCTCTTCCCACTGAGGTCAGCACCCCCACATCCAGGTCAACACCCGTTGCGGCCGCACTGCCCTAAAGCAGGCCCTGGCTGGTGTCAAGTGCACTGTAACGCGACACGTACAAACACATGTCTGTGTCCTAGTTACATCGGCTGCATAAATATGCGACATAATGCGATCAGAAAGTCGATGGAAAACAGAGGTATTATTGAGGAGGGGAGCGAGCGGTACCAGCTTACCTGCTACTGTCGCTGGCCTGCTGCTGGTGGAAGGGCCACTTATTTAGTAGGGCACTACTGGAATATGGCAGTGTACCCAGCCAGTTCGCTGCCGCCACAAATCTATACACTGATTTGGAAACACCCAAGCAGGGGCTAGCAAACGCAGTTTACATGCTGTATATCCCGCCCTCATTGTAATCACCAATGAGTAGCGTGTAAACATGCCCATACACTATATCCGTGAAGGAGAGCACAATTTAGGTACCATCTGATTGGTTGGTTGCAACAAAGCCTCAGCAGTCGGAGCCTGTGCTGCATTCAGCCAATCAACACCTCTGCTTTCCCCCTCTAGAGCCTCGTAACTGGCACCGTAAATTAGCACAGCAGCACAGCTCACCCGCCAAGCCGGTCAAGTAGACCTGAAAACCGACTCATCCTGAAAGAAATTGACTCACCATAGCAAGTGGGCGAGTACGTTTTTCGAGCCCTGCAACTGCTCCCAGGACCTCTGTGGGGGTAAATATGTCTTTCCATAATCAGAAAAGGTGCTGAGTGTAATGATCACAGTGCATTGCAACAGGGACCCAACTAAAATGGGGTTCATCCGCTCCTGGATCTCTGTGGGAGATATATGGTTAACTATGATCAGTGGTGGCACTGAGAGCAATGGTGCCTGTACATTACAACATGTACCTAACTAAGATAGATGTCCTCCTCCTCCTCTCAGGTCATCTGCTGGGGATATATTCTAGGCTTGGAATGAGAGTTAGTGAGACAGTGATTACAATGCATTACATCATGTATGTAACTAAGATTAATGTCTCTCTGAGGCCCTCTGTGGGGGATATATGGCTTGCCATGGTAGGTGGAGGTGCTGAGAGCAATGGTGACAATACATTACAACATGTACCTAACAAAGGCCTGATTTAGAGTTTAGTGGACAGATATTGCATCCACCTTATAAGTGTATTAGGATATAATGCACTTGTAGTGAGCATGAAGTACCCATCTGCCAAATGCTAAATCGGGCCCATGGGGAACAGGGTCAAGACTGATTTGAATATGGCTAGGTCCAAACTAGAATGGCACAGCAAGCAAAAATCCTACTGGATTAAACCCAGATCGGTGACTGGCGGAGAATGTTTGATTTGTTCGCCCCAAGTGGAAAGGGTATGCCCAGACGTGGGTCCAGTGCTTGCTATGTCACTAGATATAAGCTAGCCTGGCTGATGAAGGGTGATACCCTGAAACTGGCACCAGGGTGCTTGTTTCTGGTTCTGGGAGGACCTGGCCTGGCAGTTTGGGCTGGACTGTTGTGGAGAACAGGGTGAAGACTGATTTCATTTTGGCTGCGTCCAAACTGGAATGGCATGGCAAGCAAAAAGAAACTGATGGATTAAACCCAAATCTGTTACGGGGGTGAATGTTTGATTTGTTATGCATTCCGTCTACCTGTTGTTTTTGCACTTTTAGAAAGGGAGCATTTTTCTGCACTTAAAACCATCTGTACCTTACAGCTTGCCTCCCATCAACGTCTGGTCTGTGCTGGTTGACAGCTCCCTTGTGCATTTCACCCACACAACCAAAAAACACAGGACACTCAATTACACCTGCATTCATCTGCATATCGAATGGGTCTTCCTGGGCTGGAGGGTGGGGGGGCCTGACACTTATGTTTCAAATGCCAGTGGCCTCCCCTCACAGAATGGACTGCCAAACCCCCTACTAGGACCCTGGCAGATAGGACTGAACTGAAAGGGGAACTTGTGCACTTCAAAACTACTCTTTGAAGTCTCCCCCACTTCAAAGGCATTTGTGGGTATAAAAAACGGATGTCTGACCTCACCAAACCAGAGACTTCTGGACCTACACCGGCACCCTGTCAGAGCAGCTGTCTTGCTGCCCAAAGGACTCATCTGGACTGCTTTGCTGAGAAGGACTGCCACCCTGCTGGCCTCTGGCTTTGCTCAGAAGGACTCTGCTTTCCCAAAAAGTGCTCTCCAAGGGCTTGGATTGAGCTTGCATCCTGTGTTCTGAAGTATGAAGGGCCAAAAAGACTACATCTCTTCAGGAAAGTCCTTGTAAGTTGAAAATTGACACCGCCTGCCTAAATCGACGCAAAGCCTCCTTTGCGACTGAGAAATCGCCACACAGCTGACTGGATCGACGCAGCCCTGACTTCCCGACTGGAAATTCAATGCTGCACCTGTCTTGTGATTGAAAATTTGACGAATCACCTACTGGACTGACGCAGTGCCTGTGCCTTATTCCAGCTCATCAAGGATTTTCCCCACATTGTCACCGAGTGTGAAAATATTCCCACACCGCAATGAGGAACCATGACTGCATGCCGAAAAACACTGCAAACTCCTTGCAGTGTAGAAAGAAATGACGCATCGTCTGTGTCGTGTTATAAAATTTGATGCAGCACCCTATTTCCACGCATCTCCTCCTTTGCAGTCTCCGTGCGACATTATTTTTGACGCATACCAGATACTGTGTGTAACTAGGAGTCAACTGTTTATTTCTAACTATATTAAGACTCTTAAACCTTTTGAAAGCAATATTTCAACTTGTGCTTATTGGATCTTTGTCATTTTGACCTTATTTTATTCAGATAAAAGTTACCTATTTTTCTAAACCTGTGTGGTGTATTTTTGTGGTGTTTTCACTGAGTTACTGTATAATTTATTGCACAAATACTTTACATATTACCTTCTAAGTTAAGCCTGACTGCTCAGTGCCACTCTGCTATAGAGAGGACATGGGATAGTTTGGATTGTGTGTGACTTACCCTGACTAGGTTTATGGTCCCTACCTGGACAAGTGTGTATAGCTCTGCCAACTAGAGACCCCATTTCTAACAATGTTTAAGGATTGAGACTCTTTTAAACCTTTTAAAAGTGATATTTCAACTTGTGCTTGTTGGATTTTTGTCATTTGTGCCTTATTTTATTCAAATAAATATCTATTTTTTTAAACCTGTGTGATTTATTTTTATGGTGTTTTGACTGTGTTACTCTATGATTTATTGCACAAGTGCTTTACACATTGCCTTCTAAGTTAAGCCTGACTGCTCAATGCCAAGCTACCAGAGAGTGGACTCAAGATAATTTGGATTGTGCTGTGACTTACCCTGACTTGGATCGTGGTCCCTACTTGGACAAGGGTGTAAACCACAGCCAACGAGAGACCCAGTTTCTAACATGGGCCCAATTCCTTCCTCACAGTGTTTTTTTCACCAACCAGATCCCCACCTTTAGGAATCCAGCCTGTAGATGTTGTTGGTAAATCCCTTATTCCTATAGTGGCGGCACTGGCGGATGAATTGTCATCACAAAATTGTTCACTCTCCTATAAGACAGTGTAAGACAGTGAGACCTTCATTTTTGTCAAACGATGTGTTTGCCGCCACCAAACGAGGGCCATTCTAGATCTCTGACATACATTGGTATCCCAAAGAGGATTGCGTAAGGAGAGCTTCTGGATGATATGGGGAAGACTAATAGAATTCAACACCCATCTTCCTCATGGTGTCCCTGAATACCCTAGAGGCAAATGTAGGGCCCTGGTCCGAGTGGAGTGCTGTAACCGCATATCCACCGATAAAGGCTAGCAAGTCTTTTATAACAGTACGAGCGTCAGATGACTGCTGTGGCCATACCCACATTACTGTAGAGCAAGAATCAACAGCGACTAAGATGTCTTTGTATGCACGATCAGGTTGTAAGGGACCACAGTGGTCCAGGTACACACATTGTAGTGGCGTATTGGACACTAAGAGGGATGTCTGTGGTGGGTGTTTGATGTTGGAGCCCTTTATTTTCTGGCAAATGTCACAGCAAAGGACATATTGTTTGATGTGTTTATAGAGCTCTGGCCACCAAACATGTTTCTGTGAAAGTGATATTGTGGTTGGCACACCAGCATGAGCAGATGCCACACCCTCATGCTCTGCTTTGATGTGATCTAATCTCTGGTCTTGGTTGGAGATCACTCGATCTCCCACCCCAGTAATTGTCACAAAGGCAATATTCTGTGCACATAAAATATAGGAATATTTTGCAGGGTATACTTTTGGAAGAGGCTTGCCGTCAGCCGAAGCATTCACAGAAGGCGGAGTCTCATTATCTAATCTCGTATGAGTACAAGACACTGCGAACAGAAGCCATAGCTACTGCGGATTTGTTAGCTTCATCCGCCAAACTACTTCCTACCATGTGTTCTCCTGCGTGTTGATGGCCCAGTGTATGTACTATATGAGCATCTGGTAGTTTATCCTTTAGAGTAGCTACCCTGTTTTATGGTGTTCCCCTTTGAATCTCAGAGCCCGTTTCACCTCCAGTGATTAAGATAATCATTGTAGGACTGAACACAGTAATACAAATCATACACAATCAATATGAGCTGTTCTGGATCCATATATGCCAGTGGCAAGATAAGAGCTTTAAGCTCAGCCGACGGTTCTGTGTAGTCCCCCAGGGTCTGCATATAGGTATTTTGAGGGTGGAATACACCTTCCCTCATCACTCTGCTCAGAGCTGCCCCAGCGGCTGAGTGTTGATGTTTTGTGCCTATGGCTGGTTGTGCTGAACCATCAATGCAAATGACAGTTTGGTATCTGTCAACTGGCAAGATGTTAGTATGTGTGGGGTACTCCTGTTCATATTGGAGAAATTCTTGTGTTTGAAGTTTCTGGTCAAAATTGTAGTCCATATCAGTGGCAGTCACAGAGGTTGCCGATTGAATCCAACGTGGATGTAATGCTCTAGCGCTAGGAACGCTTGCTTTACTGACAGCCTCTAAAGCCGGCACCAAAGTAAAGACAATAATGCGTCTCCCTTGGGCAGGTGACCTCTCCTTGATGGCGGTCATCTGCATGGCAGTCTGAATCTTTTCTGTGGGTGCAAAACATTGTTCTGCATTTGAGTACAAATATGATTTGTATGCTATTGGCACTGTGTCGCCCTCATTAAAGGTGACATAGGTGAATCCGATGGCACCAGCAATTTTTCTGAGTAACAAATTAATTTTGTTGTCACGTGTGTGTTTTGCTTTTACGTCATGCTGCATTTCTCTAATAATATATATGTTTTTTGCTGTCCAGTGTTTGCTTGAAAACTCTTGGCAAATTAAATCATAGAGTGGTTTTATGCGTTGTGCATAATCTTCTGCCAAAGTTAAAGAAACCAAGTAATGACTGCTGTTTCTTGATTGTGCTTGGTGTTTGAAGCTGAGCGCATTTCTCTAGAAAGTGCGGGCCTGGCTCTTGCCTTCATGTGATAGCTCGTATCCAAGGAACAATACACTATGAAAGGCTATTGTACTTTTCTTAAAATGGAATTTGTAGCCTAAGGTGGCGAATCCCAAGATGATCTGATTGACCCTGAAAGATGAATGTTAAGGTCATCTTCTGTGAGATAGATATCATCCACATATGACAATGCCTCATGTCAATGTCATGCACGTTTGATGTTACACAAGCAGAAAACAACCCTGGGCTGTACTTATAGCCCTGTGGTAAACGGCAAAAATGTTTTTGTGAGCCAAATAAGAGTGCACTCGGGTCCCAACTTTCATGTACTACGTTTTGGTAGAAAAAGACTTTGAAAATATTGAAGGCTGTTTTGTATTTCTCACGCACTATGTTGTTAATTAGTGCAGTCCTGTGTGCATTTTGTATCTTGTATATGCTTGTGCAGATGTTTAAATGTCTATAATCTAAGACTATTATACATGAATGGTCTGGTTTTCCAACTGGGAATAATGCTTATTCATTGCAGAGACAAAAGGTTCTAGTACTCCTTGGTACTTGGTTTGAGTGAGGATCTTCCTTACTGGGGCTTTGCCTCATGTTTGACAGGGTAATGAGGTTGAGACTGGGTTGTAGACGTAATAGGAATTCCATGGTAGGGAGAATCCTTACCCCATCCTACGTGTTTGTAGTACAGCACGGGTGCCTGTGCTAAAGCCCACTCAACAGCATAGATTTCCTTTACCGCATCTGCTACAAAATCTAAGAAAGAAGGCAAAATGACATCTTCCCCATGTGGAAGCTTGCGGACGTATTTTGACCAGTCTTTTTCTACCAATAGGATATCGCAATTGTTCTTCCCAAAAAATTCTCAATTTGGATATTTAAATCATTAACCCTGTTGGGTAGGAGGATGAGCCCGTCTGCAGTTTCGACTACAAGAACACCGTTAGTGGCTGTCACAGCCAGATGATCTTTCAGACACTGGCGACAAGTTGTGACCTCTGCTGCACTGTCTAGCAGAGTCTCTGCCCATGTCTTGTTCCTCAACAACGTCCTCAACGTTGCCAGCATGTTTAACTGTTAATGCATCCACCTTTTTCTTTTTACATTGGGGCTTCTGTTGAGGAGATTTGAACTCTTTTTTTGTCTGAGGAATGCTGTGAGTCTTCTCTGATTCACATAGTCCTTGCGTTGCTCTGACTGGCCCGCTCTCTCACTCAGTTTATCCGGCATGCCTTGGAAGGAACGAGATGGATGTGTGTCAGTATATCTGTAAGGAGTCTTTAAAGTTTCTCTATTTCTGAGATGATATCACCTTACGGAGCCCTCCAAATGTGGAGAGTCTGCTCTCTGACTTCTTCTGTCTTTATTTTGTTTTTGTTTATCCCAGCATTTTTTAAAACTCTCTTGATCTTGTTTAGTACAGTCCTTAGGGGTCGTACTCTGAATTTCCAATTTTTTCAGCCTGACTCCCAAATTATCCTGTCTTGTACTAGTATAGGTTTCAGAAATAATTTTCAGAGTTGACGTTCCTGTTGCAACTGTGGAATCTCCTGGAGCCGCTGGCTTATATAGCCAATGCTTGTGCTTCTCTTTAATGTTACAGAGTATTATTGAGTAGACTGTGTCT
The DNA here is from genome assembly GCF_031143425.1 of Pleurodeles waltl. Classification (NCBI taxonomy): domain Eukaryota; kingdom Metazoa; phylum Chordata; class Amphibia; order Caudata; family Salamandridae; genus Pleurodeles; species Pleurodeles waltl. The sequence goes on along the minus strand of NC_090444.1, from coordinate 14,192,446 downwards.
AAGTTGCACATCAGTTTCATCCCAAATTCCAGGGCTCGAGCAGCCCCGTGTACATTTTGAATTTGTTTTAACACATTCGGTAAGTTGGCAAGTGTCGGGGTACCATGCGTGGTGGGGTAAATTGCCTCAAATCTGTACCCCATGTGGTGCAGTCATCCACTGAGGGAACCATTCGGAATGACAAGCACGTTGTAAGAATTCTATGTTCATCTTGTGGTCCCGTATGGGGAACGCTGCTCCCAGCTTGTTAATTTTTTTTGCTAACCAGAACAAGTTTTCTCACTTTCCTAGGGCGCTTTGCCCAGGATAGAATGTACTGTGTGTGGGTTTATCACAGGAACGGTCAGTTGGTGTCCAGCTGCTGCTGCCAGTGCTGGGGTAGTTTTCAGAGTTTGCATTACAAAATGAATTAATCATCTGTAAAGTGCTACTAGCTCATTGTAAAGGGTGCGTATATCAGATACATGCGTAGCCTGTACGCCAGGATATGGTGTGTATGCGGCTAACATGGGCCACATTGGTCTGTTATTACTTAAGGGACCTAATCTCACGTGTTGTATTATGTAGTAGGGTGGCATTGAACCAGTTTTGATGTTCTTGATAAGAAAGCAGTATCTCTAGATACTGATAAGATTGGTACCGTTGTGGTGTGTTTGCAATTTCATATGTGTGAAATGTATATGTTGTAGTGTCTTCTTCAAGAAAGGTGACCCAGGAATAAAATGTTTCTGTTTGGTAAGCTTCATGAGATTCCACGATCAACGTGACATCCCTGCCCTCATCTGTTAAGCCATGGACTACTAAATGTTGTGTTATTGTGTGCTGGAATGTCTATGGCGTTAGCCATGTTGAATAATGGGTACCGAAGAGGAACACCAGATAGATACTATCCTTTTTAAAGTTCAAGCTTGAACAACCTACAGCCCAGATAGGTGTTCCCTGTTCAGCTGAGGAGGATTACCTCTAATACCACGGATGGCTCTGTATAATGGTACTTAGGGTACCTGCTGTTTCTGCGACAGAGATACTCAGGATATCTGTAAATTAGTGGCAAAACACCATTGTTGGTGGCCCCATGTCATAGTTGGACTCTCACTCCTTAGCAGGACTGCTGGTTTAGAGGTGACAGCACTGTCAGCCCAACCCTTCTGGCTCACAAGCAAAACCTCACCGAAACTCAGACAGTAAGGGTGATTTCTGGCAGCCTTACACATGAGCTCTAGATGAGACTTCCCAGGGGAGTCGTGGTGGAGCGGAAGTTACCATTTTCTCTTGTTAGCAATATGTTTCATACACACATAGGCAATGAAGGAGATGCAGGAGAGTTTTCAATATATTTATCGAAAAGACTGTAATCTGTGGAAAAATGCATGAATTGCAATGATTAGGACAATGAGAAATAATAAAAGCAAAATTGTGAAGATGAGAGTTGTGAATATGAAAACCCCCACCATATTTCAATAAACATAAGACAAACTATTCTCTACCCTAATGAGAGCTAGGTGTGTTAAACTCTAATTTGCCAGTATCATGTCCATGAGATGCACCCCAGCCCTTGTTGCCTTGGAATGAGGTCTCTAGGTCAGACTCTGTGGTGACACAAAGGCTGAGTTCTGCAGCAAGGTGATGTGCAGCATAGATGGCATCTGGAAGGAACCCTCTCTAATGACCTTGTCCGTGTGATTTGTATTTATACTGCTCAGGTAGGATCCCTGACGCAGGTATGTACCTAAACAACTGATTATGTACGCAAACTTGTGTCTGCAAACATAAGAAAGAAACAGACATGATGACAATACCTACGTACATCGCTGATAATGACACCTTCTCAGAATGGCACTGATAATGAAAAACAAAACATTTCTTATAAAATGTAAACAATTGCAGAGTGCTAAAAGAAGTACTGAAATAAATAGGATAACACAGAGCATGCTAAGTAGGTAAAAGGTTACTAAATAAAAAGGGGAACAGGCCTGAAAGCCAATGGCTGAGCTGTCTCCTGTGCCCAGTGGGGAACTAAAATGGATTCACCACAGTTCAGCTAGCATAACTAGTCTGCATCACTCAGAAGCGCTTGCCTATATGTTGTGCATGGGCAATGTCTTCACTCATTCTTTCTGAAAAATGTTCGAAGTTCAGTCTCAAACTCTTACTAATACTGAAAAGGAGGCAAACCATGACAAACAACAGAGCCGCCTATTAATGATAGAAAGCAAAGCTATACGATGAGTCACTAATAACACAAGCTCATTGGAGCAATACTAATTCAAGGGGCAAGCATGAAACAGAATATATATCACCAACTTTATTATAAATTGAGTATAATTAGTATTAACTTCAAATACACTAGATGTACATACACAAACAAGCAATATAAAGCAAATATTATTCTACAAAACGCAAATCAGAAATATATGTAGCTGGGCCACAGATATCATTCCTTCTAAAAAGCACAACAATCAACCACCAATCATACATACCCACACCGCAGGCACTTGAAACTTCATCAACCATCCATCAAGACATTAAAAGAAACAGGTATAATGAGGTCAGTGCTTAACTGAACATTACCACTGGGGACATTCAGTAAATTACCATGCAGATAATATAACAATAATGTGTTTCAGTAGTTGCGACACTGATACCATACCATGTAATCAGGTTTACAGTCTTGCACCACTGTGAGTTGGTCCTTCTGATATAGAGGTAACAGCTATGTCTATATGTATTATGCTTATAACTATGGTGATGCAATTAGTGATCCTTCAATCACCTTCTTTAGAGCGCAGGCGTTTAGGATGGGACAATATCCAGAAAGCTGTGGCCCAGCACTAGTATAAATAACAAAATCAAAAACACTATTGAAGATGGTCAACAACAAATAAACTCAAAATGCAGGCCTAAATATAGCTCCAATGAAACCAAACACTGATAAAACTTGGAATAGACTATCAAACACCCCAAGGGTGGGACAGTGTATTGTGAGAGAAGGAGGAGTCACAGAGACCTTCACCTCATGCTAGATACAATCCTGGTGTGATGTAGGTACAGGAGTTGTGCTGTGTGCGTACATTCTACCCTAAAGGATAATGTTGCTTACCTCAAGGGCAAAAAGGCAGCTAGAGATGTACTAATAGAGAAATCCATAGGGCAACAGCACTGCAAAAAAACTCTTAAAACAGAAAACAATGCAAGCAATAAGACCTCAGGAAAAATACCAATCCAAAGAACAATAAAAGCCTCACACATACCTCAGTAAATCAGAAGAGAATAAGCCAATATTGCATCCTCACATGGCCACAACCAGGGCTATGGTTGACAGCTAAAGTAGCCACAGTGCACTGGGAGGGTAAGTCAAGCCTACAAAGTTGAGACATATGTGTATGAAGCAAAGAAAACACAAGCTTCTTCTGTCATGAAAACTAATAATATGATAAACAATGCAGAGATAAAGAGAAACAAAATAATCCACACCCTTTTAGATAATCCCCCCTCGAAAAACTAACCACCCAGATACAACAGGCGTACCTGGGGCACACATACAAGATCGGAACATCTACATCACAAGCAAACAACCCAGCCAAGCCACAGCCCATGCTAAAAAATAAACAACCACCAACCCGGGAGCGCGGGAAATAGAAGTAGGTCCCATCTAATACCCGCTTGAGGAGCTGAAAACATGACCCTGGCCAAAAAATCTAAATACCTGGCTATCCGTGGAAGAGGGCAACCAGCGGGTTAGGCATCATGGTGGGTCCCCATAGATCTTATTTGTGGTGCAGCCACTCCGTGGCTGAAATATAAATGTCGTCAGGACGCGTCATGTGATAGAGGTGGAATGGGCAAGCCTGCAGGCGATGACACCAAAATGAAAAGCAGACTATGGGAGGAAACCTACAACGTCCGTCATGATGAAGGAATGAAAAATAGATGCCCGAACGTGGAATAAGAAGCAACAAAGACTAAACTCCAGCCAAAAAACCCCAACCAAATGATAGCCAAGCGACTACTCATAGTTGGACTAGGATGCAACCTACTACTCCTGCGTAGTAATCAGCACATGTAGCGCAACCTAATGTGCATAACATCTACATATAATGCTAAATGACAAAAGCACTAAGAGGGGGTAGAATGAAGGCGATAACTGGACGCCGAGAAACACGCACATAAGCTACCCAAAGAGCACAGATGACCGATGCACCCAAGAACTTATACACTGCCCGCCAGAGTCTTGATAGGAGCAGGTCTAACAAGCATTTGCAATGCAATCGGTTTTGCATTTGCGAAAGCTAGAGCTGTTGGCATTGTAAATGACATAGAGGGTCATTCTGACCCTGGCGGCCGGTGGCCGCCAGGGCTACCGACCACGGGAGCACCGCCAACAGGCTGGCGGTGCTCCAACGAGCATTCTGACCGCGGCGGTTCAGCCGCGGTCAAAAGCGGAAAGTCAGCGGTCTCCCGCCGACTTTCCGCTGCTTGTGTGAATCCTCCATGGCTGCGGAGCGCGCTCCGCAGCCATGAGGATTCCGACCCCCCCTACCGCCATCCTGTTCATGGCGGGAAAGCCGCCATGAACAGGAAGGCGGTAGGGGGGGTCGCGGGGCCCCTGGGGGCCCCTGCTGTGCCCATGCCAATGGCATGGGCACGGCAGGGGCCCCCGTAAGAGGGCCCCGCAAAGTATTTCAGTGTCTGCTTTGCAGACACTGAAATACGCGATGGGTGCCACTGCACCCGTCGCACCTTCCCACTCCGCCGGCTCGATTACGAGCCGGCATCCTCGTGGGAAGGTCGTTTTCCCCTGGGCTGGCGGGCGGTTTTTCAGCAACCGCCCGCCAGCCCAGGGGAAAACTTGTAATACCCGCCGCGGTCTTTTGACCGCGGCGCAGTATTTCGGAGGGGGGAATTCTGGCGGGCGGCCTCCGCCGCCCGCCAACATTGGAATGACCCCCATTGTCTTTTACCCATGTGTTTTGGTTTGGAGTGAATGTATGTGGTTTGGAGTGCGTGGGTGGATGGGTTGGCAGATACCATTAGTACGTGGTAGGGTGCACCACACACTAATGCGTTGCTAAGACATAAGGATGTCCCTTGGCACAGTGTGGCTGCCAAGAGCACTTGAAACCAACCAGGGATTGCCCTACACTGACCAACGTCTTCGCTAATGATGAACCAGGGAATTAATTCCAACAATTCCAGTCTTAACAGCTATCAAAGAATTTTCTTGAAAAGGAGCAGTCCGCAGCCACTACTCAGTTAATTGATTTTGAAATAATCGCAGTCAGCATCTATTGCACTGTGTGTACATAGACGGAGCATAGGTCCTCTCTGCCCTACTGTCCCAGCTAAACAGTTACACAAAATCCACTTGCAAAATTCACTCTAAAATTCCAGTATGGACTATAACTGCTGAAGTGTATTAGTATTCATGTTGTATTAATGCATGTTTCCATTAATGCTTTGAAACTTAGCACTGTAATTTGTTTAGAAAATGAGTTATCTAAATAGGGTGTGCAACAAACATGAGAGCATTATTATATTAAATGAGCGGCTGATGCAGGATACCCAAACAAGCACAGGCAGAAGGACCTAAGCCGGGCAAGGAACTGGTGGCAAACATATATAAATATCTAATAAATCATCCCTACAGCAAGGTCCTGTGACTCCTCGAGAATGTCATGGACATGACACTGGCGACAAGCTGAGCCGGATTGGGGACAGGCTAACATCACCATCAACTCACTTGTACTTCGTGTAAACTCACAGTGCAATGTGCGAGGTAAACCTTGAGATTTTTCAGCAAGGTGCCAGTTACATTTAACTTTTATGAATTGCATGTAAAACTTACATTTTGTGAAAGCTTGCAGTGCAAAATCCCTCCGTCTCATAACTTCAAGCAACTTCGAGGAACCAGGCCAAAAGCCATGCTGCCGCCTACCAGGTGCATTTTCTGAGTCGTCTCTTGGATAGCGTCTGCCCCCGCGTGACTCTCTGTGCTCGCAACTAGATGCCTATCCGTTCCATAAATGAGAATGATGGACATCAAACTGGAAGTATCTCAACGGGGCAAGGAACCCTTCCCCCTCATTCTTGCTGCGTAAAGACCAGTGTTGGCTACTTCCATTCTAGCCTGCTTATTAAAACGCAATTACGAAACAACTTCCCGCTCCTTTTCGGCTCAAGTCCTAGAAACTGCTAAGCGAGCCCCAGCATAAAATGTGTTTCCTCTCTCTCTCCACAGAAGAAGCGGCAAGACAAACAAGACGGATGCTAGCACATCATAAAATAAACACAAACAAATCAAGTAAAAATAATGCTCCTGGTCTGTCTGTTCATGGCTGACAACAATTAAAATTTTTATCAACCTCACTTCAGCTCTCTCTTGGGTGGACAAGCTGTGTTTATAGTCTGAGAGCTGCGCTCACATTTCATAAGCTCAGAAGTGGGTGGTGCCATCGCGTCAGAGGGGAGTGCAAGCTAATGAGCTGCTCTGTCTCGATTTCAGGTATGTAGAAACAGAATGAACGCCATAACTTAATATACATATTGGGAGTCCCAAGCTTTTATCGGTTTTGATGGTGAAATGCTGCACTTTTAGAACATATAGGGTGTGCTTGTCACATTGTACATTGCTGCTGAAATGTAAAGATAATTATATAACCCCCCCTCACTTACTACGGACCTGAAATAGAGACACATATAAAGAAAAAAGGACTGATACTTTGTAGCACAAAGGAAGCTCACAGAGCGCATTTGTCACAGGGTGTGGGTTTTCTTGCCACACAAATGAAAAAAAACGCACTGCGATCGCGCTATGTAAACCCCTGCGCGTTTTTTTTTCTTTTCATTTGTGTGGCAAGAAAAGTCCAGTTAGGAGTTTACAACGCTAATAGCTCTAACTCGAGCAAATGCAAGACGCTTTGATATAACTGGGGCAAGGGGCGGGGGCTTCTTTTGCAGCCCCATGACTGAACAATGAAGGTGGTGACTCGCCGTTCCCACAGCAATAAAACACCACAAACTACAACCTCATGAATGCAAATCCCTCACACATAACCCTTGTAAAAATACACAAGAAATACTACCACACCACTTCACTGTATGATTATGTAGCCCTGTAGATTCTAACAGACCTCAGTGGAAGCAGGCTCGGCTGCTTTCCATAATGGCGAGTCGATCCGTCAGCCTTGAAATATTATGCTTACATTGAAGCCCTGTGAATTGAATACAGGCGTCTTTATCACTGCGCTTAAGAAAACTCCTCGTGGCCACTGCATGTTCACATCAAAGCGCTATAGATACAAGCATTTGGAATGCAATGGTCTCTTGTTTGCTCGAGTTAGAGCTCTTAGAGTTGTAAATTACTGACTGGACTTTTCTTGCCACACAGACTAAAAATAGCAAGAGGAAGAGAGTGAGAGCGAGCTGGCCCTGGAAAAGCCCCCCACTGCTGTTGGTTTATGTTTACAGAAGGAGCTGGTGGGGAGGAGGGACTGAACACACACCCACAGTGTAAGACAAACAGGCAAATACTAGGAAAAGTCCCTTACAGAAGAGATAAGCGGCACACAGCGTAATTCTACAGTACTTTGTGCTCCTCCCAAAGAGAAAAAGGCAGAACAAAGAGGCAGAACTGAGCACTAGCAAGCAAGGATTTTTGAAGGACACTGCAACTAACAAATCAAATAGCTTTGTACCACAGTAAAAGTATACTAAAAGTATTTAGCAGGTCTAATGCTAACGCTCTACCTAAAAAGGATATTTGCGTGCCATCGCCAAGGACGTGCGGACCCTGAGGGTCTTTGACAGGCGGCGCACCCACTGTCGCAAATGGTGGGAGGACCTGCGCCGTTGGGCAAGGAAGATGGCGGAGGCCCAGCTGGGGGCTGGCCTCCCAACGAGGAAGGGGTGCCCGGCGTACCCTGAGCCCCCTGATGTTCCGCATCCTGGCGGTGGCCTATCCGGGGTTGGATGGGCGCTCGAAGGCATCACAGTAGCCACAAGGGGGTGAGTATAGTTTCCGAACCAGAAAATTGCTTGTGTTGAGGTGTTATCTAGGTGGGGGATGTGGGTCTGTGGGTGCCCCTAGGCCAGGACGAACATGGAAGGGTAGGTTCCATCATGGGCAGGGTCTGATGCACTCCAACCCCAAATATGCTAGTGGGTATCTACTACTGGGCAGGGTCCTGTGGGTTGCAGCTGTGCTGCTATTGGCATTAGGCATTGTACTCCATGTCCTGCTGACTAGCATTGTAACTGGTAGTGCATGACCTAGTGCATAGGGCTGTTCCCTGTGTGTTGTGTACGCCAACAGTGGTGTTGTTGCTGGCATTGACCAAGTGTATCCTCTGTCTCTTCCACCCCCTTTTGGTTTTGTCACCCTGTCCTTGTGTGCATTAGCATCATCTGGCGGAGGAGCAGAGGCACCGGCAACGGAGGGAGCTGCATCCCACATGGCCCATGAGGCCGAATCCACCGAGGGTGAGGGCACCAGTGGGATGGAGGGCGAGGGAAGCACCACAGTGGAGACTGGAGGGGACAGTTGGGACAGCGACACCTCCTCCGATGGAAGCTCCCTGATGGTGGCGGACACCTCTGTGGCCACCCCAACTACAGGTACAGCCGTCACCCCCGTACACTCACCTCCCTCCCAGCAGCCCCTCAGTGTGTTTCCCGTGCCCGCTTACCCAGTAGGGTGGGCATCTCCTTCGACCCAGGCACCTCAGGCCCTGCCCCAGTCAGCCCTGCTGCCCTCAGTGAGGAGTCTATTTACCTCCTGCGATCCATCTCTGTTAGGCAGTCAACCATAGTGAATGCCATCCAGGGGCTGGCAGGTCATTTGCAACAAGCAAATGCATTCCTGGAGGGCATTCACTCTGGCGTGGCGGCCCAACACAGATCATTCCAGGCTCTGGCCTCCACCCTGATGGCAGCCAGTGTCCCTGTCTCTAGCCTCCTCCAACTTCCTCTACCCAGTCCCGTTCTCCTCAACCCCGGCCTATCCCAAGCACACCTTCAGACCAGCATGCACCCAAATCAACACGCAGAAGTGGCTCAGGCAAACACAAGCACCACACTTCATCCCACAGGCACTCACACAAACACCATCCAGATGCAGACACACCAACATCCACTGCCTCCACTGTGTCCCCCTCCTCCTCGTTGTCCACCTCCTTCTCAATAGCGTCTCCACTCACACCTGCATGCACTACATCCTCATTCACAACCTCCATCACCATCACGCCTATCAATACACGCCCCTCACTGGCAGTCACCACCCCCACATCCATGCACACGTCCCCTGTGTCCTCTCCCACTGTGTCTGTGCCCCCACTCCCAAAGTACACAAACTCAAGCACTCAGACACCCAACAACCATCCACTTCACGACAGCATCCAGCCCATGCACCTGCACCCAAGCACAGCAGACAGACACCTCCTACAACCACTTCCTCTTCCTCCACTCCCAAATTTTCACCCTCTTCCCACCCCAGTGTCCCTAAGAAGCTTTTCCTCTCCACCATTGACCTCTTCCCTACCCCCCACCCCCCTTCCTTCACTTCAGGCCAGGCTCGTCAGGACCCAGGCTAGCACCACAACCACCCAGTCCTTGGCCACTGTCATTTCTGCAGCCACTGCAGTTGTGAGAGGCACAGTGAAGACACCCATCCACACAGCCAGTGTGCCTGCACCAGCTGCCAAGGGCAAAAAGTGAGCACCAGCTGGCAAAGGCAAGGAGGCACCACCAGCTGGCAAAGGCAAGGAGGCACCACCAGCTGGTAAACGCAAGGAGGCGCCACCAGCCAGCAGAAGCAAGGAGGCACCACCAGCTTCCAAGGGCAGGAAGGGAACACCATCTGCCAAGGGCAAAGGCACAGATGCCGCAGGCAGGATGGATATGGAGCCTGGTGCTGGAGCAGCATCTGGGCAAACAACACCAGCCATGGCACTTCAGCCATCCGAGGCTGCTCGGGAAGGGCTGGAGCCTCCCCCTTCCACAGGCAGCACCGCCGCCAGCACCGCCACCTGCACTGCCATCAGCACCGCCACCTGCACCGCCACCAGCACCACTGCCACCACCACTGCCAGCAGCCCCAGTGGACAGCCGTCCGAGGCTGTGGGGGGAACGGCTGGAGCCTCCCCCCACCACAGGCAGCACCGCCACCAGCACCACTGCCACAACCACTGCCAGCAGCAGCAGCCCCAGTGGGCAGCCGTCCGAGGCTGCGGGGGAAGGGCTGGAGCCTCCCACCACCACTGGCAGCACCGCCGCCAGCCCCGCCACTGCCACCACCGAGCAGCCGTCACCGCCGGTGGGCAGTGTGTAGTCGTGCCTCCATGGGCTGTAGTGCATCCTGGCCCCTGCAAAAACTGTAGTTGTGACACCCAGGTGAGAGACTGTGACCTTGCACCCTCCAAGATCTGCATCACAGGGCACAAGGCCCCCTACAGAACTAGTGGAAGAAGGCATCCACTCACCCCCTTCTTGCCAGGATGAAGCACACTGAGCACAAGGCCCCCTCCAGAACCAGTGGAAGAAGGCATCCACTCACTCCCTCCTTGCCAGGATGAAGCACACTGGGCCAAGGCCCCCTCCAGAACCAGTGGAAGAAGACATCCACTAGAGAGACTGTGGCTTTGCACCCCCCCGGAGCAAGCAGTGGGCAAACCACCCACTTGAGAGACTGTGGCCTTGCACTCTCCAGGACCAAGCAGTGGACAAACCACCCACTTGAGGGACTGTGGCTTTGCACTCCCCAGGACCAAGCAGTGGGCAAACTACCCACTTGAGAGACTGTGGCTTTGCACTCCCCAGGAGCAAGCAGCGGGCAAACCACCCACTTGAGAGACTGTGGCCTTGCACTCCCCAGGAGCAAGCAGTGGGCAAACCACCCACTTGAGAGACTGTGGCTTTGCACTCCACAAGAGCAAGCGGTGCTCAAACCACCCACTTAAGAGACTGTGGCCTTGCAGTCCGGAGGACATCGCAGAGGGCATGTGGCCCCCTCCAGGAGCAGGGGCGTTGTACCATCTTCCGACTGAGGTGCCTCCCCTTACCCTTCCCCCTGAGGTGCCTGTGAATTTTCTACCTGATGCCACAGCAGTGTTCTCTCCGTATTGAGGCAGGAGTCAAGTGGGGCCTTGGCCTATGTGATATGGCCCTGTAGGCCACGGACATTTTGGACTGGGCAGTGTCCCTCCATTTATATATATTGTAGATACTGTTTTGTGCTTTGAGGACATATTTCTCGAAATGTATATTATTACACAGACTTTACTCACTTCCTTTTGTCCTTGCGTTATTCCTGAGGGTTACGGGGTGGATATGTAATGTTGTTGCATCTGTTTGTGTGTATGGTGTGGGGGTTGGGGGTGGGGGTGTTGCGTGTGTGTGTGTCACTCTCTTTTTCCTCCCACCCTCCCTTGTGTGCTAGGTGCGGTACTCACCGTGGTTGTCTTCGCCGCCGTTCATGTTCCTGGTGTAGGTGATGCACCAGCATGGGTAACACCTGTAGTTTGGGCCCCATGGCATTGTGGTTCTTCCTTGAGTGTCCAGAGGTGAGTCATTTCCCTTTTGTGTACTGTTTCCACTGTGCTTTTGATGGCGTTGGTACTGCCCCGGAAAAACTCGGATTGGCTTGTTGTAGTAGGGTGGGCGGTACATTGTCTTCCGCCTGGCTGTTGGCAGTTACCGCTGCGGTGCTTGTTGCTACCGCTGTAGCGGTCGGTGCCTTAAAGTGCCGGTGTTGGATGGCGGTTTCCGCCGTGGTCATAATTCCATTTTTTTTACCGCCGGCCTGTTGGCGGTATTACCGCCGCTTTATCACCGACTGCCAGGGTTGTAATGAGGGCCTATGTATTACTTCCTTATTCAGACTGTCCGAGCTTGACACAGGCTGCTCAGTCTCCTTGTACATGTATTACACTACTTATTTCTAACTACAGAGCAGGCTGGTCTGTGGCTTTGTGCCCTGAATTGTCCTGAACAGATTTGGCTTCTACATCTTGGTGCAGAATGCAGTGTTTGGATTGACGGTACCCCCGGCCTCGCTCCTGCCTCTTTATGGGAGGGCGATGGCACCTTGGGAGCTGGACGGGCCCCTCCTGGACAGGGAGCTGGGGCTGTCGTGAGTACCTGTCACTTCCTTGGTCGCCTCTCGCTCTGTTTTCTTTTTTTTTACTCTCCTTTTGTTATGGTTGTGTGAGTTTCAAGAGGGGGAAGTGATACGTGGTGAAATGATACGTGGTGAAATATTGTCTTTTGGTTACTAAGGGAGCTGTGGATAATTTGTATATATGCTGTTCCTCTTAGCCTGCTCTTCTTTCTTGTCATGTTTCTCCTTTGTTTTTGTTGGCATACTGATGTTCCTTCCCCTCAACTTCCTGGCCCCTCTACAGTGCCTCGTTCGGGCCTTCCATTGGTGGCCTTTCGCAGGGTTCTGGAATTTTGTGTTAATATCCTTGTCTCCATCTTATTGCAGCATTTCCTTTCCCCTTTTATGCTAAGTGTGTCCGTCCCTTTTCATATTTTAGTGTCTGCCTCAAATGTTTTTTTTGGTTTTCTTTAGCCGGTGAGGCTATGTGTGTTAGACAGCTGGTGGAGTTGTCTTGGGACACATCGGGAGGAGCTGTGTGGCCACTGCATACACCCAGAAAGTGCTGGTGTGCATAGCATTGGAATCTCTAGCCAGAGGGGCTGGAGAGGAATACTTTGGCCAGAGGGGGCGGTAACTGTCGTGTAACGCCCCAGTATTGCGGGCAGGAGGTGCCCAGGTGTCGATGAGTGGTAGTTCTCTACTCCATTGGAGCAGGCAGGCTGTGCCGGGCTCTTTCATGTTTCTTCTGTTCTGGGTTACATTGAGACTCTTCGTTCATTTTTGTTTTTCACTGGATTGCTGTTTCTTTCCAGGCCACATGTGTAATGTGCGCTGATGTTGGAATGTGCTGGGGTTGAATGGCGCGTATAAAAGGGTGAGTGTTGAGTGAAATGTTAATAATGTGGGGTGTTGTATGAGTTGACGAACAGCATGCACTTTAGGATATGAATGGGATGACTATGACAGTATATTGAACTTGTGGATGGGTTTCCTGGTTGACCTCGCTGACATAATAAAGGGGTGTATTGACACACAATAAACTGACGGAATGAAGCTGCTTTTATACCAGGACCCAAAAAGGGGGTGCGTGACAATATTACTACAACAACTTTTACCACGACTACTTTAGGGACCAGGACGCAGACAATATTACACACATGATATTACATGGACATAGACAGAGTGAACAATTACTCGTGCAGACAGAGAAAAAGGGCAAAGGGCCATACTTGTTGAAAACAAATTGGAGACAGAAGTTCGAAGACTCCTCTGGGGACAGTGATCAAGCGATACAGGAATTACATAAGGTCATATGGGAGATATGTGTCTGTGCACACCACACACAACACAACATCCATCTCCTGACGAAGTTCTTAGAAACAGCTTCATCAGGGTCTATAAGAAACAGCATTTCGAGTATACAGTCTAGGGAAAATTCACTGCAATTCTCCTGGGCCACAGAAAAAAAGTGCTGTGCTATCCTGGAAGACCTCATTGATAAAAGAAAAACACTTTCAGACACACAAAAGGATAACACTAGGGCGCACAGTGAAGAAATATTGATCTTAGTATGTGCAGAATTAATTGCCCTAGCTACCGAGGTACACAAAAAATATGCGCACACCAAAAACACAGGTCCCCTACCACTGGAGTACAGTTGGGATACCTCCCAATTGAGTTTTACTGATGCAGAGTTACACTCCTGGGATAATACAAAATTGACTGAAACATTGAATTATGCAATAGTTAAATTACAAAGGTGGAAAGAACTAACAGAGGGAATAAACACAGCACAGGTCCTCAAGGACCTAGAAAAGGGGACAGATTCAGAGCCAGTAAAGCTGTTGCCCCTGAGAGAAGTCCCAACACCCACTACAGGAGAGGAAGACCATACACCAACATATGTTTACGTACCTTGGAATAGGAGTGATTTGTTCTCCTTTACCAAAGACTTCCCAGAGTTGCGGGACAAGCCCCACAAGTGGTACACAGAAATGAACAGGATAATGGCCATGGGAGGGATGCATAGGAAAGTTCTTAATATGTTATTTAGTATAATAATACTGAGAGATCTATGGGAAGATTGCAAAAAGGTGGTGGGGTGGCCAACGGAGGAACCACAGAGGGGAAAGGGAGGACCACCGGGAGATGAGGTGGAGACAGCAAGAGAAAAGGTGATGAAATATATACGAGATAAGGTACAAAAAGAGAAGGTAGATTGGTCCAAAATAATACATACAAAGCAAGAGAAGAATGAGAGTGTAAATAGTTATTATGACCGTCTCCTTCAGGTATACCAGCAGAGTAGTGGAATGAAGAACCCACTGGGAGAGGCGATGCCAGCGTTTGTAACAACATTTTTATATGGATTACATCAACCTATCCAAAATCACCTACAAATGTCTTTTGAGTGCTGGCAACAAGAGCCCATAGACAAAGTGCTAGCCGCAGCTAGGTACTGTGCAGACTATCAAATACACCTACAAAAGGCAGATGAGGAAAAGGCAAAGAATGACAACGTTAAGCTAACGGTGGCACAGGAACGATTTTACAACAATAGTTAGGGCAGGGGAAGAGGAAGGGGTAGGGGTAGAGGAAAAGGTGAATAAGCCTTTCTCTGCCCCCCCCCCCTTGGTTCCACATGTTTCCACTGTAACCAGCAAGGACACTGGAAAGCAGAATGCCCCCTCCTAGCCAGAGGACCAAGGGGTAGGAGCCAACTTAGACAACAACACAGGACACCACCTCCACCTCACACTAACAATGCATATGATGCCCCTGCCAATGATCCGGTTTGTGCAGGGTGGGGTACATATCAAGATATGCCACAGGCACCTCAAGGGGGAAATGGATTTCCTTACCCAGCTCCCCCAGAGACACACTTTACGGGACCGGTATTATCAGTAAACCAAGAAGGCCCATATGTAGATGGGACAGTGTTAAGCAAAACAGAACCGTTTTTGGTTGATACGGGAGCCACAAGGTCAATGCTGAGAGCATCTGATATACCAGATGCACCGTTATCAGGGACACAGATAACGGCTGTAGGAATGACAGGACATATGTGAATGAATATTTAGCACAACCACTCAAATTTAAGGTAGGCCCTATCATTGTAAAACATCAATTCGTCTTTGGTAGACATTGCCCAGTAAATTTGCTAGGTAGGGACCTCCTATGCAAATTACAATGTACTATCAGTTGCTCACCTGAAGGGATATTTTTAGAAAGTAAGGAAAGCGGCATAACACTGCAGGCATTATGAGATGTGATCCCCGAGAAAAAGTGCAAGTGCAGGGCCTCCCACCGGAATTACAAAACTCAGTCCCCAGTGAAGTTTGGGCACAAGGACCTAATAATGTGGGGAGAATATTAGACTGTCCTCCAGTGCGAGTGACACTGCGCCCAGGAGCCCCATTACCTCAGGTGCCACAATACAAAATAGCTAAAGAGGGAGAGAGGGCATAGCCCCAGTAATAGAAGACCTTCTAAAGAAAGGAGTATTGTGGGAAATACGAAATAGTCCCTGCAATACTCCGATTCTCCCGGTGAATAAAGCAACAACAGGGCCAGATGGGGCCCCGGTGTACAGATTCACTCAAGATCTTCTGGAACTCAATAAAACAGTTATACCATCATTCCCTGTGGATCCAAACCCAGCTACCATTCTATCTAACATTCCCAGTACAGCCACCCATTTCACTGTCCTGGACCTCAGCAATGCCTTTTTCTCAGTGCCCCTTCTTAGGGAATCTCAGGGGCTATTCTCTTTTACATTTAGGGAAAAGACTCACATGGGAACGTCTTCCTCAAGGGTTTTGTGACAGCCACTCAATATTTTCTGATGCTTTAAGGACAGACCTAGCATCATTACACCTTTTAAGAGGGTCTACAATGGTACAATACATTGATGATCTATTATTAGCCTCACCATCACAGACAGCATGTGTCCGGGACACAGTGGCCCTGCTATGCCACCTGGCACGAAAAGGACAAAAGGTTTCCCCAAAGAAATTACAGTTATGTCAGCCTAAAGTTCGATACCTGGGACATGAGTTGTCCCCGGGATCAAGGAGATTGCTACCGGACAGGATAGCCACTATAACTCAATACCCAAGACCACAAAAACAGAAGGAGGTGAGGGCTTTCCTTGGAGTGGCAGGTTATTGCAGACATTGGATACCAAATTTCTCCCGGATTGCACGGATACTCCTGAACTTAACACACAAGGATGTGCCAGACACAGTACCATGGCCTGAGAATTGTGAGGAGGATTTCCAAAAGTTAAAAAAGGAATTATGTGTGGCACCAGTGTTAGGCCGTCCAGATTACACAAAGGAATTCCACCTATTTTGCAATGAGAAGGAGGTTGCTCCTAAGGGGTATTGGCACAAAATCATGGCACCTTCTACCGCCCAGTGGCTTACTATTCAGCTACTCTAGACCAAGTGGCAGCGGGTCTTCCCCTGTGTCTCAGGGCGGTGGCAGCAGCCGATTTAGCAGTAGAACAATCTGAGAACATTGTTCTAGCACACACTCTACCAAGACCCAGCACTTGAAAAATGCTCACCTCTCACACTATGGGCTGACACGTCTGGCACCGCACATAAAGATTAAGAGATGCACCACATTGAATCCCTCCTGTCTTTTGCCTACAGAGCATGATCACGATGATCCCTCCATAGACAATTCCTTCCATGACTGTATTATGGCAGTTGCCAGACCTCAGAGACACCCCATTCCCAGAGGCCAAGGGTGATTTGTTTGTCGATTGTTCATGCATTAGGGATCACACTGGGATACTACAGGCTGCCTATGCTGTGGGAATGGCTAGAAGATTGTTAGAAGAAGGCACACTACCCACAATTAAAAGTGCCTAGGCAGCAGAATTAATAACACTTACAAGAGCATGTAAACTGGCAGGAGGGGGGACGGTCAATATGCTTTTGGGGTCACACATGATTTTGGTCAGTTATGGGCAATGAGGGGATTCTTCACCTCAGCAGGCCAACACATACAACATGCATCACTAATTGCTGCTTTGTTGCAGGCTCTACTCTTGCCCAGAAAGGTCACAATTGTAAAATGTACAGCTCACACCTCTGTGAAGGACTACATTTCCATGGGAAATGCGTTTGTTGACAAGGAAACACGAAGAATAGCACTAGGTGGGTGTGACTACAAAATGGTGCAGATCACACCTACCACAATGGCTAAGGATGAAAGCACATATTTTGATCCACAAAGTGTTCAGCAGCAGGCTGTAAAATCAGAAATAGCGGACTGGGAAAAGGGTGGTTGCAAGAAAAATTAAGAGGGTATCTGGGTAAGACCTAATGGTAAATTATGTCTACCATCCACGTTACTTTCCTCAATGGCACGCCTTTTTCATGGTCCCTCACAAGTGGGGAGTGATGGAATGATCTAATTCTCGCAGTGTTGGTTTAATACCTAATTTCAGCAAAATACAGAACATTTATGTAAGAAATGTACCGTCTGTGCACAATACAACACTGGAAAGAGAACACCAACTGCTACAGGCCACTTCCCACCCCCTTATGGACCCTTTGAAAGTCTTCAAATGGACTTTATTGAGATGCCCCCGTATACAAAATAAGATATGTTTTGGTAATAGTCTGCATGTTCAGCACATGGACTGTAGCATACCCCACCAAGAATTGTGATGCACAAACAGTGGTCAAATGCCTTTTAAAAGAGTTAATACCGCGCTTTGGAGTGCCAACACTTTTAAGCTCTGACAGTGGACCGGGATTCATTTCACAGGTTATTCAAGGCCTTTGCAAGGGGTTAGGAATAACACAAAAATTGCATTGTGCATATCATCCACCCGCAGCAGGAGCTGTGGAAAGGAAAAATGGGGTGCTAAAGAAAAAGAAAAGGAAAATATGCGCGGTGACTCAGTTGTCTTGGATTGATGCACTACCATTAGCGCTGCTGGCTATGAGAAGTACCCCTGACAGAGTCACAAAATTGAGTCTCCATGAAGTGATATTTTTACGCCCCATGCACATACCAGGCCATATGTCAATTGCCCTATTGGCAATAACAGATGATCTATTGCTACAATATAGTAGAAAAATAACAGAGACATTGCGTTATCTCCACCGTCAGGTGCTGCATGCCTTGCCAGAAGAAGAAACGGCACCAGATCACAGATTGCAGCCTGGCAGCTGGGTGTGGGTCAAGGCCCACACTAGAGGCCATTGCCTACAACCACGGTGGAAGGGACCCTACCAAGTCGTGCTGACAACAGCCACGGCAGTCAAGTGTGAGGGACTCACATCCTGGATACACAGCTCACACACCAAGAGGGCCACTGGACCAGCGGACGTCCAGCCACCCCCTGCGGTGCCTATGAAAATGTTGCCACCACCGCAGGGGTACAATCTTCGATCAACCAGTAACACAAGACAAAACTGACAGGACAGCTCGTGCTGCGCCCCTATAGGAGTCAGGAGGTGCAAGCGGGTCCTGCAGTGATATCTCCACAGGACTGCTTGTGGTGCGCCCCTATAGGAATCAAGAGGTGCAAGTGGGTCCTGCAGTGATTTCTTCATAAGGCTGCTCGTGCTGCACACGTCAGAGGAGAAAGGGTGCAAGCGGGTCTTATTTGCACATATCAACAAAGTCCCAAGATTGGTTTCAAGTGCTAGTAACCTCTGACACCATTCTATTCTGTGAAGCTCCACTGAGAGAACAGAGGAACAAAGGACTGAGTACAGAACTAACATTTTGTCATTTTACTTATTAAGAGAACAATAATGTCTGGAAGAAGGCGAGAAGGGAAAAAGTGGCCTGTTGTGTTAACTGCCCTATGTACTCCAGTTCCAGCAATAATAGTGAACATTATATTGATACTATATGAAAAGGAAATACAGGTACCATTTCTAGACCAAGAACACTATATAAATGAAAGTAGAAAGGGGATTGTGGGCCTGAAAAAAGGAGGAAACACCAGTCTGGTGGAAAAGGTGGGGAGCAGGGAATGGACAAAACTGGACGAAGATGAATACGCTTACAGTGATAATGCATTTGTGCAAATGGTGACATTATATAAAGAACTTGCAAATGTGTCAGATTGCTATATTTGCACTCACCTACCCACCACTACATAGGGGATAACAAATTATACACATATTCCCCTTAGCCAGTACATTTCATGTAATATGGTGAGCAATATATTGGAAAAGGTGACTACGACGAAAGTAAAAGGTAAGGTTGTAGGAAAGTACCATCTTGCCTGGAATGTTACCCCCATTTTTACCTGTGTGCCAGTTTGTTTTTGCCTGTCTCACTGGGATCCTGCTAGACAGGACCCCAGTGCTCATAGTTTGTGGCCTGAATGTGTTCCCTGTGTGGTGCCTAACTGTGTCACTGAGGCTCTGCTAACCAGAACCTCAGTGCTTATGCTCTCTCTGCCTTTAAAATTGTCACTGCAGGCTAGTGACCATTTTTACCAATTCTGATTGGCACACTGGAACACCCTTGTATTTCCCTAGTATATGGTACCTAGGTATCCAGGGTATTGGGGTTCCAGGAGATCCCTATGGGCTTCAGCATTTCTTTTGCCACCCATAGGGAGCTCAGACAATTCTTACACAGGACTGCCACTGCAGCCTGAGTGAAATAACACCCACGTTATTTCCCAGCCTTTTCAAACTGCACTTAAGTAACTTATAAGTCACCTATATGTCTAAACCTCACTTAGTGAAGGTTAGGTGCAAAGTTACTAAGTGTGAGGGCACCCTGGCACTAGCCAAGGTGCCCCCACATAGTTCAGGGCAATTTCGCCAGACTTTGTGAGTGCGGGAACACCATTACACGCGTGCACTACATATAGGTCAATACTTATATGTAGCTTGACAATGGTAACTCTGAATATGGCCATGTAACATGTCTAATATCATGGAATTGTCCCCCCATTCCAAATCTGGTATTGGGGTGCCAATCCAATGCATCCCTGGGGCTCCAGCATGGACCCCGGGTACTGCCAAACTAGCTCTCTGGGGTTTTCACTGCAGCTACGACTGCTGCCAATCCACAGACAGGCTTCTGCCCTCCTGGGGTCTGGGCAGCCCAGTCCCAGGAAGGCAGAACAAATAATTTCCTCTGAGAGAAGGTGTTACACCCTCTCCCTTTGGAAATAGGTGCTAAGGGCTGGGGAGGAGTAGCCTCCCCCAGCCTCTGGAAATGCTTTGAAGGGCACAGATGGTGCCCTCCTTGCATAAGCCAGTCCACACCGGTTCAGGGATCCCCCAGCCCCTGCTCTGGCGCAAAACTGGACAAAGGAAAGGGGAGTGACCACTCCCCTGTCCATCACCACCCCAGGGGTGGTGCCCAGAGCTCCTCCAGTGTGTCCCAGACCTATGCCATCTTGAATGCAATGGTGTGAGGGCACAATGGAGGCCTCTGAGTGGCTAGTGCCAGCAGGTGACGTCAGAGACCCCTCCTGATAGGTGCTTACCTGACTAGGTGGCCAATCCTCCTCTGAGGGCTATTTAGCATCTCTCCTGTGGGCTTCTCTTCGGATAACGAATGCAAGAGCTCACCAGAGTTCCTTGGCATCTCCCTCTTCGACTTCTGCCAAGGATCGACCGCTGACTGCTCCAGGACGCCTGCGAAACTGCAACAAAGTAGCAAGAAGACTACCCACGACATTGTAGCGCCTAATCCTGACGGCTTTCTCGACTGTTTCCTGGTGGTGCATGCTCTGGGGGCTGTCTGCCTTCACCCTGCACTGGAAGCCAAGAAGAAATCTCCTGTGGGTCGACAGAATCTTCCCCCTGCTACCGCAGGCACCAAACTTCTGCTTCACCGGTCCTCTGGGTCCCCTCTCATCGTGACGAGCGTGGTCCCTGGAACACAGGAGCTGGATCCAAGTGACCCCGACAGTCCAGTATTCCATCTCTCCAAATTTGGTGGAAGTAAGTCCTTGCCTCCCCACTCCAGACAGTAATCCTGGGTACTGTGTGAACTGCAGCTGCTAGGGCTTCTGTGCACTTTTTCAAGGAATCCTCCATGCACAGCACAGCCCAGGTCCCCCGCACTCTGTCCTGCATTGCTCAACTCGCTGAGTTGACCACCGGCTTTGTGGGACCATCCTTTGTAGTGTTGAGACGACCGTCGTGCTCAGTTTTCTTGAACCTGTGTTCAAGTACTTCTGCGGGTGCTGCCTTCTTCTGCATGGGCTCTCTGTGTTGCTGAGCGCCCCCTTTGTCTCCTCCTCCAAGGGGCGACCGCCTGGTCCTTCCTGGGCCCGGGCAGCACCCATTTTCATCAACCACAACCTTTGCAGCTAGCAAGGCTTGTTTTTGGTCTTTCTCTATGGAAAGAACTCTGCATCCTCCAGCACGCCGTGGGACATCTTCTTTGCAAAGAGGTTCCTGGGATCTTCCGTTGTTGCAGAATCTTCAGCTTCTTCCACCCAGAGGCAGCCATTTTGCACCTTCATCTGGGGTTTAGTGGGCTCCTGCCCCCCCTGGAGACTTTCGTGACTCTTGGACTTGGTCCCCTACCTTTGCAGGTCCTCAGGTACAGGAATCCATCTTCAGTGCTTTGCATTCTGTTGTTGTCTTTGCAGAATCTCCTATCAAGATTTTAGCGTGCTTCTGGGAAAGTAGGGTAACTTTACTCCTACATTTCAGGGTCACCGTTAGTGTTTTCTTACACTCCCAACGACTCTCTACACACTACACTAGGCCTGGGGTCCCTAAGTGGTTCGCATTCCACTTTCTTAGTATATGGTTTGTGTTGCCTCTAGGCCTATTGCATCCTATTGTGTTTGCACTACTTTTCTGTTTACTTACCTGATTTTGGTTTGTGTGTATATTTTGTGTATTTTACTTACATCCTAAGGGAGTATATCCTCTGAGATATATTTGGCACATTGTCACTAAAATAAAGTACCTTTATTTTTAGTACCTCTGAGTATTGTGTTTCTTATGATACAGTGCTATATGACATAAGTGGTATAGTAGGAGCTTTGCATGTCTCCTAGTTCAGCCTAAGCTCCTCTGCTATAGCTACCTCTATCAGCCTTAGCTGCTAGAACGCTACTAATCTACTAATAAGGGATAACTGGACCTGGCACAAAGTGTAAGTACCATTAGGTACCCACTATAAGCCAGCCCAGCCTCTACATTGGTGGTGCAGTGGTGGGATAAGTACTTGTAACTGCTTTACCACTTTGTCATTGGTGCTTTTCATAAGAAAAACATATACCAAATACTTAAAAATATACACAGTTAACCTAAACAGTTTAAGTTTCTTTCTACAAATTTTCTAAAAAGTTTTGAAAAGTTTGAAAAAAAATTCTCTTTTCTTTAAAAAGGTTCCAAAACTTTTTTTTCTCTATGTCCTAACCCCTTTCTAACAACCATGTCTGCAGTAAAACGTACTCCCACAGTTGTCCAGGCAACCTATGGTAGTTTAAACTTTAAAGGTTTGAGGGGTCTCTGCATAGAAAGAGGTTTAAGCATTGGTAAGAACCCTACCAAAGATCTTCTCCTTAGCCTTCTCCTAGAAAGTGTCCAGAACCAGTCTGGCCCATCCCAGGATCAGGAGGTAGAGGAGGGAGTACCCAGCAAAAATCAGGAGAGGGCCCCGAGGACTCTGGGGAGGGTTCATCCAAAGACCTGCCAGCTAACAGGCCATGTAGTGATACTGGTAGTGGGAGGGGGTCACACACTAGGAGGGCACCTTTCTCTCCAAAAGGCCAGGTAACTAGAGTCCAGCCAGTTAGAGACAGGTCCACTTCTGCCAATACCCACATTTCCTCTGTGTCTCAGAATTAACAACCCTCCCACCCTGAGGATAACACCCTAGAGAGGGAACTCAGAAAGCTGAGGTTGGAAGAGGCCAGACTGAAGCTAAGACAGCAGCAGTTGGTCTTAGACAGGGAATCTCTAGATGTAGAGAGGGAAAGGCAGAGATTGGGGTTAGTTCCCCATGGTGGCAGCAGCAGTGTCCTTGATAGTAATCCTATAAGAGAACAAGATCCTAGGAACCTGCATAAGATAGTCCCCCCTTACAAGGAGGGGGGTGACATTAAGAAGTGGTTTGCTGCACTTGAGAGGGCCTGTATGGTACAGTTGGTCCCTCAAAGGCAGTGGGCTGCTATCTTGTGGCTATCTTTCACTGGTAATGGTAGGGATAGGCTCCTTACTGTCAGAGAAAGTGATGCTAATAATTACAAAGTTTTGAAGGATGCACTATTAGATGGATTTGGCTTAACCACTGAACAATACAGGATAAAGTTCAGAGATACCAGAAAAGAGTCCTCTCAAGACTGGACAGACTTTGTCGACTGTTCAGTGAAGGCCATGGAGGGGTGGTTACATGGCAATAAGGTGACTGACTATGAAAGCCTGTATAATCTAATCCTGAGAGAGCATATTTTGAATAATTGCGTGTCTGACGTGTTGCATCAGTACTTGGTAGACTCAGATCTGACCTCGCCCCAAGAATTGGGAAAGAAGGCAGACAAATGGGTCAGAACAAGAGTGAACAAAAAAGTTCATACAGGTGGTGACAAGGATGGCAAGAAGAAGGATGGTAAGTCTTCTGACAAGGGTGGGGACAAAGATAAAAAACATTCTGAGTCTTCATCAGGCCCACAAAAATCCTCTCTGGGTGGTGGGTCCAAAGCCTCTTCCAACAATCAAAAGAAGCCATGGTGTAATTTATGTAAAAGTAAAGGCCATTGGGCAAGTGATTCCACCTGCCCAAAGAAAAACACCAAGGCTCCCACAACCCCAACTGCGTCCTCTAGTGCCCCTAGTAATAGCAGTGGTGGTGGGAAGTCTACTACAAATATCGAATCAGAGGGTGTAGCTGGGCTCACCATTGGTAATGCAGTTGGGGTTGGTCTTGGTAAAGGGACCACAGAGGCTACTTTAGTCTCTGATGGTGGTATTGACTTTGCCACCTTGGTTGCTTGTCCCCTTAATATTGGTAAGTACAAGCAACTTCACCTAATAAATGGTGTTGAGGTTGAGGCCTACAGGGATACAGGAGCCAGTGTCACTATGGTGATTGAGAAACTGGTTCACTCTGATCAACACCTACTTGATCAGCGGTACCAAGTGACTAATGCTCATAACAACACTCTTAGCCACCCCATAGCTGTTGTGAATCTCAACTGGGGGAGGGGTTACTGGTCCAAAGACAGTTGTGTTAGCTACTGATTTACCTGTAGACTGCTTACTAGGCAATGGTTTAGAGACATCAGCTTGAGCTGATGTGGCGTTGGAGCCTCATGCAGCAATGCTGGGCATTCCAGGGCATATCTTTGCTTTGACAAGGGCTCAGGCCCAGAGGCAAAGAGGACAGGGAAGCTTGGATCCTGGAACAATAGACCAAGTGCTCCCAAAAGCTAGGGGTAGAAAGGGTAAATCCTTGCCCACTATCCCTCCCTCTCCGGAAGATTCCTCTTTTGAGGAAGAGGAATCCTCTTCCTGTGCAGACCCTACACCAGATGAGCTGGCAGCAGACTCTGCTGAGCTTTTGGGTGCAGGGGGCCTGCTAGGGAAGAGCTGAGTGTGGCACAGCAAACCTGTCCCGCACTATGGGGTTTAAGACAACAAGCTGTCAAACAGCAGAATGGGGATGTCACTGATAGCCATAAGGTCTATTGGGAAGCTAACCTCCTTTATACTGAGTCAAGGGACCCTAAACCTGGAGCTGCCAGGAGATTGGTTATCCTTTTGTAGTATGGGGAGTTTCTTCTGACCATGGCACATGACATTCCTTTGGCCGGGCATTTGGGCCAGAGCAAAACTTGGGACAGACTTGTTCCATTGTTTCACTGGCCTCACATGTCAGAGGACACTAAGGAGTTTTGTCGCTCCTGTGTGACCTGCCAAGCCAGTGGCAAGACTGGTGGCACACCTAAGGCCCCCTTAATTCCACTCCGAGTGGTTGGGGTGCCCTTTGAAAGGGTAGGGGCTGACATAGTTGCCCCCCTTGACCCTCCAACAGCTTCAGGCAATAGGTTTATCCTTGTGGTAGTGGACCATGCCACTAGGTATCCTGAAGCAGTTCCCTTAAGGAGCACTACAGC
Source organism: Pleurodeles waltl (assembly GCF_031143425.1). Lineage (NCBI taxonomy): Eukaryota > Metazoa > Chordata > Amphibia > Caudata > Salamandridae > Pleurodeles > Pleurodeles waltl. The sequence continues at coordinate 14,167,271 of NC_090444.1, read as the reverse complement.
TCCTGCAGTGGCAAAGGCCCTCCTAGGAATCTTTTCCAGAGTGGGCTTCCCTAAGGAAGTGGTGTCAGACAGAGGTAGAAACTTCATGTCTGCATACCTCAAAGCTATGTGGAAGGAGTGTGGTATAACTTATAAGTTCACTACTCCTTATCACCCACAGACAAATAGTCTGTTGAGAGGTTTAATAAAACTCTCAAAGGTATGATTATGGGACTCCCTGAAAAACTCAAAAGGAGATGGGATGTCCTGTTGCCATGCCTCCTTTTTGCTTACAGGGAGGTACCCCAAAAAGGAGTGGGCTTTAGCCCCTTGGAACTCTTCTTTGGACACCCTGTAAGAGGTCCCCTTGCACTTGTGAAGGAGGGTTGGGAACAACCTTTAAAAGCTCCAAAGCAAGACATTGTGGACTATGTACTTGGCCTAAGATCCAGAATAGCTGAGTACATGAAAAAGGCCAGTAAAAACCTTCAGGCCAGCCAAGAGCTCCAAAAGCAATGGCATGACCAGAATGCTGTCCTGACCCAGTACCACCCAGGACAGAAGGTGTGGGTATTGGAGCCTGTGGCCCCAAGAGCACTCCAGGACAAATGAATTGGACCCCATCTCATTGTTGAAAAGAAGGGTGAGGTTACCTATTTGATAGACCTGGGCACTGCCAGGAGTCCCTTTAGGGTGCTCCATGTCAATCGCCTAAAACCCTACTATAACAGGGCTGACTTAACCCTGCTTGTGGCAACTGATGAGGGGCAGGAAGAAGAGAGTGACCCTCTCCCTGACCTCTTCTCCACCACTGAAGCTGATGGCTTAGTGGAGGGAGTGGTGCTTGCAGATTGCCTTACTGCTGAGCAGAAGGACAACTGTATAAATCACCTAGGCCAATTTTCTGACCTCTTCTCACTGATACCAGGTATCACTACCTGGTGTGAGCACACAATCAACACTGGAGACAGTTTACCTGTCAAAAGTAAGATTTATAGGCAGCCTGACCGTGTCAGAGATTGCATAAAACAAGAGGTACAGAAAATGCTGGACTTAGGAATGATTGAGCCTTCGGAAAGCCCATGGGCTAGCCCAGTGGTGCTTGTCCCAAAACCTCACAGTAAAGATGATAATAGAGAAATGAGGTTTTGTGCTGACTACAGAGGACTCAGTCAAGTAACCAAAACTGATGCTCACCCTATAACCAGTGCAGATGAGCTAATAGATACACTGGCTTCTGCCAAGTTTCTAAGCACTTTTGATTTAATCGCAGGGTATTGGCAGATTCAATTTCAGAAGATGCTAAATCTAAAACTGCATTTTCCACCATTGAAGAGCACTATCAGTTCACTGTTATGCCCTTTGGTTTGAAGAATGCACCTGCCACTTTTCAGAGGTTGGTGGACACAGTCCTGCAAGATTTGGAAGTTTTTAGTGCAGCATATCTAGATGATATAGCTGTCTTTAGCTCCACCTGGGATGAGCATCTGGTCCACCTATGGAAGGTTTTGGAGGCCCTGCAAAAGGCAGGCCTCACTATCAAGGCTTCAAAGTGCCAGCTAGGGCAGGGGAAAGTAGTTTATATGAGCCACCTAGTACGTGGGGAACAGATTGCACCACTGCAGGGGAAGATCCAGACCATTATGGAATGGGCTCCCCCTACAACTCAAACCCAGGTGAGAGCCTTCTTAGGCCTCACAGGGTACTATAGGAGGTTCATTAAGAACTATGGCTCCATTGCAGCCCCTCTTAATGACCTCACTAGTAAGAAGATGCCTAAAAAGGTATTGTGGACAGCTAGCTGTCAAAAAGCTTTTGATGAGCTCAAACAGGTTATGTGCTCTGCACCTGTCCTAAAAAGCCCTTGTTACTCCAAAAAGTTCATAGTACAGACTGATGCTTCTGAATTACGGGTGGGGCAGTGCTATCACAGCTTAACACTGAGGGCCAGGATCAACCTGTTGCTTTTATCAGCAGGAGGTTGACCCCTAGAGAAACGTGTTGGTCTGCCATAGAGAGGGAGGTCTTTTCTGTGGTCTGGGCACTGAAAAAGTTGAGGCCATACCTGTTTGGTACTCACTTTATTGTTCAGACAGACCACAAACCTCTATTATGGCTTAAACAAATGAAAGGTGAAAACCCTAAATTGTTGAGGTGGTCCATCTCCCTACAGGGAATGGACTATACAGTGGAACATAGACCTGGGAGTACCCACTCCAATGCAGATGGACTCTCCAGATATTTCCACTTGGACAATGACGACTCATCTGGGCAAGGTTAGCCTTATTGTCCATTATTTGGGGGTGGGGAAGGTTGTGTAGGAAAGTACCATCTTGCCTGGCATGTTATCCCCATTTTTACATGTGTGTCAGTTTGTTTTTGCCTGTCTCACTGGGACCCTACTAGCCAGGACCCCAGTGCTCATAGTTTGTGGCCTGATTGTGTTCCCTTTGTGGTGCCTAACTGTGTCACTAAGGCTCTGCTAACCAGAACCTCCGTGCTTATGCTCTCTCTGCATTTAAAATTGTCACTGCAGGCTAGTGACCTTTTTTAACAATTCTGATTGGCACACTGGAACACCCTTATAATTCCCTAGTATATGGTACCTAGGTACCCAGGGTATTGGGGTTCCAGGAGATCCCTATGGGCTGCAGCATTTCTTTTGCCACCCATAGGGAGCTCAGACAATTCTTACACAGGACGGCCACTGCAGCCTGAGTGAAATAAAGTCCACGTTATTTCACAGCCATTTTACACTGCACTTAAGTAACTTATAAGTCACCTATATGTCTAACCCTCACTTAGTGAAGGTTAGGTGCAAAGTTACTAAGTGTGAGGGCACCCTGGCACTAGCCAAAGTGCCCCCACATAGTTCAGGGCAATATCTCCGGACTTTGTGAGTGCGGGGACACCATTACACGTGTGCACTACATATAGGTCAATACTTATATGTAGCTTCACAATGGTAACTCCAAATATGGCCATGTAATATGTCTAAGATCATGGAATTGTCCTCCCATGCCAAATCTGGTATTGGGGTGCCAATCCCATACATCCCCGGGGCTCCAGCATGGACCCCGGGCACTGCCAAACTAGCTCTCTGGGGTTTTCACTGCAGCTACCGCTGCTGCCAACCCACAGACAGGCTTCTGCCCTCCTGGAGTCTGGGCAGCCCAGTCCCAGGAAGGCAGAACAAATAATTCCCTCTGAGAGAGGGTGTTACATCCTCTCCCTTTGGAAATAGGTGTTAAGGGCTGGGGAGGAGTAGCCTCCCCCAGCCTCTGGAAATGCTTTGAAGGGCACAGATGGTGCCATCCTTACATAATCCAGTCCACACTGGTTCAGGGATCACCCAGCCCCTGCTCTGGCACGATACTGGACAAAGGAAATGGGAGTGACCACTCCCCTGTCCATCACCACCCCAGGGGTGGTGCCCAGAGCTCTTCCAGTGTGTCCCAGACCTCTGCCATCTTGAATGCAGAGGTGTGAGGGCACAATGGAGGCCTCTGAGTGGCCAGTGCCAGCAGGTGACGTCAGAGACCCCTCTTGATAGGTGCTTACCTGACTAGGTGGCCAATCCTCCTCTGAGGGCTATTTAGCATCTCTCCTGTGTGCTTCTCTTCAGATAACGAATGCAAGAGCTCACCAGAGTTCCTCTGCATCTCCCTCTTCGACTTCTGCCAAGGATTGACTGCTGACTGCTCCAGGACGCCTGCAAAACTGCAACAAAGTAGCAAGAAGACTACCAGCGACATTGTAGCACCTAATCCTGCCGGCTTTCTTGACTGTTACCTAGTGGTGCATGCTCTGGGGGCTGTCTGCCTTCACCCTGCACTGGAAGCCAAGAAGAAATCTCCTGTGGGTCTACGGAATCTTCCCCCTGCTACCGCAGGCACCAAACTTCTGCTTCACCGATCCTCTGGGTCCCCTCTCATTGTGACGAGCATGGTTCCTGGAACACAGGAGCTGGATCCAAGTGACCCCGACAGTCCAGTGGGCTATCTGTCCAAATTTGGTGGAGGTAAGTCCTTGCCTCCCCACCCCAGATAGAAATCCTGTGTACTGTGTGAACTGTAGCTGATAGGGCTTCTGTGCACTTTTGCAAGGAACCCTTCCTGCACAGCACAGCCCAGTTCCCCAGCACTCCGTCCTGCATTGCTCAACTCGCTGAGTTGACCACCGGCTTCGTGGGACCCTCCTTTGTAGTGTTGAGACGACTGCCATGTTCAGTTTTCTTGAACCTGTGTTCAAGTACTTCTGCAGGTGCTGCCTTCTTCTGCGTGGGCTCTCTGTGTTGCTGAGCGCCCCCTCTGTCTCCTCCTCCAAGGGGTGACCTCCTGGTCCTTCCTGGGCCCGGGCAGCAACCATTTTCTCCAACTGGGGCCTTTGCAGCTAGCAAGGCTTGTTTGCGTTCTTTCTGTGTGGAAACACCTCTGCATCCTCCAGCATGCCGTGGGACATCTTCTTTGCAAAGGAGAAGTTCCTGCCATCTTCCGTTGTTGCAGAATCTTCAGCTTCTTCCACCCAGAGGCAGCCATTTTGCACCTTCATCTGGGGTTTAGTGGGCTCCTGCCCCCCCTGGACACTTTCGTGACTCTTGAACTTGGTCCCCTTCCTTTGCAGGTACTCAGGTCCTGGAGTCCATCTTCAGTGCTTTGCAGTCTGTTGTGGTTTTAGCAGAATCTCCTATCACAACTTTAGTGTGTTTCTGGGAAAGTAGATTAACTTTACTCCTACTTTTGAGGGTCTTGGGGTGGGGTATCTTGGACACCCTTAGTGTTTTCTTACACTCCCAGCGACCTTCTACACACTACACTAGGCCTGGGGTCCCTAAGTGGTTCGCATTCCACTTTCTTAGTATATGGTTTGTGTTGCCTCTAGGCCTATTGCATCCTATTGCATTCTACTGTGTTTGCACTACTTTTCTGTTTACTTACCTGATTTTGGTTTGTGTGTATATTTTGTGTATTTTACTTACCTCCTAAGGGAGTATATCCTCTGAGATATTGTTGGAACATTTGTCACTAAAATAAAGTACCTTTATTTTTAGTAACTCTTGAGTATTGTGATTCTTATGATATAGTGCTATATGATATAAGTGGTATAGTAGGAGCTTTGCATGTCTCCTAGTTCAGCCTAAGCTTCTCTGCTATAGCTACCTCTATCAGCCTAAGCTGCTAAAACGCTACTAATAAGGGATAACTGGACCTGGCACAAGGTGTAAGTACCATCAGGTACCCACTATAAGCCAGGCCAGCCCCCTACAAAGGCGAGAAAGGGAAGAAAGATAGTAAGAAGAACGTGAAAGGCAGGGGAAAAGAGAGAGTGAAGACGAGAAAAAGGTAAGTGGCAGAATATGTGATAAAATAGTACCAAGACAAGGGGAAAAGGAACTCCTGGATGCATTCAACATAGAAAGGGACAAGGGTTATGTACAGGGGAAGACTTCCACAGAATTGAAAATACCATCACTTCAGATACATGAAAAAAAGAAAGCACCATGGTGTAGGAGGCTGGCCTGGCTTGTAGTGGGTACCAAGGGGTACTTACACTCTGTACCAGGTCCAGTTATCCCTTATTAGTGTAGAAGAGGTGTTTCTAGCAGCTTAGACTGATAGAAGGTAGCTATAGCAGAGCAGCTTAGGCTGAACTAGGAGACATGCAAAGCTCCTACTATACCACTGGTGTCATATGCACAATATCATAAGAAAACACAATACACAGATATACTAAAAATAAAGGTACTTTATTTTTATGACAATATGCCAAAAGTATCTCAGTGAGTACCCACAGTATGAGGATGCCAAATATACACAAGATATATGTACACAGTGTGAGAAAGTAGCCTCTTTCTAGCCTTGTTACCCCCACTTTTGGCCTGTTTGTGAGTATATGTCAGGTGTTTTCACTGTCTCACTGGGATCCTGCTAGCCAGGGCCCAGTGCTCATAGTGAAAACCCTATGTTTTCAGTATGTTTGTTATGTGTCACTGGGACCCTGCTAGCCAGGACCCAGTGCTCATAAGTTTGTGACCTATATGCATGTGTTCCCTGTGTGATGCCTAACTGTCTCACTGAGGCTCTGCTAACCAGAACCTCAGTGGTTATGCTCTCTCTTTACAAATTGTCACTAACAGGCTAGTGACCAATTTCACCAATTTACATTGGCATTCTGGAACACCCTTATAATTCCCTAGTATATGGTACTGAGGTACCCAGGGTATTGGGGTTCCAGGAGATCCCTATGGGCTGCAGCATTTATTTTGCCACCCATAGCGAGCTCTGACAATTCTTACACAGGCCTGCCACTGCAGCCTGAGTGAAATAACGTCCACGTTATTTCACAGCCATTTACCACTGCACTTAAGTAACTTATAAGTCACCTATATGTCTAACCTTTACCTGGTAAAGGTTGGGTGATAAGTTACTTAGTGTGTGGGCACCCTGGCACTAGCCAAGGTGCTCCCACATTGTTCAGGGCAAACCATTACACACGTGCACTATACATATGTCACGACATATGTATAGCGTCACAATGGTAACTCCGAACATGGCCATGTAACATGTCTAGGATCATGGAATCAATTTCATGATCCCCCGAGTCTCTAGCTCAGACCCGGGTACTGCCAAACTACCTTTCCCGGGGTTTCACTGCAGCTGCTGCTGCTGCCAACCCCTCAGACAGGTTTCTGCCTTCCTGGGGTCCAGCCAGCCCTGGCCCAGGAAGGCAGAACAAAGGACTTCCTCAGAGAGAGGGTGTTACACCCTCTCCCTTTGGAAAAAGGTGTCAGGGCTGGGGAGGAGTACCCTCCCCCAGCCTCTGGAAATGCTTTGATGGGCACAGATGGTGCCCATCTCTGCATAAGCCAGTCTGTACCGGTTCAGGGATCCCTCAGCCCTGCTCTGGCGCGAAACTGGACAAGGGAAAGGGGAGTGACCACTCCCCTGACCTGCACCTCCCGTGGGAGGTGCCCAGAGCTCCTCCAGTGTGCTCCAGACCTCTGCCATCTTGGAAACAGAGGTGCTGCTGGCACACTGGACTGCTCTGAGTGGCCAGTGCCAGCAGGTGACGTCAGAGGCTCCTTCTGATAGGCTCCTTCAGGTGGTACTAGCCTATCCTCTCTCCTAAGTAGCCAAACCTCCTTTTCTGGCTATTTAGGGTCTCTGCTTTGGGGAATTCCTTAGATAACGAATGCAAGAGCTCATCAGAGTTCCTCTGAATCTTTCTCTTCACCTTCCTCCAAGGAATCGACTGCTGACCGCGCTGGAAGCCTGCAAAACTGCAACAAAGTAGCAAAGACGACTACTGCGACCTTGTAACGCTGATCCTGCCGCCTTCTCGACTGTTTTCCTGGTGGTGCATGCTGTGGGGGTAGTCTGCCTCCTCTCTGCACTAGAAGCTCCGAATAAATCTCCCGTGGGTCAATGGAATCTTCCCCCTGCAACCGCAGGCACCAAAGAACTGCATCACTGGTCCTCTGGGTCTCCTCTCAGCACGCCGAGCGAGGTCCCTTGAACTCAGCAACTCTGTCCAAGTGACTCCCACAGTCCAGTGACTCTTCAGTCCAAGTTTGGTGGAGGGAAGTCCTTGCCTCCCCACGCTAGACTGCATTGCTGGGAACCACGTTTTTTGCAGCTACTCCGGCTCCTGTGCACTCTTCCAGGATTTCCTTTGTGCACAGCCAAGCCTGGGTCCCCGGCACTCTAACCTGCAGTGCACGACCTCCTGAGTTGGCCTCCGGCGTCGTGGGACCCTCCTTTGTGACTTCGGGTGAGCTCCGGTTCACTCCACTTCGTAGTGCCTGTTCCGGCACTTCTGCGGGTGCTGCTTGCTTCTGAGTGGGCTCTTTGTCTTGCTGGACGCCCCCTCTGTCTCCTCACGCAATTGGCGACATCCTGGTCCCTCCTGGGCCACAGCAGCATCCAAAAACCCTAACCACGACCCTTGCAGCTAGCAAGGCTTGTTTGCAGTCTTTCTGCACGGAAACACCTCTGCACGACTCTTCACGACGTGGGGCATCCATCGTCCAAAGGGTAAGTTTCTAGCCCTTGTCGTTCTTGCAGAATCCACAGCTTCTACCATCCGGTAGCAGCTTGTTTGCACCCACAGCTGGCATTTCCTGGGCATCTGCCCACTCCCGACTTGATCGTGACTCTTGGACTGGGTCCCCTTGTTCCACAGGTACTCTCGTCAGGAAATCCATCGTTGTTGCATTGCTGGTGTTGGTCTTCCTTGCAGAATTCCCCTATCACGACTTCTGTGCTCTTTGGGGAACTTAGGTGCACTTTGTACCCACTTTTCAGGGTCTTGGGGTGGGCTATTTTTCTAACCCTCACTGTTTCCTTACAGCCCCAGCGACCCTCTACAAGGTCACATAGGTTTGGGGTCCATTCGTGGTTCGCATTCCACTTCTAGAGTATATGGTTTGTGTTGCCCCTATCCCTATGTGCCCCCATTGCATTCTATTGTGACTATACGTTGTTTGCACTGTTTTCTATTGCTATTACTGCATATTTTGGTATTGTGTACATATATCTTGTGTATATTTGCTATCCTCATACTGAGGGTACTCACTGAGATACTTTGGCATATTGTCATAAAAATGAAGTACCTTTATTTTTAGTATATCTGTGTATTGTGTTTTCTTATGATATTGTGCATGTGACACTAGTGGTACTGTACGAGCTTCACTCGTCTTCTAGTTAAGCCTAAGCTGCTCTGCTAAGCTACCTTTTCTATCAGCCTAAGCTGCTAGACACCCCTCTACACTAATAAGGGATACCTGGGCCTGGTGCAAGGTGTAAGTACCTCTTGGTACCCACTACAAGCCAGTCCAGCCTCCTACATTGGTTGTGCAGCGGTGGGATAAGTACTTGCAACTACTTACCACTTTGTCATACTGTACTTTTCATAAGAGAAAAATATACAAAACAAGTTCAGTGTATGTACACCTAACCAAAAAGTTTTGCTTTTCTTCTCTTACTCCTTTGCTAAGTGCTGAAAAGTACTTCTAAAACTTTCAAAAAGTTCTTTAAAAGTTTTTAAAGTTTTTTTCTGTCCTTTAAAAAAAAAGTTCTGAAAACTTTTTCTTTCTTTTTCTGTCCCTTAAACCTTTTCTATTATGTCTGGTACAGGTCAAACTCTGGATCTGTCCAAGACTGCATATGACCACCTTAGCTGGAAGGCAGCAAGGAGTCTCTGTGTTGAATGAGGTTTAGGGGTAGGGAAGAATCCCTCTAGAGAACTATTAGTTAACAAGCTCTTTGAACAAGATAAGACCTTAGGTGGCACTTCTGGTGAGAGATTAGCTGATGGTTCCCACTCTGATTCTGGGGCACCCCTAGTAAAACCGAAGGGAACGTTGCCAACCTGACACTTAGCAGGCCACCTAGCATAGCTGGTACTAATGTGACTTCACATCACAGTAGGAGTGTTACTTCTGTAGGCCAGAATGTTAGAGTGCCATCTGTTAGGGACAGGTCTCCCTCTGTTCATTCACACCATTCTTCTGTGTCAAGGCATGCCCAACCCACCCTCCCTGAAGACCGAATGTTAGAAAGGAAACTCAATAGATTGAGAGTGGAAGAATCCAGGCTGAAGCTTAAAAAGCAACAGCTGGATCTAGACAGGGAAGCATTTGACTTAGAAAAAGAAAGACAGAGGTTGGGGTTTGGACCCCATGGTGGCAGCAGCAGTATTCCAAATAGTCACCCTGTAAAAGAGCATGATTCTAGGAATCTGCACAAGATAGTTCCCCCTTACAAGGAGGGGGATGACATTAACAAGTGGTTTGCTGCACTTGAGAGGGCCTGTGTTGTACAGGAGGTCCCTCAAAGGCAGTGGGCTGCTATCCTATATCTATCTTTCAGTGGAAAGGGTAGGGATAGGCTCCTTGCTGTTAAGGAAAGTGATGCCAATAATTTTACAGTTCTTAAGAATGCACTCCTTGATGGTTATGGCTTAACCACTGAACAGTACAGGATGAAGTTCAGAGAAACCAAAAAGGAGACTTCACAAGACTGGGTAGACTTTGTTGACCATTCAGTGAAGGCCTTGGAGGAGTGGTTACATGGCAGTAAAGTTTCTGACTATGAAAGCCTGTATAATTAATCCTGAGAGAGCATATTCTTAATAATTGTGTGTCTGATTTGTTGCACCAGTATCTAGTGGACTCAGATCTGACCTCTCCCCAAGAATTGGGAAAGAAGGCAGACAAATGGGTCAGAACAAGAGTGAATAGAAAAGTTCATACAGGTGGTGACAAGGATGGCAAGAAGAAAGATGGTGAGAAATCTCAGGATAAGCATGGGGACAAGGGTAAAACCAAAGATCCTTCTTCAAATCCTAAACACTCTTCAGGGGGTGGGGATAAAACAAATTCTTCCTCTTCTTCTCAACCCACACACATTAAAAAGCCTTGGTGCTTTGTGTGTAAAAACAGAGGCCATAGGCCAGGGGATAAGTCCTGTCCAGGTAAACCCCCTGAGCCTACCACCACTAATACATCAAGCTGGTGGGACTGCTGGCAACAGTCAAGTTAAGGGTGTAGTTGGGTTCACTTATGGGTCCATCATAGAAACTGAGGTAGTCAGTCCCAAGACAGTTTCTGTCACACCTAGTGGCATTGGCCTTGCCACACTGGCTGCTTGTCCCCTTACAATGGATAAGTACAGGCAGACAGTTTTAATAAATGGTGTTGAGGCTCAGGCCTACAGGGGCACAGGTGCCAGTATCACTTTGGTGACTGAAAACCTTGTGGCTCCTGAACAACACATCATTGGACAACAGTATAAGATTATTGATGTCCATAACTCCACTAAGTTTCTTCCCTTAGCTATAGTTCAGCTTAGTTGGGGTGGAGTTACTGGCCCTAAGCAGGTGGTAGTGTCACCTAGCTTACCTGTAGACTGTCTCTTAGGTAATGACCTAGAGGCCTCAGGTTGGGCTGATGTAGAGTTTTATACCCATGCAGCCATGCTGGGCATCCCTGAGGAATTGTTCCCTCTCATTTCTACTGAAATGAAAAATCAAAGGAGAGAAGACCTGAAAACTCAGGATCCCTCTCCAACAACAGGTAAAAAGGGTATCACAGTATCCCCTAACCACCCTACCATTCAGGATACCATTCCTGTGGTGGGAGAAACCTCTCCTGGGGTGGAACCTGTTCCAAGGGAATCATCAGCTGGCATAGCTGTACTCCCTGAGGTGGAAGTACCTCTCTGTGGGATAACTAACATTGGTGAGAAAAAGACCACCATTTTAGTTAACATGGAGCATCCCTCCAACCCTCCAAGAGAAACTTTAGTGCAGAAACCCTGCACTGCCTCACAACACTTAGGACAGCATCCCTGCCCTAGTGTGGAGCTCAAAGGACAGCATCCCTGCCCTGCTCCAACTAAAGAGAAACAGCATCCCTGTTCTCTCTTCCAGCCATATGGACAAGGTTTTTGCCCAGCTATGGCTTTACTGAGACAGCATCCCTGTCTGGCATTTTCATCACTACAAATAGGTTCACAGGACAACTCCCACTGCTCTAAACTAAAACTTACTGATAGAAACTCTGAAAATATATTTTCACATTGTTGCTTAGCTAAAAAACTTCAAACAGGGTGGTTTACATCCCCACAGGGAAGTAACCATATAGTGGATGATAAAGGGAGTAACCAGTCTATTGCAGAGCTACTCTCTACTTATCACCACTTAGACAATAAAGTCTCAACTGGCCAAGGTTAGCCTTATTGTCCTTCGTTTGGGGGGGTGGGGGTTGTGTGAGAAAGTAGCCTCTTTCTAGCCTTGTTACCCCCACTTTTGGCCTGTTTGTGAGTATATGTCAGGTGTTTTCACTGTCTTACTGGGATCCTGCTAGCCAGGGCCCAGTGCTCATAGTGAAAACCCTATGTTTTCAGTATGTTTGTTATGTGTCACTGGGACCCTGCTAGCCAGGACCCCAGTGCTCATAAGTTTGTGACCTATATGTATGTGTTCCCTGTGTGATGCCTAACTGTCTCACTGAGGCTCTGCTACCCAGAACCTCAGTGGTTATGCTCTCTCTTTACAAATTGTCACTAACAGGCTAGTGACCAATTTCACCAGTTTACACTGGCATACTGGAACACCCTTATAATTCCCTAGTATATGGTACTGAGGTACCCAGGGTATTGGGGTTCCAGGAGATCCCTATGGGCTGCAGCATTTCTTTTGCCACCCATAGGGAGCTCTGACAATCCTTACACAGGCCTGCCACTGCAGCCTGAGTGAAATAACGTCCACGTTATTTCACAGCCATTTACCACTGCACTTAAGTAACTTATAAGTCACCCATATGTCTAACCTTTACCTGGTAAAGGTTGGGTGCTAAGTTACTTAGGCCCTCATTACAACATTGACGGGCAGCGGAGGCCGCCCGTCAATGTTGCGCGTCAGGAATACCGCTCCGCGGTCCAGAGACCGCGGAGGGTATTCCAAGTTTTCCCCTGGGCTGGCGGGCGGCCGCCGAAAGGCCGCCCGCCAGCCCAGGGGAAAACGACCTTCCCACCATGAAGCCGGCTCGTAATCGAGCCGGCGGAGTGGGAAGGTGCGACGGGTGCTACTGCACCCGTCGCGTATTTCACTGTCTGCTAAGCAGACAGTGAAATACAAGCGGGGCCCTCTTACGGGGGCCCCTGCAGTGCCCATGCCATTGGCATGGGCACTGCAGGGGCCCCCAGGGGCCCCGCGACACCCCCTACCGCCATCCTGTTCCTGGCGGGCGAACCGCCAGGGACAGGATGGCGGTAGGGGGTGTCAGAATCCCCTCGGCGGCGCAGCAAGCTGCGCCGCCTTGGAGGATTCTATGGGGCAGCGGGAAACTGGCGGGAGACCGCCGGTTTCCCTCTTCTGACCGCGGCCAAAGCGCCGCGGTCAGAATGCCCTGCGGGGCACCGCCGGGCTGTCGGCGGTGCTCCCGCCAACCGCGAGCCTGGCGGTCATAGACCGCCAGGCTCGTAATGAGGGCCTTAGTGTGTGGGCACCCTGGCACTAGCCAAGGTGCTCCCACATTGTTCAGGGCAAATTCCCAGACTTTGTGAGTGCGGGGACACCATTACACGCGTGCACTATACATATGTCACAACATATGTATAGCATCACAATGGTAACTCCGAACATGGCCATGTAACATGTCTAAGATCATGGAATTGTCACCCCAATGCCATTCTGGCATTGGGGAGACAATTCCATGATCCCCCGAGTCTCTAGCTCAGACCCGGGTACTGCCAAACTACCTTTCCCGGGGTTTCACTGCAGCCAACCCCTCAGACAGGTTTCTGCCCTCCTGGGGTCCAGCCAGCCCTGGCCCAGGAAGGCAGAACAAAGGACTTCCTCAGAGAGGGTGTTACATCCTCTCCCTTTGGAAAAAGGTGTCAGGGCTGGGGAGGAGTAGCCTCCCCCAGCCTCTGGAAATGCTCTGATGGGCACAGATGGTGCCCATCTCTGCATAAGCCAGTCTGCACCGGTTCAGGGATCCCTCAGCCCTGCTCTGGCGCGAAACTTGACAAAGGAAAGGGGAGTGACCACTCCCCTGACCTGCACCTCCCCTGGGATGTGCCCAGAGCTCCTCCAGTGTGCTCCAGACCTCTGCCATGGCACACTGGACTGCTCTGAGTGGCCAGTGCCAGCAGGTGACGTCAGAGACTCCTTCTGATAGGCTCCTTCAGGTGTTACTAGCCTATTCTCTCTCCTAAGTAGCCAAACCTCCTTGTCTGGCTATTTAGGGTCTCTGGTTTTGGGAATTCCTTAGATAACGAATGCAAGAGCTCATCAGAGTTCCTCTGCATCTCTCGCTTCACCTTCTGCCAAGGAATCGACTGCTGACCGCGCTGGAAGCCTGCAAAACTGCAACAAAGTAGCAAAGATGACTACTGCGACCTTGCAACGCTGATCCTGCCGCCTTCTCGACTGTTTTCCTGGTGGTGCATGCTGTGGGGGTACTCTGCCTCCTCTCTGCACTAGAAGCTCCGAAGAAGTCTCCCGTGGGTCAACGGAATCTTCCCCCTGCAACCGCAGGCACCAAAGAACTGCATCACAGGTCCTCTGGGTATCCTCTCAGCATGACGAGCGAGGTCCCTTGAACTCAGCAACTCTGTCCGAGTGACTCCCACAGTCCAGTGACTCTTCAGTCCAAGTTTGGTGGAGGGAAGTCCTTGCCTCCCCACGCTAGACTGCATTGCTGGGAACCGCGTGTTTTGCAGCTACTCCGGCTCCTGTGCCCTCTTCCAGGATTTCCTTTGTGCACAGCCAAGCCTGGGTCCCCAGCACTCTAACCTGCAGTGCACGACCTCCTGAGTTGGCCTCCGGCGTCATTGGACCCTCCTTTGTGACTTCGGGTGAGCTCCGGTTCACTCCACTTCGTAGTGCCTGTTCCGGCACTTCTGCGGGTGCTGGCCAAAAGTGGGGGTAACAAGGATAGAAAGAGGCTACTTTCTCACACATGGTGCATTAGATACCGAAAGGGCAGCGTCCCATTTAAAAACCCGTTATACAGTGAAATATGCACAGCTCTAGGATTAGAAAAGTGCAAACGCCCAGATTTTCCTGACAACAGCAGCATAAATGTGGGGGTCAGCATTTGCTCCAAATACTCTAATCTGGATGAAATACGTGCTGGCCCAAAAGGTTTGTCGATAGATATCTCAGGCCTAAGAGGCAGATTCTTTGTATGTGGAACGTCTGCATAATTTAGATTGCCAGCAGGGTGGCAAGGCACCTGCTATCTAGCGTTTGTACTACCTCGCATTTTACATGTGACAGACTTGTCCAAGGTAATAAAAGAGGCTCCTCTGGGAGTACGCAGAAAAAGGGCACCCTCTTGGATAGATAGGGCTATAGCAGTGGAAGGAGTATTGATGCCACCATTAGGGGTTGTGCACTCAGAATACCAAATACACAAATTAGCAGGATTAGTGGAAAATTTGGCAGGTTCCACAGCTGCAGCCCTATGGAATATCACAGAAGAACTAACAGATATGTAATGCAAAACAGGCTTGCGCTAGACATTATTTTGGCAAAGGATGGTGGTGTATGTCACGTGATCCACCAAGAATGCTGCATATATGTCCCGGACAACAGGGGAAATGCAAGATAAGCAATAGGGGAAATGGAGAAAGTAGAAAAGGGAGCTAAGGAAGTGTCAGATTTAACAGATGTAGGGGGAATACTTTCGGACATTGCTGCATGGTTCCGTGGTTGGGGATCATGGCTGATAGAAGTACTGGTGGTGGGATTAGTGACACTAATAACGTGTGCTGATAAGGATTTGTCCTTCCTTCCTGACTATGCTGATGAAGAATATCTGTCACAGGAATACTGGGCGTCCCTGCAAACAAAGGTGTGAGGGTGATGTCAGGGAGGGTAACCCGATTGAAATGACAGGTTGTCATTCAGTATCAGAGGGCGGAATGTGGAATCGCATTTCTCCTAGAACCATCTTGGGCCTAGTGGGCCCTGTGATACACAATGACAACGAGGCCTTTTTCTGTTGAACATCTTACAATGTAAGATTAGCTAGGCTTTTAAGATGTTGTTATGCTGCTTGGAACGCATTGTATTGCAAGGCTTGCTAATTTAACTGCCATCATGAGACATTATTGCATGATAGCTTAAGCAAGCTTCACTCTCGAAAGTACCAACGCATACAGTTTTAATTCCTATTTTCTATATATAAATGTATCACATGATATTAGATTTATAGGACATATTGTGCAAGTTCCTTGCTTATGACTTTCAACCCATATATGCTGCGTTATGAAGAATTAACGATAAATCACGTGTGCAGTGTTGCAAAATTGATCATGCGTTAATATCAAGAACCAATGAAATGTATTAATGTGCTTGCGGTTTAATAGTATAAAAGATTATGGGGGTCATTCTGACCTCGGCGGTAAAAGGCGCTTACCGCCGGTCAGAAGACCGCCGCGGTCGCGGTCAACCGCCACGGTCATTCTGACCCGCAACAGCCAAACCGCCAAAAACCCGACACCAACAAAAGGCCGCCACAGCAGCGGTCGGTGGAAAAGTGGAGATGACCAAACCTCCACCGTCACGCCAACAGAAATACGCCCATGCCATTCCGATCCACGAATCCAAGCGGCGGTCTTTCAACCGCGGTATTCCATTGGCGGTACACACCGCCGCGGTCAGAATACCCACAAACGAACAAAACTCAGCAACATTGGACAATTTGAAATACACACACCTGAAACACATACACACACCACTCCCACACACACAATACAATATAAAACACACACCTACATCACCCACAAACCCCTACGACCACAATTGAAAAAGAAGCACAGAGAGAGACACCACCGATTAGAGAACACCATCACACAGAGGCACACTACACCATCACCCACACAATCTCCAAGCACAAAACAACACACACCACCACACTCAACACACTTAACAACACATACTCCACCCCACACATCATACACACCACTCCATGGCACCCCAAAGACACCCCCGCTTCTCAGACGAAGAACTCAGGGTCATGGTGGAGGAAATCGTTCGTGTGGAGCCCCAGCTTTTCGGGACACAAGTGCAACACACCAGCATTGCCAGGAAGATGGAGCTATGGCAAAGGATAGTCGACAGGGTCAACGCTGTGGGACAGCACCCCAGAAATAGGGAGGACATCAGGAAGCGATGGAACGACCTACGGGGGAAGGTGCGTTCCATGGTATCCAGGCATAACATCGCCGTGCACAAGACTGGCGGCGGACCCCCACCTCAACCCCCACAATTTACAGCATGGGAGGAGCAAGTCTTGCACATCCTGCATCCTGACGGCCTCACAGGAGTTGGCGGAGGAATGGACTCTGGTAAGTCAAATCTTCAATACTACTTCCCCCCCACCCCACCTGCATGCCAACTAATACCCCCACCCTCACCCCCACCCCCACCCCATCACACCGACTCCCTGCTAATGTCTCACCATCTCAACCCACCCATGCCCAACACCTAGCCCTGCATGCGTCCACAAAGCATGGACACCCATCACCAAGGCATGCCCAATGCATATACACATCTCCCCCACAAGCCACCCTCACTAAAGCCCCCACACAGGAATGCCAGCACTGGGGTACACGGGAACCCACACATTCATCGATATGGCACACACTGAACCAATAACCATACCCCTATACCCCTGCAGGACCCGAACGCCACCACACCGCCCAGGAGGGTCCAGAAATCTCCATCCCACCCCCACAAGAGGCCAACAGTGATGACAGCAGCTCTGTCGACCTGGACCCTGATGACCAGCCCGGACCATCGGGGACCTCGGGACAGTCGGTTCCCCTCACACAGCCACAGGCCACACCAGACCCAACCCCCTCTGGGAAGACCAGCACAGCTCCCACCCAGCGGGCCCATGCCTCTGTCTCCAGGACACGTCAATCAGCGGTGTGTCCACCACTACAGGGCACCCAGGTTAACCCACCACCCCAACAACAACAGGGACCTGGGGGCAGTGGTAGTGGGCACACCGTCCAGGGGACGGAGGCCCAGGAAAACAAGGGAACTGGGAGGGCTGCTGTGCGACGGGGGGGACAGGCCCAGGGAACCCACTCTCCACGAGGCCCTCACCACCATCATGGGAGCATACAACCGCTCCCAGGAGACGATGGCGACGGTACTGGCCAGGTTCCAGGAGATCCAGGTACTGCAGGAGGAACAGTATAGGGGGTTCAGGGAGGACATCAGAGCCATCAATTCCACCCTGGCCACCATGGTAGGGCTGCTGAAGGAACTCCTCAACACCAGGACGGACACTGTCGAACCACAAAGGGCCCCTGCCACTAGCCTGGACCAAGAACAGCCAACCACCTCCGCCGGCGCTAGTGGACAGGAGGCCCCCACACAACAGCAGCCCACCAGAACCCCACCTCCTGCAGAAGAAGAACCACCCGCAAGAGGGCCCTGAGATCACGCAAGAAGACAGAGTAGGATGTCAAGACCCCCGCCAGCAAAGGATACCCCCTGATGTCATCCCACTGTTCCACATTGTCACCCTGTCCAACCTTAAACTGCCCCAGCTCCATCTCTCCACAGGCATATGGACAATGCACCTGTGTGTCGGAGACTATGGACTCTGCCATGGACATTCCTTCACCATAGCCCCCACCCAATTGAAACCACCCATCCCATTTTGAGCACTTGGATAAACACAATTATTGCACAAAACGATCAGGAGTCTGGCTGTGATTTCTAACTTATGTATTAGACATGACAGTGCCAAAATGTTTATGTACATAGTGATGCCAACAAACCGCTGCCACACAGCTGTAGTCCATGGGGAAACGAAGCAGAGGACACGCAGTGGGGGCCACAGCTCTGAAATTGGAAGGGAAAAGCGACAACTCAGTCAACATACACTGGGGCAAATCGACAGGCAGTAGAGAGGCAGGAGAGTAGAAGTAATTGTAAAAAGACTGTTTTGAATTTTACCTGTGTGTCATTGAAAATACTGTGCTATCACTCTGTCCCTGTTGTCTGTTTCATCCCCGTCGTCTTCCTCCTCTTCACTCTCCACAGGCTCCACAGCTGCTACAACACCACCATCTGGACCATCCTCCTGCAGGAAAGGCACCTGGCGTCGCAAAGCCAGGTTGTGAAGCATACAGCAGGCCACGATGATATGACACACCTTCTTTGGTGAGTACATTAGGGATCCACCAGTCATATGCAGGCACCTAAACCTGGCCTTCAGGAGGCCAAAGGTGCGTTCCATCACCCTCCTAGTACGCCCATGGGCCTCATTGTACCGTTCCTCTGCCCTGGTCCTGGGATTCCTTACTGGGGTCAGTAGCCACGACAGGTTGGGGTAACCAGAGTCCCCCAATAGCCATACACGGTGTCTCTGTAGCTGTTCCATCACGTAAGGGATGCTGCTATTCCTTAGGATGTAGGCGTCATGCACTGACCCAGGGAACTTGCCATTTACATGGGAGATGTACTGGTCAGCCAAACACACCACCTGGACGTTCATCGAATGGTAACTTTTTCTGTTCCTGTACACCTGTTCACTTTCTCTGGGGGGGAACCAAAGCCACATGGGTCCCATCAATGGCACCAATGATGTTGGGAATATGTCCAAGGGCATAGAAATCACCCTTCACTGTAGCCAAATCGCCCACCTCAGGGAAAACTATGTAGCTCCTCATGTATTTCATCAGGGCAGACAACACTCTGGATAACACCTTGGAAAACATAGGCTGTGACATCCCTGAAGAAATGGCCACTGTTGATTGAAATTACCCACTTGCCAAAAAATGGAGTACTGACAGGACCTGCACTAGAGGGGGAATCCCTGTGGGTTGGCGGATGGGTGACATCAGGTCTGGCTCCAGCTGGGCACACAGTTCATGTATAGTGGCACGGTCAAGCCGGTATGTCAGTATTACGTGTCGTTCTTCCATTGTCGACAGGTCCACCAGCGGTCTGTACACGGGGACATTCCTCCTTCTCCTCGCCAAACCCAGCGGACGGTGCCTAGGAAGGACAACATGGAGCACAGAGTCAAGCAACCCACAGGTACGTTCTCACAGCTTGCACAGTAAACGATTGTCTATGCAGTGAATGGCTTGTATGAGTGGCTATGCAAGGCCTAGGCCTGTGTGACGCAGTAGAAATTAAGCCATGTGGGCCCTCGAAATGGCGGCTGCCTGACCTGTGAAGTGTGACAATGGGATGTGAGGTAAATGCGCTGGCGTGGCACACCGCGGCGGTCGGCGGTCGAAGACCGCGGCGCGAAGCCGCATTGGTTAACATTGAAGCCTATGGGTTTCAGGAGCCAATGGCGAAGTGCGCCGGCGGTGGCGGTACGCACCGCCGCGGGCGTGACCGCCATTTTCTAACTGATTAATCACTCGAGACCTGATCATCCACAGGAGAGGACCTATACTGCAAGTGCTGCTGTGACCTCGGTCTGGAAGGGACAATGGCTGCTGCGACTGGGGAAAGGGCCCCTGCCTTCACTGGTGAAGAATTGGACAAACTCGTAGATGGGGTCCTCCCCCAGTATGCTCTACGCTACGGTCCTCCAGACCAACAAGTAAGTACAATTCCAAACGGATTTGTGGCCACTGCCTGGGTTGAGTGGGGTGAATGAACGAAGGTGCGGAGGCGAGCGAATGAGGCATGCATCGCACGACAGATGAGAGCATGGGCCAAATGGCAGGGGTGGGGAGGGGGGGCCACATGGCAGGGGTGGAGTGGGGGGGCCAAATGGCAGGGATGGGGAGGGGGGCCACATGGCAGGGGTGGGGAGGGGTGGGCCACATGGCAGGGGTGGGGAGGGGGGGGCCAAATGGCAGGGGTGGGGAGGGGGGCCACATGGCTGGGGTGGGGAGGGGTGGGCCACATGGCTGGGGTGGGGAGGGGTGGGCCACATGGCAGGGGTGGGGAGGGGGGGCCACTCCCAACGATAACGCAGACAATCTTGAACTTTGTATTTCTCTCTCCCTGTACGTGTCACATAGGTCAGCGCCCACCAGAAAATCGGGATTTGGCGTGCCATCGCCAAGGACGTCCGGACCCTGGGGGTCCACCATCGACGGGGCACCCACTGCCGCAAGAGGTGGGAGGACCTCCGCCGCGGTAGCAGGAAGACGGCGGAGTCTCTGCTGGGGATGGCCTCCTAACGTAGGCGGGGTGCCCGCCGTCAATTGACCCCCCTGATGTCTCGGATCCTGGCGGTGGCCTACCCTGAATTGGATGGGCACGTGAGGACATCACAGCAGACACAAGGGGGTGAGTACAAGCACAAACTGCTATGTTGGCGCGCAGTGGAGGTGTCTGGGTGGGGGAGGAGGGCTGTGGGTCCCCCTAGGCCACGCCGGATTCTGTAGGCTAGGCCCCTCCGTAAGCCCCTGTGCCCCCGCCCCCCCCCCCCTCAGTAGTGTGCCAAGTACAGCTAGCCATGGCCCTGTGTCATCTATGTGTGCAGTTGTCATCTCTAGGCTTGTAGGGCATGTCCCACGGATTGCGTAGCGGACCCCAAGTGCGCGACGTAGTGCAGGGGGCTTCTACGTCTGTCATGTCCGCCAACGGTAGCGGTAATCCATGCACTCAACATGTCTTTATTTCTCTCCCCCCCCCCTTTTTGTTTGTCTTTCTGTGCATGTGTGCATCAGCATCATCAGGCGGAGGAGAAGTGGCATCGGGGCAGGAGGGAGCTGCATCTCACATGGCCCCGGAGGGCCATGGCACCGAGTCAGAATGGACCAGTGAGACGGAGGGCGAGGGGGGCTCCACAACGGGGACGCGTGGAGACCACAGCGACACGGACACGTCCTCGGAAGGGAGCTCCCTTGTGGTGGCGGCAACATCCGTGCCCCCCGCACCTACAGGTACAGCCGCCACCCAGCGCACCAGCTCCGCCCTCCCAGCAGCCCCTCAGCGTGCGCCCCGTGCCCGCTCGCACACCAAGGCGGGCATCTCCTTCGCCCCAGGCACCTCAGGCCCTGCCCCAGTTACCCCAGCTGCCCTCAGTGAGGAGGTCATTGACCTCCTCAGAACGCTCATTGTTGGGCAGTCTACCCTTTTGAATGCCATCCAGGGGGTGGAGAGGGAGGTGCATCGAAGCAATGCATACCTGGAGGGCATTCATTCGGGTCAGGCTGCCCATCAGCGATCGTTCCAGGCTCTGGCCTCAGCACTGACGGCAGCCATTGTCCCAGTCTCCAGCCTCCCTCTTCTAACTCCCTCCACCCAGTCCCAGTCTCCTGTTCCTCTGCCTGTCCCATCCACACCATCAGACCAGCCTGCACACACCTCAACACCCAAGAGCAGCTCATCCAAACATAAGCACCACAGATCACGCAAGCATTCACCCAAGCAACATCCAGATGCAGACATGCCAACAGTCACTACCACCTCTGTGTCCCACACCTCCTCGTCTCCCTCCTCCCTCCCTGTGACGTCTCCACTCACACCTGCATGCACACCACCATCAGCCAGTCCTTCCATCACCACCACACCCTCCAATACAGTCCGCACACGTGCAGTCACCACCCCCACTACCATTTACACGTCCCCTGTGTCCTCTCCCAGTGTGTCTGTCCCCCCCTCTTCCAAACCACACAAACGCAGGCAGCCACCCACCCAACAGCCATCCACCTCACGACAGCCTCCGTCACAAGCACCTGCACCCAAAGTCAGCACACATGACTCTCCTACAACCACCTCCTCTTCCTCCACCCCCATTTCCACTGCACCTACCCGTCACTGTCTTCCTAAACTTCTTTTCCTTTCCAACCTTAACCTCTTTCCAACAACTCCCCCACCCCGTCCAACTTCGAAGACTGCAAGCAGCACCTCAGCCACCACCAGCCCTGCAGCACCCTTGACCAAGGTGCAGGGCTATTGGAGTCCCCCAGCTCCTAGGGCAGGAACATCGGCCAGCAGCAAGGGGACAGCCAGCCCACCCCCTGGGAAGAGGAGCAAAAAAGTTAAGGGCCGCCAAGACAAGCCTGAGACGGCTGCCACCAAGGAGAGTAGCCTTGCCCCGTCACCTGCCACACCATCCAAGGGAGGCAAGGGCCACAGACCTTCAGTCAAGGAGGGCAAGGGCAGCAGGGCGGAGAAGTCAGCCAGCAGGCCAGCTGCCCCGGAGGGCCCCACCAGCCCCATTCCGGGGGTAACAGACGACACCCACGGGTCCAGGACTCCATCACAGGAGGGCCCCGCTACCGCAAGGTCGGATGGAGGCTGAGTGGGAGGTATTGGCCAGGGATGGCTCCCTAGAAACACCAGACAGGCACCGCTGAACAGGGCCCCCGCCGTCTCCAGCACCGCTCCGCTGGGGACCGCCGTCTCAAGAACCGCTGAACAGGGCCCGCCGTCTCCAGCACCGCTGAACAGGGCCCCGCCGTCTCAAGCACCGCTGAACAGGGCCCGGCCGTCTCCAGCACCGCTACGCTGGGGACCGCTGTCTCAAGCACCGCTGAACAGGGCCCCGCCGTCTCCAGCACCGCTCCGCTGGGGACTGCCGTCTCAAGCACCGCTGAACAGGGCCCCGCCGTCTCAAGCACCGCTGAACAGGGCCCCGCCGTCTCAAGCACCGCTGAACAGGGCCCCCGCCGTCCCCAGCACCGCTCCGCTGGGGACCGCCGTCTCCAGCACCGCTGAACAGGGCCCCGCCGTCTCCAGCACCACTCCGCTGGGGACCGCCGTCTCCAGCACCGCTGAACAGGGCCCCGCCGTCTCCAGCACCGCTGAACAGGGCCCCCGCCGTCTCCAGCACCGCTCCGCTGGGGACCGCCGTCTCAAGCACCGCTGAACAGGGCCCCCGCCGTCTCTAGCACCGCTCCGCTGGGGACCGCCGTCTCAAGCAAAGCTGAACAGGGCCCTTCATGTCAAGAACCGCTGGCCCTTTGGCAGACGGGGCAGGGCAGGATCTGTATTGGGCAGGGCTACAGGATGTCCTCTGGGCACCATGCCTCCTCCAGTACCAGTGGAGTCTGTTATCGACTTGAGAGACTGTGGCTTTGCACTCCCCAGGATGGCCCAGTGGGCAGCCCACCCACTGTATGGACTGTTGAGACTGTGGCTTTGCACTCCCCAGGATGGCCCAGTGGGCAGCCCACCCACTGTATGGACTGTTGAGACTGTGGCTTTGCACTCCCCAGGATGGCCCAGTGGGCAGCCCACCCACTGTATGGACTGTTGAGACTGTGGCTTTGCACTCCCCAGGATGGCCCAGTGGGCAGGCCACCCACTGTATGGACTGTTGAGACTGTGGCTTTGCACTCCCCAGGATGGGACAGTGGGCATGGAGGCCCCTCGTGGATCTGGCGTCGTGTACTCAAGTGGCTGAGGTGCCCCCCCTTCCCTTCCCCCTGAGGTGCCTGTATTTTTTCAATCTGATGCCCCTGCAGTGTTCTCTCCGTGGTGATCTTGTGTTGAGAATGGGCCTTGCCCATGTGAATTGGACCCCGTGGTCCACGGACAATAGATGGACTACTGCACGTAGCTGTAAATATTGTGTATATAGTTTATTTATTTTTTGAACAAATTGGTGACCATTCTCTAATATATCCGCCTGTTTGATATCTATTCCTTTGGTCTTTGCATTATTTCGGGGGGGGGTTGGGGGTTGTAACAGTGATATATTGGTATGCATTGATGTGTGTGGTGTAGTGGGTGGGGGTGGGTGGGTGTGTGCCCGTAATTTTTTCCCTCCCCTGTGTCGTAGGTGCAGTACTCACCGATGCCTTCCGCGCCGCCGGGCGTGCTCCTGGAAGAGGAGCAGGTAGAGAAGTGCAGGGAGGACGTGGATCTCTGGTTCCATGCTGTCGGGATTCCACGTGGAGTGTGTCGAGGTGAGCGTTTTCCCGTTCGTAGTCTGTTTCCGCCGTGTTTTTATCGGCGGGGCTCCCGTCCCAGAAAAGGTGGCGGATTGGTGGGTCGTGATACTCTGGGCGGTACATTGTCTCCCGCCTGTCTGTTGGCGGTGACCGCCACGCTGTTTGTTTGTACTGCCGTGGGGGCGGAGTGTTGAAGCGGCGGTCTCTGTTGGCGGTTACCGCCAGGGTCGGAATTCCATTTTTTGGACCGCCAGCCTGATGGCGGGATGGCCGCCGCTTTAACACCGACCGCCAAGGTTGGAATGAGGGCCTATGTAATACTTCCTTACAGAGCAGGCTGGTCTTTGGCTTTGTGTCCTGAATTGTCCTGACCAGATTTGGCTTCCACACCTTGATGCCCTTCATTTCGATGGCTTCAAAGACATTCATCAAAATCATGTCTACTGTTAAATCATTTGACCATTGGCTTATTCTAAAGTTCCAAAGTTTTGCCAACATTGCCTTTAACTCTGGCCTGCTGTGCTTGTCCTGGTCGAAATTTTGTCTTTTAGTATGTTTTAGCTATTTTTACAAGTTTTTAATTAGATTTTAGTTATATTTTAATATGATTTTAGCTTATTTTAGTCCAGAACATTTTAGCTTGGGGTCAGTCACCTTCTCTGGTGACACAATTATGGCGTCATACTTGTTCTGGCAATGGAGAGGGTGTAGTGGATCCTATTTGGTTTTATTGGGAATCAGGAGATAACTTAGCCTTCTGGCTTGCAGGCCTGTGCCCCAGTCACCTAGTGACTTATAACCTACTTAGTCTGCTCTGTTTTAGCGCATTTATTTAATTATTTCTTCCAAGATGGCTGCTATGTCTATAGTTAGGAAGATGTTTTGATTTCACGTTATCAGTGCCACTCTGTGAAGGCATCACTATCGGCGTCAAAGACAAGTGATATACATAGGTATTTACATCATGTTCTTTCCCACTTATGTGTGACAGGAACATAATGTTCTTTTGGAGGGCATTGCTTATGTAACTGCCGCCCCAAGCATGCCTTCTAAACTATTGTTTGGAAACATACCTCCGTCAGGGTTCTTACAAGATCTGTATAAATACATCTCACGCAGGCAAATTTATCAGAGGGATTCCTACCAGATGCCATCAACGCTATCTATGCACACATGTCACCTTGATGCAGACCTAGCCTTCGTGTCCCCACGGAGTCTTATCTAGAGACCTCATTCCAAGGTAACAAGGGTTGGGGGCTCTTCTCATGGACATGGTACTGGCAGATTAGGTTTAACACACTTAGCTCTCTTTAGGTTAGAGATTAGGTTCATCATGTTAGTGAGTTAGGGCCTATTTCACATCTCATGTTATTGCAAGATGGTGGGGGTCTTTATATTCATGACTCTCTTTTGTACAATTCTGTTTCTTGCGTTATTCATTATCCTAATCATTACAGCTTATGCATTTTACAGTAGATTGCAGTCTTGTTAATTAAACCTATTGAAAACTTTACTGCCTCTCCTTCATTGTCTGTGTGTGACTGAGACTTGCTGCTTATGTGAGAAAAGGGTGATCTCCGCTTAACCACGACTCCCCTGACATGTTGCACTCTTGAATCCATGTGTAAAGGCTGCCACAAATCACCTTTTAGTATTTGGGTTTTGGTGAGGTACTGCTTGTGAGCCGGGAGGGTTAGGCTGACAGTTGTAACTTGTTGCAGGATTAGCCAAGTCGCCTACAAACAAAAGTGCTGTCATCCCTAGCCCAGCAGTCTTGCCTAGAGCAAGAGTCCAACTACGACAAAGTCACAGCACAATCCAAATTATCCTGTGCCCATCCTCTGGTAGCTTGGCACTGAGCAGTCACGCTTAACTTAGAAGGCAATGTGTAAAGCAGTGGTTCCAAACCTTTTGAATTCTGTGGACCCCCATTTTATGATCACTTGAACCCGGGGACCCCCACTGAATCATTATTGGAGTCTGGGGACCCCCCACTAAGTCAATAATGAAAGCTGGGGACCCAATCTGTTAACAGTGTTTAATTTTCTAAGAAGTCGTGGACCCCCTGAGGAGTCTTCGCAGGGGTCCCCGGACCACAGGTTGGGAACCAGTGGTGTAAAGTATTTGTGCAATAAATCACACAGTAACCCAGTGAAAACACCACAAAAATACACCACACAGGTTTAAAAAATAGATATATATCTAAATAAACTAAGATAAAAACTACAAAGATCTAATAAGCACAAGTTCAAATATCACTTTTAAAAAGTTTAAAAGAGTCTCAATCCTTGGAAATCAATAGTTATTTCTTTGTAACACACAGTAGCTGGGATGCGCCAAAGATAAGGATGCACTGGGACCGCAGAGGAGAAGCGTGGAAGAATAAGGTGTTGCGTCAGATTTATTGACGCGGATCAGACGTTGTGTTGTTTCTTTCCACGTTGCAAGGGTTTGTGTAATTTTTCATGCGTGCAGTCTTGGTTCCTCACTGCGATGCGGGGATACTTTGACACCCAGGTACGATGCGTTGAAAAACCTTGACACACTGGTAGAAGGAACAGGCGCTGCATTGGTCTGGTAGGGGATGTGTCGAATTTTCTGTTGCAGGCTTGGTGCTGCGTCTAATTCTCGGTCGGAAAGTCTGTGCTTTTGAGTGGTTTTGAAGTGCACAAGTTCCCCTTTCAGCCAAGTCCTGTCTGCCAGGATGCCTGTGGGGGTTTATCAGTCCTTTGTGTGAGGGCAGGCCACTGGTCTTTGAAAGGTAAGCGTGAGTCCCTCCATCCTTTCTGCTCAGGAAAACCCATTCAGTATACAGAATAATGCAGATGTGACTAAGGCCCTCATTACAACCCTGGAGGTCAGTGATAAAGTGGTGGTAACACCGCCAACAGGCCGGCAGTAACAAAAATTTAATTATGACCATGGCGGAAACCGCTCAGACAGACAGCCACTTTAACACATCGACCGCAACGGCGGTATTAACAAGCACCATGGCGGTAACCGCCAACAGCCAGGCGGAAGACAATGTACTGTCCACTGTATTACAACAGGCCTATCCGTGACCTTTTCCAGGGAGGTACCAACGACATCAAAAGCACGGCAGAAACAGAACACAGAAGTCAAAGGACTCGCCTCTGGAGACTCAGGGAAATACCATGATGCCATGGAGGCTGAGCTGCACATATTTCCCATGCTCGTCTACCTTTTCCTTCATTATGAGCAGCGACGATCACGGTAAGTACTGCTGCCTAGGACACAAGGGATGGGGGAGGAAAAAGAGAGTGACACACACACACACCACCCCCCACCCCCAGCATCATACATACAACCAGATGCACAAACATTACATATCCACCACGTGCCCCTCAGGAATAATGCCAGGACAAAATGATTGGAATAAAGTGAGTGTAATACGATAAAATAACATGAATAAGTGCATCAAAATACAAACGTATATACATATTTACTGTCCGGGAGACCAGATCCTCGGGGTCTGCGCGCATTCCCAACATGTCCACCACTAGACAGCTCCAAGACTCTGATAGATAAATCACAGAGACTGAGAGAGTCCAAGCGGGGAAAAAGGGGATTAGGATGGGAACAGCTGGGAAGGAGACCTGTAGGAAACAAAAGGTTAAAACACACAATATCAAGATTATATCACATTGACATTTACTAGACTATGATTCTAAGCATTGTCATACTGTAACCATGGATAAATTAAGGAAGGACTAATAACTAGGCCTCAAGATGTCTGGTTACCTGGGATTAAGAATGATTAATACAACTTCTCAATGAACCTTTTCATGAAATGTTACACATTGACTATGAATATAAGAACCTTCTAGAATTATGTTTTCAAAATTCAAACATGGTCTTTTTGCATGAGGACAAAAATAATCTGAACGTTTCCTGGAACACAATAGGAATTGTATTAAAGACTTATCAGGCACATATAATGTAACATCTAGAATTTTAACACTTAGGGCCTCATTACAACATTGGCGGGCGGCAATCGCCGCCCGCCAAGTTGTAACCACTGTGTGCCCGCCAATGCGGCCGCATTCCCGCGGTGCCCATTATGACATCCCCGCTGGGCCAGCGGGGATGTGGGCCGCAACATGGGAGCCGGCTCCAAATGGAGCCGGTGGTGTTGCGGCTGTGTGACGGGTGCAGTTGCACCCGTCGCGCATTTCACTGTCTGCACATCAGACAGTGAAAAGCCGCATGGGGCCCTGTCAGAGGGCCCCTGCACTGCTCATGTCAGTGGCATGGGCAGTGCAGGGGCCCCGCGACTCCCCATACCGCCAGCCTTTTCCTGGCGGTTCAAACCGTCAGGAAAAGGCTGGCGGTAGGGGGACTCGTAATACCCTGGGCAGCACTGCCCTGGCGGATTACTACCACCGGTGCTATTGTGGCGGGAAACCGCCGGCCCCGGCGGTGCGACCGCAGCACTTCCGCCGCGGTCATAATGACCAGAAAAGCACCGCCAGCCTGTTGGCGGTGCTTCCGTCATTTCAGCCCTGGCGGTCGTGTACCGCCAGGGTTGAAATGACCCCCTTAGTTCTAAATGCAGAAAAATGAATCGTGCACACTGCTGATTTCAACATGGATATGCAAATGCCATGAAATGATCGCGCACACTGCAAACGATCTGAAACATCAAGTTTTAAATGCGGGAATGAATCGTGCGTCTTGCCGATTTGAATGCCACCATGTAAATGCCAAGAAATGCTTGCGAACAATGAGTATCAAGAGTTAAATGCAAGGAAATGAATCGCGTGTCTTGCCGATTCGAATGCCACCATGTAAATGCCAAGAAATGGTTGCGCACAATGAGTATCAAGAGTTAAATGCAAGGAAATGAATCGCGCGTCTTTCCAATTCTAATGCCACCATGTAAATGCCAAGAAATGGTAGCGCACAATGAGTATCAAGAATTAAACAGAAGGAAATGAATTGCGCGTCTTGCCGATTCGAATGCCACCATGTAACTGCCAAGGAATGGTAGCGCGCAATGAGTATCAAGAGTTAAATGCAAGGAAATGAATCACGTGTCTTGACGATTCGAATACCACCATGTAACTGCCAAGGAATGGTTGCTCAAATGAGTATCAAGAGTTAAACACAAGGACTGAATCACGTGTCTTGCCGATTTGAATGCCAATATGCAAATGTCTAGAAATGATTGCGCACACTGTTGCTGACCCGAATCTCAAAAGCCAACTGCCAAAATTGAATTGCGCGTCTTGACGATTCGAATATCAACATGTAAATGCCAGAAACAGAGAGCACATTCACACGCACAAGGAAAAATCTTCCAATATGAAAATTAGGCCCAAGAACTCGAATGCCTTCGAAAACGGGATCGGGGGCCCAGCCCGACCTCCGTCTTACCGCCCTGATCAAGGATCACCAATACAATGAAGGGCAAGGCCAGGAAGATCAAGGTAGGCCTCTGGAACAGGAGCTCAGGAAATTTCTGCTGCTCTGCACCGGGACCTCTGAATAGTGAGCACGTGGAGCTGGGCTGGCTCCCTTATATAGAGTCTGGCCCAGCCCACAAACCACACCCAGTCATGCTGCAGAGAAACTTTTAGAAGGACCTGGAAAGAGACCACACCCTGACACACTCTGAAAGCCTGCAGCAATACATTGCAATTGAACAGTATTTACAAGCACCTTGAATATAAGTCTTCAGGATTAAACTCTGCAATGCAAAAGGTTAAACAACAGCAAAGCAACATAATGCATGAA
Source organism: Pleurodeles waltl (assembly GCF_031143425.1). NCBI lineage: Eukaryota > Metazoa > Chordata > Amphibia > Caudata > Salamandridae > Pleurodeles > Pleurodeles waltl. The sequence goes on along the minus strand of NC_090444.1, from coordinate 14,137,185 downwards.
TTAGTGTTGGATTTTTGCATTCCAGTCGCCCGTAGAGTGCGCACTGCCCTGATGTTAACATTTACAAATGGAGAGACACTGCTCAGTCCTCAATGTCTATGGGCCCCAGGGCCACATCACATAGGCCAAGGCCCCACCTCACTCCTGCAACAACACGGAGAGAACATTGCACGGGCATCAGGTCAAAAATAAAAAGGCACCTCAGGGGGGTGAGGGATGGGGGGGCACCTCACCCGGAAGATGGTACAACACCACTGGTCCTGGAGGGGGCAGCATGCCGTGTGCGCTGTCCTGGTGAGTGCAAGGCCACAGTCTCTCTAGTGGGTGGTTTGCCCACTGCTTGGTCCTGGGGAGTGCAGGGCCAGTCTCTCTAGTGGGTGGTTTGCCCACTGCTTGGTCCTGGGGAGTGCAAGGCCACGGTCCCTCAAGTGGGTGGTTTGCCCACTGTTTGGTCCTGGGGAGTGCAAGGCCACAGTCTCTCTAGTGGATGGCTTCTCCACTGGTTCTGGAGGGGGCCTTGTGCCCAGTGTGCTTCATTGTGGGAAGGATGGGGTGAGTGGGTGGCTTCTTCCACTGGTTCTGGAGGGGGCATTGTGCCCTGTGATGCAGATCTTGGGGAGTGCAAGGTCACAGTCTCTCACCTGGGTGTCAGACCCACAGGATTTGCTGGGGCAAGGATGCACCACATCCCATGGAGTCAGGACTACACACTGTCTGCCGGCAGAGACGGCTGCTCAGTGGTGGCAGTGGTGGAGGAGGCTCCAGCCCATCCCCTGCAGCCTTGGACGGCTGCCCACTGGGGCTGTTGCTGCTGGCAGTGGTGCTGGTGGTGGTGCTGGCTGTGGTGGGGAGAGGCTTCAACCCATCCCCTGCAGCCTCAGACAGCTGCCCACTGGGGCTGCTGCTGCTGGCAGTGGTACTGGTGGTGGTGCTGGCAGTGGTGGGGGGAGGCTCCAGCCCATCCCCTGCAGCCTCGGACAGCTGCCCACTTGGGCTGCTGCTCCTGGCAGTGGTGCTGGTGGCAGTGCTGGCAGTGGTGGGGAGAGGCTCCAGCCCTTCCCCTGCAGCCTCAGGCAGCTGAACCACCATGGTTGGTGGTGGGGGCTCAGAATGAGTCGCAGCACCAGGCCTCCTGTCCTTCCTGCCTGCTGGGGGCAGGCCTCCTGCCCTTCCTGTCAGCAACCGGGGCTTGCCCTTCCCTGTTGCAGCTGGTGGTGCCTCCTTGCCCTTCCTTGATGCACCTGGTGCAGGCACCCTGGCAGTGTTGCTGCCTGGTGCCCAGGATCCTCTCCCACCTGCAGTAGCTGTCGACACTACTGTGGCCGTGGACTGGATGGCTGAGGTGCTTGCCTGGGTTCTGACCACCCTGGCCTGATGAGAAGGACGGGGGAGTGGTAGGGAAGGGGTCAAGGGTGGAGAGGGAAAGCTTCTTAGGGACATGGGGTGGGAAGAGGGTGAAGGTTTGGGAATGTAGGAAGAGGAAGTGGTTGTAGGAGGTGTCTGCTGTGTTTAGGTGCAGGTGCATGGGCTGGATGCTGTTGTGAGGTGGAAGGCTGTTGGGTGTCTGAGTGCTTGCATTTGTGTACTTTTGGAGGAGGGGTCACAGACACAGTGGGAGGGGACACAGGGGACGTGTGCATGGATGTGGGGATGGTGACTGCCAGAGAGGGGCGTGTACTGATAGGCGTGATGGTGGTAGTAGATGAGGATGTAGTGCATGCAGGTGTGAGTGTAGACGCAACTGGGAGGGAGGTGGACAAGGAGAAGGAGGGGGACACAGTGGAGGCAGTGGATGTTGGTATGTCTGATTCTATATGGTGTTTGTGTGAGTGCCTGTGGGATGATGTGTAGTGCTTCTGTTTGCCTGAACCACTCCTGTTTGTTGTCTTGGGTTGGTCTGCCTGTGTGCTTGGGATAGGTTGGGGCTAAGGGGAATGGGATTGGGCAGAGGAAGTTGGAGGGGGGAGGCTAGAAACAGGGACAGTGGCTGCCATCAGGGAGGAGGCCAGAGCCTGGATTGATCTCTGTTGGGGCACCATTCCACAGTGAATGCCATCCAGGAATGCATTTGTTTGTTGCAAATGGCCCTTCCAGACCCTGGATGGCATTCACAATAGTTGACTGTCCAACAGAGATGGATCGCAGGAGGTCAATAGCCTCCTCACTAAGGGGAGCAGGGCTAACTGGGGCAGGGCCTGAGGTGCCTGGGGCAAAGGAGATGTCCACCCTCCTGGGTGAGCGGGCACGGGAAACACGCTGAGGGGCTGCTGGGAGGGCAGTGCTGGTACGGGGATGGCAGCTGTACCTGTAGTTGGGGTGTGCACAGAGCTGTCCGCCACCACTAGGGAGCTTCCATCGGAGGAGGTATCACTGTCCAAACTGCCCCTCCAGTCTCTGCTGTGGTGCTCCCGTTGACCTCCGTCCCACTAGTGCCCTCACAGTCGGTGGATTCGGCCTCCTGGGCCCTGTGGGATGCAGCTCTCCCAGTCGCCGGCGCCTCTGCTCCTCTGCCAGATGATGCTAATGCACATAAGGACAGTGTGACAAAACAAAAAGGTGGGGAGAGACAAAGGTCATCCTTGGTCAATGGCGGCAACAACACCACCGTTGGCGTACTTGACACACACACCCAGGGAACAGCCCTACGCACTAGACAATGCACTAACAGCCAGAATGCTAGTCACCAGCCCATGGACAGGGATACCTAACACCAATTGCAGCATAGCTGAGGCCCACAGACCCCTGCCCAGTGGTGGATGCCTACTAGCTTGGTTGGAGGAGGTGTACATTAGACCCTGCCCAACATGGGGCCTACCCTGCAATGTCCGGCCTGGCCTAGGGCCACCCTCAGGCCCACATCCCCCACCCGGATGCCACCCCACCACGTGCAAGTAGTTTATTGGGGCACTGTACTCACCCCCTTGTGGCTTGTGTGATGCCCCCAAGCGCCCATCCAGCTCCTGAGAGGCCACCGCCAGTATGCGATCCATCAGGGGGTCAGCGTTCGACGGGCACCTCTTCCTTGTTGGGAGGCCATCCCAAGCTGGGCCTCCGCCGTCTTCCATGCCCAGCGTCTCAGGTCCTTCCACCGTTTACGACAGTGGGTGCTCCACCTGCTGTAGACCCCCAGGGTCCGGACTTCCTTGGCGATGGCATGCCATATGCTTTTTTATTATGGGCGCTGACCTGCAGAGAAATACACATAGGAAAATGTATCAGTCAGACCGTCCTGCCTGTTACACTCATGGCCCACCATAGCCCTCCCATCCCCTTACGCACAGACATTGCCCACCATACATGCAGCACGCTGCTTAGGGCCCTTCCACCAAACCCCCCTACACAAGGCCCTCACACACAGCACTCCATGCATTCATGCTCCATGCATCGAGCTCACAGTGTACTCACCTGTTGGTCTGGAGGCCCATACTGCATTTGATACTGGGGTAGGACCCCATTTACCAGTCTCTCCAACTCTGCAGCAGTGAAGGTAGGGGTCCTTTCCCCAGTGACACGAGCCATGGTCGGTCCCAGACACAGGTCACAGTAGCACTTGCAGTGTAGGTCCTCTCCTGTTGAAGGTCAGGTAGCAAGTAAGTGAACAGATAGAAAATGTCAGTCACGTCCGCAGCAGTGTGTACCGTCACCGCTGGCGTACATCACCATTGGCCACTGTAGGGCCCGATGGTATCCAATGAGGAGTTGCACGGTGGTTCTCGACAGCCTCCCGCAACGGCACACAACGTCAACGGAATTACCTCATTTCCAACTGTCCCTCCATACAGGACAGGCGGACGCCATTTCTGGGGGGGGCAGGCCATGGAACTTAACTGTGTCACAGTACACATAGGCACCATTTGGGCCTATCCTTCAATATACTGTTACAGTTACAACATGCAATGCAGTGTAGTGTTTGGAAAATGGAATACTGACTATCTGCTCACCGTTTGGCCCTTAGATTGCAACCGCTGCAGATGAATATGAGATGGAGACATTCCCTGTGTACAGGCCCCTGGTGGACTTTGCAACAATGGAGGAGAGGCACATTATCCTCACCTATAGACTGGACAGGGCCACAGTCACAGAGCTATGTGCCCAATTGGAACCTGACCTGATATCCGCTATCCGTCAGCCCACAGGGATCCCCCCTCTTGTGCAAGCGCTATCAGTGCTCCATTTCCTGGCAACTGGCTCCTTCCAAGTGACAGTGGGCTTGGCAGCAGGAATGTCTCAGCCAATGTTCTCAATAGTTTTGACCAGAGTGTTGTCTGCCCTGATTAAACACATGCGCAGCTACATTGTTTTCCCCGAGGTGGAGGATTTGGCCATAGTGTAAAGAAGATTTCTATGCAATGAGACATATCCCCAACATTATTGGGGCAATAGATGGCACACATATTGCATTTGTCCCCCACCTCCCCCCCCCCGGAGAAATGAACAGGTCTTTAGAAAACAAAAGAGCTTTCACTCCATGAATGTGCAGATACTGTGCCTGGTGGACCAGTACATCTCCCATGTCAATGCAAGGTATTCTGGGTCTGTGCATGATGCCTTTATCCTGAGGAATAGCAGCATCCCATATGTGATGGCTCAACTCCAGAGTGTGGCTAATAGGTGAGCCCTGGTTCCCACCCAGTATATGTTGGTGTATGGGTATGGGGTGGGCCCTAAGGGTTAGTGTGTGTCTAACAGTTGTCCCTCGATATTTTCAGGTGACTCTGGTTACCCCGCCCTCTCATGGCTACTGACCCCGGTGAGGAATCCCAGGACAAGGGCAGAGGAATGTTACAATGAAGCACATGGGTGAACAAGAAGAATAATAGAAAGGACATTCAGCCTCCTGAAGGCCAGGTTTCGTTGTCTCCATCTAACAGGTGGATCCTTGCATTACTCACCCACGAAGGTGTGCTAGATCATCGTGGCATGCTGTATGTTGCACAACCTTGCCTTATGTCGCCAGGTGCCTTTTCTGCAGGGGGAGGAGGCTTAAGATGGGCGTGTGGCAGCAGTGGACCCTGCGGACAGTGAAGATGAGGAGGAAGAGGATGAGGACAACAGAAGTTCTATAATACGACAATACTTCCAATGACACACAGGTAAGACACTGTAATTTTACTTTACATTGAGAGTTTTGTGTTTGATATTGTCACTGGCAGGCGGATTTTCCCACCTCTATGGCCACTTACTGTACCCATTGGCCTCTCTATTTTCAGATATTTGTGACCCACTATCGCTACGGGTGTGTTGACTGCAGCCAACTACAGGTCATTCCTATGTATACATTACTCTACAGTTGTATTGCAGCGTTTAAAGCTTGTTAAACGAAAACATAGTTCAATCATTTGACAGACTCCATACTTGTATTTATTCAAATGGTGTTTATTTAAGTGCTAATAAGTAGAGGGGGGTGTGCAATGGGATTGCGTGATGGTGGAGGAAAGTCCAGGATAGAGTCCAGTCTATTTGTATCACAGGTGCATTGTCCAAGGGTGCATAGGAAGTGGAGCAATGGCAGTTCAAGACGGACAGGGTGACAGAGTGGGACACAAGGATGACAATCAGGAGAGTCTTATTTCCTGGCGCGGGTCTTGGCAATAGTCTCTGGCTTCTGCCTGGATTGCAGGGACCGTTTGCAGGGTGGTTCTCCTTCTGCATAGGGTGGGGTGCTGGTGGCCTGTTGTTCCTGTGGCGGGCCTCCTGATCACTAGCGGCAGCGGAGGTGGAAGGTTGTTCATCGGTTTGGCTAGTGTCAAGGGCCTGCTGGTGTGCCACTGCCTCTCTCATGGTGTTGGCCATGTCTGCCAGCACCCATGCAATGGTGACCAGGATGGTGTGGATGTCCTTCAAGTCCTCCCTGATCCCCAGGTACTGTCCTTTCTGCAGCCGCTGGGTCTCCGGCAACTTGTCCAGTATCTGGCCCATCGTCTCCTGGGAATGGTGGTATGCTCCTAGGATGTTGGTGAGTGCCTCCTGGAGAGTCGGTTCCCTGGGCCTGCCCTCCCCGTCGCACAGCAGTCCTCCCAGCTTCTCTGTTGTCCTGTGCCTCTGTCTCCTGAACTGTGTGCCCACTGCCACTGACCCCAGGTCTCTGATCGTCCTGTGTTTGTGGTGTGCCCTGGGGTCCCTGTAGTGGTGGACACAGTGCTGATTGACGTGACCTGGGGACAGAGTTATGGGCCCGCTGGGTGGGTACTGTGCTGGTCTTCCCTGAGGGGGGAGTCTCTGTGGTAGTATGGGACTGTGCCTGGGTAACCAACTGTCCGGAGATCCCTCATGCATTGGTGTTGCATGCAGGGCTTGGTATTGGGATGGGTGGGTTGTGATGGTAAGGTGTGTGGGAAAGGGTGGAGGGATGGTAGTGAGGGTAAGGGTAGGGATATGTGATGGCATGCAGGTAGGGGGGTGATAGTAATAGTGATTTGATTTACCAGAGACCAGTCCTCTTCCTACTCCTGCCAGGCCCTCAGGATGCATCATTGCCAAGACTTGCTCCTCCCATGTTGTTAGTTGTGGGGGAGGAGGTGGGGGTCCACTGGCAGTCCTCTGTACAGCTATTTGGTGTCTTGCTGCTGTGGAACGCACCTTCCCCCCGTAGGTCATTCCACCTCTTCCTGATGTCATCCCTTGTTCTGGGACGCTGCCTCACTGCGTTGACCCTGTCAACGATTCTCCATAGCTCCATCTTCCTTGCAATGTATGTCTGCTGCACCTGTGATCCGAATAGCTGTGGCTCTACCCGGATGATTTCCTCCACCATGACCCTTAGCTCCTTCTCTGAGAACCTGGGGTGTTGTTGTGGTGCCATGGGTGTAGTGTGAGTGGTGTGGGTGAGGGTGTGTGGGGTGATGTTTTGAGGTGTGTGATGTAAGGTGCGTGGATGCTGTATAGCTGATGGTGGTGTGTGGCTGTGGTCTTGTCTGTGGTCTTGCTATCTCTCTTGTGGCAATTGTTTTTAATCATAAAGGGTTGTGGGTAATGCAGGTGTGTGTTTTATAGTGGTGTGTGTGTGGCTGTGGTGTGTGTATGTGTGTCACGTGTGTAGTTTCAGTTGTCCAGTGTGGTGGTGTTTTGTTAGGTTGTGTGTATTTTGAGCGCAGTGGTATGTACTGCCAATGGTTTAGCGCCATTGAATGTCCGCCGTGGTGATTCGTGGGTCATAATGCTGTGGACGTTGTTCTGTTGGCGTAACGGTGTGGGTTTTGCTACCACCAGTTTATCACTGATCTTTGGGCTTAGAAAACAGTGCAACTAGTGCAAATCACAATAGTTGGAAATGGGCCTAGGGGGAACACAAACCATATACTAAGAAAGTGGAATGCGAAAGTCAGTTTCCCACCTAGGCAAGTGTAGTGTGTAGACGGGCACTGGGAGATTTAGAAAACACCAAAGGTAAGTAATAGAATCCACCCCAGAGCCCAGGAAAGCAGGAGTAAATCACAGTAGGTTTCCTAGAACACACAAGAACGTGATAGATTTTGCAGGAACCAGAAGAGACTGCAAGACACCAATGATGGATTCCTGGACCTGAACATCTGTGGAAGAAGGGGGCCAAGTCCAAAGAGCACTGAAGAGTCCAGGGAGAAAAGGAGCCCCTGCTGAGCTGGATAGAAGTGCAAAAGAAAAACCATCAGTGAGGAACAACAGTCAGTATTGCTCCCAAGAAGACAGATGCGGGTTCCTGGTTGTTGCAGAAGAAGTCCCACGCCGGATGGATAAATGCAGTCCGGTTTGTGTTGCTGGATTCCACCAGCAAGCCTTGGCACACGCAAAGCACACGGTTAGAGGAAAATAGCACTGCCTGGGACCAGGAGGGACCTGGTGGACTCTACCCAGGAGGGGGAGTCAGAGAGGGCTCTCAGCAACTCAGAGAGCTCTCAGAAGACCAGGCAGCATGGACAGGAGTCCCACATCATGGGGATAAGGAAGGTGCAAAAGGAGGTCCACGCAGCACTACACAAGGGGATCCCACGCTGCCGGAGAACCATTCAGGAAGCTGTGCATCACAGAAAGGAGTGCTGGGGGCTGGAGCTGCAAGCTGCATGAAGAACTTTGTGGAAGGATGCCAACAAGCTTTCGCAACTGCAAAACATGCACTGCGCAGGGATACTGTCTTGCGTGGGGAAGGCAAGCTCTTACTTCCACCCAAGTTGACAGTTGGACATCAGGACTGTCGGGACCACTTCAGTACACCCCCTGTGTTGCTCGATCCATGCACTTCATCAGGAGAGGGGACCCACGCCACCGGTTGTCACTGCAGAAGGGAGCCTCACTTCAAGGGAGATTCCTTCGTTCTTCTGGTACAGACTGAAGACAGGCAGTCCTCGGAGGATGCACGACCTGAAAACAGTTGCAGTTGCTGGCAGGAGCTGAAGATACAATGTTGTAGAAGTCTTCTTTGCTTCTTTGTTGCAGTTGTAGAGTTCAGTAAGAAGGGGAAGTATAGGATGCAGAGGATTCCTGCTGGAGTCTTGGAATCTGAATCTGAAGAACCACCCAAGAGAGAGACCCTAAGTAGCCCTGAAGGGGGGATTGGTCAGCTAAACATGTAGGCAACTATCAGAGGAGGGCTCTGATGTCAGCTGCTGGCACTGGCCACTCAGATACTCCCAGAGTGCTCTGCCAACTTGGAATCCAAGAGGGCAAAACCCAGGGACCCTCTGTAGGAGCTCTGAGCACCACACTCGGGTGGCGTTGGACAGGGGAGTGGTCACTCCCCTTTCCTTTGTCCAGTTTCGTGCCAGAGCAGGGACTGGGGGTCCCTGAACCGGTGTAGACTGGATTATGCAAGGAAGGCACCATCTGTGCCCTTCAAAGCATTTCCAGAGGCTCTGGGAGGCTACCCCTCCCATGCCTGTAACACCTATTTCCAAAGGGAGAGGGTGTAACACCCCTCTCCCGAAGGAAATCCTTTGTTCTGCCTTCCTGGGATTGAGCTGCTCAAGCAACAGGAGGGCAGAAACCTGTCTGTGAGGTGGCAGCAGCTGGGGCTGCCTGGAAAACCTCAGAAGGCTCTAATGGCAGTACTGGAGGTCCTCAAAGGAGCCCCCGCAGTGCATGGAATCATACAACCAATGCTTGCAAAAGCATTGGGGTATGATTCCAACATGTTTTATACCAAACATGGCCATATTCTGAGTTACCATTGTAGAGCTGGACATAGGTAGTATGGCAGAGTATTTGTGTACTTTTCGTATGCAATGTATGTGTGTACTTTTTATATGGCAGGGCAAGTGTGTACTTGTATGCCACTGTACATGTGTACTTTTCATATGGCAGTGTATGTGTGTAGTTTCTGTATGACAGTATATGTGTGTACTTTTAGCTTGGCAGTGTCTACGTGTATTTTTCAAATGGCAGTATATATGTGTACTTTTCTTAAGGCAGTTTATGTGGGTGCTTTTTGTATGGCAGTGTATCTGTGTGTGTTTTGTATGGCGGTCTATATGTGTACTTTTCGTATGCCAGTGTATGTGTGTACTTTTCGTAGGGTAGTGTATGTGTGTGCTTTTCGTATGGCAGTGTATATGTGTACTTTTTGTTTGGCAGTGTATGGGTGTGCTTTTTGTATGGCAGTGTATGTGTGTTCTTTTTGTATGGGAGTGTATGTGTGTAATTTTTGTTTGGCAGTGTATGAGTGTACATTTCATGTGGCGGTGTATGTGTGTACTTTGTTTTTGGCAGTGTATGTGTGTACTTTTTGTTTCGCTGTGTATGTGTGCACTTTGTGTATGGCAGTGTATGTGTGTATGTTAGAAATGGGGTTTTTGGTTGACTGTCTGTTTGCAGTGTGTCCCCCTTGGTAGCTTGGCACAACCAGTCAGGCTTATCTCAGAGTCAATGTGTAAAGTATTTGTACAAACACACACAGTAACACAGTGGAAACACCACAAAAGCACCGAACACCAGTTTAGAAAAATAGCCAATATTTATCTAAGTAAAACAAGACCAAAATGAAAAAATATCCAACATACACAAGCAAAGTTATGAATTTTCAAAGATTAAACTTCAGTATAGCACTTACAAACACAAATGCTTCAATTTAGTGCTATCATGGCATCATTCCCAACAATCCGATGCCACGGAGTCGCATGGACCCCCAGGTACAGTACCTTTAATAATGAGGAAACTAGCCGGTGCACGGAGTCGGAGATGTGAGGCGTTGCGGGGATTGTGTGGCGTCAGTTCCTTACTGCAGAGCAGGGGAGACAATGCAGCGTGGGAGCAAAGTGTTGCTTCTTTACACTCCGGTGGGGTCGATGGTTCTGATGGGTCAAGATGCAATGGGATGACCTCTCATGGTCGCGGTCACACCATGGGGCTGCAGACGCCGGGGGGAGTCGAGTCTCACGAACCTTGATGACAAGGCACTCTGGACTCACAAAGTCATGGGATGTCAGCAAGGCTGCAGTGGCGTCAAGCCTGTGGAGTCAGTCACAGTCAGAGTCAGTACTCCTCTTCCAGCTCTCCAGCTGTTCTCCTTTGCAGAGGTTCCTCTTGATCCAGAAGTGTTCTAAAAATATGGGGTTTGGGTCCACTACTTATACTCATTTCTGCCTTTGAAGTAGGCAAACTTCAAAGGAAAGTCTCTGCTGTTCCCAAGATCCGCCTTTGCCAGGCCTGGCCTCAGACACACACCAGGCCCCAAACTCCATATCTCTATCTGCTCCCAATTGGAAACTGCACTTCAAATACTTTTAAAGGCAGCCCAATGTTAACCTATGGGAGAGATGTTCCTTTCAGTAGTGAAAACTGAATTTGGCAGTACCTCACTATCAAGACATGAAAAACACACCCTGCCCCTGGGGCTACCCAGGGACTACCTTAGGGGTAACTTACATGTAGTAAAAGGGAAGGTTTGGGCCTGGCAAGTGGGTTCACTTGCCAGGTCGAATTGGCAGTGCAAGACTGCACACACAGACACTGCAGTGGGAGGTCTGAGATACATTTACGAGGCTACTCATGTGGGTGGCACAATTAGTGCTGCAGGCCCATAAGAAGCATTTGATTTACAGGCCCTGTGCACCTCTGGATCACTTTACTAGGGACGTACTATTAAATCAAATATACCAATCCTAGATAAAACAAACAGCAATACAATTTAGTACTGGTTGGTAGTGAAGAAGTGCCTAGAGCCCTAAAGCCAACACAAACTGGTCAGAAAAAGTAGGAGGAAGGAGGCAAACAGTTTGGGGATGACCCTGCAAAAACGGCCAGGTCCAACAGTGTAATGTTTGTATGGCAGTGTATGTGTGTACTTTTAGTATGGCAGTGTATGTGTGTGTACTTTCTGTTTGGCAGTGTACTTGTGGACTTTTCGAATGGCTGTATATGTGTGTACATTTTGTATGGCAGTGTATGTGTGTATTTTTTGTATGACTGTGTATGTGAGTACTTTCTGTTTGGTCGTGTATGTGTGTACTTTTCCTGTGGCACTGTATATGTGTATACTTTTTCTATGGCAGGGTATGTGTGTACATTTTGCTTGGCAGTGTATGCTGTATTTTTCATATGGCAGAGTGTGTGTGTCCTTTTTGTATGGTAGTCTATATGCGTACTTTTCATATGGCAGTGTATGTGTGTACTTTTTGTATGGCAGTGTATGTGTGTACTTTTTGCTTGGTAGTGTATGCATGTACTTTTCATGTGGCAGTTTATGTGTGGATGTTTCGTATGCCATTGTATATGTGTACTTTACGTATGACAGTGTATGTGCGTACTTTTCATATGACAATGTACATGTGTACTTTTTGAATGGCCGTGGTTATGTGTATTTTTCATATGGCAGTGTATGTGTGTGTACTTTTCATATGGCAGTGTATGTGTGTACTTTCTGTTTGGCAGTGTATGCGTTTACTTTTAGTATGGCAGTGTATGTGTGTACTTTTTGTATGGCAGTGTATGTATGTACTTTCTGTTTGGCAGTGTATATATGTGCTTTTCATATGGCAGTGTATGTGTGTACTTTTTGTATGGCAGTGTATGTGTGTACTTTTCGGATGGCATTTCGTAAGGAGCAACTCACACTGTAGGAGGCTGGCCCTCTATGTAGTGTGCAAAGCTAGGCATACTGTGCAAGGGATCCAGGCAACCACACGTTGGTTTACAGAAGTAAAAACTAGAACACCTAATGCTGTAATTTTTAAGGTGGCTTGTCGAGCAGTCAGCCCAGTCTTGGAGAAGTGTAAAGCATGTGTTGTACTCACAGCATCGATCTTGCAACTCACACACTTAAAAAAATAACTTGAGACCAATTTATGAAAATACTTTTAGATTTTTATGTAAGTTCTAAGACCAAGATTATCAAAATTGATTAAGTACTTTTTGAGATATGAATTTTTTAAGTTTAATTAAAAAAGCCTTTTTGTGTGTAATTATTCACCATTGGAATCAATGGAAGATCAACATTAAAAATACATATAAAATCGTACAGTTGGTTTACCAAGTTCTTCTTTTGCAGGTTGGGCGAGGTTGTTGGTGGGCACACTGTGCCAGCTGGAGAAGTTTGGGGGCTCCTGGTCCCAGCTGGAGTAGCGATGAAAGGTCTCTGGAGTTGGTGCATGGCCACTGAAGGGGAATACTTGGAAAAGCCCTTGGAGTGTCAGGTTTTCAAGGGGAGGGGGACCCTTAGGGCACAGCAGGATCTTCGCTGCAGGGCACAGGGCGACCGTGTGCAGAGCAAATCGGTGAGCCAGCAGCTGTGCGCAAGAATGCCCTCTGAAGCAAGAGGTTCAAGGGTTGTTTGCAGGACAACGGGGGTACTCTGGCGGGAGGTACAGGCTGTTCCTAAAGTCCCTTAACTGGGGATTCCACCTGGTTGTTTTTCAGCCCCGGGCAGGCTGGTTTTCTTAGTCTCCGATGTTAGCTGACCAATACCCAGGGTATTGGTACAGTTTGACCACCGGAGTGTGCAGTGCCACCAAGCTTGGCACACTTGCAGGATTTGTCCTCACTGTCCTTGATGCGTTGTCTGGTCCGGATGTGACTTCAGTTTCAGGAGTTAGTGGCTGGTCAGTGAAGTGACCCTCACTGGCTATCTGGTTTCTTGCTGTTGTAGAGTGGTATCTCCACTCTGGGGGGAGTTCTACGGCAATTTATGAAGCCTGGAGGTCTTCTGGGATTCTTTAGAGTTTCTCCAGTTGTCCAGCAGCTTCTCAGTGGCGATTGTAGGGTCCTGGGTGTAAAAAATGTACACACAATTAAACTGGAGTATTTCACATGACTGTGTAAATAAGAGCCGTGTATTCCAGAGAGCTGTAGTTTAATTTAAAAAATCTTTCATTGTAACACTTTCTCTAAGTTTTTTGAGCAGTTATTTCAGATTCACTCATGTTTTTAGGGTCGAGCGCAAGCGCTCCGTCCCTGGTGTCATCTCTCAGTGGGCTTTTAACTACGCCCATGTCAAGCCCATCTATTTGGTTGGTTTGTGGGCTTGCCTTTTAAAATGAGTTGATTTCATTAGTGGAAAGCATGTATACATAATGCCTCTTCCAGTGTTTAGCCCCCTGCGAGTGCACCGGCCAACTACTGAAAACATACAAGGCTCCATGTTTTCCCTATGGTTTCTGCACTACTTTTTCTCTTTATTTCATAGGCAGCGCGATCTCGCAGGGCAGAAGGCTAGTGCTTTGCATGACATAGACCCTGTTACATAAATATTTGCACTTTTGCCGGTTATGTGGGTAATTGCACTTTTGACGATCGATTTCACTGTGAGCGGACTTCTGTTTCCTTTTGTGTGTTTGCTTTGCGCTCATGATGGTGGTCAGTTCATTTATGTGAAATTGTTTTACTTTTCAGTTTATGTGGCAAGAAAAGTCCAGTTAAGAGTTTACAACGCTAACAGCTTTAACTCGAATAAAAGTGAGACCATTGCACTGCAAATATTTGTGAAATAGATTCAATCCGAGTCCCATTGTTTTATAAGGTCCTAGTCTGCTGAGTAAAAACTAAATGAATGAAGATGTTTACCTTTAGATGAGGATGGTGCCCCTCAGGAAGGACCAAACAAAATGAGTTTAACTAGTGTAATAATCGAACAATTATATAGCCCAACAGAACAGTAAATAAGCAGTATATACAAATATTTACAGCAAGTACACTGTCCCATTAAATGTCCGTGGACCAGTGGTCCCAAAAAGCATGGGCGAAGCCCACACATGACACCTGCCTCAAAACGGAGAGAACACTGCAGGGGCAGCAGGTCGGTAAAAAAAACAGGCACCTCATGGAGGAGGGGAGGGGGGCACCTCAGCCGGATGATGGGACGACGCCACTGCTACTCGAGGGGGCTCCATGCCCACTGCTTGGTCCTGGGGAGTGCAAGACCACAGTCTCTCAAGTGGGTGGTTTGCCCACTGCTTGGTCCTGGGGAGTGCAAAGCCACAGTCTCTCAAGTGGGTGGTTTGCCCACTGCCTGTTCCTGGAGAGTGCAAGGCCACAGTCTCTAGCGGGTGGTTTGCCCACTCCTTGCTCCTGGGGAGTACAAAGCCACAGTCTCTCAAGTGGATGGTTTGCCCACTGCTTGCTCCTGGGGAGTGCAAAGCCACAGTCTCTCAAGTGGGTGGTTTGCCCACTGCTTGCTCCTGGGGGGGTACAAAGCCACAGTCTCTCAAGTGGGTGGTTTGGACACTGCTTGGTCCTGGGGAGTACAAAGTCACAGTCTCAAGTGGGTGGTTTGCCCACTGATGGCTCCTGGGGAGTACAAAGCCACAGTCTCCCAAGTGGGTGACGTTCCACTGGTTCTGGAGGGGGCTGTGTGCCCAGAGTGCTTTATCCTGCCAAGGACTGTGTTAGTGGTTGCTTTTCTCCACTGGTTCTGGTGGGGGCTTTGTGCCCAGAGTGCTTCATCCTGCCAATGACTGTGCTAGTGGATGCTTTTCTCCACTGGTTCTGGAGGGGGCTTGGTGCCCAGAGTGCTTCATCCTGCCAAAGTATGTGTTAGTGGATGCTTTTCTCCACTGGTTCTGGAGGGGGCTTGGTGCCCAGAGTGCTTCATCCTGCCAAGGTCTGTGCTAGTGGATGCTTTTCCCCACGGGTTCTGGAGGGGGCTTTGTGCCCAGAGTGGTTCATCCTGCCAAGGACTGTGCTAGTGGATGCTTTTCTCCACTGGTTCTGGAGGGGGTTTTGTGCCCAGAGTGGTTCATCCTGCCAAGGACTGAGGTAGGGGATGTCTTTCTCCACTGGTTCTGGAGGGGGACTGATACCCAGAGTGCTTCATCCTGCCAAGGACTGTGCTAGTTGTTGCTTTTCTCCACTGTTCTGGAGGGGGCTTGGTGCCTAGAGTGCCTCATTCTGCCAAGGACTGTGCTAGTGGATGCTTTTCTACACTGGTTCTGGAGGGGGCTTTGTGCCCAGAGTGCTTCATCCTGCCAAAGACTGTGTTAGTGGATGCTTTTCTCCACTGGTTCTGGAGGGGGTTTGGTGTCCAGTGATGCTGCACCTGGGGTGTGGCAGTTCCCATTCCCTCACCTGGGTGTCTGAGCCACGGGATTTTCAGGGAGCAGGTGTCGTAGTTTGGACTCTTGCTCTAGGCAAGACTGCTGGTTTAAGGACAACAGTACTTATGTTGGTAGGCGACTATGCCTGTCCTACAACAAGTCGCAACTGTCGTCCCAACCTTACCGGCTCACTAGCAAAACCTCACCAAAAACCCAAATAGTAAAAGATGATTTGTGGCAGCCTTTACACATGGACTCGAGAGTAAGACATCTCAGGGAGTGTTGTGGTTAAATGGAGATTGCCCCTTTCTCACAGATATGTCATGTCTCATCCAAACACAAGCAATAACGAAGATGCAGTAAAGTTTCAATTGTTTTTATTTAACACAACTGCAATTTGCGATAAGTTGCATGGGCTGCAATGGTTAGGATATTGAACAGTGCAAGAAACAGAATTATAAAGACAAGAGTGTAGGAAGGTAGCCTCTTCCTAGCCTTGTTACCCCCACTTTTGGCCTGTTTGTGAGTATATGTCAGGGTGTTTTTACTGTCTCACTGGGATCCTGCTAGCCAGGGCCCCAGTGCTCATAGTGGAAACCCTATTTTGTCAGTGTGTTTGATATGTGTAACTGGGATCCTGCTAGCCAATACCCCAGTGCTCATAAGTTTGTGGCCTATATGTGTTCCCTGTGTGGTGCCTAACTGTATCACTGAAGCTCTGCTAACCAGAACCTCAGTGTTTATGCTCTTTCTGCTTTTAAAATTGTCACTGCAGGCTAGTGACTAATTTTACCAATTCTGATTGGCACACTGGAACACCCTTATAATTCCCTAGCATGTGGTACCTAGGTACCCAGGGTATTGGGGTTCCAGGAGATCCCTATGGGCTGCAGCATTTCTTTTGCCACCCATAGGGAGCTTAGACAATTCTTACACTGGACTGCCACTGCGGCCTGAGTGAAATATCGTACACGTTATTTCACAGCCATTTTACACTGCACTTAAGTAACTTATAAGGCACCTATATGTCTAACCTCAATTGGTGAAGGTTTGGTGCAAAGTTACTAAGTGTGAGGGCACCCTGGCACTAGCCAAGGTGCCCCCACATTGTTCAGGCAATTTCCCTGGACTTTGTGAGTACGGGGACACCATTACACGCGTGCACTACATATAGGTCAATACCTACGTGTAGCATCACAATGGTAACTCCAGACATGGCCATGTAACATGTCTAGGATCATGGAATTGTCCCCTTAATACTATTCTGGTATTGGGGGGGCAATCCCATGCATCCCCAGGGCTCTAGCACAGAACCCGGGGAACTGCCAAACTAACTATCTGGGGTTTTCCTGGCAGCTACAGCTGCTGCCAACCCTCAGACAGGTTGCTGCCCCCCTGGGGCCTGGGCAGCCCAGTCCCAGGAACGCAGAACAAAGGATTTCCTCTGAGAGAGGGTGTTACACCCTCTCCCTTTGGAAATAGGTGTTAAGGGCCTGAGAGGAGTAGCCTCTCCCGGCCTCTGGAAATGCTTTGAAGGGCACAGATGGTGCCCTCCTTGCATACGCCAGTCTACATCAGTTCAGGGATCCCCCCCAGCCCTGCTCTGGTGCGAAACTGGACAAAGGAAAGGGGAGTGACCACTCCCCTGACCAGCACCTCCCCAGGAGAAGTGCCAAGAGCTCTTGCAGTGTGTCCCAGACCTCTGCCATCTTGGATGCAGAGGTGTGAGGGCACAATGGAGACCTCTGAGTGGCCAGTGCCAGCAGGTGACGTCAGAGACCCCTCCTGATAGGTGCTTACCTCTCTCTGTAGCCAATCCTCCTTTGAGGGCTATTTAGGGTCTCTCCTGTGAGTTTTTCTTCAGATAACGAATTCAAGAGCTCACCAGAGTTCCTCTGCATCTCCGTCTTTGACTTTTGCCAAGGATCGACCGCTGCCTGCTCCAGGACACCTGCAGAATTGCAACAAAGTAGCAAGAAGACTACCAGTGACATTGTAGCACCTAATCCTGCCGGCTTTCTCGACTGCTTCCTGGTGGTGCATGCTCTGAGGGCTGTCTGCCTTCACCCTGCTCGGGAAATCCTGAAGAAATCTCCTGTGGGTTGACGGAGTCTTCCCCCTGCTACCGCAGGCACCAAACTTCTGCTTCACCGGTCCTCTGGTTCCACCCTCAGCTCGACGAGCGTGGTCCCTGGAACACAGGAGCTGGATCCAAGTAACCCCCACAGTCCAGTGGTCCTTCTGTCCAAGTTTGGTGGAGGTAAGTCCTTGCCTCCCCACGCCAGACAGTAATCCTGTGTACTGCGTGAACTGCAGTTGCTAGGGCTTCTGTGCACAGCACAGCCCAGGTCCCCAGCACTCCGTCCTGCATTGCCCAACTCGCTGAGTTGACCTTCGGCTTCGTGGGACCCGCTTTTGTGTTGCTGAGTCGACCCTCGTGCTCAGATTTCTTGAACGCCTGTTCAAGTGCTTCTGCTGGTGCTGCCTGCTTCTGCATGGGCTCCCTGTGTTGCTGGGCGCCCCCTCTGTCTCCTCTTCCAAGTGGCGACCTCCTGGTCCTTCCAGGGCCCGGGCAGCACCCTTTATCCTCAACCACGACTCTTGCAGCTACCAAGGCTTGTTTGCGGTCTGTCTGCGTGGAAACAACTCTGCATCCTCCAGCACGCCGTTGGACATCTTCTGACCAAAGGAGAAGTTCCTGCCACCTTTCGTCGTAGCAGAATCTTTGGCTTCTTCTACCTGGAGGCAGCCATTTTGCACCTTCATCCGGGGTTTAGTGGGCTCCTGCCCCCCTCTGGACACTTTTGTGACTCTTGGACTTGGTCCCCTTCCTTTACAGGCCCTCAGGTCCAGGAATCCGTCTTCGGTGCTTTGCAGTAAATTGTTGCCTTTGCAGAATCCCCTATCTCGACTTTACTGTCTTTGATGGGCACAGATGCTTCCCATCTCTGCATAAGCCAGTTTACACCAGTTCAGGGATCCCCCAGCCCTGCTCTGGCGCGAAACTGGACAAAGGAAAGGGGAGTGACCACTCCCCTGACCTGCACCTCCCAGGGGAGGTGCCCAGAGCTACTCCAGTGTGTCCCAGACCTCTGCCATCTTGGAAACAGAGGTGTCTGTGGCCCACAGGACTGCTCTGAGTGGCCAGTGCCAGCAGGTGACGTCGGAGGCTCCTTCTGATAGGCTCTTACCTCTCTTGGTAGCCAATCCCCCTTCCTGGGTAGCCACCCCTCCTTTTCTGGCTATTTAGGGTCTCTGCTTTGGGGATCTCACCAGATAACGAATGCAAGAGCTCACCAGAGTTCCTCTGCATCTCCCTCTTCACCTTCTGCCAAAGGATCGACCACTGACTGCTCAAGACACCTGCCAAAGTGCAACAAAGTATAAAGACGATTACTAGCAACCTTGTATCGCTTCATCCTGCCGGCTTTCTTGACTGTTTCCAGGTGGTGCATGCTCTGGGGGTAGCCTGCCTCCTCTCTGCACCAGGAGCTCTGAAGAAATCTCCATTGGGTCGACGGAATCTTCCCCCTGCAACCGCAGGCAACAAAAGACTGCATCACCGGTCCTCTGGGTCCCCTCTCAGCACAACGAGGGTGGTCCCTGGAACTCAGCAACTCTGTCCAATTGACTCCCACAGTACAGTGACTCTTCAGTCCAAGTTTGGTGGAGGTAAGTCCTTGCCTCCCAAGCTAGACTGCATTGCTGGGTACCGCATGATTTGCAGCTGCTCCGGCTCCTGTGCACTCTTCCAGGATTTCCTTCGTGCACAACCAAGCCTGGGTCCCAGACACTCTAACCTGCAGTGCACATCCTTCTGAGTTGTCCTCCGGCGTCGCGGGACTCCCTTTTGTGACTTCGGGTGGACTCCGGTTCACTTTTCTTCTAAGTGCCTGTTCAGGTACTTCTACGGGTGCTGCCTGCTTCTGTGAGGGCTCCCTACGTTGCTGGGTGCCCCCTCTGTCTCCTCATCCAAGTGGCGACATCGTGGTCCCTCCTGGGCCATAGCAGCACCCAAAAACCTCTACCGCGACCCTTGCAGATAGCAAGGCTTGTTTGCGGTCTTTCTGCATGGGAACACCTCTGCAAGCTTCATCGCGACGTGGGACATCCATCCTCCAAAGGAGAAGTTCCTAGTCCTCTTCTTTCTTGCAGAACTCCAAGCTTCTTCCAACAGGTGGCAGCTTCCTTGCACCCTCAGCTGGCATTTCCTGGGCTCTTGCCCACTCTCGACACTGTCGCGACTATTGGACTTGGTCCCCTTGTCTTATAGGTACTCAGGTCCAGATATCCACTGTTGTTGCATTGCTGGTGTTTGTTCTTCCTGCAGAATCCCACTATCACTACTTCTGTGCTCTCTGGGGGTAGTAGGTGCATTTTACTTCTACTTTTCAGGGTCTTGGGGTGGGCTATTTTTCTAACCCTCACTGTTTTTTTACAGGCCCAGTGACCCTCTACAAGCTCACATAGGTTTGGGGTCCATTCGTGGTTCACATTCCACTTTAGGAGCATATGGTTTGTGTTGCCCCTATGCCTATGTGCTCCTGTTGCAACCTATTGTAAATCTACACTGTTTGCATTACTTTTCTTGCTATTACTTACCTAATTGTGGTTTGTGTACATATATCTTGTGTATATAACTTATCCTCATACTGAGGGTACTCACTGAGATACTTTTGGCATATTGGCATAAAACTAAAGTACATTTATTTTTAGTAACTGTGTATTGTTTTCTGAAATCTCAGGGCCAAAAAGACTTAATCTCATTAGGAAACTCCTTGTGTGTTGAAACTTGACTCACCGCCTGCCGAAATCGACTGCGAAGCCTGCATTGCAACCGAGAAATTGTCGCACAACCGACCAGAACAAAGCAGCCCTGACTTCCCAACTGGAAATTCAATGCAGCGTCTGCCTTACAATGGAAAATGTGACACATTACCTACCGGATCGACGCAGCGCTGTGCCTTCTTCCAGCACGTCAAGGATTTTCCCATCATCGTCCCTGGGCATCAAAATATCCGCGCACCACAGTGAGGAACCAAGACTGCACACCGAAAAATGACATATACCCTTTGCAGGATGGAAAGAAACAACACATCATCTGTGTCTCACCGGAAAATTCAACACAACATCCTATTTTTCCATGCATCTACTCCTCTGTGGTCTCCGTGCATCGTTATTTTTTAAGCATACCAGGTACTATGTGTAACAAGGAGACAACTGTTGATTTCTAAGGATTAAGGCCCTCATTCCAACCCTGGCGGTCTCTGACCGCCAGGGCGGAGGGCAGCGGAAGCACCGCCAACAGGCTGGCAGTGCTTCCAGGGCTATTCTGACCGCGGCGGTAAAGCCCCGGTCAGAAAAGGGGAACCGGCGGTTTCCCGCCGGTTTTCCCCTGGCCCAGGGAATCCTCAAGCAGCGCCGCCATGGGGATTCCGACCCCCTTCCCGCCAGCCTGTTTCTGGCGGTTTTCACCGCCAGAACCAGGATGGCAGGAACGGGTGTCGTGGGGCCCCTGGGGGCCCCTGCACTGCCCATGCCACTGGCATGGGCAGTGCAGGGGCCCCCTAACAGGGCCCCACAAAGATTTTCACTGTCTGCTTAGCAGACAGTGAAAATTGCGACGGGTGCCACTGCACCCTTCGCACCCCTGCAACACCGCCGGCTCCATTCAGAGCCGGCTACATTGTTGCAGGGGCTTTCCCGCTGGGCCGGCGGGCGCTCTTTTGGAGGGCGTCTGCCGGCCCAGCAGGAAAGTTGGAATGGCCGCCGCGGTCTTTTGACCGCGGGGCGGTCATTCGGCGGGGGAACTTTGGCGGGCGGCATCCGCCGCCCCCCAAAGTTGGAATGACCCCCTAAGACTCTTTTAAAACTTTTAAAAGTGATATACCAACTTGTGCTTATTGGATCTTGGTTGTTTTGACCTTATTTTATTTTATTGATATAAATATTATCTATTTTTCTAAATTTGTGTGGTGTATTTGTATGGTGTTTTCACTGTGTTACATAATGATTTATTGCACAAATACTTTATACTTTGCCTTCCTAATTAAGCCTGACTGCTAAGTGCCAAGCTACCAGAGGGTGGGCACAGGATAATTTGGATTGTGTGTGACTTACCCTGACTAGGATTGTGGTCCCTTCTTGGACAAGGGTGTATACCTCTGGAGACCCCATTTGTAACACCAACCAATTTTGGAATAGCAGATTTAAGAAACACAATTATATAAGAACCTTCTACTCCTTCTGAAATACTCTATATGCCTAGATCATTACGCCTATTTTGATTTTCTAGATTTATGGTTTTATTTTTTGAGAAGAATGATTTTGCCATGGAGTCAACCTACATCTTGTGCATCATTAATGCGTTGTTCAACTTCTAACACTCTAGACTGCAGACTACATAATTTCTCTTCAGTTCATTGTAAATTTGTTTGAACTATGAAAGGTTTTAGATTATTGATTTCCTCCATAACGTCCTCCAAAGTGAGCAGAGGTGTTGATTTAAATTGAGAGACTGGGGCTTTTCTTCTGTCTTCACCTGGACTTTCTTCGCAAGTATGAGCAGCTGAAGCCTGAAATGTGAAGGGTTTAGGGATGGATGTTGCAGATGAATCCATCTTCAGTGGTGTGGATTTAAACACAATGGAAGAACCACAATGTGGGCTGTGAGGAAATGTTTTAATGTGAAGTAGTGTTTTGCTACTATGCTTTTTAGATGTAGATCTTCCCATCCAAGTCTAAAAAGGCTACAAAATGACAACAACCTTCTCAAGATACCAATGAAGTTAAACGGGGTGCATGACTAGTCATTGTAAATATATAAAGCAGCCTCTACCCCATAATGGAGGAAATAGATTGAAGAGAAAAAACAAAGAAGTCCTGTTAGAAATTGGGGTCTCTAGTTGGCAGGGTATGCACCCTATCCAAGTAGGGACCACAATCTTAGTTAGGGTAAGGCAGATACACAACCTAAATTAACCTGTGCTCACCCCCTGGTGACTTGACACAGAGCGGGTAGGCTTAACTTAGAAGGTGGGGGTGGCTTAGAGCATCAAGATGGTGATCGCACTTTAAGAGTGCTCCAGACCCCTCCATCATCCGCCGCCATTCACGCTACATGGGGACCTCTCGAACCGATACAAAAGGTTTTGTCCTGATGTGAGGAGAGCCGTGGGCCGAGCAGACGGCCTCGCAGGAACCCCCCCTGGCCGTGGGGCCCAGCTTCAGCGGGACCCGGACAGCGGGCGAAACAAGATGGCAGACTCTCACTAGACCCCAGCTGGCGCTGGGCGGCGCAGCCCTGAGACCCTGTACTTGCGGGTCAGACTCTGAAGCTGTGGGACCCTGTCATCGGTCCAGCTCCCCAAGCTGGGCCGACTTCGGATGCAGTCCGGAGCAGCGGCAAAAGTGTCCCATCCTGCCTGGAGGAGGCCAAGTCACACATGAGGCCCTGAAGGCATAAGCCTGGCCTCAGGCCGCAACAAAGGCCCGCAACATAAGACTAGGCCTGTGTCCTCCATACGGGCCTTTCCTGGGTCGGAGGCATTGAGAGAGACAAAGCACCTGAGGCGGGGACCCCCACAAACATCGGCCAAAGGTGAATTGCTTGCTGGGGACCCTGGAACACATGCAGACAGCGCTGGGGCTGTGGGGCCTCCAGGTCCAGTGGTAGAGGATACACCAAACCCACGGTCTGAGGGGATTCTTGGGGAGAACTGCAGGGCTTGCCTACTGGTCCTCACTCACTGGCGATCCGCTCCCCAGCTATTGTTAGCAGCACCGCCTTAATGGCCCATCCACCACAGGACTGAACCCCACGGAGGCCCCGACGGGGCTCTATGAAACACACTGCACCTGCCACTAATCTTCCCGGCACCACGGGGAAGGACAAGTAGACAAAGCCATCTTCCTCCCAAACCTGCATCTACAAGTTTACGACTCCGGTGGGAGCCCAGGGGGGAGACGCCTCAGGGGCCCCTGCCCAGGCAAAAGAGAACAATGGGGACACCAACAAGATACGATGAGCCATACAGTTCCCCCAGACAGTTGTTGAAAACAAAATTGAAGGGGTGAGGGTAGACATGGCGCTGCTGCGACAGGACCTTAAAAATGTCCTTGCACAACTCACTGAGGCAGAAACACGCATATTTACAGTGGAAAATGAGGTTTACAACCTGAAGACTAAAGTGTCCTGCATCCTCGCCCCCACCCACGAACCGCAACAGCATGTAGATGATGCAGAAAAACGTTCACAGCGGAATAACCTTCACTTTGTGGGATTCCCGGAGACGACCGAAGGCCCTGGCGAGTTTCTGAAGGCGTGGCTTAAATAATGGATGCCCCCTGACAGACTGTCCCCATGGTCCGCCATCGAGCGCGCACACAGGGCTGTCTCTGCTAGGCTCCCACCTGGGGCACCACAGAGGGGATTCATTGCTCGCTTCCTCAACAACTGAGATTGGGACGCCAGCCAGCCCGAGGGGGCCCAAAGTGGCCGGGCTTCCCCGTAGCCATCATGGATGTACTGACTGGCGCTCGCTCGGCGGAAAGAGGGACCCCAACGCATCCCCCCGGAGTGGTTGCTCCTCTGTGGCCCATTCCCAGGCCACCTCTGGCAAGGCTCACTCGGAGCACTAATATCAAAATGTGAAGATTTTGGTCTTTCCAGACTATGCTCGGGAGGTCCAGATCAAACGGCACTCCTACGAACAGGTCAAACAAAAACTGAGGGTGCTGCATCTGAAATACATGTTCCTCTTCCCGGCTCGCCTTAAGGTATTGCATGCTGGTAAGACACACTTTTTTGATATGCCAGAGGTGGCCTGGGAATGGGCCACAGAGGAGCAACCACTCCGGGGGGATGCGTTGGGGTCCCTCTTTCCCCAGAGCGAGCGCCAGTCAGTACATCCATGATGGCTACGGGGAAGCCCGGCCACTTTGGGCCCCCTCGGGCTGGCTCCCATCACAGAAGGCACTGGTCCCGGAGGGCTGCAGGATCCCTCGGGGTGGGACCTCCCTCACCCCTGTGGCAGAGGGACACCTCTCATGAATCAGCATCTCGGGGGCGGATGCCTCCGGAAGACAGCGAAAGACTGAGCCAAAACCCACCTATTTGGCAATATAACTTGCAAGATGACAACGGGCTCTGCATGGGTCCATCAGTAATGTGCACATGAGATCCGACCCACTGGAGGGGTCCACCACTCCACGCCAACAGAGACTCACCTTACCCTTCTTTTGGTTTTGTTGGGGGGGCGGTTTCAGGGCGACAGATGCTTCTTCAAGTTGGGAGGGGAAGTATAAGGAAGGGGGAGTTGGGAGGGATTTACCAATGTATGACTGAATTGTTATAATATTGTTTGGTCTTGTACCCTTTATGCCTTGATGTCACAAGTGGGAAGATATTCTCAGGTTTGTCGGGCACTACGCACACGCAGGATCCACCATCGCAATGGTCCACCCAGGTAAATGTTTTGTGTCCTCAGCACCACGAGTGGCGGAGGGAAGCACCTCTCTCCTCAACGCGACATGGCACCCACTAATGTAATCTCATGGAACGTCAATGAACTCCTTGACAAAATTAAAAGGACAGCTGTACTGTGCCATGCGCAGCACCTCCGCCCCTCAGTCCTATTTCTCCAGGAGACACATTTGATGGGGTCCTAATGCCCGTTCCTGGCCCGATATGGTTTTGACCGAGTATATCATTCGGGGTACACGAAGGGAGCCAGAGGGGTGGCGATGCTCTTACACCGTGACTACCCCTTGAGCTGCAGCATACATGGTTGGACCCACAGGGGAGGTTCGTAGCCCTGAGGGGTAGGGTAGACGGCCATAATATCAATCTACTCAGTATATTTGCCCCCCCTATGGAACTCAACAAGTTTCTCCACACTCTTACCATGCTATTAACCCAGGTGCCCATTGGCCTTACTGTCATAGGTGGAGATATGAATGCAGTCTTAGACCCGACCCTTGACATCACGGGCGTTCTCTATCCCTTAATAGTTGGATGGCGGGTACTGGCTTTTGTGACACATGGGGGACATGCCACCTGCACTGTCGGCAATACACCCACACCTCAGCTGCACGTCATGCACACGCCCCCATAGACATGATTCTCACCCCGCTACTGACTTTTCCCTGGTCACCCAGGTCCAGATACTCGCCAGTGGCCTCTCCAACCACACTCCAATCTCTTTGACCATTGGCCACCCTGATCAGAGCCGAAGGCCCATGTGGCGTATGAGTGCCTGGTTTTTACAAGACAAGGCCTACTGTACTGACCTCCATAATGAGATCGAACACTACTTCCGAGATACCGAGGGGACGGTTCAATCTAGTGTCACACTCTGGGCTGCGGGCAAAGCCACAATTTGGGGACACTCCAAGGGCCTTTTGTGGCAGCAGGAACAGGAGAGACAGGCCCACGTCACGTCTCTTGAGGCCTGGGCACTCTATTTGGAACGCAAAGTGCTAGGGAGAGTGTGGGAGGAACACCAGCGTGCCCTAGAGATGGCGAGACATGAAATCAGATCCCACTCCCTAGGCGAGGCAAAGCAGATCTGGCAGGCATCCCAGGCCCGGATCTATGGCTGGGGAGACAAAAACACCAAACTACTTTATTGGTTGGAAGCTAGACTGAGGGCGGGACGAATAATCCCAGAAATAATAGATGACCTGGGGACAGCCTATATGGCCCTACAGGACATGGCGGACAGGTTTGCACAGTATTATGCCGTCCTATAAACGGCAGCGCCCAGGCCCATTAATGAACACCAAATGCCACTGCTAAATGAAATAGATATGTGGACCCTTCCGGCCCCAGTAAGAAAAGGGCCTTGATGACCCCATAATTCTAGAGGAAATCGAGGAAGCCATCACAAAACTGAGACCAGGGAAAACTCCCAGCCTGGACGGGTACCCTGGTGAATATTATTCTGAATTCTGGGACATTTTATTGCCTCAGCACCATAGTCTCCACACAGAGGCACTGGAGAGGGGAGCCTTCCCCCATGACTTGGACCAGGCAACGATAGTGGTACTTCTGAAGTCCCAGTCCCCCTCTGCGTCCTGTATCGACTACCGACCGATATCGCTAATCAACAGCAAAATCAAGATTTTCGCGAACATACTGGCCACTCGCCTCTAGACAGTTTTAGGACACCTGATCCATCCCGACCAATATGGCTTCATGCCCGCCCACAGCACCAGACACTGCCTGTGGAGGCTACACATTGCCCTGGCACACAGACATATGCTCCAGTCCCCAATGGCCCTCATTCTCATCGACTTTCAAAAAGCATTCCAAACGGTGGACGTGGGTTACCTGGACTTCGTCCTTCGTAAGGCAGGCTTGGTAAGCCCTTTTCGGCGCATTGGTCTGACTCATACCAGACGCTGACAGCCCATGTTCTAGTGAATGGGAAGCTCTTGGGAGTCTTTCCAGTCGGGAAGGGCACAAGGCAGGGCTGCCCCTTGTCCTCTCTCCTCTTCTCTCTAGCCATAGAGCCACTCCACAGATGGCCCACAGAGATGCCTTCATAGAGGGCTGGCACTGGGTGGGAGGGGGGAAGGACCGCATCCCGCTTTGCATCGATTATGTCTTGCTCTATCTATACCAGCCAGAGTTGAGTGTACCCAGATGTCTCCAACTGCGGCACATATTCAGAGAAGCCTCAAGCCTTAAGATGAATTCTAAGAAATCTCTCCTGGTCCCGCTTTCGGAGTCTTGAGCCAACTGGCAAATGACCTTTCCCATCTGATGCCTAAGCTTTACCTACCTCGGCATGAAAGTAGCACTCAACCCGACTATGACTTGGGCCCTTAACCTCACCCCTCTTAACCAGAGGGTGAAAGCTGAACTGGGACAGTGACAGGTGCTGCCGCTAAATGTAATGGGTCTCATTGCACTATATAAAATGCTTACCCTGCCCCGACTCCTTTACATCCTTCAAAACCTTCCCCTCTGGCTCCCTCACCACCGGTTTCGGGAGATGGACACTATGGCATGCTCCTTTGGGTGGCGCAGTGGCCGGCGGTGTTTATCATGGGAGACATGCCAATGCGGCATGTACGATGGTGGTCTAGCCATGTCCAGTTTATACTGTTACTACTTGGCCACCTGTGTCCACACCATTAACAACTGGCACACTGGAGGCAGGAACGATCCAGCCTATTGCCTTGACCTGTTCAAAATGGGGTTCTCACATCTTATGAACATGCTCTATGGAAGCCCCATTCCCAAGACCATGCCCGAAATCACTAGCCAGGTCTTATATGACTGGCAGGCAGCACAAAGTCTGACGGGTTGGTGGGGTCTGATCTCACAGCACACCCCCTTGTGGTATAGACAATGGTTACGGGAGGTTGCAACCCTAGAGGGCTTTCAAGATGGGATGCCATAGGTATAACAATGGAGGGAAACATCTGGGAATGCACACACATGATGTCCTTTCAACAGCTCGAAGAAACATATACACTTCCCAAGACACAGTTCCACAAATACCTACAACTGAGAGATGCACTGAGAACACATATTGGTAATGACATCCCCATACCTGAATTTAGCTCTATGGAAGTCAAAGTGATCATGGGAGCACTGGGAAATGGAGGACTATAACAGGTCTACTGCTCTCTTGCATTGCATGCCTCCCCACCCCTCCAACCCCTGCAGACCCGATGGGAATCCTGGATTGGTCCACTATATGACGAAGACTAGTGAGATGCAATGATGGCGCTGTGAGTCCTTACAATCTCAGCCAGACTGCTCCTGGTGCAGATGTATTACTTACACTGTGCCTACTTGACCCCGGCTAGGCTTTTCTTGGCAGGGATCAGGCCGGACCCTCGATGTAATAGGTGCACCTATTCACCAGTGGACTTCTTTCATGTAGCGTGGCCCTGCCCCAAGATTCAACTATATTGGACACAAATCCTGCACATACTCTCCATACTGTTGGACCTCCCCCTGGTTCCCTCCCCTAAGATGGCCCTGCTAGGGGTGATGGAGGACATTGGAAACTCACGAGCGACTCAAACACTTGTGGGTACAGCCCTATTAATTGCAAAAAGAAACATTGCTGGGCACTGGGCGTCCAAGACCTACCCCTTGGTGCAATTATGGATTTGTGCACCCAAATGGAAAGACCCGTCTACCAGGCAAGGGGATGTGAGGGTAAATATGATAAGATTTGGCACGTATGGCTGGGTCCTTCCTGAACGCAATCAATAGCTTGTTTCCTATATTACCTGGACATGTTCATCCATGTAGCTGCACCTCATTGTGATATTGAGGCACTGGGGCCTGTCTTCCTTTCTATGACACGTTGTTATGAATATAAATCAATAAAAGTTGGTTATCAAGAAAAACTTAGGAGGCAATGTGTAAAGTATTTGTGCAGCATTTACTCATAGCAATACAGTGAAAAGACACCACAAAAAGACTCAGTACTGCTCTCAGAAAAATAGTTATTTATCTGCTTAAATTAAGACTAAACCGATACAAAAAAAAATCCAATAAATTATTCATATGCGCAAGTAACTGAAAATAAGCCTCCCAAGCGATGAATGGTGTATCCCTTGAGCAGATGGGGACTCCCCTTTGCCTGGTCAGAGCGGGAAGTCTTTGTGATACCAGAATCCTTAC
This sequence comes from Pleurodeles waltl, assembly GCF_031143425.1. Classification (NCBI taxonomy): domain Eukaryota; kingdom Metazoa; phylum Chordata; class Amphibia; order Caudata; family Salamandridae; genus Pleurodeles; species Pleurodeles waltl. Next base: position 14,108,100 of record NC_090444.1, on the reverse strand, counting down.
AGTAATGAAGTAGAGGATTTCCCCTCCTTTTGAGCATCAAGTTCTTTAGTAGAATGGTGCAGGAATGAAAAATTTGCTAGCATTCGCGCAATAATTTTCAATTCTATTAAGGACACGGAGGCGAGGATTATGCTTCTCTCTCTTTACTACTCAACATTTCAGCAGCCAATCAAAACACGAAAAAAACATAAACTACATTTCCCAATAGTCATTGCACAAAATGTCCACCAATCAACAGCTCCTTACCGCCATCCACACCCAGCTAGCGCCATTTTTGGTGACGCTAGGCCAAGCTTAGAGCCAGCTTGTGCCATTCCATAAATATGGCACCCGGCTGGCGCTCAGGAATGGCGCAAGCCGGTGCTACACTTTTTGGTGCAAAATTGCGTTAATGCAGTTTTGCACCAAAAAGTTTCAATATGCCCCTTAGTCTTTTAACATTGGATTCACTGTCCTGTCACTTTCCAAGATATTGGTTAGGCCGCTGTTCATCTGCCTCCAGGTACTGTCACATTACAAGGTGAGACGTTTACTTCACTGTTGGTAATGTTGGTTGCTTGTTGCGCAGAAATGACATTAGGGTCATCGGTGGCATTTTCATGTACGTTTGGTTGAACCAACATGGTTCTCACAGTTCAGTCATCAGAGCGAACAGGACCCACATCTCTGGCAAGAGGTTTACCTTTTAGGTATACATACAGGCACACTAGAATTCTTCAAGAGTACAACATATGTACTTCCTACTCCTTGACATCATAGCTCCCCTGCCTCTGGCCTTTTCCCTGGATGGTGCACTCACATCTTCTTTCCAGTGCTTGCAGATCCTCTCTCCCCCATTAGGTGGTAACTAGGTGTCCAGCTCTCTCCTCTGCATGTTGTATTTGTGTTTTCTCACAGATCAGCTGTGCAATTCTGTTGTGTATTTGATATGGTACAGCAATACCCCCTTGTTATGCAGCACTACATTGATTTATCCTCCGTAATCTGGATCAATAACTCCTCCTAGCACTGATAGTCTTTTAATGGCTAGACTGGACCATTGGGCAATCTTGCCATAATGTTCCAGCTGGTACTTTCAATCATTCCTAAGGGTATCTCTGCTGTCTTCCACATTTCTGTTTGGAAAAGAAGTGCACATACAGTGGCGTGAGTGCGCACTAATAGAATATGATATGCAGGAATACTATTGTAATGACATATGAATAGTGTTTTTGCTTCTTTATTTCAATGTTATAGTCATGATATGTAGTCGGCCTTGAGAAAGTCCAGTTTTGGACAAAACATGTGTTGTCTGAATCACCTGTATTCTGTACGGCTGAATCATCTGTATTCTATATGGTGGCAAGAGATTAATTAAAGAAATCACTCACAACCTCCTATGAGTTTTGAGATTCTGGAGAAGTAAATAAGTACTATTCTTCACTGCTGAAAAAAATATGTTAACAAGCCATAATACTATATGTCTCTACATGTATGACAGTGCTGCAATATTTATGTTTGATGGATTCTAGCAGTGGGTGCCATATTTAGTATGGTACCCTGCTTACAGACATTGTGGCAACAGATGTCTGTTTTGTATGAACACCAATATTTGATCAATCAGGACAATACTTAACATGTGGGGATGTGCAACATTATTACCAGAGTTACCTTGTTCTTTTTTGTATGACTGTTTTATAATGCAATAAACAAGACTACAAGTCTCAGAATTCAAGGAAAAATCCCAGAAAGGATCTGAACGTCACACAGTGACCTGGGAAGCCTGGCAGGGTTCGGAGGGCACAGGAGGAGTGCACATGAGCCTGAAAAGCAGTAAGACACTATACAGTACTAAACCACACATGTGCTCCTGTCCTATGTTCTATGCATGCAGACAGAAGGCACAGGAGAGAAGGGCACAGGAGGGAGGGTGCAGCAGGAAGGGGCACATGAGGCAGGGCACAGGTGGGGCACTGGTGGGAGGAGCACAGAGGAAGAGGACACAGGAACCTCACATGAAGAAAAACACTGTACAGTGCCAGTGCAGAATCTAATTTTAAAATCCAAATAATGGAATGCGCCAATGACTACGACCCGGAGTGGTGTAGTCTTGATATGGACTTTGGTGCTCCCCGACGTTAGCCATCAGTTTGGTAAAGCAATATATGAAGCTCAGTAGTAGGTGATAAACATCATAAGTACAGGGATCTGTTTGCAACTGTAAGTAAAATCCGGCATAGATTTGCATTCTAAGGTGCGGAATAGGGTCTCTGTACTTAGAAGCCCTTTAAAAGTACGTGTGGATTTCTAACAAAGACAGCCATACATTCTACATGTATACAAAGTTCTCAAAATGTGCACCAATAAGGAATAAGCAAGAAGAAACAGTTAATTAGAGTATACATTCAAGGTTTCTCCCAAGGTACTAATACATTGGATGTGCTAGCATTCTCATATTCTCTCTGGTACATTGTATAACGTTAGCCTGGGACAGACAAAAGTGTCCTTAATGAAGTACAGTGATAGAAAATCTCTGTGAGCATTCTCCTGTAAGTTGTGTGATTCTTACAACTCTTTATTTAGAATGAGGAGACAGCAATAGTCATCACGTGGTGTGTTGTGACATTGATGCTGAGATGTTTGCATCTGTGGCGTGAGGAGGTGGTGACTTGCTGAGGGTGTTGGTGAGCTGTTCCACGGTGCGCCGGCTGCATTTGCTGTGTGAGGAGCAGGGTGTGCGGAGGTGGACGGTAGGTGTGATGATAGAGAAATTAATGCAGTGGTGGTCCGTCCAGTGTAGCGTCGAGGTGTTGTTGACAGTGATGTTGTTGCTGGCAGAAAAAATGGGGTTGAGTGCATGTCCAGCGGTGTGTGTAGGCAAGGTGACCAGTTGCCTGAGGCAGATTGTGGCAAGGTTCTTGAGCAGGGAAGCAGTGTTGTGGTTGTTGCGGATGTCGGTTTGATAGTTGAGGTCGCCGAGGAGAAGGTAGTACATGGAAACGAGTGCGTGGGGCGCTATAATGTCTACAATGGAGTCGCTGAAGGCTGGGTGGGGCCGGGTGGTCTGTAGATGAGGGTACCACAGAAGGTGGACTTAGGTGTGACATGGATCTAGAAATGGAAGTGCGCCTCTGTGTTGGTTGTCAGGTGGAGGATGATTTTGTGTGCCCATGTCCAGTCTGCTGCATAGTCGCAAGGGCCAGTCTTTGCGGAGCAGTTTGTAGTCGCTGCGGATGACGATATCTGTAGGCATAAGGGCTCTAAAGTAGGATTCACTGTTACATGAGGGATAACTCCTCCCATTAAATAGACATCTATCAGCGATCCAAACATAGAATAAGAAATGGCAACTGCCAAGCTTACAAAAAGAATTTGCAGTGTTGCTGCGCCATGTTAAATCATATCAAGGAAACCATACAAACAGATGTTAGTCCCCAAAATATTATATTGTCTCTACCCTATCTTGAAAAGCCACTGGGATTTTTATTCTGCATCAGCAGGAGGCCTATAGGAAATATCATTCTCTGACCGTTACCCTAACTCTCTAATCGTGCTTCCACTTTTCATCAATAGTCAAGGTGAACAGAATCCCTTTGCTGTATCGACTTGTCTCAAGGGGGTTTGTCAATGTCCGTCAGGGAATTATCAGTGTCAAACCAGATCTTGGCAAAGTAAGTCCTGTCTGCACCAGAATACTTCAGTTTGATCGTTCTTTCCCCTTTTGGGTCCTTTAATGCTGATGAAGTCCAGCTATTAAACTGCAATGTCAGTCAGATCACCCTGCTCTTGTTCCTCTAGCTCACTGTCCTCCCTAATTGTCTCTGGTCTCTTCTTTCTTATCAAAAGTTTTTCCTGGGTGACTGGAGTCTTTGGCCAACTGTCTTCGGCCAGACCTCAGCCCTTGGAAGTATTCAATATCTTTGGCTTTGATGAGGCTGAATTGCTGTCTGAGGTCAGGCTCCCTTGCCTCGCGTCTGCCTCTGTTACAAGTGAGGTCTGCTGTGACACATTAGCTTCAGCCCTTGTGAATTCTCAACCCAGGGGTCAGTATTACAGCAGTTGTTGGAATGACAACAGCACTTTCATCATTCTCTTGTCCCAAATGATGCACAATCGGGAGAGACTGTGAACCTTCAGTCTGATCTTCCTCTTCTGATGCTTCAGACATGTCAAACATGGGGTGACTCAAGGAATTAGTGCAGTAGTGGCTCCACTTCTTCCTCTTCATGCCTTGCCCTCTTGGTATGGAAGGTGTTATACAGTTGGGGAGACCAGTTTTTTTTACAGCGGTGTGTGTAAACAGGATTTCCAGCTCTCCTACAAACAGGACTTGCAGACATGTTTCTTGACATAGATAAAATTATCAGAGTTCTCGACATGCCCTGGAGACCCTCAGATAGCTGGAGTAGCGACGTCAACCTGTTGAGAGATAAAGCGCATCACATCAGAGAGTCTCTTGCAGTACTCGAGGACTAGGTCATCACATATGATATACACAAGGGCAGCTGCCAGAACAGAAGGAATTTGCATACCTTTCCTCATTAGCACCTCGTGCGGGGTCAATCCGGTTCTCTTGCGGGGGATACTTCAAATGCACATGAACAGCAAGAGAAGGGCGTCAAGCCATTACAGTGACGTGGAGGCACAGGCTTTGGCCAGATTGGCTTTGATCATTCTGTTTAGTCTCTGTACAACCCCTGATGCCCTGATGCTTCTGGCCTGTAGCTACAGTGGAATCTTTGGTCAATCCCTAGTACTGAACACAGTAACTGCATGATTTCGCTTTTGAAATGGGTTCCTTCATCCGATTCAAGTTGAACTGGCATTCCAAATCGCGGTATCAATTCCAGCAACAATAGTTTGGCAACTGCTAGGCTGTCACATCGGTGGAAAATGCCTCGACCCATCATGAGAATAGACACACAATGATGACGATACACCTCCATTGATTACATCAGGGCATCTCCGCAAAGTCAATTTGGAGACAATTGAAGGGACCATCAGACTTTCCAATGTGGTTCATGGTCACCGCAACTTTCTTACTTATGTTCTGCATTAGCAGATCATGCAGGGCTGACACAAACTCTCTGCCCCATTGCCTTAAAATAAGGATTATACTAATGCAATTGGATTGTGGATACCATTCCGTCTTTACCTACATGAATTGGAACATGCATATGCCGCACCATTGCAGTCAGGAGGGAATCAAGAAGAACTGGTTTGCTTTCACTAGACATCCAGATGTCACTTGCAACTTTCACACATCTCATCCTTTCCCACTTGACCTTCTCTGGTTTGAGGGCAGTATGCTGCAATTCCTTCAGCTCACTGAAAGTGTGTATAGTAACATATTGGAAATTGTCTCTCCTTCTGTTACATTTTTCTTCCAGGTGGAAGGTGCTGCAATTTTGGGCAATGTCATCTGCACAATGATTACCTCTGGTGACAAAATCATTCCTTCTGTTGTGTGCAGCCACTTCACCACAGCAATCCCCCTAGGCATTTGCAAAGCATCCAATGGATTTGAAACAGTGCCGGCTGATCTCAAAAACCCGTGCTGTAACCACAACCGGCCTAAATCATGCACAACTCCAAACATATACTGGCTGTCAGTGTAAATCATGACTCATGAGCCTTCCGAGGTACAGAAGGCTCGAATGAGGGCAGACAGCTCAGCACCTTGTGCGAACGTTACATGGCACAAGTTAGATGCCTCTACAACTCCACTCAGCATACATATTACATAGGCGGCTTTCAAAAACCACCCATCGACAACTCATTAACACTGATAGAGTTGTGGTCAAAATCACCAACATCATCTCCCTCAGGGGTGGGCATCAGAGAAGTAGGTTTTAGTATGTTAGACCTCCAGATGGAAATGTTCTTTGCTGCTAAAATTGTTCTCTCATAGTGGGTTAGGTGACTATTTGTCAAGTGCTGCATTGTTGGGTGGGTCAGGAGAATTTCGATAGAGTGGGGTACCATGACAATTTGGGGTAACCCATCACTATTCCCTCAGTCTGCTGAATGCTAACTGCTGAAAACCTCTTTGAGGCAACCAGGCAATCCTGCTGCCACTGACTCAAGAGTAGCTGAACAATAGCTGATTGGGCGCTTGATCTCCCCATGAGCTTGTGTTAGTTCAGACAGAACACACCCATCTCTTTCCTGACAAAACAGCAAAAAATCTTTCTTATATTCTTGCATTTCAAGAGCAGGTGTGCTGCAAAGCATGTTTTTGTGCTCCTGGAAGGCTTCCATGCAAAGATCATCCTTTGGTACCGTGTCACTGATATCAGTGTGCATCAGCCTAATTAAAGGCTTTGCCACAAAGTAAAAGTTCAGAATCCATTGTCGACAGTAGCCAACTGTGCCCAAGGACAACCTCATCTCTCTCTGAGTAGTTGGGAACTTCATTTTAAGTACTGTCTCTATGCGTTCATGGGACATTTGCCATGCTCCTTTCTATATTTGATGTCTCAGATACATAACTTCTCTCTGACAATACTGGAATTTCTTTTGTCCCGTTCTCAGCCAAATGGTTGACACAGGTGAAGAAAGAATAGGAGGTAGATCACAGCATGGAGAGGGCTGCATTTTTAAAGTCCTGATGAGACCCTTTTACCTTTTTCAGGGGTCGTAACGTCGTTGACCAGTTATTGTAACAGACAAATAAATAGTTGTTGTTTTCACATCCCCATGAGACTTATCAAAAGATTCTTGGAGTTGTCTGAACAAAAGCCTCATGCATTTTTTTGATTTCATGTATGTTATTCAAGTTGAGGTTTTGACGCTGGGGACACATTGCACTTTTTCTTTTTTAAATTATTGTGTTTTACGTAAGATACCTATGTGAACCATTGTTTCTTGATATAACTTTCTAAAAGTGTCATTTCCAAAATAATAATTTAAAAACTGACTTTACTATTAAAGAAGATTTTAAATTATAATTAAAATGTGTGGAAGGAATATTTTTCTAGCTGTTCCCAAACTGCAATGAAACAATACAGAATAAATAATGCAAACATTAAAAATCAAATTCTGAAAATGCTGGAGCAGATGTCTTCTGATGTTCACCATCAAAGTTTGTCTCACAGTATTAATTATGAAAGTGAAGTGGAACCCATTTTGGATGACTCTAGTTGTGGGATAGCACAAGATGGGGGTAAGGATAACTTCCCAGCCAGTGGAAGTGTATTGCCTATATTCCTGTGGGTGGGAGGTGGAGACCCAAATAACAAAGTGCAGAGGATGTAGGCTCAGCTACTTTTAGCAATTCTGTGAGCTTTGCTAGCAAGCGGTGCTGGTACGTTTTCCCTTAGCGCTGCTATTTGGCAGATGGTAGGGGTGAAGTGTGGAACTGTAGATTCTGTTGTTCAAGGTGACAAAGCTTCTAGGCCAGTTCTGCCCTTTGTCAGCCCCTAATTGGACCTGGAGCTGTATTTCATGTGGAATTCTGCCGTGGTAGAACGTTCAGAGATACCTTATCATTGTGCTTGTAGCTACATCACAGCACCTTCAACAGATTACCCCTCTGGATACTTATGGTTTGTGCCATTCAAAGAATCAGTGGACTGCTATACATCAGGAGTCAGGCGGTCCAGAAATAACAACCAAAACGTCCTGCATGATTACTTCAATTTTCTATGGATCAGGTATCAGAGGCCCTAATTCTCCACTGTTTTGTTCCTGTTCCATTCAACTTCTCCAACAATAGCCATTGTTTAATGTCAGACTAAAACCTAACTTGCTTCCCAACTCTCACAAGATGTTGTCTCTGAAGCGAAGCTGTTCTGCCTTGAGAGAGTAATTGAATATGTTTCAAAATGCGAAGGTAAAATGGCATTGGTTAGTGCCATGCCTTCTAGCCACAGGGCTTAACTTCTAAGGAATAGTTAAATTAAAATGAGATGTGCAGAATGTTTTGTAAGACTGTCTGCTGCAAATAGTTTTCTCTTCAACTTCATGCAAATTGTTTTTACTTCACACATGAAACAATGCTGTAGTGTAATTGTGACGGGCTGGATTACGATTGCCCGCACACATCCCTGACTTGTGCTGACTCTGCCCCTGGTGCTCGTAGTCTGACCCGCCTCCCGTCCCGTGATTGGTGGGATGGTCATGAATGGCGGGCCACTGAGAGGTCAAAACTGCCACTGGCAGCACTTGCGGATGTCGGCGGTTCGGAAGACACAAACGAACAACCACGGAAGGAGGAGGAAGAAACTCGACCACGAGAGGAGAAGGAAAACGCTCATCAGCAGGACGAAGGAGAGGGAGAGTGGTGGCGCCTCGAGGCACGAGAAACAGCGACTCTTGTCTTCGACTCGGGAAGACCACCGGAGGCATCTGACGGGTTCAGTTGAGACAGGCAACCGGGAGGACGGAACGCTACCGCCCGCCACGCTTCTGGAGAAGCGTGGCAACTCCAGGTGCGTGGGATCACATACCTGTGAGAAAACAAGAGAGAGAGAGTGTGAGAGACCTGTATGTAAGGGGGGGGGGGGAAGAAGGGGATAACGGAAAAGGGAACAAACGGACACTGAAAAGGAGGAGGGGGGGAAACAAGACACCCCACCAATTGAGCACCATAAAGCACTTTTAGTAGACTATTGCACTTTAAAGGCACTGCGCACCAAAGGCAAAGGCACCTAAGAAAAGGAAAAGAGGCACTGAGCAATATAATAAGACCAAGCGGACCATTCCAGGACAGCGCATAGAAAAGACCGAAAACAGAAGAAAGACAGATAAAGATAAACCCTGTTGAGAGAGAGAAAGACAGGAAGGAAACAGAATAAAAAGACCTGAACTAAGGCAACCTGACCACTTACCTTATTTCCTCTGTTCTCTCCACATGTACTTCCCGGGGACACCTGTACGCCAAGAAAACAAAGAAAGAGACGAGTGAAGAATATACCACAACTGAAACAGCCATTCCACCCACCGCCCAAGAAGAAAGATCTTAAACATACCTGTACCTTAACTCACCAATTACCACCTTAATCCAATAAAACACTGGTACACCGGAACAGCGCGTTCTGAGTATTCCTTCCACGCAGGCCCCGGTCACAGTAATATATTTCAATGTATGGTTTCAGTTTCTGCTCTAAGTTTATTTAGGAACATGTTTTATATCAATAGGTTTTATGTATTTCCAACATAAGCTTTGAAATTCAAAACTTCTGTTGTCTGAAAATGCAGCATTGTTTGCTTGAATGTCTAATTTCTAGTCGGGTTTCACAGACGTGTTTAACCGTTCAATTCGAGGAGTAGAAGCGCTGCGGTGTGGCTGCGGTCTAGAAGTGATCGGATGTCGTCGGTGGTGGGGAGAAGAGCTGCCACCGTACTGCGGTTGCTGCGGAACCCGGACTGGGCGTCGTCCAGCGAGTGCACACGAAGGGGTCATTCGTTCACTTATATTGACAGGAACTCCTGGCCGCTGTGGGTACTCAGTGCCTTTGAACTCCCCCCTTTGACTTTTGTTCCGTCTGGGGGGAGTAGTGTTTCGGGGTTCGGCCGGCTGTGTTTTGGGGTGCTCTTGCCTCGGGTGATGCTCAGAATAGGAGGCAGTGCTAGTGAAGAGCATGTGGCAGAAGGGCAGGAGCTGGGGAACCTGGTGCGAGTCTCGGCGCTGGCTCAACGTCGCATGATCCGGTGCAAACCAGTTAACTTGGCGCTATTGAAAACTGCAGAAAAAGTGTAATTTACAGGAGAGTAGATCTGTCTGCGCATGCGCCGAGGTCAAGTCACTAGTGTGTTTTTATTGATTTTTTAGAGATTTGCGCATGCGCAGAGTGAGGACGCTTTGCCCCCCCCTCCCCGCACACATACAGCCTAAGAAAATTGTCAGCGCATGCGCAGCTTTATAGCGAATCTGCTCTACGCATGCGCGCGGTGACTGCGGGTGCGCCGGACGAAGGGTTGACTCCGCGCATGCGCAGGGTCAGGAAGGCGAGCCACCTGCACAGCTGACACCTGACCCGGGATTTGCTTCAGTGGTGAAGAGCAGGGAGTGAGCTCCGTGTCCGAGTGAGTACAGGCCTTGTCTTTGTGTTTTATGGGGTTTCAGGTACACTGCTTAGTCTTGGATTAGACACATTTTGTACTGAGTCAGTGCTTATCTCGAACCTGTTAAATAGAAAAAATAAACAGGAGGGAGAGGCGGGGGGTGAAGCTGTGCATGGGGTCCTGGAGGGTGGGGGGCTCAGGGGATGGTCGGGGGGGGGGGGGGTACAGAGGTGAAGCTGTGCATGGGGTCCTGGAGGGTGGGGGGCTCAGGGGGTGGTCTGGGGAGGGGGGTGCAGAGGTGAAGCTGTGTACGGGGTCCTGGAGGGTGGGGGGCTCAGGGGATGGTCTGGGGAGGGGGGTGCAGAGGTGAAGCTGTGCATGGGGCCTGGAGGGTGGGGGGCTCAGGGGATGGTCGGGGGGGGGGGGTACAGAGGTGAAGCTGTGCATGGGGTCCTGGAGGGTGGGGGGCTCGGGGATGGTCTGGGGAGGGGGGTGCAGAGGTGAAGCTGTGCATGGGGGCCTGGAGGGTGGGGGGCTCAGGGGGTGGTCTGGGGAGGGGGGTGCAGAGGTGAAGCTGTGCATGGGGTCCTGGAGGGTGGGGGGCTCAGGGGATGGTCGGGGAGGGGGGTGCAGAGGTGAAGCTGTGCATGGGGTCCTGGAGGGTGGGGGGCTCAGGGGATGGTCTGGGGAGGGGGGTGCAGAGGTGAAGCTGTGCATGGGGTCCTGGAGGGTGGGGGGCTCATGGGGTGGTCTGGGGAGGGGGGTGCAGAGGTGAAGCTGTGTACGGGGTCCTGGAGGGTGGGGGGCTCGGGGATGGTCTGGGGAGGGGGTTCAGAGGTGAAGCTGTGCTTGGGGGCCTGGAGGGTGGGGGGCTCGGGGATGGTCTGGGGAGGGGGGTGCAGAGGTGAAGCTGTGCATGGGGTCGTGGAGGGTGGGGGGCTCGGGGATGGTCTGGGGAGGGGGGTGCAGAGGTGAAGCTGTGCATGGGGTCGTGGAGGGTGGGGGGCTCGGGGATGGTCTGGGGAGGGGTGGTGCAGAGGTGAAGCTGTGTACGGGGTCCTGGAGGGTGGGGGCTCAGGGGATGGTCTGGGGAGCAGGCAGGGGTGGTGCAGAGGTGAAGCTGTGTACGGGGTCCTGGAGGGTGGGAGGCTCAGGGGATGGTCTGGGGAGGGGGGTGCAGAGGTGAAGCTGTGCATGGGGGCCTGGAGGGTGGGGGGCTCAGGGGGTGGTCTGGGGAGGGGGGTGCAGAGGTGAAGCTGTGCATGGGGGCCTGGAGGGTGGGGGGCTCAGGGGATGGTCTGGGGAGGGGGTTGCAGAGGTGAAGCTGTGCATGGGGTCCTGGAGGGTGGGGGGCTCAGGGGATGGTCTGGGGAGGGGGGTGCAGAGGTGAAGCTGTGCATGGGGTCCTGGAGGGTGGGAGGCTCAGGGGATGGTCTGGGGAGGGGGGTGCAGAGGTGAAGCTGTGCATGGGGGCCTGGAGGGTGGGGGGCTCAGGGGGTGGTCTGGGGAGGGGGGTGCAGAGGTGAAGCTGTGCATGGGGGCCTGGAGGGTGGGGGGCTCAGGGGATGGTCTGGGGAGGGGGTTGCAGAGGTGAAGCTGTGCATGGGGTCCTGGAGGGTGGGGGGCTCAGGGGATGGTCTGGGGAGGGGGGTGCAGAGGTGAAGCTGTGCATGGGGGCCTGGAGGGTGGGGGGCTCAGGGGATGGTCTGGGGAGGGGGGTGCAGAGGTGAAGCTGTGCATGGGGTCCTGGAGGGTGGGAGGCTCAGGGGATGGTCTGGGGAGGGGGGTGCAGAGGTGAAGCTGTGCATGGGGGCCTGGAGGGTGGGGGGCTCAGGGGGTGGTCTGGGGAGGGGGGTGCAGAGGTGAAGCTGTGTACGGGGTCCTGGAGGGTGGGGGGCTCAGGGGATGGTCTGGGGAGGGGGGTGCAGAGGTGAAGCTGTGCATGGGGGCCTGGAGGGTGGGGGGCTCGGGGATGGTCTGGGGAGGGGGTTCAGAGGTAAAGCTGTGCATGGCGTCCTGGAGGGTGGGGGGCTCGGGGATGGTCTGGGGAGGGGGGTGCAGAGGTGAAGCTGTGCATGGGGTCCTGGAGGGTGGGGGCTCAGGGGATGGTCTGGGGAGGGGGGTGCAGAGGTGAAGCTGTGCATGAGGTCCTGGAGGGTGGGGGCTCAGGGGATGGTCTGGGGAGGGGGGTGCAGAGGTGAAGCTGCATGGGGGCCTGGAGGGTGGGGGGCTCAGGGGATGGTCGGGGGGGGGGTACAGAGGTGAAGCTGTGCATGGGGGCCTGGAGGGTGGGGGGCTCAGGGGATGGTCTGGGGAGGGGGGTGCAGAGGTGAAGCTGTATATGGGGTCCTGGAGGGTGGGGGGCTCAGGGGATGGTCGGGGGGGGGGGTACAGAGGTGAAGCTGTGCATGGGGGCCTGGAGGGTGGGGGGCTCAGGGGATGGTCTGGGGAGGGGGGTGCAGAGGTGAAGCTGTGCATGGGGGCCTGGAGGGTGGGGGGCTCGGGGATGGTCTGGGGAGGGGGGTGCAGAGGTATAGCTGTGTACGGGGTCCTGGAGGGTGGGGGGCTCAGGGGATGGTCTGGGGAGGGGGGTGCAGAGGTGAAGCTGTGCATGGGGTCCTGGAGGGTGGGGGGCTCAGGGGATGGTCTGGGGAGGGGGGTGCAGAGGTGAAGCTGTGCATGGGGTCCTGGAGGGTGGGGGGCTCAGGGGATGGTCTGCGGAGGGGGGTGCAGAGGTGAAGCTGTGCATGGGGTCCTGGAGGGTGGGGGGCTCAGGGGATGGTCGGGGGGGGGTACAGAGGTGAAGCTGTGCATGGGGTCCTGGAGGGTGGGGGGCTCAGGGGATGGTCTGGGGATGGGGGTGCAGAGGTGAAGCTGTGTACGGGGTCCTGGAGGGTGGGGGGCTCAGGGGATGGTCTGGGGAGGGGGTTGCAGAGGTGAAGCTGTGCATGGGGTCCTGGAGGGTGGGGGGCTCAGGGGGTGGTCTGGGGAGCAGTGGGGGGTGGTGCACAGGTGAAGCTGCATGGGGTCCTGGGGGTGGGGGGCTCATGGGGTGGTCTGGGGAGCAGTGGGGAGTGGTGCAGAGGTGAAGCTGTGCATGGGGTCCTGGAGGGTGGGGGGCTCAGGGGATGGTCTGGGGAGGGGGGTGCAGAGGTGAAGCTGTGTACGGGGTCCTGGAGGGTGGGGGGCTCAGGGGATGGTCTGGGGAGGGGGGTGCAGAGGTGAAGCTGTGCATGGGGTCCTGGAGGGTGGCGGGCTCAGGGGGTGGCCTGGAGAGGGGGGTGCAGAGGTGAAGCTGTGCATGGGGTCCTGGAGGGTGGGGGGCTCAGGGGATGGTCTGGGGAGGGTGGTGCAGAGGTGAAGCTGTGCATGGGGTCCTGGAGGGTGGGGGGCTCAGGGGATGGTCTGCGGAGGGGGGTGCAGAGGTGAAGCTGTGCATGGGGTCCTGGAGGGTGGGGGGCTCAAGGGATGGTCGGGGGGGGGGTACAGAGGTGAAGCTGTGCATGGGGGCCTGGAGGGTGGGGGGCTCGGGGATGGTCTGGGGAGGGGGGTGCAGAGGTGAAGCTGTGTACGGGGTCCTGGAGGGTGGGGGGCTCAGGGGATGGTCTGGGGAGGGGGTTGCAGAGTTGAAGCTGTGCATGGGGTCCTGGAGGGTGGGGGGCTCAGGGGATGGTCGGGGGGGGTACAGAGGTGAAGCTGTGCATAGGGGCCTGGAGGGTGGGGGGCTCGGGGATGGTCTCGGGAGGGGGGTGCAGAGGTGAAGCTGTGCATGGGGTCCTGGAGGGTGGGGGGCTCAGGGGGTGGCCTGGAGAGGGGGGTGCAGAGGTGAAGCTGTGCATGGGGTCCTGGAGGGTGGGGGGCTCAGGGGGTGGCCTGGAGAGGGGGGTGCAGAGTTGAAGCTGTGCATGGGGTCCTGGAGGGTGGGGGGCTCAGGGGATGGTCGGGGGGGGTACAGAGGTGAAGCTGTGCATGGGGGCCTGGAGGGTGGGGGGCTCGGGGATGGTCTGGGGAGGGGGGGTGCAGAGGTGAAGCTGTGCATGGGGTCCTGGAGGGTGGGAGGCTCAGGGGATGGTCTGGGGAGGGGGGTGCAGAGGTGAAGCTGTGCATGGGGTCCTGGGTGTAGTGGGGGGCAGGATGAGATCTGGGGAGCAGTGGGGCGTGGGCGATGCAGTGGTAAAGCTGTGCATGGGGGCCTGGAGGGTAGGGGGCTCAGGGGGTGGTCTGGGGAGGGGGGTGCAGAGGTGAAGCTGTGTACGGGGTCCTGGAGGGTGGGGGGCTCAGGGGATGGTCTGGGGAGCAGTGGGGCGGGGGGTGCAGAGGCAAAGCTGTGCATGGGGGCCTGGAGGGTGGGGGGCTCGGGGATGGTCTGGGGAGGGGGGTGCAGAGGTGAAGCTGTGTACGGGGTCCTGGAGGGTGGGGGGCTCAGGGGATGGTCTGGGGAGCAGGCAGGGGTGGTGCAGAGGTGAAGCTGTGTACGGGGTCCTGGAGGGTGGGGGGCTCAGGGGATGGTCTGGGGAGGGGGGTGCAGAGGTGAAGCTGTGCATGGGGGCCTGGAGGGTGGGGGGCTCGGGGATGGTCTGGGGAGGGGGGTGCAGAGGTGAAGCTGTGCATGGGGGCCTGGAGGGTGGGGGGCTCAGGGGGTGGTCTGGGGAGCAGTGGGGCGGGGGTGCAGAGGTAAAGCTGTGCATGGGGGCCTGGAGGGTGGGGGGCTCGGGGATGGTCTGGGGAGGGGGGTGCAGAGGTGAAGCTGTGTACGGGGTCCTGGAGGGTGGGGGGCTCAGGTGATGGTCTGGGGAGCAGGCAGGGGTGGTGCAGAGGTGAAGCTGTGTACGGGGTCCTGGAGGGTGGGGGGCTCAGGGGATGGTCTGGGGAGGGGGGTGCAGAGGTGAAGCTGTGCATGGGGGCCTGGAGGGTGGGGGGCTCGGGGATGGTCTGGGGAGGGGGGTGCAGAGGTGAAGCTGTGCATGGGGGCCTGGAGGGTGGGGGGCTCGGGGATGGTCTGGGGAGGGGGGTGCAGAGGTGAAGCTGCATGGGGTCCTGGAGGGTGGGGGGCTCAGGGGATGGTCGGGGGGGGGGTACAGAGGTGAAGCTGTGCATGGGGTCCTGGAGGGTGGGGGGCTCAGGGGATGGTCTGGGGAGGGGGGTGCAGAGGTGAAGCTGTGTACGGGGTCCTGGAGGGTGGGGGGCTCAGGGGATGGTCTGGGGAGGGGGGTGCAGAGGTGAAGCTGTGCATGGGGTCCTGGAGGGTAGGGGGCTCAGGGGGTGGTCTGGGGAGCAGTGGGGGGTGGTGCACAGGTGAAGCTGCATGGGGTCCTGGGGGTGGGGGGCTCAGGGGGTGGTCTGGGGAGCAGTGGGGAGTGGTGCAGAGATGAAGCTGTGCATGGGGTCCTGGAGGGTGGGGGGCTCAGGGGATGGTCTGGGGAGGGGGTTGCAGAGGTGAAGCTGTGCATGGGGTCCTGGAGGGTGGGGGGCTCAGGGGATGGTCTGGGGAGGGGGGTGCAGAGGTGAAGCTGTGCATGGGGTCCTGGAGGGTGGGGGGCTCAGGGGATGGTCGGGGGGGTACAGAGGTGAAGCTGTGCATGGGGTCCTGGATGGTGGGGGCTCAGGGGATGGTCTGGGGAGGGTGGTGCAGAGGTGAAGCTGTGCATGGGGTCCTGGAGGGTGGGGGGCTCAGGGGATGGTCTGGGGAGGGGGGTACAGAGGTGAAGCTGTGCATGGGGTCCTGGAGGGTAGGGGGGCTCAGGGGATGGTCTGGGGAGGGTGGTGAAGAGGTGAAGCTGTGCATGGGGTCCTGGGGTGGTGGGGGGCAGGAGGAGATCTAGGGAGCAGGCGGGGTGTTGAAGAGGTGAAGTTCTCTGTGGGGTCCTCGGAGGCTCATGAGGAGCTGCCAGAGCTACAAAAGAGTCTCTACTGGTGGCTGGAAGGCTGCAGCTTCAGGAGTGTGTTTAGCGACAGACAGTTGGAAGTCCAGCCACCTGCCACTAAACAGCTGGGGCCATGTCATGACTATATGCCCTCTATGTTTTTATTGCTTCTGTGAAGCCTTTTCCAAAGTTCTGATGTACTGTTAGATCTGTGAACAGAGGCTCAGAAAGGGTATGAGTTGCCCATAATCACACAGTTTCTTAAATCAAAGCTCTTCAACCACTCATCCGGGGTAGAAAGTGCCAGGATTTTGTAAGGTGAACTGTCTTGACCTATGTGATATGAAAGCATAGGATTTAATGAGAAGCCCTGAGGGACTGCACTGTTCAATGAAAACATGTCTGAGGTCCAGCAAACCTCAAAAACCTGAAAGGACCTATTACTAAGAATGGATTGGAACCAGGTAAGGGCACCCCGTGCCCTTTTTGTTTTTCATCCTGTTAAAATATTTTTTTCATTATACAGAAGAACAAAAAATGGTCTTTCAAAGCTACTGAAATATTAGTTGAAATATTTGTAAAGTTGACTTATATGAATTTTGTGTGTTAGAAAGAAGACAGTGACTTTTGACCTCTGTCTCTGAACACAGCAAATGTGACAAGAATAAGATTTAAAGGCATCTTAATTGCTAATTCAGTTTCTGACTGAACAGAACACCTGTTGTTTGTCCACTGCCAGAAGGGGCGAGTAGGATCTAAAACAGCTCCATCTCTCCAGCAGATTTTTCTAGCCCTGCCTAAGGTAACTAAAGCATACTGTTACGATGCCACTTACACATCTAGGTTTGGTAGGAAGCGGTTTATTGAAGAGCCACCAACCGAACAGGCCAAAAGTCTCCAGGTCTCCACCAACTGCCACAGAACATTATCTCCGAGTTCCCATCACATTCTGAAGAGCCTAGCAACTGGCAGAGTTCTTAGTGGAACACCAAGGACTCTGTCAGCTTATTGCAAAGTAAGACATAACACATCCCTCTTAACCCATACTATTACAACAACAGGAACTTGGAATAAACAGAAAAAAATAAGAAAAGCAAATGCTAAGGTTTCAACTAGGTATCACAGAGAAATTGCAAAGCTCAAAAGTTTAAGTCACATAGTCCTTCATCCATCGTGGCTTGCAACGAGCTCTAGATTTTCTCTAAAACCCAGTTGGAACCTTGGACTTGTCATAAAACTTGTTGGACCCATGCATGGACCCATTAAGTCCATTAGAAGTTGAAATATCAGATTGATGCATTGTCGCATTGGGTCCATTTCGCAATTGATGCATTGTCCCATCGGGTCTATTAGGCCATTGAGGTGAATTCAGTTTCTTCCATTTCACAATCCGGGACATGCTCCACACATCATTGTTGTCCAAGACCACCACATTCTTTCTTATTTCTTTGATGCAGAAAGGGCCCATGAATCCTGATCTCCCTTTCCTCCCAAAACCAGATTCTTCACCAACACCATATCACCCACTACCCATTGAACTTCAGAAACACCGTTTTTAGAATCATATCTAGATTAATATTTTTGCTGATAGATTCTTCTACGTTCATACTCCTTGTTCAGCTTTTCACTCAATTGTTCTGACTGCAACCACATCCCCCTCATCCATGCTGGATTCATTTTGGTACACCGAACTCTGCCCTTTAAATACTCAAAAGGGAAAATCGCAGTGACAGTATTAGGAGTATTACGATGTGCCCACCACATCTCTCTAAGTAGGCCAGACAATGGTGTCCTTGTTTCTACAGCTTCCTGAACACAAAACTTCACCAGCCTATTCATCCTTTCAGCAAGGCCATTAGCTTGGGTAAGTACAGGGCCGTCCTCGTATGAACCACAGCTAACGACTTCAAAAAGTCCAGCATCTCTTGAGATGTCAATTGCACTCCATTGCCAGTCACCAAATGACTAGGTATACCCTCACGAGAAAACTCCTCTGTTAGGAATTCAATTACAGTCTTGGTGTCCAATGAACCCACACACTTTGTCACTACCCATTTCGAGGTATAATCAACTAGAAGCATAACATAATGTTCATTGGCAGGTAACAAATGGAACGGGCCCATAAAATCTAGTCCCAACTTCATCCAGGGTTTTTCTGGAACCTCAACAGGAGAAAGTGGAGCCTTGACCACAGATTTGCACTTATCGCTGCACGCAAAGGACACACAGTCCTTCACCACACCCTCCACATCACAATCCAGGCCTGGCCACCAGTACAACTCTCGCAACCTTGGCTTGGTTAAATTCTGGCCCATGTGACCTTCATGAGCCAAATTGACCGTCTTTTCTCTCACGCCTACTGGAGGGATAGACTTGGATCCTCTGAATAACTCATCCTTGCTTCAGCAAAGTTTGTCACGCACAGTCCAAAATCTCTTCAAAGAATCAGGGACATCTTTAAAATCTGGCCATCCCTTTACAATAAACTCCACAAGGATCCTCCTGTCGGCATCCTGCTCTTTCGCACACCTCCACTCCTCCTCAGAAATGGCCAACTGATCATACCAACAACATCTTCCCCTTCATCTTCACAATCAATGGAAGCACGTGATAAAAAGTCCGCCACACTATTTCTCGTGCCAGGTATATATTCCACTCAAAAATTATACTCCATCAAACCTTCTACCCACCTTTTTATTCTGGATGTTAAATCTTCACCTTTCCTTGAAGAAAAAATCTGAATGATGGGCTTATGATCTGTTCTCACAACAAAAGGCAAGCCCCACAAGTAGAACTTGAAGTGCCTGATTGCCCATGAGCAGGCAAGAGCTTCTCTTTCAATAACAGAATAGTTATGTTCTGCACCTTTAAGAGAGCGAGAAGCAAAAGCAATTACCTTCTCCTCATCCTTCACCTTCTGGGTCAAAACAGCTCCTAACCCACTAATGCTCGCATCCGTGTACAATATGGTCTTAGCAAACACATCAAAATGTCCCAGAGTGGGCATTTTGCCAATACTGTCTTTAATAAAGACAAATGCAGATTTGCATTCACAAGTCCAATTTAATTCAATTCCTTTCTTTAAAAGAGATCTCAGGGGTTGAACCATGCTAGAGAAGTTAGCAATGAATTTAGAGTAATACTCAGCCAGGTCTAAAAAGGATCTGACACCATCCTTGTCCCTTGGTTTGGGTGCTTGGATAATAGAATCAACTAGTTCTAATTTGGGCTTGATATCCTCACCTGAAATGGTATGGCCTAGATAGGTCACAGCTGTAACTCGCAATTTGCACTTTTCTTTCTTCACAGTCAACCCTGACAAAGCCAATTTGTTCAACACTTCCCTTAAGATCCAGTCACGGTCACCCAATGTCTTCCCATGCACCAATATGTCATCCCCCTAATACTCTCTTCATTATACGTTGGAAACAAGCAGCTGCTGAGGCTAGTCCAAATGGCATTCTAGAAAACTGGTACACTCCCAACAGCGTCACAAACGAAGTTAGATGTCTGGAACGGGGATGAAGAACAACCTGGTGGTAAGCTGATGACAGATCTAAAACACTAAAAAATGTTGAACCTCCTAACCCAGATAGCTCTTCCGAAATATTTGGCAAGGGTTGGCGATCCACCCATATGTGTCTGTTGAGGTCTCTAAGGTCCACACACATACAAATTTGTTTCCCACCCTCCTTGAGTGCTAAAACTATTGGGGCCAACCATTCCGAAGATTCAATTTCTTCAATTACTTTCAATTCCAGCATTCGATTGAGCTCTTTTCTAAGGGGTTCCAACATCAGTTTAGGAACTTTCTTTACTTTGTGTACAGAAGGAACAGCATTACCTTTGAGAATAATCTTGTGCTCAAAGTTATTCAAACACCCCAGTTTATCAGTAAAAACCTGGGGGAAATTCCTCAAAAATATCCAGATTAGCATCACAATCACTCACTACCAAGACCTGACAGGTGGAGTTGGGATCCAACTTGATGCCCATGTCCCGCTGATGTCGCCAACCCAAAAGATTATCTCCTCGCTTTGCTACATAAACCTTGCCTACAGTTGTCCTGTCTTGAAACTGGATCTTCATAACTTTATATCCCACTATATCAATTTTGGTCCCACCATAGCTCACTGGGTTAATGTCAGGCTCCACTAAAGGGCCATACTCATTGCCAAATACCATTTCCCAATTTTTATCACGCATCATGGTGTAGGAAGATCCTGAGTCCGCTAACACCTTGACAACCTTGTTGTCTAATTTAACAGCACACTCAGGCATAACAATCGGTCCCTCATCCACCACCTTAACATTGCCCACAATCCGGTTATCGTCTGACTTCACACAGAACACCATTTTGTTTACACCCTCCGTAACAGAATCAACATTCCATTTCTTGTTACCCTTGCAAACTCTGGCATAATGGCCCCTTTTTCCACACTTCCTACATATAGGCCCTCATTCCAACCCTGGCGGATTGCATCCGCCAGGGTGGAGGGCCGCGAATGCACCGCCAACAGGCTGGCGGTGCATTCATGGGCATTCCGACCGCGGCGGTAACGCCGCGGTCAGAAACGGGAAACCAGCGGTCTCCCGCCGGTTTCCCGCTGCCCATGGGAATCCTCCATGGCGGCGCAGCAAGCTGCGCCACCATGGGGATTCCGACCCCCTTCCCGCCAGCCTGGCTCTGGCGGTATACACCGCCAGAACCTGGCTGGTGGGAACGGGTGTCGTGGGGCCCTTGGGGGCCCCTGCAGGGGCCCACATTGCTTTTCAGTGTCTGCATAGCAGACACTGAAAAGCGCGACGGGTGCCACTGCACCCGTCGCACACCTTCCACTCCGCCGGCTCCATTCGGAGCCGGCATCCTCATGGAAGGTGGTTTCCCGCTGGGCGGGCGGGCGGCCTTATGGCAGTCGCCCGCCCAGCGGGAAACTCAGAATACCCGCGGCGGTCTCTTGACCGCGCAGCGGTATTCTGGAGGGGGAACTTTGGCGGGCGGCCTCTGCCGCCCGCCAAAGTTGGAATGACCCCCATAGTGTTTTTGGCATAGCAGTTTGGACTATTTGCAGTATGTCCTGGGTTGGCTACTTGTGAATATTTCATGCTTACCCATAGATTGAAAAAATTCCTTGGGAGGCCTTACTTGTGTGAGCCGCAGTTTTAGGTACTTTTTCTTGTTGGCGAGGTTGGTTGTTTAGGCTGGCACATAGTTCATTCAAACAAGAAGCGTGTCCAGTTATATTTTGCATCATATTTATTTGTTAAAACGCACCATTTTTGCCTTGATTTTCAAGTTATAGTTGTGAGAGAAAATCAATGGAACGTTTCTGAGATACATGCAGCAGTTTATTTCACAGTGTTACAGGATGTTGTTATTTACATCTGTTGTATTATTTTTCAGGTAAAACCTGAAGAGAATAAGGGGGTCATTCCAAGTCTGGCGGGCGGCGGAGGCCGCCCGCCAGACTTCCCCCCTCCGAAATACCACTCCGCGGTCGAAAGACCGCGGAGGGTATTCTAAGTTTTCCCCTGGGCTGGCGGGCGGCCGCCAAAAGGCCGCCCGCCAGCCCAGGGGAAAACGACCTTCCCACGATGACGCCGGCTCGTAATCGAGCCGGCGGAGTGGGAAGGTGCGACGGGTGCTGTTGCATCCGTCGCGTATTTCACTGTCTGCAAGGCAGACAGTGAAATACATTTTGGGGCCCTCTTACGGGGGCCCCTGCAGTGCCCATGCCGTTGGCATGGGCACTGCAGGGGCCCCCAGGGGCCCCACGACAATCCCTACTGCCATCCTGTTCCTGGCAGCCGAGACAGGATGGCGGTAGGGATTGTCAGAATCCCCTCGGCGGCGCAGCGAGCTGCGCCGCCTTGGAGGATTCTAGGGGGCAGTGGAAAACCGGCGGGAGACCGCCGGTTTTCCCTTTCTGACCGCGGCCAAAGCGCCGCGGTCAGAATGCCCCGCGGGGCACCGCCAGGCTGTCGGCGGTGCTGCCGCCTACAGCGGCCCTGGCGGTGTTACACCGCCAGGGTCGTAATGAGGGCCTAAGTGTTGTTGAAGTATGATGTGTTAAAGTAATTAGCTGAAGCACAATCACTTTTTAATATTCTTTATAAGTCTGATCTTGCAAAACCAGGGGGGTGCCAGGCACTGTTCTGGTGGGAGTAGATTATTCTGATTGGTGTCAAAACTAGTGCATGAAACTCTGGCGTGAACTTGTGTTTTGGGCTATTGAACTTTAAACTAAGCTATTCCAGACTCAAAGGTCATTTTCAAAGTGATGAGAGAAATCAGACCTTTACCTAATTCTGTAGGCTTCCTAACATCTTGGCATCTCTGAAAGGATGAAGTGAATGATGGAGAGTCAGTAGAATGCGATTAACACTACTTCAGGTTTATTGAAGCACCAGCATAGAATCTCAGAATTTCTTTGTGGGCCACTTGGTCTCTGTCCATGTCTGACAAATGTATATATTTATTGACAGATTATATATGGCACCCTCATATCCGTATTATGTTCCTAGTAGACATGGTGACTTGTGGGACCTCAGTCCAGCGATGTATAAGGGGTAATAGCACAGAATACCTTTTGCCTGGCGACGTGGCTTTGAAATTTGCTGTATGCCATTGGGGACAGTGGATGTTTTTTGGAGATACTTTAAAATATGCCGGACAGTTTTTTTCTACTTGATATTTTGGTGTTTTTCTGAGACAAAATAAGTTACAGTGCTTAAGATGATGTGCAATAAGATGATCATCTCTTCTCCCCGTGGTGGATATCTGGTGTTGGTGCCATTTATCTCTCATTGAGCTGAAAGGGCACCTAGACCCTGTATCTGTTTCACAGTATATTGGACAGCAGCTGTCGCTCTCCAGTGTAGCAAAGTTACTTTTTTTTAATGTAGGCGCTTCCTTGCTTGTATTCCTATAATTGCCACTACTTAGAATGTTGCCGGTTTGTGATTGCCTAATATCCCCATCTTGCCATGGCTCCTGAGATACAACTTTTAACTTTATGTCTATTAGCCACCAGATCATTTAAACTCTACAGTAGTTTCCTGCTTGCCAAGAGTCACCAAACAGAAATGGCTTTGGTTTGTTGGATGCCGGTTACTAGAGTTGCTCACTGGTTGAATTTAGTTCGTATTGAGATCCATGTGCAAAATGAAGACCTTGGTTGATCACTTGTACCCCTGTTGAATCAACCTTTCACTTTTTTAATTCTATAAAATTAAACCTGTTGGCTCGTGTAATCCTGTCTTACCAGCATGTACAAATAATTTAGTAAGCAGCATGTGTACTGCAGTTCAGATCATCTTCTATATTAGAAAGTGTGGTAGTCCAATGGTTTATGTACTTACAGCAGCTCTGTGTAAGTTCTGGGCTCAGTGGGTCTGCATCATGATGGGTAAACTCAGTATTTACAAGATTGTGTGATTAATTTCCATATTTTCATTTCCATCCTTTCTCAGTCATCTCTGGGTCCCCACACTAGGTTAGTGGAGAATCCAAAAAAGTAACTGCTCCCACCATTCAGTGTCTTTTTAAGTTTTCTCATGGCTAAAACTTGTGATTTACAGCTGGGAGTAGTTTGTGTTTTGAATGCCTTGTTTATATTAATATTCCAATAGGTCTGCTAGGCCTGAACACTGCACCCTCCGTGGGCTAAATATGTAGTTACACTGCATTACTTTCTGCCATTCTGTTTTGATGTGGTAATGCCCTCTAGGGACTGACTGTATGGCTACATGACCATGCTTCTTCTAAATGCTATTTTTGTTGTGGTGCCCTCTAGGGCTGTTTTCAGCATTACAGTCTAATGCCAAAGGTTTATTGGGCTTACATGATGATTGTATATGTTTTATTAATCTCTCCTTATTGTAGTTATGACCATCATTCAGACCAACGGAACATCCTCATTACTCTATAGCTGTTTGAGCACTCTTGATATGTTTGGGTGACCCTTTTAGTTTATTTCTCTTGTTACACCTCTGTGACTGTCTTGTGACTTTTTTGGGGGAATAGTGTTAGCCAGCCAGCAACTCTGATTGGCGGGGGGGTGAAAGGACTATTCTATTGGAATTAGCATTTTTTTTCTGCAGATAGAGGCAGAAGGCAAAATGAAGTGCTTTAGTTATATACAGGGCAACTAGAAATATATGGCAGGAAAGGACCAAATTATGATGCAGGGTTGGGCAATTTATGTGGCAAGAAAAGTCCAAATAGGCATTTACAATGTCCATAGCTCTGACTCTCACAAATGCGAGACCTATTGCATTGCAAATGCTTGCTTGCACTTTGTACCCCAGTCCCTGCTCTATGGGGAACAGGGACTCTGAGCTAGGCAGCATTGGCTCTCTAGTGGCTGCACAGGGATAGTGCAGTCATGAAGGGAGCATTTAATACCAGTATGCATTGCAGGCCTCGAGAAATCTACATCCATGCTTGTTGCGGCGAGTCAAATTTTTTCAGGACAAGCTATTTTTAGGGTTGACTCGCCTGTTCTGGCGAGCTGACAAATGACAGCTGTTCTGTTCACTCGCAAAGTGAACAAGCAATAAAGATGCTTTTAAATCTTGTTTTTATCTTGTCACATTTGCTCTGCATTCAGAGATAGAGGTCAAAAGTAATTTTGTCTTGCAACATTTAATTTTCTTTTTCTGACTGTGAAGTTATAGGTTTTTCCAAAGCGGACTGTGAAAATCGTGCTGTGCAAAGAGTGTGAACTGATAGGCTGTAAGATGTCAGGCTATTTTTTCTAACACAGCATTGAAATAGCTGTTAAGTGAATTGTACTTACATTTCAAAAAGTATTTTAGTAGTTATGAAAGCATTTTTATAATTCTGTGTGGTAAAGAAAATATTTTTATAGAATGAAAACAGATCAGTACACTTTACTTGATGATGAGCGCATGATAAATATTTTTGCTGAAACCCAATTTCCAAATATGGTTTATGTGCTACTTAGTTTTATCAGTAAAACTGCATGTTAGTGGGAAAGCTTGTGGACAATGTGCTGTCTTTAAATGACAGTGCACTACCACATCTTGCTTTAGTAATATATTTATTAAAAGTTAGTTTTTAAACATGAACTGAGAAATATTCCTGCCCCCGGTGACAATGCTATTAGTGAACTGAGAGGCAAATCAGGGGTCACGTGTACCCTATAAGTGGTCTTGTTGCTTGATTGTTGTTATCCTTATAGCAAACGTTTAGTCGATTAAATCAAGAAGTAGTTTTTTGTTCAGTTGAAATGCTAAACGTGCATAGTTGAAGGTGCTCTTGTATGTGATAATGAAGAAAAAGGCATCTCCATAAAATATTTGCTTAGGCTCACACGATTTGACACTAGCTTATGGATCAAGTGCATTACAGTTAGGTTGAGTAAATTATTCATGTTACTAGACCTGCTGGTCTAGCAACATTTTTGTGATTTTTCGAGGCCTGCGTGGCACATGGCCTGCATGCCAGAAAAGCAGAAAGACTAGTGGCCCAACCAGGCCTTCTACCCACAGTCTGTAACATTATACTGTAGTTAGTCTGTCTGAACCATGTGGGTGCCTTTATTCACTGCACGGCCTGTGCTGAATGCAACAGGTATTCAGATTCAGTGTCAGGATACTTCAATTCGATTTCTTCAGAAGCAGAAGATAACTCCTCAGTCCCGACCCGAGCCACTCACAACGAATATTAATCCTTTGTGCTGAGTACCCCGGAGGGGGAAAGGGGAATGGGATGGTAGAGAGACTGCCACAGAGATGATGAACGCCAGTACTCAGTCTGCCTCTTCACATCTAAGATTGGATACAGCACCTGCAAGAGTCACAGTCGCAATTACTAGGGACATACAACATCAGTTTTTTACTTTTTACTCTCAACACTTAATTCTCTTTAATTCTATTATTTCTTCACTCACCCTGAGTTCTCTGTAGCCTTGCTTCTCTCTATAAATGATAGCTCTTCTTAAAAAAATGCTTATTACTGATTCTGGAAGAACTTCTCAACCTTTGTTAGAGATTGGTTTTATGTTGAGATATATATATATATATATATATATATATATATATATATATATATATATATATAGTTGGTGATAATGCGCTCTTCAAATCAGCTGATGTTATTTAATTTCTCCTGTCTTATTGTGACTTCTGTCAATACTTGTATTTGTAAATGCTTGTTTAAGTTCGTTTCTCCTTTCTTACTTCGACATTTGTTGATAACTTGTATTTGTAAATGCTTGTTTATTACAGTTAGTTTCTCCTTTTTTACTTCGACATCTGTCGATAACTTGTAGTTGTAAATGCTTGTTTATTTAAGTTCGTTTCTCTTTTAAACTCTATTTTGGTTTATTACCATTGAATTTGTAAATGCTTATTTGTTAACAGTTCGTTTCTCCTTTAAACTTGGCCTTTGTTCATAACCTTGACATTTGTAGATACTTGCTCTTTTAAAGTTCATTTTTTCTTTGACTTTTATATCTTAAACAAGAACCTTGTAAACATAAGGTTAATTCATACATTAACTCTGTAGCCTTGCCGACTTCCACGGGAACGGTCTACTATCAAACTCTTCGAATAAACCTTGACAATATTTATCTGTTTTCTGTAATATAATCTTGAAATGTAATTTTACCTCACAGGAGTTTCTGTTCTGAAGCGCGCTCTCTCTCCACACAGCTGATTCCTGTCAGACCTCAGTTGTAGTGAAAGGCTTCCAGCTGGAGAGCTCGTAACCATCAACCAACCGATTGCAAGACTAGAACTGTAACTAACCTTCAGGACTCACAGCGGCCATCTTGGATCTTCTCTTCTTGATTCTTCCTTTGAAATAAGCGCAAGATTACTCTGCAAACCTTCTTCCAGTTTGGGCTTTGCTGTCTCCACTGAGGATATCTCTTTGCTTTTCTCATGCACTTCTTTGATTTGACTTGGCAAGTTTGTGTGGTCATGACAGTACTCCCCCTCAAGGAACAGTTCTCCAATTTAGGTTTGCTTGGGTAGGTTCTATGAAAGTTTCTCACTAATCTTGAAGCATGTACATACTCGTGCGGCTCCCAGGATCGTTCCTCTGGACCATAACCTTTCCAATCAATTAGATAATAAAGCTGGCCATTACGGATTTTGGAATCTAAGATTTGATTGACCTCGTACTCTTCTGCAGAGCTAATCTGGATAGGAATTGGAGGGGAGTTTTGACGTAAATTTGGAGGACTGTTCTTTAACAAGGAGACATGGAAAACAGGATGTATCTTTAGATGAGCTGGCAACTGCAATTTAACTGCCACTGGATTGATCATCTTGTCAACTTTGAATGGGCCTATAAATCGTGGCTGAAATTTGCGATTTCCTTTGAGACGTAAATGACGAGTGGATAACCAAACTTTGTCTCCTTTCGAATAAATGGGGCTCTCTCTTCTTTTTCTATCAACCTGAGTCTTATATGAGTCTTTTGCTTGAATTATGTTTTTTCTAGCCCTAACTAACGTGGTCTGCAAATCCCTTACCATCTCTTCTACTGCAGGCACTGAATCATCTTCTTTACCCAACATTACATTAGGATGTCCACCATGGTTCAGATAAAAGGGGGTGAACCCAGTGGTGGAATGAACAGCATTATTGTAAGCAAATTCAGCTGCCCACATTAACTCGGGCCATTCCTTCTCTTTATCGAATAAATTGAGTCTTAAATACTGTTCTAACTCTTGATTCACTCTCTCTGTTTGCCCATCTGTTTCAGGATGGTAACTGGTAGAGTAACGAGAATCAATTCCTAATCTTTTCCTAAAGGCCTTCCAAAAGCGAGAAACAAATTGGGACCCCCTGTCTGAAACTAGAAGTTTTGGGATACCATGGGCGCGTACTATGTGTTGTGTAAACAACTGTGCAACCTGTGGGGCTCGAGGGATTTCTTTCAAAGGAATGAAATGCGCCATTTTAGTGAAAGTGTCTACAAAAACTAGGATAGTGTTAAAACCTTGGCTACTAGGGAGGTCCACTATAAGATCCATAGTAACAGTATGCCAGGCATGGGGTGCAGTGGGCAAAGGTCTTAACAGACCTTGTGAAGCTGTTCTATTTGATTTCCCTCTTTGACATTTGTCACAAGTTGACACATAGGCCCTCATTACGACCCTAGCGGTTTGTAACCGCCAGGGCCGCTGGACGCGGAGGCACCGCAGACAGGCCGGCAGTGCCCCGCAGGGCATTCTGACCGCGGCGGTTTGGCCGCGGTCAGAAGGGGGAAACTGGCGGTCTCCCGCCAGTTTCCCGCTGCCCACAAGAATCCTCCAAGGCGGCGCAGCTTGCTGCGCCGCCGAGGGGATTCTGACACCCCCTACCGCCATCCTGTTCCTGGCGGTTCGCCCGCCAGGAACAGGATGGCGGTAGGGGGTGTCGCGGGGCCCCCGTAAGAGGGGCCCCGCTTTGTATTTCACTGTCTGCATTGCAGACAGTGAAACACGCGACGGGTGCCACTGCACCCGTCGCACCTTCCCACTCCGCCGGCTCGATTACGAGCCGGCGTCCTCGTGGGAAGGTAGTTTTCTCCTGGGCTGGCGGGCGGCCTTTTGGCGGCCGCCCGCCAGCCCAGGGGAAAACTCTGAATACCTGCTGCGGTCTTACGACCGCGGTGCGGTATTCTGGAGGTGGGACTTTGGCGGGCGGCCTCCGCCGCCCGTCAAAGTCAGAATGAGGGCCATATTGTCTTATCTGAGTTTTCATTTTTGGCCACCAAAATTCTCGTTGTATTAGATTTTGAGTCTTTTGAATTCCTTTGTGTCCAGCCAATTGATCGTCATGATAAGCCTGAAGAATTGTTTCTTGCAGCTCCACAGTCGGAACATACAGTGCACCTTTAAAGTATGGCAAACCTTTTTTGATTTCTCTTCCTTGGCCTTCTTTGGACCACTTCAGCATTCCTTCGAATGTTAAGTTTTCTTGAATTTCGTTGGTTAAATTTTCATACAATATGGCAGACATGAAATTCTCTTGTGGAATAATCAATTCTTTTTCTGGAAGCTCTTTAACTGCACCGGTATCAATTCGAGATAGAGCATCTGCCTTCCCATTTACTTTTGCTGGTCTGAAAGTGATAACAAAATCAAAGTCTGCAAAATAAAGGGACCAACGCAGTTGTCTAGCTGTTAGAGTTCGAGCTGATTTTAAAAACTGTAAATTTCGGTGGTCCGTGTAAACGGTCACTTTATGCTTAGCTCCCAAAATGGAATGCCTCCACTCACGAAAAGTTGCTTTGACTGCCAATAGCTCCTTATCCGCAATTGAATAATTTATCTCTGGTGGTGTTTATTTTCGAGAGAAATAGGCCACTGGATGTAATTGACCTGTATCTTTATGACGCTGGGAAAGGATACCTCCTATGGCAACATCTGAAGCATCTGCCTCCACATAATATGGCTCACCTGGATTGGGGTGGAGCAAGATTGGAGCTGAGACGAAGGAATTCTTCAAAAATTAAAAGCATTTTCAGCTTCTTTTGTCCACTCAAACTTCACTCCTTTCTTCAACAATCGAGTAATGGGTGTAACTGTTTGAGAAAAATTGAATATGAATCTTCGATAAAAATTAGCGAACCCCAAGAAACTCTGGATCTCTTTGACATTGCAAGGAGAAGGTCAATGTTGCACTGTCTTTATCTTGGCAGGATCCATACTAACTCCTTCTGGTGACAAAATGAATCCTAAGAACTCAACTCGTTCCACATGAAATGCACACTTGTCCAATTTTACATAGAGATGGTTTTCTTGCAACCTTGTGAGGATGGATCGAACATGGGAAATGTGCTCCTGTAGATTGTCGGAAAAGATTAAAATGTCATCTATATAAACCACGGCAATCCGGTCGAGGAATTCTCGTAATATATCATTAACGAAATGCTGGAAGGCAGCGGGAGCATTGCATAACCCATAAGGCATCACTTGATATTCAAATAATCCGTATCGAGTCCGAAAAGCGGTTTTCCATTCATCCCCTTAAGCCACTCGAATCAAATGATATGCTCCTCGCAGGTCCAATTTGGTGTAGATTCTAGCATTCTTTACTTGATCTAATAAAACTGACACTAAAGGCAGTGGGTATCGATTCTTGATGGTAACCTGATTGAGGGCTCGATAATCAATGCAAGATCGAAGACTCCCATCCTTCTTTGGTATGAAGAATAGTGGGGATGACACTGGAGATTCAGAAGGACGAATAAAACCATTAGCAAGATATTGATCCAAATACTCCTTTAAATGTTGATTCTCTGCTTCGGTCAATGTGTATATTCTGCTACATGGCAATATCGCACCTGTCTCCAGTTCAATTTTGCAGTCGTAGGGTCGATGTGGTGGCAATTTCTCAGCCTCCTTTTCATCAAAAACTGCGACTAAATCCTCCTATTCTTTTGGGATTTCTGCTGTCTTTAGTGCACAGATCATTGAAGAGTGTGATGATAAACAGGCCGCTTGGGACTTGGTGGACACTTCCACTCCATCATGAAAGCAATTCTCTTTGCAGTAAGAGGAATTCATCTTGATCGTTCTTTTGCTCCAATCAATTTGTGGATTATGTTCTGTAAGCCAGGGCAGACCCAAAATGAGTTGAAATTGTGGAGCATCTATCAAATTAAAGATTATCTGCTCCTGATGTCCACCAAAACCTTGAATCTGAATTGGTTCGGTCTCATGGGAAATGGGTCCTGAAGAAAGATTGGTTCCATCCACAGCTCTTACTACTTCCAAAGTAGATTTCTTGATAAATCGAATACCCATTTTACGAGCGTATTTGATATCACAGAAGTTGCCCGTAGCTCCAGAGTCTATCATAACTGAGATCCCTTGAATTTCCTTCTCAAGGGTCTTAACTGATACTGTTTGTACCAAATGTGGCGCTGCGGTTTGTAAGGTATTCGCCACTCGTTGATCTAAAGGGGTTGTCTTGGGTTCTGCTTTCATCAGGGCAACTCCCTCTACTGATGAAGCTGGCCTTTTCCCGACTGAAGAGCTTTGAGTTTCTTGGGACAGTTTTTAACAAAATGCCCAGAAGCACCGCAATATAAACATAGTTGATTCACTCTTCTTTTCTCTTTTTCTTCCTTAGATAAAGGACCTCGGATGGAACCAATTTGCATTGGTTCTTCTATCGTTATCCCTTCTCCGGCTCTCGTATGATCATTTCTTATACGATCAATTCTCAGGGGAAATGGTCGATACTCTCTTCTCTTTTCTGCTCTTCGTTCAGTTAACCGGTGGTCAATCTGTAACACAAGATCAATTAACTCCGAAATTTCGGTGGGTCTATTTGGAACTTGTGCTAAGGCATCTTTCAATTCATCTCTCAGTCCACGATAAAATATGGCGGCTCTTTTTGACTCCGGCCAGGCAGTCTCTACAATGAGTTTATTGAAATGAGCCAGATAAGCTACTAGATCTTTATTACCTTGCCTGATTTCCAGTAGTTCATTGTCAGTGGCTTGAGCTGCAGTTCGCTGATCAAATATTCTTAAGAACTCTTCCTTGAAATTTTGGAAATTATATAAAACAGGATCATTTCTGGAAATTATTGGCATGGACCATGCGGCCGCATCTCCTGTCAGATAAGACAATATAAATGCCACTTTGGACTGGTCTTCGGAAAAAATGACTGGTCTACATAAAAAATGCAATGAGCATTGGGTCAGAAAAATCTGCGCCTTATTTGGATCCCCACCGAAGCGCTCGGGTTGAGCCAAAGGAATAATAGGGGAAACCGCATGAATTACTTGAGTGGATATACCTGCAGACTGTGAAGGGCTAGGGATTTGTGAAAACACAGATTCATTTGATTTAGCGGTGTTCCCCGACTCATTTATTCGCTGTTTTATTTGGACTGTTTCTTCTATGGTGTTATTTAATTGTTTCTGTAACCCTTCCAAAATGGTGGCTAATGCTTTTATATCAATTCCTTCTGCCATTCTGCTCAGGAGGAAATCTGTTTTTTCCCTAAAATTAGGGTGATGGCACTTCAATCTGTCAGGATACTTCAATTCGATTTCCTCAGAAGCAGAAGATAACTCCTCAGTCCCGACCGAGCCACTCACAACGAATATTAATCCTTCGTGCTGAGTACCCCGGAGGGGGAAAGGGGAATGGGATGGTAGAGAGACTGCCACAGAGATGATGAACACCAGTACTCAGTCTGCCTCTTCACATCTAAGATTGGATACAGCACCTGCAATAGTCACAGTCGCAATTACTAGGGACATACAACATCAGTTTTTTACTTTCTACTCTCAACACTTAATTCTCTTTAATTCTATTATTTCTTCACTCACCCTGAGTTCTCTGTAGCCTTGCTTCTCTCTATAAATGATAGCGCTTCTTAAATAAATGCTTATTACTGATTCTGGAAGAACTTCTCAACCTTTGTTAGAGATTGGTTTTATGTTGCTATATATATATATATATAGTTGGTGATAATGCGTTCTTCAAATCAGCTGATGTTATTTAATTTCTCCTGTCTTATTGTGACTTCTGTCAATACTTGTATTTGTAAATGCTTGTTTATTTAAGTTTGTTTCTCCTTTCTTACTTCGACATTTGTTGATAACTTGTATTTGTAAATGCTTGTTTATTACAGTTAGTTTCTCCTTTCTTACTTCGACATCTGTCGATAACTTGTAGTTGTAAATGCTTGTTTATTTAAGTTCGTTTCTCTTTTAAACTCTATTTTGGTTTATTACCATTGAATTTGTAAATGCTTATTTGTTAACAGTTCGTTTCTCCTTTAAACTTGGCCTTTGTTTATAACCTTGACATTTGTAGATACTTGCTCTTTTAAAGTTTGTTTTTTCTTTGACTTTTATATCTTAAACAAGAACCTTGTAAACATAAGGTTAATTCATACATTAACTCTGTAGCCTTGCCGACTTCCACGGGAACGGTCTACTATCAAACTCTTCGAATAAACCTTGACAATATTTATCAGTTTTCTGTAATATAATCTTCAAATGTAATTTTACCTCACAGGAGTTTCTGTTCAGAAGCGCGCTCTCTCTCCACACAGCTGATTCCTGTCAGACCTCAGTTGAAGTGCAAGGCTTCCAGCCGGAGAGCTCGTAACCTAGCAACCAATCGATTGCAAGACTAGAACTGTAACTAACCTTCAGGACTCACAGCGGCCATCTTGGATCTTCTCTTCTTGATTCTTCCTTTGAAATAAGCGCAAGATTACTCTGCAAACCTTCTTCCAGTTTGGGCTTTGCTGTTTCCACTGAGGATATCTCTTTGCTTTTCTCATGCACTTCTTTGATTTGACAAGTTTGTGTGGTCATGACATTCAGTAGGCACTAGGCTGTGATTGCACCACCTGGCAGCAGCTCCACGAAGACAATGCCGTGACCGCGGGACCACGCCATGGCAATATTTATTGCACAGTAAGTAACACATGCTGAACAAAGACAAGTCCTTGTGCAGCTGGGTTTGACCTGTGCACTATAAAAGGCTAATATGCCTGCTGATTCTAACCAGAACAAGATAGATATTTTCTTTGAACTCTCTCTCTTTCAGGGGTCATGCTGGCCAGAAAGCCTGGGCAGGTGTAGGAAAGTACCATCTTGCCTGGCATGTTACCCCCATATTTCACTGTATATATGTTGTTTTAGTTGTATGTGTCACTGGGACCCTGCCAGCCAGGGCCCCAGTGCTCATAAGTGTGCCCTGTATGTGATATCTGTGTTATGACTAACTGTCTCACTGAGGCTCTGCTAATCAGAACCTTAGTGGTTATGCTCTCTCATTTCTTTCCAAATTGTCACTAACAGGCTAGTGACCAATTTCACCAATTTACATTGGCATACTGGAACACCCTTATAATTCCCTAGTATATGGTACTAAGGTACCCAGGGTATTGGGGGTTCCAGGAGATCCCTATGGGCTACAGCATTTCTTTTGCCACCCATAGGGAGCTCTGACAATTCTTACACAGGCCTGCCACTGCAGCCTGAGTGAAATAACGTCCACGTTATTTCACAGCCATTTCCCACTGCACTTAAGTAACTTATAAGTCACCTATATGTCTAACCTTTACCTAGTAAAGGCTGGGTGCTAAGTTACTTAGTGTGTGGGCACCCTGGCACTAGCCAAGGTGCCCCCACATTGTTCAGGGCTAATTCCCTGGACTTTGTGAGTGCGGGGACACCATTACACACGTGCACTACATATAGGTCACTACCTATATGTAGCTTCACAATGGTAACTCCGAATATGGCCATGTAACATGTCTATGCTCATGGAATTGCCCCCTCAATGCCATCCTGGCATTGTTGGCACAATCCCATGATCCCACGGGTCTCTAGCACAGACCCGGGTACTGCCAAACTGCCTTTTCTGGGGTTTCACTGCAGCTGCTGCTGCCAACCCCTCAGACAGGTTTCTGCCCTCCTGGGGTCCAGCCAGGCTTGGTCCAGGAAGGCAGAACAAAGGACTTCCTGAGAGAGAGGGTGTTACACCCTCTCCCTTTTTGAAAAAGGTGTTAAGGCAGGGGAGGAGTAGCCTCCCCCAGCCTCTGGAAATGCTTTCATGGGCACAGATGGTGCCCATTTTTGCATAAGCCAGTCTACACCAGTTCAGGGACCCCTCAGCCCTGCTCTGGCGCGAAACTGGACAAAGGAAAGGGTAGTGACCACTCCCCTGACCTGCACCTCCCCTGGGAGGTGCCCAGAGCTCCTCCAGTGTGCTCCAGACCTCTGCCATCTTGGAAACAGAGGTGCTGCTGGCACACTGGACTGCTCTGAGTGGCCAGGGCCAGCAGGTGATGTCAGAGACTCCTTCTGATAGGCTCCTTCAGGTGTTGCTAGCCTATCCTCTCTCCTAAGTAGCCAAACCCTCTTTTCTGGCTATTTAGGGTCTCTGCTTTGGGGAATTCCTTAGATAACGAATGCAAGAGCTCATCAGAGTTCCTCTGCATCTCTCTCTTCACCTTCTGCCAAGGAATCGACTGCTGACTGCGCTGGAAGCCTGCAAAACTGCAACAAAGTAGCAAAGACGACTACTGCAACCTTGTAACGCTGATCCTGCCGCCTTCTCGACTGTTTTCCTGGTGGTGCATGCTGTGGGGGTAGTCTGCCTCCTCTCTGCACTAGAAGCTCCGAAGAAATCTCCTGTGGGTCGACGGAATCTTCCCCCTGCAACCGCAGGCACCAAAGAACTGTATCACCGGTCCTCTGGGTCTCCTCTCAGCACGACGAGCGAGGTCCCTTGAACTCAGCAACTCTGTCCAAGTGACTCCCACAGTCCAGTGACTCTTCAGTCCAAGTTTGGTGGAGGTAAGTCCTTGCCTCCCCACGCTTGACTGCATTGCTGGGAACCGCGTGTTTTGCACCTACTCCGGCCTCTGTGCACTTCCGGCGGAAATCCTTAGTGCACAGCCAAGCCTGGGTCCACGGCACTCGAACCTGCATTGCACGACCTCCTGAGTTGTCCTCCGGTGGCGTGGGACTCCCTTGTGCAACTTTGGGTGAGCACCGTTTCACTCCACTTCGTAGTGCCTGTTCCGGCACTTCTGCGGGTGCTGCTTGCTTCTGAGAGGGCTCCTTGTCTTGCTGGACGCCCCCTCTGTCCCCTCACACAATTGGTGACATCCTGGTCCCTCCTGGGCCACAGCAGCATCCAAAAACCCTAACCACGAGCTTTGCAGCTAGCAAGGCTTGTTTGCGGTCTTTCTGCAGGAAAACACTTCTGCACGACTCTCCACGGCGTGGGACATCCATCCTCCAAAGGGGAAGTTTCTAGCCCTTGTCGTTCTTGCAGAATCCTCAGCTTCTACTGTCCAGTAGCAGCTTCTTTGCACCCACAGCTGGCATTTCCTGGGCATCTGCCCACTTCTGACTTGATTGTGACTTTTGGACTTGGTCCCCTTGCTCCACAGGTACTCTCGTCTGGAAATCCATCGTTGTTGCATTGCTGGTTTTGGTCTTTCCTGCAGAATTCCCCTATCACGACTTCTGTGCTCTTTGGGGAACTTTAGTGCACTTTGCACTCACTTTTCAGGGTCTTGGGGTGGGTTATTTTTCTAACCCTCACTGTTTTCTTACAGTCCCAGCGACCCTCTACAAGGTCACATAGGTTTGGGGTCCATTCGTGGTTCGCATTCCACTTTTGGAGTATATGGTTTGTGTTGCCCCTATCCTTATGTGCCCCCATTGCATCCTATTGTAACTATACATTGTTTGCACTGTTTTCTATTGCTATACTGCATATTTTTGGTATTGTGTACATATATCTTGTGTATATTTGCTATCCTCATACTGAGGATACCCACTGAGATACTTTGGCATATTGTCCTAAAAATAAAGTACCTTTATTTTTAGTATATCTGTGTATTGTGTTTTCTTATGATATTGTGCAAGTGACACTAGTGGTACTGTAGGAGCTTTGCATGTCTCCTAGTTCAGCCTAAGCTGCTCTGCTAAGCTACCATTTTCTATCAGCCTACACTAATAAGGGATACCTGGGCCTGGTGCGAGGTGTAAGTACCCCTTGGTACTCACTACAAGCCAGTCCAGCCTCCTACAGCAGGCTAAACAAAAAAACAGTAAGCAAGCAAATCAGATATTCTATAACTTTAGACACTGTTGGACTGTCCTGGAAGCTTAATGAGGGAGTCCCTTGAATAGAGTGGTCCCTGGGACCGAGCCCACTTGGCCCATGCCTTAGAAATTCTCTGGTCCTGTGCAGTTATCATTTCTGCTGTGGGGCCACTTCAATCCCAAGTGTTGTGGGTGCACAGTGGCTACTCTTTCTCTCCATTGATGTGCTGGCGGGGGTGGTGGGTTACTGCCTGTACCCCATGTAGTGCTGTGGAGTTCCTGGCTAGTCATCCTCAATTAATCAGTCTTTTGTAAAGCACATCACTATCACCCTTAGGGGTATCTGGGCATTGAGGTTTCTGTTTCTGCTTCGAAAAGCCAGGTCTTGAGTTGCTTTCTGAAGTCTGCTAGGGAGGGTGCCGTTCGGAGGTGGAGAGGGAGGTCATTCCAGGCTTTGGCTGCAATGTAGGAAAACGTGCAGCCCCTGCTGTGGGTGTAATGTATGTGGGGGACATCTGCGAGGGCGAGTGAAGTGATGCGCGGGTGTCTCAAGGGAAGATGGAAGTTCAGCCGGTGGTTGATGTAGGACAGTCCTAGTTTGAGCATCTTGAACTGGCATCTCTTTGGAACAGGGAGCCAGTAGTTTCCCAAGGTGAGGAGTGATTTAGATATGTTTGGGAGGTTCAAGATGAGTCTGACTGCTGCATTCTGTATTTTCTGGTGTCTTATGAGGAGCTAGGAGGGGATACCAGTGTAGAGCAAGTTGCCACAGTCGAGGCGGCTGGTGACAAGGGCTTGTGCGACAGTCTTTCTGGTGTTTGCTGGGACCCATCTGAAGATCATGCAGAGCTTGAGGAGGGTGTGAAAACAGGAGAATGCGACTGCGTTGACTTGTTGTTTCATGGTCAGTTGTTTGGCCAAGATTATGCAGAGGTTGCGAGCGTGGTATGTTGGTGTGGGAGTGGGTCTGAGTTTTACCGGCCACCAGCTGTGGTCCCAAGTGGAGGTGTTCTTTCCAAAGGTCAGTCCCTTGGATTTGTCAGAGTTCAGTTTGAGGCAGCTGTCTCTCAGCCAGTTGGCTATGTTGGTCATGGAATTGCAGAAGTTTGAGTACTTAGGCTGGGTATGTGAGCAGGGAGATTTTTCTGGTGGTTCCTGAGGTCACTGGGGTCGGCTGAGAGCTTCTTTAGGAGGAGTCTTATGTGTGCATGCTTCCATCCATCTGGGAAGGCGGCTGTGGCCATGGAAACGTTGAGGAAGTTGGCGAGTTCAGTGCTGATTATGTTGGATCCAAGGTTGAAGAGATGGTGGGGGCAGGGGTCGGTGGGTGCTTCCAAGTAGATGGAGGACTTGATGGTAGCAGTGGTCGGGACATCGAATTGGGACCAGGTGGTTATGCCTTGCCTGGGGTTCGCTTGTTGGATGAGGTGATTGAGGCTGAATGAAGCAGGTTGAGGGTTAAAGTTGTTGACTGTGCCGTGCTGTGGGTACCATTTATGTAATTAGGGCTTCAGTGCCCTCTTGTATGCATTCTCTATTGTGTGAGGATGCTGGCAGCCTCGTGCATTCTTCTCCATTAAGTGGTTCTGTGGGACAGTGGCTGTCATTTTCCCTGCAGTGGCGTTGTGGGGCACTGTTTGCCCTTCTCCGTGTAGTAGTGCTGTGGGCACAATGCTCTAGTGCTGTGGGGCACTGGCTGTCCTTTCCCTTGCACTTGTCTTGTGGGACACTAGCTGCCCTCTTTCCTGTAGTATTTCTTTGGGGCACTGGTTGCCCTGCTCTCAGTACTGCTGTGGGTAGCCTGGTCTTCCCTTTGATATACACTGGCGCTGTGGGGCATGGACTTCCATTCTCTCTGCAGTGTTGTGGGTTGCCTGGTCTGCCCTATCTGCAGTGGTGCTGTAGAGCACTTGCTTCACGTCTTGGAATATTATTTATTTCGCCACCAGTGGTGCTGTGGGCATGGTACCCAGGGAGGTGGGGACTCTCACGCAGTGTGTAAGCACATTGCTGTCTCTATAAGCAGCTGGCGTCTCCCCTTTACTGCTGGGACGCAGTGTCCGCAGGGACAGTAAAACTAGAGTCTGCAGAGTGAGAGACGGAACAAGCGTAGGAGGGTCTAAGGTAGAGCTGAGAGGAGAGGAAAAAGCAGTTTGGGAGGGGAGGCTGTGACATGCAGGGAACGCTTGAGGATATAGAGTTAGAATAATGAGAAAGAGGTTAATTGATGAGAGCCTTGTGGTGATGAGGATGAGCTGGGGCAAAAGTCAAAGACCAGGGCATCTCTTTGGGGGGGGAATGGGTGGGGGTTGCTGGCAGTAAAGGGAAGTGTAAGAAGAATAAGGGTGTGAAGTCATGACAAAAGATGAAAGCAGAGGTAGAGCAGGGAGACGTGGCTGGGACTGGGTTCTGCTGGGGTGAAGGAATAGTGAGAGAAGGGGAAAACTATAAGTGAAAAGCTAAATGAGAACAGAGAGAGGCTGGTCTGAGGTTGCTTGAGATGAAGGAAGAATGAGGGCAGAGGGGACAGCAAATTATGAAAGTTGGAAGAAGATGGTAGTGGGGAGAGTGGCTCTGGGTTCATAACAGACGACAAGAGGCCTTAACCTGCATTGGACCAGCAGACCATTTCCTACTGGAAGGGCCCTGGACCGTACTGCTGTCCTATGCTGGAGTGAGTCTTGGCTTACAAAGTGCTGTCAAGATACTAGACCCATGAATGGTGTCAAAGTGTACTACTGCTGCCATCTCCTGATATATTTGATTCAGACACTTTTTGGCTCTGAAGACCTCCGTAGGATCTGGGCAAACCTGCCAAGCCAATCTGATGAAGGTGCATTGTGGTAAAGATTCAGGGTTTTCCCACTAGGAGCTTGTTGCCAGCAGCAAATCCTTTTCAGCAGTACCTAACAGAGACAGTATCTGGCTTTGTGGAACTCTGTTCGGCTGCAGCCTGCAGCTTTGCCCCACTGGAGAAATCTGGCCATCAAAACAGTAACAAAGTCGGAATGTAGAAATCTTCACTGGGGACAGCTGCTAAAGGTATCCAACCAATTTGTGGACTTCCCTGGGTGCAAAATTCAAACAACATCAGAGGAGTAAGTATGTGCCTCTCAAATGATTGGCACTGACGCTGTCACATCTCTCCGTCCCTCATCCTCTGTAGCAATAGACAGTGCATGAGCTGTCTTTAGCAAAACAATGTAGTAAACTGCACAGTATACCAAACTGTCACACCTTCTCCATCTTCCTCAAGCAACAAACACATCTTAACAAGGGCAACACAGTGAAGCACACACTGGCACACAAAAGCGCAGCCCAACACTCTAACACACCCCCTATACCCAGTCACACTAGGTGGCCAAACCAACATGGCCAAGTGTCAGGCCAAAAAAAACACCTAATCTGCACCCAACACTAGGGCAGCCACCAGTAGAAGCATAAAAAAAATGGATTGAAATAACACAATAATAAAACACTAGATCAGACATTCAGTACAGCCGTTGACACTAGACCAAGGGCCTGATTTAGATCTAAATGGACGGGTTACTCCGTCACAGCTGTGACCAATATCCTGTCCACCGCATTAGGAGTCCCATTATATGCTATTTTGGCGTACGGGATATCCATCACTGTTGTGACGGAGTAACCCGTCCACCGAGACCTAAATCACGCCCTAAGTAAGTCCATAAAGAGGTAACCTGCTATAACAGAGAGATACGTTAAACCCTACTATTCAGACACAACACTGACTGAGTCTGTTATGCACAAAGTGAACAAAACACACCTAAAAACAATCACAAACCTACTTTGTCTCCTGTACCACATGCCTGTCAAATCTTCCAATTTGAACAGGAAGACTACTGGTACTGGAGCACTCTCAGACAAAACCTAGTCTAACGCCTAAAGCACCATGGGGATACTATACTTATCCACATTTTTACTCCATGGTGTACTTCCTCTTGCAACCCCTGGTGACATAGTACTTCTCTTCTCCCACATCTCTCATATAGGGTACTCCCTCATGCAAGTTTTCACGTCAGTGTACTACACTTCCCCAATCTTTGCACAATGCGGGGTACTCCCACATTCAACTTTTCCCAACTGGGTGCTATTGTCCCACATTTTGCATACCGTTGATGGGGTACTGACCTTTACCCTGTTACACACAGAAGTATGATACACTTGTATCTCTTGCAACGACGTACTGTTCTTCTCTCCAGCTGCATCATTTGTACGTGCACAACCAACCGCATATTTACACAACAGCACACAGATGGTATTACACTCTCTTCCCCAAACTGCTAACTAGTCCTTATGTAGTTGAATGTAAATGCTCACAGTGCTCCCCCAAATACCTTACACCTGGATTATTTAAACTTCCCGCCCTGCTTTGCAACACTGAGTATTCAGCACAACTCCCCAACCCTTAACTTAAACAGCAAAACTCAGTTCACGTAGAAAGATACTAACCAAGACACATGCCTTACCAATAAAATATACATGGCACAGGTAAATATGCATGAATCACCAACCACACTGTTCCAGTGGAAAAAATTAATATTTCTCAAGAAAAATACAAACTACGTGAATGCCAGTAGCACTGATAATTATCTGTCATATTGTAATGTCAATCAGGCAATGTTTTCACTTACCACGGCTTCACAACACAGTATACTCTAAAAAGAACACAGCCTAATTCCTGGCCCTAATCTTTATGAAGATAGTCCTATTTCACATTTTTGTAAATTAAGCAGGAGGCATTGTGTAGTCTCTCTTCAACATTTCCAGTCTTGCTCCAATCACACATGAGCTTACTACTCTCCTTCACGATGTTCAAGTCGACGTAGTTTTCACTTTCAGTCTGACACATAGGTCTAGAATCCAAAACTTTGGCAAACCTCTCACAAGCATGTAGCGGTGCTATGCTCAAAGCACCACAGCTTTTTTCTCCAGCATTGACTGACTCACCCAGGAGAGGAAAATCAGCATTTACCTTGTGTTGTGCATTCTCGCTAGACCTTTGCCCAACATTTTAACCAAAGTGCTAGCCTCAACACCGTGTCTGGTCACCCGGCCCTGGATGACATAAAATAAGTGGAAAATAAAATATACACAATTCACTAGTAAATGTATTATTGGTTGAATACCTTGGTTAATTTCAGATAAATGCCTAATGTAAGGGAGAATTCCTGCATCTGCACAGCACAGTCATTATAACAGGGTCTCCATAACATTGTCCTTAAGCTTAGAACTAGTTACAGGGATACATGGCCTTGGATTGTTACTGCCCTTAACTGGTGGTTCCTGCTCAGCAGCCTGAGCTGACACCACTAGCTGATTTGAGGATAAGCTTACCAAAAGCCTAAAAGATTTAAAATAATGGTGCCATCTTCTCTCTATCTAGGTGATATCTCTACATCTAAGTAGGCAACATTTTTAGAGAGAAATGTCAGTAATTTAGAATCTTGCAGACATTTGCAATTCCAGTTCTTTTGAAATCTACAGCTCTGACAAGGGCAAAATTACTGTGTTACAGTTACCACAGAGAGGCAGAATATCTGCACTAAACAAGATCCTCATGGAGGTCATTATGACCCTGGCAGTCTTCTGATCACCGGGGGAAAGGTGATGGTTTCACCACTAACAGGCTGGCGGTGAAGACCGCCACTTTAGGAGTGTGGCGGGTTGGCCTCTGCCAACCTGCAACATCACCACTCATACCAGCAGGTCGGTTGGACCTGCCGGGCTGGAGATAAGCATCTCCGACCCGGTGGTCCACAGATGACTGCAGCAGTTTTAGGTACCGCCTTTCCACCAGGGGTTCCGCGGCAGTAGCACTGCCACGTAAACCCTGGCGGAAAGGCTACCAGTGACAGGGAATTTCTTCCCTGTCACTAGTAGACGACTTTCCCGTTCTCCTATCCCCCCCAGGCAAGCACTATACCACCATCTCCCTTCAGGTACAGCACCCCCTCTCTTCCCAAATCCCTCCCTGCATACATGCACACGCACACAGATACCCACACTCTCCATGCATACATTCACACGCATCCATACTCTCATTCACCTCAGCAGTCATACACGCATCCAAACATGCATGCACACACCCATCCAAACATGCATGCACACACTCCTACTAACACCCATACACACACCCATACATACACGCATGCACACACTCATACGTACACGGATTTACACACGTGGAGAAACGCCCACTCACACACGCACACAAAACACCCCTCCTCCCCTGTCGGATGATCAACTTATCTAGTCCGGGGAGGAGGTCGTCTGGCAGGGAACGGGCACTTCCACTTCCGGCAGTGCCCCCGCCATCCAGCCACGCCATATTATTGCACATAATACAGCAGGCGGTGTCCTTCTGGCAGAGTGGGCGGGTCCAGTGGTGGAACGTCCCATGCGCCTCTGCCCGCTAACACGATTACTGCTGAATTTCCGCCCAGTGTGTGGCGGAAATCCAGCAGTACCCGTAGTATGGTGGGCGGAAGACCGCCAGCACTGGCAGTCTTCTGGCGCCCACGGCTTTGCCGGTCTTCAAAGAAGACCGCCAAAGTCAAAATGAGGGCCTATATGTATACCAGACATGTTGAATAAGCTGAGGGAGGCAAATTACTTATTTTCATAGAACTTATTTAACCCCACCACAGCTGCACTGAATGCAGCATAGCCCTGGCCCATCCTGCCCCAGATGTCAAAAAGAGGTTGGTTTACTCCACATGATTGGACTCTGTAGAATTATCGACCCTTTCTGTTAAGGTATGGTAAATACATGCAGAACAGATTGAAACAGCCTGATATATCAAAGTCCTAAAATGGCACCACTACTAAATCTCCTAGAAGATGAGGGCGACACAAGAGTCCTGAAGGTCCTGCAGGGATTGCGGTTGGCTC
Organism: Pleurodeles waltl; assembly: GCF_031143425.1. NCBI lineage: Eukaryota > Metazoa > Chordata > Amphibia > Caudata > Salamandridae > Pleurodeles > Pleurodeles waltl. Next base: position 14,064,768 of record NC_090444.1, on the reverse strand, counting down.
TGGGTAAGAGGGATAGTGCCAAAAACCAGAGCCAATTGATGCTGCCCAGCATCTCAAAGCAGTAGTATTCCACTCCCACTTCTTTAGGTCAGAGGCTGTCCCCCAGAAACACCACAAAATCTGGCCAAAATGGATAGCGCACCGAGAAGGAACAATATGAGATTTTAAAAATATATGGTACTTGATGTAGGGGTGGGCGGTGAACTTCGCTGCGCTGGCGGAATTTTGCCACTCTGTGATCCAAGCGGAGTGCACACTTTGCAGAAAAACTCACAGTTTACTGGTGCCACTGCCCACCTAGAACTTCAAGACCCCGGGAACACAGTGGTACACATCCAATAAGCGGCCGGGATGTTTGCGGTCGGTAGCACTTGAGAAGCAAGTAATATGACCTATGCCAACCTTTGTCCGCATTCACTGCCGGGAGGAGGTGGCTCACTCGCAGCCAATCAGAGCTAAAACATCCCCAGCAACTGGCAAGCAGTACAATAAAAAGAATTCTAGCTTTCGCAATAATAATTTTCAATTCTATTATGGACACAGAGGTGAGGTTTATGCTTCTCTTTCTTTACTATAATTTCTACAGCAGCCAGTCAGATTAACATGAACGAAAAAACTACAACCCCCATGAACTCTAGTTTGTATATCACATGGTCCAATCACCAGTAACACAGCCCCTCGAGAGCTACTGCCACCATCTTTGCTTCCTCTTTCTTCGAACTCAGCGTCCCACAATGCCATCCGGAAGAAGACCTTTGGAACTGCCAAACGATTAAGAGCCGTAGCGATGCTTTAAGGTTGCTTTTGCTCTTTACCTAAAGAAAGGAACCAGAGCCGTAAAAACTGCACATATAGCATGTTTAAGTGTAGTCAAAACTGGTGGGAATGAATAGTTCATACATTGTAAATATCGAAAAACAATATACTTATACCTTACTCAGTAACCCCAGGGTGGGATAATCCTCGCCTTGCTGTCCTTAATAGAATTGAAACTTCTTATTGCGAGAGCTAGAAAATGTTTTGTTCTATGTCAGTACCGGAGGCTCTGATTATACTTGTTCAAAGCTGTGCCACCACCACTGACGCCACATCCACAACCGGCCTGTAATAGAATGACTTAAAAGTGGCTTCCGAGAACCAGTCCACTGCTTTCATTATGTCCTCTAATCAAGATCCTAAAGCGAAGGACTTTGGCACCATAGCGCCACTTGCAGAATGAGCTCCAAACACGGGGACATCAATGTCTGCTTCTGAGAGCAGCCATTGCATCAGTCTAGCCAAGGTGGCTGATGTTACTGGCCCAAAAGGCTTTCGGAGAGTGATGAGTAACTGTCCAGCTGGATCTACACGAAACTCACTGGTAGCCGCTTAATAGGCCTTGATACACTGCACCACACAGTTTTTTGTCATTTGGGAAAGACGGATAAGAAACTAACTTATTGTTGTTTTTTGTCCTTTGGGGTATTGAAAAACGTACCCTCTCTGAGGAAAATTTTCTACTCCTAATATCCAGGGCTCGGACATCTGAGACCCTTTTGCAAGAGATCGGGCATAACAGCATAATTAATTTGGCTGATAATTGCTTGCAAGATAAATATTTATTATCAGGCCATGAATTAAAACACTGTAGCACTTTGTTTATGTCCCACAAGGCCCAATATCTAGCCTGGGGAGGTTTACAAAAAACAGACATCTCTCATCTCATCAGTTTACACACCATAGGATCCTCACCAACAGGCTTACCATTAACCTGGACATGACCTACCGAAATGGCGGATCTGTAGTTTTTACCAGACTTGTAAGCCAGCCCGAATTCCGCCAAGGAGGACAGAAAATTAATTATAAGGCAGACATCCTCCAGAAGGCGATCCGTACCCCTTTTGCTACACCAAAATACCTATCTTTGCCAAGCAGAAGCATATCATTTGTGGGTATTAGGTGCCCATGCATGGTCTATATAGGCAGAAACCTGTAGAGAAATGCCTGGCAAGTTCCATCTTTTCCTGAAACCCTCGAGGCTAATAACCTCAATTGATCAGACATGATCGAGGGATGTGGAAAGCCCGTTGGGACCAGCAGAGGATTCTGTCTTGATGGTATCAGAAGAGGAACATTGCAAGACATCTCCAATGCCATGGGAAACCAAGGCTAAGCCCTCCAGAACGATGTTACCAGGATAAGCTTGGCTCTCTGACGATGCGCCTGAGCTAGCATCTGGGAATCATGCTGAATGAGGGAAATGCATAACCCAGGTGAGGAGACCAGTGCTGCAAAAATGCGTCCGTCACCAGGGCCTCTGGGTCCGGACGCCAACTGAAAAACAGGGGAAGATGGCGATTGAGCTAAGAGGCAAAAAGGTCCACCAAGCAGGGGCCCCATCTGCAATTGAGGTGGGAGAAAAACCTTAGATGCAAACTCTGATGAATAAAATCTCAGAGGTGATGAAAGTACCAATACGCCACCAAATTCTTCGACCCCAGCAGATACTCTACTATGATCGAAATTTGATGTTGATGGCAAAAATGCTAAAAGACCTTGGCAATTCCCACCAACATATGGACTTCATACCTCCCAATCTGTTGACATACCGAACTGCTGAGATATTGTCCATCCGCAGTAAAACGCAACAGTCCATCTTGGACCGTGATAAGCTCTTGACAGCAAAGGATCCCGCTAGAAGTTCCAGGCAATTGATGTGGAGCTGAATTTCCTGTTCTGACCAGCGACCCCCTGTGGAAAGGGACCTACATCAGCCTTCCCAGCCCCACCTGCTGGCATCCGATTCCAGGATTATGTCTGGGGCACTGCTAGAGATTTTCCTGCCATTCCAGGCATCTACGTGGTACAACCACCAATTCATCTCCAACCTGGCTTCTGACGAAAGCTGAATCTGTTCCGAATACTTCAACCCCTTACGAAGGTGTTGAATCTTGATACATTGAAGGGCCTGGGATATGAAGGGGGCCAGGAAATATGGCCTGGATGGAGGAGGCCAGTAGACCCACAATCCGAGCTGGTGACCTCAATGATATTGTCTGGCTTTGCAGTGCAGACCTCAATTCCTTGTTTATAGACTGGATCGTCTGAGATGGAAGGATCAACTGGGACAACACTGACTCTATCAGAAATCCTGAAAATTCCATACGTTCGGAGGGGACCAGACACAACTTTGGTTGATTGATGATGAAGCCTAGATTCTGCAGAAATTGTCCAAGGCAAATGCAGGGATACTGTCTGAGGATCCTGGGCCATGGTGATGATGACATCATCGAGGTAAATGATTAACCTGACACTTTGGCATGAAGAGTTTCTACAACCGGCCTCATCAGCTTGGTGAAGCACCATGGGGCTGAAGAGAGGGCAAAAGAAAGGACCTTGTACTCATAACATTGACCGAGCCAAATCAATTGAAGAAAACATCTGTGGGGTGCAAAGATTGGAACCAAGAGGTAAGCGTCTTTTAGGTCCAGCCGCACCATCCAGTCACTCCCCTGCAGCAGATCTCAGAGGAGGTGAATACCCTCCATTTTGAAATGCCTGTATATGAATTGAACTGTTTAGATTGAGCACCAGACGTGCCCCACCTCCTCTTTTGCTGACCAAGATTATGGTGCTGATATATCCCCTGGTATGTGGGGTGGAAAGGCATATGGTGTCTTTTTGAAGTAGAGAGGAGCTCTCCTTTGAAATAAGTTCCAGATCTTGTAGGGAAAAATACAGCTTTGAGACACGAATATTTGCACCGGGGAGCTGTATAACTCCATTTTATACCTCATAACAGAACCGAGGACCCATGAGTCTTGAGTCAGGAACTTCCAGATGTGAATGAATAATCTGATCCTGCCCCCCAAAATCACTTCTGACAATGGTAAAATTCTCACGTGAATATCCTGCCTCTTGGTTGCCTCTCTGTTGACCCCTGACTTAGCCTGTGGGGAAGCTTTGGTGACCCCCACGAGCTCAGGTGGAGTAGAAGTTCTGATCTGCATACTTGTCTTGCCAGCGTCCACGGGAACGATAAATCTGTCTTGCTTGTAGCCCTGATACACACCTCAGCCTGACGAACGGGCCCTGTATCATCCGGCCCTTCTAAAAAGGTTGGTTTGAAATACCTTTTTCAGTGAGGGGTGTGCCTTGTCCAAGATATTGTAGCTCGCAGCACACTTGGCTAGTTCTTTTACAAAGGGCCCACCAAAGAGTAGACCTTGCGCCCCTGGAACCGCCTCAGAGGAGGCGAGGTCGTTAAGCTTAGTGTCGATGCGCATCAAAATAGAGTGCCGTCTTTCAGTAGAAATTGCCACGTGGCATTACCCAACTGGCAGACGGCGTGCTGTGCCTATCCAAAAAGTATGTCTGGATCTACTACCACTCCGGATTCCTTGTACTGCAACCCCAGCTCCAGGGCATTACCCAACTGGCAGACGGCGTGCTGTGCCCATCCAAAAAAAAGTATGTCTGGATCTACTACCACTCCGGATTCCTTGTACTGCAACCCCAGCTCCAGTATCTTTGTAATGGGGCCTGAAAGTCCTTGTTTAGGGTCTTTGGCCCAATTCTTCATAAAGTTCACCATGGTGGGATCCACCTCAGGCATATCAAATACCTTGCCCTCCAGTTCTGGTCTGGGGCACTCAGACCTGAGCCTCTCCCTGGGTTCCTTATTGTAGGAGGCTGGACTGGCTTGTAGTGAGTACCAAGGGGTACTTACACCTTGCACCAGGCCCAGGTATCCCTTATTAGTGTATAGGGTGTCTAGCAGCTTAGGCTGATAGATAATGGTAGCTTAGCAGAGCAGCTTAGGCTGAACTAGGAGACGTGTGAAGCTACTACAGTACCACAAATGATTATGCACAATATCATAAAAAAACACAATACACAGTTATACTAAAAATAAAGGTACTTTATTTTTATGACAATATGCCAAAAGTATCTCAGTGAGTACCCTCAGTATGAGGATAAGAAATATACACAAGATATATGTACACAATACCAAAAATATGCAGTATAGTCTTAGAAAACAGTGCAAACAGTGTAAAATTACAATAGGATGCAATGTAGGCACATAGGGATAGGGGCAACACAAACCATATACTCCAAAAGTGGAATGTGAATCACGAATGGACCCCAAACCTATGTGACCTTGTAGAGGGTCGCTGGGACTATTAGAAAATAGCAAGGGTTAGAAAAATACCCCACCCCAAGACCCTGAAAAGTGAGTGCAAAGTGCACTAAAGTTCCCCTAAAGACACAGAAGTCGTGATAGAGGGAAAATGCAAGGAAAACACAAATCAGCAATGCAACAACGATGGATTCCTGACTGAGGGTACCTGTGGAACAAGGGGACCAAGTCCAAAAGTCACAAGCATGTCGGAGATGGGCAGATGCCCAAGAAATGCCAGCTGTTGGTGCAAAGAAGCTCTTACTAGGCTGAAGAACTGTGAATACTGCAGGAACGACAAGGGCTAGAGACTTCCCCTTTGGAGGATGGATCCCCCACGCCTTGGAGAGTCATGCAGAAGTGTTTTCCCGCTGGATGGACGCTAACAAGCCTTGCTAGCTGCAAATCGTGCGGTTAGCGTTTTTGGATGCTGCTGTGGCCCAGGATGGACCAGGACGGTGCAAATTAGACCAGGAGGTAGAGGGGACGTCGAGCAAGACAAGGAGCCCTCACAGCAGCAGGTAGCACCCGGAGAAGTGCCAGAAACAGGCACTACGAGGATGCGTGAAACGGTGCTTGCCTGAAGTCACACAAAGGAGTCCCACGTCGCCGGAGAACAACTTAGGAAGTCGTGCAATGCAGGTTAGAGTGCCGGGGACCCCAGCTTCCGGGTGCACAAAGGATTTCCGCCGGAAGTGCACGGGAGCTGGAGAAGTTGCAAAAGTCGCGAAAACCAACAATGCAGTCTGGCGTGGGGAGGCAAGGACTTACCTCCACCAAACTTGGACTGAAGAGTCCCTGGACCGTGGGGGTCACTTGGACAGTCTTGCTGCATTCGTGGGACCTCGCTCGTCGTCGTGAGAGGAGACCCAAGGGACCGTGATGCAGCTTTTTGGTGCCTGCGTTGGCAGGGGGAAGATTCCGTCGACCCACAGGAGATTTCTTCGCAGCTTCTGATGCAGAGAGGAGGCCGACTACCCCCACAGGATGCACACCAAGAAAAACAGTCGAGAAGGCAGCAGGAGCGGCGTTACAATGTTGCATTAGTCGTCTTAGCTACTTTGTTGCAGTTTTGCAGGCTTCCAGTGCGGTCAGCAGTCGATTTCTTGGCAGAAGGTGAAGAGGGAGATGCAGAGGAACTCTGATGAGCTCTTGCATTCGTTATCTGAGGAATCCCCAAAGAAAGAGACCCTAAATAGCCAGAAAAGAGGGTTTGGCTACTTAGGACAAAGGATAGGCTAGCAACACCTGAAGGAGCCTATCAGAAGGAGTCTCTGACATCAGCAGAGGGCACTGGCCACTCAGAGCAGTCCAGTGTGCCTGCAGCACCTCTGTTTCCAAGATGGCAGAGGTCTGGAGCACACTGGAGGAGCTCTGGGCATCTCCCAGGGGAGGTGCAGGTCAGGGGAGTGGTCACTCCACTTTCCTTTGTCCAGTTTCGCGCCCAGGCAAGGCTGAGGGGTCCCTGAACCGGTGTAAACTGGCTTATGCAGAATTGGGCACCTCTGTGCCCAACAAAGCATTTCCAGAGGCTGGGGGAGGCTACTCCTCCCCTGCCTTCACACCATTTTCCAAAGGGAGAGGGTGTAACACCCCCTCTCTGAGGAAGTCCTTTGTTCTGACATCCTGGGCCAGGCCTGGCTGGACCCCAGGAGGGCAGAAGCCTGTCTGTGGGGTTGGCAGCAGCAGCAGCTGCAGTGTAACCCCAGAAAAGGCAGTTTGGCAGTACCAGGGTCTGTGCTACAGACCACTGGGAGCATGGAATTGTGCCAACTATGCCAGGATGGTATAGAGGGGGCAATTCCATGATCTTAGACATGTTACATGGCCATATTCGGAGTTACCATTGTGAAGCTACACATAGGTAGTGACCTATGTGTAGTGCACGCATGTAATGGTGTCCCCGCACTCACAAAGTCGGGGAATTTGCCCTGAACAATGTGGGGGCACCTTGGCTAGTGCCAGGGTGCCCACACACTAAGTAACTTTGCACCTAACCTTTACCAGGTAAAGGTTAGACATATAGGTGACTTATAAGTTACTTAAGTGCAGTGAAAATTGCTGTGAAATAATGTGTGCATTATTTCACCCAGGCTGCAGTGGCAGGCCTGTGTAAGAATTGTCAGAGCTCCCTATGGGTGGCAAAAGAAATGCTGCAGCCCATAGGGATCTCCTGGAACCCCAATACCCTGGGTACCTTAGTACCATATACTAGGGAATTATAAGGGTGTTCCAGTAAGCCAATGTGAATTGGTAAAATTGGTCACTAGCCTGTTAAAAGTAATGAGAGAGCATAACCACTGAGGTTCTGGTTAGCAGAGCCTCAGTGAGACAGTTAGGCACTACACAGGGAACACATACATGCACACCTATGAGCACTGGGGCCCTGTGTGACAGGGTCCCAGTGACACATACATATAGGCCACAAGCTTATGAGCACTGGGGTCCTGACCAGCAGGGTCCCGACCAGCAGGGTCCCAGTGACACATAACAAACATACTGAAAACATAGTGTTTTCACTGAGCACTGGGGCGTAGCCATCAGGATCCCAGTGAGACAGTGAAAACAGTGACAAACATCCTGACATACACTCACAAACAGGCCAAAAGTGGGGGTAACAAGGCTAGAAAGAGGCTACTTTCTCACACTTATCGAAACACTGTCTGAGGTGGGATTGGACATAACTAGCCACCTCAGGGAGAGGCGTCCAATTGGTGCATCAAGGGTGTACAATTTCAGCTGGGTCGAATGTTAAGACCTTAAGTGGAATCGGTCCAGGGTCCAGTCCGCGTTCTGGATGCTTTCTTTTGCTGGGTCCAGGCATCTCATCCTGGTCACTATCTGAGGGATCCTGAGAGGAATAGGAACCCGCAAGTTCGGAATAATGGAGAGAGTCATCTGAAGAGAGTACTTGAGAGTGGGAATTGCTATACCCATGATCCTCCAGGACTGCTGCTGATAACTGCTCAACAGCCTCAGAATGTGCCCATTTCTTTGCCTTTGGCTTTCCTTTGGAAGGCTTAGGCGTCTGGGACTAAGGCCCTGCGGAGAGAGCGATAGGAGGAAGCCAACCTTGCTGACGCGCGAAACCTTTAAGATGGGAAGTCAGGGAGCCAATGGCTTTGGCCAAAGCCTTATTAATTGAGAGCTGAAAGTTATCATCTAACACCGCCACAAGATTCTCCTCAATTCACCAGCCTCCTCTTCATAGGGGTCGTCATGAGCCATAATGACTTTAGGGAGTGCGGCACACACTCACACACTCACAATGGTAAACAGCCAGGCAACTGTACAGAAGAGGGAGTGCGACCCCAGCAGGCGCAAACAGTCTGTTAGAGAGTGGAGGAAGGTGCCTGCAAAACACTACAGGCAGAGCCTATGCAAGAACTATACAACCCTGGGCACACTCTGATGCCTCAGGGCATGGGGAGCGAAATAGCACACACTGGAGATTCAGTTTGTTGAGAATAATTCCCAAAAACAGTAGAGCTCACCCCTAAACGCTAGAAAACGCCTTCACCGTGTTCAAAAGCCGTGCGGCAGGAAGCACGCTTGCACGTGTGTGCTGGGAGTCCCGAATGACTAGATAGGGTATCGCGGCCGACCCAAGATGGCGGCCGCTCTCCGCTCCCACTCCACAAGTAAGAAGGCTTGCGACGGAGCACAGGGGTGTGTAATTTAATTAAATATCTACTTGTCCATGGTACGGGTTGCTTCTTAAATCTAAATGTCCGGTACTTTTTCCTTTGGTGCCAGGTAGTGCAGCGACAAATTATGGCAGCAATCTCAGTATGTAAAACCTATGATAATAGCCTCTCTGATTATGCCAGGGCTACTACCATAGTAGGGGGCCTAAATATTTGCAATTTTAATCCCCACTGTAGCAATTTCCTTATTTTGCCACCTTTCCACAGATCTGCTTACTGGGGCTGGAGGAAGCAGTAAGCAATTCAATCCAGGACTGGCATGCCTTTGAGTCTGCAAACCTACTAACTTGCATGTTTTAAGGATTTTCACCAGCTCTTCTCTAATCTTTTCCCTTAACAAGAAAGGTTGGAAATTTACTTTAAACATTCACTCCTGAAAAAGGCAGAAGTAGATGTTCTTCCAGGGTTGGGGAAAAAAGTGGTTGGAGGGAAAGTGAACTTGTAAACACTCAGTAGATTTTCACATGAGCAAATTTACACACAACATATTTGCTCATGATAAAATACAGTTAACAAATATTTTCTAGGAGTACGATTTCCTGGTTTACTTCTGTAAATTCTTGTGAACTCATGAAAGCCACTAATTTAAAAACCTATATCATGGGTGCACTTTTGTGACTTTCTTTGAGAATAGGGTCCCTAATTAGGTCTGGTGTTAGCAAAAACATTTTGTTTTTATTACACTTCTATTTTTCTCTCTGTCTATCGGCTGGATTTACTGTGAGTGATTGCATTCTGCTCTTACACAGGGAGCATATTGGCACACAAAGTAGTTTTGTTCAGTGATGAAACGAAACTGGATGGTGCTCCCCTGCAAAGAACATAGAGGGCCGCCCTCCAGGCTCGCTCAGGGCAGGTGCTGTGCTGTGGGCCTTTGTTACTCCCCTGGTGGCAATGTGTGCTTTTTTGAGACCAGAAACATTTGTGTTTGTTACAATGGTGAGGGCCTGGCAGCTCCCACAACAATAACATGTTACAAAAGCCATGTCAAAACAAGGCAAGCATTGACGAAACCAAAAAATGTGGGATCGGTTGGCTTTGCCAGTGCTTGTTTATTTTCATGCTTCCCATAATCTTGTTGAAAATAGTTACACTGATTTTCCATTAGGAATGTTTTTTGGGAAATACTAGCATGCATCAACACATTTTACTAAATGGCACCTAAAATTTCATAGTAGTGAAACCTTTTTTTATTTCCTACTTGCTCTTTTTTTATTTTTTTTTGTTACATTTTATTTTGAAAGCAAAGAATCCTCACTCTTGCTTATAAGCTTCTGCAAACATTTGATTCTAATCTGAGAGCATTCTGGGAGCATTATACTTAGTCCCATAGTGTTAAACTTTTCAAACGTGTGTATGCTTTTTTTTTTTTTTTTTTACTGGAACCACTGTCAGTAGTGCAGTGTGACCTTAAAGCGTTTATTTACAGCACTCTCCCTACTAATGAAGGCTTTTAATTAATGAGCCAATAATATAAGTTCGAACATCATTAACATTTGGACACACGTTAGCTCAACTGCAGACAGTTCCCTTCTCTGTAAACTGGCAGCCAAAGGGTTTGTGCTGTAGGGGGTTGGGCCTACTTGTTCCAAGGACAAAATAAACATGTAAACTTGTTGCCCTTGGCCCCAAACAATATGTACGGCGATAGGAATTCCACATCCCTGTGGGCAGTCGCAGCCTCTGAGGCCGAAGCACTCCAGTGCAAAGAAGTAATGCGTCAGAACTTCAGTAGAATAGGAGCGGGATAGCCACTCCAAGGGTGCGCGTGTTTCAACACCAGTACTGATCGTACAGACAGCGTGTGCAAGCGGAGCCCGTCTTCTACAGTCAACAGCCTGAAAAAAATGTTATTCTCACAAGATAGCACAATGTTGTTATACAAGTGAAAAAATAAGATGTGACCTAACTAGCTGCTGAGCAGCAAATAAAGAGGAAGCAAAGATGGTGGTAGTGGCTATTGAGGCGCTGTGTTATCGGTGATTGGACCATGCGATATGCGAACTTCGGTTCATGGGGTTTGTAGTTTTTGTGTTCATGTTAATCTGATTGGCTACTGTAAAAATTATGGTAAAGAAAGAGAAGTGTAATCGGAGTCTCCGGTCCTGACATAGAATCCAGTCCCTCATTCTCACAGGAAAAAGTGGCTGTGAGCAGGCGGAGTACATCCGTAGAAATCCTACTTTCTACTTTGAAGAGGTGTAACAGGGAGCCGTCCGCCAAGAAATGGTGCTGCCCGCTCTTCAGTGGATTTTAATTGTGTACACCCTGACCGTCAGGACTGTGGTGCAACTGGAGTGTCTGTACTTCAGACGTAGGCGGAGGTACATGAAAGTATGTCTTTTAAGATTTATCCAAGAGCAGCACTTCCCCTCTTTTTGCAGCCAAAAGGTGCAGCTACAGCCAGGAGATTAGAAGAACTGCAGGCACTTTTGAAAGTTGCTCTGGAGGTTTCAGGTCACACAGCAGCTGGATTTATTTCACATCACATTAGGAAGCTCATCACTGTAGTTTACAAAAAGTACAAACATTTACCCGGCACGTTTACGCTGGGTAAATGGAAAAAGGTCATAGGAAAAGGTGAAAAGACACTGCCTAGAAATCAGCTGTGTAGTTTGTTGACCTTTTCTTGTGGAACTAATGTTTTCATTTTTTTTCCGATATGCCGGACACATGTGAGCCTTCCAGGTCCTCACTTGTACAATACCGCCTATAGTCTCTCTGAAGCGATCAGCACTTTGTCTGCCTTTTTCCCAACCTAATTGTGCAGTTCAAATGGAACAAAATATGTAATTATAAAACAACAAATACATTGCAAAAGTATAATTATTTGCTGAAAATATCATAGGCCGGGAGATGGAGAGTAATAATGATCTGTATGAGGATGAGATACTAAAAACTAAAAAAAAAAAGCTATATTTCAAAGTCAATATAATCTGAGAATTTCACGGCTATGTTGCTTGTAAGTTGCATGCGGATGTAGAGGTTATGGACAAAACAAAGTTTACTAAGTCAGTTTTGGCTAATTTGAGCCTCAAAACGTATTCAGTGGTTGCAATTGAAGCGATAAATGTTTATAAATGTTCGTCCAAATAGACATAAATTACATGATAATATACAGAAGACAAATGTACCCATCTGTGATAAATATGCTACTTGTGCCACCTGTGAGTTTAACTTGAGGAACTGGTGGACTGAAATGAAAGACTGAGCATGGAGCTTCACCTGCCGAATACCCAGGGCGTGCGCCCAGGAGTCTTTCTAGACCTGTGTTCCATGTATCTATCTTGGTGCATAGCTTAAATTTAATGATTTTAAATGTGACCATACAGTAAGGCTAATGTAATGGCTTTGTGAATCAGACACACTGCACTTATTATTATTGATCTTCCTTCATTCGCCCTTTTAGGCGCTCTCATTTTCCTTCTTCCACTTCTCATACTCACGCCCCCTATCACTCGCCCTCGTCTTTCCACTGTGCCTCATGCTCTCCTCACCACTCCCTGTCCTCTTGGAGCAGTCGAGTCAAAGATTTAGTGCGCTGCAGCGGGTACAAATACCATTGTGTCTAAAGACAGACATACGGGTAGAGTGACAAAAATATACACCTTCCCACTGTTTTTATACCTAATTAGACAAAGCAGCTTTGGTTACACCAACCAGTTTAAGCAATTGCGTGCAAGTCAAAGGGGCTTCTCTTGAAAACCTTTCACCCATAGCCCTGCTTTGGAATGTGTTATCTCCTCCAGATGCTTCCCAAAAGGGAGTTACAGGAAACTAGGCAGACAAGACCTTGAAGCAGAGCAGTCCCAGGCACCCTCAGAAAAACTACTGGCAGAGCACTTTTCAATACATATTTCAAAACAATATGAAGGCATTTTACAAATGGAGTCACTAATGGCAAACAACCGCTGCAGTCATGAAAATGTATTTCAATTACATTTTCACAATCTGCCCTTTTAGCATTAGTCCGAACGTTTTGCAGAATTATAGTGTGAGGAATCTGACAAATCTATTTTCATGAAATCTTGTATCTGCTGTTCTTGGGCCAACAAAGCATTGGTGTGGTGTACAGAAGCAGCGGACAGTCAGTAAGCATCTAAACATAAGGTACAAATCATGGACAATTAATACAAAGGCAGCATCCCATCAACAAACTAGCTATTACAAAAATGTCTACTGTTATTTTCCAACCCCAAGCTATTTTATGTAACCTTTGAATGGCGGCATTCACACTAGGGGCATTATCCGGTATATAAATGCAACAATAACTTCCTATGATGCAACAGACCCTACCTTTCTCGGCAAAAATGATGTCTAGCACCATATGGTGTTGAAGATCCATTAATCTATTGGCCTGCATTTCTACTATGATGTTCTCAAGGGCCCCAGCTGTTTCATTGATGACTGCTTCCACCACTCTCATCAGTCTCCAGATAGTCTTACTGTTGACAGCAGGACCCCAAAGGCGGACAGTACTCATTAAGACATCCCCGAGTATCTCTGAGGCTGTATCGGCCTGTTTTATTGTCACTTCTCTCTTCCCTAATGTATGTGTCTTATGATGGTTAGGCGGAGCTATATAAACAGGTGGTAATAAAAATTCCAAATAGCAAGTACTCGACCATCCTGCTAGCAAACAACAATAGGCCCTGTTCCCACAAACTATTAGTTTTAGAAGTAGAGAAAAACTGACGAGTTGCTGTTTCATTCACCTTCATGGGTGTATTACATCTACTTTTTCCCACCCATTCCAGGTAAAACACAGCAGTGCTATTGCACTAGTAACTATTACACTACCTTGAATCATGTTCTGATATTACAAATTAACTATTATAGATGCCATATTCCTCTTGCTCCAAGTCATTACTCCTTCTTTCATTATCCACCCCACATGTACTGTTTAATTCTGACATATAGCTGAGATATCCTGGTATGCTTTTTGAGGAATCCTGTCTCAAAGCTATCAGTGCTACAGCTCCCATTTGAGTAGCAATCCAACATGATCCATTAAAAGAAAATGGGAGAGTAGTAAATGGCATTCCTCTCTCCATTGTGGGTGGTAATAGAGAGCATATCCAACAATTTGTTTTGTTAACTATTTGATGCAGGTTATATAGTGTTCTTACAAAGGAATTGTTAGCATACTTCTCTCTGTGTTTCTGTTTGTGAGGTGACAATGTGTGGAACTGATGCTCGGGAGATGAAGTTGTTGAGGGAACCATCTTGTGCACAGGATATGCCCTTTCCAACCAAAAAAACAATCAAGACAAAAATATACACATCGGAAAGACAATCATAATCATCAAAATTTTTCTCTTTCTACTCAGCGGTGGATTGTCTCAGCGTGGACATAACCTTTGTTCTTCAGGAACCATATCAGAGGGTAATTTTCCAAAGGGGCGTAGAGGTATGTTAGTAACTTTACCCATCCCTATTCAACTATAAAACTACCGCCTTGTGTCTTTATTCTACTAAACCCATAAGTCCCCAGTGTCTTTTACTTGGAAGCCTCACTGACAAACATATGTACAGGTCCGGGCACTGGAAGTGTTGAACACTGGCATGGTTTGCAGTCCCTCCAGGAACTGTTTCTTCTTTTTACAGTTTATTTCCCAGTTTTCTTTCTGGGACGCAAATTATACCGGGGCTCAGAATCAGTGTCAAATAGTTCAGGAGGGGGAAGTGATCCAGAAATGTGTTCTTCCAAAGGCGCTATCTGGTCAAGTATTACTACCTCCCTGTCCCCAAAAGGCACTTAATGAGCTATCTGTCTTGTGATCAGGTGTGTTGTCTGTCACTCACTGTTCATATGGCAAAGGCAAGGGACACTTCTTGATGTGTGAGGCATGTATCCAGTGCCTGCCTCCCTCGCACTGCAAATCTGTCTGTGTAGCAAGCAAAACTTGAAGTGGGCTCTTCCAGCATGGCTCAATGCTGGGCTTTTGCTGAAAGTTTCATACAAACACCCAATTTCCAAGCTCCACAGTGTGACTGGGACACTCAAGGCGCTTTGGAAGTGCCTCCTTCACCTGCGCATGAATCAAACACAAGTCTTTAGTTAATTGGGCACAGTAATCAATGAACAAAGGATAATCAATATCAGAAAACTTATGTGGTCTTGGTACACCCCATATATTGGCAGGCCTCCCCATCACAATCTCAAATGGGGATAAACCCATTTTTTAGTGTGTGGTGTTCCGAATTGACAAACGTGCAATAGGTAGGCCATCTGAGTTTTGTCTGTGCACATATCTTAGCTAACAGATACTTCAGTATACCATTATAGCATTCCACCAATCCTGCTGCCCGGGGATGGTAGACAGAATGAAATGTTTGCTTTATCTGTGAACCTTTACACACCACATCCATCATCTGTCCAGTAAAATGAGGTCCGTTATAATTCCAAAGAATTTGAGGTAGACCATATCTTGGAAAGAAGTTTTTGAGTAACATTTTGACAGTACTGAGAGATGTGTTATCACGCAGAGGGTAGGCCTCCACCCACCTACTGAAGGCACAGATCACAACCAATACATATTTGAGTTTATTCACTCTCTCCATGCCAATTAAGTCCATCTGCAGGACCTCAAAGCGCAGATCTGGTGGTGCAAAGTGACCAGGGGGAGTGGGAGTTACTTTCCCAACATGATGGACCTTCTTAAGAGATTGGTGGGCGTCCGCAGCCGTCCGCCAAACTCTTTGGGTCGGAAAACCACCACTTTGGTTTTCCACCTGCCTGCCCTATTACAAGTTTCCTGCTGGGCCAGTGGCCAGAAAGATAATTGCCACCCGCTGGCCCAGCGGGAAACAGGCCACAACATTGTGGCCTGCTCATACTCGAGCAGGCAGCAATGTTGCAGTGCGTCAGATGCAACAGCACCCGTAGTGCGATGGGGCTGTCCATGGGGGACCCCCTAACACCCTGGTTCCACCAGTCTTTTCATGGCGGGGCTACCACCATGCAAACGCCAGCGGAGAGGGGACTCATGTTCCCCTGGCGGATTATGACCAGTGGCACTGCCAGGCTGTTGACCAGCGGCAACCTGGTGGTGCCGGCTGTCTGACCGTTACTGCTCTGCCACGGTCGTAATATGGCGGTAGGACCGCCATTTTGGCGGCAGTCCGACCACCACTGCCACACTCGTAATAAGGGCCTATGTGTTAAGCATATTATACACCTCTCGACATGAGACTCAGCGGCTCTTGGAATGTTATCATTGTGCCAGACATGGTCTAATGTTCCCACAATACCTTTAGCGCTATTGTGAGCTGGGATGTGAGCAGAAGAAGCAATAGCATTAACATATGCATCAGGGAACATCCACCTATGTTTTTCAGACCTGTCTACCCAACAACTTTCCTCATCTAACCTAACAAATGACATCCATGCTTGTAATTCTTCATCAGTGGCAGTGTTCTGTATCTCCTTTACACATTCTACCGTCTGATCAACCATAGTTGAGTCTGGGAGCCACCTAGAAGTGCCTACCACATACATTAAACCCACTTCTGATCTAGCAGTGTTCTTAGCAGTCACATCCGCAAATGCATTACCCTGTCCTACCACATCCACTATTTTCTTATGTGCATTACACTTCACTACTGCTAACTTGTTGGATAAAGTTAATGCATTCAATAGTTTTACAATTAAGCCACCATGTTGTATTTTTGTCCCATGAGAGGTCATAAATCCTCTCTCTTTCCATAGCTTGCCAAATTAATGAACCACACCAAATGCATATTGGCTGTCAGTATATCTATTTACTATCAATCCTTTGCTCAGTTCGCAAGCTCTAGTCAATACTATCAGTTCTGCAGCTTTGGCCTGAGTTATGGGGTATTTTACAAGACTCCACTACAGTTTTTAATGCTCTAATAGCATATGCAGCTGTGGTGGTACTATCAGGTAGTTTAAAAAAAGACTCATCTACGTATAGTTCTCCCTGGGAAGTCCACAAGGTCTACCCGTCCCTTCGTCTCCTCATCAGTCGTTATTATGCAGTCATGAACAACATCAGTTGAATCTTCAGGAAAGGGTAGCACAGTGGCTGGATTGAGAGTACTACATCTTTTTAATGTGATATTAGGAGCAAACAGGGTCAGCTCGTACCCTGTCAGCTGTGCATTAGTTAGTTGCTGTGTTTGTGTTTTATTAAGCAAGACATCAACTGCATGCAGTACTATTACTATTAATTTGTGACACAGCACACAACTTTCAGATTGTTTAACTGCGGCTGCTGCTTCTGCCACAGCACGTAAACATTTAGGCAAAGCTTTTGCTACAGTGTCCAAGGCAGAGGAAAAATAGGCACATGGTCTATTGCGGCCCCCAGGGGGGTGTGTTAATAATGCCAAACTGCAACCTTTTCTTTCATGCACAAACAAAACAAATTCCTTCTTATAATCAGGACTGCCCAAAGCTGGAGCATTACACAAAGCGGACTTTAATGCCTCAAAAGCTTTTTGGCGCTGATTATCCCATGGCAAAGGCATGCAAACATCTTTAAGCGTGAGAGCAAGCAATGGCTTAGCAAGTAGTGATAGTCATCGTTATAGTAAGTCCTGTACCTCTGAGTATGGTCAAAATAGTTTTGTCTACTCCTTCCTGATGCTCCATTTGGAGTCCGATCAAAATCCTGTCAGTTTTGGCCACCCGTTCCTCGGCTCTGTGACATTCCTGTACCCCTCCCTGTACCATTGGCCTGTCCTTGCAAACTTGGACATTCATTCTTCCAGTGCCCCTTCTGTAAACAGTAGGCGCATTGATTCTGACCTAAGTCTCCGTGCTCTTGCTGCGCAGGTGCTGGATTGACCCTACAAGCACCCCTTCCACGTCCTCTTCCCCTCTGGACCTGAGGAGGGCGATCCCGATCGGGGAATGCTTGTTGCATCAATGCTTTCGTCTTCAAATCCTTCATTCTTTTATCCTGCCTTTCCTTTCTCTACTTATGAAAATTCTCATAGTACGTAACCATGTCTAGCAGGTCTGTTGGGGTCTTAGTGGGCCAGGTACTTTCAGTTGTCTTTATAGAATCTGTAAATTATTCACAAATTTGTCAGCAGACATCCTCTGTCCTGTTTGTGTGTTAAGGTCCTGGCCACTATGATCCTTAAACACTGTCTCAAAACGAGTAAAAAAGGTCAGACACTTCCTCATCGGTCTTCTGCTTAAATGCCGTAATCTTATCCCAGTCAACACTTTGTCAGGGTATTATTTGCTGCAAATGAGCGATAATGAGATTGGGCAAGTCGCGTATAATTCGTTCAGGGAGCTATCCTGGTAATTGAGCCCTATCTCTAGCTTCATAATGCACCCACACATGCGTATATCGACGTAAGTTGTCTACCCTTTGAATAGCATTCCATACGTTGTAAGGCAAGTGTCCCATATCAGTGTGTTTTAGGGTCATCACACATAACGTAGCAGCAGATGGTAACCCTTCATAAAATTCTGCTGGATTCTTCCTATAATCAGGGAAGTCTTTCTTTACTGCCAATAGCTCCAATCGAGCCCAAGGGGTGTGAAGAAACTGCAGCTGGGGTTGTGATGCTGCTGCCCCTGCCAGAGGCAGCAAAGGGTGAATTTCTCTCATGGGCAGTTGGTGGGATAGTATAGGTGATTGTCCACGTGTCTAAGAATCATAAATCCCTCTCTGTTCTACAACAGCATTTTGAAAGGTATCTTTGGAGGCTTTAATAGTTTGTTGTTGGTCAAATGATTGTATCTGAGCATAATATAATATTCTACCTGAGTTTTGTTTGGATAGGGCAGACTATATACATCAAAAAGGTCCTTCTTTCTGTACCCCATATATTCCAGAATCCTATTTTTATCAAATGTGTTGTATCTAACAAATTGGATAAATTAATTTTAAGGGGATTTGTGCCACTTCATCAATCCATTTCTGTGCTTTCTTGTACAAATTGTCCAGAGGAGTGGAAACTGAACATGTCCTAGGTCGAAAGGAGCCGTCTTGTGACCCTTTGCTCCATCTTACAATTCCCTTACTTTTCCTGTGTAGGGAGGGAGTGGATACTGGGGGGGCATTGGGGGTATTACTTGTAAAACTGGGCCCAAAAGGACTGGCATGTGCTGATACCGGTCTCCTAGGGGGTGGAGTATATGGCATTAATGGGGGGGTTATTTTGGGGAATCAGAGGGGGAGGCAGGACTGAGGCCTGTACTACGACTGGGACAGGGGCAGCTTGTTGTCCCTGGTGCGGTCCCTGCTGAGGTGGCGGATGAGGATGTGCTGGCGTTGCAGGGACTGGGCAGTAGGCGCATATTGAGGAGGATTTTTTAACAGACCTTCCGAATGTTCGTCCTCCCCTCCTCCTGTGATCTAGTAGAATGCATTTTATTACAAAACATTCTAAATTCCCTGTCCATGTGATCAACCTCTTCTGTTCTTTTCTCCTGATCGGATTCCCTAGCTTTCTGCCACAAAGTTTTCCTCTTTTCTCTCTCATGGTCTTTTAATTCTTTAATTGCTAATTGACTAGAATGTTCCTCTCGCATCTGATAACTGTCCCACATGGCTTGCCTAACTCTCTTCTTGAAAAACATGTCCTGTAAGTAGAGAAGTTTATCAGGATCAAATGAGCCATCTAATGGCCACTGTGGTTCCCTATTTCCATCTGTATATTTGTTCTATAATTTACTCATAATGTTGGTCACGTCCCATATTTTTGTTTACCATAATCCGTTCCAGACTCCTTTCCTCCGGGACGGGTTTAGACTCATCCAGGCGTGGAGACCGAAAACAACAACCAAGAAAAATGCATTTCTTGAGTTTACTCATCGTTCCTCCTAAAAGCGGAGTGAATCACTAGAGCAGCTCTAACCAGTATACCAATCAGGCCTGTTCCTTAATCAATCATTTATCCATGAATACAATAAAACATTTCTTTCAGTTCAGAACAACCTCACCCATTTTACCTGCGAAGGTCCGGGTCTCTGCATTCAGGCAAACCTGTCTTCTGGATCAATCACCGTGTTGGAGCCTCAGCTGGGGGAGTTCCAATTGCAGAGGGACAGCTGTCTGGTACTTTGGATGGCAGCTGTGAGAAACACGTCTCCTGTGCAGGGGCCCACACGATCTGTGGACTCCAGTCGCTTCGCCTCTGCCACAGTGTCAACGCCTGTCGAACTCCCCACGTCGAGGCTCCATATGGGCCACTATTTGAGAATAAGGCTCCCCTGTCTCCCGTCTCCCCACAGTTGCAAGATAAGAGTGAGTCTATAAAAAGAATGCAAAGAGCCGGAGCAGTTCCTCAGGCTACTTGGAGCCTTTTACGGCGGGGCCTGGGATGACGTGACGGCGCTCTTTAATCCCGCAAGGGACAGTTGGAATCCTGAGCAACTGTGGAGACTGGCCTGGGTCTCGCTCTGACTTGTCAGGAGCATGACAAATTGATAAAGTGGTAAACCACAATAAAGGAACGAGCTGTAAGATGCTAAGCGTGCTGGTGCAGAGAACACCAGATGGAACAGCTCTAGCTTTCTCAGGATGGGTGTCGGCCAATGTTTAAGAAACTCATCGCTGACACCGGGATCGCCCGTAAGCTAACCCAACCTGTGTAAATAATAAACTTGCGACATATTATACCCACAAAATGTTGTCCTAGCATTTATTATGTTGCATGCATGATATTGTGATAAATGCCAATTGCACACCCACTAAGGGACTAGGGGTAGCAGCGCTATGCAAAGAGCCGGAGCAGTCGAGTCAAAGATTTAATGCGCTGCAGCGGGTACAAATACCCATGTGTCTAAAGACAGACACACGGACAGAGTGACACAAATATACATCTTCACACTGTTTTTATACCTAATCGTACAAAGAAGCTTCAGTTAGACAAACCATTTTGAACCGGTTTAAGCAGTTGCGTGCAAGTGGAAGGGGTCTCTTCTGATAACCTTTCACCCATAGTCCTGCTTTGGAATGTGTTATCTCTGCCAGATGCTTCCCAAAAGGGAGTTAGAGGAAACGAGACGGACAAGACCGTGAAGCAAAGCGGTCTCAGGTGCCCTCTGAAGAACTACTGGCAGAGCACTTTTCAACACGTATTTCAAAACAACATGAAAGCATTTTACCCATGGAGGCACTGATGCTAAACAGCTGCTGCAGTCACAAAGGGTATTTCAGTTACATCTTCACAATTTTCTCTCCTTTTCAAGTCTCTTTCTCTCTCTCCCCTTATCTAAATATATTATCTTTATTCCTATTCTATGTTTCTTTCGATTTTTGCCTCAAGCGCAATACATTTCTTACATTATGTGTCCACGCCCTCAGTCTCTTCTTTTCTCTCTCTCTCATTCCTGCTCTCTGTCGTCCTTTCTGTCTCTCTTCACTCTTTTCCCCATCCACTCTCCTTTCTTTGCAGTTAGAATACTCCTCGTGTTACTCGCCTCTTACATAAATCATGCGGTTGTTGTCAGCCTGTCCAGAAGTACCACACGTTTTGAAGATGTCTAACGTACTAATCGCACCAAACGGTGGGTGCACTGGGCCCTACTGTCCTTAGGCTACGCACGCTTTATATCTGCCTCCATCACTTCCGCTGTATATCAGGTTTTTCGGTCTACATTCCCGTTCCAATATGGCGACACGTGGCGGCGAGTTCCGGGTGGTCCTTTCTCTACTCTCTACATTCCCGTTCCAATATGGCGACACGTGGCGGCGAGTTCCGGGTAGTCCTTTCTCTACTCTCATTCCCTCCTCGGAGGTATAACATCAGTATGGCCCAGTCCCTGCGGGTGGAGTCAGACGCCGGCCTCGGCCTCGGCCTCCGGACGGAGCAGCGACCTGGTGTGCACCGAGTCATTCACAGCAGGTTCTTCAGTGTCATTCTATCCGTGCAAGTTCAGTATGCTCCGGGGCTGCTGACTATATGCACTGTTTATCAGCGCACGGCAGCGTGTAAGATTTCGACACTTGTGATAATTACTATCTCCTCCCCTGGTAACTCCAGTGTAGGAGACAACGTGCCGCTCACAGGTGCTCTGGCCTCTACATGAAGCTCTGTGACCCCTCGTGAGTCTCGGCTGGGCTTGTGTCCACGTCTTGGTGGGTACATCGGGGCCTTCCTCTTCTCAGCGCAGGAATCTCCTCACTTTATTTCACCTTACTGATTTTAAACCTTTCTCTAGACTTATCATGGTCTGGTTCAGATATATGGAAAATCCAACACTATACTCCCTGACTTACCGGAGTCTTCATGAACTGGATCCGCGCAGATAATAAGGCGACTGCTCCTTGTGCAGTGCAACACCTGATATACATTCGCACAATATATTCATTTCTGCTATCTTAGGTACATTTCTTACCTTTTAATCATTCATCTCTCTGCGCACTCTAATTTTGTTAGCACCTGCAAACAGTCCCCTCGTCCTCACGTTTCTCACAGAGGTGTGTGTCTATTTGTCCAGGGTTTTCTTTTTGTTTTGGAGCATGACGCATACGATATGCACACTGGTGAATATGTACGCATGACATAATTCTTGGCTTCCACGCCAATGTGGCAGATAGCCCACATGTGTAATCACCACACTTGTCTTCGGGTTCTTGGGATATTGATGTGTAATAGTATTTTCAAATCATAATATTTTAACTTTTAGACTGGTGAAACCTAGTTAGCTGATGAACTCCATGTCTCTTAATTGTACTTACAGCCTTGAAAAAGTCCAGTATTGACGAAACACGTGTCGGCTGTGGATGTATTTGAACTTTTATTTGGCTCGGCTTGGTGACACTTTTCTTGTCAACAAATTTGCTGATATCCATCTGTTTGGACAGTCATCTGACTTATCATGGAGAAATAAAGACAAGTAATATGGAAACTGTGATGCGCCGTGGTTTTTCTGTTTTCGTCTAAACAACTGTTGACCTTCTTGGTTCAGTTACTACACCCTGTGGCTGGGTGGCTTACCACTTTGGCACTCCTTTGATTACTTTTTTGGACATTCTCAATTTGTTTTTGTAAATAATACTTAGCGTACACTGTGGAAGTGTGCACCACGCTTACACAGCCACTGTTTATGTTTCTTAATGTATAATCTTTGGGACCATTGCCGCCTGTTCACAGGGTAAAGCCTGAACCAGTACGTCATACCGCAAACAGGGGAGGGAGTTGTCACTTTTGAGGGGCACCTTTAAAGGGCTTAAGCAACCCCCAGATAATCTATGCCAGGTGCAACAAGGGTCAAAGTTCAAGTCTGTTGTGGGGATTAAGGTGGCTCCGTTTGGAGGTTTGCAGTTTCTTGAGGTCGACTATTATAATCTGCCTCGCCTGTGTTATTAAAACAGCCTGATTTCTTTTACACAAAAGACCATAAATCAAAACGTGTTGAATGCTGTAGCATTACTACGGGTGGGAGGGATCTCTCTGAGTTTTTATGTAACTCAGTGGAATTCCGTGGAGTTAAATTCCACAAGTTGGTGCCCACCAATCTTGAAGGGCGGGCACTGTTCTACAAGAGGCCAAAGTAAACTTTACTCCATAAGGAGAGGATGGCAGACATGAACATTTCAGTTCACTATATTAAGGTCACTTTTGGAGAATTGCACCTACTAGTGCTGATTGGTGACTGTATGTTGTTTTTCATTCACTGTGGACATGATTCCTATAATGAAAATGACAAAAAAAACATAGAAGCACTCATAGCCCATAAAGCATTTCATGCTTAATGAGGACTTCTCTTGTGACTAAACACAATGACCACGTCCTGCCGTTTTACCATTGCCTGCCATTAACTTAATTAAACATTTTTAATAGTAAATTTATTTCTGCTACAGTAAAAAAGCCAAATCTTTTCTGTGATTTATGGGAAAAAATCACTTATAGTACATTATAATTTGCGGAAGGGCTATCAAAGTTATATCATTTGACGGTACTAGTTGTTTATAAAGAAAACCTATAATATGATGAGCAGTTCCTTTTAGAGGCGTTTCTAAACAATGAATGTTTTTCACAGGTCTGTTACAATTAATGCTTTACCACTTCAGTAGGCCAGTGTATCCACATCACTAGTCTGTATTGTTACGGCATTGACATTTATTAAATATCTATAGTTAGATATTTATTGATCCATTCTCAAGTGATACATATTTCCGTAAAATGATCATAGGATGTTGTGTGTAATGTTCATATTCTGAATAGACTGGTGCAATTCCCACACAAGAACATTTTGTGTATTTTGAGAGCACTTACTGTTGGTAATACTTTGTCACTACTCAAATTGACTACACAGAAGATAGGTTCTAAATTTTTAATGATATGTGTAGTAATTGGAAGAATTTATCCAGTTCATACTCAATATCTGGTATAGCAATGCTTGCTCAAAAAACCTAATTGTAAATTGTCCGATTGAGCTCTACATTTTTAACAATTCTTTTTCAGAAGCTTATCTATCATTTTTGCTTAGGTAACAAAAAACATCATCACGAAAAAGTAAAC
This sequence comes from Pleurodeles waltl, assembly GCF_031143425.1. Lineage (NCBI taxonomy): Eukaryota > Metazoa > Chordata > Amphibia > Caudata > Salamandridae > Pleurodeles > Pleurodeles waltl. The sequence continues at coordinate 14,040,441 of NC_090444.1, read as the reverse complement.
AGCGATTTAAAAAAAAGACATCACATAAAAGCAAAGCAGTCAGCAAAGGGCTGCATTCGGAAGGGTATTGGGTGTGACCCGAGTAATAACAATTGCACATCTTTGTGTCGCAGTGAGTACACTATCAGGTAAGGGAAATAATCAGAATCGCCTTGAATCCCGTTGGTGAGACCGTCCATACATACAGTCAAGCATGGTATACAGTCCAAGCACCAGCGTAGTCTACAATACAGTTGGTCAGGACTGCCCTGTTGGTTCCAGCGAAAGTAGGTAGTCTGAGTCGTTCCCAGATATCTTTGTGCCTCGCAGTAGGAGGCTGCAGTGTAGCATATGTTTCACTTGTACAATCACAATAAATCATGCTTTTCAACCATGCACCAATGGATGAACGAAGCCAACTACCGCAGTGCAATGCAATGCAGTCTCCCTTTTTGCCAACAGTAGTGCTATTGCAGTAAACCTGTGGATCCCCTTTGGAGCATCTCTCACATATCCCAGCAGTGCCAGAAAAGGATCAGGAGTAAGTGTAACCATTATCATCAAAGACAGTTTGAAGAATACCATGCCCCAATACACCACTATATGTATACATATCCATGTTAAATGTGCAACGGCCGCCTTGTCTACATGGCTCTTAGGGCATTGAGATGTTCTTGCTGGGTCTAGCTTAGCCAAACCACTTGGTGTCTATGATTAGGAGAGACCAATTTCATCGGAGTACAACAATAATACCACAGTTTGTCAGGTAAAGGGCGGCATCTCTCACTAGCATCATGGCCACGTAACCGTAGTAAGGACTAGAGACCAGTTGCCCCGCCTCCCCCCTCAAAGGGGAAAGTTGTTGGGGCAGTGGGTAGGAGGATATTTCCAGCACACTGTAGAGATGAAATGGTCCATGTGTGGCATTCACGAAGTGTGTATCATCACCATGAGCGAGGACATATCCATCTGGGAAAAGGTCCTCAAATGTACATACATCATGATGTGATACAGTACGTTGGACCAGTGTTTCTTGGGTTATTGAAAGCCATGGATTATTAGCCAGAGGAAGAGCAAATGAGTATAGTAGTCCTCCCCGCAGGGGCAAGCAGAGACTCCGCCTTGCCTAACTTGTATTTGAGAGGGTCTGGATGTCAGCATCCAGTGTGATGCCCTTTGGGAATATGGCCTATAGAGGCACATCTCCTGCTTGAGTTCTTTCAGGCTTGCTTTAAGGAAGATCTGCATCCAGGTGATACCAGTGGTATGCAAATTGACATTGAGCTGCAAGATAGTATAAGTGAAAGTCTGGCACCCCGAACTTGCCACCATCATACAGAAGCAAACCTGCTCGACTTGGCTCGATCCCTGGCCAGCCAGGGCTCGATCCCTGGCTGGCAGCTGGCCCATATGAGCCTCAATAAAAGGCTTCTCATAGTAGCAAAGAAATTGTTGCTGGCCTGCCATAGGGAGAGGGAAGCTTTCCTTCTATTTGAGTGGACAGCTTGTCCCTGTTGTGAGAAGGTAGCCTCTTTCTAGCCTTGTTACCCCCACTTTTGGCCTGTTTGTGAGTGTATGTCAGGGTGTTTGTCACTGTTTTCACTGTCTCACTGGGATCCTGATAGCCAGGCCTCAGTGCTCATAGTGAAAACACTATGTTTTCAGTATGTTTGTTATGTGTCACTGGGATCCTGCTGGTCAGGACCCCAGTGCTCATAGGTTTGTGGCCTATATGTATGTGTCACTGGGACCCTGTCACACAGGGCCCCAGTGCTCATAGGTGTGCATGTATATGTTCCCTGTGTGGTGCCTAACTGTCTCACTGAGGCTCTGCTAACCAGAACCTCAGTGGTTATGCTCTCTCATTTCTTTCCAAATTGTCACTGACAGGCTAGTGACCATTTTTACCAATTTACATTGGCTTACTGGAACACCCTTATAATCCCCTAGTATATGGTACTGAGGTACCCAGGGTATTGGGGGTTCCAGGAGATCCCTATGGGCTGCAGCATTTCTTTTGCCACCCATAGGGAGCTCTGACAATTCTTACACAGGCCTGCCACTGCAGCCTGAGTGAAATAACGTCCACGTTATTTCACAGCCATTTTACACTGCACTTAAGTAACTTATAAGTCACCTATATGTCTAACCTTTACCTGGTAAAGGTTAGGTGCAAAGTTACTTAGTGTGAGGGCACCCTGACACTAGCCAAGGTGCCCCCACATTGTTCAGAGCCAATTCACTGAACTTTGTGAGTGCGGGGACACCATTACACGCGTGCACTACATATCGGTCACTACCTATATGTAGCTTCACCATGGTAACTCCGAATATGGCCATGTAACATGTCTATGATCATGGAATTGCCCCCTCTATGCCATCCTGGCATTGTTGGTACAATTCCATGATCCCAGTGGTCTGTAGCACAGACCCTGGTACTGCCAGACTGCCCTTCCTGGGGTTTCTCTGCAGCTGCTGCTGCTGCCAACCCCTCAGACAGGCATCTGCCCTCCTGGGGTCCAGCCAGGCCTGGCCCAGGATGGCAGAACAAAGAACTTCCTCTGAGAGAGGGTGTGACACCCTCTCCCTTTGGAAAATGGTGTGAAGGCAGGGGAGGAGTAGCCTCCCCCAGCCTCTGGAAATGCTTTGTTGGGCACAGAGGTGCCCAATTCTGCATAAGCCAGTCTACACCGGTTCAGGGACCCCTTAGCCCCTGCTCTGGCGCGAAACTGGACAAAGGAAAGGGGAGTGACCACTCCCCTGACCTGCACCTCCCCTGGGAGGTGTCCAGAGCTCCTCCAGTGTGCTCCAGACCTCTGCCATCTTGGAAACAGAGGTGCTGCTGGCATACTGGACTGCTCTGAGTGGCCAGTGCCACCAGGTGACGTCAGAGACTCCTTGTGATAGGCTCCTTCAGGTGTTAGTAGCCTTTCCTCTCTCCTAGGTAGCCAAACCCTCTTTTCTGGCTATTTAGGGTCTCTGTCTCTGGGGAAACTTTAGATAACGAATGCATGAGCTCAGCCGAGTTCCTCTGCATCTCCCTCTTCACCTTCTGATAAGGAATCGACCGCTGACCGCGCTGGAAGCCTGCAAACCTGCAACATAGTAGCAAAGACGACTACTGCAACTCTGTAACGCTGATCCTGCCGCCTTCTCGACTGTTTTCCTGCTTGTGCATGCTGTGGGGGTAGTCTGCCTCCTCTCTGCACCAGAAGCTCCGAAGAAATCTCCCGTGGGTCGACGGAATCTTCCCCCTGCAACCGCAGGCACCAAAAAGCTGCATTTCCGGTCCCTTGGGTCTCCTCTCAGCACGACGAGCGAGGTCCCTCGAATCCAGCGACACCGTCCAAGTGACCCCCACAGTCCAGTGACTCTTCAGCCCAAGTTTGGTGGAGGTAAGTCCTTGCCTCACCTCGCTGGGCTGCATTGCTGGGAACCGCGACTTTGCAAGCTTCTCCGGCCCCTGTGCACTTCCGGCGGAAATCCTTCGTGCACAGCCAAGCCTGGGTCCACGGCACTCTAACCTGCATTGCACGACTTTCTAAGTTGGTCTCCGGCGACGTGGGACTCCTTTGTGCAACTTCGGCGAGCACCGTTTCACGCATCCTCGTAGTGCCTGTTTCTGGCACTTCTCCGGGTGCTACCTGCTTCAGTGAGGGCTCCTTGTCTTGCTCGACGTCCCCTCTCTCTGCAGGTCCAATTTGCGACCTCCTGGTCCCTCCTGGGCCCCAGCAGCGTCCAAAAACGCCAAACGCACGATTTGCGGGTAGCAAGGCTTGTTGGCGTCCATCCGGCGGGAAAACACTTCTGCACGACTCTCCAAGGCGTGGGGGATCCATCCTCCAAAGGGGAAGTCTCTAGCCCTTGTCGTTCCTGCAGTATTCACAGTTCTTCAGCCTAGTAAGAGCTTCTTTGCACCAACCGCTGGCATTTCTTGGGCATCTGCCCATCTCCGAGCTGCTTGTGACTTTTGGACTTGGTCCCCTTGTTCCACAGGTACCTTCAGACAGGAATCCATCGTTGTTGCATTGCTGATTTGTGTTTTCCTTGCATTCTCCCTCTAACACGACTATTTTGTCCTTAGGGGAACTTTGGTGCACTTTGCACTCACTTTTCAGGGTCTTGGGGAGGGTTATTTTTCTAACTCTCACTATTTTCTAATAGTCCCAGCGACCCTCTACAAGGTCACATAGGTTTGGGGTCCATTCGTGGCTCACATTCCACTTTTGGAGTATATGGTTTGTGTTGCCCCTATCCCTATGTTTCCCCATTGCATCCTATTGTAACTATACATTGTTTGCACTGTTTTCTAAGACTATACTGCATATTTTTGCTATTGTGTATATATATCTTGTGTATATTTCCTATCCTCTTACTGAGGGTACACTCTAAGATACTTTGGCATATTGTCATAAAAATAAAGTACCTTTATTTTTAGTATAACTGTGTATTGTGTTTTCTTATGATATTGTGCATATGACACTAAGTGGTACTGTAGTAGCTTCACACGTCTCCTAGTTCAGCCTGAGCTGCTTTGCTAAGCTACCATTATCTATCAGCCTAAGCTGCTAGACACCCTATACACTAATAAGGGATAACTGGGCCTGGTGCAAGGTGCAAGTACCCCTTGGTACTCACTACAAGCCAGTCCAGCCTCCTACACCTGTCCAGACCATAATTCAGTGGGATCACTTGCTCCTTCTTGCAATGCACTATAATGCCCACATATTTTGTAGACCAGTTGCACCAAGTCAGGGGGTGTTCACTTGATTAAGGTGAAGTAACATCAGTGAGAGGGAATGATTCAGCTTTGGCCCAGTTAGTGTAGACCTGAAAATACACCAAACCGGATGATGTCCTGAATAATATGTACTTGGTTGTTAGAAGGATGGTGAATAAACAACACAATATCATCCTCATGCAGTGAGTGGAAAGTGTGCAACTCAATGCAAGTGTTTCTCTTGCAAATGGGGGACCAGAGGATCCATAGCTATAATAAAAAGAGGACAGTGACAGAGGGCTGTCCTGTCAGGTCCCCCAGGTAATTGTAAACGGATTTGAAAGGCAGCGACTTTAAGCGGGCCACTGGGCTGGAATAGCATAATAAGTGATATGAACCCACGGGGCATTACTAACGTATACAATGTTTCCTGAGGGAAGGGCCGTTCTAAAGAGTTGAATGCTTTCTCATCATCAATCAATCAGTTTTTGTAAAGCACGGCTATTCACCCTTGAGGGTCTCAAGGCGTTGGGGAGGGGGGGCCACATCTGAAGAATTGGATCTGAATAGCCACGTCTTGAGGTTCTTCCTGAAGATGGTGAGCGATGAGCTATGTCTGAGGTGCATGGGGGAGGTTGTTGCTTCCATCAGGGCCACAGTTGCTTGCACTTCTGATTATATCCTAGTTATAATGTAAAGCTAGGGTGTAAGTTCAGGGCCATCGATCTGTGGAGCCAAAGCCAGTTTGCATTGGTGAGATAATCTTGTCCAATAACAATGACAACCACAGTGCAAGGATCTTCACCAGTATGTTATTGTCAAAATTTAGAAGCAATGGTGGGCGATAGGAGGTACTGAGGTGCAGGTCCTTACCATGGTTCAGTAACAAAGTAATCACTGCCTCTTGCAGTGATGATTGGAGGACCCTGGTCTCGAGAGCCTCGGCATACATCTCAAGGAGATGTGGTGCGAGAAGATGTTTATGAGCTTTGTAAAAGACAGATGTGAGCGAGTCTAAGCCGGGGGCCTTGGATACTTCCCCAGATATGCCCATTTCCCACCCATCCATATCGCAAAATTTGTCTAATAATGTTGCACAGCGATGCAAGTGGTGCCCATGCTGCCATTGGGAAGCTAACCGATCAATATGCTGCAGCTTGGCTTTTGTGCATGCTAACTGATTACACATAACCTGCAGCACTTAGGCACGTTTGGAAATACACACCCCACGAATATATGCCTTGAAGGCATCCCACAGCGTAGCCTACTGGACAACAAAACCAGCATTGAGCGCAAAGTACTCGACAATGGAGTCCTGAAGCTCAGTGCGAAACACCTCATCAAGTAGAGCATTGCTCAGGAAGCAACACCAGTGTTCCAGCATCCTGCCCCTAACACATTATTTAGAGGATCATTTGTACCAGAGAGTGATCTGATAATTATCTGATAATGTACGTGAGAGATTCTGTACATTTACCAGCCAAGATGCAGCAGTTGTAGAGAGTATCCAATAATCTGTGTAAGTCCATACCTGTAGTGCGGAATAGAAGGTGTACCCAGGAGCATTAGCATGTTTCAAGCGCCACACATCTTGCAAACCATGTATGTTGCTGATATCACAAATGACTTGAAGAGACTGAGGTTTGCATTTTAGGGCCATACCAGTGAAATCTAATGTTGGCCCAACAATCGTATTAAGGTCTCCCTCTGAGAAGGAGAAGGTTGGCATCAACCCATCCCAGTTGGGACGAGAGGTCTTGGGAAATGAAAGGGGTGTCTACATGCGAAACATATACATTAATTAGTAGGAGACAGAGACCCACCATAGTACCTTTGACATATATCCCATTGTCATCAATAAAACTGGCAGTGTGGTAGAAGGGGATACTCTTGTGAATGAGGATGCAGACTCCTAGGGAGTATGTACTGTAGCCAAAAAAGTACCTGTGTGGACCCCAGGAAGATGCAAATGTAGGAGAATTCCGAGGTGGGGGATGTCTCCTGGAGTAAGGCTATTCTTATGCCATGTTGAGTAAGATATGACAACACCTGTTTGCCTTTGCATGCGTTATTTAGTCCTTTTAATTGTTCCAGGACAGGAAAGTGAGGTCCGCTAAGTGCACCTGTCCTATTAGTTGTGCCGTCATCTAGAGATACGTAGACATGAATGCTCATGTGTGATAATGGCATGTGCCCTTGCTAGACAAGCTATGGTGGCCAACATAAAAGACCATGCCAATATCTGACGCCCCTTCCCCACCCACACTAGGCAGGAAACCACTCAGCGAACCCCATAACTAACAAACAAACAAACATGTACTCGAATTGTATCTGATGTGGTGTACACCTCGGGAGGTGGGCAAAGTTACGGCAAGTAAGGCCCAGTAGGCGGATGATACATGTTCAATAAAACATAACAGGCTCCATGAGGTGAACCATAGCAATACTAATCTGGGAAGCGGGGGTATGAGAGATTCTGCAGGGTAAGTTCAGAAGCAAACAAGGAACGACAGTTATGGTATGCGCAGGGAGTGCGACATGAAGAGCAGTCAGTCAGATGGAACGAGGTCTACACTCATCAATGAATGCAGATCAAGAGGAGATCATTCTGGTGTGTATCTTCAAGGCAGTGATTGTTCTTTGCTAGGTTGTTTGCAAAAGGCTGCAACATTGGCCAGGGCCTAAAAAAAGTGAGCCTTCCTGTTAACCTCAACTCAGAGGTGGGCCGGGTAGAGCATGCCATATTTCAATCCATGTTGAAGTAGCAAGTTCTGCACATCTGTAAATTTGTGTCCCCTTCCTGCACTACCATTGTAAAATCCTGGAACAAGGAGATTGAAGAGCCTTGGAATTGTAGCGGCTTCGATCTCATGGCAGGTGAAGTGCTGTGTCTTGATCCTTTATAGTTAAGTAGTCGGGCAGTGGTAGAGCGTGATAGGACGTGGTGGAGCCTCAGGAATGTGGCACGGGCTAAGAGACTGACGGGCCCTTTCAACCACAGATGTGGAAGTGAAACTTTGGCGATCAGAGGTCAGCAAGCAAGTGTTTTTAGAAACTGGTCTGGGTGGCCCATATCTGTGGATTCCGCAATGCCCATAATGCAGATATTGATTCACCAGGACTATGCATTTAGGTCTTCATTTTGAACAGCCACTGCTTTTCGAAGTCTTTCCAGCTTTTCCAGTCGCTTAGAAACAGTCGTGGCACCGTCTCCCAGGCCTGATGGATGTTCTTTCAGACCATCTATCCATATGCCCTGTTGAATTAAACGTTTGCCCGTACAGTCAAGCCTGTTCGCTGGAGTGTCAAAGCAAGCATCAATGTAGCAGCCTGCACAAAGCTCTGCCATTATGGCTTCTGTACCAGTCATCTATCTGCCCTCTTCCGCATCCCAATGAGGGTCCAACCATCCTGTCACCTTAGGCTTCTCAGAGGGGAGCTTGCACTGTTCGGGATCACCCCTCACCATGATTGGCAGTCTGTATGGTGCAGGCTTCTCTGCTGGTGGGAGGGGGACTGTATCGGTATCCAGAGGGGGTCACAGGGAGGTGCACTGTTGGGATCCCTCTCAGGCCATCCACGCCAGGTATTGCTAGCAGAAGCGTATTTAACAACACACAGAAAGCATCTGTCCCCGCCAAAGCAGGGTAACAGCCAGTCCTCTCAATGGTCAGATTTTTCCAAGAAGCAGTGAGTGCAGGGGGCCCAGGTGTTGTACGCGTCCGATAATGCTTGAGAGATGTGTAGGAGGCAGGGCAGTGATGTCAGCTGCTCAGTTGATGTGATCACGGTTTGCTGAAAGGAGATTGCCAGTCTCACTGTATATGTCGCCACAGGCTCCTCGGGGCTAATATGCCTGCAGCAAATGCTCACTGTATCGGACATGCTGTCGCCATATCCCACTGTGCGGGTGCTCGCCTCATAAGCCTTACACCAGAGTGAGGACAAGGCGGGATAGTGGTTTCTCCCTGGGACAGCACCAAGGATCCACGCAGCTCATGTCTAGGCCTGCTCGCAAGGAATCTGTGGCACCTGTGTGCCCCGCTAGGTCTCGTGGCAAGATTTTGGCTCCCTCCAACGGTTTGCTGCCTAATTTGATGCAGCAATGAGGAGGTCTTTATTTAGATGGAGCGGGGGTGTATTACCCTGCGAGGCTCAGTAGCCTTAGGCTTATCTGCAGCCCCTGTTGCCTCAGGCCCTCTGGGGTGAGTGCCAGGCCTATGCCCACTTGTCTGTGATCGCCGTGCTCCCATCCGCTTGTCTTTTGCAAACAGCTTCAAACCATCCCACTTTTACCAGGAATGCATAGCTCACGGTGCTGATGAATGCAGATTTAAATTTTGGCCAGAAGTCAGCTAATGGAGGCTGTATGAGCTGGAGCTTCACTGCCAGGCGTGATAAAAGGCCTCTTTTTGACATGGTTATCCATCCCCCACTGTTTGCCTGGTATGTGATGTAACCTAGAAGTTGTTAGTGCCCAGGGCTCCTGCTAACCAGGTGCCTTGGGCCAGATCTCGTTCCCAAAACTGTTGTGATGCATTGGCACAACTGGCAATACCTTTAGCTGCCACCATAAGTCCCTAGTAAATGGTACTTAGGTACCCAGGGCAGGAGGAGCTAAGGGTAGGTCCTTGAAGGCAGCATCACAGATTGTGCTACCCTCTACAGCAGTGTATTCATGTGCACTAGCACTGCCATTGCGGGTAGAGGGTCCTGATGCAACCCTAAAATTCAAACTCGACATGGCACACTGCCTGTGTGCCTTATCCACTACATACTGCAGGCAATATAGGTAAGTCACTCCTCTGGAAGGCCTTCCAGGCATAAGGCAGAGTGCACTATACTGTATGTGAGGGCATAGGTACATGAGCAGTATGCCCCTACTATGTCCTTGCCAAACCTGGGGTATAGTGAGTGAGCAGAGAAGCTATTTGAAATGCATGTGCTGGACACTGGTCAGTATGAGTTTCACAGCTTCATGATGACCACTCTCAACCCTGAGTTGTTTGGTATTACACAACTCAGAATGATAACCAGTGTTGGATTTATTATAAAATGTACACAGGGGTCACCTTATAGGTGCCCCCTGCAAAAGCTAACTACCCTGGCATGGTTGCTGGCTGTTCACATCCAGCCTGCCACCTCCAGAAACAAGTCTGCATCCCTGGGATGAGGGCCTCTGCCCTTTGTGATTCAGAACAAACCCCTTCCTGGGTGGAAGTGCCAACTTCACCTACCTCAGGAATGTGCACCTTCCTGCCGGCGAGCTTCAAAGGGCCTACTGCCTTTGAAACTCAACATCAAGGCCTGCTGCTAGCAGCAGATGGCCACCCCCATTGTAAACTCCCACGTTTGGCAGAAGCAACGGCAGGCAACTCAAACAAAGGTCAGGACTGGTGGCCCTACCTAGCTTGCACCACCCCTAAGGTGTTGCATTCGAGGTGGACTCTCCATTTCATTTTTCTCCATCTTGGATGGAAGCAAAATAGCCAGTCAGGTGTAGGGAGGTGACCTCTGCTCACAGGAAGTGGTCACTTAGTGGGTGTATTCATCCTGACGTAGATGAGCCATTTGTCAGTACTAGGATCCCCTAAAACGCCCACTAAATACAGTACTTAGTGAGCCTCCCTAGACCAAGAAATCAGATTGTATGGACAAAAGAAGACCAGCACCAAGAAGAACCAAGGCACGAGAACTGGACCTGCTGCACCAAAGAAAAGGCACAGAACCCTGCTTGCTGCACCCAGGACCCTACGGTCACCACCGAGGAGCTGCTGGACAACTGGATAAACTCTAAAGAACCCCCGAGGCCCTCCAGGCACATAGCCAGAGAACTCCCTCCAGAGTGGAGGTACCACTCTAATTCCACAAGAAACTATCAAGCCAAAGAGGTCCATTTCACTGACCGGATGCTAACTCCGAAACCAGACGCCGCAACCGGAGCAGACTTCATGCCAGTGTGCCAAGTTTGGTGGCACTGCACCCTCCAGCAGCTGAACCACACCAATACCCTGGGTATTGGTCACATGACTTCGGGCATCCCAAAAAACAGCCCACCCAGGACTGTGAAAGGACCAGGAGGAAGCTCCAGTTGAGGGACTTCAGAAATAACCTGGACCTCCCACCAGAGTGCCCCCGTTGTCTTGCAGTCGCCCTTGAACCGAGTCATCTCCTACTTCTGAAGGCATCCTTGCACACGCCTCTTAGATCACCGATTCGCTCTTCCCCTGGCCACCCTGTGCCCAGCACCAAAAAAACAGCTGTGCTCTAATGGTCCCCCAACCCTTTCGACTCCGACAATCCAAAGGGATCCCCAAGATTCACCTTTAAACTTACTTGTGCAGTGCTTTTCAAAGTGGTCTCTTGCAGTGGCTTTGCACAAGCTCCAGAAACCTTTTCCCGCTGCTCCCACCAACTGGGAGCCACCTGAACTTATCCAGTTGGCACAGTGTGCCCACCAACTGTAGGAGGCTAGCTCTCAATGTAGTGTGCAAAGCTAGGCTCACTGTGCAGGGTATCTAGGCAATCACATGTTGGTTTTCAGAGGTAAAAACTAGGTCACCTAATGCTCTAATTGTTAAGTTATCTTGGTTGAGCAGGTAGGCCAATCTTGGAGAAGTGCAAAGCATTTGTTGTACTTAGAGTATCAATCATGCAACTGACACATTCGAAGGAATAACTTAAGACCAATTTATAAAAATACTTCTGTTAGACCTGGCATCCTTGATGTGGTCTCCCCTGTGTTTTTCCTCTGTTTCCCATGTTTTGACTGTGTGCTGAACTCTGTTTTTGCTGTTTTTGGTAAAGTGCAAGTGATCCCAATGTAAAGTGTAAATGTAATGGGCTTTTCCATGATTGGCATATTTATTTTGCTAGTAAGCGCCTAGATGTGCCCTGGGCCTGTACATCAAATGCTAATAGTGGGCCTGCAGCACTGGTGGTGCCACCCACATGGGTAGCCCTATAAACATGGTTCAGACCTGCCACTGCAGTGTCTGTGCAGTTTTAAACTGCCAATCGACCTGGCAAGCGTACCCACTAGCTATGCCCAAATCTTCCCTTTTCTTACATGCGAGTGTTTTGCTTTACTTTCGACTGAGCCAAGATATGCACACAGAAAGGAGTCGAAAAGATTCTCTGGAATGCACTTCCTAATCTGAAGAAGACATTTATTATAGCTTTTTGCAAGGTTTTTGAAGGAAGGTTTGATTAGTAAAAAGTGTACTTCCAAAATGTGCAACCACAACGTGAGACTATGTATAAAAAGTCTCCAATCTATAAGCAGCAAATCTATACAAGCAAGGATACAAACACTTATATATATATAAAAATATATTCATATGCAATGCAAAGCAAATGATTAATAAAAATTCATCACCGTAGTAGGGCCCACCAAATGCTTCATCTTTCTCATGCCAGCAAGAAGAACGACTCCTGTTCAACTGCGAGAATCAGATTTTCCACGCCCACGGGACAGGTCAGGCAGCCTGACTGAAGTCTTGGAATTCATCGCTACTGAATAGAGTCATCTTTTTATATCTTTGAATAATTACGAGATAACTTTCTAGAAAGCCCTCCCTCTTAGAGGGAAATCATTTAAAAAAATGCTGGTTACTGTGGGTCAGAGTTGGGGAAAAAAACAAGCGTCGAAGGTTAGCCAAGTGCTCAAGGCTTGCTTTTCCCAAGGCTGCACCAGAGAAAAACACAAAATAATCGCTTCCTTATCATGATAGTGTTTGGTGGGAGAAAAACACAAGTTTAGTTTACCATGTGGAAAAACACAGCTCATCTGCAATGTCTCAACTGCAATGTTTAACACCACGATAAAGCCAATAGGCAGCTAAACTGAATACAAAATGTCTAATGCCACGTTAAAGCCAATAGGCAGCTAAACCAGGTGCAAAGCAGTGTGACACTGTGGAATCGCATTTTACAGTTCTTAGGCATGCTATGCCTAGTGCCCCCTGTGATACACAATGACAATCTCTGCACAGGCCTATCATTAAGTAAAGAGGCCTACAAATGTAATTCGCTACTGCTAGGAACGCATTATGTTAAAAGGCTTGCTTTCTGAACAGCCATCATGAAATATCATTGTCATTGCATGCTAGCTGAAGCAATCTCCCTTCTGGAAAGTACCAGTCTGAGTACGTGATGTTCTCAAGTTCTGTCACAAGATGGACCATGTGATATTAGGCACGTAGGCCACCTTGTGTAAAATCCTTTTCTATGCTTTCTGTTACTATATATGGTATGATAGGAAAAACTACCTCAGCCATAATGGAGAAGTAGTCATACGTCAATCATACGTCAAAGCCAAAGAACCAATAAGATGTTGAATTATGTTTGTGGTTTAATACTATAAAAGATTGTGTATTACTTCCTTGTATTAGGCTGTTCGTGTACACTAGGACAGAGCATCCTCCATGTACATGTCTTTCTATTTCTATCTCTAATAAATCCTTTATGTTTATATAGAAGAGCTGGCTAACGGTCGTTTGTATCTGGATGGGTGTTAAATAATTAGGCTTCTACATTTGGTGGAAGAATTGCGGTCTCGTTCAGCAAATAGCTTCCTTCAGCCCGGCTCCTGTTTCGGTTGGGGCGACAGCTGACCCATTGGACAGGGCCCCTCCTGCGACGGAGGCTGGAGCTGTCGTGAGTATCTATTGCTGCTTCTTGGTCCTGCTGGAGCTGTTTGCTCTACTGTATTTTCGGTGTAAATATTGCGAAACAGGGAGGTAACTGGGGTGTTTCGTTAATATGTTTCCTGCATAGAGTGGTTATGCATTTATGGTTAATATTTCTATTTGTCGTACCCCTTAGCCAGCTCTTTATAATGACATTATTTTTTCTCTGTCTCCGGTGGCATGCCAAGGGCATTTCTTCCTCTGTTGTCCTCTGTTGCGGGCTCCGATAATGCACCTCGTGAAAACATTCAGATAGTTAACTATAGCCGTCCGCCGGCTGCTAGCATTCTGTGTTAATTTGGTCCTTCCATTGTATTACACCATTTTCTTCCTCCCTGCGCTGCAGCTGTATACTTACAATAGCTTCCTGTATTTCATGTAGCTTGTTACTGTTAAAAAAAAGAAGTCCAAGGAATAGAGGCAACTAGCGGTGTTGCTTCAGAACACAGCGCGAGCCGCTGTTTGAAGTCCCCAGCCGGAGAGGCTGGGGCGGATAACTCTGGCCAGAGAGGGTGTTGTAGGCGCCAAGCCAACCCCAGGTTAAAAGGGCGTTGCCCAGATGTGGAATGGTAGTGGTCCGTTCTAGGGTCTATGTGCCCATTTAAGAGGAACTGGCAGGTGTTGTCAGCGTCCTTGTGTGTATAGGAGTGATAGTGGTTCATTCCAGTAACTGGATGATAGTTGTTCATTCCAGTGGAGCAGGCAGGCTCCGTTTGTCGTGTTAAACAATTGTTATGTTATCTGTTTCCTGTGATATTGCAGCTCTTTGAACAATGCTTATGGCATATTGAACTATTGGCTACTCATGTGAAATGGTGTAAACTATAGATGCTGGTTTGATTACGTGTGTGTGTGAAAGTGGTTTTTGAGCTATAAATACGTGTGTGTGTGAAAGTGGTTTTTGAGCTATAAATACGTGTGTGCGAAAGTGGTTTTTGATTCATGAAGGAAGGGTTCACCACAAGGTGGTGTACTGTGATTTAATTTGACTGCATGCATTTGCGATTTAGGATAAGAATTTTTAGAAAAGTTAAGACTAGGTGGGTGGACTCCTGGGCGACATAATATAGATTTTTATGACAATTGACTGATTTAATCTGCAAACATCACACAGTACAAACACCGCCCTGCACTCACTACATATTTGATACAAGGGGTGGGAGTAGGATCCCCCCACAGGGCTAGTTGTACTGTGACCCTTGTCTATGGTTCTGCCGTCACATGTGGTTGCCTGACTTGTTCACCGCTATTGCATTATCTGTGTGTCACTGGCCAAGGATCTGGTCCAGTTTCCAATATCATACAGCCGCACCCTGCCCCAGGGCAGGAAAGCAAGGGTGTGATAGATTATATCTTTCCCTCCTGACTATTCTGTCATCTCTTGATTCGCCCCAAAGGATGCCAGTGTGGACGCCGTCACTAGCACCTTGGGTACTGTCTGATTTCAAACTTTGTGTGAGCTAAGGTGGACATGGCTGGCTGAAATTGTGGCATGAATGCAGACCGGCTTGCTTCCTGCTTTTACTAATAAATAATTGCGTCTGGCAGACAGAGGCTGCGTGCGTGAATGTACCCATTGTTATCCCTTCTGTGTCATGGGGTATGAGCGGTGTAAAAAAAATACACCGACATCCTACTGTTTTCTGGAGCGATTGTAATTGTCTTTGTGTTATGTAACAAACGGCTAGGGTAAGACAGTCACGAGGAACCCTCTTAGTAAAGGCAAACTAGAGACACATCAACATAGCCCCAAGGACAGTCCAGCGTACCAAATAGAGGCGAAAGAAGGCCTATAGGCACTACTGTACTTAGACTTTGACTTTGCAAGGAAACTGACAGTAGTGTTTCTGTGGCTTTGCGGACATGTGTGGTGCTTTACAATGCCGCCTACATACTAGTAGCATATGGGATGTCCCTTGAATGTGGGGTTGTCCTGTATGTGGAGGATAAAAAAAAATGAACTGAAGAATGGTTTCCTCCACATGGTGGGGGGGCTGATAAGGGCAGGGGAGATTGGAGGACGAAAAAAAAAAAAATAGAGATAATAGGGGCTTGTCAAGCTCTCTTCCTGTGGCGAGTGCACAGTCACAGGAACAAAACATCGATTGTGTTTGAAGACATTTGGGAAATACACTACAGCCTGAGGGCACCACAACAGGGACCAAACACTCTGAGCTGCCTCTTCAACAGCAGGCAGAGACGGAACGTGAAAGCCGCACCCTGGCATGGCGTTTGATGGATGAGGAAGTGAAAAATAAAAGCAAAATGTAAGAGACCTTGTGAAAGAATTAGACAGTTATTCCATAGCCAGGGTAAAGAGGAAGTGGCTAACGCAATTAGAAAACATGAACAGAAGTACGAACAGATATCAAATGAAATGGAAAGGTGTATTGGCAAGGGGCGAGAGGGATCACACAATTTACTATGGGATATGTCCACGTATGCACATCACACACTCCATAACATCAAGATGTGGAAGGAGGTGCTCAGCAATACAAACACACAGCTGGAGATCACAGGACACAGTTTCTCGACGTACATAAAAATGTACAGAGTTAAACAGAATAATAGCCATGGGAAGGGCTGCTTTGGAAGGACCTGGATACATTGTTTAGCATTATTGTACCATGAGATTTGTGGGAGGATTGTAAGAAGGCGATACACTGGCCTGAAATATGTGACCACTACTCCAATTACTACACTATCATTTGGCGCTAGACTGAGTATGGAAAAGGTTTGCAAGTAGACAAGGGATGGCTGTAACATACTTACACACTGTAGAAAATTTAAGTTTAATTGTTAAGTTATCACACGTAATAAGACACAAAATTCAGACTTTATTACTTGTTAATGGCTTTAAAAGCACTGCAAAGAGCATTGTACAGCGAAAATAAAAGCGTCAAGATAACTCCAGTGATTTAATGCACCTGCTGGGGAGGAAGGAGAGTTTTGGACAGTGGCATGTTTGACTGAAAGGTAGTGAATAAAAGGTAGGTAATGAAAAGAACAGTATTTTATGTGGATGGCACAGTGGGTTACTGCTTTTGTCACAGAGATTCTTTAGTTACTGTACAGTTCATAATAGTAATCTAGCACAGTGAGCTATGAACTGCAATTAAGGAGCTGCATGCCAACTGCATAGCACAAATTAGAAAGCTGTTTTTTCCCAGTCTTTCATTTTCCTTATGCTGCTCAAAAGAAAAAAAAAAATGGGGTTGCCTATGTAGAAATACATTCTTATTATTAAAGACAACGCTAACGACTGTGTAGTGTTCTGAATGCCGAATTTGTGCTTATCACGACCAAGCACTCTTAGAAAAATGCCTACCAGTGTGGATGCCATGTGAATCCTACACCTTGTACTCCCCTGTAAAGTGCTCCAACACCTACACTGGTATGAGAGATGCTATAATAAAAATTAATTACATGTGGCAAAAAGGATAGGGAGAGAAGAGAGAGAGGCACTTATGGTTTACTTCCTTTCCCCACCACATATTTATGTATAAAAGCTTTCTTAGCTCTTATTTACCTAAAAATATTAACAGAAATAGCCCCGGAGATAATTTAAATGAAGGATTCACCTTTCCTAAATAAAACAAAAAATTGAAAAGTTAGTCGCCGAGATGTAGCACCAACATTTCCAATAAAATGTTTAGATTTTTGCATATTTTTTTAATATAAAAGAATTATTTCATGTTTGAAATTTAAATTGTGCAAATTGCTTGTGGGTACCTGGCTTCCAGTAATGTTTCACTGGTGGTCCCCAGGAGTAAAAAGGTTAGGAACCACAGGTGTACAACAAATAAGAACTTTCTTATGTAGGGATTACATTTAAAAATATTTGACCCATGCAAAGGTTGCCAAAATTCTTAGTGAACAAATTTAGTCTTGAGGGAACAGAGGATTCATTTGCAGCAGTTAACAATATGTTGTCAGGAGTGTGGAATTTTATAAAATGTCTAATTGTCCATGGGACAGTTTGTGTCATCAGTCTACTTGTCCTGTAAAAACACATGCATATTTTCCTCCTGCTAAAATGGTGTTTACAAATATTGTCTAGGAGTTTGATTTCCTGGTCTGCCTCATTAAATGCTAGCTCATGCATAAAAGCTGTAAATCTGCACTAATGCAGGAACGGATACCATGGGTGCACTTTTTGATTTTCTTTAAGAATTCTGCCATAAACTGGTTATCACAGACCTTTTGTTATTTGAATTCTGTGTCTCTGTTTATTGACGGGCTTCAGTGGTAGTGACACCATTCTGCTCTTCCATACGAAGAATATTGGCACAAAGTAGTTTTGGCACAAAGTAGTTTTGTTCATGCCAGGAACTACTGTGGCAATGTGTAACTTTGATGAAAAGGTTACATTGATTTTTCCTGTTATGAATATAAATTTTGGAAATACCACCATGCATCCGCACATTTTACTAAATGATGCTTCAAAGAAATGACACCTAGAATATCATGGTAGTTTAGCAGAATGTTTCTTTCCTAGTTACATTGTTTGGGAAGATATTTTGAAAGCAGGGAATAGCAAATTTTGCTTTCAAGTTTCTGCAGATATTTGCATCTGATGAGAGAGCATTCTGGAAGAATTGTGCTGGGCATTTGTTTACGGTAATTCCATACCCCTGGTTGTGTATTTCTTCATAGCTCTATAGAGTACATACTAATAATTTAGTCATGTTCAATGACAGAAGAGATATATAAATTAACAGAAGAGTTAAAATGGTATGAATTGTAAATAATATAAGGAAATAATAGATATATAAAAATGTGGGTTGTTGTTGGGGTGTAGAGTGAGTTAATTATGTGATAACAAACTTCTACTAAGGTGTATTGATATTTAAAATAAACACATTAGTGCATTAATAATGATTACACATGACGTGTTAGTGACTGATCGATTTCACTTAATAAGAGTCTAAAAGAAAATAACACAAGTGGATGTTTAAACATCTGCAGTACATGTAGTATGTTGAAGTCATGTGAGTGCAACCAGGGTGTCAAAAGGGCAATGAATGGGTAAAAATGCAGCACATTTGTCACAAATGTGTTTTATTTTTATTGTATTTTATTTTATGCATTTATCTGCAAGGTCCCGTCCCAGTATTAAATTGTGGCAGTTAAGATTACCTTCCCCATTTCTGAAAACCACAGACTCTGGGCATGGCTCCAAGGGCAAAGCCACGGATTGTTGCGATATGTTACCATGACGGACCAAGTAGAATTGTAAAATAAATGTACAGCTGAATGTTAGTTAATTTTAAAGTTTATAGGATTTTTTTATATACACCCTGGACGCAGGATGTATGTATCTACGTATATATATGTGCATATAATTGGCGGCAGGAGGAGTATTTTTCTATCCATGTTTTTTCCTAGGTTTCAGAACATGGACGAGAAGATGTGGTTTCTGTATCCGTGTGTCTATGTTACGGTTTATGTTTTCATAATTAATGGGAGTCTTCCGTGGTACATCTTAATGTGCGCAGTGACATGGATTGCCTTCATGTGTTGGTAGATTGCAACTAAATATTCTCCAAACTGGTTTTGGGTATTGAAAATACCTATATTAGGATAGAGTTATTACTACCTTAGGATGTGCTATGTAGTACTGCAATATAGCTATGAATGCTATACTTCTGATGATGAGGATGCCAAATATAAATAAATAAAATAAATATAATATCTTAAAGGAATATCAGCATTTCAGAACATCACACTTGTACGAGAAAGGGGAAGTGACTTCTGATGGCGGTCATGTCTGCAAAGTCCCAACACTTCCAGCATTGATGCAGATATTCAGGGTGTTGAAATAGAATAATAGGATACAATGCTATGTTAAAAAATATACTGGCTGTATACCAGTGTAACATGTGTTTTCTCCTGACCTTTGGATCACCATTTGTTTGGAGAAATAGTTTGTGTGAATATTCCACTGTTACTGAGTGTAATTGTTATTTATTTTTTGAGTGTTGATTTCAGTTTAAGAGTGTGCTAGTTACCCCATAAACCAGTCAGATATGTCCCTTTATAAGATTTTGTGCATCTGCTGAGCGGTTCTAGATTGATGCACTACCGCTTGCTTCATTGGTCAAGAAAGGCACCCTTGACAAAGTTGTCAAAGTGAGCACCGACTGAGATACTGTTTTACTGGCCTATGAACATGTCTGGTGCTGAGAAGTTATTATCTGATAAGACATTTTGACAGCAGTTTGCCTTACCTTCAGCATTAGGTGCTGCAGGCTCTTCCTGGCTGGACAACACTACCTGGACATGATCTCCAACAGGGAGATTGGGCTTGGGTCACCTGAAAAGTAGGAGGGACTGACCTCCTGGATCCACAGCTATTACACCGAGAAGGTACACCACCGGAACACGACTGCATCCTGGAGACTGGGTGTGGGTAAAGGCCACACCAGACGTCACTGCCTTCAACCACAGTGGAAGGGACCACACCAAGTCCTGTTGACAACAGCCACAGCAGTCAAGTGTGAGGGCATCACATCCTGGGTCCATACCTCACACACCAAGAAGGCCGCTGGACCAAAGGACGACCAGTCGCCAACAAAGTTGCCGATGAGAGTAATGCCACCTTCACCACAGCGGTACAACCTTCGTTCAACAAGGGCCACCAGCCAACACTGACGGAACTGCTCGTGCTACACTCCCACAGGAGTCGGAGAGTGTAAGCTGGTTCCCCAGTACACCAGAGCATTGTTCTTGGACTGCTCGTGCTGCAACCCCTCAGGAGTCGGAGAGTCAAGCAAGGCCACTTAAGTATTAAAGACTTCCGGATATAAACGAACAGAATACTAAACGTCTGCTAGAAAAATTTGCGCCAAGAGGTACAGATCCCAGTCCTACGGAAGCGGCTGGTCACTAGGATCAGTGCGGCTTGTAGCCCCATTGGGAGGTGCCTCTTCCAATTAGGAATATAGCAAAAATAGGACAAAAGGGCCATCCCTCGGGTCAGTGGACTATCGCACCCAACTCCCTTAGAACTGGACATTAGGATTCATCCCTTTATACTCTGCATAACTACAAGTGTCAAATAGCATTCAACGTCGCCCCGAAAATATACAGAAGGAATAGACTACTCGTGTGGCACTCCTACAGGAATAAGGAAGTACCAAAGGTTACATACCAATAGAACTGGTTTCAAGTGCTAGCCACATCCGCCCACACCCTATAAGGCGACATGGATTTCAGTTTACAACGTAAGAAAAAGGAGCAGAAGAAGTGGCCCGTGGTGGTCACAGCATTACTCACCCCGGGTAGCAGCTATAGTACTAACAACAATCCTGATAGTATATAAAGACGACATACATATTCCATGGCTCGACCAGGAACACTACATCCCCAAAAGTGACCAAGGTGAAGTAGCAACCGGTGCTGAGAACAACAATATCTCAAAACAACATGAGAGGGTGGAGGATAAAACAAAATGGGTGAAATATACAAAATGGAAAGAAGATGGAGAAGATTATAAGGACAATACATTTGTGCAAATGGTATCAATGTACAAAGAACTAGCAAATGTGTCTGAT
Organism: Pleurodeles waltl; assembly: GCF_031143425.1. Lineage (NCBI taxonomy): Eukaryota > Metazoa > Chordata > Amphibia > Caudata > Salamandridae > Pleurodeles > Pleurodeles waltl. The sequence continues at coordinate 14,019,496 of NC_090444.1, read as the reverse complement.
TGTTATATATGTACCCACCTACCGACCACTAGCCAGGAGAAAAGAAATTACACTTAAATGCCCCTCACAGAATTCGTGGCATGTAACATATTAGATAATATGTTAGGGGGAAATTTAACAGGAATGGGAACAGGGAAAAGAAAAAAGGAGAGAATAAGGGAAAATATAAACAAAGGAGAAATGAGGAGAAAAAGGGATGACTATGGTTTGGAAGATGAACCTTATGTAGGTGATATGAAAGGAAAATTGGTAGAAAGAGTGTAAAATAAATTGAAGGGAGAAGATAGGAGGAGAAGAAGGAAGTGTAGGAGATTCGATCCGAAGAAAGAAGAAGAGAATTTATTGAATGCATTTACAACAGAAAGAGGGAAGTGTTACACTGAAAGGGATCATGGCTCAGAACAACGAATACCATGCCTGGCCATAGATACAGAAATAAAGGCACCATGGTGTTTCAAATGCTCAAGAGGTAACGCAGACACTAGCAAAAACGGAATTGATGTGGGACATAGTATTTGCAATACAATATTGAGCCTGGACTACAAAAGAAATGACACAACAGGCTTGTCCATAGGCCTGACACCTCCCAAAGGAATATTTATTATATGTGGGACATCTGCATTTTTTAAAATTGCCAGCAGGTTGGCAAGGTACCTGCTACCTATCATTCGTGCTACCAAAAATGGCACATAGAACAGAATTACAGAAGGGGGAAAAGAGAACACTTGGCGGGGTGCGCAGGAAGAGGACACCAACGTGGGGAATATGAGAAAGGAAATAGAGGATATAAAAAAGAAGGAGCTGGGAAAGTGGCAGATGGGACAGACGTCTTAAGAATGCTGGATCGAATAGCAGCATGGTTCAGGGGTTGGGGTACCTGGTTGGTAGAGGTACTAGCGATAGGGATCGTGGCACTGATAACGATATGTGTGCTCATACCAGTTTGTCCATCCTTCCTGGCGCTACTCTTGAAAAAAAAAAACTGTCACCAGAAACACACACATTATCAAAGAAAAAGATATAAGGATGACAACAGGGACGAGCAAAAGGTATAAATGAGAGCAATACACCATGACCCTTAGATTTGTCATTGAGTATCAGAGGGCGGAATGTGGAATCGCATTTTACAGTTCTTAGGCATGCTATGCCTAGTGGCCCCTGTGATACACAATGACAATCTCTGCACAGGCCTATCATTAAGTAAAGAGGCCTACAAATGTAATTCGCTACTGCTAGGAACGCATTATGTTGCAAGGCTTGCTCTCTGAACAGCCATCATGAAATATCATTGTCATTGCATGCTAGCTGAAGCAATCTCCCTTCTGGAAAGTACCAGTCTGAGTACGTGATGTTCTCAAGTTCTGTCACAAGATGGACCATGTGATATTAGGCACGTAGGCCACCTTGTGTAAAATCCTTTTCTATGCTTTCTGTTACTATATATGGTATGATAGGAAAAACTACCTCAGCCATAATGGAGAAGTAGTCATACGTCAATCATACGTCAAAGCCAAAGAACCAATAAGATGTTGAATTATGTTTGTGGTTTAATACTATAAAAGATTGTGTATTACTTCCTTGTATTAGGCTGTTCGTGTACACTAGGACAGAGCATCCTCCATGTACATGTCTTTCTATTTCTATCTCTAATAAATCCTTTATGTTTATCTAGAAGAGCTGGCTAACGGTCGTTTGTATCTGGATGGGTGTTAAATAATTAGGCTTCTACAACACGACATCAGTGGTCAATACTCAAAACAATACAGTAAGGCACCCCTAAGGTAGGCCCTAGGTAGCCCCATGGGCAGGGTGCAGTATATGTTGAAGTTGGGACATGTTCTGGTGTGTTTTACATGTTCTAACAATGAAATACTGCCACATTCGGTTTTCACTTCCTATCTCTCTCATAGGTTAACAAAGGGAATGGAATGCCTTTACATATCTTTTAAGTGCAGTTTCCCTTTGGGAGCAGATCGAAATTTGGAACTTGATGTCTCTGAAAACACAATTGTCAGTTTGAAAATGCCACTTTTGGAAAGTGGGCATTTTCTTGCTTAAACCATTCTTTGACTGCCTGCTTGTGTATTCCCTGTCTGGGTCAGACTGACAGTTGGGCTGTTTGTGAATCCCCTCTAGACAGAGACACAAATGGAGCTGGGGTGTAGCCTGCATATCCTGATGGACCGTCTGAGCTAGAGTGGAGGGAGGAGTGGTCCTTACACCTGAATGGGCTGTGCCTGCCCTCACACAGTGCAGTCTCCAACCCCCTGGTGTGAGTCCGGATCCAGGCCTGGGTAAGGCAGGATCTTGTGAACAACAGAGTCTTTCCTTTGAAGTTTGCCTACTTCAAAGGCAGAAAGGGGATAAGTAAAACCCCATATCTTTAAATTATTTCTGGAACCAAGAGGAACCTCTGCCAAGGAGAAGAGCTGAAGAGCTGGAAGAGGAGTACTGCCCCTTTGCCTGTTACTGTGTTTTTCTGGGATGGCTGCAGTTGCTGCTTATACCCGAGAGAGGACAAAGACCTTTACGTTGTGGTATATTCTTCCTTGTTAACATTCTTCAAGGGCTTGGACTGAGCTTGCCTCCTGTTTTGAAGTCTCAGGGCCATCAAAGACTTCCTCTGCCAACACCTGGACTCTCTGCTGAGACTCCTGCCAGGTGGTGCCCCATCCAGTCCTAGGGCCCTTAAGAGGTGAAGTCGGCAGAACAAGGACTGGAATCCACGCACAGAACATAGTGCGGGGAAAATTTAGTCGCACCACCTGCAATGCAGCTGAAAAACGATGCGCCACCCGCTTTGCGGCTAAAATCGATGTGCCGCCTGTATCGCGGCTGGGAGATCGACGCATCACGGCTGGAGAAATGCACAACACCTGCTTGCAGCTGCTGATAACCTCGTAACCCCAAGCAGCGCGGTTTTCCAACACTGTGCGACTGGATTTCTCGCGAATCATCGCCGGGCGTCAAAAATCAATGCAGGCCTTCCTGGATCCGAGGTGCCCTGTCCGGAAAATGATGCATCGCCGACCAGATTGGAGCAGAAATGACACACGGTCTCGCTTGCGAGTGAGAAATCGACCTGACTTTTTCATTGCATGCTCGCCCGTGCAACTTTATTTTTTACGCAAACCAGATACTTTGTGTAACGTTTCCATTGTTTTCTATGGAGTAAGATTCTTTTTAATAAAAAAAAAAAAACACATATTGACTTGTCTATGTTAGATTTTTGTCGTTTTGGTCTTGTTTGATTTAGATAAATATTGCCTATTTTTCTAAAGTGGTGTGGTGTCCATTTTGTAGTGTTTTCACTGTATTAATGTGTGTGTTGGTACAAATACTTTACACATTGCCTTTGAGATAAGCCTGACTGCTTGTGCCAAGCTACCAAGGGGGTGAGCAGGGGTTATCTTAAGTGTCTATCTCCATTGCCCTGACTAGAGTGAGGGTCTCTGCTTGGACAGAGTTATGGATTTTTGAAGTTTAATAGAAATAGTCTTTTTGTGAGTGATTACGCACATAGGAATCATTGGAAAGTCACCTTTAAAAATACATATAAAATCACACAGTTTCTTTACAGAGTTCTACTTTTGCAGGTTGGTGGAGGTCGTCAATGGGCACATTGTGCTAGCTGGAGAAGCTCGGGCAGCTCCCGATTGCGGCAGGAGCAGCGGTGAAAAGTCTCAGGAGCTAGTCCAGGGCCACTGTGGGGGACCACGTGGAAAAGGTCTGGTCAGGTACGTTTAGAGGTGGTTCCTTGGGGTCCCCTTGGCGTGTCAAGGTCGCAAGGGAACGTGGGGGAACGTTATGGCACAGCAGGTTCTTCGTTGCAGGAAAGCTTGGTGCAGAGCTAATCAGTAAGCCAAGAGCTGTGCGCAAAGATGCCCTTTGGATCGGGTGGTAAGTCACTTCAAGGGTCGTGTGCTGGACAACAGGGGCACTGTGGTGGGAGGTCCATGGTGTCCATGAAGGCCCCCGACAGGGGCTTCCTTTTCGTCCTTTTGCAGCCCCGGGTGGGCTGGTTTTCCTAGTGTCTGACATCAGCTGACCAGTACCCATGGTCTTGGCACGGTTCAACCACTGAAGGGCGCAGTGCCATTAAACTTAGCACACATGCAGGGTTTGTCCTGCGACTTCCTGTTCGGTAGTTAGCGGCCTGTTAGTGAAGTGACCCTCACTGCATTGCTGGTTTCTTCTTTGCTGCAGAGTGGTACCTCCACTTTTCAGGGTGTTCTTCGGTGATTGGCGAACCCTGGAGGTCCTCTGGGGTTCTTGAAGTCAGTCCAGTTGCCCAGCAGCAGTGATTGTCTGGTCCTGGGTGCAGCAGGCAGGGTTTGACTCCTTTTCTTTGTGCAGCAGGTCCACAGTTCTCGTGCCTTGGATCTTCCTGGTGCCGGTCTTCTTTGTGTCCTTCGAATATGGTTACCTGGTCTAAGGGTGCCCACTTAATACTGAATTTAGTGGGCGTTTTAGGGGGAACCTGGTAGTGTCCAATGGGACACCTACCTTTGGGTGGCTACATCCACTACAGTGACCACTTCCCTTGGGAAGGGTTACTTCCCTATTCCTGATTGGCTATTTTCTTTCCATCTAAGATGGAGGAAAATGAAATGAAGTGTCCACCTCTCAGGCAACACATCGGGGTGGTGCATGCCAGGTGGGGCCACTCCTCCTACCCTTTGTGTAGTTTCCAGCCTTTGCTTCAGCCAAAAGTGGGGGCTTGCAAAGGGGTTACCATCTACTGCTAGCAGCAGGCCTGGCGTTCGAGTTTCAAAGGTGGTAATCCCCTTGAAGCTCGCAGCCAGGGCAGTGCAGATTCCTGAAGGGAGGGGTGTTAGCACCTCACCCAGGAAGAGCATTTCTTTACAAACCAGAGAGACTGACCTCTCCCCCAAACTTTGTAGTCCTCACCCCAGGGATGTAGACTTGTCTGGAGGTGGCAGGCTGTATGTGACCAGCCAACAACCATGCCAGGGTAGTTAGCTTTAGCGGGGAGCACCTATAAGGTGACCCCTGGGTATATTTAAGGATAAATCCAATACTGGAACCAGTTTGGATTTATCATTCTGAGTTATTTGATATCAGACAACTTAGGGTTCAGAATGGCCATCATGTAGCTGGAAAACGCGTGTTTGAGTAGTGTCCAGCACATGTATTAAATGGCTATTCTGTTCACTCACTATGTCCCAGGTTTGGCAGCTGTGCTCTCACATATAATATGGTGCACCCTGCCTTAGGGCTGGAAGGCCTGCCTGAGTTGTGTCTTACCCATAGTATGTGTAAGGTATTGTGGGCAGGGCACACAGGCAGTGTGCCATGACAAGTTTGTGTTTTAGGTTTTCACCAGTACACCAAGCCTGCAATGGCAGTGCTGGGTGCTTCTGGATGCATGGCCCTAGAGGGTGGCACACTCAGTGCTGCTAACCTCAGCGGCCTACCCATAGGAGCCCATGCATTGGGTACTAAGTACCTTTTATTAGGGACTTATAGTGGTAGCTAAAGGTGTATCCAACTGTGCCAATGTATCACAACAGTTTTACGGAAAGAGCTCTGGCCGGGAAACCTGTTTAGCGGTTTCTAGACTACATCCTACAACAGGCAAAAAGTAGGGGCTAACCATGTCAAAAAGAGGCTTTGCTCACACCGACGGCTTTGACCAACCTGCAAAAGAAGAACTTGGTAAACCTTCTGTCTGATTTTATATGCATTTTTAAAGGTTATCCTCCATTGATTCGTGTGGTGCGTAATTATGCAGAAAAAAGACTGTTTTTATTAAACTTCAAAAATTAATTTCTCAAAAAGAACTTAACCACGTTTGATGATCTTAAAATGTTCATAAAAATCCGAAGTAGGAAGTGGTCTTAAGTTATTCTTTGAGTGTGTGGTTCCACGTTGATACTGTGAGTACAACAAATGCTTTGCACTTCTCCAGGATTGGCCTAACTGCTCGACCAAGCTACCATAGAAATTAGAGCATTAGGTGGTTTCATTTTTACTCCCCGTAAACCAACATGTGGTTGCCTGGACCCTCTTCACATTGTGCCTAGATTTGCACACTATATAGAGGGCCAGCCTCATACACCAGGCAGCCATCTTGATCTCTGGTATGGCCGTGCCCAAGAGCACTACATTTTAATATAGTTATCCTTTTGTATGCAGTGTAATGTTTGTCGATGTCTGTTTAATATGGGTGTATGTTTGTTTTCATTAATGTTGGCTATTGGATTGTCTACCGGACCTTGTTGGCGATATAGCTCATGAATCAGGGATTTTTAAGCTAAGCGAGTCTAAGGGGTTCCTCCTCCTTGAGCATCGGGGCACTAACTGACCCAGGTACCCCTGCGGTCAAATCCTAGCAACATATAGGCCTGTAGATGATCTGCTGGATGTTCCGAAAGGAGGTCGGACCATGGAGTGTTCAGTAGTTCCTCTAAGGGGACAGTGAATGTCAATGATGGTTGGACAATACTGATACATTTGATTTTTATTCAACTGCACCAGAGTGTTCTTAATCCCATAGCTTCTACGCGAAATGCAGTATCTAAAATTGATGCCACTATGGATAATGACCGACATGCTTGAACCAATGCTATGTTCGTATACTGAAAATTCAATAAAAGGAGTTAAAAATAACATTGGCCATTATTATATCTAAAAATAGGATTTTATTTAGACAATATTTATAAGTAAATTGTAAACTGAAATCATTCCTATTAAATACAGCCAAATAGTCATGTAAATGTGATGCCACTTAACATCACTTTATCAATACATTATCAGAATACTGAACCAATAAAATATTTCCAGTACGTGTTGATATTCTTATTTCCGTATAGTCCCTCTTTTTCACCATCCCAGAAGCAAATTAGCGCGAGAGGAGGGAAATATTGGGCCCATGATTTAAGATATAATTGATTGTTCAATAACTTCTTTTAAAATGCCTGGCATTCAAAATTCATTGGGCCAGAAAATGCTGACATCACACCTGCCACATGTTTGTAAACAAACATACTTTCAAACTGCACTTGACATGCCCATGGTTACAGCCTGTTCCTCGCCCATCGGTTATGAAGATCCATGCATGAGGGTTTCTATCATAGTGTGAGGATAAAGATGGTGGGACATTAGGTGCTGACACCCAGCTTTGATGTTCTGAGCTCGTGGTGCGCATGTGAAGTACCATATGCATTGGTTTGATTGTGGGGTATGGGATTGTAGGCGATTTGATTGAACCACTTGCATTTCAAAAACCTGTATACCTATTGTTGAAAAAAAATGTTTTTTTTTTTTTGCTGATACCTACTTAACAATTGCTCATTATCCTACTGATTTCTTTTAGAGGATGCAATGACGCCTGTGCCTGAACAGATGCTTGTACTTTGTTTAAAAATACATCATTTGGCTTGCTATACAATTTGTGTTTTTCAGTCGGAAGCATACCATGGTTGGTAAACAATAAAGATGGACTGTTGAGCCATTCTAGGCTGGGGTTTGCATGTAATTAGACTGCCTGCAGAAATAGTATGACTTTGTGGCTAAGTAAGTCTGAGGGTCATAGAAGTTTTATATTAGCACTTAGATCTGCATAACAAATAAGGTAAAAATACTGCTATGTTTGACAACTTCTTTCCTTCGTAGAGTTTCTGGATTTTGTGAACTCAGTAAGTAATATGTCTGGGAAACTTTTCTCAGTGTATTCCAGTAGTTTTTAACTACTTGATTTTGGCAGCCAAAAAAGTAGTACTTTGCCTGGGAAAATATTTCAGCTCTGCTGAAAAGTTCTGGTTTTGCCCCCTTTAAAACTCCTTTTAAAAAAATTGGAAATGCTTGAAGTCTGTAAGTGCTGCTCATATAAAGCAGTGGATGGGAGTACATGCAGCCTGGAAGGTTTTTTTTTGGCTGTCTAGTTGTATAACACACAGATCACTGAGTACTTAGAACATTGGCTTTCTTAGTGTACCGATACGTATGATTATCTAGAAAATCATAAGCAGTAAAGCATTGTAATTAGTAATAGTCTGATTGCTAGTTCAGGTCGGAGTGCATTCAGGCATGATCCATCATGAACTAGCAAGAGATTCCAACTAAAACATGTTTCTAATGCTTATTTTTTAAAGCATATCTTAATGGACTGTGTTAATACATTTATCAAATACATTGGGGAGGCTATGCAGTAGACTTAAAATAAGTATTATTGTTGCTTAATGGAATCATTATCCTTATAGTTGAATCTGTATGTTTAAAATTCCTCTGATTGATAGAAAGTAATGGTTAGAGGTTATATTGGTCTGCCTAGCCCCTGAATAGGCACTGTGGACCTCCAGTAGTCCACGAACCACAGAGTAAGAACCGCTGCCCGATACAAATGATTCCTTGGCAAATTCAGTATTCTGTCTACTTTAAGAACAGTCTACCTTCCTAGATTGTCTGTATTAAAAAAACAGTGTTTTAGCAGAAATATGCTATTATGTAGAATCCAAGGCCCAAAACGAAGAACTAAGTAAATCTCTGAATGTAGAGCACTAGCCCAGTGTCACAGACAGCAGTGACAGGCCTAGAACAAACCATAAGCACTGTGTACCCAAAAAATTAACAAGGGGTGCGGTTGCACGCTAGTGTTGGAAGACTTTCCAAGTTCTTTCCAATGCATGAGGGGACATGAAAGCAAACACATCTTTTACTCATTGTAATGGTTTCCTGTATGATAAAGTGCAGCCCAATGCTTGGTGACCCTTGTCGAGTTTCATGCTGTTTTCTTCAGAAGGGCAGGTCTTGGTGAGTGGTTGGTCATGTGCTGCTGCAGGCATGGACTGTACTCGTGAGGTTATCTTCTGGTTTCCCCTTTGGTCAAGGGTGCTCCTGGCAAAATGTAATCTAAGTGACTGATATTGTTCCGTGGAGTACCCACAACATGCATTACCTCAAATACACTGTTTATCCTGCAACATCAGTGCAGAAAACAAACAGTAATAAAAGCAAAAGTCTCTAAAAGCACTTGATAAAAACTGTGCAGATGAATTTGCACAGCTTAAATCAAACATCTAAAGAATGATAACCACTGATTTTATACTGTCAACCCCCCCCCTGCAGTTTAAATCAAATAGAAACTGAAAACAGGAAAGTTTAAGTTTATTACAGAGTTTCTTTCACCCTGTTATAAATGTGCATTATAAGTCTTTCCGGATAAAATTAGATCTTAATTATATTTTCCTTATTATTGATTTGCTTTTTTTTGTTACAGGTTTAAAGAAATGCTTTATGAAAGGAAGATGGAAAAGGAATAAGGCTATTTTTTTAAAGCAAAAGTCGGCAAAGTTGGACATTGAAAATTCATCCCATGAAGACCCGTTAAAAAAATCAATGATATCTTAATCTACACACTCGAGTAGCGTGAAAACAAATACTTGACTCAAAAAGACTAACCTGAGACACAATGGAATAGAGAACTTGCTAAATATACTACAGCTCTCCAAGCAATTTTTACAATATTTTAAAGGGAGCACATGGAGTCAGCATAGAAGAAAGACGAGTATTATGTTTTCAGTGTGACAAGGATTTGAATACAAAGCTCGCACAATGGGAAGACTTTATAAATGTTCTGAATGTGCTAAAACATTTAGGAGCACACGCCGTCTAAAGATACACAAGGTAGCACACACAAGACTCGGAACAAGTAAATGTAAGAAATGTGGGCAGACATTCAGTCAAAAGAGTCTTGACACTGGGAAGAAGTTATATGAATGTCCTAAATGTCAAAATGCATTGCATGCAAAAAGATACCTCCCGGTAAATCAGGCAGGCCATGCTGAGGAATACACATTTGTTACAAAGGGAAACTTGAAGGCACATCAGAATGTCCATACAAAAGTAGAGCTAATTCGACAAAAAAGCGGCCACATTGGGCAAAAGCCATATGAATGCACAGGATGTGACAAGGTATTTGTTGCAAAGGCAACCCTAATACGACATCTGAAAATCCACACTGGAGAGAAGCCTTATAAATGTACTGAATGTGACAAGGCATTCATTAGAAAAGACCTGTTAAAGCAACATCAGAAATTACACACTGGAGAGAAACCCTTTCGTTGTACTGAATGTGACAAGGCATTTGTTGCAAAGGCAAGCCTAATGCAACATCTGAAAATTCACACTGGAGAGAAACCATATAAATGTACAGAATGTGACAAGGCATTTATTAGAAAAGAGCTGTTTAAGCAACATCAGACGTTCCACACTGGAGAGAAACCCTTTCATTGTGGTCAATGTGACAAGGAATTCGTTACAAAGGGTCAACTAATGCAACATCTGGTAATGCACACTGGAGAGAAAGCTTATAAATGTGCAGAATGTGACAAGGCATTCATTAGAAAGGGAGAGCTAACACGACATCATGCAGTCCACACTGGGAGGAAACAATATAAATGTACTGAATGTAACAAGGCATTCTTTACAAAGGGAGAGCTAAATCAGCATTATGCGGTTCACAACGAAGAGCGACATTATGAATGTTTTGAATGTGACAAGGCATTTGTTTCAAAAGCGCTGTTAAAGCAACATCAGAAATTCCACACTGGAAATAAACCATATGGTTGTAGTGAATGTGACAAGACATTTGTTACAAATGGACAACTAATACGGCATCAGAGAGTCCACACTGGAGAGAAACCATATGAATGCACTGAATGTGACAAAGCGTTCAATACAAGGGGATGCCTAAAACGACATGAAAGAGTCCACACTGGGGAGAAGCCATATAAATGCACTGAATGTGACAAGGCGTATATCACAAAGGGAGCCCTAATACTACATCAGAGATTCCACACTGGAGAGAAACCATATGAATGCACTGAATGTGACAAGGCGTTCATTACAAAAACAAATCTCTTGCAACATCAGAAAATACACACTGGAGAGAAAGCATATGGTTGTAGTGAATGTGATAAGGCATTTTTTACAAAAAACTATCTCTTGCTGCATCAGAAAATCCACACTGGCGAGAAACCATTTGAATGTACTGAATGTGAGAAGGCATATTTTACAAAACAGCAGTTAAAGCAACATCAGAAATTCCATACTGGAGAGAAACCATATGGTTGTAGTGAATGTGAGAAGTCATTTGTTACAAAAGTGCAGTTAAGGCAACATCAGAAAACTCACACTGGAGAAAAACCCTATGATTGCACTGACTGTGGCAAGGCATTCGCAGTAAAGCACACACTTATACTACATCAGAAAACCCACACCGGGAAGAAACCATATGGTTGTAGTGAATGTGAGAAGGCATTCATTACAAAACGGCAGTTAAGGCAACATCAGGAAACCCACACTGGGAAGAAACTATATAAATGCAATGAATGTGATAAGGCATTTTTTGCAAAGACAAGCCTAACGCGACATCAGAAAGCCCACACTGGAGAAACACCATATAAATGTACTGAATGTGACAAGGCATACACTCTAAAGCACCAGCTAACACTACATCAGAAAATCCATACCGGGAAGAAACCCTATGGTTGTAGTGAGTGTGACAAAGCATTCTTTAGAAAACCGACCCTAATGATGCATCAGAAAACCCACACTGGAGAGAAACCGTATGAATGCACGGAATGTGACAAGGCATACAATAGAAAACACCACTTGATTGAACATCAGAAAACACACACAGGGGAGAGACCATATCAATGCACTGAATGTGACAAGACATTTATGAGAAAGGCACACCTAATGCAACATCAGAAAGTCCACACTGGAGAGAAACCATATGAGTGCACTGAATGTGACAAGGCATTCACTCTAAAGCATTTGCTAGTAAAACATCTGAAAATCCACACTGGAGAGATATGGTTGAAGTGAATGTGAGAAGGTGGTTTGTCAAAGGGCTGCCTAATGCGACATCAGAAAGTCCACACTGGGAAGAAACCATATGAATGCACTGAATGTGACAACGCATTTGTTGCAAAGAACATCTTAATGCGCCATCTGAAAGTCCGGATGTACTAAATAGGACAAGGCTTTCACTTCAAAGCACCTATTAGTACTACATCGGAAAATCCATACCAGGAAGTAACCATATGCTTGTATTCAGTGTGACAAGGCACTCATTAGAAGAAGAAAAAAAACACTTCCTGCAACATCAGAGAGCCCTCATATGATAGAAGCCATATGAATTCACACCGGTGCGAAATTATATCAATGTACTCAAACTGACAAGGCATTTTGTTGGAAAGTGAGGACTATTTTCATACTGGTAGGTTCACAATGGGTGGAAACCATACCACTGATCAGAATGAGACAAGGCATTAAAAGAGAGATCCAAAGTGCCATTGAAAATCCAAGTCGGGGGGAAACCATTTCAGTGTACTGAATGTAAAAAAGTTATTCTTTCACAAAAAGGAAGATTGCTCTCTCATTTGAAATTTTCCACCAGGCTTGAATATGACAGTGAGTACATTACAAAGACTGGGTTACTATATCATTTGAAATCTGACACTGGTGAGAAGCCAAATAAACTTACTGAATGTGAAAAGACATTCATTACAAACTCATCCCCAAAGAAACATTTAACTCTCCATATGGAGAGGGAACCACATGAACATGCTGACTGTGACAAGCTGATTAGTAGAAAAGATAAGCTAATGCAATAGGACGCCAACACTGGGAGGGAGAAACCATATGAATGTCCCAAATGTGATAAATATTTCACTGCAAAAGGAAACTTACTGGTACATCTGATTGTCTGCACTGCAGAGAAATCTTATGAACGTTATTGAATGTGACAAGGCTCAGAGAGTCCACACTGGGCAGAAACATTCATTTTTTGATTTTGACAGGACATTCATTAGAAAGGAATAGAAAATGGAACATAAAAGTTCACACTCAACAGAAACCATTAGAATGAGCAGAATGTGAGAAAGCATTTACTACACACTACACTCGAGTGGTTCACCTCATAGCACACAATGGATGAATAGTAGGGTGACCAAATTTTTGAAAAACTAAAACTGGGATATACCACAAACATATCAGTAAACTAACAGTTTTTCAGTGACCAAAGAGCACAGAGTGGCTTCATTAACAGCACTCATTAGCATAGATATCACAGAAATGAGGGTACATTGGAAAGTTAATGCAACCTTTACTCTCGTGTACACTTAAGTACAATGCTATCTGATAGAGCCTTCTAACTAATTCTGAATTGTGACACAGAAAAACGTACTTATTTGACACTGAAACCAAAACATACTAAATTTCCCAAATTTGATGAAAAAACAAGACTTTCTCAAGGTCATCTTGTCACCCAAGTGAGTAGTAAAAAGACTAACCTTTCTTATGGAGCATTTATTTGTTCTTCTGTACTTGATACTGAGCTAAGTAAATTCTAACTGCCACAGTAAGGTGTTTGCTTTGGTGGGGCGTGACTTGCCATGGTGTAGAACACATGGCGTTACACTCCTGAAAAACGAGCCGGAAACCCTGCTCAATATAACCTGTCTCCCCCCGAATCTCAACCGAATGAGGGTGAGGGGACAGCCACGCTGATTGCCTGAACCCTGAGGAAGCCCAGGTTAGTGGATGTGGGTGGTTCCCCCAGAGATCGGAGGTGAAGATGGAGTGGAAAAACGAAAATAGCGGCCACCCCTCTCTGAGCAAGAGAGTACTGGGACTGTTGCGTCAGGAGCCGCCACAGTGAAGACATGCAGAGCATGGCTGCGGAGCGGTGGCAGACCAGGCACACCATCAGGGAGTGCCACCTGGCAGCAGCTGTGAGTCTGTCTGGTACTGCTGGAGAGGCTGCACTCACCAGCACTTCAGACCAGGAAGGAGTCATGGCTCCAAAAGTAGAGGCCCAGAGAGGCCCTGAAATAATGTAACTTGATGAGCAGACATCCTCCCACCCACACCTCTCTCTCTCTCTCCCTCCCTTTTCTTCCTCTGCCTCGATAGCTCTCTGCATCTGTATCCTGAGACCCATTGGGAGAGAGGTAATAGATTGGAGACAATTGGGCTTTAAATCCTTGGGCTTAGGAGGGCTCCTGACCCGGCGAACCGAAGGATTGACCTTCCAATTTGCCTTTCGACTCTGGATTCCAGATACTGGAGATGCTCTGCAGCAGCCACCCCCTTACTCTGCGGAGAAACAGGGCCTTGGCCTAAAGGAGATGGGGCGGGGAGAAACACGGAGAGCTGTATCATCCACAACAGGGACTGGGACAGACATTAAGCCCCACCAGTGGCTGGGGGCAGACTTGAATATGGGACAAGCTGCAGCTTGAGGGTAGATGCCTGAATACCTGGTGACCAGTGTGCCAGGTACGTGAGAGTGAAAGAGAAGTTGAGGAAGGCCCTCATGGCTAGACCGAACAACAGGGCTCCGGTGTAGCTGAGTGAAGTGGACAGCCCAATAATGGGAGAAAAGCCAGGATCATCATTGTCAGCTCGCACTGCAACATTACTGACGGCAATCCAGGAGACCAAAGTGTCGTTAAAACCGAAATCATGACAGTGGCCAATAAGGTGGCGATTCTTAGAGGCGATCAGAGGAAACTTTCAACACCAGTAACGGACTCAGAAACACAGTTGCAGACAGTCCATCTGATAGATTAAGACCTCACACAAAAAAGCAAAAATATGGTATAGGAGATGAAGACACTTAAAGGCCGCCTCGAGGATGCAGAGGGGAGGTCACAGGCACCGGGCGGGGGTGCGACATGGCAGGACTGCTATTGTGCAGTGGAACTAAGCTGCAGTAAACTTGGGCATGCACCTGTGTATTAGAACTGGGCCAGACAGCAGCACCTCTTGCAAGCGTTGCACTGTTGAACTAGCTAATGTTACGTTTGGTTTGGGTTAAAACGTACTATGAACTGCAGTGGTGGTCTGTTTTAGGGCCACGTGCAGTAAGGTGGTAGGTATAGTGGGGGGGGGGGTTACAAAGGGTATTTATGACACACTCATCGGAGATGAGACTCGGCCAACAGCCATAGCCATACACAACAGGGAGTAGGGTGTGGGCATGGGAAGGAACTCAGGAAAGATGCCTCCAAGACAACACAACCTTTCTGAGGTGGAACGTCAGTGGTCTCTGTAATAAAACCAAGAGAGGCCTGGTCACTAAAGTGCTCTCCAGATATAAAGCGGACATGCTCTTCCTCCAGGAGACACACCTGATAGATGGCCAGCATGGCTGCTTGGGAATAGGGAGCTTTAAAGTGGCCTGTCTGAAAGGAGGGGTGTGGTACTACTGTTTGAAAAAAAAAGTCTGGCATTCCCTACTACACTCACATGGTCCAACTCACTGGGCTGCTACACAGAAGTACAGGGGCAATGGAAGGAGGAAACAATCACTAGTGAAAGTATACATCCCCCCAGAGCTACAGTTATTTATACTCCAAACCCTAGGACGTTTATTGACAGAAATGCCACAGGCCCTCACAATACTGGGTGGTGACTTCAATTTAGTCCTAGACATACACATGGATTGGATCAGTGCCAGGACAGAGGGTGAGGCAATGATGGGGAAAGTGGCAGGGTTTACGCAGGTGTTAGAATTGGGAGACATCAGGAGTACACTGCACGGACAGGAGAGAGGATTCTCACTTCATTTGAGTGACCATGATGTGCTGTCCAGGCTTGCCTCTTTACCTATGCTACTTGAGACAGTGCATATATTCTCAAAGGCCAAATACCTAGCAAGGGGGATCGCAGGCCATTGGTGGATGGCCACATGGCATCTCTCGAATGCCAAGGAGGTGAAAGGTCTGAATGAAGCCACACAACACTGCTTCAAAGAAAGCACAGTGTCAGTGCAGAGCGCACATGCACACACTATGGGAGGCATACAAAGTCACAATTAGAGGCACCATTATCTCTGGTGAGTTGGGGGATAGGAGGATTATCTCTGGTGAGTTGGGGGATAGGAGGGAACGACATAAACACCTACACATCTATAAACAAAACTTGTCATGGTTGGAGGCAGTGTATAGCAAGACTCTGATGCCTCAACTAAAGTGACCCATTGACTCTACATAGGAAGAATACAGGTGGGTAGCGAGATGAGGTGAAAACCTCCTACCTTACCAGACAGAAGAGCATATATGAAGTGAGAAATAATGCTGGAAAGCTACTAGCATGATTGGGGAGACAGGAGCAGGAGGGGATGCACATCAGGGAGACCATAATAGAGAATGGGGACAAAGTGAGAGGTAGTAGAGAGATTACTGGTGTCTTTTTGGACTACATGACAGATTTGTATAAGTCCAAATTAACTGTACCTGCAGCAGAAGTAGCAGAATTTACAAGGGACTGTCCCATAAAGTGAATAGGCTAAATGCAGGCTCAGGAGCTGGTCTTCGTTTTAACCAAGTCAGAAGTTGCCCTGGTGCTCACACACATACAGGTAGGGAAGCACCATACCCACTTGGGCTCCCCGTGGACTTTTTCAATAAAGTGGTTTGGGGAGTGGTCCAGCCACTGCATACAATGTCTGAGGAAGCTTACAGAACTGGAGAACTGCCCATAGACCTTCGCACAGCCACCATAGTGCTCATCCCGAAGTCGGGGTATCGGGATCAGTGCATTTCATACAAGCTTATATCCCTGCTAAATGTGGACCTTCAAGTCCTGGCAAAAATATTTGCAAATAGACTGTGCACGGTGGTAACCAATCGATTCACTAGGATGAAATGGGATTTATGCTCTATAGCTCAACCAGTCTAAATCTGAGGTGACTTCACACTATCCTTACCACTGCCGGATGGCCGCTGGGACCATGGGCCATTATATCGATGGATGCCAATAAGGCCTTCAGTTCGGTTGAATTACCTTTTTATAATTTCAGTGCTGGAAAGGATGGGATTTTGGACCAGGTACATCCATTGGGTGCAGCTGCTTTATACAAGAACAACAGCCAGAGTGAAGCTTGATGGGCACATGTCCCTGGAATTCTACATACAGAGGGGAACAAGGCAAGGGTGCCCCCCTATCGCCAATGGTCTTCGCCTTGGTGGTGGAAGCTTTGGCAGAATGGGTGAGTGGCTGCTCAGGTACTGGCCTGGGCAGGAGACAGAAGCTGGGAAGCCCATATATCAATATATGCGGCTGATATCCTACTATGACTAGCCAATACCGATCAGTAGCTGCCCGGGCTGCAAGATATATTCTGGATGTTTGGAAGGTACTCTGGCATTACCATTAATTGGGGGAAGTTGCTGTTATACCCAATGGAGGGATGGAAGCAGGACAGGGAACTGCTGCTTCCATGGATCTCAAGGGAGGCTAAGTCCTGTTTCAAGGCAAACCTGAAACCACTGACTGTCTCCCTGGAGAGGAATGTGAAACACTATTGCATGCTGCTGCTTTCCATTGTTGCGTAGCCATTTTAGTTATAGCTTCATGCACGTTATCTTAGCACACTAGGCCTGCAGCTGTGCATTTTAACCTAGATATATTTTTTTCAGCTTCATTTATTATTTTAACAATAGCCACATTTGCGGTCTTGCTTTATTTCTTTCTATCTAGCTGTTCTTTGCCTAGGCCAGCAATGCGTTCTCAAACAAGACATTTCTTTCTCTCTCTGCTTTTCACAAGGCTGCTGTAAGATAGGTTGCTGGTAAACGTGGTAACGCTTTGGCTCTGGTATTCATAGAAACATACACATCCTTACGTAGGGACATTTTCTTAGTACATCAGCTGTTTTATTATAAAAACACTTCTCTGTCCCATACACGTTAGAGAGAGATTCCAGCCAGATGACCGCAACTGTATGCTGATTGCTGAACGCTTCGCTACAGCTACTTATGCAGACCTCAGGCCTCTTGCTCAGGTATGAGGGATGATGTCTTCCCAGGGGAACCTGAAGAGCAGAACTAGAGCTTAACATGCTGTGCTCTAATATAGCAAAGGTAGTGTCGCGTGGGCTCTCATTATCCTAAATGAGACTACTGGATTTCTAGGCAGCAGGATCGATAACGGTGTGGGGGACTGAGTCTGACCCACGTGTAAGGAACTCTGTCACCCTAAATCCGGTTGTTGCTCCGGCTAACTAGCAGTGCCTCATTTCTCCCACGGGGAAGAAATGATTGGGCAGCCGAGCGCATGACATCTTTGGAACTTCTCAGGGAAGTCGTGGTCACTCAGATCCAAACCAACTCTCTCATTCACAATATGGTCTCATATACAAATGACAAAGACAGTATAAGTTTTATATAATGTTTTAATAAAACGACTGTATTTTAGATATTAAGGCGTGAGCCGCAATAACCAGAACAATACAACATAGTAGGATTGATATAGTAACCAGGAGAGTAAAACATAGAAATAAAGCTATCATAATTCCTAACCGTTTCTACTCTCCCTCTGCTTGTTCTATTTAGAGCACAGCATGTTAAGCTTTCAGCTTGCCTTTCTGTATCACTAGGGAGACGGACACACTCATACCTAAGCAAAGGCCTGTGATCTGGTTCAGCATCTGCAACGAGGCAGTCAGTGTCTAGTTGTGGTTCCCTGGTCGGAATCTCCCTCTCGCATGTATTGGGACAAGGAAGTGATTTTATAACTAACGTCATCGTGATTACAAAATGTACCTACGCAGGAATGGCAAGTCTAGACTCCTACCACGTCTATCGGCAATGTACCAGACTGTATCCTTGACTAAAGCACAGAGTGAATATGTTATGAAGAACTCCAGTGCTGAAGTAGGCAAAACAGTGTGATATGAATAAAAAACAACACCGTAGAACTGGCTATTCTGTAAAATAACAGTACGAAGCCTAATAGAAAGCATTTAGAGTAAAGTGCACAGAGGCTCTAAACTGTTAGCAAATGAATAAAATATATTTAGGGCAAAGTGCACAGAGGCCTAAGGCCTGAAGCTAATGCGCAAAATATACGTAAAACTGACCACACTACACCCTCCCCTTGTCGGTAGCAAGTGGTTCCAACAACATAAAAAAAAAAACATGACCTAAATTTAAACCCAACATTTCGACAAGATGAGAAGACAACAAAGTCATAAATTTAGGAAACATGTGACGATAGAGCGAATTGCAATATAGTGTCAATTTAGTCGGGAGAGAGAGAAAAAAATCCAATTGTCAGACAGAAGCAATAGAACGTAGAAGCTCCTCCACTTCGAGATAGGTCAATATCGGAAGATCCACGCCACAAAGTACCATGGAGCAGGTGTGTTCCAAAGCCCCAAAACCATTCAGGGCGGCACCCCGTGTAGTGCCAAGGAAAGAGACAAAACCATCTTCCTCCAGGAAGGGAATCTCATAATCCGCTTCACGAAGCAAACGCAACCGTAGTGCACAAGTCTGGGAATGAGCCCTAATCGGGAACATCAACAGATCAAGATCAACCACTGGAGAGCGCTGCAGTGAGAGACAGAAAGCCAGTGCATGTTCAAACGAGCACCAAAGGCATCGAAACACGGGTTGCACACAATCCAAAACCGGTCGGAACGACAAAGACCAGTCACACTCCAGATGAGCCAGGAGTGTTGCTCCAAAACGCTGCATCATGCGTTCACGACACAGCTGTGCTGACGGGAGCAGCAATACAGGATCTCGTTGCGGCAGGACAGCCATTGCGAAAAAATAGCAACAACAGCAAAACTCCAGCCAATAAAGCCAAAGTAATCGGGAAACCCCCAAAAATGCTTCCGAAAATAGAGTGTATAGCCGAAGGTATCAAACCGAATATGGAAGAGAAGGTGTGAACGAAACCAACACCAACGACTTTGAAAAAATGAGCAATACCAGCAGTGCTGGATGCATTAAATATACGTCCCACAAGTTCACCGAAGTGACTCGGAAAGTTAGTATTCAAAAGGGACTGTATCTCTGCCGATGACCTTGCCACTTGAAGTGCGTAGGTCTCGCTAGCAGATGTAAGGGCCACATGCTTTTGAAACAATAAAGCTTTCAGCCGACTCAACTTGTCGAAATCAACCTTGGAAGTAGCAATATGAGGCCAGATGTCCGCTACCTCCCTAAATTCAGTAGGGGGAAACAACACATTCCCGCAGCACGTAACGGCCTTGTTGACGACAAAGACGTAAACTATTCCGGCACGCATGCCACAGCAGCGTTCGCTGTTAAGAACAATGTAACTGCCGTTAGAAAGCACCTGGAAAGTGTTTTTAATTACCGGGACTGGAACTCCCTTCAGATAACAAGCTAAGTTAGCAATCGAAGCATTACACGCTCCGTGCAAGGACAGCTGTTTACAAACCATGGAATGGCTAACAGAAGCTTCGCATTCGCTACCGCTAAGAAAAACTTCCCGCAAACCATTAACACATCTGTACTGAAAAGGAAGCTCCCACACCTCGTGTATGTAACTGTCACCCAATAGTTCATATCTACCCACCGGAATGTGCTTCAAACAAGAAGTAAATTGCAGAGTGGAGATAGGCAAATTAATAACCCCATGAATCAACCACTCAGCTGACGGAATCTCAGCCACCGTAAAAGGCAGTTTCTCCAACTTTTCAATATTTAACATAACATACGTTGCTTCCTTCTTAGCCATCAATTGTTGTTGACGAGTTAATTTAAAGGAGTTAAAGATCTCTCTGGCACGAATGTGCTGCCATGGAACGCGACCCGCCTTCAAGGTCTGAAGAGTCCAACCCAGCTGCATGATAGATCGTGTCTGACTCTGCCCATGATATAAAGAAGACATGTCTGATTTTATAATGTCAATAGCAGAAGAGACAATGCTGTCAATCGTGTAAACACGGTCAGAAAGGGTATGCATGCCATTATCAACAACAGACAAAGTCTGCAGCAGATTTTCTTGATCAATCTGTCTTAACCGGGCTGCAGCCTCCTGCTGGGAAAGTTTCCAAAACTCATTATACACTTCGTATAAGAACCTTTTTCTCCGGGGCACCTTGGGACCTGATAAGAAATCTTGTAAATCAGTACCATTAGACAGTAACTTGAGGTGTGATTTAACTGCACCCAGCGTGGAGTACTTCAACCATTGTTGACAAAGTTTCCCCACACTGTATGTAGTTATTATATCAGCATGTTCTGGTGAAATGTAACGAGGGTCTGCCCTACTAGTCCTGAACCCCCCAGAAGAGGTAACAAAACGTTGATGACACTGATTAGTGTCTACAGGCCACAATAACCACCCGCCCGGATGTAACGATGAAGCGTTAAGCGTACCATTCTGGACCCAATGCGTAAATTCACTAAAAGTAGCATTCACATAGTGCTGCCAGTTATTTAATTTAGAAGGGACAGGTATACTAGGCAAAGTCAATTCTCTAATCGACGCCAAGCCCAAACAACTAGTCTGTTGTACTGTGTCATTGAGGAAAATAATTTGCACAGGGATAATGCATGCTCGAAATAATGTATCTCTGCCTTGCATTTGCCAATTTTTCGTACCCCAAACACTTTTCAAGTCAACAGTCTTCAACCAGTATTCATATCCTTCGACCGAAAGTTTAGAAACAAAAGAATTAGAATACAGTAATTTAGTATCGGTCAACAAAATTTGCTTATTAGAATACGGTGTCACTTTAAAATAGTAAGACTTAGCATTTCGCTGATCATGCCCAGAAAAATATGCAAATTTATCATTATACGTTTTCGAACTCCCTTGTGGAGGAGTCGAGCAATGTTCCCATTGTACATAATTAAAGATGGACTTAGGGCTACTCGCTTTGTGAATAAAGTGGTGTCCATAATAGGTGTAGCAAAACATATCACCATGATTATCTCTAAATTGGTAAGCATCTTCATCGTCATAGACAGTATAATATTGCAAATCTTTTAGCATAGCATCTACTGTCTTCACATCCCAATCATCAGAAACAATGCCTGGAATAACAATATCATTCATTGATAACTTAAGAACATACAGTATTTGAATCAATTCAGTGGGACCATATATATCAAACATTACTTTATCCCACACAATTCCATCTGGAATTGGTATTGCAGAAATGTTCACATTGGATAAGTCTCTTCGAACCATATGAGACGAAAAATGTGGTCTCAACACAGTCTCCACGTGCTCAATGTCTGATCAATCAGGAAGAAAATGACCATGTATTACCAGAAAAAAGGTAACCACAAATCCCAACCATAAAAAAATAGTCAGTACAGCCATAAAAAGCCACAAATAGTTCCAAGGAACAACAAATTATGTACGTTTAAGCCAACTTAGTAGCTTACGTGGACCTCGGATTGAAGACAGCGAAGACGAAGAGCTGGATACAGCCGCATCTGTGTCGTTGAAGCAGCCAGAGGCAGTTCTTGCAAAAGGTGCAACAGTGAACAAGGAAGATGATGGAGGTTCTCTCCTAGGTACGCTATAAATCACATGTTCAGAAACATCAGTAGAACGTACAGCAACTTGAGAAAAAGAATCGATATCAATCGTTGACTGTGGAACAATCGCAAGATCATCTTCCACCCTCCCCAAGCTCGGAGAGGAAACAGGGTCGGTGCTAATCACCTGCAGCGGGACTTCTTCCCCAGTAGTGAGAGGGATGCCGGAACTACTGGGTGTCCCTCTTGGTCTGCTGTGCAGAATCGGCCACATGTTGTAACTTGACATTATCAATGGAAACAAACCGATTTCCTTTTGCCCCTTGCAGCGGCGGCAAAATCACAGTTCTCGTGCTGCTCACCCCCAACACCGGGACAGGTGCTCGATAAGAAGGACCAAATTCTTTCTTTACTGCGACCTTTTCACGCACTAGATCCCCAATCCTGGGTATCCAACCAGTAGGTGTTACTGGCTCATCCTTAATGCCAGAGGAGGCAGCACTCGCAGAAGAGTTATCTTCACGAAATTGTTGTAAATCCTGCAAAACAGTGACACGATCATTTATGTCAAAGGGCGTATCTGCCGCCTCCACACCAGGACCATCTAGATCAGGAACATACATTCGTGTTCCGAACAGGCACTCATATGAAGTACGACCCCCCAGTGACCTTCTAGGCAAGTTATTAAGTGCTCTCTGTACTCCATACAGGTGGGCTAGCCAACTACGACCCGTACCTATAACCCTGGCTGTTAAGGATTGCTTTAAATCACGATTTAAACGCTCCACGACAGAATTTCCCTCTGGATAAAATGGAGACGAGAATTGGAGTTGGACCCCCAACAAAGCCATGGTGTCCCTGAATGCCTTAGAGGCAAAAGCAGGGCCCTGGTCCGAATGAAAAGCCGCAACTGCAAATGTATCGACAAAGATACGCAAATCTTTAATAACAGTCCGAGCGTCAGCCGAGCGCTGTGGCCAGACCCACACAAATCTGGAGCACGAATCTACAGCAACCAATATGTATTTGTATGCACTATCTGGTGTCAGTGGACCACAATGGTCCAAGTACACACACTGTAATGGTCTATTTGATATCAGAAGAGGAGTCTGCTGCGGGCGTCTAGCCGACGATGCTTTAATTTGTTGACAGACGTCACAACAAAGGACATACTGCTTTGTCTCCTTATAGAGACCAGGCCACCAATAACGGGCCTGTAAAAGTGAAATCGTGGCAGCCACACCAGCATGCGCAGATGCCACCCCTTCATGCGCTGCAGAAATTAATCGAGGTCTCTCAATCTTATTCGGTAACTCACGTACACCAACGCCTGGAATATTAACAACAGCATTTAGTGCACCACTCAAGCAGTAACTATATTTAGAAGGGAATCCTTTAGGAAATGGCGTGCCATCAGCCGTAGCTTTTATGGCAGCCGAAATCTCTATGTCTGGTTTTGAACTCGAACGAGTTACCGCGGCTACAGTGGCGATAGCCACTGCCGACTTTGCAGCCTCATCAGCCAAAGTATTCCCAGCAACGTGTATTCCAACGCGCTGGTGTCCAAGTGTATGTACAACATGGACTTTAGGAAGCGTCTCTTTCAGACCCGCAACCTTACCCCACAACAATTTATGTCTAATGGTGTTGCCTTTAGAATCTCTGAACCCATTCATTTTCCAATAATGCAGATATTCATTGAAGGATTGCACACAGTAGTAGGAGTCACAGACCAGCAAGGTCAATATCGCCGGCTCTGCATGCTCCAACGCTAACAAAAGAGCTTTGAGCTCAGCCAGCTGCGCCGTGCAATCTCCCAAGGTTTTAGTATAAGTATGTCGGGGGCAGAAGACTTCCCCCTCCATAGTCCCGCTCACCACCGCACATGCAGCAGAATACTGTTGTTTAGTCCCAACCGCCGGTTGCGCAGAGCCATCGGTATACATGACCACTTCATATTGGTCAATAGGCAATGTGCCAGCAGGACCCGGGTACTCTATTTCATATTGAAGAAATTCTTGAGTCTGCAGCTTAGGGTCAAATATGTAATCCACATCAGTGGCCGTCAAAGACGTAGCCCATTGTATCCACCGCGGGTGTAAAGCTTTCGAATTAGGAACACTCGCTTTTGTAACAGCCTCTAAGGCCGGAATTGGGGAAACGACAATAATGCGTTGGCCCTGGGCTAGCGGTCTTTCTTTGATCACAGCCATCTGTACTGCAGTGAGAATTTTCTCAGTCTGTGCAAAACGTTGTTCTGCAGCAGAATACAAGTGGGACTTGTATGCTATCGGGACTGTCTCCCCTTCATTAAAGGTGACATACGTAAATCCAACAGCCCCAGGAATCACCCTGATGACCAAATGAGTTTTATTGTCCTGTGTGTGTAAATGTTTAACCGCTAAGAGATCATTCTGCAGCTCTCGCAGTATGTGTGTATGCTCAATCGTCCAAAATCTACTTGAAAAATTCGGGCGAATCAGTTCATATAAGGGTTTTATACGTGTAGCATAATCAGGAATGTAAGTTCTGCCAAAATTCAGAAACCCCAACAAAGACTGGAGCTTCCGAACCGTATTAGGAGGCTGCAGTAAAGCACATTTCTCCAAAAAATGTGGCGCCAGGCTCTTGCCCTCACTCGATAACTCATATCCCAGGAAAATAACACTGAGGAAGGCAATCTTCGATTTCCTTAAATTAAACTTATAACCAATATCAGCAAAACCCACAACAATGCCCGATACGCGACTGAGATGTTGTAGAATCTCATTGCCCGTCAAATAAATGTCATCAACATATGATAACGCCTCCGGGTCCAACTCGTGCAGAAGTTCAGTCACACGAGCCGAAAACAGTCCTGGGCTATTCTTATACCCCTGAGGTAAACAACAAAACTTTTTCTGAGAGCCAAACGCACTGAAACTGGTATAGTCCCGACTTTCGGGTGCTATATTCTGGCAGAAAAATCCATTCGAGATATCCAAGGTTGTTTTGTATTTTTTACGCACTATATTATTCATAAGCGCAGCGCTATGTGAATTCTGTATTGCATATGTGCGTGTATGACTATTCAAATGTCTGTAATCCACCACTATCCTATAGGAATGGTCCGGTTTAGCAACCGGAAATAAGGGATTATTCATCGGCGAGACACAAGGCTCAATCACACCTTGGTACTCCAATTGTGTAAGAATTTTCCGAACCGATGCCCTTGCTTCAAATTTAATAGGATATTGCGGCTGTGGCTGAGGTTCTCCTTTAATGGGAATGACATGATAAGGTGATTGTTTATCCCTCCCCACATTATTTCTATATAGGGCGGGGGCTTGTGCTAGAGCCCATGATTTACCATATGACTCCGCTAGTTCTCTCGGAACAAGTGGTGAAAAGGAAGGCGCAATAACCTCCTCCCCAACCGGACAGTCGCAAACAAAGTCAGGTGGCCAATCTTGTTCGGCCAACAGGACATCATATGATTTCACCACATGGTCCCAAAAGATGGCGTGTACAACGCGGTCAATGTCCCCTTCTAATCGTAGAGTCACAAGATATACTTGATCAGGATCAGAGACTCGCATATCTGCCGTCTCGACTTGTATGAAGTCATCAGTTGCTTTCGCCTCCAGATGCTCTAGAAGACTCCGGCGAACTATTGTGACCTCTGCCGCGCTGTCTAACAGCGCTAACGCCCATGTCTTGTTCTGTCTAACTGAGACTGCTGCCACTTTCTTCTTTTTAAATTGCTGTTTTTGTTGCAGCGGTTTCTCTTCTTGTTTAATAGAAACCTCCGCTGAGCGTTGTGAATCCTGTCTCGGTTTCACGTACTCCGTCCTCCGCTCTGACCGCCCACCTCTCTCACTTCTTTTCTCCGAGGAGTCCTGAAAGGAACGAGATTGGCGCGTATCAGTATATTGATATCTATCAGGCGTCTTCAAAGTATCCCTATTCCTGAGATTATACTTATTTTGTGGGGTCTCCGGTTGCGGAGACTGCCCACCATCTTTCTTAGGTGTTTTCTGTTTCTTATCCCAGCGTTTTTTCGCACCCTCAGGTTGCTGTTGCTTAGAATTATCCTTATTATTTTTACCCTGCAATTGTGGCTTCTGCGGTCGAGCCCCTAGGCTATCACGACCAATACTAGAATATGTTTCAGCTATTATTCTCGGAAGTTCCCGCTCCTGATTAATCTGCGGAACGTCCCGAAGACGCATTTGCACTGCTAGTGCTACAGCCTCCCCCTTGAGATTACTCAAAATAATAGAAGAAACCGCGTCAAAATTACCCATCAATTGCATGCCTAAATCTAAGGCAGGGGCAGCCCCATATTCATCCTGAATTTGTTTAAGCACCTCCGGCAAATTAGCCAAAGTCGGTGTACCGTGTGCTGTGGTATAGAGTGCGGCAAACACCGTGCCCCAAGTATTACAAAGATCCACCGTAGGAACCATCCCATACGGCAAACACATCGTCAAAATTCTATGCTTATCCTGAGGTCCCGTATGGGGAAATACTGCTTCCAGCGTATTAATTTTTTGCGCCAGCCAAAATGGAGTCTCCTCACGTTTAGCCGGTACTTTGCCCATTACAGAGTGTACAGTGGCCGGATTGATTCCCGGCACCACCGCATGTGGGTGAGCTGGAGCAGCACGTGCTGCATTAGTATTTAATGTCTGCATCACAAACTGAACTAATCGTCTGTACGTTGCAGTTAATTCCACATATAAACGACGCACCTCAGCCACTGCCACATTTGCCACTCCAGGATATGGTGTATATGTAGCCAATAAAGGCCAGGTCGGACCATCATTACTCAACGGACCTAACCTTACTGGTGTTACTGAATGTGGGAGGGCGCCATCAAGCCAATTATGCGTACAAGTGGCGGACTTCAGCTGTAATTAAGTTTGCTGCAGCAGGGTGACGTGTATAAGAGCCAATACAGGCCAGGTAGGACCATCATTACTTAGAGGACCTAACCTAACCTGTAAAATTGTGTGGGGTAGGGAGCCATCAAGCCAATTATTATGTTCTTGATAAGATAGAGGTATTTCTAGATATGCATATGCTCTGTATTGTGCAGGTGTGTTTGCAGGTGTATAGTGATGAAATGTATTTGTGTTCTCATCACCTGCTGGAAATGTGACCCAAGAATAAAAAATTCTGTTCTGTTGGCTGGGTGAGTTTCAGCAACAAATGTGACTGGACCCCTCTGGGCCGTTAGGCCATGTGCCAATAAATGTGCAGTAAGGGGTAGTCGCATATTAACTGCAATTGCTACCTGTTGAGGATACGCCATGATAAATGGTTAATTTTGTTCAGAGATAAGCACACTAAATGGGGATTATCCTTTTAGAGTTCAAGCTTGAACAACCTAAGTGTTAGTTAGGTACTCCCTACTTAGCTGAGGAGGAAATCCTTAATACCACGGACGTCTCTGTATACAGTACTGAGGTGTCTCTGTATGTAGTGAGACAGAGATACTCAGGAGGACCCGGAAATTAGAGCCTGACCAAACGTTGGCAGCGCCATGTCACGTAGGCTCTCATTATTCTAATGAGACTACTGGATTTGAGCGGCAGCATCGCCTGAGTGTGGGAGGCTGAGTCTAACCCACTACAAGTGACACCTGTTGGCCCAATCCGGGTTTTGCTCCGGCTAACTAGCAGTGCCTCATCTCCATCCAAGAGCAGGGATGATTGGGCAGCCGAGCGCATGACACAATTGACTTCTCAGGGAAATCATGGTAAATCAGATAGCATCAGTTTCTCTCATTTACATTAGTCTCATGTATACAAGGGCAGTCAGAGGCAGTATATGTTTAAGTAAGGTTTTAATGCAGCAACTGCATCTTAGATAATAAAGCATGTACTGCACTAACCAGGACAATGAAGAATGACAGGATTAAAATTGTGAAGAGTGAAGCATAAAGAATAATGCTACCATATTGTCACTGGAGTCACTACTATAATTCTTCTTGTAGTGTGGTCAGTTTTACGTATATTTTGCGCATTAGCTTCAGGCCTTAGGCCTCTGTGCACTTTGCCCTAAATATATTTTATTAATTTGCTAACAGCTTAGAGCCTCTGTGCACTTTACTCTAAATGCTTTCTATTAGGCTTCGTACTGTTATTTTACAGAATAGCCAGTTCTACGGTGTTGTTTTTTATTCATATCACACTGTTTTGCCTACTTCAGCACTGGAGTTCTTCATAACATATTCACTCTGTGCTTTAGTCAAGGATACAGTCTGGTACATTGCCGATAGACGTGGTAGGAGTCTAGACTTGCCATTCCTGCGTAGGTACATTTTGTGATCACGATGACATGTTAGTTATAAAATCACTTCCTTGTCCCAATACATGCGAGAGGGAGATTCCGACCAGGGAACCACAACTAGACGCGGACTGCCTCGTTGCAGATGCTGAACCAGATCACAGGCCTTTGCTCAGGTATGAGTGTGTCCGTCTCCCTAGTGATACAGAAAGGCAAGCTGAAAGCTTAACATGCTGTGCTCTAAATAGAACAAGCAGAGGGAGAGTAGAAACGGTTAGGAATTATGATAGCTTTATTTCTATGTTTTACTCTCCTGGATACTATATCAATCCTACTATGTTGTATTGTTCTGGTTATTGCGGCTCACGCCTTAATATCTAAAATACAGTCGTTTTATTAAAACATTATATAAAACTTATACTGTCTTTGTCATTTGTATATGAGACCATATTGTGAATGAGAGAGTTGGTTTGGATCTGAGTGTCCACGACTTCCCTGAGAAGTTCCAAAGATGTCATGCGCTCGGCTGCCCAATCATTTCTTCCCCTTGGGAGAAATGAGGCACTGCTAGTTAGCCGGAGCAACAACCGGATTTAGGGTGACAGAGTTCCTTACACGTGGGTCAGACTCAGTCCCCCACAACGTTATCGATCCTGCTGCCTAGAACTCCAGTAGTCTCATTTAGGATAATGAGAGCCCACGCGACATGGCGCCGCCAACGTTTGGTCTGGCTCTAATGTTTGGGTCCGACTGACTCTCTCGGTCTCGTATATATTTTGACTCCTCGGTTCCGTATACGGAGACGTCCGTGGGGCTGAGGGTTTCCGCCACCACAGGCAATACTTAGACAATTAGTACAGTTTGTAATGCAAACATTAAATACAAACTCAACATGTGCTGCTCCGGCGCAACCACATGTAGAGCCGCAAGGCATTAATCCTGCAACTATACATTCGATCATGGGTATAGTGCCCTCTAAACAAGAAGAAATTCCATTTTGGTTAGCTCAAAAAATAAACGCACTGGAAGCAATAGTTTCCCATACGGGACCTCAGGATAAACATAGAATATTATCTATGTGCTTGCCATTTTTGATGGTCCCCACAATAGATAACTGTAATACAGTGGGCACGATATTTGACACACTCTATACTACAGCACACAGTACACCGACAGTTGCCAACTTACCGAAAGTGTTGAAACAAATTCAAGACGAATATGGGGCTGCCCCGGCCCTGGACTTGGGGATGCAACTAGTGGGCAACTTTGCCACAGTATCCTCAATAATATTAAGTAACCTTAAAGGGGAAGCAGCCGCACTAGCGCTGCGCATGCGGGTCACGTCATGTTCCTCCACAGCATCAAGAACGGGAGCTACCAAAGATTAGCGTGGAGACCTACTCTAGCATTACTCGAGATAGTCTGGGGGCCAGACCAACAAAACCACAATTTCAGGGTAAATCTAATAAAGATTCTACCAAGCAAGCTCCTGAGGGTACTAAGAAACGCTAGGATAAAAAATAACAAACACCTAAAAAAGAAAGGGGAGAATCTGCACATACGGAGACCCAACAAAATAGATATAATCTCAGAAATAGAGATAATATAAAAATGCCGGACAGATACCAGTATACTTATACACGCCAATCTCGTTCCTTTCAGGACTCACTGTAAAAAAACACAGTGAGAGAGGTGGGCGGTCAGAGCGAAGAACCAAGTACGTGAAACAGAGACAGGAATCACAACGCTCAACAGAAGTTTCTGTTAAAAAAAGAAGAGAAACTCCCCCAACAAAATCCTCAGTTCAAAAAGAAAAAGGTCGCAGCAGTTGCAGTTCGACATGCCACTCAAGAAGAGGGCTGCATTGAAGAATAAGAAGTGGCCATTAGCGCTTTCAGACAGCGCGGCAGAGGTCACAATAGTTTGCCAGAATCTCCTGGAGCTAATGGAGGTGAAAGCAACTGATGACTTCCTACAAGTAGAGACTGCGGACATGCGTGTCTCCACGCCTGATAGGGTATACAAAGTAACGTTACAGTTAGTAGGAGACATTGAGCGCACAATCGGCGCAATCTTTTGAGACCACATCTTAAACGTATATGATATTCTGTTGGCCAAAAGGGATTGGCCACCTGAATTTGTCAGTACCTGCCCATGTGGGGAAGATGTTATCAAACCACCTTTTTCACACATGTTCCTGAGGAGCTCGCAGAATCCAATGCCATTGATTGGGCATTGGCACAGGCACCCGCGTTATATCGCAACCACATAGGGTAGGATAAAGACTCCCCCTATCATGTAATTCCTATTAAAAATCAACATCAACCACAACCCCAGTATCCAATAAAACATGATGCAAAAGCACCCGTGAGGGAAATCCTCACACGAATGGAGGGCCAGGGCGTAATCGAAGACATGCACATACGCTATACAAAACACACATAGCACAGCACTCATGAATAACATAGTGCGTAAAAAATACAAAACAACACCGAACATTTCCAATGGTTTCTTCTGTCAAAATATAGCACCTGAGAGTAGAGATGTAACAAGTTTCAGTGCACTAGGCTTCTAGAATAAATTCTGTCGTTTACCTCAGGGGTACAAGAACAGTCCAGGACTGTTTGCAGCTCGTGTGACTTCAATATTGCACAACATTGACCCTGAAGCATTGTCCTATGTAGATATTTATCTCACGGATGATGAATTGCTGCAGCATTTTAGCCCGCGTTTTTGTGGGATTTGCCGAGTACGGCTACAAATTCAGTTTAAAAAAAAAACAGAAATAGCCTTCTTTAGCTTCCTGTTCTTGGAATATGAGCTATCAAGTAAAGGAAGGAGTCTAGCGCCACAATTCTTGGGGAAAAATGCACACAGTTACAACCTCTAAATACAATTAAAAAACTTTAATTCCTATTGGGTTTTCTAAATTATGGCAGAACTTACATTCCTGATTATGCATTACGCATAAAACCTTAATATGACTTAATATGTCCTGACTTTTCAAATAAATTTTGGACAGTGGAACACAGATGCATTCTCAGAGCTTTGCAAACAGACATGCTTGCAGCACAACACCTACACACAAGGGACAATAAAAAACATCTGGTCATCAGAGTAATTGCTGGTGCCATTGGTTTCGCCTATGTAACTTTCAATGAGGCTGAGGCAGTCCCGATTTGCGTGTAAATCACATTTGTATTCAGCAGCAGAACAACGCTTTGCGCCCACTGAGAAAATTCTTACTGCTGTTCAGATGGCCGTCGTTACAGAAAGACCACTAGCCCAAGGCAAACGCATTATTGTCGTCTCTCCAATCCAAACCCTTGAGGCTGTT
Organism: Pleurodeles waltl; assembly: GCF_031143425.1. Taxonomy (NCBI): domain Eukaryota; kingdom Metazoa; phylum Chordata; class Amphibia; order Caudata; family Salamandridae; genus Pleurodeles; species Pleurodeles waltl. Next base: position 13,987,597 of record NC_090444.1, on the reverse strand, counting down.
ACCAAAGCAAGCGTCCCAAACGCTAAAGCATTACATCCACGTTGGATTCAATGTTCACTGTCTTTGCCAGCCACTGATGTTGACTACATTTTTGACCCAAAGTTCCAAACTCAAGAATTTCTGCAGTGCAACTAGAATACCCAGTTTCAGCAAATACACTGCCTATTGATCAATATCAAAGAGTCATGTGCACCGATGGCTCAGCACAACCTGCAATTGGCACAAAACATCAATACTCGCAAACCCTAGGGGACTGCGCAGGACAACTAGCAGAGCTAAAGGCTTTGGTGATGGCACTGTAACATACAGATCCTGCACAGCTAGCACACATTGTCTGTTATTCATACTATTGTATCCAGTCCTTCAATGAATACCTACATTACTGGCACCAGAATGGGTTCAGAGATTCTAAAGGCAACTCCATAAAACACAGACTTCTGTGGGGGAAAGTAGCGGATCTGAAGGAAGCGCTACCAAATGTCCATGTTGTACATACACTTGGACACCAGTGCGTTGGAATACACTGGCTGATGAAGCAGCCAAATCAGCAGTAGCTACGGCCTCTGTTGCTGCAGTAACCCATTCTAAAACAAAACAGGGCGATGACATATGGGCTATCGTGAAAGCCACGGCTGAATGCACGCCCTATCCAAAAGCATTTCCTGCTAAATATTCCTACGAATGGGAGACTGCTTAGATGCTGAAGTAAAATACCAGGCGTGGGGGTTCAAGTAATTCCCAACAAAGACATAAGTGCAGAGTTGATTAAATTAGCCCATGAGTGAGTAGAATCTGCCCATGCTGGTGTGGGGGCTACAATATTATTATGAGAGCCTATGCAACACCATACTGGGAAGAGCAGCAAAGTTTAAAATGATTGCTCTTCCCAAGTTACTCTATCTTGGAAAACAGCATTCTTTGCCTAGATAGATGTGCTATTGAGGACACTCTTGTGAGGGGAGGTGTCCTCTGCATATAGCTTTAACAGTGATGTAGCACTCCAAGTACGGCAGCTGCATAGCAGCCCCACATTTTAGGAAATATTATGTGGCTTCCCAGGTCAGTGTGGTTAGTGACTTGGCTTATGTAGAGTAGAATGCCCAAGCCTTCCACATGGACAGACTGGACATGGGCAAGAGCCGTAATCTGCGCACCTCCTGTGGGGAGACTGGGTCCCAAGACAGACTGGCGAAGTCAATGGTAGTCCATGTGTGGAGATAACTGAACAGGGAAATGAAATGGGATAAAAGGCTGACCATGAAGACACCATTATGGGAAGAAACCATAGTCGAGCTTCTGGGCACACTACAAGGATTCCAAATATGGGATGACAGTGGGATCTCCAGAATGGCCGAGGTGTGGGATGCGAATGGTGCAGTAGTCTTCGAACACCTGCAAAGGGAATACCAGATGTCCATGATGCAATGGCTCAAATATAGGCAGTTGAGACATGTGCTGCAGGGACATATATCCATGGAGGAAGAGACACAGGAGGAATCACCATGGGAAATGAGATTGTTGGATAGGTGTGTCCGCACAAAGGCTATCTTGTTGACATATGGCACACTCATGAGAAACATGCAGGGGATGATAGGGAAACTGCTGGAACGCTGGGAGCAGGACCTGGGGGAAACTGGATGAGGATGATTGGGTTACAGTGTTGGGCTTCCCCTCAGAGGTCGCAATAAAGGCATCGTACAAGCTGGCTCAGCTGAAAGTTCTACACAGAACTTACTATACAGAAACTCTGCATGATACTGCTGGAATAACCAGAATAAAGTACTCAAAATGTAGCACAGCACTGTGTAGCCAGCCTCCTGATTCGCTTGATATTTCAAGTAGTTTCTAAGGTGACAGTGGAGGTAAAATCAAGGAGGATAGGATTATCATTATTAGGCAAAGAGAAAAAGCTTTACAGAAATTAGCTTGTGTACATGTCTTCTAGTGATGACACTCACTCATAAGTAATGGATGGGACGTAAAAGGCAGAGGTGATGATAACGATAGCTGGGACTCCTTATCTGTTCTACGACCTGACTGTGAATACTTGTTCATACAGCCAGCATCATTGTAGAGTGTTTACAGTCCATCCCCTCGGTTCAAGCATGTTATTCCTCTATAGTAAACCTGGAGGGAAGGAAAGAGAAGATGAGTAAGAAGTTAACAGGCACGGCAAAGGAGGGGGATATCTTAGGGGCACAGGGGTTAGAGGAGGGGACAGACTGGATAGCCAAGGGGTGCAGGTTATAGAAGTAACGATAGAGGAAGATCTCTCCCGTCACTAAAGGTCTGGTCAGTTAGTACAAAAGCATTGTCTTTGATTCGCTGTCACAGCTTGTACCGTTCTTAATTTACAAGGTAACTAAACATTACTTTGCTTACTCTTGTAATTAGTCATGTGTCAGCGATCAAGGATGCATATTGTACATTGGAACAAATAACAGATCTTCGGGGATGGGCCAGTTCCCTGATAGAAAGTTTAGTTGACATAGCGATCAGAACAGATTTATTTGTTGAAGGTATAAAGAGGAGAGGCCAGTTCTTGTTTCATAAGATTGTGTCCTGGTCTTATGTAGAAAGGATTAGGAATTAAAGCATGTGTAGCCCTGCTCTGATGCTTATCGATGAGGTAAGAGTGCTGGTTGTGATCTGTTGTACCCCGAAGGATCTGAAGACTGTTAAAGCAATTCCTCCAAATAAAGATATTCCAGCCCATCCGGAAATGTTGAGTGTGGCTATAACAGTAATCAAGCATGTGAGCTTCTTGTGCTGGCTGCAACTAAAAGAGTCTCAACAACAAATAGAGGGACTGGGAGAATTAAAGGTCCAGTGTATAATCTCGCAAAGTAACTGTAAACAAAATAAATACACTGTTCCTGGAGGTGGAGGGAAACCCTAAGGTTTAGGGAGCAAGAGCCCTCACACATCCAATTGGATGTCATGCTTCATCATTGGGGTGCTCCCCGTCAGACCGGCGCTGCAATGTCTGACAGGCTCCCCGTGAGGGGGCCCTTTGCCGGAGATCTTTTTTAGGTAACTGCTGTGATGAACTACAGGCAGGTCGTGGTGCAAAAGCAGGAGAGAGTTTAAAATTGGTTCTATACCCCAAAGGAAAAGTTCATATTTAATGGGTAGTGAGGGGATAAGACCAAGGTTAAAAACGCAATGAAATTGGTAAATTTAGGTAATGCTCAAACACTTTCCAGAAAAAATAGGGGCTAGAAATTATCTCAAACCACCTGTATATAGGTCTATATGTTTCGCGTCTCTCGGTCTAAAAGATCCACTGACGCTTCTTCAGGACCATACATCATATATATACCCCAGCGTCCCAGCGTGTCCTCCTGGATCTGTCAGATCCAGGAAGACACGCTGGGTAGGTGTGGAAGACGGGATTGTCCCAGGACTCTTAGGGACAACCTTATGCATGTGCCTCCTATGGAGCCCTTCCTACAACAGGGTATGGGCGACCTTATTGTGTTTATTTGACTGGACGGACAGAACGCTTTAATGTAAGTGACTGCGACGTTTGGCTTGGTTTATTAGATTTTGGATAAACTACTCTATAATGTTTTGATTTTTGTGATACAGGAGAAGTATCCATATATGATGTATGGTCCAGAAGAAGTGTCAGTGGATCTTTTAGACCAAGAGACGCGAAACATGTAGACCTATATACAGGTGGCTTTGAGATAATTTCTTGCCCCTATTTTTTCTGGAAAGTGTTCGAGCATTACCTCAATTTACCACTTTCATTGCGTTTTTTACCTTGGTCTTATCCCCTCACTACCCATTAAATGTGAACTTTTCCTTTTGGGTACAGAACCAATTTTAAACTCTCCTGCTTTTGAAACACGACCTGCCTGTAGTTCATCAAAGCAGTTACCTAAAAAAGATCTCCGGCAAAGGGCCCCCTCACGGGGAGCCCGTCAGACATTGCAGTGCCGGTCTGACGAGGAGCACCCCAATGATGAAGCATGACATACAATTGGATGTGTGAGGGCTCTTGCTCCCTAAACCTTAGGGTTTCCCTCCCCCCTCCAGGAACAGTGTATTTATTTTGTTTACTGCAACTAAAAGAGAACAGTTCTGTATTCATGCAGCTGTGCCAGCTGGAAGCTAGTCTAAGTTCTTATTCAAGGACTCAAACCATGTTTTCTTCAACATGTAACTAGGATGAATGCCAATCCAGGCCTCGGACAATCTTTAAAATATTACTAGACCTGCAGGTCTAGTGACTAGAATTATCTACTCGACCTAACATCAATTCACTCGACCCACAAACCAGTCTTATACAAATTTTATTCAAAACCTTCTCAGCACCGACAACCCATGAAAGCTTTGGACAATCAAATTGCTAGCAAGCAGCAAGTTTTAATTTGTCACCCAAGTACATCCCTGGGATGTGTGTATCGAGGAGGTAGAAGTTTGCGAGTATACCAACATAATAAATATGGCAAAAAAAAAACATAAACTTTAAACTGTCACTGGAATAACACCTGTGAACAACATATCAGGTGCTTGTTAGTGAAGATGCTGATGTTCTGACTTAAATTTAGAATGAAATAGGGGTTGTGTTCTTCAGATGCAATGCTTCCACTCTTTGGAATGCTTTCTGTCTTGGAATACTTTGTCAAAGTCATTGAACTAGGTTACCCGAAGCCAACTCAGGAGTCTGATGTGAATTAGAAATGTCAACCTTAGCCCATCCAATTTATTTCCATGAGCATGGACAACAATGTCAGACTTTGAGGCAAGTACACAAAGTTTTTTGTTTTTTTAAACCAATGCATACTGGTAAATCCATATTTGCTTATATTGTTGCTGTGCTGAATGATTCTGGCAATCTGTAGGTAGCATCTGAGTAAAGATAGGTACACCACCTTGTATCAGGTAGTAGGTGGTTAAATAACTGTGCAACAGGACAATACTTGTATCAATGAGAATAGCCAGAACAAGTCCCTGATCTTTCAGATAAGGGCAGTTTTGCCTATTGGACCTGGATAAGGTTGTGTCCAGTAATGTGTCTTTGTCCTGGGTTTGCTCTCAGCGAAAGCAAAACTGCTGGGGTTGGATGAAAATGCCAACTTTCGTGTTATCGACTTGCATTTGCATAAACGCTGACATGTCCGCCATGAGGCAGGATTTAATCAGTTTGTGCTGCCTAATCCATGTTTTCATATATATTGTTGTAGTTGTGGTAAAAGATTGGCGGCATGTGCTTTGACATCTTCTTTTCAGTCTCATGTTTGTGCTGAGAGTGAAGAGAAATTATTCAATGCCTCTTATCAAGAAATCACATACCAAATAGTGGATGGTAAAATAAACAGCTCAACAGGCATTTACTTGTTAAGGAAAATGGTGCTGATAGAGAGAAAGGCAATAAACAAGTCACTATCTTCTGACTCAATAACAATAGTCTTGTTTCTTGAACAATGAGGTTTGTGGCCCATAATGGGTCTCTTTCCTGGGTTTTCTGACAGCCAATGCAAAACTGCTGGGGTTGGATCAAAAGTGTCTACTTTCGGCCCATCTACCTGGATTTGCATTAAAGCAGACAGTGTGTCACTTTTGAGGAAGGTACATTGCTCATTTTTTAATCGGTTCATGCTGCTAAACCCATGTTCACATATTGCTGTTGTTGGACTGATGGAAAGCATGATTTCTAAAATCGGAAGAAAATGTTTAACTTCTTCTGGGCGTTTTTTGATAGCTGAGTGAAGAGGGATACTGGCTTATGCGTCATCCGATGGAAGATGTACAGTTTGAAATCTAGCCGCTCTCCAGGGGCAGACCGAATTTCACCATCAGTAACGTCCTTTTTGTAGTATGTAACAAGCTCCTCAAATTCTTGATCCCCAAAACCTCTAATCTTTTCAACAGAGTCTGGCCACAAAGTGAAATCAAAAATGTTAAACAAAGAGTGTGGCTTGCCGAAGATGTGCTTCAGAAACCGGTCATATATAAAAGAAGTAGCACACTCCTAACTCAGCAGTGTCCTCCTTAACACTAGTTTCACTAGAGCTGCCTTTTCTAGCATGCTTAGCCAGTGTTAGTGGGACCCCTGCAAAATTATTATCTTTAAAAAGCAAGTGAAATTGTGTTAGTGCTTTTCCTGGCTTTGATTTCAGATGTATTAGCTTCTGTTGAAGCACCTCAATCCTTCTTGCAACTTCAGAAATAAGACTGTCTTCTTGTTGAAATGCCTTGGACACTTGCTGAAGCAGCTCTGTGAAGTCTATCATGAAGTGCACGACATAAAGAGACTTCTCTGACTTCATGTCATGCAGCAATCCTTTGGCTTTATGTGAATATTCAGCACTACCAGTAGCAAGGTGCTCAAGATGATGTACTGGAGACTCCCAGTTTGTCTTTAGCACTGTTACTGCCCTGTGCTGACTCGCTTCCCATCTGATTTGCTGCAATCCACCAAAATGTTTTAACTGCTCTTCCAGATTTTCAGCTATCGCTTTAACTTCCCTTCTCCGCCTGGGTGAATAATAATCTAGTTTGAAACATCCTTTGAGCACCTCTTCAAATCTGGATAAGTATGAACTTTTTTTTTAACATCACACCTAGATAGTTCTAGATTGTGAGCTACTCACTGCACAACTGCAATGTGGTCGCAGTTGTCCCAACCGTGATGTGTGGAGAGTTCGTCCAGTAGCTGCTTCACTGCACCAGATTTACTGCCGAGGTTCATAGCAGCAGCGTCTGTACAGTATTCAGACCAATGCATTTCTGGCTAAGAATATGCAGAGATCTGCCGATGAGAATATTGCGTTTTTCACTCTGGATGTGATGGAGCTCTTCATGCTGACAATGTCACACAGATGGGTAACGAGAGTGCCTTCACAAACAAATCGTACATAAATCGGTTCCTGTTCCACTATTCCTTTGTTAGCTGACCCATCTGACAGAACACTAAGGAACCTAGCATTTTCTATCTATGATTGGATTGTCAGTTTATGGTCTCTTGAAATTGCCACTACAAAGTTATGGCATTCATGATCATTGGTATAATGTTCCAAATTCCAGGCAGGATTGTTCTTTCTCTGCAGTGTGCAGAGTTTTGTGAACTTAATAAAAGCCTCACCTTCTTTTGCAGGGTAATAGGCTGTATTAAATAGAATGTTGACGTGCCCGATATTTTCTTTGTGCATTTTTGTGATCGGTTTGACTATGCCGGTCTCTTGGAGTTTTTGAATTGCAGCTTCATGGAATATGCATTTTTCATGTGATTTGCTCTTGTGCCATTCCAAGGTCTCCCTTTTGAAAATTTCTGTTACACCAACATATAGGGAAGACTTAGTATCTGCAAGGTTAGGAAACTTTCTGCAGACTGCACAATACAAAACTTGAGAATTTTTTTAACCAGACTCTTCTAGGCCAGCTCCTTTCGTTTCCTTTTCTTCAGTCACTGCCCACTTAAAATCTCGAAACCATTTCTGTTGTACAGCGCTCTGTTTTTTTGTTTGATCATACTTCCTTTGCTTTTGGTGGATTTCTTCTAATGACTTCCCTTTTCCAACAGCTAAACTCTCTCCTGCATTATTCAGTAGAGTTTTAGCTCCAGTGGTTCTTCCCAACCACAACCTGATGTCTGTCGTTGCTGCCTCTCTCTACCTGTTGTCTGCCTTCTCCTCCCTAGCTTCCGAATCTTGCAAAAGAAAAACAGTAACTGTAACTAATTTAGTATAACGTGACCTGTTTACAAACTGCTAACTTTAAAGACTTAACAATTTTGCTTTCCATAACTAGAGTAAGATGGCTCCAATTACATGCTGTGTGACGTGTATGTCTGTCATAGACCATGAAACCTCGAAACTGGCAGCTGCCTGTTAGTGGCATGAGGGTGACGTTCGAGGTGATTCTTGCACACAATTAATGCAGAAATAAACAGAACAGAGCCTGCCCGCTCCCTGCATTCTACAGTATACCTATTCCTGGCATGCAGGTCCTGCATGGTCTAAATGCTTTATCTGGCCTGATGCTGCTGTCTGTACTGCGTGGCCGTCAGTGGACTTGCCTGTGGTGCCTCTTTCTCCCATCCATTGGTGGACCCCTTGAGTGGATACACAGGTCAGTCCTCCGAGGCAGGCGAGGTTAGAGACGCCCTGTCCTGGGAGTCTGTCATTCCCATGACTATCTCTGGGTGGGTTAGGACTCCAGCCTGACATGATAATGCAGCCCCCTGCACCTCACGCTGCTCAGGCAGGCACAGTGCACCGGTGCATTGTAGTATTTCCATGTCAGAAACCGAGGAACTGCACAGGCAACCAGATATTTCATTCTAGTTCCCTACCCGGGAACTAACTGGCGTGCATCTTCTTTTCGCCTACTCTGAAAGGACTAAAACAAAAACACAACACTAACATCAGCCCTTGGGTGGTTTCATGTTCCACTGTAAATCAGTGCAGTGAAGAAGCTGAGCTTCCCCGGGTGTGACAAGGACTACCAGAGAATGCCATGCATCAAATATACTCTTAATGATGGCATGCAGGGTACCTTTCTGGTGTTCTTTTGTGTTTGTTCCGTGCATGTGTGTTTTTGCATGTATAACTGTATAAACTGCAAGTGCAGGCTAGTGTTTGTGTGCGTATTCCCACTTATGCGATGACATTAGATATGTGTCTGTGTGTGTGTGTGTGTGTGTGTCACTGCCTGTGTGTTTTTTTGTAAATTTGTGAGTCTGTGCTTGTGTGTGCACCTGTGTTTTGTGTGAGCCCTTGTGTTGAAATGACAGTATAACTGCATATGCATATTTATATATATATATTTTGTGTACGCTCATCTATGTGGCCTTGGATGTTAGAGTGAAGGAATAATTGCATGTACCTGTGTATGTGTTTGTATGTGCATGCCTATTTTTTTATATAATTGCCTGATGTGTGTGTATACTATGCTTCGGTCATTGTTAGGGTGTGCACATTCCTGTGCTGTTTATGTGTGCAAGTATATGTGCTTTTGTCTTCTATAAGCTTGTGTGTAAGTCTGTGTGTTTGTGTTGCATGTTTATGTGCTGTTGTACTATGGTTGTGCGAGTATGCATACTTCTGTCTAGAACTATCGTCATCACAAGCCGTGCTTAATTTTTAAATAAAAAAGTGCCATGTCCAAAGCTCTCCTCTTAAACACGCGGCTGTTGCATTTAAATATGCGAGCACGGAATACTGAGGCAGCGTAATCCTAAAGCCATCTCAGGCCTCTTTAATCCATTGACAGCCACTTCCAGCCCCCTTAGCTCACTCTAGTAGCTTTCTGCTTTCTTCCTTTGAGATGCTTTTTCGTTTTTCTCCTCCTCCATCTTTCCCATATGTGCCTTTTGCTCAAAGTAAATGCTTGAGGCAGTAAAATAAATGCCAGCCCTCAAAAATAGGTGCTGGTGCCCAGTGCTGGAAACAACAGGCACAAATTAAGCACCAAGTGACTTCTATTAAAATCTCAGAGAGGAGGATTGCAGGGATTCATGATAAGCTAATGAGTCTTTCTTATACCCACCCGCCCACGCAGCGTTCCTTCCCTCACCCCACCCACTTTTCTCCCAGCTTTTCAATTAACCAGTGCGCTTCCTCTTGCTATAAAACAGCCACAAAGAATACCTTCATTGCTTTGGCCTTCCACTGCCTTTAACATCATTAAGTGGATGGTCAGCGCAATAAAAGAAACACAGCTGATCCTAAAACCCTGCACTCAGAAATCTTCTGCTTTAAACATGGCATGCACGACAGAGAAGGGCTCTGTGCCTGCTGACCCCTGAAAAACCACTGCAGTCTCCAATTGCACTTAGATAAAATTCACACAGGCGAGAGGACAAACACACATTCATTACTGCTCTCCCAACCTACCCTTCTCCAGGTCCCGCAGCTGACCACCGTACATTTTACACATTGGCGTCTTTGATGTGTGGAGTGGATGTGGTGCAGGCTGCGTTCATAAAATTTGAAACAACCTTTCCTGCAGCTCTTCCCACTGAGGTCAGCACCCCCACATCCAGGTCAACACCCGTTGCGGCCGCACTGCCCTAAAGCCGGCCCTGGCTGGTGTCAAGTGCACTGTAACGCGACACGTACAAACACGTTTGTGTCCTAGTTACATCGGCTGCAGAAATATGCGACATAATGCGATCAGAAAGTCGATGGAAAACATTTTAGGTACCATCTGATTGGTTGGTTGCAACAAAGCCTCAGCAGTCGGAGCCTGTGCTGCATTCAGCCAATCAACACCTCTGCTTTCCCCCTCTAGAGCCTCGTAACTGGCACCATAAATTAGCACAGCAGCACAGCTCACTCGCCAAGCCGGTCAAGTAGACCTGAAAACCGACTCACCCTGAAAGAAATTGACTCACCATAGCAAGAGGGCGAGTACATTTTTCGAGCCCTGCAACTGCTCCCAGGACCTCTGTGGGGGTAAATATGTCTTTCCATAATCAGAAAAGGTGCTGAGTGTAATGATCACAGTGCATTGCAACAGGGACCCAACTAAGATGGGGTTCATCCGCTCCTGGATCTCTGTGGGAGATATATGACTAATTATGATCAGTGGTGGCACTGAGAGCAATGGTGCCTGTACATTACAACATGTACCTAACTAAGATAGATGTCCTTCTCCTCTCAGGTCCTCTGCTGGGGATATATTCTAGGCTTGGAATGAGAGTTAGTGAGACAGTGATTACAATGCATTACATCATGTATGTAACTAAGATTAATGTCTCTCTGAGGCCCTCTGTGGGGGATATATGGCTTGCCATGGTAGGTGGAGGTGCTGAGAGCAATGGTGACAGTACATTACAACATGTACCCAACAAAAGGCCTGATTTAGAGTTTAGTGGACAGATATTGCATCCACCTTATAAGTGTATTAGGATATAATGCACTTGTAGTAAGGATGAAGTACCCATCTGCCAAATGCTAAATCAGGCCCTTAGATGGATGCCATCGCCTGCGATGTTGTCTATTGAAGATCCACCACTAGGGATGGCCAAGGGAGGGGTAATGTCAGTGATCACCAGGTCCTCTTTTGACAGTCTGTGGCTATGCATGGTCAGCGAAGGGGCATGAGTGAAGGTGATTACTTTATTAGAATAGTTATGCTTAATATGGGTTTGGGTCTATCATAGCTGGACTCTCGCAACTGTCGGCCCAACACTCCTGGCTCACAAGCAGTACCTCACCAAAACTCAGATAGTCAAGGTGATTTCTGGCAGCCTTACGCATAGATGAGACTTCTCAGGGGAGGTGTGGTGGAACAGAAGTTAATCTTTTCTCTCATTAGCAGTAAGTCTCCAATCTACCATAAAATGAATTAATTGCAATGATTAGGGTAATGAGCAATAATAAAAGCAAAATCATGAGGATGACTATGAAACCCCCCACCTTATTGCGATAAACAAGATGAAATTCCTAACAAAGAGAGCCTAATCTCTACCCTAACGAGAGCTAGGTGTGATAAACCCTAGTTTGCCAGTATCATGTCCATGAGAAGCGCCCCAGCCCTTGTTGCCTTGGAATAGGGTCTCTAGGTCAGACTCCGTGGTGACACAAAGGCTGAGTGCTGCAGCAAAGCGACGTGAGGCATAGATACCCTGTGGAAAGAACCCCTCTAATGACCTTGTCCTTGTTATTTGTATTTATACTGCTCAGGTAGAATCCCTGACGCAAGTTTGTAACTAAACAACTGATTATGTATGCAAGCTTGTGTCAGCAATTGCATAAACAATGTCTAACAAGTGTGAGAAAGAAAGGAACATGATGACAATATCTATGTACGTCACTGATAAAGATGCCTTCTGAGAATGGCACTCATAAAGAAAAGCAAAACATTTTGTTTAAAATGTAAGTAGTTACAGAGTGCTAAAAGAAATAATGAAATAAATAGGATGAAACAGAGCATGCTAAGTAGATAAAAGGTTACTAAATAAAAAGGGCAACAGGCCTGCAAGCCAATGGCTAGCTGTATCCTGTGCCCAGTGGGGAACTTAAATGGATTCACCACACCCTCCCCAATTGCCGTAACAAGGAAGTTAAGTGCATGAGTCCAAGTCTAAAGGTGCTCTGAACTAAAATCTTAAATCTAGTTAAAATATTAGCTAAAACCATACAACAGAGATCTAACGTCATCTATGACAAGCAAGGCAGGCCAAACTTGAGCCGAATTAATAAGGGAATTTGGTATTGCATTTCATAGTTCAAAAAAAAAAACAGTGGTAGAATTTCAACAATATGTGTGGTCCTGTAGAAAGTCGCTGGAGTCATCAAACGGGAGTGCGCCCAGGAAGGACTCCACATCAGATGCCAAATCAATCAGAGCATTGGCAGAAGGATCCACTGAGCAGAAGTGCACAGCCACGTAGGCAGCACCATCCATTGCGCCATACGTCAAAGGAGCCAAGCAGTTCAGAAGTGGTGGCTCATAAGTGGTCTCGCGAATTAACCTTCGTCTCATGGGGCATGACCGTGACTGAACCCTCATCAGTTACATTAACAGTTCCTTGTCCACAGAAGGCAGTGGCTGTACAGCACAACACACTATCCATGTACATTCAAAGAGGCACCAGATGCAATGGAAGACAGGTTTCACCCACCACAAGACTGGCCAGAAGGACAATGACCAATCATGCTCAAGTACCGGCAACGGAGCGCCAAAGTACTGCATCATGCGGTCACGACATAGCTGGGCTGGTGGTAGCACCATCACTCCGCTTAGCTGTGAAAGCACAACCACTGTTTATCAGGAATAGCAGTAGCAGTATTCTGCAAATCAGCACCAACATTATAGGAAATCCGCCAAACACTCTTGAAAAGAGAGAATAGATAGCTGAAGGAATGACTCAGAAAACAGTCTGGAAGGTGGAAACAAATCCAGAACCAGCAACCTTAAAAAAGTGTACAATCCTTGCAGTGGATTGAGCTTGCCTCCTGTTTCTGAAGTCTTGGGGCCCACAAAGACTTCACCTTTTTAAGGAAATCCTCATGCATAAAAAATCAACGCAAATGCTGCAGAAATCAACGCAAATCCTGCATCGCAGCTGGGAAATCCCCACACCACCGACCGGAACGACGCAACACTGACTTCGATGCAGCACCTGCCTTGCGACGGAAAATTCAACACATCACCTACTGGATCGACGCAGCACCTGCTCCTACCACTGTGTAAAGGGTTTTCAACGCATGCTTCCCTGAGCATCAAATTATCCCCGCATCGCAGTGAGGAATCAAGACTGCACGCCTGAAAAACGAGGCATCCCCTTGCAGGGTGGAAAGCAACTACGCATCATTTGTGCCATGTGGGAAAATCCAATGCAACACCTTATTTTTCCATGCATCTCCTGCTCTGCGGTCCCTGTGCATCATTACTTTTGACGCATCCCACGTACTGTGTGTTACAAAGAAACAACTATTGATTTCTGTTAGACCTGACAGCCTTAAGGTGGTCATCCCCCAACTTTTTGCCTGCCTCCCTCCACTTCTCTGACACTGTTTTTGCTAGTTTTAGGACTCTGCACACTTTACCACTGCTAACCAGTGCTAAAGTGCATATGCTCTCTCCCTTAAACATAGTAAAATTGATTGATTTACTTATAAGTCCCTAGTAAAGTGTACTACATGTGCCCAGGGCCTGTAAATTAAATGCTACTATTTTACCTGCAGCACTGATGGTGCCACCCAAACTAGCAGCCCCGTAACAATGTCTCAGGCCTGCCATCGCAAGGCCTCTGTGTGCAGTTTCACTGCCACTTCGACTTGGCATTTAAAAGTACTTGCCAAGCCTTACTCTCCCCTTTTCTCTACATATGCCACCCCTAAGGTAGGCCCTAGGTAACCCATAGGGTAAGGTACTCTGTAGGTAGAAGGCAAGACATGCACGTATGTGTTTTGTCGTGGTAGTAAAAAACTCCTACGTTCGTTCTCCACTACTGTGAGGCCTGCTCCTTTTTAGACTAGCATTAGGTCTACCCTTATATACTTTTTGAGTGATAGATTCTGATCTGAAAGAGGTAACCAGGTCATATTTAGTATGACCAGAATAGTAATGGAAAGTCCTGCTTCTTGGTGAGGTTGAATTTTATATTACTATTTTAGAAATGCCACTTTTAGAAAGTGACACAAAACTACCCTGAAACCGGTCCCAGGATGCTTATTTCTGGTTCAGGGAGGACCTGGCCTAGCAGTTCGGGCTGAACTGTTCCCATGGGGAACAGGGTCAAGACTGATTTGAATATGGCTAGGTCCAAACTAGAATGGCACGGCAAGCAAAAATCCTACTGGATTAAACCCAGATTGGTGACTAGCGGAGAATGTTTGATTTGTTCTGCATTCTGTCCATCATCTGTTGTTTTTGCATTTTTCGCCCCAAGTGGAAAGGGTATGCCCAGACGTGGGTCCAGTGCTTGCTATGCCACTAGATATAAGCTAGCCTGGCTGATGAAGGGTGATACCCTGAAACTGGCACCAGGGTGCTTGTTTCTGATTCAGGGAGGACCTGGCCTGGCAGTTCGGGCTGAACTGTTTCCGTGAGGAACAGGGTCAAGACTGTTTTGCATATGGCTGGGTCTAAACTAGAATGGCATGGCAAGCAAATGAACTGATGGATTGAACACAGATGTGTGACTGGGAGTGAATGTTGATTTATTCTGCATTCTGTCCATCATCTGTTGTTTTTGCATTTGTTGCCCCAAGTGGGAAGGGTATACCCAGATGTGGGTCCCATGCTTGCTATGCCACCAGATTCAAGCTACCCTGGCTGATGAAGGGTGATACAGTGAAACTGGTCCCAGGATGCTTGTTTCTGGTTCTGGGAGGACCTGGCCTGGCAGTTTGGGCTGGACTGTTCCCGTGGAGAACAGGGTCAAGACTGATTTCCTTTTGGCTGGGTCCAAACTGGAATGGCATGGCAAGCAAAAAGAAACTGATGGATTAAACCCAAATCTGTTACGGGGGTGAATGTTTGATTTGTTATGCATTCCGTCTACCTGTTGTTTTTGCACTTTCAGAAAGGGAGCATTTTTCTGCACTCAAAACCATCTGTACCTTACAGCTTGCCTCCCATCAACGTCTGGTCTGTGCTGGTTGACAGCTCCCTTGTGCATTTCACCCACACAACCAAAAAACACAGGGCACTCAATTACACCTGCATTCATCTGCATATCGAATGGGTCTTCCTGGGCTGGAGGGTGGGGGGGGCCTGACACTTATGTTTCAAAAGACAGTGGCCTCCCCTCACAGAATGGACTGCCAAACCCCCTACTAGGACCCTGGCAGATAGGACTGAACTGAAAGGGGAACTTGTGCACTTCAAAACTACTCTTTGAAGTCTCCCCCACTTCAAAGGCATTTGTGGGTATAAAAACCAGATGTCTGACCTCACCAAACCAGAGACTTCTGGACCTACACCGGCACCCTGTCAGAGCAGCTGTCTTGCTGCCCAAAGGACTCATGTGGACTGCTTTGCTGAGAAGGGCTGCCGCCCTGCTGGCCTCTGGCTTTGCTCAGAAGGACTCTGTTTCCCAAAAAGTGCTCTCCAAGGGCTTGGATTGAGCTTGCCTCCTGTGTTCTGAAGTCTCAGGGCCAAAAAGACTTCATCTCTTGAGGAAAGTCCTTGTAAGTTGAAAATTGACACCGCCTGCCTAAATCGACGCAAAGCCTCCTTTGCGGATGAGAAATCGCCACACAGCCGACTGGATCGATGCAGCCCTGACTTCCCGACTGGAAATTCAATGCTGCACCTGTCTTGTGATTGAAAATGTGACGAATCACCTACTGGACTGACGCAGTGCCTGTGCCTTATTCCAGCTCATCAAGGATTTTCCCCACATTGTCACCGAGTGTGAAAATATTCCCACACCGCAATGAGGAACCATGACTGCATGCCGAAAAACACTGCAAACTCCTTGCAGTGTAGAAAGAAATGACGCATCGTCTGTGTCGTGTTATAAAATTTGATGCAACACCCTATTTCCACGCATCTCCTCCTCTGCGGTCTCCGTGCGACATTATTTTTTACGCATACCAGATACTGTGTGTAACTAAGAGTCAACTGTTTATTTCTAAGTATATTAAGACTCTTAAACCTTTTGAAAGCAATATTTCAACTTGTGCTTATTGGATCTTTGTCGTTTTGACCTTATTGTATTCAGATAAACGTTACCTATTGTTCTAAACATGTGTGGTGTATTTTTGTGGTGTTTTCACTGAGTTACTGTATAATTTATTGCACAAATACTTTACATATTACCTTCTAAGTTAAGCCTGACTGCTCAGTGCCACGCTGCTATAGAGAGGACATGGGATAGTTTGGATTGTGTGTGACTTACCCTGACTAGGTTTATGGTCCCTACCTGGACAAGTGTGTATACCACTGCCAACTAGAGACCCCATTTCTAACAATGTTAAAGGATTGAGACTCTTTTAAACCTTTTAAAAGTGATATTTCAACTTGTGCTTGTTGGATTTTTGTCATTTGTGCCTTATTTTATTCAAATAAATATCTATTTTTCTAAACCTGTGTGATGTATTTTTGTGGTGTTTTGACTGTGTTACTCTATGATTTATTGCACAAGTGCTTTACACATTGCCTTCTAAGTTAAGCCTGACTGCTCAATGCCAAGCTACCAGAGAGTGGACTCAAGATAATTTGGATTGTGCTGTGACTTACCCTGACTTGGATCGTGGTCCCTACTTGGACAAGGGTGTAAACCACAGCCAACGAGAGACCCAGTTTCTAACATGGGCCCAATTCCTTCCTCACAGCGTTTTTTTCACCAACCAGATCCCCACCTTTAGGAATCCAGCCTGTAGATGTTGTTGGTAAATCCCTTATTCCTATAGTGGCAGCACTGGCGGATGAATTGTCATCACAAAATCGTTCACTCTCCTATAAAACAGTGTAAGACAGTGAGACCTTCATTTTTGTCAAACGATGTGTTTGCCGGCACCAAGCCAGGGCTATTCTAGATCTCTGACATACATTGGTATCCCAAAGAGGATCGCATAAGGAGAGCTTCTAGATGATATGGGGAAGAGTAATAGAATTCAACACCTATCGTCCTCATGGTGTCCCTGAATACCCTAGAGGCAAATGTAGGGCCCTGGTCCGAGTGGAATGCTGTAACCGCATATCCACCGATAAAGGCTAGCAAGTCTCTTATAACAGTTTGACCATCTGTTGACTGCTGTGGCCATACCCACATGAATGTAGAACAAGAATCAACAGCGACTAAGATGTATTTGTATGCACTATCAGGTTGTAAGGGACCACAGTGATCCAGGTACACACATTGTAGTGGCGTATTGGACACTAAGAGGGATGTCTGTGGTGGGTGTTTGATGTTGGAGCCCTTTATTTGCTGGCAAATGTCACAGCAAAGGACATATTGTTTGATCTGTTTGTAGAGCTCTGGCCACCAAACATGTTTCTGTGAAAGTGATATTGTGGTTGGCACACCAGCATGAGCAGATGCCACACCCTCATGCTCTGCTTTGATGAGATCTAATCTCTGGTCTTGGTTGGGGATCACTCGATCTCCCACCCCAGTAATTGTCACAAAGGCAATATTCTGTGCACATAAAATATAGGAATATTTTGCAGGGTATGCTTTTGGAAGAGGCTTGCCGTCAGCCGAAGCATTCACAGAAGGCTGAGTCTCATTATCTAATCTCGTATGAGTACAAGCCACTGCCAACAGAAGCCATAGCTACTTCCTACAATGTGTTCTCCTACGTGTTGATGGCCCAGTGTATGTACTATATGAGCATCTGGTAGTTTATCCTTTAGAGTAGCTACCCTGTTTTATGGTGTTCCCCTTTGAATCTCTGAGCCCGTTTCACCTCCAGTGATTAAGATAATCATTGTAGGACTGAACACAGTAATACAAATCATACACAATCAATATGAGCTGTTCTGGATCCATATATGCCAGTGGCAAAATAAGAGCTTTAAGCTCAGCCGACGGTTCTGTGTAGTCCCCCAGGGTCTGCATGTAGGTATTTTGAGGGTGGAATACACCTGCCCCAGCGTCTGAGTATTGATGTTTTGTGCCTATGGCTGGTTGTGCTGAACTATCAATGCAAATTACAGTTTGGTATCTGTCAACTGGCAAGATGTTAGTAGGTGTGGGGTACTCCTGTTCATATTGGAGAAATTCTTGTGTTTGAAGTTTCTGGTAAAAAATGTAGTCCATATCAGTGGCAGTCACAGAGGCTGCCGATTGAATCCAACGTGGATGTAATGCTCTAGCGCTAGGAACGCTTGCTTTACTGACAGCCTCTAAGGCCGGCACCAAAGTAAAGACAATAATGCGTCTCCCTTGGGCAAGTGACCTCTCCTTGATGGCGGTCATCTGCACGGCAGTCTGAATCTTTTCTGTGGGTGAAAAACATTGTTCTGCATTTGAGTGCAAATATGATTTGTATGCTATGGGCACTGTGTCGCCCTCATTAAAGGTGACAAAGGTGAATCCAATGGCACCAGCAATTATTCAGAGTAACAAATTAATTTTGTTGTCACATGTGTGTTTTGCTTTTAGCACATCATGCTGCATTTCTCTAAGAATATATGTTTTCTGCTGTCCAGTGTTTGCTTGTAAAATCTTGGCAAATTAAATCCTTGAGTGGTTTTATGCGTTGTGCATAATCTGGAATGTAAGTTCTGCCAAAGTTAAAGAAACCAAGTAATGACTGCTGTTTCTTGATTGTGCTTGGTGTTTGAAGCTGAGTGCATTTCTCTAGAAAGTGCGGGGCCTGGCTCTTGCCTTCAACTGATAGCTCATATCCAAGGAACAATACACTGTGAAAGGCTATTTTACTTTTCTTAAAATTGAATTTGTAGCCTAAGGTGGCGAATCCCAAGATGATCTCATTGACCCTGACAAGATGAATGTTAAGGTCATCATCTGTGAGATAGATATCATCCACATATGACAATGCCTCATGTCAATATCATGCACGTTTGATGTTACACAAGCAGAAAACAACCCTGGGCTGTTCTTATAGCCCTGTGGTAAACGGCAAAAATGTTTTTGTGAGCCAAATAAGAGTGCACTCAGATCCCAACTTTCATGTGCTAAGTTTTGGCAGAAAAAGACCTTGAAAATATCGAAGGCTGTTTTGTATTTCTCACGCACTATGTTGTTAATTAGTGCAGTCCTGTGTGCATTTTGTATCTTGTATATGCGTGTGCAGATGTTTAAATGTCTATAATCTAAGACTATTATACATGAATGGTCTGGTTTTCCAACTGGGAATAATGCTTATTCATTGCAGAGACGAAAGGTTCTAGTACTCCCTGGTACTTGGGTTGAGTGAGGATCTTCCTTACTGGGGCTTTAGACTCATGTTTGACAGGAGAATGAGGTTGAGACTGGGTTGTAGACTTAATAGGAATTCCGTGGTAGGGGGAATCCTTATCCCAACTTACGTGGTTGCAGTACAGCACGGGTGCCTGTGCTAAAGCCCACTCAACAGCATAGGCTTCCTTTACCGCATCTGCTACAAAATCTAAGAAAGAAGGCAAAATGACATCTTCCCCATGTGAAAGCTTGCGGACGTATTTTGACCAGTCTTTTTCTGCCATAGGATATCGCAATTGTTCTTCCCAAAAAATTCTCAATTTAGATATTTAAATCATTGACCCTGTTGGGTAGGAGGATGAGTCCGTCCGCAGTCTCGACTACAAGAACACCGTTAGTGGCTGTCACAGCCAGATGATCTTTCAGACACTGGCGACAAGTTGTGACCTCTGCTGCACTGTCTGGCAGAGTCTCTGCCCATGTCTTGTTCCTCAACAACGTCCTCAACGTTGCCAGCATGTTTAACTGTTAATGCATCCACCTTTTTCTTTTTACATTGGGGCTTCTGTTGAGGAGACTTGACCTCTTTTTTTGTCTGAGGAATGCTGTGAGTCTTTTCTCTGATTCACATAGTCCGTGCGTTGCTCTGACTGGCCTGCTCTCTCACTCCATTTATCCGGCATGCCTTGGAAGGAACCAGATGGATGTGTATCAGTATATCTGTCAGGAGTCTTTAAATTTTCTCTATTTCTGAGATAATATCACCTTATGGAGCCCTCCAAATGTGGAGAGTCTGCTCTCTGACTTCTTCTGTCTTTATTTTGTTTTTATCCCAGCATTTTTTTAAACTCTCTTGTTCTTGTTTAGTACCGTCCTTAGGTGTCGTACTCTGAATTTACAATTTTTTTCAGCCTGACTCCCAAATTATCCTGTCTTGTACTAGTATAGGTTTAAGAAATAATTTTCAGAGTTGACGCTCCTGTTGCAGCTGTAGAATCTCCTGGAGCCACTGGCGTATAGCCAATGCTTGTGCTTCTCTTTAATGTTACAGAGTATTATTGAGGAGACTGTGTCTAAGTTGCACATCAGTTTCATCCCAAATGCCAGGGCTCGAGCAGCCCCGTGTTCATTTTGAATATGTTTTAACACATTCGGTAAGGTGGCAAGTGTCGGGGTACCATGCGTGGTGGGGTAAATTGCCTCAAATCTGTACCCCATGTGGTGCAGCCATCCACTGAGGGAACCATTCGGAATGACAAGCACATTGTAAGAATTCTATGTTCATCTTGTGGTCCCGTATGGGGAACACTGCTCCCAGCTGGTTCATTTTTTTGCTAACCAGAACAAGTTTTCTCACTTTCCTAGGGCGCGTTGCCCTGGATAGAATGTACTGTGTGTGGGTTTATCACAGGAATGGTCAGTTGGTGTCCAGCTGGTGCTGCCATTGCTGGGGTAGTTTTCAAAGTTTGCATTACAAAATGAATTAGTCATCTGTAAAGTGCTACTAGCTCATTGTAAAGGGTACGTACATCAGATACATGCGTAGCGTGTACGCCAGGATATGGTGTGTATGTGGCTAACATGGGCCACATTCCTCTGTTATTACTTAAGGGACCTAATCTCACGTGTTGTATTATGTGTAGCAGGGTGGCATTGAACCAGTTTTGATGTTCTTGATAAGAAAGGGGTAGTCTAGATACTGATAAGATTGGTACTGTTGTGGTGTGTTTGCAATTTCATATGTGTGAAATTTATATGTTGTAGTGAATTCTTCAGGAAAGGTGACCCAGGAATAAAATGTTTGTTTGGTAAGCGTCATGAGATTCCACGATAAACGTGACATCCCTGCCCTCATCTGTTAAGCCATGGACTACTAAATGTGTTATTGTGTACTGGAATGTCTATGGCGTTAGCCATGTTGAATAATGGGTACAGAAGAGGAACACCAGATATGAACTATCCTTTTTAAAGTTCAAGCATGAACAACCTACAGCCCAGATAGGTGTTCCCTGCTGAGCTGAGGAGGATTACCTCTAATACCACGGATGGCTCTAGATAATGGTACTTAGGGTACCTGCTGTTTTTGCAACAGAGATACTCAGGATATCTGTAGATTAGTGCCAAAACACCACCGTTGGTGGCGCCATGTCATAGTTGGACTCTCACTCCTTAGCAGGACTGCTGGTTTAGGGGTGACAGCACTTCTGTTTGTAGGTGACTGAGTCACTCCTACAACAAGTCGCAACTGTCATCCCAACCATGACACACACAGATGCAATAATCATGCTTTTATACCCCTGCAGGACCACTACCCAACGTCACCAGACAGGAGGGTCCAGACATCTCCACCCCAACCACAGAAGAGGCCCACAGTGATGACAGCAGCTCTGTCCAACTGGATCCAGATGACCAGCCCGGACCTTCGTGGGCCTCGGGACAGTCGGTTCCCAACACCCAGTCACAGGCCACCACAGACCTTCCACCCTCTGGTAACACCAGCACAGCACCCACCCAGCGGGCCCATACCTCCATCCCCAGGACACGTAAATCAGCTGTGTGTCCACCAGTACAGGGAACCCAGGATAACCCACCACCCCAACAACAACAGGGACCTGGGGTCAGTGGTAGTGGGCACACGGTCAAGGGGACGGAGGCACAAGAACACAGGGGAACTGGGAGGGCTGCTGTGCGACATGGGGCGGACAGGCCTAGGGAACCCACTCTCCATGAGGCCCTCTCCTCCATCATGGGAGCCTACCACCACTCCCAGGAGACGATGGCAACGATACTGGCCAAGTTTCAGGAGACCCAGCGGCTGCAGGAGGAACAGTATTTGGGGTTCAGGGAGGAACTCAGAACCATCAGCTCCGCCCTGGGCATCATCGTAGGGGTGCTGAAGGAGATACTTAACACCAGGAGGGACACTGTGGCACTGCAAGGGGCCCCTGACACTAGCATGGACGATGAACTGCCCACCACCTCTGCCGGCGCTAGTAGACAGGACGCCCTGCCACAGGACCACCACACCAGCGCCCCACCCCCTGCAGACGGAGAACCAGCCCTCAAACGGTCCCTGAGATCCAGGAACAAGACAGAGCACGATGCCATGACTCCTGCCAAGAAATGAGACCACACTGATTGTCATCCTACTGTCCCACTTTGTAACCCTGTCCATCTTGGAACTGCCCCAGCTCCACTTCCTATGCCCATATGGGCAATGCACCTGTGAGACTAATAGACTGGACTCTGCCATGGACATTCTCCACCATCACCCCTCACCATTTTACAACCCCCCTCCAATATTGAGCACTTCTATAAACACCCTTGAACCACAAAACAATCTGGAGTCAGTCTGTGATTTCGAAAATGTGTATTAGCAATGACAGTGACAAAATGCGTTTTCAAATGTAATGTCAACATACCTATGTCACACATCTCAAGTCCATGAGAAATCTAAGCAGATGACACACGTTGTAAACCACACCTGTGAAACCGTAAGGGAAATGTACAACTCAGTTATCATATACTGGGTGAAATCGACAGACAGGGTAGAGGTAGAAGTGTGAAAGTACTTCTAGTAGGCAGGAATGTGTTCTCACCTGTGTGTCACTGGAAATATTGCTGGATAACTGAGTCCCTGTTGTCAATGTCTTCTTCCTCTGCTTCCTCCTCATCACTGTCCACAGGCTCCACAGCTGCTATAACACCGTCATCTGGACCATCCTCCTGCAGAAAAGGCACCTGTCGTCACAAAGCCAAGTTGTGAAACATACAGCAGGCCACGATGATCTGGCACACCTTTCTTGGTGAGTAGAATAGGGAACCAACTGGAGGCCGAAGGTGCGTTCAATCACCCTCCTAGTCCACCCATGGGCCTCATTGTAGCGTTCCTCTGCCCTGGTCCTGGGATTCCTCACTGGGGTCAGCAGCCATGACAGGTTGGGTTAACCAGAGTCCCCTAATAGCCACACACGGTGCCTCTGGAGTTGACCCATCACATAAGGGATGCTGCTATTCCGCAGGATGTAGGCGTCATGCACAAAGCCTGTGGGGGGGGGACCAGAGCTACATGGGTCCCATCAGTGGCACCTATGATGTTGGGGATATGTCCAAGGGCATAGAAGTCACCTTTAACTGTAGGCAAATCCTCCACCTGAGGGAAACCGATGTAGTTCCGCATGTGTTTCAGCAGGGCAGACAACACTCTGGACAACACGTTGGGAAACATAGGTTGGGACATCCCTGATGCTATGGCCACTGTTGTTTGAAATGACTCACTTGCAAGGAAATGGAGCACTGATAGCACCTGCACTTGAAGGGGGATCCCTGTGGGATGGCGGATTGCTGACATCAGGTCTGGCTCCAACTGGGCACACAGTTCCTGGATTGTGGCACGGTCAAACCTGTAGGTGATGATCGAATGTCGTTCCTCCATTGTCGACTGGTCCACCAGCGGTCGGTACACCGGAGGATTCCGCCATCTCCTCACATGTCCCAGCGGACAGTGCCTAGGAATGACAACAGCGACCACAGAGTCAAACAACTCAGAGGTATGTACCCACAGTCTACACAGAACACCATTCATACACAAAATCTGGCCTGTATTTGTGTTGCGCGACAAGGCCTAGGTCTGTGTGACGCAGTTGGTAATGAGGCCATGTGAGCCCCTGAAATGGCGACTGCCTGACCTCTAAAGTGGGACAATGGGATGTGAGGTAACTGCGCTGGCGTTGTACACTGTCGCAGTAGGCAGTCGAAGACCACAGCGCAATGCTGCATTGGTTAACATTAGACCCTATGGGTCCCAGGAGCCAATGACGATGTACGACGGCGATGATGATGCACACCGCCGCGGACGTGACCACCATTTTCTATCTGTTCAATCACTCGATACCTGATCTTCGACAGGAGAGGACCTACACTGCAAGTGCTGCTGTGACCTCGGTCTGGAGGAGACAATGGCTCGTGCGTCTGGGGAAAGGGCCCCTGCCTTCACTGCAGAGGAGTTGGAGAAGCTCGTGGACGGGGTCCTCCCCCAGTACATGCTAATCTACGGTCCTCCAGACCAACAGGTAAGTACACAGGGAGCACGTTGTATGGGCTATGCCTGTGTGGAGAGGGCTGGTTGTAAGAATGAAGGGGGCACAGTTCTGTGTGCATGAAGGACTGTGAATGCATGTGCCACATGGCAAGGGTAGAGACGTGGGCCACTCACTTCGACGGTGCACTTGGTAATGACTTCTCTTCTTCCCCTGTACATGTCATGTCGGTCAGCGACCACCAGAAGAAGGATATTTGGCGTGCCATTGCCAAGGACGTCCGGACCCTGAGGGTCCATCACAGACGGAGCACCCACTGCCGGAAAAGATGGGAGGACATTCGCCGCTGGAGCAAGAAGACGGCGGAGGCTCAGCTGGGGATGGCCTTCCAACGTGGGAGGGGTGCCCGTCGAACCATGACCCCCCTGGTGTTCCGGATCCTGGTGGTGGCCTACCCTGAGTTGGATGGGCGCTTGAGGGCATTGCAGCAGACACAAGGGGGTGGGTACAACATCATTCAGCGGACTTTGCGCGCAGTGAAGGTTTCTGGGTGGGGGAGGAGGGCTGTGGGTTTCCCTAGGCCAGGGCGAGTTCCGTAGGCTAGGCCCCTCCGTAATGCAGGCCATGTGGCACCCCACCCCACCTCTGTAGAGTGCCAAGTACAGGTATACATGCCCCTGTGTCATCTATGTGTGCAGATGTCGACCATAGCCATGTAGGACATATCCCAGGAATTGCATCTGTAGAGCCCAACAGCGCAACGTAGTGCAGGGGGCTGTTGTGTCTGTATTGTCCGCCAACTGTAGCGGTAAGCCATGCACTCAACCTGTCTTTCTTCTGTCGTTCCCCCCCCCTTTTTGTGGTCTCCCTGTTCTTGTGTGCATCAGCATCATCAGGCGGAGGTACAGTGGCACCGGAGCACGAGGGAGCTGCATCCCACATGGCCATGGAGGGCCACACCACGGACTCGGAATACACCAGTGGGACGAAGGGCGAGGGGAGCTTCACGGCGGGGACAGGATCAGCAACCAGCGACACGGACTCGTCCTCCGATGGGAGCTCCCTTGTGGTGGCGGCAAAATATGTGCCCCCCCACTTCTACAGGTACAGCCGCTACCCCCCCCACCAGCACCGCCCTCCCAGCAGCCCCTCAGCCTTCGCCCCGTGCCCGCTCACCCAGGAGGGTGGGCATCACCTTCGCCCCTGGCACCTCAGCCCCTGCCCCTGTCACCTCTGGTGCCCTCAGTGAGGAGGCCATTGACCTTCTCAGGTCCCTCACTGTTGGGCAGTCTACCATTTTGAATGCCATCCAGGGTGTAGAAAGGGAATTGCAACATACAAGCGCATTCCTGGAGGGCATTCATTCTGGTCAGGCTGCCCTTCATCGAACCCTGCAAACTCTGGCCTCAGCACTGATGGCAGCCATTGTCCCTGTCTCTAGCCTCCCCCCTCCAACTTCCTCCACCCAGACCCAATCCCCTGTACCCCAGCCTATCCCAAGCACACCATCAGACCAGCCTGCACACACCTCACCACACAAGGGAAGCTCAGGCAAACATAAGCACCACACATCCCACAGGCACTTACGCAAGCATCACACACATACAGACACACCAACATCCACTGCCTCCACTGTGTCCCCCTCCTCGTCATCTCCCTCCTCCCTCCCAGTCTCGTCTACACTCTCACCTGCATGCACTACCTCTACAGCCACTACGTCCCGCACCAGAACACCCACCACCACACCCCGCTCACGTGCAGTCACCACCCCCACTCCCATTTACACGTCCCCTGTGTCCTCTCCCAGTGTGTGTGTGACGCCCCCTCCGAAGATACACAAACGCAGACACACACCCACCCAACAGCCATCCACCTCACAACAGCCTCCAGCGCATGCACCTTCACCCAAAGTCACCAAACGTACACCTCCTACAACCACTACCTCTTCCTCCACTCCCAAACCCCCTCCAGCTACCCGTCCCCGTGTTCCTAAGAAACTTTTCCTGGCCAACCTTGACATCTTTCCCACCCCCCCTCCAACTCATAGCTCCCGTACTAGCAACTCAGCCAAAAAATCGCCGGGACCAGTGGTGCCTGTTACAGGTATGTGGAGTGCACCGGCCACCAGGCCAGCCAGTGTGGCACGGAGCCACAGCACAGCCAGTCCCCCCCCCCCCTGTGAAGCACCAGAAGTTGGACAGTGCCCGGCGGGAGAGGGGGAAGACTCCAGCCAGCAAAGCTGCTCACAAGGGTCCCGGGGGTAGTGTTGACTCAGCTGTGACTCCTCCCAAGGTGGGGAAGGGGCAGAAGAAATCTCCAAAGTCTGGGAGGGGCAGCAAGGCGGAGAAGACCGCCATCATCCCCGCTGCCCAGGAGGCCACCGCCAGCCCAATCGTCACTGGCCAGGAGGCCACCGCCAGAGTCACTGCCCAGGAGGCCAACCCAATCGTCACTGGCCAGGAGGCCACTGCCAGAGTCACTGCCCAGGAGGCCATCCCAATCGTCACTGGCCAGGAGGCCACCGCCAGAGTCACTGCCCAGGAGGCCAGCCTAATCGTCACTGGCCAGGAGGCCACTGCCAGAGTCACTGCCCAGCTGACCCATGAAGGACCGCCAGCCACAGGCCTACTGGGCAATGAAGGACCGCCTTGGCAAGCACCGCTGAACAGGCCAGGGACTGCTGAATAAGGCAAAGCGGCAAAGGCCGCCATGAGAAGCACCGCTGAACAGGCCAGGGACCGCTGAACAAGGCAAAGACCACCATAAAATGCACCGCTGTACAGGGCAAGCACCACTGAACAGGTCAGAAACTGCCAACTCAAGCTCTGCTGAACAGGGCAAAGACCACCATGGAATGCACCGCTGAACAGGTCAAGCACCGCTGAACAGGTCAGAAACTGCCAACTCAAGCACCACTGAACAGGGCAAAGACCGCCATGGAAGGCACCGCTGAACAGGGCAAGCACTGCTGAACAGGTCAGAAACTGCAAACTCAAGCACCGCTAAACAAGGCAAAGACCGCCATGGCAAGCACCGCTGTACAGGGCAAGGACAGCTGAACAGGGCAAAGACCGCCAAGGCGAGCACCGCTAGCCCATTAGCGGCAGGGGCAGTGACGCAACTGGGACCGTCACGGGTGAGTGCTGCACTCTGGGCACCAGTCCCCCTCCAGAACCAGTGGAGACATGCATCCACTCCGTCTGTCCTGCACAGGATGAAGCACTCTGGGCACCAGTCCCCCTCCAGAACCAGTGGAGACTGTTATCCACTTGAGAGACTGTGGCTTTGCACTCCCCAGGATGGTACAGTGGGCAACTCACCCACTGTAGAGACTTGAGAGACTGTGGCTTTGCACTCCCCAGGATGGTACAGTGGGCAAACCACCCACTGTAGAGACTTGAGAGACTGGCTTTGCACTCCCCAGGATGCAGCAGTGGGCAACCCACCCACTGTAGAGACTTGAGAGACTGTGGCTTTGCACTCCCCAGGATACAACAATGGGCATGGAGCCCCCTTGTGGATCTAGCGTGGTGCACTCATCCGACTGAGGTACCCTCCTTCCCTTCCCCCTGAGGTGCCTGTTGTATTTCTGTCTGATGCCCCTGCAGTGTTCTCTCCGTTTTGATCAGGTATCTAGTGTGGGCCTCGCCCATGCAATTTGGGCCCAGTGGTCCACGGACAATGAATGGTGCATTACCTGCACTACTAATCGTGGTGTATATTTTGTTTAATGTGTATATATATATATATATGTATATATTTGGTTACTGTATTTTGATATATTACAATGGTTCAACTAATTTCCTTCTGTCTTTGCATTCTTCCGGGGGGGTTTGTGGGTTGTTACTGTAATGTTTGGTTATGCATTGGTGTGTGTGTTGTAGTGGGTGAGGGTCGGGGTGGGGGTTGTGATGTTGGTTGTGTGTGTTCCTGTGTTTTCCCTCCCCCTCCCCTATGTCGTAGGTGCAGTATTCACTGTGGTCTTCGCCGCCGGCGTTGTTGATCCTCGTATAGGAGCAGGAAGACTATCGCAGGGAGAATATGGAGTTCCGGCTCCATGGTGTCGTCGTTCCTCGTGGGGTGTGTAGAGGTGAGCGTTTTCCCTTTGAAATGGCTGTTTACACCGTGTTTTTATCTGCAGTGAATCCGCCCCGGAAAAGGTGGCGGATTGGCCTGTTGTGATACTGTGGGTGGTACATTGTCCTCTGCCTGTCTGTTGGCTGTGACCGCCGCGCTGTTTGTCTGTACCGCTGTGGCGGTCGGAGTGTTAAAGTGGCTGTCTTTGTTGGCGGTTTCCGCCACGGTCATAATTCCAATTTTTTTTACCGCCGCCTTAACACCGACTGCAAGGGTTGTAATGACCACCATTGTCTTTAACCCATGTGTTTTGGTTTGGAGTGAATGTATGTGGTTTGGAGTGCGTGGGTGTATGGGTTGGCAGATACCATTAGTACATGGTAGGGTGCACCACACTACAATACGTTGCTAAGACATAAGGATCTCCCTTGGCACAGTGTGGCTGCCAAGAGCACTTGAAACCAACCAGGGATTGCCCTACGCTGACCAACGTCTTCGCTAATGATGAACCAGGGAATTAATTCCAGCAATTCCAGTCTTAACAGCTATCAAAGAATTTTCTTGAAAAGGAGCTGTCCGCAGCCACTACTCAGTTAATTGATTTTTAAATAATCGCAGTCAGCATCTATTGCACTGTGTGTACATAGACGGAGCATAGGTCCTCTCTGCCCTACTGTCCCAGCTAAACAGTTACACAAAATCTACTTGCAAAATTCACTGTAAAATTCCAGTATGGACTATAACTGCTGAAGTGTATTAGTATTCATGTTGTATTAATGCATGTTTACATTCATGGTTTGAAACTTAGATAGCACTGTAATTTGTGTAGAAAATGAGTTATCTAAATAGGGTGTGCAACAAACATGAGAGCATTATTATATTAAATGAGTGGCTGATGCAGGATATCCAAACAAGCACAGGCAGAAGGACCTAAGCCGGGCAAGGAACTGGTGGCAAACACATGCGCTGCACTACCCAATAAATCATCTCTACAGCAAGGTCCTGTGACTCCTCGAGAAAGTCATGGACATGACACTGGCGACAAGCTGAGCCAGATTGGGGACAGGCTAACATCACCATCAACTCACTTGTACTTCGTGTAAACTCACAGTGCAATATGCGAGGTGAACCTTGAGAATTTTCAGCAAGGTGCCAGTTAAATTGAACTTTTATGAATTGCATGTAAAACTTACATTTTGTGAAAGCTTGCAGTGCAAAATCCCTCCGTTTCATAACTTCAACCAACTTCGAGGAACCAGGCCAAAAGCCATGCTGCCGCCTACCAGGTGCATTTTCTGAGTCGTCTCTTGGATAGCGTCTGCCCCCACGTGACTCTCTGTGCTCGCAACTAGATGCCTATCCGTTCCATAAATGAGAATGATGGACATCAAACTGGAAGTATCTCAACGGGGCAAGGAACCCTTCCCCCTGATTCTTGCTGCGTAAAGACCATTGTTGGCTACTTCCATTCTAGCCTGCTTATTAAAACGCAATTACGAAACAACTTCCCGCTCCTTTTCGGCTCAAGTCCTAGAAACTGCTAAGCAAGCCCCAGCATCAAATTTGTTTCCTCTCTCTCTCCACAGAAGAAGCGGCAAGACAAACAAGACGGATGCTAGCACATCATAAAATAAACACAAACAAATCAAGTAAAAATAATGCTCCTGGTCTGTCTGTTCATGGCTGACAACAATTCAAATTTTTATCAACCTCATTTCAGCTCTCTCTTGGGTGGACAAGCTGTGTTTATAGTCTGAGAGCTGCGCTCACATTTCATAAGCTCAGAAGTGGGTGGTGCCATCGCGTCAGAGGGGAGTGCAAGCTAATGAGCTGCTCTGTCTCGATTTCAGGTATGTAGAAACAGAATGAACGCCATAACTTAATATACATATTGGGAGTCCCAAGCTTTTATCGGTTTTGATGGTGAAATGCTGCACTTTTAGAACATATAGGGTGTGCTTGTCACATTGTACATTGCTGCTGAAATGTAAAGATAATTATATAACCCCCCCTCACTTACTACGGACCTGAAATAGAGACACATATAAAGAAAAAAGGACTGATACTTTGTAGCACAAAGGAAGCTCACAGAGCGCATTTGTCACAGGGTGTGGGTTTTCTTGCCACACAAATGAAAAAAAACGCAGTGCGATCGCGCTATGTAAACCCCTGCGCGATCGCTCTGCGTTTTTTTTTCTTTTCATTTGTGTG
Source organism: Pleurodeles waltl (assembly GCF_031143425.1). Lineage (NCBI taxonomy): Eukaryota > Metazoa > Chordata > Amphibia > Caudata > Salamandridae > Pleurodeles > Pleurodeles waltl. The sequence continues at coordinate 13,956,985 of NC_090444.1, read as the reverse complement.
GCAAGAAAAGTCCAGTTAGGAGTTTACAACGCTAATAGCTCTAACTCGAGCAAATGCAAGACGTTTTGATATAACTGGGGCAAGGGGCGGGGGCTTCTTTTGCAGCCCCATGACTGAACAATGAAGGTGGTGACTCGCCGTTCCCACAGCAATAAAACACCACAAACTACAACCTCATGAATGCATATCCCTCACACATAACCCTTGTAAAAATAAACAAGAAATACTACCGCACCACTTCACTGTATGATTATGTAGCCCTGTAGATTCTAACAGACCTCAGTGGAAGCAGGCTCGGCTGCTTTCCATAATGGCGAGTCGATCCGTCAGCCTTGAAATATTATGCTTACATTGAAGCCCTGTGAATTGAATACAGGCGTCTTTATCACTGCGCTTAAGAAAACTCCTCGTGGCCACTGCATGTTCACATCAAAGCGCTATAGATACAAGCATTTGGAATGCAATGGTCTCTTGTTTGCTCGAGTTAGAGCTCTTAGAGTTGTAAATTACTGACTGGACTTTTCTTGCCACACAGACTAAAAATAACAAGAGGAAGAGAGTGAGAGCGAGCTGGCCCTGGAAAAGCCCCCCACTGCTGTTGGTTTATGTTTACAGAAGGAGCTGGTGGGGAGGAGGGACTGAACACACACCCACAGTGTAAGACAAACAGGCAAATACTAGGAAAAGTCCCTTACAGAAGAGATAAGCAGCACACAGCGTAATTCTACAGTACTTTGTGCTCCTCCCAAAGAGAAAAAGGCAGAACAAAGAGGCAGAACTGACCACTAGCAAGCAAGGATTTTTGAAGGACACTGCAACTAACAAATCAAATAGCTTTGTACCACAGTAAAAGTATACTAAAAGTATACAGCAGGTCTAATGCTAACGCTCTACCTAAAAAGGATATTTGCGTGCCATCGCCAAGGACGTGCGGACCCTGAGGGTCTTTGACAGGCGGCGCACCCACTGTCGCAAATGGTGGGAGGACCTGCGCCGTTGGGCAAGGAAGATGGCGGAGGCCCAGCTGGGGGCTGGCCTCCCAACGAGGAAGGGGTGCCCGGCGTACCCTGAGCCCCCTGATGTTCCGCATCCTGGCGGTGGCCTATCCGGGGTTGGATGGGCGCTCGAAGGCATCACAGTAGCCACAAGGGGGTGAGTATAGTTTCCGAATCAGAAAATTGCTTGTGTTGAGGTGTTATCTAGGTGGGGGATGTGGGTCTGTGGGTGCCCCTAGGCCAGGACGAACATGGAAGGGTAGGTTCCATCATGGGCAGGGTCTGATGCACTCCAACCCCAAATATGCTAGTGGGTATCTACTACTGGGCAGGGTCCTGTGGGTTGCAGCTGTGCTGCTATTGGCATTAGGCATTGTACTCCATGTCCTGCTGACTAGCATTGTAACTGGTAGTGCATGACCTAGTGCATAGGGCTGTTCCCTGTGTGTTGTGTACGCCAACGGTGGTGTTGTTGCTGGCATTGACCAAGTGTATCCTCTGTCTCTTCCACCCCCTTTTGGTTTTGTCACCCTGTCCTTGTGTGCATTAGCATCATCTGGCGGAGGAGCAGAGGCACCGGCAACGGAGGGAGCTGCATCCCACATGGCCCATGAGGCCGAATCCACCGAGGGTGAGGGCACCAGTGGGATGGAGGGCGAGGGAAGCACCACAGTGGAGACTGGAGGGGACAGTTGGGACAGCGACACCTCCTCCGATGGAAGCTCCCTGATGGTGGCGGACACCTCTGTGGCCACCCCAACTACAGGTACAGCCGTCACCCCCGTACACTCACCTCGCTCCCAGCAGCCCCTCAGTGTGTTTCCCGTGCCCGCTTACCCAGTAGGGTGGGCATCTCCTTCGACCCAGGTACCTCAGGCCCTGCCCCAGTCAGCCCTGCTGCCCTCAGTGAGGAGTCTATTTACCTCCTGCGATCCATCTCTGTTAGGCAGTCAACCATAGTGAATGCCATCCAGGGGCTGGCAGGTCATTTGCAACAAGCAAATGCATTCCTGGAGGGCATTCACTCTGGCGTGGCAGCCCAACACAGATCATTCCAGGCTCTGGCCTCCACCCTGATGGCAGCCAGTGTCCCTGTCTCTAGCCTCCTCCAACTTCCTCTACCCAGTCCCGTTCTCCTCAACCCCGGCCTATCCCAAGCACACCTTCAGACCAGCATGCACCCAAATCAACATGCAGAAGTGGCTCAGGCAAACACAAGCACCACACTTCATCCCACAGGCACTCACACAAACACCATCCAGATGCAGACACACCAACATCCACTGCCTCCACTGTGTCCCCCTCCTCCTCGTTGTCCACCTCCTTCTCAATAGCGTCTCCACTCACACCTGCATGCACTACATCCTCATTCACAACCTCCATCACCATCACGCCTATCAATACACGCCCCTCACTGGCAGTCACCACCCCCACATCCATGCACACGTCCCCTGTGTCCTCTCCCACTGTGTCTGTGCCCCCACTCCCAAAGTACACAAACTCAAGCACTCAGACACCCAACAACCATCCACTTCACGACAGCATCCAGCCCATGCACCTGCACCCAAGCACAGCAGACAGACACCTCCTACAACCACTTCCTCTTCCTCCACTCCCAAATTTTCACCCTCTTCCCACCCCAGTGTCCCTAAGAAGCTTTTCCTCTCCACTATTGACCTCTTCCCTACCTCCCCCCCTTCCTTCACTTCAGGCCAGGCTCGTCAGGACCCAGGCTAGCACCACAACCACCCAGTCCTTGGCCACTGTCATTTTCTGCAGCCACTGCAGTTGTGAGAGGCACAGTGAAGACACCCATCCACACAGCCAGTGTACCTGCACCAGCTGCCAAGGGCAAAAAGTGAGCACCAGCTGGCAAAGGCAAGGAGGCACCACCAGCTGGTAAACGCAAGGAGGCGCCACCAGCCAGCAGAAGCAAGGAGGCACCACCAGCTTCCAAGGGCAGGAAGGGAACACCATCTGCCAAGGGCAATGACAAAGGCACAGATGCCGCAGGCGGGATGGATATGGATCCTGGTGCTGGAGCAGCATCTGGGCAAACAACACCAGCCATGGCAATTCAGCCATCCGAGGCTGCTCGGGAAGGGCTGGAGCCTCCCCCTTCCACAGGCAGCACCGCCGCCAGCACCGCCACCTGCACTGCCACCAGCACCGCCACCTGCACCGCCACCAGCACCACTGCCACCACCACTGCCAGCAGCAGCAGCCCCAGTGGACAGCCGTCCGAGGCTGCGGGGGGAAGGGCTGGAGCCTCCCCCCACCACAGGCAGCACCGCCACCAGCACCACTGCCACAACCACTGCCAGCAGCAGCTGCCCCACTGGGCAGCCGTCCGAGGCTGTGGGGGAAGGGCTGGAGCCTCCCACCACCACTGGCAGCACCGCCGCCAGCCCCGCCACTGCCACCACCGAGCAGCCGTCACCGGGCAGTGTGTAGTCGTGCCTCCATGGGCTGTAGTGCATCCTGGCCCCTGCAAAAACTGTAGTTGTGACACCCAGGTGAGAGACTGTGACCTTGCACCCTCCAAGATCTGCATCACAGGGCACAAGACCCCCTACATAACTAGTGGAAGAAGGCATCCACTTACCCCCTTCTTGCCAGGATGAAGCACACTGAGCACAAGGCCCCCTCCAGAACCAGTGGAAGAAGGCATCCACTCACTCCCTCCTTGCCAGGATGAAGCACACTGGGCCAAGGCCCCCTTCAGAAGCAGTGGAAGAAGACATCCACTAGAGAGACTGTGGCCTTGCACTCTCCAGGACCAAGCAGTGGACAAACCACCCACTTGAGGGACTGTGGCTTTGCACTCCCCAGGACCAATCAGTGGACAAACCACCCACTTGAGGGACTGTGGCTTTGCACTCCCCAGGACCAATCAGTGGGCAAACCACCCACTTGAGAGACTGTGGCCTTGCACTCCCCAGGAGCAAGCAGTGGGCAAACCACCCACTTGAGAGACTGTGGCTTTGCACTCCACAGGAGCAAGCGGTGCTCAAACCACCCACTTAAGAGACTGTGGCCTTGCAGTCCGGAGGACATCGCAGACGGCATGTGGCCCCCTCCAGGAGCAGGGGCGTTGTACCATCTTCCGACTGAGGTGCCTCCCCTTACCCTTCCCCCTGAGGTGCCTGTGAATTTTCTACCTGATGCCACAGCAGTGTTCTCTCCGTATTGAGGCAGGAGTCAAGTGGGGCTTTGGCCTATGTGATATGGCCCTGTAGGCCACGGACATTTTGGACTGGGCAGTGTCCCTCCATTTATATATATTGTAGATACTGTTTTGTGCTTTGAGGACGTATTTCTCGAAATTTATATTATTACACTGACTTTACTCACTTCCTTTTGTCCTTGCGTTATTCCTGAGGGTTACGGGGTGGATATGTAATGTTGTTGCATCTGTTTGTGTGTATGGTGTGGGGGTTGGGAGTGGGGGTGTTGCGTGTGTGTGTCACTCTCTTTTTCCTCCCACCCTCCCTTGTGTGCTAGGTGCGGTACTCACCGTGGTTGTCTTCGCCGCTGTTCATGTTCCTGGTGTAGGTGATGCACCAGCATGGGTAACACCTGTAGTTTGGGCCCCATGGCATTGTGGTTCTTCCTTGAGTGTCCAGAGGTGAGTCATTTCCCTTTTGTGTACTGTTTCCACTGTGCTTTTGATGGCGTTGGTACTGCCCTGGAAAAACTGTCGGATTGGCTTGTTGTAGTAGGGTGGGCGGTACATTGTCTTCCGCCTGGCTGTTGGCGGTTACCGCTGCGGTGCTTGTTGCTACCGCCATAGCGGTCGGTGCCTTAAAGTGGCGGTGTTGGATGGCGGTTTCCGCCGTGGTCATAATTCAATTTTTTTACCGCCGGCCTGTTGGCGGTATTACTGCCGCTTTATCACCGACTGCCAGGGTTGTAACGAGGGCCTATGTATTACTTCCTTATTCAGACTGTCCGAGCTTGACACAGGCTGCTCAGTCTCCTTGTACATGTATTACACTACTTATTTCTAACTACAGAGCAGGCTGGTCTTTGGCTTTGTGCCCTGAATTGTCCTGAACAGATTTGGCTTCCACATCTTGGTGCAGAATGCAGTGTTTGGATTGACGGTATCCCCGGCCTCGCTCCTGCCTCTGTATGGGAGGGCGATGGCACCTTGGGAGCTGGACGGGCCCCTCCTGGACAGGGAGCTGGGGCTGTCGTGAGTACCTGTCACTTCCTTGGTCGCCTCTCGCTCTGTTTTCTTTTTTTTCTCTCCTTTTGTTATGGTTGTGTGAGTTTCAAGAGGGGGGAAGTGATACGTGGTAAAATGATACGTGGTGAAATATTGTCTTTTGGTTACTAAGGGAGCTGTGGATAATTTGTATATATGCTGTTCCTCTTAGCCTGCTCTTCTTTCTTGTCAAGTTTCTCCTTTGTTTTTGTTGGCATACTGATGTTCCTTCCCCTCAACCTCCTGGCCCCTCTACAGTGCCTCGTTCGGGCCTTCCATTGGTGGCCTTTCGCAGGGTTCTGGAATTTTGTGTTAATATCCTTGTCTCCATCTTATTGCAGCATTTCCTTTCCCCTTTTATGCTAAGTGTGTTCGTCCCTTTTCATATTTTAGTGTCTGCTTCAAATGTTTTTTTTGGTTTACTTTAGCCGGTGAGGCTATGTGTGTTAGACAGCTGGTGGAGTTGTCTTGGGACACATGGGGAGGAGCTGTGTGGCCACTGCATACACCCAGGAAGTGCTGGTGTGCACAGCATTGGAATCTCTAGCCAGAGGGGCTGGAGAGGAATACTTTGGCCAGAGGGGGCGGTAACTGTCGTGTAGCGCCCCAGTATTGCGGGCAGGAGGTGCCCAGGTGTCGATGAGTGGTAGTTCTCCACTCCATTGGAGCAGGCAGGCTGTGCCGGGCTCTTTCATGTTTCTTCTGTTCTGGGTTACATTGAGACTCTTCGTTCATTTTTGTTTTTCACTGGATTGCTGTTTCTTTCCAGGCCACATGTGTAATGTGCGCTGATGTTGGAATGTGCTGGGGTTGAATGGCGCGTATAAAAGGGTGAGTGTTGAGTGAAATGTTAATAATGTGGGGTGTTGTATGAGTTGACGAACAGCATGCACTTTAGGATATGAATGGGATGACTATGACGATATATTGAACGTGTGGATGGGTTTCCTGGTTGACCTTGCTGACATAATAAAGGGGTGTATTGACATATAATAAACTGACGGAATGAAGCTGCTTTTATACCAGGACCCAAAAAGGGGGTGCGTGACAATATTACTACAACAACTTTTACCACGACTACTTTAGGGACCAGGACGCAGACAATATTACACACATGATATTACATGGACATAGACAGAGGCTTCATTGGCTAGCTCCTGTACACCATACTCTGCAGTTACCACACGCGAAGTGAAAAAGGTGACAGGCACTATCATCACTCAGGGACAGTACCCTGTTTATGTTGTATTGTCCTGAGTGTGCTCTTGTGCACTGTTCACCGCCTGTGCCTCACCTGTGTGTTACCCACTGTGGATTTGGTCTGGGTTCTAATCCCATTCAGCCGCCCCCTGCTTTCGGGCAGGATAGCAAGGGTGTGGGATTCTTGCCTTTCTCTCCTGACCTTTCTGTCACCTTTTGCTCACTGTAAGGATGCCGGTTACTCAGCACCTTTGGCACCTATGTATTTCCAACTTGTGCATGCTTACGGTGAACAAGATAGACTGTACTGTGGTAAGAAGAGACCAAGCTCTCTGCTTCACTAATAAATGCGGTTGGCAGTGATTCTCTGAGTGCATGAACACACCCACTGTCTACCCACTCATGTATCATTGGGTATGAGCGGCAAGGACAGCCTGCCGACACCCTCTTGTTCCCCAGTGTGACTGAGTTTTTTGCATTGCATTGTAAGGGACACGTGCGATTTAGTCATGGGGAACCCCCTTAATAAGGACTATTTGGATACACACCCCCTAAGGACTCACCTGCACATCAAGTAGCTGTCAAACAAGGCCTTCACACATTATTGTTTCCTGAAAAATGGCACAAATTGACTGCCAAAAGACCAGATTTGCGGTTCCCTAAAAACGCCACATACGACATAAATAAGTTGTCATACTTGAGACAAATATTGATTTTAAAGGAACAAAAGATTCAAAGTTTATAATGGGACGCATTCTATGGCTGGGACATAGTTTTAGGAGATCTAAGGGTGATGAATGATGTGAAGGACAAAGTGCATAAAGAGTTGCTGGATTTCAAAGAAGGTTTTTACCAACATAAAAAGAGAAAAGACAAAATGGAGGATGGAGAGATAAGACGCTCGAAGTAGTAGGGACATTCCCATCTCTTTCTGTGATGAGTGCACCATCACAGGGCCAGGGTGTACAGAGCGCACAGGAGACAACAGAGGAGGAGAGAGAGGACCCACTTATGGAAGACATATTAATGGGAAGGCTAGGATATACTAACCAAAAAGTGGGGTCTGAGGGAAAAGTGCACCTCGAGCACTCAGCGACAGGGGCACAACCTCCTGAGTTGTCCTCAGCTAAGAAGGGGGCAGCCCAGGTACTGGCACAGGGCTTGGTAAAAGAGGAAGCACGAAAGATAGAATTAGAGGCTGTGACAGACTATCAACTGTTGCATGAAATAAAAGAGGAAGCAGCCCACTCTGTTCGGAAAATTAGCAAAATTAGTGAACAATTACTCATGCAGACAGAGAAAAAGGGCAAAGGGCCATACTTGTTGAAAACAAATTGGAGACAGAAGTTCGAAGACTCCTCTGGGGACAGTGATCAAGCAATACAGGAATTACATAAGGTCATATGGGAGATATGTGTCTATGAACACCACACACAACACAACATCCATCTCCTGACGAAGTTCTTAGAAACAGCTTCATCAGGGTCTATAAGAAACAGCATTTCGAGTATACAGTCTAGGGAAAATTCACTGCAATTCTCCTGGGCCACAGAAAAAAAGTGCTGTGCTATCCTGGAAGACCTCATTGATAAAAGAAAAACACTTTCAGACACACAAAAGGATAACACTAGGGCGCACAGTGAAGAAATATTGATCTTAGTATGTGCAGAATTAATTGCCCTAGCTACAGAGGTACACAAAAAATATGCGCACACCAAAAACACAGGTCCCCTACCACTGCAGTACAGTTGGGATACCTCCCAATTGAGTTTTACTGATGCAGAGTTACACTCCTGGGATAATGCAAAATTGACTGAAACATTGAATTATGCAATAGTTAAATTACAAAGGTGGAAAGAACTAACAGAGGGAATAAACACGGCACAGGTCCTCAAGGACCTAGAAAAGGGGACAGATTCAGAGCCAGTCAAGCTGTTGCCCCTGAGAGAAGTCCTAACACCCACTACAGGGGAGGCTGACCATACACCAACATATGTTTACGTACCTTGGAATAGGAGTCATGTGTTCTCCTTTACCAAAGACTTCCCAGAGTTGCGGGACAAGCCCCACAAGTGGTACACAGAAATGAACAGGATAATGACCATGGGAGGGATGCATAGGAAAGATCTGAATATGTTATTTAGTATAATAATACTGAGAGATCTATGGGAAGATTGCAAAAAGGTGGTGGGGTGGCCAACGGAGGAACCACAGAGGGGAAAGGGAGGACCACCAGGAGATGAGGTGGAGACAGCAAGAGAAAAGGTGATGAAATATATACGAGATAAGGTACCAAAAGAGAAGGTAGATTGGTCCAAAACAATACATACAAAGCAAGAGAAGAATGAGTGTAAATAGTTATTATGACCGTCTCCTTCAGGTATACCAGCAGAGTAGTGGAATGAAGAACCCACTGGGAGAGGCGATGCCAGCGTTTGTAACAACATTTTTATATGGATTACATCAACCTATCCAAAATCACCTACAAATGTCTTTTGAGTGCTGGCAACAAGAGCCCATAGACAAAGTGCTAGCCGCAGCTAGGTACTGTGCAGACTATCAAATACACCTACAAAAGGCAGATGAGGAAAAGGCAAAGAAGGACAAGGTTAAGCTAATGGTGGCACAGTAGCGATTTTACAACAATAGCCAGGGCAGGGGAAGAGGAAGGGGTAGGGGTAGAGGACAAGGTGAATAAGCCTTTCTCTGCTCCCCCCCCCCGGCTCCACATGTTTCCACTGTAACCAGCAAGGACACTGGAAAGCAGAATGCCCCCTCCTAGCCAGAGGACCAAGGGGTAGGAGCCAACTTAGACAACAACACAGGACACCACCTCCACCTTACACTAACAATGCATATGATGCCCCTGCCAATGATCCGGTTTGTGCAGGGTGGGGTACATATCAAGATATGCCACAGGCACCTCAAGGGGGAAATGGATTTCCTTACCCAGCTCCCCCAGAGACACACTTTACGGGTCCGGTATTATCAGTAAACCAAGAAGGCCCATATGTAGATGGGACAGTGTTAAGCAAAACAGAACCGTTTTTGGTTGATACGGGAGCCACAAGGTCAATGCTGAGAGCATCTGATATACCAGATGCACCGTTGTCAGGGACACAGATAACGGCTGTAGGAATGACAGGACATATGTGAATGAATATTTAGCACAACCACTCAAATTTTAGGTAGGCCCTATCATTGTAAAACATCAATTCGTCTTTGGTAGACATTGCCCAGTAAATTTGCTAGGTAGGGACCTCCTATGCAAATTACAATGTACTATCAGTTGCTCACCTGAAGGGATATTTTTAGAAAGTAAGGAAAGCGGCATAACACTGCAGGCATTATGAGATGTGATCCCCGAGAAAAAGTGCAAGTGCAGGGCCTCCCACCGGAATTACAAAACTCAGTCCCCAGTGAAGTTTGGGCACAAGGACCTAATAATGTGGGGGGAATATTAGACTGTCCTCCAGTGCGAGTGACACTGCGCCCAGGAGCCCCATTACCTCAGGTGCCACAATAGAAAATAGCTAAAGAGGGAGAGAGGGCATAGCCCCAGTAATAGAAGACCTTCTAAAGAAAGGAGTATTGTGGGAAATACGAAATAGTCCCTGCAATACTCCGATTCTCCCAGTGAATAAAGCAACAACAGGGCCAGATGGGGCCCCGGTGTACAGATTCACTCAAGATCTTCTGGAACTCAATAAAACAGTTATACCATCATTCCCTGTGGATTCAAACCCAGCTACCATTCTATCTAACATTCCCAGTACAGCCACCCATTTCACTGTCCTGGACCTCAGCAATGCCTTTTTCTCAGTGCCCCTTCTTAGGGAATCTCAGGGGCTATTCTCTTTTACATTTAAAGGGAAAAGACTCACATGGGAACGTCTTCCTCAAGTGTTTTGTGACAGCCACTCAATATTTTCTGATGCTTTAAGGACAGACCTAGCATCATTACACCTTCCAGGAGGGTCTACAATGGTACAATACATTGATGATCTATTATTAGCCTCACCATCACAGACGGCATGTGTCCGGGACACATTGGCCCTGCTATGCCACCTGGCACGAAAAGGACAAAAGGTTTCCCCAAAGAAATTACAGTTATGTCAGCCTAAAGTTCGATACCTGGGACATGAGTTGTCCCCAGGATCAAGGAGATTGCTACCGGACAGGATAGCCACTATAACTCAATACCCAAGACCACCAAAACAGAAGGAGGTGAGGGCTTTCCTTGGAGTGGCAGGTTATTGCAGACATTGGATACCAAATTTCTCCTGGATTGCACGGATACTCCTGAACTTAACACACAAGGATGTGCCAGACACAGTACCATGGCCTGAGAATTGTGAGGAGGCTTTCCAAAAGTTAAAAAAGGAATTATGTGTGGCACCAGTGTTAGGCCGTCCAGATTACCCAAAGGAATTCCACCTATTTTGCGATGAGAAGGAGGTTGCTCCTTAGGGGTATTGGCACAAAATCATGGCACCTTCTACCGCCCAGTGGCTTACTATTCAGCTACTCTAGACCAAGTGGCAGCGGGTCTTCCCCTGTGTCTCAGGGCGGTGGCAGCAGCCGATTTAGCAGGAGAACAATCTGAGAACATTGTTCTAGCACACACTCTACCAAGACCCAGCACTTGAAAAATGCTCACCTCTCACACTATGAGCTCACACGTCTGGCACCGCACATAAAGATTAAGAGATGCACCACATTGAATCCCTCCTGTCTTTTGCCTACGGAGCATGATCACGATGATCCCTCCATAGACAATTCCTTCCATGACTGTATTATGGCAGTTGCCAGACCTCAGAGACACCCCATTCCCAGAGGCCAAGGGTGATTTGTTTGTCGATTGTTCATGCAATAGGGATCACACTGGGATACTACAGCCTGCCTATGCTGTGGGAACGGCTAGAAGACTGTTCGAAGAAGGCACACTACCCACAATTAAAAGTGCCTAGGCAGCAGAATTAACAGCCAATATGCTTTTGGGGTCACACATGATTTTGGTCAGTTGTGGGCAATGAGGGGATTCTTCACCTCAGCAGGCCAACACATACAACATGCATCACTAATTGCTGCTTTGTTGCAGGCTCTACTCTTGCCCAGAAAGGTCACAATTGTAAAATGTACAGCTCACACCTCTGTGAAGGATTACATTTCCATGGGAAATGCGTTTGTTGACATGGAAACACGAAGAATAGCACTAGGTGGGTGGGACTACAAAATGGTGCAGATCACACCTACCACAATGGCTAAGGATGAAAGCACATATTTTGATCCACAAAGTGTTCAGCAGCAGGCTGTAAAATCAGAAATAGCGGACTGGGAAAAGGGTGGTTGCAAGAAAAATGAAGAGGGTATCTGGGTAGGACCTAATGGTAAATTATGTCTACCATCCACGTTACTTTCCTCAATGGCACGCCTTTTTCATGGTCCCTCACAAGTGGGGAGGGATGGAATGATCTAATTGTTCTCGCAGTGTTGGTTTAATACCTAATTTCAGCAAAATACAGAACATTTATGTAAGAAATGTACCGTCTGTGCACAATACAACACTGGAAAGAGAACACCAACTGCTACAGGCCACTTCCCACCCCCTTATGGACCCTTTGAAAGTCTTCAAATAGACTTTATTGAGATGCCCCCGTATACAAAATAAGATATGTTTTGGTAATAGTCTGCATGTTCAGCACATGGACTGTAGCATACCCCACCAAGAATTGTGATGCACAAACAGTGGGCAAATGCCTTTTAAAAGAGTTAATACCACGCTTTGGAGTGCCAACTCTTTTAAGCTCCGACAGTGGACCGAGATTAATTTCACAGGTTATTCAAGGCCTTTGCAAGGGGTTAGGAATAACACAAAAATTGCATTGTGCATATCATCCACCCGCAGCAGGAGCTGTGGAAAGGAAAAATGGGGTGCAAAAGAAAAGGAAAATATGTGCGGTGACTCAATTGTCTTGGATTGATGCACTACCATTAGCGCTGCTGGCTATGAGAAGTACCCCTGACAGAGTCACAAAATTGAGTCTCCATGAAGTGATATTTTGACGCCCCATGCACATACCAGGCCATATGTCAATTGCCCCATTGGCAATAACAGATGATCTATTGCTACAATATAGTAGAAAAATAACAGAGACATTGCGTTATCTCCACCGTCAGGTGCTGCAGGCCTTGCCAGAAGAAGGAACAGCACCAGATCACAGATTGCAGCCTGGCAGCTGGGTGTGGGTCAAGGCCCACACTAGAGGCCATTGCCTACAACCACGGTGGCAGGGATCCTACCAAGTTGTGCTGACAACAGCCACGGCAGTCAAGTGTGAGGGACTCACATCCTCGATACACAGCTCACACACCAAGAGGGCCACTGGACCAGCGGACGTCCAGCCACCACCTGCGGTGCCTATGAAAATTTTGCCACCACCGCAGGGGTATAATCTTCGATCAACCAGTAACACAAGACAAAACTGACAGGACTGCTCGTGCTGCGCCCCTATAGGAGTCATGAGGTGCAAGCGGGTCCTGCAGTGACATCTCCACAGGACTGCTTGTGGTGCGCCCCTACAGGAATCAAGAGGTGCAAGTGGGTCCTGCAGTGATTTCTTCATAAGACTGCTCGTGCTGCACACGTCAGAGGAGAAAGGGTGCAAGCGGGTCTTATTTGCACATATCAACAAAGTCCCAAGATTGGTTCCAAGGGCTAGTAACCTCTGACACCATTCTATTCTGTGAAGCGCCACTGAGAGAACAGAGGAACAAAGGACTGAGTACAGAACTAACATTTTGACATTTTACTTATTAAGAGAACAATAATGTCTGGAAGAAGGCGAGAAGGGAAAAAGTGGCCTGTTGTGTTAACTGCCTTATGTACTCCAGTTCCAGCAATAATAGTGAACATTATATTGATACTATATGAAAAGGAAATACAGGTACCATTTCTAGACCAAGAACACTATATTAATGAAAGTAGAAAGGGGATTGTGGGCCTGAAAAAAGGAGGAAACGCCAGTCTGGTGGAAAAGGTGGGGAGCAGGGAATGGACAAAACTGGACGAAGATGAATACGCTTACAGTGATAATGCATTTGTGCAAATGGTGATATTATATAAAGAACTTGCAAATGTGTCAGATTGCTATATTTGCACTCACCTACCCACCACTACATAGGGGATAACAAATTATACACATATTCCCCTTAGCCAGTACATTTCATGTAATATGGTGAGCAATATATTGGAAAAGGTGACTACGACGATAGGAAAAGGTAAGGTTGTAGGAAAGTACCATCTTGCCTGGCATGTTACCCCCATTTTTACCTGTGTGCCAGTTTGTTTTTGCCTGTCTCACTGGGATCCTGCTAGCCAGGACCCCAGTGCTCATAGTGTGTGGCCTGAATGTGTTCCCTGTGTGGTGCCTAACTGTGTCACTGAGACTCTGCTAACCAGAACCTCAGTGCTTATGCTCTCTCTGCCTTTAAAATTGTCACTGCAGGCTAGTGACCATTGTAGGAGGCTGGACTGGCTTGTAGTGAGTACCAAGGGGTACTTGCACATTGCACCAGGCCCAGTTATCCCTTATTAGTGTATAGGGTGTCTAGCAGCATAGGCTGATAGATAATGGTAGCTTAGGAGAGCAGCTTAGGCTGAACTAGGAGACAAGTGAAGCTCCTACAGTACCACTAGTGTCACTTGCACAATATCATAAGAAAACACAATACACAGATATACTAAAAATAAAGGTACTTTATTTTTATGACAATATGCCAAAGTATCTCAGAGTGTACCCTCAGTGTGAGGATAGCAAATATACACAAGATATATGTACACAATACCAGAAATATGCAGTAAAGTCTTAGAAAACAGTGCAAACAATGTATAGTTACAATAGGATGCAATGGGGGCACATAGGGATAGGGGCAACACAAACCATATACTCCAAAAGTGGAATGCGAACCACGAATGGACCCCAAACCTATGTGACCTTGTAGAGGGTCGCTGGGACTATTAGAAAATAGTAAGGGTTAGAAAAATAGCCCACCCCAAGACCCTGAAAAGTGAGTGCAATGTGCACTAAAGTTCCCCAAAAGACAAAGAAGTCGTGATAGGGGAATTCTGCAGGAAAGACACAAACCAGCAATGCAACAATGATGGATTTCCAGTCGAGGGTACCTGTGGAACAAGGGGACCAAGTCCAAAAGTCACAAGCAAGTCGGAGATGGGCAGATGCCCAGGAAATGCCAGCTGTGGGTGCAAAGAAGCTGCTACTGGACAGTAGAAGCTGAGGATTCTGCAGGAACGACAAGGGCTAGAGACTTCCCCTTTGGAGGATGGATCCCCCACGCCGTGGAGAGTCGTGCAGAAGTGTTTTCCCGCCGAAAGACCGCCAACAAGCCTTGCTAGCTGCAAGTCGTGCGGTTAGCGTTTTTGGATGCTGCTGTGGCCCAGGAGGGACCAGGATGTCGCCAATTGCGTCTGGGGACAGAGGGGGCGTCGAGCAAGACAAGGAGCCCTCTCAGAAGCAGGCAGCACCCGCAGAAGTGCCGGAACAGGCACTTTGAAGAAGAGTGAAATGGTGCTCACCCGAAGTTGCACAAAGGAGTCCCACGTCGCCGGAGACCAACTTAGAAAGTCGTGCAATGCAGGTTAGAGTGCCGTGGACCCAGGCTTGGCTGTGCACAAAGGATTTCCGCCGGAAGTGCACAGAGGCCGGAGTAGCTGCAAAAGTCGCGGTTCCCAACAATGCAGTCTGGCGTGGGGAGGCAAGGACTTACCTCCACCAAACTTGGACTGAAGAGTCACTGGACTGTGGGAGTCACTTGGACACAGTTGCTGGATTCAAGGGACCTCGCTCGACGTGCTGAGAGGAGACCCAGGGGACTGGTGATGCAGTTCTTTGGTGCCTGTGGGAACAGGGGGAAGATTCCGTCGACCCACGGGAGATTTCTTCGGAGCTTCTGTTGCAGAGAGGAGGCAGACTACCCCCACAGCATGCACCACCAGGAAAACAGTCGAGAAGGCGGCAGGATCAGCGTTACAGAGTTGCAGTAGTCGTCTTTGCTACTTTGTTGCAGTTTTGCAGGCTTCCAGCGCGGTCAGCAGTCGATTCCTTGGCAGAAGGTGAAGAGAGAGATGCAGAGGAACTCTGATGAGCTCTTGCATTCGTTATCTAAGGAATTCCCCAAAGCAGAGACCCTAAATAGCCAGAAAAGAGGGTTTGGCTACTTAGTAGAGAGGATAGGCTAGCAACACCTGAAGGAGCCTATCAGAAGGAGTCTCTGACATCACCTGGTGGCACTGGCCACTCAGAGCAGTCCAGTGTGCCAGCAGCACCTCTGTTTCCAAGATGGAAGAGGTGTGGAGCACACTGGAGGAGCTCTGGACACCTCCCAGGAGAGGTGCAGGTCAGGGGAGTGGTCACTCCCCTTTCCTTTGTCCAGTTTCGCACCAGAGCAGGGCTAAGGGGTCCCTGAACCGGTGTAGACTGGCTTATGCAGAAATGGGCACATCTGTGCCCATGAAAGCATTTCCAGAGGCTGGGGGAGGCTACTCCTCCCCTGCCTTCACACCATTTTCCAAAGGGAGAGGGTGTAACACCCTCTCTCAGAGGAAGTCCTTTGTTCTGCCATCCTGGGCCAGGCCTGGCTGGACCCCAGGAGGGCAGAAACCTGTCTGAGGGGTTGGCAGCAGCAGCAGCTGCAGTGAAACCCCTGAAAAGGCAGTTTGGCAGTACCAGGGTCTGAGCTACAGACCACTGGGATCATGGGATTGTGCCAACTATGCCAGGATGGTATAGAGGGGGCAATTTCATGATCATAGACATGTTACATGGCCATATTCAGAGTTACCATTGTGAAGCTGCACATAGGTAGTGAACTATGTGTAGTGCACGCGTGTAATGGTGTCCCCGCACTCACAAAGTCCGGGGAATTTGCCCTGAAAAATGTGGGAGCACCTTGGCTAGTGCCAGGGTGCCCTCACACTAAGTAACTTTGCACCTAACCTTTACCAGGTAAAGGTTAGACATATAGGTGATTTATAAGTTACTTAAGTGCAGTGGTAAATGGCTGTGAAATAACGTGGACATTATTTCACTCAGGCTGCAGTGGCAGGCCTGTGTAAGAATTGTCAGAGCTCCCTATGGGTGGCAAAAGAAATGCTGCAGCCCATAGGGATCTCCTGGAACCCCAATACCCTGGGTACCTCAGTACCATATACTAGGGAATTATAAGGGTGTTCCAGTAAGCCAATGTAAATTGGTAAAATTGGTCACTAGCCTGTTAGTGACAATTTGAAAGAAATGAGAGAGCATAACCACTGAGGTTCTGGATAGCAGAGCCTCAGTGAGACAGTTAGTCTCTACACAGGTAACACATTCAGGCACACTTATGAGCACTGGGGCCCTGGCTGGCAGGGTCCCAGTGACACATACAACTAAAACAACATATATACGGTGAAAAATGGGGGTAAAATGCCAGGCAAGATGGTACTTTCCTACACCCCCCCCCCTAAACGAAGGACAATAAGACTAGTCATTCCCTGATGGGTCTTCATTGTCTAAGTGGAAATATCTGGAGAGTCCATCTGCATTGGAGTGGCTACTCCCAGGTCTATGTTCCACTGTATAGTCCATTCCCTGTAGGGATATGGACCACCTCAACAATTTAGGATTTTCACCTTTCATTTGTTTTAGCCAAAGTAGAGGTTTGTGGTCTGTCTGAACAATGAAGTGAGTGCCAAACAGGTATGGCCTCAACTTCTTCAGTGCCCAGACCACAGCAAAGGCCTCCCTCTCTATGGCAGACCAACGCTTTTCTCTAGGGGTCAACCTCCTACTAATAAAAGCAACAGCTTGATCCTGGTCCTCAGAATTAAGTTGTGATAGGAGTGCCCCTACTCCTAATTCAGATGCATCAGTTTGGACATATAATTTTTTAGAGTAACAAGGGCTTTTCAGGACAGGTGCAGAGCACATGGCCTGCTTCAGCTCCTCAAAAGCTTTCTGACAGTTTGCTGTCCATAATACCTTTTTAGGCATTTTCTTGGATGTGAGGTCATTAAGAGGGGCTGCAATGGAGCCATAGTTCTTAATGAACCTCCTGTAATACCCAGTGAGGCCTAGGAAGGCTCTCACCTGAGTCTGAGTATTAGGGGGAACCCAATCTATAATAGTTTGGATTTTCCCCTGAAGTGGTGCAATCTGTTCCCCACCAACAAGGTGTCCCAGATAAACCACCTTTCCCTGCCCTATCTGGCACTTTGAAGCCTTGATATTGAGGCCTGCCTTTTGCAGGGCCTCCAAAACTTTCCATAGGTGGACCAGGTGATCATCCCAGCTGGAGCTAAAGACAGCTATATCGTCCAAATATGCTGCACTGAAAGCTTCCAGCCCTTGCAGGACTGTGTTCACCAACCTTTGAAAAGTGGCAGGTGCATTTTTCAATCCAAAAGGCATTACTGTGATCTGGTAATGGCCTCCAATGGTTGAAAATGCAGTTTTAGGTTTAGCATCTTCTGATAATTTGATCTGCCAATACTCTGCAGTCAAATCAAAAGTGCTTAGATACTTGGCAGATGCCAGTGTATCTATGAGCTCATCTGCCCTGGGTATAGGGTGAGCATCAGTTTTGGTTACCTGGTTGAGACCTCTGTAGTCTACACAAAACCTAATTTCCTTCTTTCCATCTTTGGAATGGGGTTTTGGTACAAGTAGCACAGGAGAAGCCCATGGACTTTCAGAGTGCTCAACCACTCCCAGTTCTAACATTTTCTGCACCTCTTGCTTTATGCAGTCTCTGACATGGTCAGGCTGCCTATAGATCTTACTTTTGACAGGCAAGCTGTCTCCAGTATCTATAGTGTGCTCACACCAAGAAGTGGTACCTGGCACAGTAGAGAAGAGTTCAGAAAACTGACCCAGGAGATTTATGCAATGGTCTTTCTGCTCAGCAGTAAGACAATCAGCCAAAACTACCCCCTCCACCAGAGCATCTTGTTCTGTGGAAGAGAAGAGATCAGGAAAAGGATCACTGTCTTCTTCCTGTCCCTCATCAGTTGCCATGAGCAGGGTGAGATTAGCCCTGTCATAGTAGGGTTTCAGGCGGTTGACATGGAGCACCCTAAGGGGACTCCTGGCAGTGCCTAAGTGAACTAAATAGGTGACTTCACCCTTTTTCTCAACAATTGCGTGGGGTCCACTCCATTTATCTTGGAGTGCTCTTGGGGCCACAGGCTCCAAGACCCACACTTTCTGCCCTGGTTGGTACTGAACCAAAACAGCCTTCTGGTCATGCCATTGCTTCTGGAGCTCTTGTGGCCTGAAGGTTTTTACTGGCCTTTTTCATGTACTCAGCCATCCTTGATCTGAGGCCAAGTACATAATCCACAATATCTTGCTTTGGAGCTTTTAAAGGTTGTTCCCAACCCTCCTTGACAAGTGTTAGTGGACCTCTCACAGGGTGTCCAAAAAGAAGTTCAAAGGGGCTGAAGTCCACTCCTTTCTGGGGTACCTCCCTGTAAGCAAAAAGGAGGCATGGTAGAAGGATATCCCATCTCCTGCGGAGTTTTTCAGGGAGTCCCATAATCATGCCTTTGAGAGTTTTGTTAAATCTCTCCACTAGTCCATTTGTTTGTGGATGATAGGGTGTGGTGAACTTGTATGTCATCCCACACTCCTTCCACATGGCCTTTAAGTAAGCAGACATGAAATTGCTTCCTCTGTCTGAAATTACCTCTTTTGGGAAGCCCACCCTGGAAAAGATTCCCAGGAGGGCCTTTGCCACTGCAGGAGCTGTAGTGGTCCTTAGAGGAATTGCTTCAGGATATCTTGTGGCATGGTCCACTACCACCAAGATAAACCTATTGCCTGAAGCAGTAGGAGGGTCAAGGGGGCCAACTATGTCAACCCCTACCCTTTCAAAGGGAACCCCAACCACAGGCAGTGGAATAAGGGGTGCCTTTGGGGTGCCACCTGTCTTGCCACTGGCTTGACAGGTTTCACAGGACTTACAAAAATCTTTTGTGTCCTCAGACATTCTAGGCCAATGAAACAAGGGAACAAGCCTGTCCCAAGTTTTCATTTGCCCCAAATGTCCAGCAAGGGGAATGTCGTGAGCAAGAGTTAGGAGGAACTTTCTGTACTCCTGAGGAATCACTAATCTCCTGGCAGCTCCAGGTTTAGGATCCCTTGCCTCAGTGTACAAGAGGTTGTCCTCCCAGTAAACTCTGTGAGAGTCACTGACATCTCTATTAGCTTGTTTGACAGCTTGCTGTCTTAGACCCTCTAGTGTGGGACAGGTTTGCTGTGCCACACTCAGCTCCTCTCTGGCAGGCCCCCCTTCACCCAAAAGCTCAGCAGTGTCTGCTTCCAGCTCCTCTGGTGTAGGTTCTGCACAGGGTGGAAATTCTTCTTCCTCAGAAGTAGAATCCACTGTAGAGGGAGGGATAGTAGGTAGTGCTTTACTTCTACTAGCCCTAGCTTTAGGGAGCACTTGGTCCATTGTTCCAGGATCCAAGTCACCCTGTCCTTTTTGCTTTTTGGCCTGAGCCCTTGTCAAAGCAAAAATATGCCCTGGAATGCCCAGCATTGCTGCATGAGCCTCCAACTCCACTTCTGCCCAAGCTGATGTCTCTAAACCATTCCCTAATAGACAGTCTACAGGTAAATCTGAGGCAACCACAACTTTCTTTGGGCCAGTAACCCCCCCCCCCAGTTGACATTTACAACAGCCATGGGGTGGCTAAGGGTGTTGTTGTGAGCATCGGTTACTTGGTACTGGTGACCAAGTAGGTGTTGTTCAGGGTGGACCAGTTTCTCTATCACCATTGTGACACTGGCACCTGTGTCCCTGTAGGCCTGAACCTCAACACCATTTATTAGGGGTAGTTGCTTGTACTTATCCATGTTAAGGGGACAAGCAACCAAGGTGGCTAAATCAATAGCCCCCTCAGAGACTAACACAGCCTCTGCGGTCTCCCTAATCAGACCAACCCCAACTAAGTTACCAAAGGTGAGCCCAGCTACTCCCTTAGATTGGCTATTAGTAGGTTTGCTCCCACCACCACTGCTATTAGTAGGGACACTAGGTGTAGCAGTAGGGGTTGTAGTGGTAGGAGGCTTGGTGCTTTTCTTTGGACAACTGGGATCTGTTGTCCAATGGCCTTTTATTTGACATAAATAGCACCATGGTTTCTTTTCTTTGTTTTGATTAGAAAAGGATTTGGGCCCACCACCCCCACCAGAGTGTTTTTGTGGGCCTGATGAAGACTCATTTTTAGATTTGTCCCCACCCTTGTCAGAAGATTTACCATCCTTCTTCTTATTGCCATCTTTGTCACCCCCTGTATGAACTTTTCTGTTCACCCTTGTTCTGACCCATTTGTCTGCCTTCTTTCCCAATTCTTGGGGAGAGGTCAGATCAGAGTCCACCAGGTACTGGTGCAACAAATCAGACACACAATTATTAAGAATATGCTCTCTCAGGATCAAGTTATACAGGCTGTCATAATCAGTAACTTTACTGCCATGTAACCACCCCTCCAAGGCCTTCACTGAATGGTCAATGAAATCAACCCAGTCTTGTGAAGACTCCTTTTTGGTCTCTCTGAACTTTATCCTGTATTGTTCAGTGGTTAAGCCATAACCATCCAGGAGTGCATTCTTAAGAACTTTGTAATCATTGGCTTCATTTTCTTTCACAGTAAGGAGCCTATCCCTACCTTTTCCACTAAATGATAGCCATAGGATGGCATCCCACTGCCTTTGAGGGACATCCTGTACAGCACAGGCCCTCTCAAGTGCAGCAAACCACTTGTTAATGTCATCCCCCTCCTTATAAGGGGGAACTATCTTGTGCAGATTCCTGGAATCATGCTCTTTTGCAGGATGACTATGGGGAATACTGCTGCTGCCACCATGGGTTTCTAAACCCAACTTCTGTCTTTCCTTCTCTACTTCTAAGGTCTGTCTATCCAAATCCAGCTGTTGCTTCTTGAGCTTCAGTCTGGTTTGTTCCACTCTCAATCTATTGAGCTCCCTTTCTAACATTCTGTCATCAGGGTGGGTGGGAGGGACATGCCTTGAAACAGAAGTATGGTGAGAATGGACAGAAGGAGACCTGTCCCTTACAGAAGGCACCCTAACAGCTTGGTTAACAGAAACATCACTTCTACTGTGGTGAGAAGGAATACTCTTGCTATGATGTGAGACACCACCATCTGCATGGTGTGACTCTACATCAGTACCAACTATGCTAGACTGTCTAGTAATGGGCAGGCTAGGAAGTTTCTTTCCTGAATCTTTTCCTTGGGGAGTCCCTGGATCAGATTGGGAACCATTAGCTACTTTTTCAACAGATGGGGCCCTTCTGGCCTTATCTTGTTCTCTAAGCATGTTAAGCAACAATTCCAAAGAAGGATTCTTCCCCACACTCAAACCTCTTTCTACACAGAGACTCCTTGCTCCTTTCCAGCTAAGGTGGTCATATGCAAGTTTGGACAGATCAACATTTTGGCCTGTGCCAGACATTTTAGAAAGAGTTTAAGTGATAGAAAAAGTGAAGAAAAGGTTTTTCAGAACTTTTGGAAAGACAGAAAAAAAACTTTTAAAACTTTTTAAGAACTTTTTGAAAGTTTAGAAGTACTTTTCAGCACGTAGAAAAGAGCGAAAAGAGGAAATGCAAAACTTTTTAGTTATGTGTACACACACTGAACTTGTTTTGTATATTTTTCTCTTATGAAAAGTACAATGACAAGAGTGGTAAGTAGTCTCAAAGCACTTATCCCACTGCTGCACAACCAATGTAGGAGGCTGGACTGGCTTGTAGTGAGTACCAAGGGGTACTTGCACCTTGCACCAGGCCCAGTTATCCCTTATTAGTGTATAGGGTGTCTAGCAGCATAGGCTGATAGATAATGGTAGCTTAGCAGAGCAGCTTAGGCTGAACTAGGAGACGAGTGAAGCTCCTACAGTACCACTAGTGTCACTTGCACAATATCATAAGAAAACACAATACACAGATATACTAAAAATAAAGGTACTTTATTTTTATGACAATATGCCAAAGTATCTCAGAGTGTACCCTCAGTGTGAGGATAGCAAATATACACAAGATATATGTACACAATACCAAAAATATGCAGTAAAGTCTTAGAAAACAGTGCAAACAATGTATAGTTACAATAGGATGCAATGGGGGCACATTGGGATAGGGGCAACACAAACCATATACTCCAAAAGTGGAATGCGAACCACGAATGGACCCCAAACCTATGTGACCTTGTAGAGGGTTGCTGGGACTATTAGAAAATAGTAAGGGTTAGAAAAATAGCCCACCCCAAGACCCTGAAAAGTGAGTGCAATGTGCACTAAAGTTCCCCAAAGGACAAAAAAGTTGTGATAGGGGAATTCTGCAGGAAAGACACAAACCAGCAATGCAACAACGATGGATTTCCAGTCGAGGGTACCTGTGGAACAAGGGGACCAAGTCCAAAAATTAAAAGCAAGTCGGAGATGGGCAGATGCCCAGGAAATGCCAGCTGTGGGTGCAAAGAAGCTGCTACTGGACAGTAGAAGCTGAGGATTCTGCAGGAACGACAAGGGCTAGAGACTTCCCCTTTGGAGGATGGACCACCCACGCCGTGGAGAGTCGTGCAGTCGTGCGTTTTCCCGCCGAAAGACCGCCAACAAGCCTTGCTAGCTGCAAGTCATGCGGTTAGCGTTTTTGGATGCTGCTGTGGCCCAGGAGGGACCAGGATGTCGCCAATTGCGTCTGGGGACAGAGAGGGCATCGAGCAAGACAAGGAGCCCTCTTAGAAGCAGGCAGCACCCGCAGAAGTGCCGGAACAGGCACTTCGAAGAAGAGTGAAACGGTGCTCACCCGAAGTTGCACAAAGGAGTCCTACTTCGCCGGAGACCAACTTAGAAAGTCGTGCAATGCAGGTTAGAGTGCCGTGGACCCAGGCTTGGCTGTGCACAAAGGATTTCCGCCGGAAGTGCACAGAGGCCGGAGTAGCTGCAAAAGTCGTGGTTCCCAGTAATGCAGTCTGGCGTGGGGAGGCAAGGACTTACCTCCACCCAACTTGGACTGAAGAGTCACTGGACTGTGGGAGTCACTTGGACACAGTTGCTGGATTCAAGGGACCTCGCTCGTCGTGCTGAGAGGAGACCCAGGGGACCGGTGATGCAGTTCTTTGGTGCCTGCGGTAGCAGGGGGAAGATTCCGTCGACCCACTGGAGATTTCTTCGGAGCTTCTAGTGCAGAGAGGAGGCAGACTACCCCCACAGCAAGCACCACCAGGAAAACAGTCGAGAAGGCGGCAGGATCAGCGTTACAGAGTTGCAGTAGTCGTCTTTGCTACTTTGTTGCAGTTTTGCAGGCTTCCAGCGCAGTCAGCAGTCGATTCCTTGGCAGAAGGTGAAGAGAGAGATGCAGAGGAACTCCGATGAGCTCTTGCATTTGTTATCTAAGGAATTCCCAAAAGCAGAGACCCTAAATAGCCAGAAAAGAGGGTTTGGCTACTTAGGAGAGAGGATAGGCTAGCAACACCTGAAGGAGCCTATCAGAAGGAGTCTCTGACGTCACCTGGTGGCACTGGCCACTCAGAGCAGTCCAGTGTGCCAGCAGCACCTCTGTTTCCAAGATGGCAGAGGTCTGGAGCACACTGGAGGAGCTCTGGACACCTCCCAGGGGAGGTGCAGGTCAGGGGAGTGGTCACTCCCCTTTCCTTTGTCCAGTTTCGCGCCAGAGCAGGGCTAAGGGGTCCCTGAACCGGTGTAGACTGGCTTATGCAGAAATGGGCACATCTGTGCCCATGAAAGCATTTCCAGAGGCTGGGGGAGGCTACTCCTCCCCTGCCTTCACACCATTTTCCAAAGGGAGAGGGTGTAACACCCTCTCTCAGAGGAAGTCCTTTGTTCTGCCATCCCTGGCCAGGCCTGGCTGGACCCCAGGAGGGCAGAAACCTGTCTGAGGGGTTGGCAGCAGCAGCAGCTGCAGTGAAACCCCTGAAAAGGCAGTTTGGCTCTGAGCTACAGACCACTGGGATCATGGGATTGTGCCAACTATGCCAGGATGGCATAGAGGGGGCAATTCCATGATCATAGACATGTTACATGGCCATATTCGGAGTTACCATTGTGAAGCTACACATAGGTAGTGACCTATGTGTAGTGCACGCGTGTAATGGTGTCCCCGCACTCACAAAGTCCGGGGAATTTGCCCTGAACAATGTGGGAGCACCTTGGCTAGTGCCAGGGTGCCCTCACACTAAGTAACTTTGCACCTAACCTTTACCAGGTAAAGGTTAGACATATAGGTGACTTATAAGTTACTTAAGTGCAGTGGTAAATGGCTGTGAAATAACGTGGACGTTATTTCACTCAGGCTGCAGTGGCAGGCCTGTGTAAGAATTGTCAGAGCTCCCTATGGGTGGCAAAAGAAATGCTGCAGCCCATAGGGATCTCCTGGAACCCCAATACCCTGGGTACCTCAGTACCATATACTAGGGAATTATAAGGGTGTTCCAGTAAGCCAATGTAAATTGGTAAAATTGGTCACTAGCCTGTTAGTGACAATTTGAAAGAAATGAGAGAGCATAACCACTGAGGTTCTGGATAGCAGAGCCTCAGTGAGACAGTTAGTCACTACACAGGTAACACATTCAGGCACACTTATGAGCACTGCGGCCCTGGCTGGCAGGGTCCCAGTGACACATACAACTAAAACAACATATATACAGTGAAAAATGGGGGTAACATGCCAGGCAAGATGGTACTTTCCTACAACCATTTTTACCAATTCTGATTGGCACACTGGAACACCATTATATTTCCCTAGTATATGGTACCTAGGTATCCAGGGTATTGGGGTTCCAGGAGATCCCTATGGGCTGCAGCATTTATTTTGCCACCCATAGGGAGCTCAGACAATTCTTACACAGGACTGCCACTGCAGCCTGAGTGAAATAACACCCACGTTATTTCACAGCCTTTTCAAACTGCACTTAAGTAACTTATAAGTCACCTATATGTCTAAACCTCACTTAGTGAAGGTTAGGTGCAAAGTTACTAAGTGTGAGGGCACCCTGGCACTAGCCAAGGTGCCCCCACATAGTTCAGGGCAATTTCCCTGGACTTTGTGAGTGCGGGGACACCATTACACGTGTGCACTACATATAGGTCAATACTTATATGTAGCTTGACAATGGTAACTCTGAATATGGCCATGTAACATGTCTAATATCATGGAATCGTCCCCCCATTCCAAATCTGGTATTGGGGTGCCAATCCAATGCATCCCTGGGGCTCCAGCATGGACCCCGGGTACTGCCAAACTAGCTCTCTGGGGTTTTCACTGCAGCTACGACTGCTGCCAATCCACAGACATGCTTCTGCCCTCCTGGGGTCTGGGCAGCCCAGTCCCAGGAAGGCAGAACAAAGAATTTCCTCTGAGAGAGGGTGTTACACCCTCTCCCTTTGGAAATGGGTGCTAAGGGCTGGGGAGGAGTAGCCTTCCCCAGCCTCTGGAAATGCTTTGAAGGGCACAGATGGTGCCCTCCTTGCATAAGCCAGTCTACACCGGTTCAGGGATCCCCCAGCCCCTGCTCTGGCGCAAAACTGGACAAAGGAAAGGGGAGTGACCACTCCCCTGTCCATCACCACCCCAGGGGTGGTGCCCAGAGCTCCTCCACTGTGTCCCAGACCTCTGCCATCTTGAATGCAGTGGTGTGAGGGCACAATGGAGGCCTCTGAGTGGCTAGTGCCAGCAGGTGACGTCAGAGACCCCTCCTGATAGGTGCTTACCTGACTAGGTGGCCAATCCTCCTCTGAGGGCTATTTAGCATCTCTCCTGTGGGCTTCTCTTCGGATAACGAATGCAAGAGCTCACCAGAGTTCCTTGGCATCTCCCTCTTCGACTTCTGCCAAGGATCGACCGCTGACTGCTCCAGGACGCCTGTGAAACTGCAACAAAGTAGCAAGAAGACTACCCACGACATTGTAGCGCCTAATCCTGACGGCTTTCTCAACTGTTTCCTGGTGGTGCATGCTCTGGGGGCTGTCTGCCTTCAACCTGCACTGGAAGCCAAGAAGAAATCTCCTGTGGGTCGACGGAATCTTCCCCCTGCTAACGCAGGCACCAAACCTCTGCTTCACCGGTCCTCTAGGTCCCCTCTCATCGTGACGAGCGTGGTCCCTGGAACACAGGAGCTGGATCCAAGTGACCCCGACAGTCCAGTGGTCCATCTCTCCAAATTTGGTGGAAGTAAGTCCTTGCCTCCCCACTCCAGACAGTAATCCTGGGTACTGTGTGAACTGCAGCTGCTAGGGCTTCTGTGCACTTTTTCAAGGAATCCTTCATGCTCAGCACAGCCCAGGTCCCCAGCACTCCGTCCTGCATTGCTCAACTCGCTGAGTTGACCACCGGCTTTGTGGGACCATCCTTTGTAGTGTTGAGACGACCGTCGTGCTCAGTTTTCTTGAACCCGTGTTCAAGTACTTCTGCGGGTGCTGCCTTCTTCTGCATGGGCTCTCTGTGTTGCTGAGCGCCCCCTTTGTCTCCTCCTCCAAGGGGCGACCGCCTGGTCCTTCCTGGGCCCAGGCAGCACCCATTTTCATCAACCACAACCGTTGCAGCTAGCAAGGCTTGTTTTTGGTCTTTCTCTATGGAAAGAATTCTGCATCCTCCAGCACGCCGTGGGACATCTTCTTTGCAAAGAAGTTCCTGGGATCTTCCGTTGTTGCAGAATCTTCAGCCTCTTCCACCCAGAGGCAGCCATTTTGCACCTTCATCTGGGGTTTAGTGGGCTCCTGCCCCCCGTGGAGACTTTCGTGACTCTTGGACTTGGTCCCCTACCTTTGCAGGTCCTCAGGTACAGGAATCCGTCTTCAGTGCTTTGCATTCTGTTGTCGTCTTTGCAGAATCTCCTATCAAGATTTTAGCGTGCTTCTGGGAAAGTAGGGTAACTTTACTCCTACATTTCAGGGTCACCGTTAGTGTTTTCTTACACTCCCAACGACTCTCTACACACTACACTAGGCCTGAGGTCCCTAAGTGGTTCGCATTCCACTTTCTTAGTATATGGTTTGTGTTGCCTCTAGGCCTATTGCATCCTATTGCATTCTACTGTGTTTGCACTACTTTTCTGTTTACTTACCTGATTTTGGTTTGTGTGTATATTTTGTGTATTTTACTTACATCCTAAGGGAGTATATCCTCTGAGATATTTTTGGCACATTGTCACTAAAATAAAGTACCTTTATTTTTAGTACCTCTGAGTATTGTGTTTCTTATGATACAGTGCTATATGACATAAGTGGTATAGTAGGAGCTTTGCATGTCTCCTAGTTCAGCCTAAGCTCCTCTGCTATAGCTACCTCTATCAGCCTTAGCTGCTAGAACGCTACTAATCTACTAATAAGGGATAACTGAACCTGGCACAAGGTGTAAGTACCATTAGGTACCCACTATAAGCCAGCCCAGCCTCCTACATTGGTGGTGCAGTGGTGGGATAAGTACTTGTAACTGCTTTACCACTTTGTCATTGGTGCTTTTCATAAGAAAAACATATACCAAATACTTAAAAATATACACAGTTAACCTAAACAGTTTAAGTTTCTTTCTACAAACTTTCTAAAAAGTTTCTAAAAAGTTTTGAAAAGTTTGAAAAGTTTTTCTCTTTTCTTTAAAAAGGTTCCAAAACTTTTTTTTCCCTATGTCCTATCCCCTTTCTAACAACCATGTCTGCAGTAAAACGTACTCCCACAGTTGTCCAGGCAACCTATGGTAGTTTAAACTTTAAAGGTTTGAGGGGTCTCTGCATAGAAAGAGGTTTAAGCATTGGTAAGAACCCTACCAAAGATCTTCTCCTTAGCCTTCTCCTAGAAAGTGTCCAGAACCAGTCTGGCCCATCCCAGGATCAGGAGGTAGAGGAGGGGGTACCCAGCAAAAAATCAGGAGAGGGCCCTGAGGACTCTGGGGAGGGTTCATCCAAAGACCTGCCAGCTAACAGGCCATGTAGTGATACTGGTAGTGGGAGGGGGTCACACACTAGGAGGGCACCTTTCACTCCAAAAGGCCAGGTAACTAGAGTCCAGCCAGTTAGAGACAGGTCCACTTCTGCCAATACCCACATTTCCTCTATGTCTCAGAATTAACAACCCTCCCACCCTGAGGATAACACCCTAGAGAGGGAACTCAGAAAGCTGAGGTTGGAAGAGGCCAGACTGAAGCTAAGACAGCAGCAGTTGGCCTTAGACAGGGAATCTCTAGATGTAGAGAGGGAAAGGCAGAGGTTGGGGTTAGTTCCCCATGGTGGCAGCAGCAGTGTCCTTGATAGTAATCCTATAAGAGAACAAGATCCTAGGAACCTGCATAAGATAGTCCCCCCTTACAAGGAGGGGGGTGACATTAAGAAGTGGTTTGCTGCACTTGAGAGGGCCTGTATGGTACAGTTGGTCCCTCAAAGGCAGTGATCTGCTATCTTGTGGCTATCTTTCACTGGTAATGGTAGGGATAGGCTCCTTACTGTCAGAGAAAGTGATGCTAATAATTACAAAGTTTTGAAGGATGCACTATTAGATGGATTTGGCTTAACCACTGAACAATACAGGATAAAGTTCAGAGATACCAGAAAAGAGTCCTCTCAAGACTGGACAGACTTTGTCGACTGTTCAGTGAAGGCCATGGAGGGGTGTTTACATGGCAATAAGGTGACTGACTATGAAAGCCTGTATAATCTAATCCTGAGAGAGCATATTTTGAATAATTGCGTGTCTGACGTGTTGCATCAGTACTTGGTAGACTCAGATCTGACCTCTCCCCAAGAATTGGGAAAGAAGGAAGACAAATGGGTCAGAACAAGAGTGAACAAAAAATGTCATACAGGTGGTGACAAGGATGGCAAGAAGAAGGATGGTAAGTCTTCTGAGAAGGGTGGGGACAAAGATAAAAAAACATTCTGAGTCTTCATCAAGCCCACAAAAATCCTCTCGGGTGGTGGGTCCAAAGCCTCTTCCAACAATCAAAAGAAGCCATGGTGTTATTTATGTAAAAGTAAAGGCCATTGGGCAAGTGATTCCACCTGCCCAAAGAAAAACACCAAGGCTCCCACAACCCCAACTGCGTCCTCTAGTGCCCCTAGTAATAGCAGTGGTGGTGGGAAGTCTACTACAAATATCGAATCAGAGGGTGTAGCTGGGCTTACCATTGGTAATGCAGTTGGGGTTGGTCTTGTTAAAGGGACCACAGAGGCTACTTTAGTCTCTGATGGTGGTATTGACTTTGCCACCTTGGTTGCTTGTCCCCTTAATATTGGTAAGTACAAGCAACTTCCCTAATAAATGGTGTTGAGGTTGAGGCCCTCAGGGATACAGGAGCCAGTGTCACTATGGTGATTGAGAAACTGGTTCACTCTGATCAACACCTACTTGATCAGCGGTACCAAGTGACTAATGCTCATAACAACACTCTTAGCCACCCCATAGCTGTTGTGAATCTCAACTGGGGGAGGGGTTACTGGTCCAAAGACAGTTGTGTTAGCTACTGATTTACCTGTAGACTGCTTACTAGGCAATGGTTTAGAGACATCAGCTTGGGCTGATGTGGAGTTGGAGCCTCATGCAGCAATGCTGGGCATTCCAGGGCATATCTTTGCTTTGACAAGGGTTCAGGCCCAGAGGCAAAGAGGACAGGGAAGCTTGGATCCTGGAACAATAGACCAAGTGCTCCCAAAAGCTAGGGGTAGAAAGGGTAAATCCTTGCCCACTATCCCTCTCTCTCCGGAAGATTCCTCTTTTGAGGAAGAGGAATCCTCTTTCTGTGCAGACCCTACACCGGATGAGCTGGCAGCAGACACTGCTGAGCTTTTGGGTGCAGGGGGCCTGCTAGGGAAGAGCTGAGTGTGGCACAGCAAACCTGTCCCGCACTATGGGGTTTAAGACAACAAGCTGTCAAACAGCAGAATGGGGATGTCACTGATAGCCATAAGGTCTATTGGGAAGCTAACCTCCTTTATACTGAGTCAAGGGACCCTAAACCTGGAGCTGCCAGGAGATTGGTTATCCTTTTGTAGTATATGGAGTTTCTTCTGACCATGG
The DNA here is from genome assembly GCF_031143425.1 of Pleurodeles waltl. Classification (NCBI taxonomy): domain Eukaryota; kingdom Metazoa; phylum Chordata; class Amphibia; order Caudata; family Salamandridae; genus Pleurodeles; species Pleurodeles waltl. The sequence goes on along the minus strand of NC_090444.1, from coordinate 13,926,473 downwards.
CACATGACATTCCTTGGCCGGGCATTTGGGCCAGAGCAAAACTTGGGACAGACTTGTTCCATTGTTTCACTGGCCTCACATGTCAGAGGACACTAAGGAGTTTTGTCGCTCCTGTGTGACCTGCCAAGCCAGTGGCAAGACTGGTGGCACACCTAAAGCCCCCTTAATTCCACTCCGAGTGGTTGGGGTGCCCTTTGAAAGGGTAGGGGCTGACATAGTTGCCCCCCTTGACCCTCCAACAGCTTCAGGCAATAGGTTTATCCTTGTGGTAGTGGACCATGCCACTAGGTATCCTGAAGCAGTTCCCTTAAGGAGCACTACAGCTCCTGCAGTGGCAAAGGCCCTCCTAGGAATCTTTTCCAGAGTGGGCTTCCCTAAGGAAGTGGTGTCAGACAGAGGTAGAAACTTCATGTCTGCATACCTCAAAGCTATGTGGAAGGAGTGTGGTATAACTTATAAGTTCACTACTCCTTATCACCCACAGACAAATAGTCTGTTGAGAGGTTTAATAAAACTCTCAAAGGTATGATTATGGGACTCCCTGAAAAACTCAAAAGGAGATGGGATGTCCTGTTGCCATGCCTCCTTTTTGCTTACAGGGAGGTACCCAAAAAAGGAGTGGGCTTTAGCCCCTTGGAACTCTTCTTTGGACACCCTATAAGAGGTCCCCTTGCACTTGTGAAGGAGGGTTGGGAACAACCTTTAAAAGCTCCAAAGCAAGACATTGTGGACTATGTACTTGGCCTAAGATCCAGAATAGCTGAGTACATGAAAAAGGCCAGTAAAAACCTTCAGGCCAGCCAAGAGCTCCAAAAGCAATGGCATGACCAGAATGCTGTCCTGACCCAGTACCACCCAGGACAGAAGGTGTGGGTATTGGAGCCTGTGGTCCCAAGAGCACTCCAGGACAAATGAATTGGACCCCAACTCATTGTTGAAAAGAAGGGTGAGGTTACCTATTTGATAGACCTGGGCACTGCCAGGAGTCCCCTTAGGGTGCTCCATGTCAATCGCCTAAAACCCTACTATGACAGGGCTGACTTAACCCTGCTCGTGGCAACTGATGAGGGGCAGGAAGAAGAGAGTGACCCTCTCCCTGACCTCTTCTCCACCACTGAAGCTGATGGCTTAGTGGAGGAAGTGGTGCTTGCAGATTGCCTTACTGCTGAGCAGAAGGACAACTGTATAAATCACCTAGGCCAATTTTCTGACCTCTTCTCACTGATACCAGGTATCACTACCTGGTGTGAGCACACAATCAACATTGGAGACAGTTTACCTGTCAAAAGTAAGATTTATAGGCAGCCTGACCGTGTCAGAGATTGCATAAAACAAGAGGTACAGAAAATGCTGGACTTAGGAGTGATTGAGCCTTCGGAAAGCCCGTGGGCTAGCCCAGTGGTGCTTGTCCCAAAACCTCACAGTAAAGATGGTAAAAGAGAAATGAGGTTTTGTGCTGACTACGGAGGACTCAGTCAAGTAACCAAAACTGATGCTCACCCTATAACCAGTGCAGATGAGCTAATAGATACACTGGCATCTGCCAAGTTTCTAAGCACTTTTGATTTAATCGCAGGGTATTGGCAGATTCAATTTCAGAAGATGCTAAATCTAAAACTGCATTTTCCACCATTGGAGGGCACTATCAGTTCACTGTTATGCCCTTTGGTTTGAAGAATGCACCTGCCTCTTTTCAGAGGTTGGTGGACACAGTCCTGCAAGGTTTGGAAGTTTTTAGTGCAGCATATCTAGATGATATAGCTGTCTTTAGCTCCACCTGGGATGATCACCTGGTCCACCTTTGGAAAGTTTTGTAGGCCCTGCAAAAGGCAGGCCTCACTATCAAGGCTTCAAAGTGCCAGATAGGGCAGGGGAAAGTAGTTTATATGAGCCACCTAGTAGGTGGGGAACAGATTGCACCACTGCAGGGGAAGATCCAGACCATTATGGAATGGGCTCCCCCTACAACTCAAACCCAGGTGAGAGCCTTCTTAGGCCTCACAGGGTACTATAGGAGGTTCATTAAGAACTATGGCTCCATTGCAGCTCCTCTTAATGACCTCACTAGTAAGAAGATGCCTAAAAAGGTATTGTGGACAGCTAGCTGTCAAAAAGCTTTTGATGAGCTCAAACAGGCTATGTGCTCTGCACCTGTCCTAAAAAGCCCTTGTTACTCCAAAAAGTTCATAGTCCAGACTGATGCTTCTGAATTACGGGTGGGGGCAGTGCTATCACAGCTTAACACTGAGGGCCAGGATCAACCTGTTGCTTTTATCAGCAGGAGGTTGACCCCTAGAGAAACGTGTTGGTCTGCCATAGAGAGGGAGGTCTTTTCTGTGGTCTGGGCACTGAAAAAGTTGAGACCATACCTGTTTGGTACTCACTTTATTGTTCAGACAGACCACAAACCTCTATTATCGCTTAAACAAATGAAAGGTGAAAACCCTAAATTGTTGAGGTGGTCCATCTCCCTACAGGGAATGGACTATACAGTGGAACATAGACCTGGGAGTACCCACTCCAATGCAGATGGACTCTCCAGATATTTCCACTTGGACAATGACGACTCATCTGGGCAAGGTTAGCCTTATTGTCCATTGTTTGGGGGTGGGGGAGGTTGTGTAGGAAAGTACCATCTTGCCTGGCATGTTATCCCCATTTTTACTTGTGTGTCAGTTTGTTTTTGCCTGTCTCACTGGGACCCTACTAGCCAGGACCCCAGTGCTCATAGTTTGTGGCCTGAATGTGTTCCCTTTGTGGTGCCTAACTGTGTCACTGAGGCTCTGCTAACCAGAACCTCTGTGCTTATGCTCTCTCTGCATTTAAAATTGTCACTGCAGGCTAGTGACCTTTTTTAACAATACTGATTGGCACACTGGAACACCCTTATAATTCCATAGTATATGGTACCTAGGTACCCAGGGTATTGGGGTTCCAGGAGATCCCTATGGGCTGCAGCATTTCTTTTGCCACCCATAGGGAGCTCAGACAATTCTTACACAGGACGGCCACTGCAGCCTGAGTGAAATAAAGTCCACGTTATTTCACAGCCATTTTACACTGCACTTAAGTAACTTATAAGTCACCTATATGTCTAACCCTCACTTAGTGAGGTTAGGTGCAAAGTTACTAAGTGTGAGGGCACCCTGGCACTAGCCAAAGTGCCCCCACATAGTACAGGGCAATATCTCTGGACTTTGTGAGTGCGGGGACACCATTACATGCGTGCACTACATATAGGTCAATACTTATATGTGGCTTCACAATGGTAACTCCAAATATGGCCATGTAATATGTCTAAGATCATGGAATTGTCCTCCCATGCCAAATCTGGTATTGGGGTGCCAATCCCATACATCCCCTGGGCTCCAGCATGGACCCCGGGCACTGCCAAACTAGCTCTCTGGGGTTTTCACTGCAGCTACCGCTGCTGCCAACCCACAGACAGGCTTCTGCCCTCCTGGGGTCTGGGCAGCCCAGTCCCAGGAAGGCAGAACAAATAATTCCCTCTGAGAGAGGGTGTTACACCCTCTCCCTTTGGAAATAGGTGTTAAGGGCTGGGGAGGAGTAGCCTCCCCCACCCTCTGGAAATGCTTTGAAGGGCACAGATGGTGCCATCCTTGCATAATCCAGTCTACACTGGTTCAGGGATCACCCAGCCCCTGCTCTGGCACGATACTGGATAAAGGAAATGGGAGTGACCACTCCCCTGTCCATCACCACCCCAGGGGTGGTGCCCAGAGCTCTTCCAGTGTGTCCCAGACATCTGCCATCTGAATGCAGAGGTGTGAGGGCACAATGGAGGCCTCTGAGTGGCCAGTGCCAGCAGGTGACGTCAGAGACCCCTCTTGATAGGTGCTTACCTGACTAGGTGGCCAATCCTCCTCTGAGGGTTATTTAGCATCTCTCCTGTGTGCTTCTCTTCAGATAACGAATGCAAGAGCTCACCAGAGTTCCTCTGCATTTCCCTCTTCGACTTCTGCCAAGGATTGACTGCTGACTGCTCCAGGACGCCTGCAAAACTGCAACAAAGTCGCAAGAAGACTACCAGCGACATTGTAGCACCTAATCCTGCCGGCTTTCTTGACTGTTTCCTGGTGGTGCATGCTCTGGGGGCTGTCTGCCTTCACCCTGCACTGGAAGCCAAGAAGAAATCTCCTGTGGGTCGACGGAATCTTCCCCCTGCTAACGCAGGCACCAAACTTCTGCTTCACCGATCCTCTGGGTCCCCTCTCATTGTGACGAGCATGGTTCCTGCAACACAGGAACTGGATCCAAGTAACCCCGACAGTGCAGTGGGCTATCTGTCCAAATTTGGTGGAGGTAAGTCCTTGCCTCCCCACCCCAGATAGAAATCCTGTGTACTGTGTGAACTGCAGCTGATAGGGCTTCTGTGCACTTTTGCAAGGAACCCTTCCTGCACAGCACAGCCCAGGTCCCCAGCACTCCGTCCTGCATTGCTCAACTCGCTGAGTTGACCACCGGCTTCGTGGGACCCTCCTTTGTAGTGTTGAGACGACTGCCATGTTCAGTTTTCTTGAACCTGTGTTCAAGTACTTCTGCAGGTGCTGCCTTCTTCTGCGTGGGCTCTCTGTGTTGCTGAGCGCCCCCTCTGTCTCCTCCTCCAAGGGGTGACCTCCTGGTCCTTCCTGGGCCCGGGCAGCACCCATTTTCTCCAGGTGGGGCCTTTGCAGCTAGCAAGGATTGTTTGCGTTCTTTCTGTGTGGAAACATCTCTGCATCCTCCAGCACGCCGTGGGACATCTTCTTTGCAAAGGAGAAGTTCCTGCCATCTTCCGTTGTTGCAGAATCTTCAGCTTCTTCCACCCAGCCATTTTGCACCTTCATCTGGGTTTTAGTGGGCTCCTGCCCCCCCTGGACACTTTCGTGACTCTTGAACTTGGTCCCCTTCCTTTGCAGGTACTCAGGTCCTGGAGTCCATCGTCAGTGCTTTGCAGTCTGTTGTGGTCTTAGCAGAATCTCCTATCACAACTTTAGTGTGTTTCTGGGAAAGTAGATTAACTTTACTCCTACTTTTGAGGGTCTTGGGGTGGGGTATCTTGGACACCCTTAGTGTTTTCTTACACTCCCAGCGACCTTCTACACACTACACTAGGCCTGGGGTCCCTAAGTGGTTCGCGTTCCACTTGGAGCATATGGTTTTTGTTGCCCCTATACCTATTGCATCCTATTGTATTCTACAGTGTTTGGACTACTTTTCTAACTGTTTACTTACCTGATTTTGGTTTGTGTGTATATTTTGTGTATTTTACTTATCTCCTTAGGGAGTATATCCTCTGAGATATTGTTAGCACATTGTCACTAAAATAAAGTACCTTTATTTTTAGTAACTCTTGAGTATTGTGATTCTTATGATATAGTGCTATATGATATAAGTGGTATAGTAGGAGCTTTGCATGTCTCCTAGTTCAGCCTAAGCTTCTCTGCTATAGCTACCTCTATCAGCCTAAGCTGCTAAAACGCTACTAATAAGGGATAACTGGACCTGGCACAAGGTGTAAGTACCATCAGGTACCCACTATAAGCCAGGCCAGCCCCCTACAAAGGCGAGAAAGGGAAGAAAGATAGTAAGAAGAGCGTGAAAGGCAGGGGGAAAAGAGAGAGTGAAGACGAGAAAAAGGTAAGTGGCAGAGTATGTGATAAAATAGTACCAAGACAAGGGGAAAAGGAACTCCTGGATGCATTCAACATAGAAAGGGACAAGGGTTATGTACAGGGGAAGACTTCCATAGAATTGAAAATACCATCACTTCAGATACATGAAAAGAAGAAAGCACCATGGTGTAGGAGGCTGGCCTGGCTTGTAGTGGGTACCAAGGGGTACTTACACTCTGTACCAGGTCCAGTTATCCCTTATTAGTGTAAAAGAGGTGTTTCTAACAGCTTAGGCTGATAGAAGGTAGCTATAGCAGAGCAGCTTAGGCTGAACTAGGAGACATGCAAAGCTCCTACTATACCACTGGTGTCATATGCACAATATCATAAGAAAACACAATACACAGATATACTAAAAATAAAGGTACTTTATTTTTATGACAATATGCCAAAAGTATCTCAGTGAGTACCCACAGTATGAGGATGCCAAATATACACAAGATATATGTACACTGTGTGAGAAAGTAGCCTCTTTCTAGCCTTGTTACCCCCACTTTTGGCCTGTTTGTGAGTATATGTCAGGTGTTTTCACTGTCTCACTGGGATCCTGCTAGCCAGGGCCCAGTGCTAATAGTGAAAACCCTATGTTTTCAGTATGTTTGGTATGTGTCCTAGGACCCTGCTAGCCAGGACCCCAGTGCTCATAAGTTTGTGACCTATATGTATGTGTTCCCTGTGTGATGCCTAACTGTCTCACTGAGGCTCTGCTAACCAGAACCTCAGTGGTTATGCTCTCTCTTTACAAATTGTCACTAACAGGCTAGTGACCAATTTCACCAATTTACACTGGCATACTGGAACACCCTTATAATTCCCTTTTATATGGTACTGACGTACCCAGGGTATTGGGGTTCCAGGAGATCCCTATGGGCTGCAGCATTTCTTTTGCCACCCATAGGGAGCTCTGACAATTCTTACACAGGCCTGCCACTGCAGCCTGAGTGAAATAACGTCCACGTTATTTCACAACCATTTCCCACTGCACTTAAGTAACTTATAAGTCGCCTATATGTCTAACCTTTACCTGGTAAAGGTTGGGTGCTAAGTTACTTAGTGTGTGGGCACCCTGGCACTAGCCAAGGTGCTCCCACATTGTTCAGGGCAAATTCCCCGGACTTTGTGAGTGAGGGGACACCATTACACGCGTGCACTATACATATGTCACAACATATGTATAGCGTCACAATGGTAACTCCGAACATGGCCATGTAACATGTCTAGGATCATGAAATTGTCACCCCAATGCCATTCTGGCATTGGGGAGACAATTCCATGATCCCCCGAGTCTCTAGCTCAGACCCGGGTACTGCCAAACTACCTTTCCCGGGGTCTCACTGCAGCTGCTGCTGCTGCCAACCCCTCAGACAGGTTTCTGCCCTCCTGGGGTCCAGCCAGCCCTGGCCCAGGAAGGCAGAACAAAGGACTTCCTCAGAGAGAGGGTGTTACACCCTCTCCCTTTGGAAAAAGGTGTCAGGGCTGGGGAGGAGTAGCCTCCCCCAGCCTCTGGAAATGCTTTGATAGGCACAGATGGTGCCCATCTCTGCATAAGCCAGTCTGCACCGGTTCAGGGATCCCTCAGCCCTGCTCTGGCGCAAAACTGGACAAAGGAAAGGGGAGTGACCACTCCCCTGACCTGCACCTCCCCTGGGAGGTGCCCAGAGCTCCTCCAGTGTGCTCCAGACCTCTGCCATCTTGGAAACAGAGGTGCTGCTGGCACACTGGACTGCTCTGAGTGGCCAGTGCCAGCAGGTGACGTCAGAGACTCCTTCTGATAGGCTCCTTCAGGTGTTACTAGCCTATCCTCTCTCCTAAGTAGCCAAACCTCCTTTTCTGGCTATTTAGGGTCTCTGCTTTTGGGAATTCCTTAGATAACGAATGCAAGAGCTCATCAGAGTTCCTCTGCATCTCTCGCTTCACCTTCTGCCAAGGAATCGACTGCTGACCGCGCTGGAAGCCTGCAAAACTGCAACAAAGTAGCAAAGACGACTACTGCGACCTTGTAACGCTGATCCTGCCGCCTTCTCGACTGTTTTCCTGGTGGTGCATGCTGTGGGGGTAGTCTGCCTCCTCTCTGCACTAGAAGCTCAGAAGAAATCTCCCGTGGGTCGACGGAATCTTCCCCCTGCAACCGCAGGCACCAAAGAACTGCATCACAGGTCCTCTGGATCTCCTCTCAGCACGACGAGCGAGGTCCCTTGAACTCAGCAACTCTGTCCAAGTGACTCCCACAGTCCAGTGACTCTTCAGTCCAAGTTTGGTGGAGGTAAGTCCTTGCCTCCCCACACTAGACTGCATTGCTGGGAACCGCGTGTTTTGCAGCTACTCCGACTCCTGTGCACTCTTCCAGGATTTCCTTTGTGCACAGCCAAGCCTGGGTCCCCGGCACTCTAACCTGCAGTGCACGACCTCCTGAGTTGGCCTCCGGCATCATGGGACCCTCCTTTGTGACTTCGGGTGAGCTCCGGTTCACTCCACGTTGTAGTGCCTGTTCCGGCACTTCTGCGGGTGCTGCTGGCTTCTGAGTGGGCTCTTTGTCTTGCTGGATGCCCCCTCTGTCTCCTCACGTGATTGGCGACATCCTGGTCCCTCCTGGGCCACAGCAGCATCCAAAAACCCTAACCGCGACCCTTGCAGCTAGCAAGGCTTGTTTGCGGTGTTTCTGCACAGAAACACCTCTGCACGACTCTTCACGACGTGGGGCATCCATCCTCCAAAGGGGAAGTTTCTAGCCCTTGTCGTTCTTGAAGAATCCACAGCTTCTACCATCCGGTGGCAGCTTCTTTGCACCCACAGCTGGCATTTCCTGGGCATCTGCCCACTCCCGACTTGATCGTGGCTCTTGGACTTGGTCCCCTTGTTCCATAGGTACTCTCGTCAGGAAATCCATCGTTGTTGCATTGCTGGTGTTGGTCTTCCTTGCAGAATTCCCCTATCACGACTTCTGTGCTCTTTGGGGAACTTAGGTGCACTTTGCACCCACTTTTCAGGGTCTTGGGGTGGGCTATTTTTCTAACCCTTACTGTTTCCTTACAGTCTCAGTGACCCTCTACAAGGTCACATAGGTTTGGGGTCCATTCGTGGTTCGCATTCCACTTCTAGAGTATATGGTTTGTGTTGCCCCTATCCCTATGTGCCCCCATTGCATTCTATTGTGACTATACGTTGTTTGCACTGTTTTCTATTGCTATTACTGCATATTTTGGTATTGTGTGCATATATCTTGTGTATATTTGCTATCCTCATACTGAGGGTACTCACTGAGATACTTTGGCATATTGTCATAAAAATGAAGTACCTTTATTTTTAGTATATCTGTGTATTGTGTTTTCTTATGATATTGTGCATGTGACACTAATGGTACTGTAGAGCTTCACTCGTCTCCTAGTTCAGTCTAAGCTGCTCTGCTAAGCTACCTTTTCTATCAGCCTAAACTGCTAGACACCCCTCTACACTAATAAGGTATACCTGGTCCTGGTGCAAGTTGTAAGTACCTCTTGGTACCCACTACAAGCCAGTCCAGCCTCCTACACACAATACCAAAAGTATGCAGTAATAGCAAAAGGAAGTAATGCAAGCAGTGTAAAGTTACAATAGATTGCAATAGGAGCACATAGGTATAGGGGCAACACAAACCATATACTCCAAAAGTGGAATGTGAACCACGAATGGACCCCAAACCTATGCAAGCTTGTAGAGGGTCGCTGGGACTGTAAGAAAACAGTGAGGGTTAGAAAAATAGCCCTCCCCAAGACCCTGTAAGGTAGGTGTAAAGTGCACCTACAAACCCCAGAAAACACAGAAGTCGTGATAGAGGGATTCTGCAAGGAAAACCAACACCAGCAATGCAACAACAGTGGATTTCCGGACCTGACTACCTGTGAAACAAGGGGACCAAGTCCAAGAGTTGCAACAGCGTCGAGAGTGGGCAGATACCCAGGAAATGCCAGCTGAGGGTGCAAAGAAGCTGCCACCGGATGGAAGAAGCTTGGTGTTTTGCAAGAACGAAGAGGACTAGGAACTTCCCCTTTGGAGGATGGTTGTCCCACATCGTAAAGAAGCTTGCAGAGGTGTTCCCACACAAAAAGACCACAAACAAGCCTTGCTAGCTGCAAGGGTCGCAGTTAGGGTTTTTGGATGCTGCTGTGGCCCAGGAGGGACCAGGATGTCACCACTTGGATGAGGAGACAGAGGGGGCGCCCAGCAAGTGAGGAAGCCCTCACAGAAGCAGGCAGCACCCGCAGAAGTACTGGATCAGGCACTACGAAGAGAAGTGAACTGGAGTCCACCCAAAGTCAGAAAAGGGAGTCCCACGACGCTGGAGGACAACTCAGAAGGTTGTGCACTGCAGGTTAGAGTGTCGGGGACCCAGGCTTGGCTGTGCACAAAGGAAATTCTGGAAGAGTGCACAGGAGCCAGAGCAGCTGCAAATCATGCGTTACCCAGCAATGCAGTCTAGCATGGGGAGGCAATGACTTACCTCCACCAAACGTGGACTGAAGAGTCACTGGACTGTGGGAGTCACTTGGACAGAGTTGCTGAGTTCCAGGGACCATGCTCGTCGTGCTGAGAGGGGACCCAGAGGACCGGTGATGCAGTCTTTTGTTGCCTGCGGTTGCAGGGGGAAGATTCCGTCGACCCACAGGAGATTTCTTCAGAGCTCCTGGTGCAAGAAGGAGGCAGGCTACCTCCAGAGCATGCACCACCAGGAAACAGGTGAGAAAGCTGGCAGGATGAAGCGATACAAGGTTGCAGTAGTCTTCTTTGCTACTTTGTTGCGGTTTTGCAGGCGTCCTGAGCAGTCAGCGGTCGATCCTTTGGCAGAAGGTGAAGAGGGAAATGCAGAGGAACTCTGGTGAGCTCTTGCATTTGGTATCTGAAGAATTCCCCAAAGCAGAGACCCTAAATAGCCAGAAAAGGAGGTTTGGCTACCTAGGAAGGAGGATTGGCTACTAAGAGAGGTAAGAGCCTATCAGAAGGAGTCTCTGACGTCACCTGCTGGCACTGGCCACTCAGAGCAGTCCAGTGTGCCAGCAACACCTCTGTTTCCAAGATGGCAGAGGTCTGGGGCACACTGGAGGAGCTCTGGGCACCTCCCCTGGGAGGTGCAGGTCAGGGGAGTGGTCACTCCCCTTTCCTTTGTCCAGTTTCGCGCCAGAGCAGGGCTGGGGAATCCCTGAACCGGTGTAGACTGGCTTATGCAGAGATGGGCAGCATCTGTGCCCATCAAAGCATTTCCAGAGGCTGGGGAAGGCTACTCCTCCCCAGCCATCACACCTATTTCCAAAGGTAGAGGGTGTCACACCCTCTCTCAGAGGAAATCCTTTGTTCTGCCTTCCTGGGCCAGGGCTGCCTGGACCCCAGGGGGGCAGAAACCTGTCTGAGGGGTTGGCAGCAGCAGCAGCTGCAGTGGAGACCCCGGAAAGGCAGTTTGGCAGTACCCGTGTTCTGTGCTAGAGACCTGGGGGATCATGGAATTGTCTCCTCAATGCCTGATCTTAGACATGTTACATGGCCATGTTCGGAGTTACCATTGTGACGCTATACATAGGTAGTGACCTATGTATAGTGCACGCATGTAATGGTATCCCCACACTCACAAAGTCCGGGGAATTTGCCCTGAACAATGTGGGGGCACCTTGGCTAGTGCCAGGGTGCCTACACACTAAGTAACTTTGCACCCAACCTTCACCAGGTGAAGGTTAGACATATAGGTGACTTATAAGTTACTTAAGTGCAGTGGTAAATGGCTGTGAAATAACGTGGGCGTTATTTCACTCAGGCTGCACTGGCAGGCCTGTGTAAGAATTGTCAGATCTCCCTATGGGTGGCAAAAGAAATGCTGCAGCCCATAGGGATCTCCTGGAACCCCAATACCCTGGGTACCTCAGTACCATATACTAGGGAATTATAAGGGTGTTCCAGTATGCATTTGTGAATTGGTGAAATTGGTCACTAGCCTGTTAGTGACAATTTGGAAAGCAGAGAGAGCATAACCACTGAGGTTCTGGTTAGCAGAGCCTCAGTGAGACAGTTAGGCATCACACAGGGAACACATACATATAGGCCACAAACTTATGAGCACTGGGGTCCTGGCTAGCAGGGTCCCAGTGACACATAACAAACATACTGACAACATAGGGTTTTCACTATGAGCACTGGGCCCTGGCTAGCAGGGTCCCAGTGAGACAGTGAAAACACCCTGACATATACTCACAAACAGGCCAAAAGTGGGGGTAACAAGGATAGAAAGAGGCTACTTTCTCACACATGGTGCATACCGAAAGGGCAGCGTCCCATTTAAAAACCCGTTATACAGTGAAATATGCACAGCTCTAGGATTAGAAAAGTGCAAACGCCCAGAGTTTCCTGACAACAGCAGCATAGATGTGGGGGTCAGCATTTGCTCCAAATACTCTAATCTGGATGAAATACGTGATGGCCCAAAAGGTTTGTCGATAGATATCTCAGCCCTAAGAGGCAGATTCTTTGTATGTGGAACGTCTGCATAATTTAGATTGCCAGCAGGGTGGCAAGGCACCTGCTATCTAGCGTTTGTACTACCTCGCATTTTACATGTGACAGACTTGTCCAAGGTAATAAAAGAGGCTCCTCTGGGAGTACGCAGAAAAAGGGCACCCTCTTGGATAGATAGGGCTATAGCAGTGGAAGGAGTATTGATGCCACCATTAGGGGTTGTGCACTCAGAATACCAAATACACAAATTAGCAGGATTAGTGGAAAATTTGGCAAGTTCCACAGCTGCAGCCCTATGGAATATCACAGAAGAACTAACAGATATGAGAGCTGTTGTAATGCAAAACAGGCTTGCGCTAGACATTATTTTGGCAAAGGATGGTGGTGTATGTCACGTGATCCACCAAGAATGCTGCATATATGTCCCAGACAACAGGGGAAATGCAAGATAAGCAATAGGGGAAATGGAGAAAGTAGAAAAGGGAGCTAAGGAAGTGTCAGATTTACCAGATGTAGGGGGAATACTTTCGGACATTGCTGCATGGTTCCGTGGTTGGGGATCATGGCTGATAGAAGTACTGGTGGTGGGAATAGTGACACTAATAACGTGTGCTGATAAGGGTTTGTCCTTCCTTCCTGACTATGCTGATGAAGAATATCTGTCACAGGAATACTGGGCGTTCCTGCAAACAAAGGTGTGAGGGTGATGTCAGGGAGGGTAACCCAATTGAAATGACAGGTTGTCATTGAGTATCAGAGGGCGGAATGTGGAATCGCATTTCTCCTTGAACCATCTTGGGCCTAGTGGGCCCTGTGGTACAGAATGACAACGAGGCCTGTTTCTGTTGAACACCTTACAATGTAAGATTAGCTAGGCTTTTAAGATGTTGTTATGCTGCTTGGAACACATTGTATTGCAAGGCTTGCTAATTTAACCGCCATCATGAGACATTATTGCATGATAGCTTAAGCAAGCTTCACTCTCGAAAGTACCAACGCATACAGTTTTAATTCCTATTTTCTATATATAAATGTATCACATGATATTAGATTTATAGGACATATTGTGCAAGTTCCTTGCTTATGACTTTCAACCCATATATGCTGCGTTATGAAGAATTAACGATAAATCACGTGTGCAGTGTTGCAAAATTGATCATGCGTCAATATCAAGAACCAATGAAATGTATTAATGTGCTTGCGGTTTAATAGTATAAAAGATTATGTATTACTTCCTTACAGAGCAGGCTGGTCTTCGGCTTTGTGTCCTGAATTGTCCTGACCAGATTTGGCTTCCACACCTGGATGCCCTTCATTTCGATGGCTTCAAAGACATTCATCAAAATCATGTCTACTGTTAAATGATTTGACCATTGGCTTATTCTAAAGTTCCAAAGTTTTGCCAACATTGCCTTTAACTCTGGCCTGTTGTGCTTGTCCTGGTCGAAATTTTGTCTTTTAGTATGTTTTAGCTATTTTTACAAGTTTTTAATTGGATTTTAGTTATATTTTAATATGATTTTAGCTTATTTTAGTCCAGAACATTTTAGCTTGGGGTCAGTCACCTTCTCTGGTGAAACAATTATGGCGTCATACTTGTTCTGGCAATGGAGAGGGTGTAGTGGATCCTATTTGGTTTTATTGGGAATCAGGAGATAATAGCCTTCTGGTTTGCAGGCCTGTGCCCCAGTCACCTAGTGACTTGTAACCTACTTAGACTGCTCTGTTTTAGCGCATTTATTTAATTATTTCTTCCAAGATGGCTGCTATGTCTATAGTTAGGAAGATGTTTTGATTTCACGTTATCAGTGCCACTCTGTGAAGGCATCACTATCGGCGTCAAAGACAAGTGATATACATAAGTATTTACATCATGTTCTTTCCCACTTATGTGTGACAGAAACATAATGTTCTTTTGGAGGGCATTGCTTATGTAACTGCCGCCCCAAGCATGCCTTCTAAACTATTGTTTGGAAACATACCTCTGTCATGGTTCTTACAAGATCTGTATAAATACATCTCATGCAGGCAAATTTATCAGAGGGATTCCTACCAGATGCCATCAACGCTATCTATGCACACATGTCACCTTGATGCAGACCTAGCCTTTGTGTCCCCACGGAGTCTTATCTAGAGACCTCATTCCAAGGTAACAAGGGTTGGGGGCTCTTCTCATGGACATGGTACTGGCAGATTAGGTTTAACACACTTAGCTCTCTTTAGGTTAGAGATTAGGTTCATCATGTTAGTGTGTTAGGGCCTATTTCACATCTCATGTTATTGCAAGATGCTGGGGGTCTTTATATTCATGACTCTCTTTTGTACAATTCTGTTTCTTGCGTTATTCATTATCCTAATCATTACAGCTTATGCATTTTACAGTAGATTGCAGTCTTGTTAATTAAACCTATCGAAAACTTTACTGCCTCTCCTTCATTGTCTGTGTGTGACTGAGACTTGCTGCTTATGTGAGAAAAGGGTGATCTCCGCTTAACCACGACTCCCCTGACATGTTGCACTCTTGAGTCCATGCGTAAAGGCTGCCACAAATCACCTTTTAGTATTTGGGTTTTGGTGAGGTACTGCTTGTGAGCCGGGAGGGTTAGGCTGACAGTTGTAACTTGTTGCAGGATTAGCCAAGTCGCCTACAAACAAAAGTGCTGTCATCCCTAGCCCAGCAGTCTTGCCTAGAGCAAGAGTCCAACTACGACAAAGTCACAGCACAATCCAAATTATCCTGTGCCCATCCTCTGGTAGCTTGGCACTGAGCAGTCACGCTTAACTTAGAAGGCAATGTGTAAAGCAGTGGTTCCAAACCTTTTGAATTCTGTGGACCCCCATTTTATGATCACTTGAACCCGGGGACCCCCACTGAATCATTATTGGAGTCTGGGGACCCCCCACTAAGTCAATAATGAAAGCTGGGGACCCAATCTGTTAACAGTGTTTAATTTTCTAAGAAGTCGCGGACCCCCTGAGGAGTCTTCGCAGGGGTCCCCGGACCACAGGTTGGGAACCAGTGGTGTAAAGTATTTGTGCAATAAATCACACAGTATCCCAGTGAAAACACCACAAAAATACACCACACAGGTTTAAAAAATAGATATTTATCTGAATAAACCAAGATAAAAACTACAAAGATCTAATAAGCACAAGTTCAAATATCACTTTTAAAATTTTTAAAAGAGTCTCAATCCTTGGAAATCAATAGTTGTTTCTTTGTAACACACAGTACCTGGGATGCGCCAAAGATAAGGATGTACTGGGACCGCAGAGGAGAAGCGTGGAAGAATAAGGTGTTGCGTCAGATTTATTGACGCGGATCAGACGTTGTGTTGTTTTTTTCCACATTGCAAGGGTTTGTGTCATTTTTCATGCGTGCAGTCTTGGTTCCTCACTGCGATGCGGGGATACTTTGACACCCAGGTACGATGCGTTGAAAAACCTTGACACACTGGTAGAAGGAACAGGCGCTGCATTGGTCTGGTAGGGGATGTGTCGAATTTTCTGTTGCAGGCTGGGTGCTGCGTCTAATTCTCGGTCGGAAAGTCTGTGCTTTTGAGTGGTTTTGAAGTGCACAAGTTCCCCTTTCAGCCAAGTCCTGTCTGCCAGGATGCCTGTGGGGGTTTATCAGTCCTTTGTGTGAGGGCAGGCCACTGGTCTTTGAAAGGTAAGCGTGAGTCCCTCCACCCTTTCTGCTCAGGAAAACCCATTCAGTATACAGAATAATGCAGATGTGACTAAGGCCCTCATTACAACCTTGGCGGTCAGTGATAAAGTGGTGGTAACACCGCCAATAGGCCGGCAGTAACAAAAATGGAATTATGACCATGGCGGAAACCGCTCAGACAGACAGCCACTTTAACACATCGACCGCAACGGCGGTATTAACAAGCACCATGGCGGTAACCGCCAACAGCCAGGCGGAAGACAATGCACCGTCCACTGTATTACAACAGGCCTATCCGTGACCTTTTCCAGGGAGGTACCAACGACATCAAAAGCACGGCGGAAACAGAACACAGAAGTCAAAGGACTCGCCTCTGGAGACTCAGGGAACTACCATGATGCCATGGAGGCCGAGCTGCACATATTTCCCATGCTCGTCTACCTTTTCCTTCATTATGAGCAGCGACGATCACGGTAAGTACTGCTGCCTAAGACACAAGGGATGGGGGAGGAAAAAGAGAGTGACACACACACACAACACCCCAACCCCCACAACCCAGCCCCAGCATCATACATACAACCAGATGCACAAACATTACATATCCACCACATGCCCCTCAGGAATAATGCCAGGGCAAAATGATTGGAATAAAGTGAGTGTAATACGATAAAATAACATGAATAAGTGCATCAAAATACAAACGTATATGCATATTTACTGTCCGGGAGACCAGATCCTCGGGGTCTGCGCACGTTCCCAACATGTCTACCACTAGACAGCTCCAAGACTCTGATAGATAAATCACAGAGACTGAGAGAGTCCAAGCGGGGAAAAAGGGGATTAGGATGGGAACAGCTGGGAAGGAGACCTGTAGGAAACAAAAGGTTAAAACACACAATATCAAGATTATATCACATTGACATTTACTAGACTATGATTCTAAGCATTGTCATACTGTAACCATGGATAAATTAAGGAAGGACTAATAACTAGGCCTCAAGATGTCTGGTTACCTGGGAAGGAATCAAGAATGATTAATACAACTTCTCAATGAACCTTTTCATGAAATGTTACACATTGACTATGAATATAAGAACCTTCTAGAATTATGTTTTCAAAATTCAAACATGGTCTTTTTGCATGAGGACAAAAATAATCTGAACGTTTCCTGGAACACAATAGGAATTGTATTAAAGACTTATTAGGCACATATAATGTAACATCTAGAATTTTAACACTTAGGGCCTCATTAACCACTGTGAGCCCGCCAATGCGGCCGCATTCCCGCGGTGCCCATTATGACATCCCCGCTGGGCCAGCGGGGATGTGGGCCGCAACATGGGAGCCGGCTCCAAATGGAGCCGGTGGTGTTGCAGCTGTGTGATGGGTGCAGTTGCACCCGTAGTGCTTTTCACTGTCTGCTGAGCAGACAGTGAAAAGCCGCATGGGGCCCTGTCAGAGGGCCCCTGCACTGCTCATGCCAGTGGCATGGGCAGTGCAGGGGCCCCCAGGGGCCCCGCGACTCCCCATACCGCCAGCCTTTTCCTGGCGGTTCAAACCGTCAGGAAAAGGCTGGCGGTAGGGGGACTCGTAATACCCTGGGCAGCGCTGCCCTGGCGGATTACTACCACCGGGGCCATTGTGGCGGGAAACCGCCGGCCCCGGCGGTGCGACCGCGGTGCTTACACCGCGGTTGTAATGACCAGGAAAGCACCGCCAGCCTGTTGGCAGTGCTTCCGTCATTTTAGCCCTGGCGGTCCTGTACCGCCAGGGTTGAAATGACTCCCTTAGTTCCAAATGCAGAAAAATGAATCGTGCACACTGCTGATTTCAACATGGATATGCAAATGCCATGAAATGATAGCGCACACTGCAAACGATCTGAAACATCAAGTTTTAAATGCGGGAATGAATCGTGCGTCTTGCCGATTTGAATGCCACCATGTAAATGCCAAGAAATGCTTGCGAACAATGAGTATCAAGAGTTAAATGCAAGGAAATGAATTGCGTGTCTTGCCGATTCGAATGCCACCATGTAAATGCCAAGAAATGGTTGCGCACAATGAGTATCAAGAGTTAAATGCAAGGAAATGAATCGCGCGTCTTTCCAATTCGAATGCCACCATGTAAATGCCAAGAAATGGTAGCGCACAATGAGTATCAAGAATTAAACAGAAGGAAATGAATCACGCGTCTTGCCGATTCGAATGCCACCATGTAACTGCCAAGGAATGGTAGCGCACAATGAGCATCAAGAGTTAAATGCAAGGAAATGAATCGCGTGTCTTGCCGATTCGAATGCCACCATGTAACTGCCAAGGAATGGTAGCGCAAATGAGTATCAAGAGTTAAACACAAGGACTGAATCATGCGTCTTGCCGATTCGAATGCCAATATGCAAATGTCTAGAAATGGTTGCGCACACTGTTGCTGACCCGAATCTCAAAAGCCAACTGGCAAAATTGATACGCGAGTCTTGACGATTCGAATATCAACATGTAAATGCCAGAAACCAAGAGCACATTCACACGCACAAGGAAAAATCTTCCAATATGAAAATTAGGCCCAAGAACTCGAATGCCTTCGAAAACGGGATCGGGGGCCCAGCCCGACCTCCGTCTTACCGCCCTGATCAAGGATCACCAATTAAATGAAGGGCAAGGCCAGGAAGATCAAGGTAGGCCTCTGGAAAAGGAGCTCAGGAAATTGCTGCTGCTCTGCACCGGGACCTCTGAATAGTGAGCACATGGAGCTGGGCTGGCTCCCTTATATAGAGTCTGGCCCAGCCCACAAACCACACCCAGTCATGCTGCAGAGAAACTTTTAGAAGGCCCTGGAAAGGGACCACACCCTGACACACTCTGAAAGCCTGCAGCAATACATTGCAATTGAACAGTATTTACAAGCACCTTGAATATAAGTCTTCAGGATTAAACTCTGCAATGCAAAAGGTTAAACAACAGCATAGCAACATAATGCATGAATTAGTGTTGGATTTTTGCATTCCAGTCGCCCGTAGAGCGCGCACTGCCCTGATGTTGACATTTACAAATGGAGAGACACTGCTCAGTCCTCAATGTCTATGGGCCCCATGGCCACATCACATAGGCCAAGGCCCCACCTCACTCCTGCAACAACACGGAGAGAACATTGCACGGGCATCAGATCAAAAATAAACAGGCACCTCAGGGGGTGAGGGATGGGGGGGCACCTCACCCGGAAGATGGTGCAACACCACTGGTCCTGGAGGGGGCAGCATGCCGTGTGCGCTGTCCTGGTGAGTGCAAGGCCACAGTCTCTCTAGTGGGTGGTTTACCCACTGCTTGGTCCTGGGGAGTGCAGGGCCACAGTCTCTCTAGTGGGTGGTTTGCCCACTGCTTGGTCCTGGGGAGTGCAAGGCCACGGTCCCTCAAGTGGGTGGTTTGCCCACTGTTTGGTCCTGGGGAGTGCAAGGCCACAGTCTCTCTAGTGGATGGCTTCTCCACTGGTTCTCGAGGGGGCCTTGTGCCCAGTGTGCTTCATCGTGGGAAGGATGGGGTGAGTGGGTGGCTTCTTCCACTGGTTCTGGAGGGGGCATTGTGCCCTGTGATGCAGATCTTGGGGAGTGCAAGGTCACAGTCTCTCACCTGGGTGTCAGACCCACAGGATTTGCTGGGGCAAGGATGCACCACATCCCATGGAGTCAGGACTACACACTGTCCGCCGGCAGAGATGGCTGCTCAGTGGTGGCAGTGGTGGAGGAGGCTCCAGCCCATCCCCTGCAGCCTTGGACGGCTGCCCACTGGGGCTGTTGCTCCTGGCAGTGATGCTGGTGGTGGTGCTGGCTGTGGTAGGGAGAGGCTTCAACCCATCCCCTGCAGCCTCGGACAGCTGCCCACTGGGGCTGCTGCTGCTGGCAGTGGTACTGGTGGTGGTGCTGGCAGTGGTGGGGGGAGGCTCCAGCCCATCCCCTGCAGCCTTGGACAGCTGCCCACATGGGCTGCTGCTCCTGGCAGTGGTGCTGGTGGCAGTGCTGGCAGTGGTGGGGAGAGGCTCTAGCTCTTCCCCTGCAGCCTCAGGCAGCTGAACCACCATGGTTGGTGGTGGGGGCTCAGAATGAGTCGCACCACCAGGCCTCCTGTCCTTCCTGCCTGCTGGGGGCAGGCCTCTTGCCCTTCCTGTCAGCAACCGGGGCTTGCCCTTCCCTGTCACAGCTGGTGGTGCCTCCTTGCACTTCCTTGATGCACCTGGTGCAGGCACCCTGTCAGTGTTGCTGCCTGGTGCCCAGGATCCTCTCCCACCTGCAGTAGCGGTCGACACTACTGTGGCCGTGGACTGGATGGCTGAGGTGCTTGCCTGAGTTCTGACCACCCTGGCCTGATGAGAAGGACGGGGGAGTGGTAGGGAAGGGGTCAAGGGTGGAGAGGGAAAGCTTCTTAGGGACATGGGGTGGCAAGAGGGTGAAGGTTTGGGAATGTAGGAAGAGGAAGTGGTTGTAGGAGGTGTCTGCTGTGTTTAGGTGCAGGTGCATGGGCTGGATGCTGTTGTGAGGTGGATGGCTGTTGGGTGTCTGAGTGCTTGCATTTGTGTACTTTTGGAGGAGGGGGTCACAGACACAGTGGGAGGGGACACAGGGGACGTGTGCATGGATGTGGGGGTGGTGACTGTAGGAAAGTACCATCTTGCCTGGCATGTTACCCCCAATTTTCACTGTATATATGTTGTTTTAGTTGTATGTGTCACTGGGACCCTGGTAACCCAGGGCCCCAGTGCTCATAAGTGTGCCTGAATGTGTTACCTGTGTAGTGACTAACTGTCTCACTGAGGCTCTGCTAATCAGAACCTCAGTGTTTATGCTCTCTCATTTCAAAATTGTCACTAACAGGCTAGTGACCATTTTTACCAATTTACATTGGCTTACTGGAACACCCTTATAATTCCCTAGTATGTGGTACTGAGGTACCCAGGGTATTGGGGTTCCAGGAGATCCCTATGGGCTGCAGCATTTATTTTGCCACCCATAGGGAGCTCTGACAATTCTTACACAGGCCTGCCACTGCAGCCTGAGTGAAATAACGTCCACGTTATTTCACAGCCATTTTACACTGCACTTAAGTAACTTATAAGTCACCTATATGTCTAACCTTTACCTGGTAAAGGTTAGGTGCAAAGTTACTTAGTGTGAGGGCACCCTGGCACTAGCCAAGGTGCCCCCACATTGTTCAGAGCCAATTCCCTGAACTTTGTGAGTACGGGGACACCATTACACGCGTGCACTACATATAGGTCACTACCTATATGTAGCTTCACAATGGTAACTCCGAATATGGCCATGTAACATGTCTATGATCATGGAATTGCCCCCTCTATACCATCCTGGCATAGTTGGCACAATCCCATGATCCCAGTGGTCTGTAGCACAGACCCTGGTACTGCCAAACTGCCCTTCCTGGGGTTTCACTGCAGCTGCTGCCAACCCCTCAGACAGGCATCTTCCCTCCTGGGGTCCAGCCAGGCCTGGCCCAGGATGGCAGAACAAAGGACTTCCTCTGAGAGAGGGTGTTACACCCTCTCCCTTTGGAAAATGGTGTGAAGGCAGGGGAGGAGTAGCCTCCCCCAGCCTCTGGAAATGCTTTGTTGGGCACAGATGTGCCCAATTCTGCATAAGCCAGTCTACACCGGTTCAGGGGACCCCTTAGCCCTGCTCTGGCGCGAAACTGGACAAAGGAAAGGGGAGTGACCACTCCCCTGACCTGCACCTCCCCTGGGAGGTGTCCAGAGCTCCTCCAGTGTGCTCCAGACCTCTGCCATCTTGGAAACAGAGGTGCTGCTGGCACACTGGACTGCTCTGAGTGGCCAGTGCCACCAGGTGACGTCAGAGACTCCTGCTGATAGGCTCCTTCCGGTGTTAGTAGCCTATCCTCTCTCCTAGGTAGCCAAACCCTCTTTTCTGGCTATTTAGGGTCTCTGTCTCTGGGGAAACTTTAGATAACGAATGCAAGAGCTCATCCGAGTTCCTCTGCATCTCTCTCTTCACCTTCTGCCAAGGAATCGACTGCTGACCGCGCTGGAAGCCTGCAAACCTGCAACATAGTAGCAAAGACGACTACTGCAACTCTGTAACGCTGATCCTGCCGCCTTCTCGACTGTTTTCCTGCTTGTGCATGTTGTGGGGGTAGTCTGCCTCCTCTCTGCACCAGAAGCTCCGAAGAAATCTCCCGTGGGTCGACGGAATCTTCCCCCTGCAACCGCAGGCACCAAAAAGCTGCATTACCGGTCCCTTGGGTCTCCTCTCAGCACGACGAGCGAGGTCCCTCGAATCCAGCGACTCTGTCCAAGTGACCCCCACAGTCCAGTGACTCTTCAGTCCAAGTTTGGTGGAGGTAAGTCCTTGCCTCACCTCGCTGGGCTGCATTGCTGGGAACCGCGACTTTTGCAGCTACTCCGGCCCCTGTGCACTTCCGGTGGAAATCCTTTGTGCACAGCCAAGCCTGGGCCCACGGCACTCTAACCTGCATTGCACGACTTTCTACGTTGGTCTCCGGCGACGTGGGACTCCTTTGTGCAACTTCGGCGAGCACCGTTTCACGCATCCTCGTAGTGCCTGTTTCTGGCACTTCTCCGGGTGCTACCTGCTTCAGAGAGGGCTCCTTGTCTTGCTTGACATCCCCTCTCTCTGCTGGTCCAATTTGCGACCTCCTGGTCCCTCCAGGGCCACAGCAGCGTCCAAAAACGCTAACCGCACGATTTGCAGCTAGCAAGGCGTGTTGGCGTTCTTTCGGCGGGAAAACACTTCTGCACGACTCTCCACGGCGAGAGGGATCCGTCCACCAAAGGAGAAGTCTCTAGCCCTTTTCGTTCCTGCAGAAACCTCAGCTTCTTCTGTCCAGTAGAAGCTTCTTTGCACCCGCAGCTGGCATTTCCTGGGCATCTGCCCATCTCCGACTTGCTTGTGACTTTTGGACTTGGTCCCCTTGTTCCACAGGTACCCTAGATTGGAAATCCACAGTTGTTGCATTGTTGGTTTGTGTCTTTCCTGCATTATTCCTCTAACACGACTTCTTTGTCCTTAGGGGAACTTTAGTGCACTTTGCACTCACTTTTCAGGGTCTTGGGGAGGGTTATTTTTCTAACTCTCACTATTTTCTAATAGTCCCAGCGACCCTCTACAAGGTCACATAGGTTTGGGGTCCATTCGTGGTTCGCATTCCACTTTTGGAGTATATGGTTTGTGTTGCCCCTATCCCTATGTTTCCCCATTGCATCCTATTGTAACTATACATTGTTTGCACTGTTTTCTAAGACTATACTGCATATTTTTGCTATTGTGTATATATATCTTGTGTATATTTCCTATCCTCTCACTGAGGGTACACTCTAAGATACTTTGGCATATTGTCATAAAAATAAAGTACCTTTATTTTTAGTATAACTGTGTATTGTGTTTTCTTATGATATTGTGCATATGACACTAGGTGGTACTGTAGTAGCTTCACACGTCTCCTAGTTCAGCCTAAGCTGCTCTGCTAAGCTACCATTATCTATCAGCCTAAGCTGCTAGACACCCTATACACTAATAAGGGATAACTGGGCCTGGTGCAAGGTGCAAGTACCCCTTGGTACTCACTACAAGCCAGTCCTGCCTCCTACAGTGACTGCCAGAGAGGGGCGTGTACTGATAGGCGTGATGGTGGTAGTAGATGAGGATGTAGTGCATGCAGGTGTGAGTGTAGACGCAACTGGGAGGGAGATGGACGAGGAGGAGGAGGGGGACACAGTGGAGGCAGTGGATGTTGGTATGTCTGATTCTATATGGTGTTTGTGTGAGTGCCTGTGGGATGATGTGTGGTGCTTCTGTTTGCCTGAACCACTCCTGTTTGTTGTCCTGGGTTGGTCTGCCTGTGTGCTTGGGAAAGGTTGGGGCTAAGGGGAATGGGATTGGGCAGAGGAAGTTGGAGGGGGGAGGCTAGAAACAGGGACAATGGCTGCCATCAGGGAGGAGGCCAGAGCCTGGATTGATCTCTGTTGGGGCACCATTCCACAATGAATGCCCTCCAGGAATGGATTTGTTTGCTGCCAGACCCTGGATGGCATTCACAATGGTTGACTGTCCAACAGAGATGGATCGCAGGAGGTCAATAGCCTCCTCACTAAGGGGAGCAGGGCTAACTGGGGCAGGGCCTGAGGTGCCTGGGGCGAAGGAGATGTCCACCCTCCTGGGTGAGCGGGCACGGGAAACACGCTGAGGGGCTGCTGGGAGGGCAGTGCTGGTACGGGGATGGCAGCTGTACCTGTAGTTGGGGTGTGCACAGAGCTGTCCGCCACCACTAGGGAGCTTCCATCGGAGGAGGTATCACTATCCAAACTGTCCCCTCCAGTCTCTGCTGTGGTGCTCCCGTTGCCCTCCGTCCCACTAGTGCCCTCACAGTCGGTGGATTCGGCCTCCTGGGCCCTGTGGGATGCAGCTCTCCCAGTCGCCGGCGCCTCTGCTCCTCTGCCAGATGATGCTAATGCACATAAAGACAGTGTGACAAAACAAAAAGGTGGGGAGAGACAAAGGTCATCCTTGGTCAATGGCGGCAACAACACCACCGTTGGCGTACTTGACACACACACACACACACAGGGAACAGCCCTACGCACTAGACAATGCACTAACAGCCAGAATGCTAGTCACCAGCCCATGGACAGGGATACCTAACACCAATTGCAGCATAGCTGAGGCCCACAGACCCCTGCCCAGTGGTTGATGCCTACTAGCTTGGTTGGAGGAGGTGTACATTAGACCCTGCCCAACATGGGGCCTACCCTGCAATGTCCGGCCTGGCCTAGGGCCACCCTCAGGCCCACATCCCCCACCCGGATGCCACCCCACCACGCGCAAGTAGTATATTGGGGCACTGTACTCACCCCCTTGTGGCTGGTGTGATGCCCCCAAGCGCCCATCCAGCTCCTGAGAGGCCACCGCCAGTATGCGATCCATCAGGGGGGTCAGTGTTCGACGGGCACCTCTTCCTTGTTGGGAGGCCATCCCTAGCTGGGCCTCCGCCGTCTTCCGTGCCCAGCGTCTCAGGTCCTTCCACCGTTTATGACAGTGGGTGCTCCACCTGCTGTAGACCCCCAGGGTCCGAACTTCCTTGGCGATGGCATGCCATATGCTTTTTTTTTATGGGCGCTGACCTGCAGAGAAATACACATAGGAAAATGTATCAGTCAGACCGTCCTGCCTGTTACACTCATGGCCCACCATAGCCCTCACATCCCCTTATGCACAGACATTGCCCACCATACATGCAGCACGCTGCTTAGGGCCCTTCCACCAAACCCCCCCTACACAAGGCCCTCACACACAGCACTCCATGCATTCATGCCCCATGCATCGAGCTCACAGTGTACTCACCTGTTTGTCTGGAGGCCCATACTGCATTCGGTACTGGGGTAGGACCCCATTTACCAGTCTCTCCAACTCTGCAGCAGTGAAGGTAGGGGTCCTTTCCCCAGTGACACGAGACATGGTCGGTCCCAGACACAGGTCACAGTAGCACTTGCAGTGTAGGTCCTCTCCTGTTGAAGGTCAGGTAGCAAGTAAGTGAACAGATAGAAAATGTCAGTCACGTCCGCGGCAGTGTGTACCGTCACCACTGGCGTACATCACCATTGGCCACTGTAGGGCCCGATGGTATCCATTGAGGAGTTGCACGGTGGTTCTCGACAGCCTCCCGCAACGGCACACAACGTCAACGGAATTACCTCATTTCCACCTGTCCCTCCATACAGGACAGGCGGACGCCATTTCTGGGGGGGGCAGGCCATGGCACTTAACTGTGTCACAGTACACATAGGCACCATTTGGGCCTATCCAACAATATACTGTTACAGTTACAACATGCAATGCAGTGTAGTGTTTGGAAAATGGAATACTGACTATCTGCTCACCGTTTGCCCCTTAGATTGCAACCGCTGCAGATGAATAGGAGATGGAGACATCCCCTGTGTACAGGCCCCTGGTGGACTTTGCAACAATGGAGGACAGGCACATTATCCTCACCTATAGACTGGACAGGGCCACAGTCACAGAGCTATGTGCCCAATTGGAACCTGACCTGATATCCGCTATCCGTCAGCCCACAGGGATCCCCCCTCTTGTGCAGGCGCTATCAGTGCTCCATTTCCTGGCAACTGGCTCCTTCCAAGTGACTGTGGGCTTGGCAGCAGGAATGTCTCAGCCAATGTTCTCAATAGTGTTGACCAGAGTGTTGTCTGCCCTGATTAAACACATGCGCAGCTACATTGTTTTCCCCGAGGTGGAGGATTTGGCCATAGTGTAAAGAAGATTTCTATGCAATGAGACATATCCCCAACATTATTGGGGCAATAGATGGCACACATATTGCATTTGTCCCCCCCCCCCCCCCCCCCCCCCCAGAGAAATGAACAGGTCTTTAGAAAACAAAAGAGCTTTCACTCCATGAATGTGCAGATACCGTGCCTGGTGGACCAGTACATTTCCCATGTCAATGCAAGGTATTCTGGGTCTGTGCATGATGCCTTTATCCTGAGGAATAGCAGCATCCCATATGTGATGGCTCAACTCCAGAGTGTGGCTAATAGGTGAGCCCTGGTTCCCACCCAGTATATGTTGGTGTATGGGTATGGGGTGGGCCCTAAGGGTTAGTGTGTGTCTAACAGTTGTCCCTCGATATTTTCAGGTGACTCTGGTTACCCCGCCCTCTCATGGCTACTGACCCCGGTGAGGAATCCCAGGACAAGGGCAGAGGAATGTTACAATGAAGCACATGGGTGAACAAGAAGAATAATAGAAAGGACATTCAGCCTCCTGAAGGCCAGGTTTCGTTGTCTCCATCTAACAGGTGGATCCTTGCATTACTCACCCACGAAGGTGTGCTAGATCATCGTGGCATGCTGTATGTTGCACAACCTTGCCTTATGTCGCCAGGTGCCTTTTCGGCAGGGGGAGGAGGCTTAAGATGGGCGTGTGGCAGCAGTGGACCCTGCGGACAGTGAAGATGAGGAGGAAGAGGATGAGGACAACAGAAGTTCTATAATACGACAATACTTCCAATGTCACACAGGTAAGACACTGTAATTTTACTTTACATTGAGAGTTTTGTGTTTGATATTGTCACTGGCAGGCGGATTTTCCCACCTCTATGGCCACTTACTGTACCCATTGGCATCTCTATTTGCAGATATTTGTGACCCACTATCGCTACTGGTGTGTTGACTGCAGCCAACTACAGTTCATTCCTATGTATACATTACTCTACAGTTGTATTGCAGCGTTTAAAGCTTGTTAAACGAATACATAGTTCAATCATTTGACAGACTCCATACTTGTATTTATTCAAATGGTGTTTATTTAAGTGCTAATAAGTAGAGGGGGGTGTGCAATGGGATTGCGTGACGGTGGAGGAAAGTCCAGGATAGAGTCCAGTCTATTTGTATCACAGGTGCATTGTCCAAGGGCACATAGGAAGTGGAGCAATGGCAGTTCAAGACGGACAGGGTGACAGAGTGGGACACAAGGGTGACAATCAGGAGAGTCTTATTTCCTGGCGGGGTCTTGGCAATAGTCTCTGGCTTCTGCATGGATTGCAGGGACCGTTTGCAGGGTGGTTCTCCTTCTGCAGAGGCTGGTGGCCTGTTGTTCCTGTGGCGGGCCTCCTGATCACTAGCGGCAGTGGAGGTGGAAGGTTGTTCATCGGTTTGGCTAGTGTCAAGGGCCTGCTGGTGTGCCACTGCCTCTCTCATGGTGTTGGCCATGTCTGCCAGCACCCATGCAATGGTGACCAGGGTGGTGTGGATGTCCTTCAAGTCCTCCCTGATCCCCAGGTACTGTCCTTCCTGCAGCCGCTGGGTCTCCGGCAACTTGTCCAGTATCTGGCCCATCGTCTCCTGGGAATGGTGGTATGCTCCCAGGATGTTGGTGAGTGCCTCCTGGAGAGTCGGTTCCCTGGGCCTGTCCTCCCCCGTCGCACAGCAGTCCTCCCAGCTTCTCTGTTGTCCTGTGCCTCTGTCTCCTGAACTGTGTGCCCACTGCCACTGACCCCAGGTCTCTGATCGTCCTGTGTTTGTGGTGTGCCCTGGGGTCCCTGTAGTGGTGGACACAGTGCTGATTGACGTGACCTGGGGACAGAGTTATGGGCCTGCTGGGTGGGTACTGTGCTGGTCTTCCCTGAGGGGGGAGTCTCTGTGGTAGTATGGGACTGTGCCTGGGTAACCAACTGTCCGGAGATCCCTCATGCATTGGTGTTGCATGCAGGGCTTGGTTTTGGGATGGGTGGGTTGTGATGGTAAGGTGTGTGGGAAAGCGTGGAGGGATGGTAGTGAGGGTAAGGGTAGGGATATGTGATGGCATGCAGGTAGGGGGGTGATAGTAATAGTGATTTGATTTACCAGAGACCAGTCCTCTTCCTACTCCTGCCAGGCCCTCAGGATGCATCATTGCCAAGAATTGCTCCTCCCATGTTGTTAGTTGTGGGGGAGGAGGTGGGGGTCCACTGGCAGTCCTCTGTACAGCTATTTGGTGTCTTGCTGCTGTGGAACGCACCTTCCCCCGTAGGTCATTCCACCTCTTCCTGATGTCATCCCTTGTTCTGGGACGCTGCCCCACTGCGTTGACCCTGTCAACGATTCTCCATAGCTCCATCTTCCTTGCAATGTATGTCTGCTGCACCTGTGATCCGAATAGCTGTGGCTCTACCCGGATGATTTCCTCCACCATGACCCTTAGCTCCTTCTCTGAGAACCTGGGGTGTTGTTGTGGTGCCATGGGTGTAGTATGAGTGGTGTGGGTGAGGGTGTGTGGGGTGATGTGTTGGGGTGTGTGATGTAAGGTGCGTGGATGCTGTATAGCTGATGGTGGTGTGTGGCTGTGGTCTTGTCTGTGGTCTTGCTATCTCTCTTGTGGCAATTGTTTTTAATCATAAAGGGTTGTGGGTAATGCAGGTGTGTGTTTTATAGTGGTGTGTGTGTGGCTGTGGTGTGTGTATGTGTGTCACGTGTGTGTAGTTTCAGTTGTCGAGTGTGGTGGTGTTTTGTTAGGTTGTGTGTATTTTGAGCGCAGTGGTATGTACTGCCAATGGTTTAGCGCCATTGAATGTCCGCCGTGGTGATTCGTGGGTCATAATGCTGTGGCCGTTGTTCTGTTGGCGTAACGGTGTGGGTTTTGCTACCACCAGTTTATCACTGATCTTTGGGCTTAGAAAACAGTGCAACTAGTGAAAATCACAATAGTTGGAAATGGGCCTAGGGGGAACACAAACCATATACTAAGAAAGTGGTAATGCGATAGTCAGTTTCCCACCTAGGCAAGTGTAGTGTGTAGAGGGGCACTGGTAGATTTAGAAAACACCAAGGGTAAGTAATAGAATCCACCCCAGAGCCCAGGAAAGCAGGAGTAAATCACAGTAGGTTTCCTAGAACACACAAGAACATGTGATAGATTTTGCAGGAACCAGAAGAGACTGCAAGACACCAATGATGGATTCCTGGACCTGAACATCTGTGGAAGAAGGGGGCCAAGTCCAAAGAGCACTGAAGAGTCCAGGGAGAAAAGGAGCCCCTGCTGACCAGGATAAAAGTGCAAAAGAAAAACCATCAGTGAGGAACAACAGTCAGTATTGCTCCCAAGAAGACAGATGCGGGTTCCTGGTTGTTGC
The DNA here is from genome assembly GCF_031143425.1 of Pleurodeles waltl. Lineage (NCBI taxonomy): Eukaryota > Metazoa > Chordata > Amphibia > Caudata > Salamandridae > Pleurodeles > Pleurodeles waltl. Next base: position 13,896,993 of record NC_090444.1, on the reverse strand, counting down.
AGAAGAAGTCCCACGCCGGATGGATAAATGCAGTCTGGTTTGTGTTGCTGGATTCCACCAGCAAGCCTTGGCACACGCAAAGCACACACTTAGAGGAAAATAGCACTGCCTGGGACCAGGAGGGACCCGGTGGACTCTACCCAGGAGGGGGAGTCAGAGAGGGCTCTCAGCAACTCAGAGAGCTCTCAGAAGACCAGGCAGCATGCACAGGAGTCCCACATCATGGGGATAAGGAAGGTGCAAAAGGAGGTCCATGCAGCACTACACAAGGGGATCCCACGCTGCTGGAGAACCATTCAGGAAGCTGTGCATCACAGAAAGGAGTGTTGGGGGCTGGAGCTGCAAGCTGCATGAAGAACTTTGTGGAAGGATGCCAACAAGCTTTCGCAACTGCAAAACATGCAGTGCGCAGGGATACTGTCTTGCGTGGGGAAGGCAAGCTCTTACTTCCACCCAAGTTGACAGTTGGACATCTGGACTGTCGGGACCACTTCAGTCCACCCCCTGTGTTGCTCGATCCATGCACTTCGTCAGGAGAGGGGACCCACGCCACCGGTTGTCACTGCAGAAGGGAGCCTCACTTCAAGGGAGATTCCTTCCTTCTTCTGGTACAGACTGAAGACAGGCAGTCCTCGGAGGATGCACGACCTGAAAACAGTTGCAGTTGCTGGCAGGAGCTGAAGATACAATGTTGTAGAAGTCGTCTTTGCTTCTTTGTTGCAGTTGTAGAGTTCAGTAAGAAGGGGAAGTAAAGGATGCAGAGGATTCCTGCTGGAGTCTTGGAATCTGAATCTGAAAAACCACCCAAGAGAGAGACCCTAAGTAGCCCTGAAGGGGGGATTGGTCAGCTAAACACGTAGGCAACTATCAGAGGAGGGCTGTGATGTCAGCTGCTGACACTGGCCACTCAGATACTCCCAGAGTGCTCTGCCAACTTGGAATCCAAGAGGGCAAAACCCAGGGACCCTCTGTAGGAGCTCTGAGCACCACACTCGGGTGGTGTTGGACAGGGGAGTGGTCACTCTCCTTTCCTTTGTCCAGTTTCGTGCCAGAGCAGGGACTGGGGGTCCCTGAACCGGTGTAGACTGGATTATGCAAGGAAGGCACCATCTGTGCCCTTCAAAGCATTTCCAGAGGCTCTGGGAGGCTACCCCTCCCATGCCTGTAACACCTATTTCCAAAGGGAGAGGGTGTAACACCCCTCTCCGGAAGGAAATCCTTTGTTCTGCCTTCCTGGGATTGAGCTGCTCAAGCAACAGGAGGGCAGAAACCTGTCTGTGAGGTGGCAGCAGCTGGGGCTGCCTGGAAAACCTCAGAAGGCTCTAATGGCAGTACTGGAGGTCCTCAAAGGAGCCCCCGCAGTGCATGGAATCATTCAACCAATGCTAGTAAAAGCATTGGGGTATGATTCCAACATGTTTTATACCAAACATGGCCATATTCGGAGTTACCATTGTGGAGCTGGACATAGGTAGTATGGCAGAGTATTTGTGTACTTTTCATATGCAATGTATGTGTGTACTTTTTGTATGGCAGGGCAAGTGTGTACTTGTATGCCACTGTACATGTGTACTTTTCATATGGCAGTGTATGTGTGTAGTTTCTGTATGACAGTATATGTGTGTACTTTTAGCTTGGCAGTGTCTACGTGTATTTTTCAAATGGCAGTATATATGTGTACTTTTCTTAAGGCAGTTTATGTGGGTGCTTTTTGTATGGCAGTGTATCTGTGTGTGTTTTGTATGTGTACTTTTCGTATGCCAGTGTATGTGTGTACTTTTCATAGGGTAGTGTATGTGTGTGCTTTTCGTATGGCAGTGTATATGTGTACTTTTTGTTTGGCAGTGTATGGGTGTGCTTTTTGTATGGCAGTGTATGTGTGTTCTTTTTGTATGGCAGTGTATGTATGTACTTTCTGCTTGGCAGTATATAGATGTGCTTTTCGTATGGCAGTGTATGTGTGTACTTTTCGTATGGGAGTGTATGTGTGTAATTTTTGTTTGGCAGTGTATGTGTGTACATTTCATGTGGCAGTGTATGTGTGTACTTTGTTTTTGGCAGTGTATGTGTGTACTTTTTGTTTCGCTGTGTATGTGTGCACTTTGTGTATGGCAGTGTATGTGTGTATGTTAGAAATGGGGTTTCTGGTTGGCTGTCAGTTTGCAGTCTGTCCCCCTTGGTAGCTTGGCACAACCAGTCAGTGTGTAAAGTATTTGTACAAACACACACAGTAACACAGTGGAAACATCACAAAAGCACTCAACACCAGTTTAGAAAAATAGCCAATATTTATCTAAGTAAAACAAGACCAAAATGAAAAAATATCCAACATACACAAGCAAAGTTATGAATTTTCAAAGATTAAACTTCAGTATAGCGCTTACAAACACAAATGCTTCAATTTATGCTATCATGGCATCGTTCCCAACAATCCGATGCCACGGAGTCGCATGGACCCCCAGGTACAGTACCTTTAATAATGAGGAAACTAGCCGGTGCACGGAGTCGGAGATGTGAGGCGTTGCGGGGATTGTGTGGCGTCAGTTCCTTACTGCAGAGCAGGGGAGACGATGCAGCGTGGGAGCAAAGTGTTGCTTCTTTACGCTCCGGTGGGGTCGATGGTTCTGATGGGTCAAGATGCGATGGGATGACCTCTCATGGTCACGGTCACACCATGGGGCTGCAGACGCCGGGGGGAGTCGAGTCTCACGAACGTTGATGACAAGGCACTCTGGACTCACAAAGTCATGGGATGTCAGCAAGGCTGCAGCGGCGTCAAGCCTGTGGAGTCAGTCACAGTCAGAGTCAGTACTCCTCTTCCAGCTCTCCAGCTGTTCTCCTTTGCAGAGGTTCCTCTTGATCCAGAAGTGTTCTAAAAATATGGGGTGTGGGTCCACTACTTATACTCATTTCTGCCTTTGAAGTAGGCAAACTTCAAAGGAAAGTCTCTGCTGTTCCCAAGATCTGCCTTTGCCAGGCCTGGCCTCAGACACACACCAGGCCCCAAACTCCACATCTCCATCTGCTCCCAATTGGAAACTGCACTTCAAATACTTATAAAGGCAGCCCCATGTTAACCTATGGGAGAGATGTTCCTTTCAGTAGTGAAAACTGAATTTGGCAGTACTTCACTATCAAGACATGAAAAACACACCCTGCTCCTGGGGCTACCCAGGGACTACCTTAGGGGTAACTTACATGTAGTAAAAGGGAAGGTTTGGGCCTGGCAAGTGGGTTCACTTGCCAGGTCGAATTGGCAGTGCAAGACTGCACACACAGACACTGCAGAGGGAGGTCTGAGATACATTTATGAGGCTACTCATGTGGGTGGCACAATTAGTGCTGCAGGCCCATAAGAAGCATTTGATTTACAGGCCCTATGCACCTCTGGCTCACTTTACTAGGGACGTACTATTAAATCAAATATACCAATCCTAGATAAAACAAACAGCAATACAATTTAGTACTGGTTGGTAGTGAAGAAGTGCCTAGAGCCCTAAAGCCAACACAAACTGGTCAGAAAAAGTAGGAGGATGGAGGCAAACAGTTTGGGGATGACCCTGCAAAAACGGCCAGGTCCAACAGTGTAATGTTTGTATGGCAGTGTATGTGTGTACTTTTCGTATGGCAGTGTATGTGTGTGTACTTTCTGTTTGGCAGTGTATTTGTGGACTTTTCGAATGGCTGTATATGTGTGTACATTTTGTATGGCAGTGTATGTGTGTATTTTTTGTATGACTGTGTATGTGAGTACTTTCTGTTTGGTCGTGTATGTGTGTACTTTTCCTGTGGCACTGTATATGTGTATACTTTTTCTATGGCAGGGTATGTGTGTACATTTTGCTTGGCAGTGTATGCTGTATTTTTCATATGGCAGAGTGTGTGTGTCCTTTTTGTATGGTAGTCTATATGCGTACTTTTCATATGGCAGTGTATGTGTGTACTTTTTGTATGGCAGTGTATGTGTGTACTTTTCGCTTGGTAGTGTATGCATGTACTTTTCATGTGGCAGTTTATGTGTGTATGTTTCGTATGGCATTGTATATGTGTACTTTACGTATGACAGTGTATGTGTGTACTTTTCATATGACAATGTATATGTGTACTTTTTGAATGGCCGTGTTTATGTGTATTTTTCATATGGCAGTGTATGTGTGTGTACTTTTCATATGGCAGTGTATGTGTGTACTTTCTGTTTGGCAGTGTATGCGTTTACTTTTAGTATGGCAGTGTATGTGTGTACTTTTTGTATGGCAGTGTATGTATGTACTTTCTGTTTGGCAGTGTATGTGTGTTCTTTTCGGATAGCATTTCGTAAGGAGCAACTCACACTGTAGGAGGCTGGCCCTCTATGTAGTGTGCAAAGCTAGGCATACTGTGCACGGGATCCAGGCAACCACACGTTGGTTTACAGAAGTAAAAACTAGAACACCTAATGCTGTAATTTTTAAGGTGGCTTGTCGAGCTGTCAGCCCAGTCTTGGAGAAGTGTAAAGCATGTGTTGTACTCACAGCATCAATCTTGCAACTCACACACTTAAAAAAATAACTTGAGACCAATTTATGAAAATACTTTTAGATTTTTATGTAAGTTCTAAGACCAAGATTATCAAAATTGATTAAGTACTTTTTGAGATATGAATTTTTTTAGTTTAATTAAAAAAGCCTTTTTGAGTGTAATTATTCACCATTGGAATCAATGGAAGATCAACATTAAAAATACATATAAAATCGTACAGTTGGTTTACCAAGTTCTTCTTTAGCAGGTTGGGCGGGGTTGTTGGTGGGCACACTGTGCCAGCTGGAGAAGTTTGGGGGCTCCTGGTCCCAGCTGGAGTAGCGATGAAAGGTCTCTGGAGTTGGTGCATGGCCACTGAAGGGGAATACTTGGAAAAGCCTTTGGAGTGTCAGGTTTTCAAGGGGAGGGGGACCCTTAGGGCACAGCAGGATCTTCGCTGCAGGGCACAGGGCGACCGTGTGCAGAGCAAATCGGTGAGCCAGCAGCTGTGCGCAAGAATGCCCTCTGAAGCAAGAGGTTCAAGGGTTGTTTGCAGGACAACGGGGGTACTCTGGCGGGAGGTACAGGCTGTTCCTAAAGTCCCTTAACTGGGGATTCCACCTGGTTATTTTTCAGCCCCGGGCAGGCTGGTTTTCTTAGTCTCCGATGTTAGCTGACCAATACCCAGGGTATTGGTACAGTTTGACCACCGGAGTGTGCAGTGCCACCAAGCTTGGCACACTTGCAGGATTTGTCCTCACTGTCCTTGATGCGTTGTCTGGTCCGGCTGTGACTTCAGTTTCAGGAGTTAGTGGCTGGTCAGTGAAGTGACCCTCACTTGCTATCTGGTTTCTTGCTGTTGTAGAGTGGTATCTCCACTCTGGGGAGAGTTCTACCGCAATTTATGAAGCCTGGAGGTCTTCTGGGATTCTTTAGAGTTTCTCCAGTTGTCCAGCAGCTTCTCAGTGGCGATTGTCGGGTCCTGGGTGTAAGAAATGTACACACAATTAAACTGGAGTATTTCACATGACTGTGTAAATAAGAGCCGTGTATTCCAGAGAGCTGTAGTTTAATTTAAAAAATCTTTCATTGTAACACTTTCTCTAAGTTTTTTGAGCAGTTATTTCAGATTCACTCATGTTTTTAGGGTCGAGCGCAAGTGCTCCGTCCCTGGTGTCATCTCTCAGTGGGCTTTTAACTATGCCCATGTCAAGCCCATCTATTTGGTTGGTTTGTGGGCTTGCCTTTTAGAATGAGTTGATTTCATTAGTGGAAAGCATATATACATAATGCCTCTTCCAGTGTTTAGCCCCCTGCGAGTGCACCGGCCAACTACTGAAAACACACAAGGCTCCATGTTTTCCCTATGGTTTCTGCACTACTTTTTCTCTTTATTTCATAGGCAGCGCGATCTCGCTGGGCAGAAGGCTAGTGCTTTGCATGACATAGACCCTGTTACAGAAATATTTGCAGTTTTGCCGGTTACGTGGGTAATTGCACTTTTGACGATCAATTTCACTGTGAGCGGACTTCTGTTTCCTTTTGTGTGTTTGCTTTGCGCTCATGGTGGTGGTCAGTTCATTTATGTGAAATTGTTTTACTTTTCAGTTTATGTGGCAAGAAAAGTCCAGTTAAGAGTTTACAACGCTAACAGTTTTAACTCGAATAAAAGTGAGACCCATTGCACTGGAAATATTTGTGAAATAGATTCAAACCGAGTCCCATTGTTTTATAAGGTCCTAGTCTGCTGAGTAAAAACTAAATGAATGAAGATGTTTACCTTTAGATGAGGATGGTGCCCCTCAGGAAGGTACTGTGCTGTACTCAGTTCAGAAGTCCCTTTTCTATCTGAGGAGGAAGTGGTTTAAAACATGTTCTTCAGGAAAGCAGGTCATAAACATAAAATGTTTGAGGTTATTCTCACACAAATGCAATGAACATATCAGACAGAGGACCCAGCATGAAGGGTTGTACGTCACCACCTAAACTACAACGAAGTCCATATACCGCTACATAGAGGCCCTCATTACAACCCTGGCGGTCGGTGATAAAGCGGCGGTAATACCGCCAACAGGCTGGCGGTAAAAAAAAATGGAATTACAACCATGGTGGAAACCGCCAACAAAGACAGCCACTTTAGCACTCTGACCGCCACGGCAGTAGAAACAAACACCGCGGCGGTAACTGCCAACAGACAGGCGGAAGACAATCTACTGCCCACACTATTACAAGGCACCAATCCACCAGCTTTACCAACGCCATCAAAAGCACGGCAAAGGAAAGGAAACCACTTACCTCTCGACACCCAACGAGGAACCAGGACGCCATGGAGCCCAAACTACAGGTGTTACCAATGTTGGTGTATCTTCTCATCTACCAGGAGTACGAAGGACGGCGGCGACGACCACGATGAGTACTGCACCTAGCACACAGGGGAGGGGAGGAGAGAAAAGAGAGTGACACACACACGCAACACCCCCACCCACAACCACACACACATATCCAATCACATCACAGATACACCCTGTCACCCCCTGGAAAAAAGCAAGGACCAAACAAAATGAGTTTAACTAGTGTAATAATCGAGCAATTATATAGCCCAACAGAACAGTAAATAAGCAGTATATACAAATACAGTATTTACAGCAAGTACACTATCCCATTAAATGTCCGTGGACCAGTGGTCCCAAAAAGCATGGGCGAAGCCCACACATGACACCTGCCTCAAAACGGAGAGAACACTGCAGGGACAGCAAGTCGGTAAAAAAAACAGGCACCTCATGGAGGAGGGGAGGGGGGCACCTCAGCCGGATGATGGGACGACGCCACTGCTACTCGAGGGGGCTCCATGCCCACTGCTTGCTCCTGGGGAGTGCAAGACCACAGTCTCTCAAGTGGGTGGTTTGCCCACTGCTTGGTCCTGGGGAGTGCAAAGCCACAGTCTCTCAAGTGGGTGGTTTGCCCACTGCCTGTTCTTGGAGAGTGCAAGGCCACAGTCTCTAGCGGGTGGTTTGCCCACTCCTTGCTCCTGGGGAGTAAAAAGCCACAGTCTCTCAAGTGGATGGTTTGCCCACTGCTTGCTCCTGGGGGTGCAAAGCCACAGTCTCTCAAGTGGGTGGTTTGCCCACTGCTTGCTCCTGGGGGGTACAAAGCCACAATCTCTCAAGTGGGTGGTTTGGCCACTGCTTGGTCCTGGGGAGTGCAAAGTCACAGTCTCAAGTGGGTGGTTTGCCCACTGATGGCTCCTGGGGAGTACAAAGCCACAGTCTCTCAAGTGGGTGGTTTGGCCACTGCTTGGTCCTGGGGAGTGCAAAGTCACAGTCTCAAGTGGGTGGTTTGCCCACTGATGGCTCCTGGGGAGTACAAAGCCACAGTCTCTCAAGTGGGTGACGTTCCACTGGTTCTGGAGGGGGCTTTGTGCACAGAGTGCTTTATCCTGCCAAGGACTGTGTTAGTGGTTGCTTTTCTCCACTGGTTCTGGTGGGGGGTTTGTGCCCAGAGTGCTTCATCCTGCCAAAGACTGTGTTAGTGGATGCTTTTCTCCACTGTTCTGGAGGGGGCTTGGTGCCTAGAGTGCCTCATTCCGCCAAGGACTGTGCTAGTGGATGCTTTTCTACACTGGTTCTGGAGGGGGCTTTGTGCCCAGAGTGCTTCATCCTGCCAAGGACTGTGTTAGTGGATGCTTTTCTCCACTGGTTCTGGAGGGGGTTTGGTGTCCAGTGATGCTGCACCTGGGGTGTGGCAGTTCCCATTCCCTCACCTGGGTGTCTGAGCCACGGGATTTTCAGGGAGCAGGTGTCGTAGTTTGTACTCTTGCTCTAGGTAAGACTGCTGGTTTAAGGACAACAGTACTTATGTTGGTAGGCGACTATGCCTGTCCTACAACAAGTCGCAACTGTCGTCCCAACCTTACCGGCTCACTAGCAAAACCTCACCAAAAACCCAAATAGTAAAAGGTGATTTGTGGCAGCCTTTACACATGGACTCGAGAGTAAGACATCTCAGGGAGTGTTGTGGTTAAATGGAGATTGCCCCTTTCTCACAGATACGTCATGTCTCATCCAAACACAAGCAATAACGAAGATGCAGTAAAGTTTTAATTGTTTTTATTTAACACAACTGCAATTTGCGATAAGTTGCATGGGCTGCAATGGTTAGGATATTGAACAGTGCAAGAAACAGAATTATAAAGACAAGAGTGTAGGAAGGTAGCCTCTTCCTAGCCTTGTTACCCCCACTTTTGGCCTGTTTGTGAGTATATGTCAGGGTGTTTTTACTGTCTCACTGGGATCCTGCTAGCCAGGGCCCCAGTGCTCATAGTGGAAACCCTATTTTGTCAGTGTGTTTGATATGTGTAACTGGGATCCTGCTAGCCAATACCCCAGTGCTCATAAGTTTCTGGCCTATATGTGTTCCCTGTGTGGTGCCTAACTGTATCACTGAAGCTCTGCTAACCAGAACCTCAGTGTTTATGCTCTCTCTGCTTTTAAAATTGTCACTGCAGGCTAGTGACTAATTTTACCAATTCTGATTGGCACACTGGAACACCCTTATAATTCCCTAGTATATGGTACCTAGGTACCCAGGGTATTGGGGTTCCAGGAGATCCCTATGGGCTGCAGCATTTCTTTTGCCACCCATAGGGAGCTTAGACAATTCTTACACTGGACTGCCACTGCAGCCTGAGTGAAATATCGTACACGTTATTTCACAGCCATTTTACACTGCACTTAAGTAACTTATAAGGCACCTATATGTCTAACCCTCAATTGGTGAAGGTTAGGTGCAAAGTTACTAAGTGTGAGGGCACCCTGGCACTAGCCAAGGTGCCCCCACATCGTTCAGGCAATTTCCCTGGACTTTGTGAGTACGGAGATACCATTACACGAGTGCACTACATATAGGTCAATACCTACGTGTAGCATCACAATGGTAACTCCAGACATGGCCATGTAACATGTCTAGGATCATGGAATTGTCCCCCTAATACTATTCTGGTATTGGGGGGGCAATCCCATGCATCCCCGGGGCTCTAGCACAGAACCTGGGGAACAGCCAAACTAACTATCTGGGGTTTTCCTGGCAGCTACAGCTGCTGCCAACCCTCAGACAGGTTGCTGCCCCCCTGGGGCCTGGGCAGCCCAGTCCCAGGAATGCAGAACAAAGGATTTCCTCTGAGAGAGGGTGTTACACCCTCTCCCTTTGGAAATAGGTGTTAAGGGCCTGAGAGGAGTAGCCTCTCCCGGCCTCTGGAAATGCTTTGAAGGGCACAGATGGTGCCCTCCTTGCATACGCCAGTCTACATCAGTTCAGGGATCCCCCCCAGCCCTGCTCTGGCGTGAAACTGGACAAAGGAAAGGGGAATGACCACTCCCCTGACCAGCACCTCCCCAGGAGAAGTGCCAAGAGCTCTTGCAGTGTGTCCCAGACCTCTGCCATCTTGGATGCAGAGGTGTGAGGGCACAATGGAGACCTCTGAGTGGCCAGTGCCAGCAGGTGACGTCAGAGACCCCTCCTGATAGGTGCTTACCTCTCTCTGTAGCCAATCCTCCTTTGAGGGCTATTTAGGGTCTCTCCTGTGAGTTTTTCTTCAGATAACGAATTCAAGAGCTCACCAGAGTTCCTCTGCATCTCCCTCTTTGACTTTTGCCAAGGATCGACCGCTGCCTGCTCCAGGACACCTGCAGAATTGCAACAAAGTAGCAAGAAGACTACCAGTGACATTGTAGCACCTAATCCTGCCGGCTTTCTCGACTGCTTCCTGGTGGTGCATGCTCTGAGGGCTTTCTGCCTTCACCCTGCACTGGAAATCCTGAAGAAATCTCCTGTGGGTTGACGGAGTCTTCCCCCTGCTACCGAAGGCACCACACTTCTGCTTCACCGGTCCTCTGGTTCCACCCTCAGCTCTACGAGCGTGGTCCCTGGAACACAGGAGCTGGATCCAAGTAACCCCCACAGTCCAGTGGTCCTTCTGTCCAAGTTTGGTGGAGGTAAGTCCTTGCCTCCCCACGCCAGACAGTAATCCTGTGTACTCCGTGAACTGCAGTTGCTAGGGCTTCTGTGCACAGCACAGCCCAGGTCCCCAGCACTCCGTCCTGCATTGCATTGCCCAACTCGCTGAGTTGACCTTCGGCTTCGTGGGACCCTCTTTTGTGTTGCTGACTCGACCCTCGTGCTCAGATTTCTTGAATGCCTGTTCAAGTGCTTCTGCTGGTGCTGCCTGCTTCTGCATGGGCTCCCCATGTTGCTGGGCGCCCCCTCTGTCTCCTCTTCCAAGTGGCGACCTCCTGGTCCTTCCAGGGCCCGGGAAGCACCCTTTATCCTCAACCACGACTCTTGCAGCTAGCAAGGCTTGTTTGCGGTCTGTCTGCGTGGAAACAACTCTGCATCCTCCAGCACGCCGTTGGACATCTTCTGACCAAAGGAGAAGTTCCTGCCACCTTCCGTCGTAGCAGAATCTTCGGCTTCTTCCACCTGGAGGCAGCCCTTTTGCACCTTCATCCGGGGTATAGTGGGCTCCTGCCCCCCTCTGGACACTTTTGTGACTCTTGGACTTGGTCCCCTTCCTTTACAGGCCCTCAGGTCCAGGAATCCGTCTTCAGTGCTTTGCAGTAAATTGTTGCCTTTGCAGAATCCCCTATCTCGACTTTACTGTCTTTCTGGTGTAGTAGGGTAACTTTACCCCTACTTTTCAGGGTCTTGGGATGGGGTATCTTGGACACTCTTAGTGTTTTCTTACACTCCCAGTGACCCTCTACACACTACACTAGGCCTGGGGTCTCTTCGTCGTTCACATTCCACTTTCAGAGTATATGGTTTGTGTTTCCCCTATGCCTATTGTCTCCTATTGCATTCTGTTGTGTTCTACAGTGTTTGCTCTATTTTTCTAAGTGTTTTACTTACCTGATTTTGGTCTGTGTATAGCATTGAATGACATAATGTGTGTAATATGTCCTGATACCCTAATACTATAGGCCTAACCTCCTACCTAAAGGAGAGCTGGGTTTGTTAAACCTATTCTGCCAATGCCATGTCTATGAGAGGAGCCCCCAACCCTCGTTACCTTGGAATGAGCTGGAAGGACTGCTGTGCGACAGGGAGAGGACATGCCCCGGGAACCCACTCTCCAGGAGGCACTCATCAACATCCTGAGAGCAAATCACCATTCCCAGGAGACCATAGGCCAGATACCGGCCAAGTTGCAGGAGACCCAGCGGCTGCAGGAGAGACAGTACCTGGGGATCAGGGAGGACCTCAAACACATCTACACCATCCTGGTCACCATTGCAGGGGTACTGGCAGACATGGCCAACACCATGCAGGAAGCAGTGGCACACCAACGGGCCCCTGACACTAGCCACACCGATGAACAGCTCTCCACCTCCGCCGGCGCTAGTGAACAGGAGGCCCTGCCACGGGAACAACAGGCCACCAGCGCCCCACCCCCTGCAGAAGCAGAACCACACCGCAAACGGTCCCTGCAATCCAGGCAGAGGACAGAGAACATTGCCAAGTCCCCCGCCAGAAAATAAGGCTCTCCTGAATGTCACCCTTGTGTCCCACTCTGTCACCCTATCCACCTTGAACTGCCATTACTCCCCTTCCTATGCTCAATTGGACAATGCACCTGTGATACCAAAAGACTGGACTCTAACTGGACATTCCTCCACCATCAACTCAGCCCATTGCACATCCCCCTCTACTTATGAGCACTTAAATAAACACCCTTGGAACAAATACAAATCTGTCAAATGATTCAAATATGTATTAGTACAACATTATCAAAGCATTGCAAGTCATATGTACAGTTAAATTTACATTTGAATGACCTTTAGTGGGCAGCAGTAAACATACCAGGAGCCAGAGTGGGCCACAGCGATCTGAAAATAGCGATACCAAAGGGTACAGTAAGTGGCCATACACATAGGGAAATCAGGCTGCCATGTATAATGTCCAACAGGAAACTGAAAAGTAAAGTAAAGTTACAGTGTCTTACCTGTGTGTCACTGGAAGTACTGCTGTATTATATTACTTCTGTTGTCCACATCTTCTTCTGCCTCCTCTTCCTCACTGGCCACAGAATCCACCGCTGCCACAAGACCATCTCCAGGCTCATCCTCCTGCAGAAAAGGTACCTGGCGTCTCAAGGCCAGGTTGTGCAACATGCAACATGCAACGATGATCTGGCACACCTTCTTGGGTGAGTAGTACAGGGATCCACCTGTTAGATGGAGGCACCGGAACCTTGCCTTCAGGAGGCCAAAGGTTCTCACAATTATCCTCCTTGTTCGCCCATGTGCCTCATTGTAATGTTCCTCTGCCCTTGTCCTGGCATTCCTCACTGGGGTCAGTAGCCATGAGAGGTTGGGGTAACCAGTCACCTATAAATATTGAGGGATACCTGTTAGACACACACTAACCCTTAGGGACAACTCCATAACTAGCCACCAACTTATACTGGGTGGGGACCTTGGGCTCACCTATTAGCCACACCCGGTGCCTCTGGAGTTGGCCCAAACACATATGGGATGCTGCTATTCCTCAAGATAAATGCATCATGCACAGAGCCAAGATACTTGGCATTCACATGGGAGATGTACTGGTCCGCCAAACACACCATCTGCACATTCATAGAGTGATAGCTTTTTCGATTCCTGAACACTTAGGGCCTGATTCTAACTTTGGAGGACGGTGTTAAACCGCCCCAAAAGTGGCGGATATACCACCTACCGTATTACGAGTTCCATAGGATATAATGGACTCGTAATACGGTAGGTGGTATATCCGCCACTTTTGGGACGGTTTAACACCGTCCTCCAAAGTTAGAATCAGGCCCTTACTTGTTAATTTCTGCGGGGGGGGGGGGGGGGACAAATGCCACATGTGTACCATCAGTGGCTCCAATGATATTGGGGATATGTCCCAGGGCATAAAAGTCAGCTTTCACTGTGGCCAAATACACCACCTGGGGGAATACGATGTAGCTGCGCATGTGTTTCAGCAGGCTGACAACACTCTGGTAAACACGTTGGAGAACATTGTCTGAGACATCCCTGATGCCATGGCCACTGTTGTTTGGAAGGAACCACCTGCCAGGAAATGGAGCACTGACAGGACCTGCACTAGAGAAGGGGATATCTGTGGGCTGGCGGATAGCTGACATCAGGTCTGGCTCCAATTGGGCACACAGTTCTTGAATTGTGGCCTGATCAAGTCTGTATGTTAGGATAATGTGTCTGTCCTCCATTGTCGCAAGGTCCACCAGGGGTCTGTACACCGGAGGATGTTGCTATCTCATATTCATCCACAGCGGTCAAAGCCTATAGAGGAAAACGGTGAGCAGAGGGTCATATTCACACATCAATTGAAATAATAATGCATCTTTTCCTTTACAGAACCAGTACGTGAACCAGACAATCAGTCGCTGTGCCAATGTCTGCTGTGACGCAGTTAGGTCCCATGCCATGTGTCCCCCTGAAATGGCGGCTGCCTGACCTGTGAGGAGGGAAAAGTGGAAATGAGGTCATTCCGCTGGCGTTGTGCATCATTGTGGTACGCGGTCAATGACCGCCGCGCAACTTCGCATTGATTATCATTGGGCCCTATGGGTTCCAGGAGCCAATGGTGATGTACGCCGGCAGTGACGGTACGCACCCCGCGGACATGACTGCCATTTTCTATCTATTCACTCACTTGCTACCTAACCTTCAACAGGAGAAGGCCTACACTGCAAGTACTGCTGTGACCTGTGTCTGGAAGCGACAATGGCTCATGTGTCTGGGGAAAGAGCCCCTGCCTTCACTGGGGAGGAGTTGGAGAAACTGGTGGATGGGGTCCTACCCCAGTACACTTTACTCTACGGTCCTCCAGACAAACAGGTGAGTACACTGTGAGCATGATGCGTGGGCCATGAATCTATGGGGTGCTGTGTGTGTGTAAGCCACATGTAGGGGGGGGCTGAGGCATTCTGGCCAGAGTGATGCATGTATGGTGGTCAATGTATGTGCGTCAGGGGATGGGAGGGATCTGGTGGGCCATGAGTGTGACGGTCCGGACGGTTAACAAATTTCCTTTTCTGCTGTCTTTTCCATGCCCATCAGAAAAGGGTATTTGTCGTGCCATCGCCAAGGAGGTGCGGACCCTGGGGGTCTTTGACAGGCGGAGCATCCACATCCGCAAACGGTGGGAGGACCTGCGCCACTTGGCCAGGAAGGCAGCAGAGGCCCAGCTGGGGCTGGCCTCCCAACGAGGAAGGGGTGCCTGTCATACCCTGACCCCCCTGATGTTCTGCATCCTGGCAGTGGCCTATCCGGAGTTGGATGGGCACTTGAAGGCATCACAGCAGCCACAACGGGGTGAGCACAGATTCAGAATAATGGCTTTGCGCGCTTTAAGGTTTACCTGGGTGTGGGATGTGGGATGTGGGCTGTGGGTGCCCCTAGGCCAGGGCGAACATGGCAGGGTAGGTCCCTTGTTGGGCAGGCTCTGAAGCACTCCACCCTCAATAGTGTTAGTGGGCATCTACTACTGGGCAGGGTCCTGTGGGTTTCAGGTGTGCAGATAATGGCATTAGGCATTGTACCACACGGGCTGGTGACTATCTTAGTAGTGCATGGCCTAGTACATAGGGCTGCTCCCTTTGTGTTGTGTACGCCAACGGCAGTGGTGTTGCTGGCATTGACCAAGTGTATCCTCTGTCTCTCCCCCCCTTTCTGTTTTGTCACCCTGTCCTTGTGTGCATAAGCATCATCTGGCGCAGGAGCAGAGGCACCGCGACGGAGGGAGCTGCATCCCACATGGGCCTGGAGGCCGAATCCACCGACAGTGAGGGCACCAGTGGGATGAAGGGCAAGGGGAGCACCACGACGGGGACAGGAGGGGACACCAAAGACAGCGACTCCTCCTCCGATAGAAGCTCCCTGGCGGTGACGGACACCTCTGTGCCCACCCCAACAACAGGTACAGCCGTCACCCCCTCTACCAGCACCGCCCTCCCTGCAGCTCCTCACTGTGTTTCCCGTGCCTGCTCACCCAGGAGGGTGGGCATCTCCTTTGCCCCAGGCACCTCAGGCCCTGCCCCAGTCAGCCCTGCTGCCCTCAGTGAGGAGGCTATTGACCTCCAGAGATCCCTCACTGTTGGGCACACAACCATTCTGAATGCCATCCTGTGTGTCAAGAGGCATTTGCAACAAACAAATGCATTCCTGGAGGGCATTCACTCTGGCGTGGCGGCCCAACAGAGAACATTTTAGGCTCTGGCCTCAGCACTGATGGCAGCCATTGTCCCTGTCTCTAGCCTCCGTCCTCCATCTTCCTCTACCCAGTCCCAATCCCCTCAACCTCAACCTATCCCAAGCATACCTTCAGACCAGCAGTCACCCAAATCAACACACAAAAGTGACTCAGGCAAACACAAGCACCACACTTCATCTCACAGGCACTCACACAAGCACCATCCCCATGCAGACACACCAACATCCATTGCCTACACTGAGTCCCCCTCTTCCTCATCCTCCATCTCCCTCTCAGTAGCGTCTCCACTCACACCCGCATGCACTACATCCTCATCCACTATCTCCATCACCAGCACACACATCACAACACACCCCTCACTGGCAGTCACCACCCCCACATCCATGCACACGTCCCCTGTGTCCTCACCCAGTGTGTCTGTGACCCCTCCTCCCAAAGTACACAAATGCAAGCACCCACCCTCCCATCAGTCATCCACCTCACAACAGCATCCAGCCCATGCACCTGCACCCAAACTCACCCGACAGACACCTCCTACAACCACTCCCTCTTCCTCCACTCCCAAACCCTCTCCCTCTTCCCGTACCAGTGTCCCTAAGAAGGTTTTCCTGGCAAACTTTGACCTCTTCCCTACCCTTCCTCCCCCCGTCCTTCCCCTTGGGCCAGAACCCAGCCCAGCACCTCAGCTACCAAGTTGACATCCGCTGTGGTTCCTGCAGCTATCAGAGGCCCAAAGGGGGCACCCGTCAGCCCAGCCAGTGTGCCACCAACCCCTGCCAAGCCCAAAACCATTCCACCACCTGCCAAGGTGAAGAGGGGGACAGCATCTGCCAAGGGGAAGGAACCACAACCACCCAGCAAGGCCACCTCAAAGACTCCAGCTGCCAGACCCAAGGTCACACCACCATCTGCCAAGGTAAGGAAGGGGCACAAAACACCAGGCAAGGCACTTTTAGCCGTCCGAGGCTGCAGGTGAAGGCCTGGTGGCTACCAGCACAACCGCCGGCACCACCACCTGCACCACGGCCAGCACCGCCAGCAGCCCCGCCGCTATCACCGCCGCAAGCACCGCTACCTGCACCGCCGCAAGCACCACTACTGTCAGCAGCCCCAGTGGGCAGCCGTCCGAGGCTGCAGGAGAAGGGCTGGAGCCTCCCTCCACCACTGGCAGCACTGGCACCCGCACCACGGCCAGCACTGCCACCTGCACCGCCGCTAGCACCACACCAGGCCCCGCCGCAAGCACCGCCACCTGCACCACTGACAGTAGCATCACTACCAGCAGCAGACGCCTCAGTGGGCAGCCGTCCGAGGCTGCAGGAGGAGGGCTGGAGACTCCCTCCACCACTGGCAATACCCCCACCAGCACCCGCACTACCACCAGTTTGCAGCTGTAGCCATCGATGGATGGAGTCTAACCTTGCCTCCATGGACTATCATGCAACCTGGTCCCTGCAAATCTCGAGCCTCAGACACCCAGGTGAGGGACTGTGAACTGCCACACCCCAAGTGCTGCATCACTGGGCACAAAGCCCCCTCCAGAACCAGTGGAGAAATGCATACACTCACCCTATCCTTGGCAGGACGAAGCACACTGGGCACAAAGCCCTCTCCAGAACCAGTGGAGATATGCATCCACTCACCCTATCCTTGGCAGGATGAAGCACAATGGGCACAAAGCCCCCTCAAGAACCAGTGGAGATATGCATCCACTCACCTTATCCTTGGCAGGATGAACTACACTGGGCACAAAGGCCCCACCAAAACCATTGGAAGAAGGTATCCACTCACCCTATCCTTGACAGAATGAAGCACACTGGGCGCAAAGCCTCCTCCAGAATCAGTGGAGATATGCAACTGCGTGAGAGATTGTGGCCTTGCACTACCCAGGACCAAGCAGTGGGCAAACCACTACTTGAGAGACTGTGGCTTTGCACTCCCCAGGACCAAGCAGTGGGCAAAGCGTCCACTTGAGAGACTGTGGCCTTGCACTCCCCAGGACCAAGCAGTGGGCAAACCACCCACTTGAGAGACTGTGACCTTGCACTCCCCAGGACCAAGCAGTGGGCAAACCACCCACTTGAGAGACTGTGGCCTTGCACTCCTCAGGACCAAGCAGTGGGCAAACCACCCACTTGAGAGACTGTGGCTTTGCACTCCCCAGGACCAAGCAGTGGGCAAACCACCCACGACCAAACAGTGGGCAAACCACCCACTTGAGAGACTGTGGCCTTGCACTCCCCAGGACATCGCTGTGGGCAAGGAACCCCCTCGAGGAGCAGTGCCGTTTTTACATCTTCAGGCTGAGGTGCCCCCCCCTTCATCCTCCCCCTGAGGTGCCTGTGTGTTTTTGACCTGATGCCGCTGCAGTGTTCTCTCCGTATTGAGGCAGGAGTCAAGTGTGGGTTTTGGCCCAGTGGCCCACGGACATTTTGAGTGGACAATGTACGGCCTTATGTACATATTGCATATTTTTGTAAATACTGTTTTTAAATTTATTACGTATATCTGACTATTTCTAATATGTCACTGATTTGACTCTATTCCTTTTGTCCTTGCGTTCTTCCAGGGGGTTACGGGGTGTAAATGTAATGTTGTTGCATGTGTTTGTGTGTATGGTGGTGAGGGTGGGGTTGGGGGTGGAGGTGTTGCGTGTGTGTTTCACTCTCTTTTTCCTCCACCCTGTCTACTAGGTGCAGTACTCACTGTGGTCGTCGCCCCTGTCGTTCGTACACCTGGTAGATGAGGAGGTAAACCAGCATGGGCAGGACCTGCAACTTGGGATTCATGGCGTCCTGGTTCTTTGCTGAGGGTCAAGAGGTGAGTGGTTTCCCTTCCAAGTCCTGTTTTCGCCATGCTTTTGATGGCATTGGTACTGACCCGGAAAAGCTGGCGAAGGGGCGGGCTGTGATGGGGTGGGCGGTACATTGACTTCCGTCTGTCTGTTGGCGGTTACCACCACAGTGTTTGTTGCTACCGCCGTGGCGGTCGAAGTTTTAAAGTGGCTGTCTGTGTTGGTGGTTTCCGCCGTGGTCGTGATTCCATTTTTTTTACCTCTGGCCTGTTGGCGGTATTACCACCGCTTTAACACCGACCGCCTGGACTTGTAATGAGGACCTAAGTTCCCACCGAAGACGGAGGCTGATATTTGACCTTGTTCTCTGAATGCACAGCAAATGTGATGAGATAAGAATAATATTTACAGTCCTGTTTACAGAAGGGGAGCACTCAGAAGGATACTGTAAATAAGGTTTAGGCAAGGGAAGGTACAAACTCAAGCTGCACAGCCTAAAAGAAATAAAGCCAGCAAATTGAAAGCAACTAAATGTGAGTTACAAGCCACAAAGCCAATGGCAAGCAACGGGCTGAATGCATTCCTAAGAAAGCTCTATGAATGCACTTAAAGTGACAGCCGTGGGATACTTTGTGGGGAAAGTCCATTATTTTAGTCCAGCCCGCATCTTTCAGGGGTTTGACCACATCAATCACCCAGGTAGTATGACGAGAAGACCTGGAGTGGTCTCAATGTTGCAGGAAAGGTCTGTACACCCATTCTATCAGTTTGCCACCAGTCCCCATGGTGTAGAGCTTCTGGCACACCTCATGTAGGGTTAGTGCTAGGTGGCAGACATGAAATAGGGCATTTAATGATTGTTTAAGGTGGTTGTAAGTAAGGAGTTGACCGGGTTTCTTCGTGTCAGTGAGTTTACAGGGTCTAGCAAGGCAAAAGAAAGATGTGCATGATAACCCCGGATACTGATCCGTAGAATGGTCAGTAGGAAACAATGAGCAGTGCAGTTAGTCCTCCTTAAAAGCCTTTATGGATAAACCCCATCTCATGCAGGGAGGTGGGCAGAAAGCCAGCGAGCCACCCATTGGACTTGTGCAGCTGAATAATAGCATTCTAAGTCCAGAAGACCTAATTCACCTGCAGTTACGGATAGATTTAGAGTTGAAAGGGCTACCTGACACCTCGCCAGCGACCAAATCAGATGTGTGGCATGTCTGAAGACGGAAGGAAGGATGAACAGAGTAAGGTTTGCAAAATAATACTATCATCAGGGTAACACCGCATCTTCACTAGTGCCACGTGGCCCACTACAGAAAGCAGAAAAGGACCAAAAAGCAAACTGTGCTCGGAGGGACCGTGACACCCTGCTGAGATTGCCATCCTGTAAATCAGTGTAAGAATGGTAGACATTAATCACTAGGGGGGTCATTCCAACCCTGGCGGTCAATGACCGCCGGGTTGGAGGACCGCGGGAGCACCGCCGACAGGCCGGCGGTGCTTCCAAGGGCATTCCGACCGCGGCGGTAAAGCTGCGGTCGGACCGGCAACACTGGCGGTCTCCCGCCAGTGTACCGCCGCCCTTTGGAATCCTCCAAGGCGGCGCAGCTAGCTGCGCCGCCGAGGGGATTCCGACCCCCCCTACCGCCATCCAGTTCCCGGCGGTCCGCCCTCCGGGAACCGGATGGCGGTAGGGGGGGTCGCGGGGCCCCTGGGGGCCCCTGCAGTGCCCATGCCACTGGCATGGGCACTGCAGGGGCCCCCGTAAGA
Source organism: Pleurodeles waltl (assembly GCF_031143425.1). NCBI lineage: Eukaryota > Metazoa > Chordata > Amphibia > Caudata > Salamandridae > Pleurodeles > Pleurodeles waltl. The sequence goes on along the minus strand of NC_090444.1, from coordinate 13,876,685 downwards.
GGGCCCCTACAAGTATTTCACTGTCTGCTTGGCAGACAGTGAAATACGCGACGGGTGCAACAGCACCCGTCGCACCTTCCCACTCCGCCGGCTCGATTACGAGCCGGCATCCTCGTGGGAAGGGAGTTTTTCCCTGGGCTGGCGGGCGGTCTTTTGGCGACCGCCCGCCAGCCCAGGGAAAAACTTAGAATACCCTCCGCGGTCTTTCGACCGCGGAGCGGTATTTCGGAGGGGGGAAGTCTGGCGGGCGGCCTCCGCCGCCCGCCAGACTTGGAATGACCCCCTAGGTATCAAAAGATAACTATTTCCCAGTTCAATCTGAGATCGGGAAAACTGTGCCATATGTTAACCCCTTCTGTGCCGTGGACGTAATGGTTACGTCCAACGGCACAGTGCTCATGTGCCGAGGACGTAACCATTACGTCCTCTGCACTGAGCTCAGAGAGAGTGCTAGCGCTCCCTCTTTGGGCTTCCCTCCCACCCCCCCAAGGCTGGGCCTTCCACCCGACCCCACCTGACCCCCCCTTGACATCTGATGACGTCAGCGTGCATTCGCGTGCTGACCTCATCGGAGGCCACTTCCCCATCGTGCTGGAAACTCAGCTTCCAGCGCGATCGGAAGAGAAATGCTCAGCATTTCTCTTCCGATCATGTGATGGGGGCCCTGAGAGGCTTCAAAGGGAAGGAAAGGAATTTCCTTCCCTTTAAAGTCTCTCAGAGCATTTCGAAAGCCGGTTCGTAAAGCGATCCGGCTTTTGAAATGCCCACTAGACACCAGGGATTTATTGAAAAAAAAAAAAATTGGGCAAGGGTCATTCCCCAGGGGGGCAATATTTTTCAAGGCCTTTTCTGCCCCCCCTGGGGGCAGATCGGCCTATTGTTGTTAGGCTGATGGGCAGAATCCACTAGGCGCCAGGGCTCTTCTCTCTTGTGTTCTTCTGCTCCTATTCTTCTTTACCTTCTTCTTGGCTCTTCTCTCTTCTGTTCTTCTGCTCCTCTTCTTCTTCACCTTCTTCTTGGCTCTTCTCTCTTCTGTTCTTCTGCTCCTCGCTCCTCTTCTTCTTTACCTTCTTCCTGGCTCTTCTCTCCTCTCTCTTCTGCTCTTCTGCTCCTGACTCCTCTCTCTGACCTTCCTCACTCCCCTCCACCTCTGTAACCCCCCCTCCCCTATCTTCCTATCTTTTCTTCCTAACTCCCCGCCACCTTTAACCCCCCCTCCCCTATCTTTTCTCCCCTCTACCTGACCCCCCCACCCTCCGATTTCCCGCTGCCACCACCTGCTCACCCCCGCCCCCCCTGCTCCCATTCGTCGCCCCACTCCCGCCCCTACCCCCAGCTGACCCCTCCTCCCCCCCTCCTCCCTCTTATGGCGGCCGCTGTGCGGCCGCGCCGAAGGCGCGCCAAAGGCAAGCCCGTCTGCCCCCGTCCGCGCCTGGACCGCGCCCAGCGCCACGACCCCTGGCCCCCAGCACTCCCAAACCTCGCAGCACCGCTACGACCCCGTCACCCTCCACGCCCTCAACCCGGTGCGCTCCAGCACCTGCTTCCAAGCCAACCCGAAACGCACCCACGGCCCCTTCGTATGTCACACCTGCAAACTCACCTTTCACCACGAAAACACCACGCCCGCCAGCCCACGCGGCAACAACCACCTCAAATGCATCCTGATCAACGCACGCTCCGTCCACAAGCACGCCGTTGAACTATGGGACCTCCTGAACTCCACCGCACCGGACGTCGCCTTCATCACTGAGACCTGGATGAACGCCTCCTCGGCCCCCGACATCGCCATAGCCATCCCCGACGGCTACAAGATTTCAAGGAGAGACCGCACCAACCAAGTAGGTGGAGGAATCGCCATCGTCTTCAAGGACTCCATCAACATCACCACCTCCACCGAAGACACCCCCCTTGCCGCCGAACACCTGCACTTCCAGATCCACACCAACCCCAGGACCACACTCAGAGGAACTCTCATCTACCGACCCCTGGACCACGCGCCCTCTTCAGCGACTCCATCACTGACTTCATCTCCCCGCACGCCCTTGCCTCGCCGGACTACATCCTCCTCGGTGACCTCAACTTCCACCTGGAACAGAACAACGACCCCAACACCACCGCCCTGCTCGACAACCTCGCCAACCTCGCCTCAAGCAACTGGTGAACACCCCCACCCACATCGCCGGACACACGCTAGACCCCATCTTCTCCGCCAGCAACCACATATCCTTCAGCCATTCTTCAGCTATACACTGGACCGACCACAGATGTGTCCATTTCACCTTCCGACGCAAGACTCGCCACCTACGCACACAACCCATCCCACATCGACAGTGGAACAAAATCCCTGAGGAACAGCTTCTCTCCACTCTCACCAACCCACCTTCTCCTCCGACCCCAACAACGCAGCCCTCAGCCTCACGAATTGGATCACCAACTGCGCAGACAACCTCGCTCCCCTCAGTCGCCTCCCAAGACAGACCAAAGGCAAAAAATCTCTCTGGTTCACTGACACCCTTAAGGAATCAAAGAAAACCTGCCGCACCCTCGAGAAAGCCTGGCGCAAAGACCACACCGCAGATAACATGACTGCCCTCAAGAGCGCTACCCGCGAACACCACCAACTGATCCGCGCCGCCAAAAGAAATTTCTTCACAGACAGACTGGACAAAAACAGCCATAACAGCAGAGAACTCTTCAACATCATCAAAGAGCTCTCCAAACCTAACGCCAACGCCATTACGCCCTCACAAGACCTCTGCAACTCCCTCGCCACCTTCTTCCATCGTAAGATCACCGACCTACACAACAGCTTCGGACACCAGACCCAGCCAACCACCACAGAACCTACAACCCCAGCCATCACCCTCAACGCCTGGACTCACATCAATACGGAAGAGACCAAAGCCACCATGAACTCCATCCACTCCGGTGCCCCCTCGGACCCCTGCCCACACTTCATCTACAACAAAGCCGACGACATCATCGCCCCGCACCTCCAGACCATCATCAACAGCTCGTTTTCGTCTGCTACTTTCCCCGAGAGCTGGAAACACGCTGAAGTTAACGCCCTTCTGAAAAAACCTACGGCTGACCCAAGCGACCTGAAGAACTTCCGCCCCATCTCGCTCCTCCCATTCCCTGCCAAAGTCATAGAGAAGACCGTCAACAAGAAACTTACCAACTTCCTCGAAGACAACAGCCTACTCGACCCCTCTCAGTCCGGATTCCGAGCCAATCACAGCACAGAAACCGCCCTCATCTCAGTCACAGACGACATCAGAACCCTGATGGACAATGGAGAAACAGTCGCCCTCATCCTCCTCGAACTCTCTGCTGCCTTCGACACCGCCTGTCACCGCACCCTAATAACCCGCCTCCGCTCCACCGGGATCCAAGGACAGGCCCTGGACTGGATCATCTCCTTCCTCTCCAACCGCTCCCAAAGAGTCTACCTCCCACCTTTTCGCTCAGACCCCACCGAGATCATCTGCGGCGTCCCACAAGGCTCCTCGCTCAGCCCGACACTCTTCAATGTCTACATGAGCCCCCTCGCCGACATCGTACGCAAACACAGCATCATCATCACCTCCTACACAGACGACACTCAAGTGATACTTTCCCTCACCAATGACCCCACCAGCGCCAAGACCAACCTGCAAGATGGAATGAAAGACGTCGCAGATTGGATGAAACTCAGCCGTCTGAAACTGAACTCAGACAAAACGGAAGTCCTCATCCTCGGAAACACCCCGAGCGCCTGGGATGACTCCTGGTGGCCCACGGCCCTTGGCACCGCACCGACCCCCTCAGACCACGCACGCAACCTCGTTTTCATCTTGGACCCACTTCTCACCATGACCAAACAAGTCAACGCCGTATCATCGTCCTGCTTCCTCACCCTCCGCATGCTCCGAAAGATCAGTGACCCACGCCCTCGTCATGAGCCGCCTGGACTACGGCAACACCCTATACGCAGGAACCACCGCTAAACTCCAGAAACGTCTGCAATGAATTCAAAACGCCTCCGCCCTCCTCATCCTCAACATACCCCGCAACAGCCACATCTCCGCCCACCTGAGACACCTGCACTGGCTTTCCGTCAACAAAAGGATCACCTTCCGACTCCTCACCCACACACACAAAGCCCTCCACAACAAGGGACCCAAATACCTCAACCGCCGCCTCAGCTTCTACACACCCACCCGTCCTCTTCGCTCCACCAACCTCGCTCTCGCCGCCGTCCTTCGCATCCGCCGCACCACAGCGGGTGGGAGGTCCTTCTCCTACCTGGCGGCCAAGACATGGAACTCCCTCCCCACCATCCTCAGGACCACCCAGGACCACTCCGCTTTCCGGAGACTACTCAAGACCTGGCTCTTCGAGCAGCAGTAACCGCTTCCCCCTAGCGCCTTGAGACCCGCACGGGTGAGTAGCGCGCTTTATAAATATTTATGATTGATTGATAAAAACAATTGTATGTTTTTTTAGTTTTTTTTTAGTTGGGGAGCGACCCCTTACGCAAGGGTTGCTGCCTAGGGGGCAAAGTATATTTAGGCCTATTTTTATGAGGCCAGTCTGCCCCCAAGGGGGGCAGAAACCACTAGACACCAGGGAGTTTTTTTTTAACGCGAATTCACAGAAGGGGAGCGACCCCTTAGGCAAGGGTCCCTTCCTGGGGGGGGGGGAGAATTTATTTTAGGCCTTTTCTGCCCCCCCTTGGGGGCAGATCGGACGATTTTTGTTAGGCCAATTTGGGGACAGAAACCACTAGGCACTGGGGATCTTTTTTTGTGCCAATTTCACGCAAGGGGAGCGACCCCTTAGGCAAAGGTCGCTCCCCTTGGGGGCAAATTGTATTTAGACCATTTCTGCCCCCCTTGGGGGCAGATCGGCCTATTGTTATTAGGCCGATCTGCCCCTAGAGGGGGCAGAAACCTCTGGGCACAAGGGATACTTTTTTTTTTTTGTTGTTTTTTAGAGATGGGGAGCGACCCCTTAGGCAAGGGTCGCTCCCCTTGGGGGCAAATTGTATTTAGACCATTTCTGCCCCCCTTGGGGGCAGATCCGCCGATTTTTGTTAGGCCAATCTGCCCCCAAGGGGGGCAGAAACCACTAGGCACCAGGAATCTTTTTTTTTTTGCCCCAATTTCACGCAAGGGGAGCGACCCCTTAGGCAAGGGTCAGTCCCCAGGGGGGCAAATTTATTTTAGGCCATTTCTGCCCCCTCTGGGGCGGATTGGCCTATTGTTATTAGGCCGATCTGCCCCTAGAGGGGGCAGAAACCTCTGGGCACCAGGGATCATTTTTTTTTTCTTGTTTTGTTTTTTAGAAGTGGGGAGCCACCCCTTAGGCAAGGGTCGCTCCCCGGGGGGGGGGGGGAATTGTATTTAGACCATTTCTGCCCCTCCTTGGGGACAGATCGGCCAATTTTTGTTAGGAAAGCACTTAAGCACCAGGGATTGGTGCGTGTGTATGTGTGCGTTTTCTTTAGGGGGCAGCCCCTTGGGTAAGGGTCGCTCCCCATGGGGGCACATTACTGTTGGCCATATCTGCCCCACTTGGAGGCAGATCGGCCTATTTTTGGAAGGCCTATCTGCCCACAAGGGGTGGGGCAGAAAGCCGACCAGAGAAGTTTTTTTTTCTCCAAAATAAGAGGGTGGGGGTATGGCCATACCCCCACCCCAAATAAATGGGGCCAAAGTTGTTCTGCCCACCAGTGGGCAGATGGGGCAATTACCCTTGATCCACACCTCGGGGGGACAGAAAGTCTACTAGAAGCCAGGGAATTTAAAAAAAAGACAAAAAATATTGGGGTGGTGGCTACAACCAGTATGGGCCTGGTTATGCCCCTACCTCAACTAAAGGGGGTAACAGTCTTTCAGCTCTCACCCGCACTCTAAAACATCTAATCCCACAGCAAGCAAGAAGACATTTGATTATTTTGGGTTTTTGTTTTACATTTGGGCCATGAGAGCTGCGCTAACTCTCAAAATCGTCCCACTTGGAATGGTGAGGGCTGCACTTTATGGACTTTGGGACGCTGCCATGTAGAAAAATCCATAAGACCTAGACACATCTGAAAACTAAACATCTGGGTGATTCCAGGGTGGTGTGTTTCACATGCCCCCGCACCATTTTCGTACCCACAATGCCCTGCAAACCTCCAACTTTGCTGGAAATCACACATTTTTCCCACGTTTTTGTGATGGAACCTTCCGGAATCTGCAGGAATGCACAAAATTCCTACCACCCAGCATTGTCTCATCTATACCAATACAAATCCTGCTGCACTTGTCAGCCTAAAAAAGATTTTTTTGTAAACTCCCCTTTTGGACCCCCTTTGGTTCCCCCTCAATATCGACATGTTTTTGGCTCTTCCCTTTCGCAAGCACTTGTCCCACCTACACAAATGAGGTATCATTTTTATCAGGAGACTGGGTGGTATGACATGGGTGGTATGACATTTGTCCCAGTGCGGTGATCCCACACAGAAATGTGGGAAAAAACTGATTTTGTAGCTAAATTTGAGGTTTGCTGAGGATTCACATTGGGAGATTCACGCAAGTCACACCTCACTGGACTCCCTTGGGTATCTAGTTTTCAGAAATGCCTGGGTTTGGTAGCTTTCCCTAGATGGCTGCTGAGCCCAGGCCAAAAATGCAGGTGCCCCCGCAAAAACAGATAGTTTTGTATTTGATAATTTTGATGTGTTTTGGGGCATTTCCTTTCGCGGGCGCTAGGCCTACCCACAAAAGTGTGGTACCATTTTTATCAGGAGACTTGGGGGAACGCTGGGTGTAAGGGAATTTGTGGCTCCTCTCTGATTCCAGAACTTTCTGTCACCGAAATGAGAGGAAAAAGTGTTTTTTTGGCTAAATTCTGAGGTTTGCAAAGGATTCTGGGTAACAGAACCTGGTCAGAGCCCCACAAGTCACCCTATCATAGATTTCCCTATGTGTCTAGTTTTCAAAACTGCACAGGTTTGCTAGGTTTCCCTAGGCGCCGGCTGAGTTAGAGGCCAACATCCACAGCTAGGCACATTGCAAAAAACAGCTCTGTTTTCTTTGTGAAAATGTGATGTGTCCATGTTGTTTTTTGGGGCAGTTCTTGTCGCGGGCCCTAGGCCTAGCCCACAAGTGAGGTACCATTTATATCGGGAGACTTGGGGAAACGCTGGGTGGAAGGAAATTTGTGGCTCCTCCCTGATTCCAGAACTTTCTGTCACTGAAATGAGAGGAATTAGTTTTTTTTGTTTTGGCCAAATTTTGAGGTTTGCAAAGGATTCTGTGTAACAGAACCTGGTCGTAGCCCCACAAGTCAACCCGTCTTGGATTCCCCTAGGTGTCTAGTTTTCAAAACTGCACAGGTTTGCTAGGTTTCCCTAGGTGCCGGCTGAGCTCGAGGCTAAAATCCACAGCTAGACACTTTGCAAAAAACAGCTCTGTTTTCTTTCTCAAAATATGATGTGTCCACGTTGTGTTTTGGGGCATTTCCTGTCACGGGTGCTAGGCCTACCCCCACAAGTGAGGTACCATTGTTATCGGGAGAACTTTCTGTCACCGAAATGAGAGGAAAGGGTGTTTTTTTGGCCAAATTCTGAGGCTTGCAAAGGATTCTGTGTAACAGAACCTGGTCAGAGCCCCACAACTCACCCCATCTTGGATTCCACCAGGTGTCTAGTTTTTATAACTGCACAGGTTTGCTAGGTTTCCCTAGGTGCCGGCTGAGCTAGAGGCCAAAATCCACAGCTACACACTTTGCAAAAAAGAGCTCTGTTTTCTTTGTGAAAATGTGATGTGTCCACGTTGTGTTTTGGGGCATTTCCTGTTGTGGGCGCTAGGCCTACCCCCACAAGTGAGGTACCATTTTTATGGGGAGACTTGGGGGAACGCTGGGTGGAAGGAAATTTGTGGCTCCTCCCTGATTCCAGAACTTTCTGTCACCGAAATGAGAGGAAAAAGTGATTTTTTGGCCAAATTGTGAGGTTTGCAAATGATTCTGGGTAACAGAACCTGGTCAGAGCCCCACAAGTCACCCCATTGTAGATTCCCCTAGGTGTCTAGTTTTCAAAACTGCACAGGTTTGCTAGGTTTCCCTAGGCGCCGGCTGAGCTAGGGGCCAAAATCCACAGCTAGGCACATTGCAGAAAACAGATCTGTTTTCTTTGTGAAAATGTGATGTGTCCACGTTGTGTTTTGGGACAGTTCTTGTCGCGGGCACTAGGCCTACCCACACAAGTGAGGTACCATTTTTATCAGGAGACTTGGGGGAACGCTGGGTGGAAGGAAATTCGTGGCTCCTCCCTGATTCCAGAACTTCTGTCACTGAAAGGAGAGTAAAAAGTGTTTTGTTTTGCCAAATTTTGAGGTTTGCAAAGGATTCTGGGTAACAGAACCTGGTCAGAGCCCCACAAGTCACCCCATCTTGGATTCCCCTAGGTGTCTAGTTTTCAAAACTGCACAGGCTTGCTAGGTATCCCCAGGTGCCGGCAGAGCTAGAGGCCACAATCCACAGCCAGGCACTTTGCAAAAAGCAGCTCTGTTTTCTTTGTGAAAATGTGATGTGTCCACATTGTGTTTTGGGGCATTTCCTCTTGCGGGCACTAGGCCTACCCACGCTAGTGAGGTACCATTTTTATCGGGAGACTTGGGGGAACACAGAATAGCAAAACAAGTGTTATTACCCCTTGTCTTTCTCTACATTTTTTTCTTCCAAATGTAAGACAGTGTGTAAAAAAGACGTCTATTTGAGAAATGCCCTGTAATTCATGTGCTAGTATGGGCACCCCGGAATTCAGAGATGTGCAAATAACTACTGCTTCTCAACACCTTATCCTGTGGTCATTTTGAAAATACAAAGGTTTTCTTGATACCTATTTTTCACTTTTTATATTTCAGCAAATTAATTGCTGGATACCCAGTATAGAATGAAAGCCCATTGCAAGGTGTGGCTCATGTATTGGCTCTGGGTACCTAGGGTTCTTGATGAACCTACAAGCCCTATATATCCCCACAACCAGCTGACGTAACGGTATACTGGTTTCAGAAATCTGGCATTGCAGGAAGAAGTTACAGAGTAAAACGTGGAGAAAAATGACCCCTTGCTGAATTCAGAATTTTGTCTACTTTTCAGAGATGTTTAGCTTTCTGGGATCCAGCATTGGTTTCTCACACATTTCGGTCACTAACTGGAAGGACGCTAAAAGCACAAAGAATAGTAAAAATGGGGTATGTCCCAGTAAAATGTCAAAATTGTGTTGAAAGATTGGGTTTTCTAATTCAAGCGTGCCAGTTCCTGAAAGCTGGGAAGATGGTGATCTTAGCACCACAAACGCTTTGTTGATGCCATTTTCAGGGAAAAAAAACACGAGCCTTCTTCTGCTGTCCTTTTTATCTCATGTTTTTGAAAAAACAAATTATCAGGGGAACCCACAAAGTCTGGGTATCTCTAGAATCCCTAGGATGTTGGAAAAAAAGGATGCAAATTTGGCGTGGGTAGCTTATGTGAACAAAAAGTTATGAGGATGTAGGAAGTTGGCTCTGTATATATTATTTCAAAGTAAGAAATAGTGTGGACAGAGTCCAAGGGTTCCCCTTAGAGGTAAGATAGTGGCAAAAGTAGATAATTCTAATGCTCTATTTTGTGGTAGTGTGGTCGAGCAGTAGGCTTATCAGAGGGTAGTGTTAAGCATTTGTTGTACACACACAGACAATAAATGAGGAACACACACTCAAAGACTTACTCCAGGCCAATAGGTTTTTATATTGAAAAATATATTTTCTTAGTTTATTTTAAGAACCACATGTTCAAGATTTACTTAAATGTAAGGTACTTCACTTAGATACTTTAGGAACTTTGAATGAAAATAATATAATGTACAGTCTTTGCAAATGTGGCAATAAGCTATTTTCAAAGTGGACACTGCAAAAATCAACAGTTCCTGCGGGGGTAAGTAAAGGTTAGATTAGGAGGTAAGTAAAACACTTACAAGTCTCAGTCCCGAGGCATAGGCAGCCCACTGTTGGGGGTTCAAAGCAACCCCAAAGTTACCACACCAGCAGCTCAGGGCCGGTCAGGTGCAGAGCTCAAAGAGGTGCCAAAAACACATATGCACCTATAGAGAACAGGGGTGCTCCGGTTCCAGTCTGCCAGCAGGTAAGTACCTGCGTCCTCGGGAGGCAGACCAGGGGGGGTTTTGTAGAGCACTGGCGGGGGGGGGACACAAGGAGGCACACAAAACACACCCTCAGCGGCACAGTGGCGGCTGGGTGCAGTGTGCAAAGCAGGCGTCGGGTTTTGTATAGGTTTCAATGAAGTGACCCGGGGATCATTCTAGCGGTGCAGGCAGGCACAGGTGGGGCGTCTCGAGACAGCCACCACCTGGGCAAGGCAGAGGGTCGCCTGGGGGTCACTCCTGCATCGAAGTTCGGTTCCTTCAGGTCCTGGGGGCTGCGGGTGCAGTGTTGGTTCCAGGCGTCGGGTCCCTTGTTACAGGCAGTCGCGGTCAGGGGGAGCCTCTGGATTCTCTCTACAGGCGTCGCTGTGGGGGTTCAGGGGGGTCGTCTATGGTTACTGACAGGCTCGCAGTCGCCAGGGAGTCCTCCCTGAGGGGTTGGTTTTCTGCAGGTTGAGCCGGGGGCGTCAGGTGCAGAGTGTAGAGTTTCACTGTTCCGGCAGGAAACGTGAAGTCTTTGGAAGTTGCTTCTTTGTTGCAACGAAGTAGCTGGTTTTGAACAGGGCCACTGTTCAAAGGAGTTTCTTGGTCCTGTAGTCCAGGGCAGTCCTCTGAGGCTTCAGAGGTCGCTGGTCCCTGTCGGATGCGTCGCAGGAGCAGCTTTTCGAAGTTGGAGACAGGCCGGTAGGGCTGGGGCCAAAGCAGTTGTTGTCTTCCTCCTTCTCTGCAGGCTTGTAGGTCAGCAGTCCTTCTTCTTTCTTCAGGTTGCAGGAATCTGATTTCCTGGGATCTGGGGTGCCTCTAAATACTGAATTTAGGGGTGTGTTTAGGTCTGGGAGGGCAGTAGCCAATGGCTACTGTCCTTGAGGGTGGCTACACCCTCTTTGTGCTTCCTCCCTGTGGGGAGGGGGGCACATCCCTAATCCTATTGGTGGAATCCTCCAAACTCAAGATGGAGGATTTCTCAAGGTAGGGGTCACCTCAGCTCAGGACACTTTATGGGCTGTCCTGACTGGTGGGTGACTCCTCCTTGTTTTTCTCATTATCTCCTCCAGCCTTGCTGCCAAAAGTGGGGGCAGTGGCCGGAGGGGCGGGCATCTCCACTAGCTGGGATGCCCTGGGGCGCTGTAACAAAAGGGGTGAGCCTTTGAGGCTAACCGCCAGGTGTTACAGTTCTTGCAGGGGGAGGTGAGAAGCACCTCCACCCGGTACAGGCTTTGTTCCTGGCCACAGAGTGACAAAGGCACTCTCCCCATGTGGCCAGCAACATATCTGGTGTGTGGCAGGCTGGCAGAAACTGGTCAGCCTACACTAGAAGTCGGTAGGTATTCAGGGGGCATCTCTAAGATGCCCTCTGGGTGTAGGTTACAATAAATTGCACACTGGCATCAGTGTGCATTAATTGTGCTGAGAAGGTTGATACCAAACTTCCCAGTTTTCAGTGTAGCCATTATGGAACTGTGGAGTTTGTGTTTGACAAACTACCAGACCATATACTCTTATGCCTACCCTGCACTTACGATGTCTAAGGTTTTGCTTAGACACTGTAGGGGCATAGTGCTCATGCACATATGCCCTCACCTGTGGTATAGTGCACCCTGCCTTAGGGTTGTAAGGCCTGCTAGAGGGGTGACTTACCTATGCCACAGGCCGTGTGAGGTTGGCATGGCACTCTGAGGGGAGTGCCATGTCGACTTAGTCATTTTCTCCCCACCAGCACACACAAGCTGTGAAGCAGTGTGCATGTGCTGAGTGAGGGGTCCCTAGGGTGGCTTAAGATATGCTGCAGCCCTTAGAGACCTTCCCTGGCATCAGGGCCCTTGGTACCAGGGGTACCAGTTACAAGGGACCTACACCTGAGTGCCAGGGTTGTGCCAATTGTGGAGACAAAGGTACAGTTTAGGGAAAGAACACTGGTGCTGGGGCCTGGTTAGCAGGGTCCCAACACACTTTCAAATCATAACTTAGCATCAGCAAAGGCAAAAAGTTAGGGGGTAACCATGCCAAGGAGGCATTTCCTCACACAACCGCCCCCCTCAAATGAAAGAGGATGAGACTAACCTTTCCCAAGAGAGTCTTCATTTTCTAAGTGGAAGAACCTGGAAAGGCCATCTGCATTGGCATGGGCAGTCCCAGTTCTGTGTTCCACCATAAAGTCCATTCCCTGTAGGGATATGGACCACCTCAACAGTTTAGGGTTTTCTCCTTTCATTTGCCTGAGCCATCTGAGAGGTCTGTGGTCAGTTTGAACTATGAAGTGAGTACCAAAAAGGTATGGTCTCAACTTCTTCAGGGACCAGACCACAGC